>NC_135784.1:164753593-166021927 GCF_051106095.1 Pogona vitticeps | reverse complement strand
CTTTAAGTTCTTGAATATCTATTTTATAAATGTCTATTAAGTATTTATACACTGTAGTTATTGGTTTAGGTCTCTCATTAGATCCAATAATTGCCTCTAACAGTCTGGGAAATTCTGAGGCACTCATTGCAAATGGGCCAAAAACAGACACCAAAAGGTTTTGGAGTTATTGCCATTGTGTAGTTGAAGATAGGTTATATTTAGAATGTAGAATGGAAAAAGATAGAAATTCATCATCTGTACCTATTAACTGGTCTAAGGCCACATTCTGGCCCCTTTTTCCACAACAAGGGCTTTTTCTCAATTCTTAGTATTGGATTTCCCCATAGAGTAGTTTTTTCATGGACATATGGGTCAAATTGTAAGTGGCGAGCTAATAATCTCCATACAGTGGGGTCTTGACTTGAGAACTTAATCCGTATTGGAAGGCGGTTCTCAAGTCAAAAAGTTCTCAGGTCAAATCTGCATTTCCCATAGGAATGCATTGAAAACCATTTGATCCATATCTGCTCTTTTCTGTCCATAGAAACTAATGGGAAGCTGCTATTCTGCCTTCGACCACTAGAGGGGGATATTTTGTTTCTTTTTTTTCTTAGGTCAAGAAAGGTTCAGGGAAGGCAGGGAAAATACAGTCCAGGCAGTACCAGGCAGTCCGAAGACTGTCTCCCAATCCACTCTCTAAACGCTGGGAGGAGTGAGGAAGCAGACAGGCACCCTTTTCACTGGCCAACAGTTAACTGAAAGTTCACATTTTGCACTTTCCCTGCCTCCCACGTGGGTTTTTTTCAGTTCTTAACTCAAATCTAAGTACTTAAGTCAAGTCAATTTTTTCCTATGAGAGCGGTTCTTAAGTCAAAATGTTCTTAACTCAAGCCGTTCTTAAGTCAAGACCCCACTGTATTAGTAGCTAAAATGAGAGGAGGTACATTTCCTTTTCTCGGAGTGTATTTAGAACCCAGAACAAACCATCCATATAGGGGTGTTAAATAAGCCATTTCTGGAATCACCCAAGATGGAGTATTCATAGCAATAGAGGTTTGTCGACAGTTTACCTGACCTAAAAGATATGCTTTATAATATGATTAGCCACCTTCTGAAATTGGCAACTGCATTTTTTAACCAAGATACGAGATGGAGAATTATTCCAAATACATTTTTGAAATATTCTATTGTGTTTTTTTAAAGTAAACTTGAGGAATATACAATGGAATACTGTAGCAAATATCACATATATTATGTGTGGCAATATATTAATCTTCTTGGGAGGAAAGCGATGACAAATCTTGACAGCATCTTGAAAAGCAGAGACATCACCTTGCCAACAAAAGTCCGAATAGTCAAAGCTATGGTTTTTCCTGTCATGATGTATGGAAGTGAGAGCTGGACCATAAAGAAAGCAGACCGCCGAAGAATTGATGCCTTTGAATTGTGGTGCTGGAGGAGGCTCTTGAGAATCCCCTGGACTGCAAGGAGAACAAACCTATCAGTTCTAAAGGAAATCAACCCTGAGTGCTCACTGGAAGGACAGATCCTGAAGCTGAGGCTCCAGTACTTTGGCCATCTCATGAGAAGAAAAGACTCCCTGGAAAAGACCCTGATGTTGGGAAAGTGTGATGGCAAGAGGCGAAGGGGACGACCGAGGATGAGATGGCTGGACAGTGTCTGCGAAGCAACCAACATGAACCTGACACAACTCCGGGAGGCAGTAGAAGACAGGAGGGCCTGGCGTGCTCTGGTCCATGGGGTCACGAAGAGTCGGACACGACTAAACGACTAAACACAACACACAATATATTAATCTTTAATGTGTTAACCTTACCCCGGATACTAAATTTAAGTAATGCCCATCTTTCTAGGTCATTAGAAATATCTGTCATCAATTTATTTACTGAGAAATATCCCTTGGAATTAAAATACCTAAATATGTTAATACCTCTGGACACTGAGAGAACTTCCATTTTTTTTTTTGTACAATGCCAGTTCTTTATTATTAGCCACTTCGGGGATCTGGAGGCAGAATATTAAGGGTCACAGGAGCATGATCCGCAATCTCTATTGTCTTTACCACATTTTGAAGTAAGGAAGCTGATATCAAAAAATAATCTAACCAAAAACAGTTCTTAAGCACTGATTAAACAAATGTATAATCTTGCTCTGTAGGAAGTAATACATGCCAAATATCAATTAACCCCATATCCATCATATATTCTTTTAATGCTGACCTAACTAATGTTTGAGTTTTTCGAGGCGGTGTACTTCTATCTAGGATCTGATCCATAATTTCATTAAAGTCACCTCCAATTATCAAATTATCATATGTCATATTCATCAAGTGGCTCATACATTCATTGAACATTACTGGAGAATTCAGGTTTGGTCCATAAGCATTCACAAACGCTCTAGTCATATTTGAAATTTTTACTTGTAAACAAATGAATCTGCCTTCTGGATCAAGTACTACCTGTAAGACTGTCAGGGGGGTATTTTGTGTGTAAGTATAGCTACACCTTTAGAATTCTTAGAAGATCCACTGATATATACATCCCCTACCCAGTCTTTAAGCAAACTACAGTATCTTTATCTTGTTCTAAAAGATGTGTCTCTGCAACAATGCCATATTTGCTTTAAGTTCTTTTAGCTTTGAAAGTATCTGCTTTTTCTTGCCTGGATCCTGTAATCCTTTAACATTCCATGTGATAATATTCAACATCATAACAAGTATAAAAATAAGTTCATAATAATACTATTCCTAAGTAAGCCATCCATAGTCGTGCTTTCCATATCAGAGGCCCTAATTCCACTGTGGATATCTCTAACCAAGAGCAAATTGTATCAGTCAACTCCATAATAATTATTAATTGTATAATAATGAATTCAGTTATATTGTAGAGACCATAAAGAAAAAAAAAGAATACACAAATAAGATACACTAACAACAACAAAAAAAGACAGATAAGCATAAAACTAAAAATAGAAGTAAAAAATTGAAAAAAGAAACAAAAAGGAAGAAAGGAACAAAAGAAAAATAAAACAAAAAGAACAAACTAACACTGTGGCTTCCAGTTTCAGCTGGCAGTGAACTCTATGTACCCCGCCATCTCCTCTTCCATTAGCATCTTAGTCCAGTTTATACACAGCACATATTACGCCTATATTATGTCTATATGTATTATAATAATGCATAATACAAATACATAGTACACACAATAAATATACTTCTGGCTAATGTTAAACAGGTGATGGTGGTGGTGGGAATAATTAAATATCCTTGGTTCTTAACCCTCAGATTGGCTCACTTTGCCTAAGAGGCATTTGTGTCTTCAGCTGTGCATAACACTGTACAGTATTTACTCCAAAAACAGGCTGTTTACCCAGTGGAATGCATGTATTTGGGGGGGGGGGGGGTTGGAATCAGTCTCCAGAAAATGAATCTGATGATTTGATTCACATCATGACTAGCTCTAGAGGGGAACACAAGTCATTGGAAGGTTTCCCCACTTTGTTCTTACCTTCTGAATATTGAAGCATCAAAGGGATCCTCGTGATAAAGGAGTGCATCACCTTCCAGGGGGACACAGTGGGAAGAGAGATTCCATAGTCGTGAAACATGAAATCACCAAGGATAATTGGTTCATGGAAAGGCAGGTTCCATATCTTCAGAGCTTGGAAATATTTCTCTTTCCTTTCCCTTCCCTTCCCTTCCTTTCCTTTTTGTGCTGTCAGTTCCCACAGTGCTACAGTCAGAAGGAGGAATCTCAGTCTATTCCACACTACTCTCTCAACTACTTGTGTGGGGCTTTTTGCAAATATATTCTTCTGGCAACTGAGCAGATGACTATATGCTTGGACACTAGACAACTAGTACAGTGAGCAAAAAGGTTGTGTAATTAGAAGCAAAAAATGGAGAAGCTGTATTCTTTCTGCAAAAACGAAATGAGCAGCAGACTGTGGTACAAATTGTGTAATGCTAATATCAACAATTAAAGTGACTTGGAAGTAAAAACAATGAAAGAACCATTGCTCACAATTAGCAGAAGAAATTGCAGACCGTATGAAGAACATATTTGCATTATTAAAATCAGTTGGCCATAAATCAGAAGAACTGTGGCCTGAACTGAGAGATATTGTCAGGGAAGAATATAAAGAATCCATTCCTATCATCAAAAGAAAAGAAAGGCTTTGATGGATGACTAATGACACTTTTTAAATTGTTAGTGGCAGGAAGGTAAGGAAATGTAAAAGATCAGAAACCTTAACAAAACTTTTCAGCAACTAACATGTAGGTGGAAAAATGACAGCTACAAAAATAACTGCAAATAAATAGCGGAAAGCAGCCAAGGAGGAAAACAAAGAGCTCTCTTCCATAAGATGCAAGCTATCAAAAGGGAAATTGAAACCAGAATTAGTTAGGGTGAACGAAGTTCAGTAAGGGAATATATAGCCCAGAATCTTCTTTGTCTTCAAGTAATGTAAAGCTTGTGCAAAGTTGCTGGGTGTGATGCCCAGAAAATGAGGATTGCACAATTCAGTTGCACAATCAGTCATATGGTTCATGTCACAACTGACTATATAACATGCCCAACGAAGTATTTTGTGTATAGCACTTCCACCTTGATATCTATTAGAGCTACCACTTGCATAATGTCAAGTGATTGAATAGACTTAAAAGCTATACAAAAGAGATGCATGGATGACAAGTCCCTTCAAAAATCAGGCAAAATCTGCCATTTTAGAAAGTCAGGTGGATGTTGATGAAGTAACTTTTGAGAGTAAAGCTATTTCAACTCACGAAGAATAGATCTAGCAAAACCCTAAGAAGAATACGATAACAAATGGGGAAAACAACATTATGACCCATGGAGTGGAAATGTTCTAAAAGTTTGCACCTCTATTGTTGCCTTCTCAGCAATGTTTCGACTTTTTTTTTTTAAGCCATGTTGCTGTCTGGACATTGTCATTCTTTGGAAGATGCCCTCCTTAGAACCAAATGGGCATAAAGACTCTGACGCTCAGCATCCTCTGTACCCAGGAGGACCCGCCCTATCTGATCACCCCTATCCTAGTCTGTCCTTTAAAAACACACATACACAAGAAGATCTATGCCACGGAAGCCTCCATGAAGCATGCAACTTCTCATAAACAAGCTGTACTTAAAGTGCACCTCATGTTTAAAGAGAAACAATCATTCCTACTACATCACTCCATTTCAGCAGCATCACTGTAGTATCCACTGCCAATATTGTATATAAGGTTGACAGGTTGTCCTTTTCTAAAGCTCTGTACCTGTCTACTTCTCCCACATGGAACGGAATATTTGGTTATTCATTGGTTTCTCTATTGAACTCATTTCTGCTCCACTGTTTTCCCTGCAAAGCACTGATTCCTAATCTTTTTTTTCACTTGCAGACTCCTTGGCAGTCCTTTTCCATAAACTGTACCCTTCATATTAACAAAATATTTGCAATTAATATGGCTGCTGGACTCACAGGACTGACCGAGGTGCCCACTTATATATACCTTGGTACCAGCACAACTGTACTTGAATGTTCACAAAGCGGAGGTGAGTGAAAGCTGAGCCTGTGAGGGCCACCCTGCTCAGCATGTGTGCTGTAATGGCATGTTGGCAACACATTGTTTAAGGAGGGATTTAAACATTTGCCAAAATAACATAGCACAGGAATGGAGCTTTTCTTGAGGTTAAATAATGAAGAAAACCCACTCCGTCACTTATCATAATGTTAAATTAATTTCACAACTTTTGACTTGTAACGTGTCTTATACTGTTGACATATATTCCTTTCCCAGCTATTATTCAAATTTTGCAACTACCCCTAAATATCCTGGTCCATACCCTTGCAGGTATGTGTAGCCTAGGTTGGGAATCACTGCTGTAAAGGGACTCAGTGGCTAATAAAAACACAAGTATTCAAACAATTGCACAATGTACAAACCCATTATTAAAATCATTAAATGCATTAATTACTAAGAATAAAAAATAAAAACCCTGTTAAAACCAATCTAAAACCCATATTTTAAAAGAATAAACCAGTGGTTCTTCACTTAAAATTCCCTTCTTGAGAATTGGTTTGTTAACTTTACATATTAGGAAATCTGCCTGAAAAGGAAGGTTTTTGTAGACGCACTGTCTTCACACGTTTTACTTTTTCACTTTAAAAAATCTTGACATAAAACATGACAAATCGTGCTTGATCAAAAAGTATTGTTTACATGGGTGGACTAACAGCCTTGAAGATAGCAGAAGCCATCAGAAAAAGGTTTAGATTTTTTTTTTCGGTTTCTGGTTCCTAGAAAGTAATTTGAAGGGATGGTTGAAAATAAATAATCATGGCAAAAGGTTCAGGTAATTACTTTATATTGCCTACTATTCATAAATAAATGAATGAATATACCATGGTTTTCATCTATGTTGTTTGACTAAAAAGGAAAGATGCTACCCAAAAAAACCTGCCAGGTTTTTCAATCATATATGCATCTTTTGGAAGAAATATCACACATGCATCACACTAAGGTAACCAAATACTTGCTCCAGGGAAACTCAGAACACAAATCTGATGCAAATGAAATTCAAACAGAAGCTGTATGCCTTCTTATATGGTGATGGGAAAGATGCTGGGTGATTTGCAACCCATGGTCATAAAGGTAGAGAAAGACTTTGAAATCTACACCATTTGAAGTGAAATGCAATGTGTTGTTGTTGTTGTGTGCTCTTAAGTCACACATACACACAGCTTAAGACCACCCTCTGAATGAATGATCTCCAAAATGTCTTGTCCTCAAGAGCCCTGCTCTGCTCTTGCAAACAAGTCTTGTATCCTCTAGGGCAGTGATTCTTAACCTTTGTTACTCAGATGCTTTTGAACTGCAACTCCCAGAAACCCCAGTCAGCACAGCTGGTGGTGAAGGCTTATGGGAGTTGCGGTCCAAAATTCCTCAGTAACCCAAGGTTAAGAACCAGTGCTCTAGGGCAGTGGTCCCCAACCTTTTTGGGACCGTGGACTGGCTGAGCATCTGAGGAATGCAGGGCGCACACACACCCACTTACGTGGGTGAGTGCAGGTGCAAGGCGCACTCTTGGGCGCATGTGCAAAGCAGTGGGAGAGCACACAGGTTCCTGCCAGCACCAGCGTGAGCACTCCCCCACCCCTTCGCGCATGTGCAGGAGTGCCTGCACACCCACCCGTGCACGTGGCCACCCCTTTGCATAGGCACTCAGGCGCATGCATGAAGGGGTGGGGAAGTGCTCACGCCGGTGCTGGCATGTGCACATGTGCGCAAAGCAGCTGTGGGGAGAGGAGTGGGAGGTCTGTCTCCGTGGCCCAGTCTGGCTCAGGCCATGGACTGGCACCAGGACACGGACCAGGGGTGGACGTCCTCTGCTCTAGGGGAGTGACAGTGAACCTTTTTGAGCCTGACTGCCTAAACTGGGGGGGGGGGGGAGAGACAGCCAGTGACCAAAGTGGAAGTGGTGGCAGTGGAAGCAGAAGTGGCAGCTGAAGGGGGAATCCCAGGCACGGAGGTGCCTCCAGACCCCACTCCGGATCTGCCTCCAATCGTGCCCAACCCCCGCCAGTGCCAGCTGCTCTGGATCCTGACCCTGCCACCTGTTGGGGCACTAGCACCATGGCTTCAGTCACCTCCTCAGGTTTGGCTGTGAGGTGGGGGGAGTAGCGATCTGATGATTTATAGCTCACATACCTGCAGAGAGGGCTCTGTGTGCCAGCTGTGGCACACATGTCGGAGGTTCGCCATCGCTGCTCTACGGAATCAATCCATCTCTCATTTGGTCTTCCTCTTTTCCTGCTGCCTTCAGCCTTTTCCAACATTCTTGTCTTTTCCAGAGAATCCTGTCTTCTCATGATCTGCCCAAAGTAGGACAGCCTCATCTTCAGCATTTTTGTCTCCAGAGATACTTCAGGCTTGATTTGATCTAAGAGTCACTTGTTTGTCTTTCTGGCAGTCCAGGGTATCCACCAAGCTCTCCTCCGGCACTACATTTCAAACAGATCATTTTTTTCCTGTCAGCTTTCTTAACTGTCCACCTTTCACACCCATAGATCGTGATTGGAAATAGTCTCCAATGACACCTCCTTACACTTGATGATATTTTCTAATTCCTTTATTGCTGTCCTTCCAAATTTCAATCTTCTTTTGATTTCTTAGATGCAGTCTTCCTTTGGATTGATGCTTGAACCAAGGTGCACCAAATCTGTAACTATTTCAGTTTCTTCATTGTCAACGTAAAAGTTGTGCAGATCATCTGTAGTCTTTTGTCTTCATGTCCAACAGCCGTCCTGTTCTGACACTTTCTTCTTACACTTTCATCAGAAGTCATTTCATGGAATTGCTGCTTTCTGCCTATAAGATGGTGTCATCTGCATAAGGACACAACCCTGACTGTGGTTTAAAAATGGTGCCCAGTCCATTCTCTCTTAAACAGTAGTAGGACGTGTGTCCCACTTTTACTCCTTTCAAAGGCTCCCCTAGACAGAGAGCTTTGGGGAGAGAGAGAGAGAGAGAGATGCAGATATACAGTATTTGCTCAGGTTGTCAAAATGTTCCAGAGTCACTTAACTGTTCAGAGCAAACCCCCAGAACTTTGGAAGAGGTGCCCCTACCTGGGCTCTTTTTCCTGGGTCTTTTCTTGTTTCCAGCCCAAATCCTAGCCTTTCTAGGACCTAGCTTTCTCTCTTCCCTCCATCACCATCCCCAAAACCGTTGCCTTTTGAACAGTCACCTTTTGAGGCTTAACATGCACATCTTTGCTTTATGTGATCCTTGCATTAGTACATATTCAAAGAGAGTATAGTATGTCTGTGTGTGTTGCAAGTGGATCCATGCTTATTTGCAGTTAACCCACAGCCAATACTATCTTGATTCTAGATCACTGCATAGTCAAAAGGATCCATCAATCAGCTTAGTCGGTGGCACCTAAACCTTCCCCCTGCCAACCTACCAATATAGACTAGTTGAAAAAACACACCACCAGATCTTAGAGCAGTGGCTGCAAACCAAGCCCACTTGCTTAGTGTTCCCTTCTCATCTGCCTGGGGGGTAGTGGCTAGAGGTGAGATTTGGCCAGCAGGGTTTGCATCCATCTAGTCACAGATAACCACTGAATGAGAATACACCCTCTAGGAAGCAAATTTTTTTGTGCCCACTAAATGATGGCACAGTTGCCCCACCCTTCTATACAGCTTGGCAAATTACTCTCAGAAGATTGCCATCTACCTTTTCTCTATCCCTGCCACAGAAAAATATGATTTTTTTATTTTTTATTTTTATTTTTTTATTTTATTTTATGATTTTTTATTTTTTTTATTTTTTTATTTTTTGTGTGAACAGAACAGAGTTTTGTTAAGGAAAACAGACCCCATTCCCCTCTTATTATTCCTTCTGGTATAAGATGCCTGGAAAATTCAAAGCTGATCATCCTGCTTGTGTTTCTGTTAACAGCCAAAGCTGCTTCTTTTAACAAAGAAGAAGAGCCAGACGCTATTTGGTTAAAGCAGCACTGGTGGGCTTGGGTGACTGCCGACTAACAGGTCCTTGTAGGTATTCCTGTTGCTCAGGTAGGAGGCAGGAAAGAAAGAGTTTAGCAGCTGGGATGTCACCAGTGGGAGAGGCAGAAGTCCAGGTTTTTGCAGCTGACTGGCAAGATAAAGCTTTGGAAGGCTCGGTTCCAGAGGCTGGCGAAATGACAAAGAACATTGTCTGCCTGAACGCCGCTCTGCTCTTTCCCTTTAGGTGAAAAAAGAAAAGAGAGAGAGAGAGATTTTGTCTGCCACCGCCACTGTGATATCAGATCACCTAATGATGATCTTCAAACAATGCTTGGTAACCATCCAGAGAAAACCACTACCCTGTGACAATGAGGGGCGGGGGGGGGGAAGGGAGAGAGACTAGCTCTATAATAAGATGCAGAGGAGAGTGCGAAGAGGACAAAGACGCCAGTGTGTGAGCCTTCAGACAAAGGCATGACAAGAGACAGATGTCTGCAGAGCCATCAGCACTCCCTAATCACTGGTGGTGCTTCTTTCTCAGCAGCCACTGATCCAGCGAGGCAGGTGCAAACCCACGAGAAGAGCACGACTTGGAATGTGCCACATTTAACGATGACCGAATGTAATTGGCTCCCCAAAGCACAAGAACTTAAAAGGGCCAGACGGATCCCAGATAGGGTGGCGGCAAGACGTTAATTGCTTTGCAGATCCTACTTTCGCTGTGTTGGATTTAATTTAATTCTTTGAAAAAAGGGGAGCCCTTCAAATGAGTTTTGCCTTCCTTAACCAGCACTTTCTCCTCCTTATCTCTTATCTGGTTCCTCTGTGGCTCCCAGTTTTCCTTTACTCCAGGCCCTTTTTGTGTGCAATATTAAGATCTTTTCCTTTCCTTTTTTCTTTTTTAATGATGTCTAAAAGATATATGCTGTGGCTTTGAAGTGTGCACAGCAGCCTCTCCACCCAGCTCTGAAAGTTAAATTGACAACTTCTTTAATTATCAGAGGAATGAATTTTAGTTAATTATCAGAGCTTCATGCAGTTTTCTGGGGCCAGCTTCACCAGCCCCCCTCCCCCCCCACTACCCTCTTTTCTGTCTTAGAAAGGGTGTGGGTGGGGAAGGCAGGTAGCCAGAATTTGCCCAGGGAGTGTGTGCAAGCCTAATAATTAAGCAAGAATTCATGAGTGTAATAATTCAGAGCGGCACTTGATTTAATGATACTGCTTTCTAACACCATGCACAGGGAGACAGAGTTTTTCCAAGATGTGATTCAAGTTTACTGTGGTAGTAAATGTCTGTCTAGACGGCACTACTTGCTATCCAGGTAGAGGCTGATGGGGCTGAATTCTCCTCCATCCTGCCTGCTTCTCAAAGGTCTGTGTCTCTGCACACAGCACACTTGATGCCAAGGGAATGGTCTTCCTTACAGCTGGCCAGAGCCAAGTTGGTCCCTCTGAAAAAAGGAAGACGCCAAGTTCAAACATGCAGTAGTAAACCCCAAAGCAGGTAGAAACAGGAAATGTTGTTTATGTTCCAAAGCTAATCAAAGAAGTGAATAACCACAGTAGCCTAATGAGGACTGAATGTGCTCAGTGATTTCCTGAGGACATGGAACATTCAATGCTTGCGGCTAGGCAGGAAGAGAAACTGGTGGAGAGGTGAGCTGGCTTATTTGAATCCCTTGATGGTTGTTGGGATGCTCTCAGAAGGTATCCCAGCAAGCTGGAAGCCTGTATGTAGGGATGTTGGCAAGTCTTTGGTATCAAGTCCCAAGTCTGAGTCCGAGTCTATGGTACCGAGCCCTGAGTCTCAAGTCCCAAGTCTGAATCTCTATTAAAAACAAGCTTTTTCCCCAGGGGAAAAAATGAGGTGGGTGAATTCTGAATCACGACTTGAGTCCAAGTCATTGGGGGGGGGGGACGCGGACAGAGTCAAGTCCAAATCGAGTCACCAGTCAAACTTAAGTCTGACTTGACAGCGAGTCCCGCAGCTCGAGTTCCCATCCTTTCTTGTATGCCAGCAGAGATTGCCCCATGTGGTTTCTTAGGTGCAGAGAATATTTTTACATAAAAGAGCATTCCACAATATGTGCTTCCACTGCAATCTGTATCTATACTGGATCACTGATTTACTGTATATAAATGATCAAGTGGCACTATGAGGTGTCTCCCCAAGAGGTTCTTTCTCTCCCTGCCCCTGCTCCATTTCCTCCTTTACACTTGAGAAGAACTGCCAAGGTATGGTGGAGTAGCCAAACTCCCTACAAGCTTAGAAAATCAGCCTCTGATGTTCTTGGGGAAATGCTACAAGATGGCAGCCTACATTGGTTATTCATGGAGCAGCCATTTTCTTTCTCTTGTGCCATAGCTACTGGCCATGCTAGCTGGAGGATTCCAAGAACCCTAATTCCCCTCCTTCATGTACACACACACATGCACACACACGGACGCACAGAGAGAGAATTTTTGCAAGCTCTAATAATACATCTGGTAGCAATGCAATGTCCTCCCAGCAAGACTGGCTGGAGTAATTCCACTAACCTATGAGTTACCTTTTAAAGCATAAAACAATCATGTAACTAAAAAGTAAGTATTACCCATCACCTCCTACCCAAATCTTTTTTGGCAATTTTCCCACACTTACCCAAAATGGCTCATAAAAGCCTCAGAATGTGCCCAGACAGACCATTTATCCAGCCCTCATTTTTATCCTTTTTGTGATTCTTGATCAATTCAGGTCCAAATTACTCATGACTGAGAGTGTCAGTTAAATATTTTCCAGGAGAGTGCAAAGCTGCACAATGCTATGTTCACATAATTTGCAGCCGTGGTGTGTGCTTTGACAATACAACTCTCTTTCAGAGAAAACATTTCTACTCCTTTAAGTTCACCTTCAAGAACTGATTATAATAGAAACTCTCTTGTCCAAATATTGTTCCTCTTATTACCACTTTTTCATAGTTTCACAGACCTTTTTAACCCTCCTCACTCACATCCTTAGTTTATTTTCTGTTTCACTTTGTTCCAGAAGTGGAATTGAGAGCTATGGCACATTCCATATTTGGTGATGCTTGTAGTGGGAGTCTTCTGTCAGAAGCCATTTATTCCCCACCAGAAGTCTTCAACTGTCGATTAACTTTTAATATGTAAAGCTCACTGATGTTGTGATGGGCAGAGGAAGCAGATCAGTGCTATATCAAATCCAGTCTGGTAGATAATCCATGCTCTTTCTAGAGCAAGTGACTGGAATGGGAGGGAGTGGAACAATATTGTATAAATGCTCCATTTTAGAATAACAAATAAATTCAAAATTCTAAGAGCATGTCAGGTCCCTTGGCCCTCAAGGAACACCCGCCTCTACAAATTTAAATGTACCTTTTCAGCTACTATGCAGCAATGCTTTTTAAAAGTTCAAACTGCATGAGTTTGAAGGCAGGGTGATAATTAATAGAATCAGAGCATGCAGGGAGAAGGAAATTAATGCTTTCCTTTCCTGCTGAGGAAAATCCTTTCTCTGCAACTAGTTCAACCAGAAGAGACTGTGGGGCAAAAGAAGTGCATATGTGGATGACAGACCATGGGAAACTGCTTCCAACTCTCTTCAAAAGAATTGCAGGTCTCCAACCTTAGAGAATGCCAAGGAGAAATAGAGCATACAGTTACAGGGCAAAAGGACTATGCCTAATCTTTGTGACCCTTCTGGTTTTGCTATAAAGATTCAAAGATTGCAAAAATATCTTAAAACCTCACACCATCACCACTTTCTGCATTGATACAAAGTTTCTAAATGCCTCTTCACAGCTGTTCCCCACCATTCCCTCACCATCTGCCCTCAGGATGAGGGAGAAGGGGACCTGTTTTCATTGCCAAGTCAGTCTAGCACAGTGGTTCTTAACCTTTTTGAAAGAAACGCCCCCTTGAGCCAATGAGGAAGTTATCATCGCCCCCCCTCCCCGCAGTGATGATATATTTTTTATTTGTTTGTTTGTTTATTATTTATTTATTTAAGATACTTGAATCCAATGACCCCCTGAAAACAAAATTAAATTCCAAGAAAATGAAATGCCCCCCAAAAAGTAACATTTAATGATTTAGTTGCAAGTGAATTTTAAGATGCAAAAAGAAATACAAAAAGGGCATAAAAATGCAGGAACTAAAAATTTCAAGACAAAAAGTCTGAAACTAAATTAAAATTGGAGGAAAATATATATTCATGCACACTGTAAAAAGGCTGCAGCTTTCTTCACAGGTTTGGCTTGCTCCAGCACCCCCCTACCGCCCCCCTTCTGCACCAGCGCCCCCACGCCACCCCTTTTCGTTCTACCGCCCCCCTGAAAAATGAAATCGCCCCCTGGGGGGCATTATCGCCCACGTTAAGAACCACTGGTCTAGCTGATCCACTAGGATGTGACTCCCAACTGCATCCCTTAAGAGTAATGTCCTCTCACTCGCTCTCCCTTTCTCTCTCCCTCCCTCCCTACACACACACATACACACACACTCATCCTTGAGTCCCACCTTCTTCCAACTAGTTTCATGCCCTGAATGCAAAGCATGTGAAAAATAGCCAGAAGTGTGTCCAGGGGAAATTTCTTTGAAATACTCTCTCATTTTGGCTTGTAACCACTTTCTGTAACCACACCTGAAGGGGTTCTAGAAGGCGCATTGGCCTGGGTCCAATACAAAGTTTGGGGAAGTTGCATTTTGGAGTATAGCTCCCAGAATGATTCATCCAGTAAGGCTACTGGCCATGCTGGTCCCAAGATTCTGGACAGGCCGAAAAAGTAACTTTCCCAAGATCTAGAAAACCTTACAGTATGTTCGGATCTATATTCATGTCTCAGCCACTTTGCTTCATTACTTTCTCCCTTATTTTGTTGACCAGAGAGTGGCAAACCTCATTACACCCCACAGGATTTGCAGGTGATTTGTATGGAACCGGAAGTGACATCATTTTATCCTCAGACAGAAACTCTTTGAAGTGGGCTTGGTTCAGAGATGGTAACTTGTCCAATCTACTTGCTGTATCACACCGGTGCCCGCCAGGATGGGGAGACTTTACATGCCCTGGGCTGAACCCAGAACCAGAGGTCATCTCAGTGCTCAGCTGAAGCTCAAGTGATGACAAAGATCTGCTCTGTGTGTGCACATGCACACACATATAGCTTGTGACACAAAAGCTTTTTCTTCAGCCTATGCACTCCTGCTCCCTTTATCTCTCACATTCAGTCCCTGCCTTCCGGCTGCAAAACATCCCTGTGACACTCAGAGAACAGTAAGTAAAAGCAAGGTGGGATGAGTTTTTGCTGGTGTAGACCTCTTGAAGAACAAAACTGGCTCCTGCTTTGGGGAGCTGGGAGTCTTCCCGGTTCTTACCTTGCTGGCTGGGATTTCAAAGGTGGTACAGAGATGCATTCTGCATACAAATGGTGCCCTTTCCACTGACACAGAAGAAATGCAGATTTCTGCTGTTGCCATAGAAACTAGCATTTGCAGCTTTCTAACTTTGCTGCCTAATGACCCATCCAAGGAAAGAAGACAGTGTGGGATCAATTATTGATCGGGCAAAAGCATTGTCTTGGTTGTTTCTCAAAGATTTTCACAACACAAGGCTAAGATTATTCAGGTTGTTAAGATGACCAAGGTCAAATAAATCTTGTGAACAGGAAGGAGGACTCTTTTTTTCTGTTTCTGTGGATCTCTTTGGGAGAGTAGAGGTGGGATTTCAGCCCCAGTTCCATCCTCCTCTTTTATCTTCACCTTGGGAATTTAATTCACCAGGACTCAAGAAGGAAAGAGATGAATGCAAGCGAACGCATATCTCCTCTTCCTGTTATCCATATTCTGGATAAGGCTTTCAGATTACTCCACACGTACCCTGTGGGGGACCCATAGCTTTGCCAAGATAGTTTATACACCAGCCTGCTAGACCAGTCATCCCCAACCTTGGGCTTCCAGATGTTCTTGGACTTCAACTCCCAGAAATCCTGGCCAGCAGAGGTGGTGGTGAAGGCTTCTGGGAATTGCAGTCCAAGAACAACTGGAAGCCCAAGGCTGGGGATGACTGTGCTAGACAACCTCCAAGTGAATGGAAACCATGGGAATGTAGGAATGTACATCATTCCAGGTCAGATTATTTGTGCATCTACTCTTGGGTTGTCCACTATGACCAGTCATGCATCTCCAAAATCTCTGGCAGTGATTTTTCCATCACCTCTGCTTGATCCTTTCTAGCTGAAGATGCCAAAGATTGAGCCCAGGACTGCCTACAACATGACCAGCACTCTACCACTGAACTGTAGCATATCTCTGTATGTCCTCCTGAGCCTCAGTCACAAGTCAGGAACCAAGTGGGACCAAATGAACATTGCTTCTGAGCAACGTGTGCTACTGGCAAGACAGATTTCCATTAGCTCCTCAGTGTCTGATCTAAGTCAGAGTCTAGTTTCAGCTGTGCCAGCCTTGCCATCAAGCAGAGTGATTTATTTGTAACAGTATTAAAGTGATGCTTACACACTGCAACATAGGCCTGATCACACCTGGCAAAAGAGCCCCAGTTATACCGATATGGCTGTTTTTTAGATCATTTCATAAATTCCCAAATACATGACACATGGCCAAGATCGACTCATTTTCCTAGCCAGTGATTTATTTCCAGTTTATTCCCCTCCACCACTGGGAAGGGTGTTTCATTTGATACCCATGATGAACCATTTCATTCTTTACAGTTTCAGCCTGTGCAAACATTGCTGGCAATTTATTTCCTTTGCAAATGAGTCAGGTTTCTGGGAGCTGTGGCGACTTCATGGCCACTGCGCTTGTATCCTTTTAAAATATATATATTTTTTAAAAAGCTATATGGACAAATCAGTATTAGGATCTGTTGTTGGCAGTGGTGCTGCCACCGCTGCCACAAAAAAACAACAATGTGAATACATTACTCAGAAGGAGATTGCCTTCCTCCCTACCTTGCAAGTGAAAGAGGGCTTCAGATTTCCTGTTTTGAATTGTAAAGAAAAGTGCATTGTGTTTATTTAACCCTGTTCTACACAATACTTTCAAAACCCATTTCCTTTCAGAAGCAAAAGGGAAAATATATGCAGGGAGGTGGGAAGGGAAAAGGGGAGGAGGAAAGAAGCTGTGAACTGCTATATTTCTGTATCAATATACCAGTTTTGGTAATTTAAGAACTAAAAAGGATGGGGGAGCTAGTTCCCCCAAGAAATAGTAGAGAAAATGAATCAAAATTAAAGAGCAGTGTAGCCAGCTATAAGAGTTCAAATAGAAAGAAATGAATTGATATAGTTAAAAATAATACACTCCTGCCCATATATATACCACATGACCACAAAAATAAATGTATCAATACAACAGAGGTATGGAAAGAATAGATATAACTGGGATTCATTTTGCAGGTGTGATTAGGCCCTAAGTAATAATACAAATAGTATTTACATAGCATTTACATGGCTGAGTACGGACTAATATTGATTAAACTGCTGCTTCTCATTCCAAATATTGTATTGCATTGCCTCTGAAATAATTGTCCCTATGTACCACTTCTCTCCACAATACAGTAATAACTGTGTCCCATCAAGTGAATTCAGACTTATGGTAACCCTTGCCAGGATTTTTAAGGTATGGAGTACTTGGAAGTGGTTTCCCATTCCCTTCTTCTGGGGGGCACCCTGGGGCTGTACAGCTTACCCAAAGCTACCTAGCCTGGCTTTTTTCTCTGGAGGCACAGTGGGGAATTGAACTCCCAACCTTTAGCTCCACAACCAGATAATTCAACTACTAAACTATCCAGTAGTCAGCTCTATACAACAGAACTGCTAGTAATTCTTCTCCTGTTAATCTCCAATTCAAGTTATATCTCCAAGATAGTCTTCATTTGTATGTGGAAAGAATCTTCCCTTGGCAAGAGGGCTAGAGCAGATTGCATTCCTACAACCCTATGATTATCTGTTTTCAATCAATGTAGTGACAGAATCTGTTTCTTGATTCATTCTCCCTCCTTCTCCGGGACCAACACAAGTCATTTCACCAGCAGCAACTGTATCGATTCACACATTCTTCTCTTCTGCAATATCAAGTTATGTTTAAATGAATTTAGGATTGATTCATGCCAGCAACACTCACATTCCTGGAAAATATTTTATCAGAATTATTAACAGAAGACTGCCCCTCTCCAAATTCCATCTCCTCATTTCAGAACAAGTTAAAACAAAAGGGGGGGGGAGGAGAGAATAGAAGAATTTCTCCAAAATTATTACCATCATCCGTCTGGATAAAAAAAAACATTTTAAGGGCTGATCACCACATCATCTCTTCTAGAAGGTGAACTGGGTTTGGTGAATGTGGCATGCACTGGTCATCCAACAGGACAAAGAGCTGCAATATTCCCTCATGGCTTCTTGACAAGAATAGCCATGACTGACTGCAGCATCTCCCTGCTCTGTCTGGATGTGGGCTCAATAGCCAAACCCGATTTGTTGCCATGTTGTCATGTTAAAATGGCCCCATTAGTGGTATCAGAACCATTGTTATTCTCCCCCCCCCGTCACCAAGATTTCGGGGGGGGGGGGGGAGAGATAATGGAAAGGAAAGTTAATACTCTAAAGTGGATCTAGGAAAATAACCAGAAGACTAAATGACCGGGACTGTCTGGAAATGCTGGTGCCAGCGGCTTAGGTTGTTAGGACAGCATCCAAGGCCCTACTCAGCAAAATGAGCAAGAAAGTTGACTTATCACATTTTGAGTTGGGTACCAAGCTGTGGAGGCAGAGACTGGGAGTTCAGGTCCCCACTGTGCCCGCTGGGAGAACAGCCACTCTTGAGCAATCTGTAGCATCCCAGGGCACCTCCAGAAGAAGGGAATGGTCAATTACCTGTGAGTACTCTATGCCTAGAAGACCCTGGAGTGAGTTGTCATAAGTTGGAATTGATTTGATTGAAAGATTAAAAGGGGGAAATCCAAAGAGGGCTCCACACGAGACAGTTAAATCTACAATCTCTGGCTGAAAACTCTTCTCTCTTAAATTAGGGGCTAGTTCAAGCTAGTTAAGATAGGGGTCCTTTTCCCTGAGCAGGAATGTCTTCAAATGGCACAAGAACCAAGAATGTCACTCACGGGCTACAAGGTCACATCTGCTTGCTCAGGAATTAGCCCCAATGAACTCAATGGGTCTAGACCTGTATAGGGTTGCTCTGACAGCTGGTCACATGTGTTAGCAAGGCAGTTGAGAGGGAATAAAATTAAGGGTTTCCATCTATTTGTCCACTTCTTCAGTATTGTTAAAGAAACAACATACTGATTCAGATCTAGACCTGCGACAACTCAACTGGAACGACTGGACTTCCTTTCTTCATCATCCCTATGACAGCCGTTCCAACTCCTCGAAAATGCTGCATGGAAGGTTATGTGATACAACTGCTATAAGAAAAGCAGAACCTTGCCATGTTACCCCCTTTTTTTGGACATCAGCTCCCAGAATGCCTTTGCCAGCTGCCTGGAGCATTCTGGGAATTGTAAGCCCAAAGAAACAGAACCTTTTCCAAGCTCAGGGGAGAGAAAATCAACAGAAACCGTCCTGTGCCCCCCCTCCCCACCTTACCAGCACAGTATCTTCTGGTTTATGTGGCAGCTCAACAAATTCCTTATTCCAACTTTCCTTTTTCCTGTATCTTTTTTTATATCAATAGTTTTAACCCCACAAAATGCTGGGTTTCCCATGGAGAAGCCATGGCAGGTGCTGTTTTGTTCCAGGAGGGGCCCCGGCCGTATTGCTCCTGGAAAGGCATAAATAGTCCAGACCTGGGTGGTATTCTGGCACCCAGATGAATACGGTAGACAGCTTAGGTCTGGATGTTGTTTCAAGAAACAGTGGAGGAGAGATGATGCAGACATAAAATGGGCTCTTTTCAAATGATATACTCTGGTAATAAATTTTCTTTGGGGTAGTCCACAGACTCACTAAGTGCTGGCAGTTTTTGATTCCCCCATTTTAGACACTACAACGCTGCCTCAATATTGTCAGTGTTGGAAGTTTTACTTGCATCCTCACATACTGTCTGTAGTGTGAAGGATTGAGAGGGACTTTTCTGAACTGGGGCGATTGTCTATGCAACACTAGCCAATAGTTCCTTCCAGCCTTTGATTTCAAAGAGAGCCCCACTGCTCTGTTGAGTGCTATTTCCCTCTCTTTAGTCAATTTGTAGCCTGTCTCCTGTTGATTTGTTAGTTGCCAGTACTGTATATGTGCAATAAAAAAGAGCAGAATACACAAGTCTATAATTTCAAGTAACTGTAAGTTAAAAATGTGTGGGGTTTTGTTTGTTTGTTTTTGGGTTTTTGTTGTTTTTTGTTCTTTCTCCTACAAATGTCTCAGAGTGTGTTATTAAGAGTGAGACTTTACTAAGTGCCAGCTAATGAGAAAGGGGTGGACTCTGATGAACTTGTAGCTATTTTCCTCTGTAAGTCTCCTTACTTATACTGTGTAGCAAAAAGGGAATTTTACCAGAAATTCAGAAACTCTGCAACAGTCTGGACACATACTGTAACATTGTCACAGCTACCAGTAATAATGGTGACAGATTACATTTTCTGTTTAGGGATGGCATACTGACTTTATTTTATCTGCCGTATCATAATTTGTTTAGTGTAAGAAGCCAGCTTTAGTCATTTACATTTACTCATTACTTCTAAAATGCTGTTGATCATATGATTTATATGGTCCAGTGTGGTCTATTTTTCTATTTTTAAAGTATTTTTATTTTTTAAAAAACTATTTAAAAGTAACATAAAAATAACATGTTAATAACATAATACTTACAGTGTCCCAAATCTTCTTGTGTAAGTTACCCTGGCAGTAGGGGAGATAATGTCACTCCACTGGAAGAACACCCTTACTGAGAGACCATGCTCTGAATGTTCATCATATTCTTTGTTGTGTCAGTCAGGTGGATTTGCAGGGGCTCTAAAGGCTGTTTTAAGACTAGAGGCAAATGGTCTGATTTTGCACCCTGGTTCTCATAGCCCTGAGCCAAAAAAAAATAATAATCTTTTGTGTTTGTACAACTTTGGTCCCTGGCTTTGGTCAAGATGGCTTTCAGGGATCCACTGGGACCACCATTTTATAATTCACAGAGTAGACTTTCTGTCACATGTCCAGTGATATCCTGTGGAGTGGAGTAGGGGCTGCTACCTGCTGCTTTGCCCATGTGGAGAGTTACCATTTTCATCAACCCCTAACAGAGATGTCAGTGATGTTTCAAATATTCTTAGTAGCTGAAGTACCTTTGATCAGGCACACTGTCCATCCCCAAAAGAAGGCAAACAGGGGGCATTGTATCTCTGGCCATATGCCCTTCCCCCTCTAGGAGAAAGTATATAAACTGGGATGCAGCACTTAATCAGTTTAGTTAGCAGCTTAATCAATGGCCTCTTAAAGTGTTAGTTAATTAATTAAAGAATCACTTTAATTAAAGGACTACAAATGGGGGGAGGTCACACATTAATTTTTGAAGACCATTTTGATTCCAGTCTATTACCATAGTAGGAATGAAAAGGGAAAGGATGGTCTTTTGAATGATCATGAATTGATAATTGACCACTTGATTTATTAAGGTCTATGTTGTTATACTGTTCCTTCAGCATATTAGAAATGTACTCATAGTGAGGTTTTGACAATATGCAGTTCTATTTGATTATGGAATCATAGAATAATGGAGCTGAAAGTGGCCTATCAGGCCATCAAGTGCAAATCCTGCTCAATGCGGGAATTCAAATCAAAACAGTTCTGACACATAGTTGTCTAGATATCTCTTGAATGTATCCAGCATTGGAGCACTCAACATCTCCCACGGTAATTGGTTCCATTGTTGTACTGCTCTAACAGGAGGTTTTTCCTGGAATTCAGCTGAAATCTGGCTCCATGTAACTTGAGTCCACATTACATGTCCTACACTCTGGGATGGTTGAGAACAGATCCTGCCCCTCCCCTGTATGACAGCCTTTCAAGTATTTGAAAAGTGTTATCATACCCCTCTCAGTCTTCTTTTCTCAAGGCTAAACAAGCCAAGTTCTTTCAGTCTTTCCTCATATGCCTTGCTTTCCAGTCTCCTGATCATCCTTGTTGCCCTCCTCTAAATTTGTTCCAGTTTGTCAGCATCCTTCTTAAGCTGTGGTATCTGGACACAGTACTCAAGATGAGGCCTAACCAGTGCTGAATAAAGGGGGACTAGTACTTCACAGGATTTGGAGACTACTGTTTAATGCATTAAAATAGTATTAGCCTCTTTTGCAGCCACATCACACTGTTGGCTCATATTCAACTTATGGTCTACAATATGTGAGATCCTTCTCACATGTAGCATTACTAAGCCAGGTATCCCCCATCTTGTAACTGTGTTTTTGGTTTCTTTTTTCAAGGTGCAATACTTTGCACTTATCCCTGTTGAATTTCATTTTGTTATTTTCAGCCCAGTGCTCCAGACTATCAAGACCATTTTGAATTTTTTTTTTCTGCCTTCCAGGGTATTAGCTATTCCACCCAATGTTGTGTCATCTGCAAATGTGATGAACATTCAGACTATACTAGGTTAGATATACTATATAAAAATGTGAAGACACAAAATGAGATAGAATGACACAAGTGTGATTCTACGTGTGGAGGAAGGGTGATATTAGTTCTTTGTTGGCTGCCCTGGTGCTGGACATTATTCTCCTCCTCCCCCCTCCCTGTGCAGTCTACAGGCTTGGTCATACTGGCACTAAGAACTAAAGTTGAATCAGTGTTGCCATTACTGTATTAAAATTGATCTAAAAATTCCAGGCTACACGACACATGGGGGAGCCCAATTTTAAAAGAGTTTCACAGAGGCTTTTTCTTTTTGCACCAATGTGAAAGCGATTTGTTTTGAATCATTTCAGCATGTGTGAATGCCTCTGCCAGAGTAAACACTGCCTTTTGAAGTATTTCTGCTATTGAATACAGGAGGCAGAGCAACAAGTATATGGAGCCCTGAGGGATGGACCGGCACAATAAAGAAAACATACAGCTACACATGTTTCAGGGGGACCCGTTGCTTATATGATACAGCGATAATTTCCAGTTAAAAGGGGATTTTTTTAAAAAAAAATTCAGACTCTGGGCCCTGAATAATCTGTAAACGTCAACCCACCTCTTTGCTGTGTCTCTCTAAAATGCCTTCTTTCTTGACACCCTGAATCTGGAACCACTGGCACCCCTTTCTGTTCTTTGCAATCTTCTGACCTCTCTTTCAGGTCCCCCTCCTTCCTTGGCCTGCTGGTGGCCTTCTGGGAAGGAAATGGCCAGAAGGCCACACACACACACACACACACACACACACACACACCACCTCTCCATGTCCACATGCGAAGGAGGTGCCACTGTCTTGCTATGTGCCTCCTCTTCGCCCCCCTTGACTGACCATGCCCTCAAGGTTGGCTGGGGTTGACTACCCTCCTTCCCTCCCCCGCCCCCTCCCCACACTCCTTCTCTTTCCCCTGGCTTATGAGTAGCCCTTCTTGCCCTTGAGGCAGCCACACATGGGCGGTGGGGGGGGAGGGTTTTCATGGCTGTCCATTCACTTTCTTCAGCCAACACAAAACATCCATGTGGGTTTAGCTTACAGCGAACCAAAGGACACGTGACTTCAGTTTGCTTTCAAAAACATCAGGGAAAATACTAATATAAATCAGCCATGTGACCAAGCCCTACATCTGAATGAGGACACAAAATCAGAATCAAATTCACTCTGTTTCTTAGGAAACTCCCATCCAACCCATATCCTTGCCTATCTTTGCATTTTCTGTTAGGATGAAATTCTGTGTCTTTTAGAACTCTGACAGCCATACTTCCAGAATGGCTGTGCATTCATTTTGACTGCAGCAGGAGAAATGTCTCTGCAGCCTCTGAAAAGTATGGAATCCCACCCATGTCGTTAATCACTGCCCATTTGTCACAAAGCACATCTGTCAATATTGTTGTTTGTGGAATGATTCGGTTACCCGAAACAAAGCCTCTTCTCCCTCTACCTTGAACAAAGTTTAGACAGTTCACCCACCACTCTTTCAATGAGCCATAATGAGAATAAAAGGCAAACAATGTTAATGGATTTTCTTCTCTTTCACACGTTCATTTTTAAAGGAGCATGGTATAGATATATATCTCCATGTCTCCTTCCCTGCTATTCCCTCCCCCTGCCTCGTTTTGGCTGGTGGAACGAATCTCATTTCCTAGCATAATAGCTGAGTGCTGCAAAGGGGGAGTGGTGGAGCTCAGTCTGGAATGCCGTGAAATGATTTAGAGCTTGGCGTGGGGCAAAATGCAGAGAAAAGAGGAGCCCAACAGCTTTGCAGAGTTAACCTAGGCATTCTTGTCCAAGCAAACATCTTCTGTACATCATCACATAGGCGCAGAGGGGCAAAAACAGGTAGATTTCTGTCTTGCTCCCCCCGCTCTCTTTTTCATTAAGGAAGAGGAGGAGGAGAAACCACCGAGAGGAATCTAAACTTTGGACTCTTGGTGGATGGATCTTCATGTGTCCAAGGATGTTTTTAATGAAATGCTTTCTGCCATGTAGAAAATATGGCTTTGCTTCTTCTAAAATAGCTGTCCATTAGGGGGAATATGTGGTTTCCAGTGTTCAGTAATCTAGGGTCCTCTAGATGCTATCATTGTTGTTATCGTCATCATCTCACATCTGCAGAGCTGGAAGGGACCTTATGGATATAAGGTCCCTTCCAGCTCTGTCAGTCCCTGTCAAGCTCTGTCAATCCCTGCCAAGGAGGCACAGTAGGGAATCGAACCCACAACCTCTGGCTATGCAGCCAGATACCATGCTGGCTAGGAAGGCTGGGGAGATCAATTTAACAATATCTGGAAGATATCTGTGAAGATTCTCAGTCATTCAGGTGATGTCATCTGGAAGCTGTGTCATGACAACTGGATTTCTTATTAGGTTGAAAAGTTTCACTACTCATTCAAGTAGCTTCTTCAGTCTGAGGAGAGTTGGTATTTCAGTAATCTAGCAAATCTCCTCAGACTGAAGATGCTACTTGGATGAGTAGTGAAATATTTCAACCTAATACGAAAGAAGTTCAGCTGCTATGACTCAGCTTGCAGATAATATCAGGAAAACATTGCGCACCCTGGTGAAACATTAGGAAGAACAACCTTCGGAACATGGCCAAAGAGCCCCAAAAACCCACAGCAACCATTAGATCCCGACCATGAAAGCCTTCGTGAATATATTGAATTTATTTGGTTTATCCTGAAGTCCTATCAGGACCTTCTGTTTCAATCTAGACCTCATAAGAATCAGACTGGATTGGGCTGATTCACGAAAGAATTGGGGTTTCAGCCAATGCCAGTGCAGACTCCAAGCTGACTGACACTGGAAAACTCATGGATGCTTGCTGTAAGTTTTCCCCCTGTCACTTCCGAACTTTATTGCACCCCTGGCAGGAGGCTCCAGTCAGCATACATTTTCTCAAAATCAATTGTACAAGGCAGCTTAGGCGATCAGATTCTGCTGGGCCAATTTACCATACTGGCCCTTTAAGTATTGCTTGGGCTTTGTTTGCAAATCACAGGTGACCCTCTATTTTGCTGCACAGAAAGTAGTAATGGTATGGGATCAATGTTCTAGCAGAGAAAACTCACAGATCCACAGACCAAACTCTTCATTGTTCCCCTTCAGTTCCTCCAGATTCACATGCATATTTCGCTCCAGCCGAGACATCTGGGGAGGAGGGGACTGGGGCTGTCTCGAGGCAGCAATCAGAAGAAGTTGTACTCAAATGGAAATGCCTAGTCCAGCATCCCTACACTTTTCCCAGGGCCCTGGACTATGAGGTTTTACGGCCATGAATTCCGTGTGGCTCACATTTTATTCCACACAGCAGCGTTGTGCAATTTAGAAAGCAAACGAGAAAAGATACACACTCTCTCACTCTGTCTCTCTTTCAGTATATGTCTCTCTCTCCTTCTCTGCCTCCCTCTGCTCTGCAACTCTTCCTCTCTACCTTTAATTTCCAAGCTGTGCTTCAACCTCAGGGATTCCAGGAGAAGAGAAAGACAAATATCAACAGCAGCCCTGCTCACCTTTCCCCAGAGGATGCCTGGCACTGTGATTCTTTCATTGGTGCACCCTCCCCCCCAAAAAAATATAACGTTATGAGAAACAGCGCCCCTTGTAAACAACCGGAGTGGTAAGGAGAGTGAAGGGAGAAAGAGGTGAGGAGGGAGGGAGCCTAGCTGCTTCTTAGAAATACTGTACCTCTGTAGTTGTTGGAGAGAGGGGGTGGGGAACAGGCCTGACTGGAATTTCAAGTCGACTGCTTCATGCTGTCTGGCCTGTTTATGAACCAACGATTTCCTAAATGGAGAACCAATGCTAGTAAAAATTTACAGCAAGCCCCTTGCCCCATGCACTCGGACTATGCTTGGAGGGTGGGGTAGATGGATGAGGATCATCACAGATGAGTGGCAAATTTTGTCTGCATTTCAGGGACAGGTACCGAAATGGAGAGCTGAGCTGAAGCAAGGTATGAGGCGGAACATATCAGCTATTTGCTAACCCCACCTGGCTTTGCAGAGCCATTAAACACCCACCTTCACAGTGGATCAGTCACCTTCCGTGTGTGTGTGTGTGTGTGTGTGTGTGTGTGTGTGTGTGTGTGTGTGTGTGTGTGTGTGTGTGTGTGTGTGTGTGTGTGTGTGTGTGCACGCGTGTGTGTTTGTGTGTGTGTGTGTGTGTTGCTTTTTCTCCCCAGAAGGCATTGATTTTCCTATCAATCTTCTTTAAGGTCCCCTTGATTTCTTCTGGACTGCTGCTTTCCAAATTGTCATTCATTCTCAGCTCCTGTGTGGAGAAAAATGGATGTGTGCCGCTGTTGCCCAGGCAACCGTAACCATGGAATCCATTACCAGAAGCTTCCAATTCATTCCGTTCCCTCTACTTGTCTTCAACCCTAACCTTTTTTTCCTGTCTTCCCACATGCCCTCAAGTGAGTGCCCAGTTTACCACCCAATATATATAACATGGTGTGATGGCTGGCAGTATTATACAAAATTCATGGTTTTTAATTCCTTTATGGCTGCATAAACTTGACTTACATCTTGTTCTGGTCCCTGCTTGTTACAGGGCTCACTAGGTATTGCCAAATGAGAAGGCATTGGCCCTTTTCAATACAGTGTGACATGCTGCTGGCAGGCAGAAGGGAGCATACAAGGGTTGTGGTTTTAAGGATGTTCCTGACCCAGCCACAAGGCCCAACTTCAGTGCTTTGGGTGGGTACTGCCAAGTGGCAGGCAAGGTTCATGCACCACTAGGGAGCTACCTGCAAAGGTGGACAAAGTGTTGCTTGTAGCCCATAAAATGGTACCAAAGTATTTCTCCCTCCAGTCCTGGAGAATGAAGGAAATTGACGAAATAAAAAATTGCTTCATTTGTATTTTGGTGTAGGAAACGAGCTTTACAGATACCATGGGTGACTGGTGGGTTAAATCAAGCCTTAACTCTAGGAGTAAAATGGCTACACAGAGTCTATCATACCTTGATTACATCCTGAGAAGTTGAGATACACTAGAAAAGGCAATGATGCTGAGGAACGTTGAAAGTGGCAGAAAAAGAGGAAGGCTAAGTATAAGATGGATTGACTCAATAAAGAAAGCCATGGCCTTGAGTTTGCAAGATCTAAGTAGGGCTGTTAATGACAGGACTTTTTGGAGGTCATTAATTTATAGGATCACCTTATGTTGTAAGCAACTTGACAGCACCTAAGAGCTGTTGCTGTCTGTTCACCCAGAAGAATGAAGACCTGTGTTACAGACGTAGAATATTCATATTTCTTGCACTGCAGCACCCAGAAGTTACCAGGAATTGTGGAAGGTGTAGCCAAGAAATCTAAATCCACAGAAGAGTTTTTAAGCACTCAATAAGCAACTAAAGTGACCATTTGCCTGTGAAGAAGCAGGAAATGGCTGGGAGGGATGTCACCATTTCAGGAAAGCCACAACTCAGGAACTGGTTGGTAGTTTTTTGACAGGCTCCATTAAAGAGTCTAATGGGCTGAAATACTATCCTTCTCATAATCCTTGTGGCCACCCTGGAGCTTAGCCACACCCAGCCATTTCCTGCTTCTTCATAGACAAATGCCCACACCAGTCGTTTACTGAGGACCATATGTGAATGCTGAAAAATGCTGCCTACGACTTAGATTTCTTGTCTACAGTTTCCAGAATTCTGGCTGAGGGAATTATCAGTGAATTCTGAGGATTCTTAGGCATCCTTCAGTCTCGAGAGACTATGGTAACATGCTCTGTTTCGAGGACTTGGAACTGCGTCTAGTGTGGCTGAAAAGGCCAACTTGAGAGTGACAATCCCTTCCACACTGAGGACAAATACAATCTGTTCCCTGTTTTTCCTGCTTTCGTGACTGCCTCTTTGCCTCAGCCTGCTGGGCGAGGGTCTCTTCAAATTGGGAGAGGTCATGATGCACCCCCTGCCTCCAGGCTGAATGGTCAGATGTCAAGGTTTCCCATCTGTTGAGGTCCATTCCTAAGGCATTCAGATCCCGCTTGCAGATATCCTTGTATCGCAGCTGGGGTCTCCCTCTGGGGCGATTTCCCTGCATTAATTCTCCATACAGGAGATCTTTTGGGATTCTGAGGATTACCATGCAAGAAATACAAAAGTCCCATGCCTATAAACACCTTATACCAAGACCAGCATGGCTGGCCCCACAGGGTAAATTGCGCAGCATGTAAGCCACATGCAGCCCAAGGGGGTTGGGATTGTAGAGCCTTAAGAGCCAGTCTCCTTGAGCCAACCCATCCCTCCTTTACAGGGAGTAAAATCTGCCAAAATCAGAGTATCATGTCTCCCCTGTCCTCCAGGGGGTGTAATAGTCCACACTAGGAGAACTCCTGCCATACCTCAAAGTAGACCAAAGTAGTCCAATTGTAAAAAAAAAAAATGGTCATTTCCTGTTTTGGAGGGAGGGGAGACAGCCCAGATGGTTTGCAGCTTCAAAAATATGGTGGTAAATTCTGTAATTTCCATGGCTGCCATGCACCTAACCCTGGTCAGGACCCTTCCTCCTACCCACCTCTCTCCTTTCCCTGGCAGAGGAGAGGAGAACACATGCGCCCACACATGGAAAACAAATATGGTGACATAGAAATGGGGAGCAATTTCCCATGACAGAGGAGTGGACATTGAGCAAGTCAATTAATAGAACTGTGAGTTTTAACTGAGTTAAAATAATTGATCAATGGTGTAGGAGTTAAATAACAGTTAAAATAAGTAAATAACAGGAGTTAAAATAAAATAACACCATCCCGAACAGAAAAACACACGTCTGGGGCACATTTTATTGAATGTCATGTAGATGCCTTTATAAAAATGAATTAAAACTTGCTAGATATGGTTCAAATCCTGTTTCTGTTAGTAATGGGTTCAAGCTTTAAGGAATTGTGCCATTTGGGCCAGAAGGCGACAAAAACACAGGATAATCAGGAAGTGGTGATAATAGTAAAGGGGAAACAGGTGGGAAGGAATGTAGATGAGTTCAACAGTGTTGCTGAACATTGTCTTTTCCACTTTCCTAGACTTTTTATAAGAAGAAATACATGATGGGAAGAAATAGAGTGTTCTTATGTTTAAAAGTTAACAGCTAAAAGGTACACAATTGGGAAAAGATCCACGGATGTCAGATTTTCATATTCTGTGAGCATTGCTGTTAGTGGGGGAGGGGCATGAGCATGAGCGGTTTCTCCCACACCAGTCCCAGCTCTTAAAGACAAAGACTCGGGACAACAAGAAAAAGAGCTGGATCACATCATCAACACTATCATCATTACCTTAGAACTGCAAAGCTGGAAAGGGCCCTATGGCTGATCAAGTCCAGTCCCTGTCAAGGAGGCACAATGGGGAATCGAACTCCCAACCTACCTAAACCACTGAGCTATCCTGCAGTGTAATATAGGGACTATTGGGCAGTGTCATAAATAATCAAGGCGACGTTGTTTGAGGGCCAAATGAAGGAGATGCATTGCTGCTGGCCAACACCCAGCGCCTGATCCCAACTAGATGAGATCCGCTGAGTAGCTGGGATTGCCCAAGCACTGACTCATCATTCACTACCAATTGTATTCAGGCCATTGTCGCCAAAAGGGAGGACCACAGTGGCATTTGATCTTCCTGTTAATTAAGTAGTAGGACTAGACAAGCTGATTTATCATCTTAACGACAAAGAAAGGAATACACAGATTTTGATTTGAAACTTGAATCGTGTTCCTTAGTGTATGCCTATTGATGAGTTTATTGCCTAGAGGAGAATGAGAGATTATGAAGCTACAATTACAGACTACAATGCTATAGATATTCCTCTTCATCCAAAGGATGCAGCTGAAATTATTTGAATGTTTATTATAATATTTCATGGCATATTCATTATTTAACCGGTATGGACCAGTATTCTCTTGCAGAACTCTGCCACTAGAGTGGGGTGATGTAAACAGCAGCAGCAGTTTGCTGTCAATTAAACCCTTCAATTTTTTAATAGTTGCATGCAACTCACACACTATGGCCAAAATCTTGTTGCTTAGCATAAGCCAAATTATAACTTTTGATCTGTTCCTCCCTCATAGACATCAAAATATCCCTGATGTAATTCTCAGAACATGCATACACACCATGCCGGCATGTCTGCCCCCTCTCTGAGAATCATGGCAGGGAAGTTTATTTATTGGGAAGGACCAAAAGTTAAAATTTGGCTTATGCAAAGCAACAGGCTCTCAGCCAATGAGACAAAATGATGCATACCCCCAAATTGAAAGTGGAACTTTTATTAACAATAATCTGCCGGTGTGGGTGACGTCATTCATCTAAGGTGCTGAATAGCATTCACGCCACCTGCATCTTCGAGGGAGCTACCTCATTCTATTAGTGTGTAGCTGCGACACACTTTTTTCTTCTGTGTGATGCATCTAAACCAGCTGAGGAGAAGAAAATGAAGTATACTTTATTATTTATTTGCAAACATTTGCATAATAATTAGTCTGAAACTTTGAAGTGATATAGAACAATAATGAAATATACCATGGAAAGAAATGCACAAGACGTGGTTTTTGCTGGAATATATAGTTGTGCAACCTAGTATGTATGTATATATATGGATGGAAATGACTGGGATGTGCTATTTGCATAAGAGAACTTATGTAACCAATCATACATAATGATTGGACTGTCTGGTGTTAGCCAATACACATTAAGTGGGCTGACTGCCAGATAAACAGGAAAAAAAAGAAGTGACAGGGTTAGGGTTATTCTGAGCCGACATAGTCCACTTACTCTGTGGGTCTGATAACTTTTTTGTTACAACATCTGAAAAAAAAAAGAATATATTATGAAACTGTTATAAACATTTTTAATTTATTGTTCTACATGTTTTACACAGTAAACACTTTTTAAAGTTTTGCCAAGACTAAACGAATATTATTTTCAATTCTTGGCACGCACAAGGGAGAATACCATTCATGATTAGAGATGGAATGAACCACAAACCAAAACAAACACACACACACACACACACACACAGACACACACACACACACGCACACACACACACACACACACACAAACCATGAACTGAAAGCAGTGGCTGCTGCTGCCCAGCTGAGTAGGACAGGAGGTTGTCTGGAGCCTCCTTCCTGCCCCACTGCTTCCTGGGAGGCTTCCGGTATTGTAGGAAGTGTTGTTTTGCTGCCCATGGGCTATATATAGGGAAGCCACAAAAACTGTAACTTCCATCTGCCTTAGCCAGGAGAGGGAACAGAGCCATGACAGTCCAGAGTAAACCAGAGCGCCACATGTTCCTCATCAACCATTATACTGCATATCCAGTTCTATACAAGTAAAGGGTTGCACACTGAAGAAAGAGTGATGGTGGAGGCAACCTACAGTATACCGTTGACGTTGCCCAGGTTCACAGTCCCCATTTCAGACATAAAAATGCTAGAGGCTCACAATGCTCATTTCTTACATGAGCTGAAAATTGTGGACTTGGAAACTTTTCTCCATGGAATGACTTCCAAGCACCAAGTTATGGATTTCCCTCTGTCCTTCTGAAAAAAAAACAAGCAGAACTACTGATGGTCTATGTATGCTTGTGCGTGCATACGCATGCCTCTGTGCCCATGCACAAAAAGAGATGTGTGTGAACTTTGAGGAATGAAGTTTGGCTGCCCACGAAGATGCCCCTTTTTGCTTCTCGGGTTTTTCTTTCTTTCCTGCACTGATGCGGCCCTTGTCCACATCAATCAGAAGGTGACAGTGATTTGAAAAAGCCCCCCTGGTAGCAGCCATTAATTAGCAACCTAGAATATATGCTAGGAAAGGTGACAGTGTGAACTATACTGTCATGACTTTCTTTTAATGGTCCCTTTAAACAGCCTGTACTGAGCCTCCAGTGGTTTGGCCAAGGGAGATGGGAGTTGGCTGGTGCTTTATAAATAAAAATTATGTCTAATTATGATGACCTTTTCAGTGTGTTATAACGGAGCCAGCTTGGCCACTAATACCACTTGCTTACAGCAGCACTAACCTCTGAGGAAGGAAAGGAGGGACCACCCCCGCAGTACGATGATGAACGCATGCCACCCATAAAATTTTTTTTGCCCTTTTCTTCCTCCAGCGCTGGCTACTGACAGCTCCAGTGCCATGAGGTTTCATGAGACAGGCAGGCGATGGGGCTCAAGCCAGTGGTCTAATTTTCTTTGGGACAGCAAAGGAAGAAGGGGGAGATCATGATCATCATCAGTTAAATGGAGCGTACAATGCCTGTGCCCCACCCTCAATGCTGCTGGACTATACCCCCCCCATCACCCACACTCATTGGTCATGCTGAGTGAGGCTGATGTGAATTGTAGTAGTTGGGCAACACCCAGGAGGCACAAGGTCCCCACCTTTGAAATAAGATCCATATGCATGCACTAATGTGATTGCAATGACAGGCAATGATGATTTCAAAGGTGGATTGGCTTTCACACATAAGAGCCACAGGTTTCTCTAGCACCACAGATACAAGGCTTTTCAGTCAAGGAGTTCTCACGTTCAGTTGGGTGTGAGATCCAATGATGACGCAAACCTTCAGATACAAGGATCAACAAAACTGCCAGTTAGCCTATTGGGCCATTCACCTCTTTAAAGTCTGAGGCCAAATCTGCATTGTTCACCGGTGCTAGGACTGAATGAGGTTTGCCATCTTATCTTTTTCCTGAGAGTCAGGTGTGATATAATCCTCTCCATGCTGGGGAATAACTTGAACGGGCTCAATGCTTCCCGTACAAATAGGAGGAGAAGACAGAGCCAATAAGCCATTCCTTGCAGATCTTTTGATGCACTTTTCCTCAAGGAGGATGCAAAATGCTGATGGAAAGTTATGACTGGCTCCAGGGCTGGGCTGGGCTGGGCTGGGACATCCTGATTCAGCCCTTGGCTGTCTCCTTCTCTACCCCAGGCCTGTTTGGCTTAGCACCCTTGGATCTGCTTTGAATTCTCAGATTACATTCTTTAACATATTTAGTGGCTGCAAAGTGTCTAAGGCATCAGGTTTAAATTATGCCTCAGGCACCTCATTCCAACACATTGCTCATGGGAGCCAGTACTTTTTTTTAACACACATACACACACAAATCCACACCCCCTTCTCAACATAACCACACATTTCACTCCCAGTAGCACAGCTCCCCCTGTCATCATCTGTCCAGATGGCAGCATCCAAGTCCTTCTCTTGAAGTCTTCTCCCCATCTCTAACAGGCATGTTCAGCCTATACACATAGGAACAGAGCATTGTCCCACCACCCTTGCTCAGAGGTGGGCTGGCTTCAACACATCATTGTTATCATTCTTCTGACATGTAACATTCCAAGCTGTAAACATTCTGAGTTGCCAACTCTACCATCCTGTACTGGTCTAGTACAAGTGGTTCATTGGTTGTGCATGGGGGAAATCATAGACTACATGGCAAGAGAGAGCATCACCCTCAGATGCAGGGCTGGTAGTTGCGGGAGACTCCTCCCTGACCTGATCATGAGATACCTATGGACACTATTAGAATAGAAAACCAATGGACATTACTTGGTATAGGGACTTGAGTTGTGTGACTCTCTGTCAAGTGGGACTTAAATCACACTGGTGACTCAACTCAGAGTTGACTCAGGATTTTTTTTCTAACAATAACCCAGACTCGACTCATGAGTTGAAACCCACCCATTCCATTCATTTTTCTCGTGGGTGGGGAGCTTGTTTTAAATAAGAACTTAGGCTTGGCACTCGGGACTTAGAACTAAAGAATCAGATTGGGACTTGAGACTCGGGCTCAAACACTTGTCAACATCCCTGCTTGATAGCAGAACATCTGCTTTACATGTAGAAGATCGTAATCTGATCCCTGGTGTTTCCAGGTGGGACCAAAAGCTATTCCTAGTCAGCTGAGCCAACACTGGGCTGAATGGACCACTAACATCCTCTGTTCTTAATGAAGGCTTTTAAACAAAGACATTCAATTTTGGTCTGAAAGACCATTAATGAAAGCATGCTCATACCGTTTCAGTGTCTTATTTCCTGTCTCTCTCTTTTTTGTCTCAATTAAACACAAGCAAATATGCACAATGAAAAAAGGAGTCCACTTGAATAATGCACATCAGCACAGTCAATGGGGAAAATAAACAACAAAATCCATATACTAGGAAAAGTGGATGCGAACATGTACGTGAATTTGTATACAGGAAAGGAGAAAACAAGCCCTAACCCAACACAGAATTTGGACAGGACAAGAATGCCAGGGAGTTCTGGAAAAGGCACACATGATAAAAATTACAGATTTTCACATTCCTCATTCTATGTGCATTATTACGTGAGATTGGCTTAATTTTGCACTGTGTTCAGACGTCTCTATAAGTGGCAGCATGCAGATCTAATTTGCTGCCCAATGGATTAATTAATTACACAACAGCTTGCACCATATGGTCATGGTTTCATTGAGAAGATTCAGTGATCGCATCCTGGAGCCCTGCTGCTTGTTCAGGATGCTTACCCACTACAGTAACCATAGGCTTATCCCACACTGAGTCTGGGAAGTTACAGAGGTCTCCATGGTTTCCCTCTGTCCTCTGGACCACACAAGGTCTTCATACCAGTGGTAAGACTTCAGAGAATGATGGGAATCAATAAGGAAGTGGCATTGATTGTCTTCAGCCACAACGGGAAAGGAGTCAGCATTGAAGTGCCTCACTGTGGTTTTTACTGTTTGGGATGAATGTGTAAGATGATCCAGTTACCACAAACAGGAAGGCACCAGAGAGAAACAGACATGAAACCCTCCCCACCACCACCACTACCACCACCACTGAAGGATGCTCCTGTGCATTTGTTTTACTTGTCATCAAATTTCACCTCACACAAAATGTGGAAGTTTGTCAAGGGACTCATATATACGTTTCTTCAAGAAACATGGGGCATATGTGTATGTAACAAATAAATCCCGAGGGTTTGTTATCTAATTTGCTTTATGGTAGTTAAACATAAAAAATAAAAAATACTAGGGATATTTCTAGGAACTAGGGAGTGCCATATATCCCTATAGCGATAAGCTGGGAATCCCACCGCTGAAATTTGCCAAGCCAATAAGGAACCAAATGCCAGTCACTGACCTTTAAAACAGGGTCTTTAATTTTCATTCACGGCAGGAATAGATTATCTCATCATTACTTGACTAACTTTTTTTTTTTGTCATGACCAGTTCCCAATCAGTATTGCTTAAAGGAAGGAAGGAAGGAAGGAAGGAAGGAAGGAAGGAAGGAAGGAAGGAAGGAAGGAAGGAAGGAAGGAAGGAAGGAAGGAAGGAAGGAAGGGAGAGAAGGAGAGATTGAGAGATCATATTGACCAATTGCTAGGAACTAGGCCAAGCTGCAGAGGTCTGTGGGGTCATCATACTCTCTGCTCTGTACATAGAGGCACAGCTCCCTTCCCACCAATCTTCTTAGCACAGTCACACATTCCTGGCAACCTTAGCAGGTTATGGAGACAGACATGGTGGGACGGGGAGAGGAAGTCATTCATTCACTCGAGACGCTAATGTTATAGCTGCTCCTTGGGAAGTGGGGAGTTGTTTGTGCTTATTATTTCATCAAATGCTTGCACAATGGAGAGAACAAGCAGCATGAGTCAAGACCCTTTTTACTGGAAGTGCTTCTGGTAGGTGACTCAAATCCTTTCTTCTCCTGAAGGTATATGCCCTCAGGGGATTGATGCGATGCGGGGGGGGGGGAGGCTGTGGGCAAAGGAGAGACAAGAGAGCCGCGTGTGTAACGCAGTCTGCATTCCTTGTACTTTTGCTGAGCTCACTGCTGAGAAATACGACAGAGGGTCAGTTGGCTTTGTGTGTTGTTGTTGTTTTTTCCACCAGGCAAGACAGAACCTCTCTTTCCTAATTCCCTTCCTTCCCTTCAGACAAGGGCCAGTCATACCCCAGAGCCTTGCGATGTCTGATTGCACTGGGCCCAGAGCCACCCGGGGCCACTCTTAAAGGCACTGGGTTGGGAACTGGTGTTGTGGGAAAAGAGCAATCCCTCTCCCTTAGACCCCTTCCCAGAGGAAAAGAAGCACCTCCTCAACAGCCCAGAGAATTCCCTTGCTTTCTAATGGACAGGAAATGAAGGCCGTGATCGCAGGTGCTCAAAGAACCCCGGTTCTCTCGGTTTGGCAATTATTTAAATCATTTTATAAAATTCCATTCACACAACAGATGAGTAACATTGATTCATTTGGCCAGCCAGTCATGTTTTTTCCCACCTCATCAGCATGGCCTTTTTAGACTGATCTGAGTCCTGTATCACTTCAATCCTTATTGATTCATCTCGTGTGAACACTGCTGTCCATTGATTTACTGTGCAATAGGTAAAGTTCTTGGACACCATGGTGACTGCATGGCCACTGTGTGTGTACCCTTTCTTAAAAAATTGTAAAATGCTTAGTGATAAATTGCTTACTTTTTCCTTTAAATTTTTCCTCCAACAGTTTACTGATGTATTGCTTAGCCAATGTCTTCCCTATTGTAAGTATCTTTCCTGGTCTTAGGTGGATTATGCTTAATTTTTTTCCTCTCACACCTAACTGTTGAGAGTTGTGTGGGAACTCGCTTGAATTCCACTAAATGCACAGCAGAAAGCGTCAGCCGGTTGGGTAAAATTAGCTAGAAGTTCCCCTTTTTATACCCACCCCTCACCAATCACTAACACTTAAAAGTAACACTCAGGAGGCGGGTGTTGTTGTTTTTTTTTAAATAAAGAATTGTATATTCTACTCACATGGATAAGCATTCAGAAGGTTTCAGGTTGATACAGAAAGAAGAAATAACAAAGACAATGTCCTTCTCCTTGGCCCACGTGGCTGGAGAGGTATCCAGGCTCAGAGAGCCAGGGTGGAGGTGTTACATCTTGAAAAGCGTGTGCAGGAATGGTGGACAACAATGGAGGTCAATCACCTCATGGCCAGGAGGGCCAGAAACAGAGGTGGAGCTACCCTAGCCCCGCAACAACAAACTCCCTCTAATTGGTCAGTATGTAAACAAACAGGTAAACAAGTTAGTTTGTGTGCTGAAAGCCCTTCCCCTTAGAAATTTGCATCTAGATTGCTTGACCGTGAGGTGTCCATGGCAGTTGTTAATCGAATTCCAATACTGCTTCCTATAATTTTACATTATGACACACTAATGTATATGCCACTATAGCAATATATCACTTCTGAATTTTTTTAAAAAATTAAAGTTTAGGGAAGTGTTTACCCAGAAATAGGACAGAAAATGAGTCGATTTATATGCAATGGCATGTGTAACCTACAGAATCCATACAACTAGCAAGAAATGCATGGATTTAAATTACAGCCATGTGAACAGCCGCAGTGGTATATACACCACATTACTATACATACAGATATATTGATGTTTTAAAAAGGAAGAAGAAACTATTCAAATGGTCCATTTAATTAAGTTCAAAAAGGATAAATTTATGTAGCTGTCCAGTTGAAACTCTCATTCAACCAGAGCCTAGGAAAGTCTGTCTGTCTCTCTCTGGATTATAACTCCCATTTTATTTTATTTTATTTTATTTTATTTTATTTTATTTTATTTTATTTTATTTATTTATTTATTTATTTATTTATTTATTTATTTATTTATTTATTTATTTATTTATTTATTTATTTATTTACATGACACCTTTCTTTCAGAGCAATGGTTCCTAACCTTGGGTAACCCAGGTGTTCTTGGACTGCAACTCCCAGAAATTCCAGCCAGCACAGCTGGTGGTGAAGGCTTCTGGGAGTTGAAGTTCAAGAACGCCTGGGTTACTCAAGGTTAGGAACCACTGTCCAAAAGGATGCAAGGCAGTTGGAGGATTATGGGAGTTGTTGCCTCCAAGACTCCAGGTTTAGCCTCGAGAATAGGCTAAACATTAAACAGTGCAAGAACAGGAAACTTCCCATCTGCTACAGTACTGTGTCAGGGCTAGAAAAGTGACTTTTTAGAAGAATTTATTCCTACTACTTGTTATAGAATTTAAGAAGCAACCTACTATGATTACTTGTTATTATTACAAAATTATTTTGTGTTATACTGAATTTTTAGTTCTAAATATGTCAATGTAAGACAAACAAACAAAATAAGGAAAATATAAAGTAGTAAACAAAAACAAAACAACACTTCACAGCTACAGTAACATGTATTCCAGAAAAATCAAGTTCTTGACATAGCTGCCATAATCAGATGACGACATCCCTCCAGAGGGATCACTGATGACTTGGAAGGATATACAAAGGCCCAGTCATCATTTATGGGTGCAATGAAGTTGTGCCAGTTTTCGTATCTAGACCTGTCAACCCACTCTATGCCCAAATAAAGAACAGATTGGAAGCCACCGATCTTGTGCCCATTTGATGACACATCAACCAGATCCTCATCAGGGCCCATAACAGAATTTATGGATTTCCTGCTCTCCATGAAGATGCCAAATTAGAGCAAATCAGGAAACACAAACAGCAAAGCCAGGCCATTCACGTAATGGCACAAGTCAGACAGGCAGGCATCAGCTGCATTGTGTAGAGCTGGGCACTCTGCTTAACTGTTCAATTTTTAATTGTTGTTTTCCCCCACAGCTGCCAGGAGGAAGTTCTAGTTGGCCTCCTAAAACAGTCACCAGGCAGGGAGTGACTGAAGGACTTAAAAGGCAATGGGCAGAGTCATCATAGAGCTTTTCTTAAAAGTGCAGTGCCAGGAGCCTGCCATTCCATCCTTTCCATGCTTTCTCTCTGCCCCACCCTTCCTGTCCCTGAATCTGAAGTTGGTGGACCTGCAGCTGCAAGACTTTGATGATTTAATTGCCTTTGCAGCAGCCAGGGCAGGAAAGGTTCATTTCTAAGGTAAATACCCTACTCTCATTTGTCTTCCTTAGCTGTTTCTTCTCTTTTAATGAACATTTTGATGTTGGGTTTAACACAAGGTTTATGATGCTTTACCCTGTGGACAACCAACCAATAACTCTGCCTTGTGGTTGCCTTGGAAATGCACAAATACCCCATTTCATTTCGGATATCAGCATTTGTCCAAAGTCAGTGCACATGCCTAATAGGAAAATACCATGATTTAAAGCCCTTCTTATCACCTTAACTGGTGTAACTTTCTCTAGTTTTATGAGAGGCTGCTTCTTCATTGCTTACCTGCATTCCTGGATCCTATTTCCTAGTCAAATTGTTGCGTTGCTCACTGCTTTCCCATTAATTTTCCCATTACGTTCCCTTTTTTTCCCATTGTGTCTTTTAGAATGACCATCCACTGTCTGAGAGCACTTAGAAAACACTCCTTGTTCTACCAGTCAAGTAACTTCAAAGTTGCTTGTTCTGTTACTTTCGAAATGTACTTTTGAAACACCTTCCGTAGCCCAAATGTAGCTGGTTTAGTTGTCATTTATGACTTCCATGCTCTGCTCCGCAGAATGTAAAGAGCCCTGTTCGATCTGGCCAATGGAGCCACTGGATTCATCATCCTGTGTCCAGCTGTTGTCAACCAAACACCTTGAAGACCCTTTTATTTTTTCCTAATCCTCCATTTTGAAAGGTAGAAATCCTGGTTCCTGGAACTCCTCTTCTTTCCAAGGGTTTGCGTCACTCTTCCACCACAGTGTTCTGGCAGGGCTGGAAACTATTTCGCACTCCCTGTTTTACAAAATCATGAACATGGCATGAAAAAAGGAAAGAGGACACTCCTCTGAAAGCAAGCGCACATCAGAACTGGTCCCTGTGGTGAGAAGATGCGAGGCAAAGTGAAACTGAAAGCAATACGTGGAACAAAGCATGCTGCAGAACACTCCCAGGGCCAAATTCCTGGGTAAGCAACTTGGCAAAGAAAACTCTTGTTTATTTGTAGATGTTCGCATAATTTAAATATGATTTTAGGCTAAAGAGGGGATGCTACTTCCAAGCTTGGCAAGAGACATCTCAGAAGTCTTAAGACTAATTGATTTTGGGGGTCTATAAATGGGAACACATTGGGTTTGTTTTTTTTTTTAACTTACTATCTCTACCTCTCCCTTTCTCCATATTTCTCTCCCTTTTTGCTACTACCTTGGCCATAGATTGGCAATAGGGTTAACACACACACAGCCACCAACCTACAATGTTTAGCAATGAATGTGACTGGCTGGTCCAAGAGACATTGTGACTTGTGCCACTACTCCATGATACAAGTGGCATTTCTCTAGATCAAGGGGGTGTGTTTGGCACATGGCAAGAAGCAGCTATGAAGGGTAACCCATGGGAAGGTAGGTAACAGTGCCCTCTTCTGGCAGAACATTAGAACTGTCTGGCTGTCTATCACGATGCAGCTGTCATTTTAAGGACTTGTTTGTGGGGCAATCATTATAATTCATTCAGTACTTTGGGGGACAATCAAGCGTACAATGGGCTAGAGAGCTTTTACTCACAGGACAAAGGTGGCCCTCATTCCCAAATGCAGAAAGATCTTATGGGACAGCCTCCAAAATTTAACAGAAACATCAGAATCTGTCATAGTCTGGCTATATTGTTGTTGTTTAGTTGTTAAGTCATGGCAGACTTTTCGTGACCCCATGGACCAGAGCACACCAGGCCCTTCTGTCTTCTACTGCCTCCCGGAGTTGGGTCAAATTCATCATGGTTGCTTCGATGACACTGTCCAACCATCTCATCCTCTGTCGTCCCCTTCTCCTCTTGCCTTCACACTTTCCCAACATCAGTGTCTTTTCCAGGGAGTCTTCTCATGAGATGGCCAAAGTATTGCGGCCTCAGCTTCAGTGTCTGTCCTTCCAGTGAGCACTCAGGGTTGATTTCCTTCAGAATGGATAGGTTTGTTCTCCTTGCAGTCCAGGGGACTCTCAAGAGCCTCCTCCAGCACCACAATTCAAAAGCATCAATTCTTCGGCAGTCTGCTTTCTTTATGGTCCAGCTCTCAATTGCATACATCGCTACTGGAAAAACCATAGCTTTGACTATGCGGACGTTTGTCGTCAAGGTGATGTCTCTGCTTTTTAGGATGCTGTCTAGGTTTGTCATCGCTTTCCTCCCAAGAAGCAGGCTTCTTTTAATTTAGTGGCTGCTGTCACCATCTGCAATGATGATGGAGCCCAAGAAGGTAAAATCTGTCACTGCCTCCATATCTTCCCCTTCTATTTGCCAGGAGGCAATGGGACCAGTAGCCATGATCTTAATTTTTTTGATGTTGAGCTTCAGACCATTTTGGTGCTCTCCTCTTTCACCCTCATTAAGAGGTTATTTAATTCCTCCTCACTTTCTGCCATCAGAGTGGTATCATCTGCATATCTCAGGTTGTTAATATTTCTTCCAGCAATCTTAATTCCGGTTTGGGATTGATCCAGTCCTGCCTTTCACATGATGTATTCTGCATATAAGTTAAATACGCAGGGGGACAATATACAGCCTTGTCGTACTCCTTTCCCAATTTTGAACCAATCAGTTGTTCCATATCCAGTTCTAACTGTTGCTTCCTGTCCCACATATAGATTTCTCAGGAGATAGATAAGGTGGTCAGGCACTCCCATTTCTTTAAGGACTTGCCATAGTTTGTTGTGGTCCACACAGTCAAAGGCTTTTGCATAGTCAATGAAGCAGAAGTAGATATTTTTCTGGAACTCCCTAGCTTTCTTCATAATCCAGCGCATGTTAGCAATTTGGTCTCTAGTTCCTCTGCCTCTTCGGAATCCAGCTTGTACTTCTGGGAGTTCTCGGTCCACATACTGCTGAAGCCTACCTTGTAGGATTTTGAGCATAACCTTGCTAGCATGTGAAATGAGTGCAATTGTACAGTAGCTGGAGCATTCGTTGGCACTGCCCTTCTTTGGGATTGGGATGTAGACTGATCTTTTCCAATCCTCTGGCCACTGTTGAGTTTTCCCAGCTTGCTGGCATATTGAATGTAGAACCTTAACAGCCTCATATTTTAAGATTTTAAATAGTTCAACTGGAATGCCATAACCTCCATTGGCCTTGTTGTTTGCCATGCTTTCTCAGGCCCACTTGATTTCACTCTCCAGGATGTCTGGCTCAAGGTCAGCAACCACACTATCTGAGTTGTCCAGGACATCCAGATCTTTCTGGTATAATTCTTCTGTGTATTCTTGCCACCTCTTCTTGATGTCTTCTGCTTCTGTTAGGTCCCTCCCATTTTGTCCTTTATCATGTTCATCTTTGCACGAAATGTTCCTCTAATATCTCCAATTTTCCTGAATAGATCTCTGGTTTTTCCCTTTCTATTCTTTTCCTCTATATCTTTGCACTGTTCATTTAAGAAGGCCCTCTTGTCTCTCCTTGCTATTCTTTGGAAGTCTGCATTCAATTTTCTATAACTTTCCATATCTCCCTTGCATTTTGTTTCCCTTCTCTGCTATTTATAAGGCCTCTTTGGACAGCCACTTTGCTTTCTTGCATTTCCTTTTCTTTGGGATGGTTTTTGTTGCTGCCTCCTGTACAATGTTATGAGCATCCATCCATAGTTATTCAGGCACTCTGTCCACCAAATCGAGTTCCTTAAATCTGTGCTTCATTTCCACTGTGTATTCATAAGGGATTTGGTTTAGACCTGATTAACCCAGTGATTTTTCCTACTTTCTTCAGTTTAAGCTTGAATTTTGCTATAGGAAGCTGCGACAATCAGCTCCAGGTCTTGTTTTTGCTGACTGTATAGAGCTTCTCCACCGTTGGCTGCAGAGAATATAATCAATCTGATTACGGTATTGCCCATCTGGTGATGTCCAATTGTAGAGTCGCCTCTTGTGTTGTTGGAAAAGAATGTTTGTGATGACCAGCTTGTTCTCAACAAAACTTTATTAGCCTTTCCCCTGCTTCATGTTGAACTCCAAGGCCAAATTTACCTGGTGTTCCTTTTATCTCTTGACTCCCTGCTTTAGCATTCCAATCCCCTATAATGAGAAGAACATCTTTCTTTGGTGTCAGTTCTACAAGGTGTTGTAAGTTTTCATAGAATTGGTCAATTTCAGCCTCTTCAGCATGGGTGGTTGCCGCATAAACTTGGATTACTGTGATGTTGAAAGGTCTACCTTGCATTCGTATTGAAATCATTCTATGATTTTTGAGATTGTATCCCAATACAGCTTTTCCCACTCTTTTGTTGACTATGAGGGCTACTCCATTTCTTCTACGGGATTCTTCCCCACAGTAGTAGATATGGTAATAATCTGAATCAAATTCGCCCATTCCCATCCATTTTAGTTCACTGATGTCCAGGATATCAGTGTTTATTCTTGCCATCTCCTGTTTGACCACATCCAACTTACCAAGCTTCATAGATCTTACATTCCAGGGTCCTATGCAATATTTTTCTTTGCAGCATCGGACTTTCCTTTCACTTCCAGGCACGTCCACAACTGAGTGTCCTTTCGGCTTTGACCCAACCACTTCATTAGCTCTGGAGCTACTTATACTTGTCCTCCAATCTTCCTCAGTAGCATATTGGACGCCTTCTGACCTGAGGGGCTCATCTTCCAGCATCATATCTTTTAGCCTTTTGTTTCTGTCCATGGAGTTTTCTTGGCATAGATACTGGAGTGGCTTGCCAGTTCCTGCTGTAGGTGGATCGCGTTTAGTCAGAACTCTACACTATGACCTGACCGTCTTGGGTGTCCCTGCACGGCATAACCCATAGCTTCTCTGAATTACTCAAGCCCATTCGCCATGACAAGGCAGCAATCCATGAAGGAGAGTCTGGCTATATATTTGCTTAAATGGAAGTTTGATTTTATTTTTTATGTTAACATGTTGCTGACTCTGAAGTTGAAAAAAATATTCAGAAACCTGGGATCGATTTTCATTCCAGAACTGACATTTTCATCATCATCATCATCCTGCAGAGTTGGAAGGGACCCTATGAACCATTAAGTCCAGCCTCTGTCAAGGAGGCACTTAGTGAGGAATCAAACTCCCCACCTCTGGCTCCGCAGCCAGAGAGCTAAACCATTGAGCTATCCAGTACAATTTGCATTTCAAATCAGACATTTTCCCTTAGTGTTCCATATCTGCGCACTTACCCATTTTTAGCTGGCATCACCTATGAGATCTGTCCATTTTCACATTCTGTCAGGTATATCCATGATTCAGACTGGGAACCTTTGTGGCAGTGCGCAGCGACCCTTTGCGCTAAGCGATTAAACCTGTGTCTTTGCAGTATTAGTCAGAGTAACCAGTGGGACAATCTTACATGTGTCTACTGAGGTCCCAATGAGTTCAATGGGATTTCTGCTCATGAGTGTGTGAGCTGGATTATATAGTTCCAGAGAAATTGATTTGGAAATGCAAAATCTGAGTTTGGTATTTGCCAAACTGGATCTCAAGGGGACCTGTGATCCAGGTCCTGTTTTTAGGATCTAAAGATCACTACTGGCTGGTTAGTTCAGTAGTTTAGGTATCTGTCTACGGAGCTAGCGGTTGGGCGTTTGATTCCCCGCTGTGCCTCCTGTGAGCGGACCAGGCCTATGTGACTTTGAGCAAGCTGCAGAGTCCCAGGACACCCATAGAAGAAGGGAATGGTAAACCACTTCTTAATATTCTCTACTGGAAAACCCTGGAAATGGTTGCAATAAGTCAGAACTGACTTGATAGCATGCAATTATTATTATTTAAAGGATCAGTGTGGATAAGATCTACGGAGTAGTGTGGAGATATATGGGCTTATGGAACACAATGGGCTACTTGCATGAATGGAGAAAAATCTTTGCTTTGTTTCAGAAACACCATGATGGAGTATTTCCTATTGGAAAAAGAGAGCAGAATATTTCTCTCAGCGTGGACTTGTAGATTATGGAGCGAGCAAAGAGATAGATAAATGGTTGCTATGGTGACAGGGCTTTGTCGAAGCTAAAAGACAAGGGAACCATATGGACCAGCTACAAAGTTGGATAATTCAATGGCTCCATGTCCAGAATATGCTCTGCTAAGATGCCATAATCATGTCATTTGAATCAAGACTAATGGGTGCTTTGTTTTCTCGGCAGTATGGAAAAGCTGGTGCAATGTACTTTTTCTCCTTCCAGTAAAGGAGTAGATTTTAGTGGAGAAAAAGAGGCCAGTGAGAAGGCAAGGTGTTGGGGGAAACCAAAAGCAACCACACCTTGGAAGGGAAGTCCATATTTCAGCTCACTTTTCCCTTACATATTTTTATTTATTTATTTATTTATTTTTGCAGATTTTGCCTGTTTTGGAGCCTGTGAGCCTTTCTCTTTTTTTTCTTTTGCCTTAAACTTTGTGAAAAGGGGTGAGACTACACTACAAAATAACACATTGTTTGTGTCAGGTTTTTAAATCAGTCAGGGACTGTCAGGTATTTCTGCAACTGAAATTGCAGTAGTCATCCATACAGGCGCCACTAATTATCAGGTTTCAAGAGTGCACAGTGAACTTCCCAGTCAGTACAATTTTCAGTGGGATCACAGCCCCATCCTACTAACACTCCATTAATACCACCCTCTTCCCTACCTCTTCCCTCTGTCTCTCCCCCTTTATCCATCTTCTCAGGTCAGTTGCTGCAGCAGTCAGCCCTCAGAGCTTTAAGCACCTATGTGGTCCCCATTTTCCTTACAACACTGGTAACATTTGTGTTCCCACATAGTGTGGAAGTATAACATTCATATCCCTGCAATGTCCTACTTGGACACTCTGTTCTTACAATTTATATTTTTTTCCCCTCTGAAGTGACAACGCCCTGAATTGAGTTAACAGTTTAACAGCCAAGTGCAGCTTTTTGTTACTTTCTCTTTAAATTGATGAGCTTTGTCAGTCTCATCTGGATTCCAGCAAAACATTTGAATCAAGCTGAGGGAGGTGGGGGGAAACGAAGAAGACTGCTAATGGAAAGGAAACATGACGGAACTCTCCATTTCAACTGTGTCATAGATAAGCTTTCAGATCAAGGCAAGAAGGCAGGATGGGAGTTCACTCCCTCCAAATTAATTTCTAGGACAAGTATGGATGCTTGGAGTGAGCAATCTCGAATCCATGGGTGGTGGGACGGACCAAACTTTGAACCCACATATATTTGGCCATGTGCCTCATTTGCTTGAGCCCTCAATGAAGTGACCGGGGGGGGGAGGAAACTAAAAAGCAAGCGAGGCTAGCCTTAGCAGGGCAGCGCTCATCTGATATAGCACTAAAAAGTGTAATTTTTTAAAAAAAGAGAAAATTACTTGGAAAGGAGCAACAACAGGCAGTCATTTGAGGGGGATTATCCCACTGTAATGGCCTACCATGCCCTACTGGAGATGTTACCATCAACATCACTCTAGGAATCTTCTCTCTGAGCCCAGGTAGACAAACACACAGACCAGAAAACAGGAAAAAAAAGTGATGCCAGCTGAATCAGTAAAAAAAAAAAAACAGTCCCCTTATAACTGAAGAAAAAGATACAAATACCACTGAAAAGAAGTGTGGGCTTCTTTTTGATTAGTTTTACATCATGTAGTTGTCAGAAAATGAATCATTTTTCACTGTGCCAACTCCAACACAAAACCACAGGATATTCTGCAGTGTAGTTGTAGACAGAGTTACATTTTTATGGTGTTTGCATTCATAAATGCTCAGGTTTAGTCTCCTGCATCTGCAGATAAGCCTTGGGAAGACTCTCACCTGGAACGTTGGTGAGCTGCTGCCAGTCAGAATTGGCAGCACTGGGGTAGGTGGACCAATGATCTGACAGTCTGTAGCACCTCCCTATAGTCATATTTCTGTTATGTTTGAACATGATCTAGCTTCTGCCAAATGCTGCAACAACAACAAAATGGTCTGAGTAAACACAAACAAGCTCCAATTTCTTCTGGCATGCAGGACTAAAGATGAAGCCCTTTGGACATTCAGCTTGTGGGACAACTCTATGCATTCCATGTTCTAAACTAAAATTTCCTATCCATGCTAATTTTTTCAGGCCTAACAGTGCTTCACTCATCAGAAATAGGGATTTATACCCCAAAGTACTTGAAATTTTATTGCTTTTCTCTCCTTTGCTTAGAAAATGGATTGTGTGTGTTTGTGTGTTTGTGTGTGTGTGTGTGCGTGTGCGTGTGCGTGTGCGTGTGCACTTACCTGGAAGCCACCCCAAGTGGGACCCCATCCATATGCAACAAGTTGTGAGAACATAGGTCGAAAACATAGGTCGAAAACAGCATTTGTAGTTTAGAATTTCCCTGAATTCCATTCCGTTCTGTGAAGTTTCCTCTCTGGAACTCTTTCACATTCCCTGATCTTCCTGCAAACTCCACCAAGCCTTGCTGGCTCTCTCTCTCTCTCTCTCTCTCTCTCTCTCTCTCTCTCTCTCTCTCTCTCTCTCTCTCTCACACACACACACACACACACACACACACACACACACACACACACACACACACACACACACACACACACACACACACACACACACACACACACACACACACACACTCTTCCTTATATGTCTCCCATCCTATCTTCGCCTAGAGGAAAGCACTTCTTTGGATCGCCACTTCTCACTGCAATGTAGAAAGAATATTAGGATCTATTATTGTTTCCTCTTTGAGTTTTTTCCCCCTCCATTTCTTTATACTATTACTTCCTCTCATTTTCATGCATGCCCCTCCTCATCCAGGACAAAAATTCACACTGCACATTAATAACCCAAACTTTCTTCCGTCTGTCTCTCTCTCTCTTTCCTCTTCTATGGCCTGTTTTTTCTTTTTAATCACAGTGAACTCTTTTTAATGTTATAATCATTATCATTTGGTTTTGCGTCCCTAATAAAATCCCTTCAATTTCTGAAAAATCCTGATGTCATCCAATGACTCCCAATGGGTGTTTTAACAAGGGCGCTCTCCTTCCCAGAGGAAATGATCTCAGTTACTCATGGTTGTATCTTATCTCCATATTTTGAATAAAATGTGTTCTAGCTTTGCTTGGGCCGCTTTCCCAGACAGACAGTAGCCTCTCCTCAGGATACATAAAACCCGGATAGCATTAGAAAACCATTTGCCTAGTATGCCTTTAAGTTTAATTTCCCGTGCTATTTGTGGTTCATGAGGACATACTCTTTGAGCACATTTTCCAGATACCAATCCCCAACCAGGCTGGTAACAGAATCGTCAAGCCCCAGTGCTGACTTTTGCCCAGGTTGACAGGGGATGGTCTCCTGCTGGACAGAAAGACCTAGAAAAGACTTCCTCTCCAAGTCAAACCTTGCTCAAGCAACAGTCTAAGTTCTGGTATGTTCTATTGCAGAATTTTGAATTTCTGATAAAATGATTTTTTTTTTTTTTTTGCTACACAGTAGAAGTATAGAGATCCACCCCCTTTCTCATTAACTGGCACTTGAAGTCTCAATAACTCAGTCTGAGACATTTGTAGGAAAAATAATTTAAAATGTTTCTTTACTTACAGCTGCTTGAAACTACAGGCTTGTGTATAATGTTTTCTTTATTGCAGGCATACTAGCAACCAATTGAACAGATCAAAAGCCACAAACAACTGCCACCAACCAATGGAAGAGAAGAACAGAACACTCAGTGGAGAGGTGGGGCTCTCTTTGAATTTTAAAAGCTGTAAGGCAGCAGTCCTCAACCTTTTTGGGACTGCGGATTAGCTGAGCCTCTGAGGAAAGCAGGGCACCCTCCCACCTGCTCTTGCGCACATGTGCGAAGCAGTGGAGGAGTGCGGGACCGCCAGCGCTGGCATGCGTGCTGGGGGGGTGGGGGGAAGGTCTGTCTCCGCGGCCTGTTCCAGCTAAGGCCACGGACCGGAACCGGGCCGCGGACTGGGGGTTGACGACCTCATCTGTAAGGAATGATTGGTTAGTGTTGGAAAGACAGACAAAGTTAAACTATTGACAGCATATGAGGTGATAAATAAAACTCCAATATATTCTTGCATGTTTTAGATGTCTTTCAGTCCTAACTTCATTTTTGCTTCTTAGTCTTGCATCCTAATTAATCATTGATCTCTGAATGTTCTCTCTACTCTGCCTCCAGTTCATCCTTCTGTCCCAACTTCTCTCTCCTTCATATTCCGGCTCTGATTTCAGTTTCGACTTGCTCTTTAGTTTTGATTATAGGATTGATCCCACAGTTTCTTGTTCCCTATTGATCTACTTACTGGTCGTGGCTGGAATCTCCTAGAGTCTTCAGCTGAGGATGCAGTTCTGTTTATATCCCTAGTCTTTGGACTAAGGATATAAGGATGAGTGAAAATTCAGGCCAGCACCTCTCCCATATGCATATTGGGCATATATCGTGTATAACTGTTGAATTCAGAAGTAGCATTAAATCCACCCAAGGACTATTAAATCCACCCATGCACAAACATTGGCATCAACTCCTCCTGCTTTCTGTATGCACTATCCTGCACCATAAATCTCTGCCGACCTCACACAGCATCTCCTTCCTTTCTAGGGGAAGATGAAAAGGTTCGTAAAGACCACCACTACCAGGTTTTTCCTCTTTTTCCTCTCCTTTCCCCCTTTTTCACACTTTTGCACCTCTGGCTTTCACTAGCATGGATATATCAGCCACTCTTTCCACAACAGCAACAAAAGGGGACACACAAAGGGTGACACACCAGCTTAAGGGGTCATTCTTCGGCCAAAACTACACACTCCAGGAAAATGGAGATGAGTCCACAGCGATTCTTGTACATGACTGCATACAGTGCCAAGCCCTACTGTGGTTTATAAATGGCAACCAATCCACACTTTACTGCTGTGGCTTTTACATATACTGCTCAAAATAGGAGAAGAAAGAATGCTGGAGCCGGGCGAATCAAGCGAAGAGTGTCAGACTAGGAGGCCATGGCAAGCAAAGGAAGCAGGCTGTCCCTGGCAGGCACAGAAAAGAAGCACAGAATAGAGCAGTTTTCCATTAAAATGCCTTGCATGTTGCAAACTAACTCCCTAAAAACAGGGCATGTGTTGCAAACAAATGCACAATACTCACTCTTCTCTAGATGGGCATGCCCATGCACAGAGACAGCAGGCCCGGATCTTTGGAAGGGATGCCAGACTGCTGTCTCTGAAGATGGTGGCAGCAGTGGAGGAGGAAGAAGCGATGGAGGAGGTGGCAGGACCAGGCAGGGATGTGATGGGGGGGCAGTGGGAATGGGGTGAGTGAGTAGCAGAGGGGGTGGGAGCATATGTTCCTCTCCCCCCCGGGCATGAACCAGACACAAACTGGTTCATTCTTCCAGGGTTTCATGGAGGGGTGTTCATGGTTTGTGGTTCCTTGTTAGCCCAGTTCATCATTGTTCCAGTTTGTGCCCATCTCTGTCCTGGATTGTTGCAAAGGTGTAGTTCCAGACCAGGTATAGAGAAGCTGGTATGTTTTGCGAAGCACTTATAGTCATCAGAATTCAGAAGAAGTAACATGGCCAGCAGTTGCAGCAAAAATATTCAATTTTGGGGGGAAATGCAGCACTAATACAGGTAACTGCAATAAACGTTGACTCAGCTACTGTTCTTGCCCCTTCCTTTATATTTCAAACAGGCTACCTCTCCCCCATCTCCCTAAAAAAACACACACACCATTTTTGGTGTAGGAAGATTGCATATATAAATCTATAGCGTTGTTCCAGACTAAGAGACAGAGACACTCAGAGAGATGCTTGCCTATGCCAAATTAGTTTGGAGCATAAGCAATAACATCTTTTTCTGTTGATTATAGGGATGTATATAGATATAAAATACTAACAAGGATTTATATATTTTACAATGGAAGGAACAGTTGTCGGAAGCCTAGAAAAATGCACAAAAGCAAATTCCTGATGCAAAAAGAGAGAGGAAATGCAATCAATCATTAAAATATAGCCCAAATTGATTCTTGCTTTTTTTATAATCTAATTTACAGTTGTTAAACAGCAATGCCTCGCTGTACATGGTCATTAAATTATCCACTTTATTCAATAAATCTCACAACAAGAGCAGAAAAGGAAAGAGAGGGAGGGAGGGAGATTCTATCTTATCTTAAAGATTATATGAGGATATGGACATATGGTGACCTCAGTCTGAGCTCTCTTTAGCCCCTCAGTGATTGTCTAGAGAAAATTTTGATGCTTTCCTGGGGAAATCAGCTGTTATTCACTTTTTATTTCCCTTATCCCCCATTGTAATCTCTGAGGAAAACGCAAATGACACTTGAACCCCTGTTGGTGCTCATGTAAGTGGGATTTGGGAATGTTCTTCTACCACAAACATATGGATGTGATAGCTTAACAGTCATTTCTACAATGAATTGATATACACTCTCTGAAGGACCAGCTCCTTCCATAGAAATCTGTCCATAGCTTACAACTTTGGAGCTTCTCTTGTTATACATTCCACCACCTGCAATGCATCTTGGGTACCCAGCAAGAGCAGGTGATACCTTTTAAACTGTTATCTCTCCACCCTATGGAATTCTGGACTTGTAGTTTGGTGAGATACGTAGTCCAACTGGAGTCATCTTATTGAATCACTTCCTTAATGGTGAGTCACACTTTGTTGTTGTTTAGTTGTTATGTTGTGTCCAACTCTTCGTGACCCCATGGACCAGAGCACGCCAGGCCCTCCTGTGTTCCATTGCTTCCCGGAGTTGGGTCAAATTCATCTTGGTCGCTTCGATGACACTGTCCAACCATCTCGTCCTCTGTTGTCCCCTTCTCTTGCCCTCACACTTCCTCCAACATCAGGGTCACACTTACATGTATGTAAATATCATTAATTCAGTGGGTCTCTTTTACCTGGGAGTGATGGTTGGACACTTCGCTTTACAGCCCAGTCCTCCTTCCTGGTAGTTCTTATCTAACCAGGAGTGATTGGAAATCTTTTCCTGTTTATACCTTTCACTTTCCTTGGCTCAGAAAGAGGTCAGATCTCCAGAATATTTCATTAGGCATGAGACAGTACTAAAACCTGCCTAGCTGAGGATACTACTTTCTTGTGCTACTGATCTGTTTTCTCCCTTAAAGCCCTTCTAGCTCCTTGCACAAAACTTTTTTTAAAACAATCATTATTTGGAATGTGAGGTTTGATAGCTCAAGAATCTTTCCCCTACATGTCAGATTATATTTCCACATGGCACACTTTGATTAAAGGAAGGAAAGGGGGAAAATAAGTCTCAACTCACTCAGTGGGGATTGGAATCCTTGAGAGTAGACTTGGCTATCCCACCTCAACCCCCAGGTTGGAGACAAGACCCTACATTTTGCCAGCTCATCCTCCTCTAATGGTAAGCTCTAGGCTGGGACCAGGTATACAAGTAGCCTAGGCCAGTGTATTGTTTCTCAGTTCACTGTAATGTCTGCAGATCAGATATGATAGTATAGTCATCACATTGTGAGAAGCGGAACTTTCTTGAGAAGTAATGGACATCTCTTTGTCCTAGCACAAGCTTGTCTCACCAACACCACATCTTGCAAATGAGGCTGGTCTTGTTTTCTGATTGGTATTCAGGAGCTAGCATGGGTGTCACCTGCAAGTCTGATTGCTCAGGTATGGAACTTTGCAGTAATTGTGCCTGTGGATGTCGGGAGGACATGCTGTTGGCTTCTAACTGCAAAGTGGGTCTCTTGTGTAGTTTGACCCACAGAGCCCATAACTGGTCCTCATTTCTCTGTTTTTGTCATATATTTATCCTTTCAACAATGTTGGAGATAGTGGTGCCGTAACTCTTATGTCCCCCAATACATAACTACAAAGTATAAACAGTTGATTCACAGATAGAGAGAGAGACAGAGAGAGAACCGTTCTCTCTATCGGGGTTCTCTTCCATAGCATTGGCAATCCTTTCCATACTGTACTGAGTGTAAAGAGCCTTAAAAGTCCTTCTGACCGCTGAATCCATAGGGAGTAAACGCTCAAGATGGCGCCGATGGTGGGCGATTAGCACGTTTCCCTGCCGCCTCGGCTTGCCTCTTGGCTTTTATTTATTATTTTTTCCTTTCCCTTTTCCCCCCTTTTCCTTCTTTTTTCCTTTCTCTCCCCATCTGCCTCCCTTCCTCTTTCCTTCGATACCTGGTCGCCAGAGTAAGACCGGGGTCATGTGGCTGAGAGCTGGAGCTTGTAAGCAGGGGCCGGTGCAGGAGCAGGAGTTCGAGAGTGAGCTCCTCCAACTTTCTGCGGAGCTTGGAGGCTCGGGAGCTTTCTTTCCTGGTCATCGGAGGAGGTGGGTGAGCGCTGGAGGGGAGCGGAGGTGGTTATCCGAGGGGAGAAGACCTGCAGACTGGTGCCTTCCCCCTCCTGGAAAGCGAGTCCCGACCGCATGTTGGCTGAGCGCTGAGGGGATTGTGCCCACGACTCAGTCCGGAGCTGGTGGTGGTCTTCGGGAGGGAGAAGATCTGCAGTCCAGCATCTGGATGCCTTCGTCCCCCCCTCCCTGGAGAGCAAGTTCTGTCCGCGTGTCTGAACCTGGTACCTGTGGCTCTGACTGCTTGGTTTCCTGGGCTGGAGGAGGTGGCTGTGAGGTCTGGGAGCCCTCCGAGCCTTGGGTCCTAGGTGAGGTGGTGCGGACAAACCCAGGCTGGAAGTAGGAAGCGGTGGGAGGATCTTGGGCGGTCGAAAAGAAGAGAGTGCTATCTGTTGTGGTCTCGGCTGGGCGGTCGCCATGTTGGACTCTCCAGCGCCGGCCCCCCTCCTAGGATCGTACTGTTTAGCCTGCTCTTCCTGGACTAACTACAGACTCGCCTTACCTTCCCTCCAAGGAAGGGAAGGCGAAATGCCAGGGACTGACTCTCCCTTAACCCAGAACTTTTTCCTCTGGACGCTCCCTACACTTATTATTAAGATCTTCACGCTACACCCTGGGATTAACATCCTCACTCCGGCTCTTCTATTGCTGCTAACTCCAGTTTTATTAAGACCAAAAGTAACATCAAAGTCAGCAAAAGTCAGAAGGACAAGGTTACGAGGCGGAGGAGGACTGATGTGGACTTTATCTGGGGATTAGCACTTGGGTGTTTCATATCTTTATTATTATTATTATTATTATTATTATTATTATTATTATTATTATTATTATTATTATTATTATTATTATTATTATTATTATTATTATTATTATTAATTTTTAATTTATCAATTTTTTATTTAATTTTTGCACTGGATATTGTAATTGGGATTCTCTTATTTTATAACATGGTATTTTGTATATGTAGTCTTTGTTTTAGAAGTCTGATATTATTTAGTGTATTCTCTTTTTTTTCCTTCTTTTTTCTTTAATTTGACATGGAGCGGAAGGCCTGCCTGCCCAGCGAGGGGCCCCTGAACATCCCGGTGATCATGGGTAGAGGGAGATATGGCATTGGCACAGTCCCTACTCGTGTTAGAAGAACGATGAACAGATGTTTGACGGCTGTTCATTGTTCTGAGACTGTGTCCAACCCCCAGTATTGAGGTAGCCAGCCCAGCCAGACTTCTACTCTATCCCTGCTGCTGTTGAATGCCAGGTGTGTGTCCAATAAGGCCCAGGTAATTCACAACCTTATCCTGGAGGAGGATGCAGACCTGGAATGCATAACCAAGACGTGGATTGGCGGGGAGGGAGGTCCTCCCCTGGCTTTCATCTGTCTGCCCAGTTATGCCATCCAGCACCAGGGTAGACTGGAGGGGCGGGGGGGGGAGTAGCCATTGTTTATAAATCCAGCTTACAGGTTACTAGGCGCTCCTCGGTGGTTAAGCTGGGTCTAGAGGCACTCCACGTGTCGATTGGGGCCAGGGATGGTATTGGGATTTTGCTGTGTTACCACGCTCCCTGCAACCCAGCCACTTCCCTTCCGGAGCTGGCCGACTTTGTCTCCGCGGCATTGTTCGGATCCCTGAGGCTTTTGGTCTTGGGTGATTTCAACGTGCATGTGGGGGCAGAGGCATCTGGGTCAGCTCTTGAGTTCTTGGAAACCATGACTTCCTTGAACATGTCCCAACATGTCAACAGCCCCATCCACGTGGGTGGCCATATGTTGGACCTGGTCTTTTCCACCAATTGGAGCGAGTATGGTCTGGTGGTGACTGACCTTGTGTTGTTCCCCTTGTTGTGGTCAGATCACCATCTGGTAAAATGTAACATCTCTGTGGCTCTCCCCCCTCACAGGGAGCAGGGACCTATTTCTATGGTCCGCCCTCGAAGACTACTGGATCCAGTTGGATTCCAGGATGCCATGCGAGGTGTTACGGCTGACCTGGTTAGCGCTCCTGTCGACGCTCTGGTTAACAGCTGGTCCACAGCTGCCACCAGGGCCGTAGACATGACTGCGCCTAAACGCCCTCTCCGTCGCAGAACCCGCCTGGCACCCTGGTTTAACCAGGAGCTCCGAGCTCTGAAGCGACATAGGAGAAGGCTAGAGCATAGGTGGAGGAAGAACCCGACAGATTATAATTGGATAGCTGTCAGGGTCGCAACTAACCTCTACCTGTCTAAGGTAAAGGCGAACTTACTTCGCTAACCGGTTAAGCAAAGTGTCCAACCAGCAGGCGGAGTTATTCCGTATAGTGCGCGACCTATCCGGAATTGGTCCTGGTGATAGGCCTCCCCCTAGTTTCTCACCTGACCAGTTTGCAGCCTTTTTTAAATCTAAAGTGGAGGCCACCTGCCGGGACCTCTCTCCTTTTTTGAACACAATGAGTCGAGCAGAGATGTCCAGCGCTCCGTCTTGCCCGGGAACTTTCAACACCTTTCAGCCTGTCACGCCTGATTCTGTGGCCAGGGTGCTTGATCGCTGTCAAACCACCACCTCCTCCTTGGACCCTTGCCCGGCCTGGCTAATCAAAGCAGCGAGGCCAATAACAACAGAATGGGCCACTGCTATAATAAATTGGTCTTTCCTTGAGGGCAGGTTTCCTTCTGCCCTCAAGGAGACACTCATTAGGCCCATAAGAAAGAAACCTAGTTTGGCGGCAGACGAAATTGGCAATTATAGGCCCATCGCCAATGTTTCTTTCATGAGCAAAGTGGTCAAGAGGGTGGTGGCTGACCAGCTTCAAGCACATTTGATTGAAACAGATGCCCTGGATCCATTTCAGTCGGGCTTCAGGCCGCGCCACAGTACTGAGACGGCATTGGTCGCCCTGTACGATGACTTGTTGAGGGAGGTTGACAGAGGTAAAATATCTTTGTTGGTCCTCCTCAGCATCTCGGCGGCCTTCGATACCGTCGACCATGGTATCCTCCTGGGGAGGCTCTCTGAGCTGGGTATCTGTGGCTTGGCTCTGGCCTGGTTCCGTTCCTTCTTGGAGGACCGTCCCCAGAGAGTGAAGCTTGGGGAGAGTGTCTCGGCCTCGTGGAGCCTCAAATGTGGGGTTCCACAGGGGTCAACTATCTCCCCAATGCTGTTTAACATCTATATGAGGCCGTTGGGTGGGGTCATCAGGGGGTGTGGAGCATCGTGTCATCAATATGCTGATGACACCCAGCTCTACATTTCCTTTTCATCAACTGCAGGTGATGCCGTCCTGTCCCTCCAGCGCTGCCTGGAGGCCGTACTGCAATGGATGCAGGAGAATGGGCTGAGGCTGAACCCAGACAACATGGAAGTCCTGAGGGTGGGTGGTGCTGTGGCTGGCGGCTTGGGTGACTCTCTCTCATTTGGGGGGGGACCCTGGCCACAAAGAGTGGGGTCCACAGCCTGGGGGATACACCTGGACCCGACGCTCACCATGGAAACACAGGTGGCGTCGGTAGTCTGCACCGCCTTTTTTCTTCTTTGGCGGATTGCCCGGCTGCGACCTTACCTAGACACGGGGGCGCTCACTACTTTAGTACATGCGCTCGTACTCTCTAGATTAGACTACTATAACGCGCTCTACGTGGGGCTTCCTTTGAAGCTGAAGCGGAAACTTCAGGTTGTGCAGAATGCAGCAGCCAGGCTCCTTACTGGAGTGAGAAAATTCCAACATATCTCTCCTACTCTGGCCATGCTGCACTGGCTGCCCATTCATTTCCGCATTAACTTCAAAGTGTTAATGCTTACATATAAGGCCCTAAACGGTTTAGGACCTCGATACCTGGCGGAACGCCTGCTCCCACCTAGATCTACTCGGATCACCCGCACGAGCCAGGAGGTGAGGCTGAGGAGCCTAACGCTGAGGGAGGCCCAGAAGGAAAGGACATGAAATTGGGCCTTCTCGGCAGTGGCTCCTGGCCTCTGGAATAACCTTCCTCTGGTGATTCGTGCCGCCTACGCTGGGCACTTTCAAGAGTCAATTAAAAACATGGTTATACGTTCAGGCCTTCCCTCCTGTCAATATTTAACTCTTTTTTCCCTTCTATATTTGATTTACTATTGTACGTGTTTAGACTGTTTGTAATATTCTTATGTTGTATTGTATACAGAAATGTATACAATACATTTCTGGAAGCCGCCCAGAGTGGTCGACCAGACCAGATGGGCGGGATATAAATCAAATAAATAAATCAAATAAATAAATAAATAAAATAAATAAATAAATAAATAAATAAATAAATAAATAAATAAATAAATAAATAAATAAATAAATAAATAAATTACATATATGTTGTGTTTGGGGGCGAGCAGACCACTGTAATGCCTTCGGGGTTGAACTCATATGGTTCTAGGTGGCCATGTGCACAGTATGTATGTATGTATGTATTGATTGATTGATTGGAATGTTGTTTTCTGTTTTATGGGGGGGGAACATGTGTACTGTATAACCAAAACCGTGCTGTTCAGATCTCTGTAATTCAAGGGAGAATTGTAGTTTTACTCAGAGACTAAGGAAATAATTCCAGCTGCCATGCCCTGCTGTCAATACCCTCACAAGCTAAGCTTCCAGCCAAGCCTAGCTTGGACTCAACCAGTTGTACTACAGAAGTCCACAAGAATCTAGAGCAACTGGCTATACAGTGTCCTTTTCTCCAGTCCTGCAGTATAAAGCCCTTCAGTTGACAACCACAGAGGAAGATCTGAGAGAAATGCTTGGGCTCATTGTTGCATCATAATGAAGATGCAAATGAAGGCAGATTACCATGGAAGCAACATGAGCTCTCATCCTAGACCTGTCACCTTGGCCCAAGTAGCATTCACTTCACTATCTTCCTCCTGCCCCACTGAAGGCAGCTTTCCTTGTTGCCAACTAAAGATTTGTCATTTATTCTTCAGTTCAGAAGACATATTTAATTTCTCACTGGGGTTTAATTAACTCAAGTAGCAGTTTATCTCAGCAGAGACCATGGCTGTTAATTAAGGAAGCATCTTAACCTATATCCTCAGTTCATTTCTGCCTGGGAATCATTGGCTCTGATATTTACAGGTATGACAACTGACCTCAGTTTTCACTCAAAATCTCAAGAAGTCATGGCTGGAACCAAAATGTTTTGCTATCTAACACAATGGAGAAGTTGCCACCTCCATCCCTTCCATATACAGAGCCAAGTGGGCTCCCAATGGGAACTAATTTTGGCTTGGCCAATAGAGTAACATCTTCTATCCCACCTGTAGGCCAGTGTAGGGGGTGCAAAACAGGCTGTGAAACCAATACAGTTCTGTCCACAGACATGGCACCTCAGAAGCATTTTCTTTGATGTTTGGATTGTCTCTCACAGACATACATCATCAGTTTTTGGACTTTTGTCTACAGTTTTTCTGTACAACCTAAAAGAGAGGTGTGCTTAGCTTAAGGAAGTAGATTTCATCTAAGAAAGCTTGCTACTTTTTAATTTTTTCCTAGTGATTCCATAAAAGGTATCACCCACTCTTAAATCTGTGTAATCTTAGGGACCATGCAACATATTCCTTGTTCTTTGATGTAGTCATTCATTGTCCTATTTATCCCTGAAAGATAGTCTTTTTAGTACAATTGGGTACAGAGCCAAGAAAAGGAGTTGGATATAATCATAGGAAAGAGAAACAATAGTGCTTGCACCAGCTAGTCTTTGAATCTTAGATTTGGTGTATTTAGTAGTCAGATTTTACCAATTTATTCACAGTCCAGGAATTTTTCAAGTTTTATTCCATTCTTTTATCTATCCTATTTAGCAAGGGAAGTATTCTTCAGTTGTTTTATTTTTAATACCTATGTCCAAGGTGTAGTATCGGAATTGGCCACTAGAGGTACCCAGAGAGAAATTCCTTGTGTTTCATTAACCTGTTGGTAACAACACCACGTTAATAATGCACAAAGCAACACAATGCTTGTGAAAACAGAGCAACAATGATAAGTGAGTTAATGCAAATACAATGTTCCACAATATCTTTCTTTCCCCCCCAATGAATTTAAACACCACTCCTAGCTGTTTCACTCAGTGCCTTTTTGCTATTTTACCACCTCTGTGTTGTATCCTTATAGTTCCTTTTGTTAAAGTCTAATTTGTTGGCAACATTGTTTAATTACTGTGTGCTGTTAAGTCAATTCTGACTTATGGCAATATTTTTCACCTTGCGCAAAATGACTTATGGCCTTTCATTAATAAAGCAAGAGCCAACAGGTTCTGGGTTTTTTATATGTACTGTACATGTCTTAAGATAGAAGGAAAACATGAAATTACATGTATTGCACAGGAAGGTCTCCTGGAAAAATTTGTGTTTAAAGTTACACTGTGCAAAGGTTGAAGAAAGTTAGGCGCATAAATCTAAACTGCTGTGCTCAGAAGTGATGGATGACAATTATTCTTTATTGGTGTGATGCTAATTTACCTTTATCACAGTAATCATATTCATTGTCATAAACTGTACAACAGCAGGTCAGAGTGTTATTCAGAGGGGGCCCCTCCAAGAAACACCTAACTAAAGGGGAGGCAGCCTGATGCTTTCTAGATGTTTAGCCGCTCAGAGTGGTATAAATATACCAGATGGGCGGGATATAAATCAAATCAAATCAAATCAAATCAAATCAAATCAAATCAAATCAAATCAAATCAATCAATCAATCAATCAATCAATCAATCAATCAATCAATCAATCAATCAATCAATCAATCAATCAATCAATCAATATGTTTAGGAATATAATTCCCATCCACTTCCTCCTGCACGGCCAATGATCAAGGGTTATCAGAGTTGTATGTAGTCCAAAATATTCCTGTCCCTGATCTAGATGCTCCCAAGAAGGATGCCTGGGTAGCACCTGTATTCTCTGGTGCTGGTGTCATTCACATGAGGGAGAAAGAAGGAATAGCCTATGACACTAGTGACCAATGAAACACGAACCACATTTTTCTAATCCTGTGTCTCCAGCTTCTGCGGTTGACTTTACTCTTCTTCCTTTGAAGCTGCAAAGGTAAATTCCCATCCCAAGCTGGTATTCAGTATATTTACTGTCATATATTTTTAAACCAACTGCCTCCTCCTCTCAAGCCAATCCGCAAGCTGAGCCTATGAACTGCAGCACATTCACTAATCATAGAGCTGTTTTTGGAAACTGAAGCGAGCCAAGTTCTAGTCCAGTGGTTTCCCAACCTTCGGTCCCCAGACATTCTTGGACTAAAACTCCCAGAAGTCTTCACGACTAGCTGTGCTGGCCAGGATTTCTGGGAGTTGTAGTCCAAGAACATCTGAGAACCCATGGTTGGAAAGCACTGTTCAAGTGGCTTCATCCCCAACACCTTTTGAGGGAAGGGGGGCTAGACCATGGATTTTAAAGGATGAGAGGCTGAATGGTAAAATTGGAATGCAAACTTCATAATGGCCAAGGTAAGGGAGCAAAGTTCTCAGTTGGGCAGTACCTTTTTGATACCTAAAAAGTTACAAATGAGGCAAGCTTTTGAGTCCTCCAGAGCTCTTCATCAAGCAAAGGAGGTGTAAACACAGAATTCAAGCAGGACGTCCAAAATCAGGGCAGCGATGGGATGCTCTTGCAGTCAGATCACCAGGAGGGAAAACAGGAATCTGGACTCTCCAGGAGACAGAGATGACAAAGGTATCAGTTTGCAGGCTCTCCATCTCTCTGCAGACAATGAGCTGGCTTGGCCTCTGTTCCATCTGCCAAATGTTTTGGACAAGGCCACAGAACAAGGGAATTGGGGGGGGGGGGAGGACCAGAGATTATGCCAGTCCTTGCATCAGCAAAATAGGATGCAGGGATCACACTCGGTTAAAAAGTCCATTACAGCCAAATTGGTGGTCCTGCCTAGTGGTCAGAGGGGAAGGATTCCTCAGTGGAGGGCTGTTTAAATAGAGGACCCTCTTCCCAAGGTACTAGAATGCAACAGTGAAGGGAGGTCTCTGTGGACAGCTGCAGGGATTGATTACAGTTTACTCCCTTCTCCTTTGGAGACCCTCCAGGACTCAACACTGGACCTCTCCAGAATTTGGCAGAAGGAACAGAACTGCCTCTTGAGAAGTCAGCGGAAACAGCTTGTTATTGTTAACAGAAGCAAGTACAAATATTCTCTCTCTTTCTCTCTCTCTCTCACACACACACACACATACACACACACACATATTGAGGACGCAAGACATGATTCTTATACATTCCTACCATATTTAAAGGTGTTTGCAGTGAAAAATATTACAAACATGTCAATAGTAACTGTTAGACATGCACTTCAGAAATATGGTCAACCTCTTGGCAGAGGCTGAGGGTCTACTCCCTGAAGGTTGGTGCAACACGAGACACTGTGAAACAGAGACTTTGGGTGACAGATTTTGGCTGGGCCTCTTATGTGTCGAAATAACTTGGCTTGCTTTGGCTGCTGCGCACTGGGACAGATGAGGAGTATTTTCTGTTCTGCCACTGGCAGCAGAAGACCTTAGTTACCCTTTCATACCACCTGCTTCCAAATAAGTGGGTGCTAGTGGACTGCTTGCTTGGTGGTGCTCTGTAGCTACTCTCTGAAGAAGTGCTGCAAACACAATAACCCTGGCAAACACTTGAAATCTGAAAAGTAAAAAGAACAACTATCATATAACCAATTTGGATAATAGATATAAACATTGTACATCCTGATGAATTCCAGGTGGCATGCACATCCTTCAGAAATATTTCTAACTAGAAGCTATAGGGACAAAGAAGACCTTCACTGCATTTCCTTATTGATCATTGGCACATTCACAGGAAGCTGTTAGTCCAAAACACATGCTCCGGTCACAGTGACCTCTGCCAGATTGATTGCTCAGGGGAAAGCAACTTCCTCTTACCCAGTACGTGTTGTGGCTTTCTCTAGGCTTCAGCCAAAAGAAGATTTTTTTTTTTTTATCAGAAGCAGGTCAGTCCAACTTGTTCCATCTTTGACCACAGGAGAGACCTCACATCCTGCCAAGGACACTTGAGAACAATGCTAACTGGCTGAGCCAAAGGGACATTGCTTCTGATATCTGCCCTCCCCCACACACCCAGCCATCCAGTCCAAGGCTGAATCGAGGCCAAGAGCAACTGGGGACGTTTACCTTGTAGGGTTGATGCATAAAGATGGTCCAGCTGGCTGTCGGGATAACACTTGGTTTAAGGGGTCCCTAGGTCACGTCGCTGTAGAAGGAGTAGCCAACGCGCACGCGCACACGCACACACACGCACACACACACACACACACACACACACACACACACACACACATGTATGTGCTATCTCTTCCACTGTGCTTTGGCCTTAGAGAGCCCTGAAAGCCTTGTATTCTTCCAATAGCTGCCAGGGAAGCACCTGCGCTATGAGTTGGTCAGGTAGCCATTAAAAGTGGTGGTGGTGGCCAATCAGGCATGAGGGAATTGGGGGGGTAGTAGGTGTTCTACTTGCTCCCCAGCACTCTGCCCCCTGAGAGGACCAAGTCAATCCAGCTGATGACCAGCCCAGCCCTAAGCACTGGCCGGGGTCAAGGAGGAACATAGCCTGCCAAGTCCTGTGCTTGAAAGAGTTCCTTGCTTGAACTTAACTGCCAGACTGCCTCCAACTTTGTGGACACTAGCCATGCTGGTGGAAGCTTCTAGAAGCTCCAGTCCAAAAATGGGCCTTCCCTAAGCTCCTGCGTGACACATTCAGTCATGGCTACAACAGTAGGCTTTCAGAGTAAGAAGAGACCCAGTCTTGGAAACCTGTAAACTGAAATGTTCAATAAAGAGGAAGAGAGGAGAAAACAAAACTAATATGTCAGAAATAAATGTGTTGTATAAGATTGCCAGCTCTTTCCATTATGTTTTTTTAGATGACAGTCGTTGGAATAGGGTGGCAGTATGATACCCTCAACACCTTCCCTGCCCGGTCTTGTCCACCTTACCTTACCTGGCATGACAAGCAAATGTTCAGATGTGCTTGAACAGTGGTTCTTAACCTTTGTTACTCGGATGCTTTTGAACTGCAACTCCCAGAAACCCCAGTCAACACAGCTGGTGGTGAAGGCTTCTGGGAATTGCAGTCCAAAAACATCTGAGTAACAAAGGTTAAAAACCAGTGGACTAGATGACCATTGGGATCCCTTTCTGTGTCTTTATGAAAATATCTTAGATTGGCCCTGCACACATACACATGCAGACATACACACACACATATACGTACTAGCTACAGAAGTTATTTGCAAGGGCAATTCCATACTCAAACTAAAACTAAAAACAATGATCTTAGAACCTCAGACCTGGAAGAGACTCTTTGGACCATTGAGTCCAGCCCCTGTCAAGGAGGCACAGTGGGGAATCAAATTCCCAACCTCTGCCTAAACCACTGAGCTGTCCAGCAATTCTGACAAGGGAGAAGAACCTGCACATTTTAAAACAAAGCAACCATGAATCTCTCACCTGACTGAACTCCCAGAATGATTATGTGTCTTCCTCCTCTTCTACCGCTGCCTTCTGAAAGGCAGTATAATATGGCTAGACAAGGAAGGCATGATGTGAGAGAAAAGATGTCTCCACCAGCTGTCTGCCCCTTCCCTCCCACTTCCAGCCCTTGTTCAGCAGTTGGGAAGAGGTGGCAGGAGGCCAGGGAGAATTTTAGTAACAAGACCAGGCCAGAAGTGAGGCCTCTAAGCTCCCATGCCTGTTCAGCTGTTTGGCTGGTACCCTGGCTCTCAGCTTCGAGGTTCATGTAAGGCCTGGAATGCTCCCCAATTATCCCTGGAAAATACCAGCTCGCGCATAAAGAGACAGCAATAATATTTTATTTGTGTTTTTTTATGATACAAGCTCTTGAAAGCAGTCCTGGCAAAGGGAGGCGAAAGTGATATATTATCGTCTAATAAAGCAATTGAACATGACAGCTTTTAAGGAAGATCTGAGATGGAATCTGGTTACGGGTCTTTTGAGTGCAGAGGGGGGCAGGATGGTGTTGGGGGGAAGTAGACGTGCGAGGGGAAGAAGTGCAGGTGGGAGGAAAACCAGGAAATGTAAATACACCGTTAGTGTGCAGAGGTGCTCCGCTTTCTGTTATTTTAACCAAGTCATAAATGTAGTTTATAGCCTTGCAAACAACATAAAGAGGGCACGCATTCCCAACTAATCCTTCAAAACTATTACAAGGGTTTAGAAGCACATAAAATGAACCCACACATACACGAAACATGCAGCCACATTAGACTACACATCTTGTCTTCACTGATACCTATTTGTGGGATACAGGCAGGTCCTTTTGAGCAAGCATCTGTCTGAGATCTGTTACAAGGTTGTGACGCAGCATATTCAGTCTCCCTCATTGCCTTACAGACGTGTATCTTTCCTCAATTTCTTTTTCATTTTCCTTCCCTCACACACAAACACAGAATTCATGCAGTGCCTGAGCTGAGGCCCCACTTGCTCCTTGACTCTCTGTACTCTAGACAGGGAGAATGCAAGGACCAGCAAAGGTGCCCTTCCCGGATGTTCAGGAAGCCTGTCATCCCTTTCAGGCCTACGTCTATGTATAGGAAAGATTGACCAGACAACTGAGTAGATTCAGGGACCTGCCAAACAAATGGTTGTGAGTTGTACAGCCTGAAGAAGATGAATTATCATCGAAAGCTAGTTGCTTGTTTGTTGTTTGGTTGGTTTTTAAAAATTTTTTAAAGTGGTCTAATAAAGGTATCACCTGTTCCGGCATTTGTATTGTTTTGGAGACCACATGGTCTGATTTTTTTTTTCTGAACTGTGTAACATACCATAGAATGGCTGGTCAAGGCACCAACTGAAGTACATGGATTCATCATGGACTTTTGACACCAGCCAAGCAATACTGGATGCTGAGGAAAGCATCCATCAGGTAGAACTATAAATTTACCTTTGCATTGGCTAAGATTGGGTGTTCTTGTAGGTTGAACTAAATTTAATCCCAACTCTGATGGAGGCTTGCCATGCTTCTGTGCTATCTTGTTTCCCCTAGTCAAATAGAAATTATCTGAGTTTCAAAAAGAAGATCATGAGAATGTTTGGCGGCCTTTTTTGTAGAGTTGGGTGACAAATTCCAAACTGCTGGCTGAGGAGGTGTTTGAAACCACACCCTTCCCCCACAAGCCTTTTGCAGACTGCATCTATATCCATCTGAAGACCACTGCCTGGACAGTGGGTATTGGTAATGATTGCCTTCCCATGAGTTTTAGAGGGCAACACTTTCTCCACTCCTGAGCTACTGTAGATAAATATGGACAGAGATAAATCTATCAATAATCTATTTATATTGCCTAGATCTGCTTGAAGTCTGATATATGGGACACAAAGTAAAGTGTCTTAATGCTCCTCCTTCTCCTCCTCCTCCTCCTCCTCTTCTTCTTCCAAGTTCAGTTTCTTTGTTGTTTATCTCAGATTTGGCCCCTCAAAGGCTTGATCAGATATTACAAGTGAGATGTTTCCTTCCCACATAGCACAAGTAACACCTAGTAAAAGTGAGGTGAAGTCACCACACAGAACTTTCTCATCTCTGGTCCAGCTCACTCGCAGATGCTTACAGGCAGTGAGAAAAAGCATGATGGGATGTTACTACGTCAGTCATTTCTCTCCTAGCCATTACTAAGAAGACAGATGCTAGCAGCAGCCATGTCTCTCTCGTCATGTCTAGTCTACTCGACATGACCAGACTACTAGGTGTTGCCATGGTGATGAAAGCTCATGGCAGCCATGTTTTTCTTAGTTAGATCCTTGTCAATTCACTACTTCTGAAAAACAAGCTGTTGCAGCATCCGCTACTCTTCTGAGATGTTTTGCTCCTCAGTGTACAATGTAATAATTGAAAACGTTTTTCAATTACTATTATGAAAGGTTTCATTATTATGAAAGGTGGGTTTTTTTTGAAGAAATTTAAAAAAAAAAAAAAAAAGCTCCACAGTTTGTTGAAAATCAGTCTTACTGACAGTAAGACCAGCTGTTGACTTCTAAAATTAATATCAACTCATGAAAAGGGCTATCATCATTTCTGTGTGACAGCTGGCTATGCTGGCATAATCTGTTCAGTGCAGAGATTGGTGACACCTGGTACTGAACTGCATCTCCCATCAGCCCTACCCAGTATAGCTGATGATGAGGATTGCTGCAAATTGAGGTCCAACAATATCTAAAAGCCCAGAAATAGCCTACCTCTGCTTACAATCACAGTTTGCAAATTACACAGTGAGACTGTTGACTGGTGCTGGATTCTGGCATCCATGTGACAACCACCACCCTATTACAACTTCTTCACTGACTGTAGGTTTCATTTCTGGGCCCTTTTCCAAGCACTGGTCATGACTCTTAAAGTCCATTATGGCTTGGGTCTATGCTGTCTGAAAGACCGTATCTCCTTGTATGAGGCCCTGAAAGTATAAAGATCAATAGGGGAGTGCCTTGTCTTGGTCCCACTGCTTTCACAAGAGTATTCACTGAGGACTTGAGTGAGGACCTTTAGGGTAGCAGGTTACAAATTGTGGAACTCCCTTCCTCACAAGATGCAGCAGGGCCCCTTCCCTCTTTTCCTTCTGCCGGCAACTTAAAACCTACCTTTTTAGAAAGTCTTTGGGGGAGTCAGCAAGCAATTGAGGTGGAGAGGTCTTTTAAAACCTGATTTATAGTTTTAAAATAATGTTTCTAAATATTTGCATTGTATACTTCCAAAGTTAAATGGCATGTTTTTAATTATTTGTGAGTTTTAAATATTTTTGCATGCCACCTTGTGTCTCCCACTAAGAGGGAAACGCAGGATGAGGACTGAATACATACATAAGTAAATGAAGCAATACATGCATGTTGGAATGTGTAAACTTTCCCCAGCAAGTAATTATGCTCCAATAGGCTGCAATCCAGAGTAGAAGACTAGGGAAGGAACAACATGTGCCTTACTCTTCCACACATATTCCCCCCCCCCTTAAAAACCACCCCCTCTGGCTGCTCGTTGGAAAGATACACACTCAATTGTGATGTATATCCATTTTGTTCTGGATCACTTGAATGGCATGAATCAAGAGGCACCTTGTTTAGCAGAAATTTTCAAAGACATTGGGATGTCAGTCTCTTTCAGAATAACCAAAAAAACGCACACCAAACCTTCAAATATTAAGAGATTTATTACAATGTGGGCTTCCGTGCATTGCAATCCACTGCTACAAAAGCATTAGCATTACAGGATTCAAGCTACAGGTTTATCATCCAGTGGTCATAGTTACAGGGTTGGGGTCCAAGTAAAATGGAATGCAGATAATACCAAATGCTTGATTAAAACTGATCATGAACTTTGAAAGGGCTAGATAGCATAAATATCCTATCATTCTGTAAGATGCTTAAGTCTGATAGGCTGCTGAACTGTTAATTGCCTTCTGATACCCCCACAATTTGTTTGCTTGTTTGTTTATTGTACTTATATCCTGCCCATCTAGTGGTGAACCACTTCTCTGAGTGACTAACAAAAGCAAATAGAACAAAACATTCAACCCAAAATAACATATAAGAGTAACAGAACAACCATCATAATCTTAAAATAGTACAATGACATTGTCAAAGTTGATGTGACCAAAGATAGTGACATCATTCTCAACCAATATAGCTTTGAGCAACAAAGAGTGTCATTGTAGTGCAAAGATTTCAATGATATTTATTCAGCCATGGCAAAATAGTGCTAATTCAGAATAGAGTTCTTTTGGAATTGAAAGGAAGCCTGTTGTGGAATCTCCTTTTTAAGAGGAGAATTACTTTGTTTGTTCATCTACCTCTAAGGTGGCTTCTTTTTTGCCAATCAAGTTGACATAGCTTTTGTCCACTTTCTGCCCAGTGTGATCACTCGATCTGATGGAAATAGGTGTTCTCAGGGCTGTTGATTACCTTCAACTGAGTGCTTCTAGTCTCCACACAGTTTGTTTGTTTTTTAAAGGCAGAGGGATTTCAACTAAGCTCTGGAACTGAACTTCACTCGGGCATTTAAGATAATGAAAGAAGTGAAGAAAGAGAGGTGGGGATTGCCAATTAGCACCTTGTTAGTATCTTAAGGCAACTTCTGCTGTTGAACCTCTGTGTAAGCAGAGCTCTCTACCTCTTGCCTTGTTGACTCCTGCAGATTATCAAGTGGACAGCTACAGTGATTCACTGTTTATTTATTTAAGAGCATCACAAAATTTTAAATTATGAATGTATATGAAATACATGTAGAATTAAAAACAAACTGAATTGTTAAAATAACCAGACTACTTTTGACCAGCAATGGGCTGCTTCAATAACATCATCACAGCCATTTGCTAGATCTTCTTTGTACACACAGTGGGGCATAAACTGCATGCACATCAGTGCTGCATTGACTGAATTTCAACACAATCACAAAAAATGTGTCCTGAATCCTAGTAGCCCCATTTTATTTTATTAATCTTTTATCGTTCTACTTCACTTTGCAGTCTATTAAGTGACCAACAGATGGTCCAGCCAGAATCTTGTCTTGGTAGGAGACATATATTGTGAATATTCAGTGGATCAAATCATATTTTCTTTTCATTTGTACTGAAGAAACCAGAAACCCTGATATTGGGGTATTCTGTCTTTCTGACCTCTCAGCTACAAGATTGCTCTCTTACAGGTAGATTCATGAGAAAGGAACATGACTCATCAGAGATAAGGTGATACAACCATTGTTAGTGATCCCAGTGTGCCCCATTCATTACCAATTTACTCAGTTCCATATAGTCACCATCATACCAATGTATATGCATTAGCTTTTCTTTAATCATTTAAAATCATGTGGGTGTGATTCACTATTGAATACATTATTTTAAATATACAGTCAGATTCCAACAACCCACTCTATGGATGTTTTCCCTCGTCTCCCAAAGGGCACCCAGTTTAGGCATCTAGAGAGGATGATGTATCATCTGCCTCTTTCTTTTGGCACCTTGTTCCAGTGATAGCTCACCTTTCCTGTTAGAATCATAAAACAAAGTTATGGAGCATTCACTGTTTGAAAGGGATTTAGAATAGATTCTAACATGATTTACTTAGAGCCAGAATTGAGCTGCTTTGTTCCAGAGAAGCCTCTGATATCCATTCTGTAGGGTTCGGGTCTGAGTGTTCTCAAAGACTGCAAATTAAATGAGCAGGTTGAGTTAATGCCATACAGACACACAAATGCAAGAGAGACAGAAATCTTAATCTCATGCACCTGACACAACTGTGGATAAATATGGGAGAATCAGCTTCACATGCCTCCTATACCTTTTAAGACTCATTGATCAGTCCGAGGCCAGCGTTACCATTAGACAGCATGGAGCAGGGCAGATGTTGGAGTGATCCCCATGTCCGATCATTCATCCCTACTGGTTATGATAGCTAGGATTGATGGGAATTGCAGTACAGCAACGTCTGGAAGGCCAGACATTGTTTATACCTGCTCTACAATCCTGTAAGACAAATTAGAATAATTATCCCTCATATTGGTGTCAGCAGGAGTGGGGTTGCATAAGTGAGTACATGACAGAGGAGAGATTTGCCTTCCTGATTCATTGTTCAGGCAATACACTGCATGAGTTTTCTTTGGATGAAATTAGAGATGGACACAAACTACAGGCTCAGCAGTTCATGCTGGTTCATGTGTTGGTCCATCAGATGTTCCACAGCTCTGGGCCCCACCTCCTCCAGTACCCACCCACTCAGAGGCAGTGCCCAGAGGAGATGCGGTAGGGAAACTGGGGCACTGCCTCTTAGCAGGCACCTCCCAAAGGAGGCAGGTCTCAAAACCACAGACCTGCTGGACTGACAGACGAACTGGCAAGAACGGCTGAATCAGCATTTCAGGCCCATCTCTAGATGAAAAAAAACTGTCTGAGTATGGAGAAGCATGAAATTGTCAAGGCAGATAACACTAATCTTTCCAGTTAAAACATGCACCTATGAAATTGCAAATTGCAAATATTGCAAAGGTTGTCATACAGAGGATGAGCAGGATCTGGTTCACAATCGTCCCAGAGTGCAGAACAGGTAATCATGGGCTCAAGTTACAGGAATCCAGTTTTCAACTGAATATCGGGGGAGGGGGGGACTTCCTAACTGTTAGAGCAGTAAGACAATGGAACCAATGACCTCAGGAGGTGGCGAGTGCTCCAACATTGGAGGCATTCATGAGAAAAATAGGCAACCATCTGTCAGATATACTTTGATATGAATCCCTGCATTGAGCAAGGGGTTGTACTCAATGGTCTTATAGGCCCTTTCAAACTCTTTCTATGATTCTATAAAATATGTAAACAGGACCTATTTTAATGTTTTAAATGATGTGATGCTAGACTACTATATGAAAATGCAGATGACATCTAACATTAGGAACTGCATATCTATACTAATACCATTCCATGAGATGTCATAACTTCTAATATGTGGATATATAGTGATCTAGCTTATCTCATGGAAGAATATCGTGCCTCGTGCCATCTACCATGTCACTTGCACTCTTTTATTCCATACACTTTTTTTCAGCAGAGAAACAAGTGACCCATTTCCCCCAGTATCTTGCATATGTAGCACACCCCTTTTTCAGCAGAATGATATACATAAATACATGATAATATTGCACCTCCTGCATTAAAGCCTTTATTAATGTTTGGCAAACATTAATAAAGGAGGATCTTCATTCCATAATGGTTTCAGTTTACTGCTATAATCACTTGAAACTGATAAAATGGGAGTTCTGTCATGAATTTGCATAATTTGGCTGTATGACATTTTAGACCAACTTTTCAAGTATAAAATGACTGAATGTCATACAGTCAGATATGTGCCATCAAGTCAGTTCTGGCTTATGATAAGCTTTTTCTTGGTTTTCTAGATGTTGAGGGTGAAGAAACTGGATAGTTGGGGAAATATTAAATATGTAATATTACACTTTCTCCTGTGCTTGACCCTATGGACATAGGGGAACTAGAAGAACGAATGAAAGGTCTGCACATGAAGGCAAAATTTGCACTGTGCCTTCCCATCCTGAACACTTCAAAGAAACAGCTTGTATTCCTATGTTACCCTTTATCAGATAATACTTCAAAAGTGCTGGTTTGATTTTTTATTTTTATTTTTATTTTATTTTTTTGAAAAAAATATACAGTATAACTGACAGAGTTTCTGCACCATGGTTTCAAGCATTATGGTAAAAAAGGGGTAAAAACTGGTATTCCCTCCTGTATGTGTGTAAATAAAATGGTCACTTTGTCTTTGTTAAAACATTAAAGAATATTTATTGTTAAAACACATTTGTATTTGTTTAGAACACATTAAAACTCACTGTGCTTTGACATTTGATGCTTTATACATAAACTTGCACTTGACTTAAATGTTAGTATATCATCCTTAAATCTTGACAAAGATTCTTAAACAGACAACTAACTCATTTAACAGTTAAACCTATCAGCCCTATCTGATATCACATCCTAACCCTATCACATGTTTGACCCTATCTGACAGACTGCTAACAGCCACTTGCTTTATATCTCTCTCTAGTCTAGCTGTTAACCCTCTTAACATCTATTGGCTAACACCAGACAGATTCTGATTGGTCAGAATGCTTCACTATACGAATGCCACATTCCAGGCCTTACCATAGAAACACAGAAAGAGAAAGAGAGAGAGAGAGAGATGTACAATTACATTTTCCAAGAAAAGGGGATTAAAGTAATGTATTCATGCACCTCACATTTCAAAGTAATCTCTCTTGTGTGTATGAGGCATTGTGGAAAGAGTTCCCTTCCCTGCTTCAGGGGATGTAAATTTTGGGCTGTGAGAAGGAAAGCCAATGAGGAAACTATCCATTGTCCTGATAAGAGATTAAAGGAGATTACAAGAGATGAGAAGTAATTAAGTGTCAGTGGCAGCACTCCCACCCAAAATGGCCCATTAAACTGTGTAAAAAGAAGCCAGCAGTGCTAATTTCTCTGAGTCTCAGTATTCTCTCAAAGGGGAACTGTGCCTCTCTGTGTCTTTCTTATTTTCAAGTAGATCAGGTCCCTGGCAACCTAATCTGCTTAGGTATGACTGTGGGATAGGTTGGATAGAATTTATTATTTTCTTATGTTTGTATGCACTTTGAATTGTCATCAGCCTGGGTTGTGCTTTGCTCCACCCTCCTGGGAAATCCAGTTTTGAGTAACTGCGTGGAACTTGCACCTTTTTACTTTTTGCAACTGCTTTCTTCTTTCCTTTCCTTTCAATAAAATATATATAATCCTTTCCAGTTGTTAGATTTTGAGGTACAGAGAATTCAAGGTACAAGATGCAGTCGTTTGGCCTTGGCAAGCTCCTGAGAATTGGTCAGTATTTAATTGGGTGTGGCAGCATGATTTTGAGTTCAACTCCCTGGGGACACCACCAGATGAGTAAGCTGGAGTGTTGGGAGCAGAGATGGGCATGAACCAGGAAAAAAAAGCAAATTGGGCTGGTTCATGCGGCCCTACCTCGACACGGGGGCTCTCACTACCTTGGTGCACGCGCTCGTAATCTCAAGATTAGACCACTGCAACACGCTCTACGTGGGGCTGCCTTTGAGGTTGATACGGAAATTTCAGATGGTGCAGAACGCAGCGGCCAGACTCCTTACGGGAGGGAGGAAATACCATCATATTACTCCTATACTGGCCAGATTGCATTGGCTGCCCATTCGTTTCCGTATCGAATTCAAAGTTTTAATGCTTACTTATAAGGCCCTAAACGGTTTGGGACCTCGATACCTGGCGGAACGCCTTCTCCCACCAAGATCTACCCGGATCACCCGCGCGAGCCAGGAGGTGAGGCTGAGGAGCCTCACGCCGAGGGAGGCCCGGAGGGAAAAGACTCGAAACCGGGCCTTCTCGGCGGTGGCTCCTCGCCTCTGGAACAATCTTCCTCCTGAGATTCGCGCGGCCCCTACGCTGGGTACATTCAAAATCCAACTAAAAACATGGCTTTATGTCCAGGCCTTCCCTCCTGCCAGCATTTCAGTTAATTTAATTTATTTAATTTAACGTTTTCTTTTTCTTATCTATCATTTATTATTTTTAGTATGTCTGTTAATAATGGATGTTTATGGATTAATTTTGTTTTAATTGTATTTCTTCTGTTGTTAGCCGCTCAGAGTGGTATAATTATACCAGATGGGCGGGATATAAATCAAATAAATAAATAAATAAATAAATAAATAAATAAATAAATAATAAATAAATAAAGTTCAGGGAACCCCTTTTTCCCAAACAAACAAAGCACCGATTTTTTCCCCTCGGTACTTTGTTGTGATTTGGCAAAATTGGGTGCCCACCCCGCCCTCTGCCACGGTTGCTCCCTACCTTGTCTTGAAGCCACTGCCACCTCCATTGCTGCTGACACCACCATCCTGAGAGGTAGCAGGTCTGGCTTTTTGCATGAACGCCAGGTCTACTACCCGTGTGCATGGGCCTGCCTGTCAGCTGAGTGGGTTTTCCTCTCAGCACAAAACTGAAAAAAAGAACGATTCATTTTTGAGGGGTTTATGACAGTTTGTGGTTCACGGTTTGTGGGTAACCACGAACCATGACCCGTCACGAACCACCAGGTTTTTGGTTTGTGCCCATCTCTATTCATTTACAGTTATGTAACATATTTTTATCCCACCTTTCTCCTTAAAAATGACCCAAGGCTCTGTAGTTGGGAGCAGTAAAGCAGTCCTCATCAGACTTGATGGACCACTTCCTTTCATGGCTCCCTCTCAAGCCAAGGAAGAGTAGGGTGGCCAAGTGGCTATGAGAGGGGTCTGACCTGGGTATCATGGCACAGAATACTCAGAACTGATTTACCATTCCCTTTCTCTGGAGGCTGGTCCTGGTGAAATTGTTGGAGAGTACCTACCAGTGGGATTCTGGAGCTGAAGTTCAAAAGAAAAGCAGAACTGCTTCCAAGGCCTTATCTCAGGCCACCGGAATTTGGAGGGCATCAAAATCCAGAGGCAAATATACTAGTGTTAGAAAAATAAATGGCAGGGCCTCCTCACTTGATTCGCTTGATTCATCAGCCGTCAGAGTGTCTCAGTGACAATCTACGCAAGATTCTTCTAGCCATTAGTACCAACTAAAGACAACGGGCAAATCTTTTTTTGGTATGCTGACCAAATTAACTCCAAATGGGCAGAGTTGAGGCCTCATGGCAACAGTTGATGGGGCCCTCCTCACTGCTGGCCTGTGCCCCAGCATCCTTTCCTGTTGATGGTGTGCGTAGACACACATCATTCACTGCCATGCATGTATATGCACAGCCATCTGCACATAATATTTGTTGTGAATGTACCACATTAAATTCAGCACAAATACATGGGTATCTGCTGACCCACAAAAAAAAAAAAAACAGGAGAAACTGTCAAAACTGCATAACTAAACTTTCATTGAGAGAGTTGCATTTAAGATAGAGAAGTTTAAATTCTAATCCTAACTAGGTAGACATGTGCCCCAGGAGAGCATATGGCTGAAGGAGAGACAGCATTTCTAACCTGTCCTGACATCTATTCTCAAATCACCTTCTACTAATTTGGGATGGGGAGGTAACTAACGGTCAATGTCTTGGAAGGTGCCAGGCCAACAACATTCACCCATGAGATGGGAAATTCCTCTGTATCACATAAAAGTGCAGCCATCTCCTCTCTTGATTTTTTATCCCTTGTCAATGGGTAGAGTTTCGGGAAGTGGAAGGGACTTGACTAAGAAGCAATAAGTCCTGCACCAGCTCAGTGGCTCATGAGTCCTGCATTAAATGAACTCCTTCAGTTTTCAAACAGGGAAAAACCTAGAACACCATTACTCCATTTTAGACAACCACAGTGCTAAGCCATTCCACCTCCACTGTTAATAACTCCCATATTCTTTCCATTTTGCTCTCTTCCACATTCAGACTCACATTTTTTCTCATGTCTCAACATGTGCCACTCCAGCTATTTATTAAAAATACCATTTTGGTTTCCCACTTCTATCCCCTTGCTTCAGACTCGTTCAAAACAAGACATCAAACACAATCAAATTACAGGATTCAGCCTCCAATTGTCCATTTTCTGCTTTGCTGATTCTTGCCGTTTTCTATTTTCTCCCATCACATCTCTTGGCCGTTATTGGCTTATGAAACAAGGTGGCAAAATAGCTTTCTCTTCACAGTTCGCTTGGCAGCTACTAATTCGCCTTTTATTTTAATGAGTCACATGACACCGTCTCCATTTTGGTTATTCCAAAGCATGTCATTACATGGACTAATTAAGCAATAAGACACAACAGGGCATGAATTTATTGTGCAGTCTTTTTACACCAAGGTGCGTTTTTCACCCCACTTGGGTGTGAGTGATTACACAGTTGTTCAAGCATCAAAGGCTCCACCTGCAATTCAAGAGCAATATTTAATTTTTAAAAGCATTTAGTTGGAGGTGGGGCTATGGGAGTTTTTTTAAAATACTCTGTGTGTGTGTGTGTGTGTGTGTGTGTGTGTGTGTGTGTGTGTGTGTGTGTGTGTGTTTGTGTGTGTGTGTGTGTGTGTGTGTGTGTATATATATATATATATATTGAAAATAAAAAGTTTCTCTCTCTGAACCCTGAAAAGACAGCTTATACCAGACTTGAATCTAGTCTGGATGCAAGAATGAAGGTAGCTGAAAAATGGCTTGAGTGGCAGAGAGAGATTCTTTTTACTTCCACAACTCATAGAAATAACCTTCCAGATAAGAAGGAAATCCTAACATTTGATGAGCGTTCCATTTGAATCTAGGTCCATGTCCTCTTGGGATAACAGAAAACACCATTTTAGTGTTGTCGTTTGTTTTTGTTTTTTACCAGAATGTATGAAAACTCAAAATCTAGGGCAGAAGCAACTTTTCAAATTTTTAAAAACTGAATGTTCAAAATTTTGAAAACAGAAAGTTTCAGAAATGATAACGGATTCTCTTATCCAAACCCAGATGTTTGATTATTTAACTCTGAAAAGTCCAGCTTTGAATTCCTGTGTATCTAACTGTTTTGGTGCCAAATCAAGGTTTCCTGTCCCTTTTTTTCTGAGAGGGTCCTAATGTTTGAATCTAATCTTTAACTCTGTAAATACAACATTTAAAGTTTTACGGGAGTTGTAGTCAAAGAACATCTGGGGACCCAAGATTGGGAACCCCTGTTTTAGACCAAAAGTGATCAAGTTCTTGGGGTTTAATTTTCTGCTTCCAGGGCTCTCTGGGGATTGCATGGACCACCAAATGTGTGAAAGGCATGAAATAAGTGGCTGAAAGGCTACTTCTGGTTTAGAAACAAAATAATTTTAAACATTGTAGAAATGGGGCCTGCAACCTGGAGAAGGTGAATCACTGCTCCTTCCAGGAGTATCATTTCACCTGTTTTGCTGGTGAAATCCACAGATTGGGGAAAATAAGCCCGATGCAGCCAGAGACCCCAATAAACAGAACTGCATGCAGCCTTAATGCCACACCTCGCTCAGTCCTGTTTCATAGCTGCACTATTTGGCATAATGTAGCACTGTCTATTTCCTATAGCATGACAGTAAACAAAAGAATACTGCCAACCTAGCCATTCAAAAGCATGTAAAATGCGAGTAGATAAATAGGTACCACCACGGTGGGAAGGTAACGGCATTCTGTGTCTAGTTGCGCTGGCCACATGACCACAGAAACTGTCTACGGACAAACGGCTTGGAAACAGGGATGAGCACTGCAACCCTAGAGTCGAACATGACTGGACAGATTGTCAAGGGGAACCTTTACCTTTACCTAAACAAAAGAAACAAAGATGTCTAAAATGCCTCATCATCAACAGATGCCTGAAAGGCAGGTACAGGTACACCCGTTTCAATGCTGAGGATAACTGCCAATATAAAACAGGGATAAATTAATTTCATTTCAATAAAAAGTTATGAATATCTTGACATTCCTCATATTTGAGATGGAAATAATGTATTTTAAAAAACCTGAACATGGGAGAAAATGAAACCAGACAGATTTTCTTCTCTTGTTTGTTTAAAATATGTCTCCCCTGCCTTTCTCCTTAAAAGGACTTAAAGTCCTTTTCAATTGATCTGTAAGTAAACTGGGCTTATACCTGTAGAGAACTTGCCTTCATCAGTTCATAATCTTTGCCATGTTGTCCATGTAGCTTATGAGTTCATCTGTGTACAAGGAATGAAACCCAGACTGATCCTAGGCAGCTGGCAATATTTCAGATATCCAGAATACACATGGACACTAATGTCTGCAAATGTTTTTGTTCACTATGAAAATACTGCATTTCCTGTTCTGAGTTTGAATGTGCCAGGAAGAATGTTTTACAGTCCTGTATGTCCTATGCCAACTCTGCCCTTCTGAGAGCACCCTTGGAATATTTGACCCAACCCTTCCTCTGTGTGTGCATGTTTGCACATGCCCACATGGTTCAGCTGCAATCCAAATTCTTGGCCAATGACAAAGAAGGAAACTCAGTGATTCCATCTTTTTGTCCCCATTCAACCTTACATTCCTTCTCTGATTCAGATAATTCAAGCGTCACTGACTCCTTAATGTTGTGAATAAACAAGGATGTCTCACGGATTATCTGTGACATGAAAGTAACACGGGGTAGTGATCCATCCTTAATAGTGGGTAGGCTACAGAAGGAAATTGTGGTTCATTGTGCTCAGAAGCCTGAAGCAGAGCTTAGGTGGAGAAATAAGACACAAGCAACAGCAGGAGGCCCTTGCATGATGTGAACTTATATTTTGGTGTTCTGAATAAAGAATATTAATTTGATTCTGTGTTCACTTCAGTTTAGGCTGCCTTGACTGGTTGAGACACCTCCAAAAGGAATTTTTAAGCCCCGTGAGATTCCTCACCTGAAAGTGAGAACAAGATAAAAATACTATTTTTCTGATCAAGTTCTCTTTAATTCAGAGAAATAGTCTTTGCATGAAATTAATTTCTCTTTCCTTTGAGAAGCAAAGCATGGTCACAAAATATGCATAGAATGGTTAGATACTTGTTTGAAAAGATGCAAGCAACCACTTTGATGCTTCTAATCTGTAACGGTCCATACAACAATGTACCAGACAACTTTCATTAGTTTTCATAATTTTATTTAATTTGGCCCTCACTCTCTTCTCTTGGTGAGAATGACCAAATTCCCTCGCCTCCTCACAGGTTAGGAAAAAGAACTGTACAGTGTAGCTTCCCATCATAACAAACAAGATTGGTGATACCAGTTCCATGGGGACAGTGAATCTATATTAGCAGTCAAATATTAGCAATTACTCAAAAGCTCTCCAAGGTGCTGAAGTCTAACCCCCCCCCCCCAAAAAAAAATAGGTTCAGCATCTTGGATAGCAAAGTCAGAGATAAGACTTCACATAAAGTCACTGTCAAGTAAAGTTCTGACTAAAATCTGGAAAGGCTTCTCTGCCTCCATGAAATCAGAGCCACAACCCTCTAGGTCAAGGTAAGGAAGAACTTCCATCCTGAGTTTTCCAATACTCACCAGAACTATATATTTTACACCTGGTGCAACATGTTACAAGACAACCAATACCTGCTTTCAGAAAATCACATATTTGTGAGGGTTGGGTACATTCTAAATGCACCAAACCTTGCATATATTTTTGAATTGTGAATAAAATTGTGTTCCTTGGAAAAATACACACAAACACACTTTGATCAGTGAGGGAAATGCATACTGAAAGGCATTTTTAAAAAAAGATTAAAAAGATGTGTCCATTACCAGGAAAAAAAACAGATACATTTCCATGGAGGAAGAAACAAGGTATCACAAACCAAGACAAAGAAAACTCAGGTGGGATTTGGAGAAGGACAATTAGAACAAGACCAAGAGTTTTTCACATTCCTAAGTAAGGCACTACATACTGGTCATGTAACGTGCATTACACTCGTTTAAAGGCCAACAAGCAACAGTAAAAAAACAACCCACCACCATTTTGTGCATTTCAATGAGATTCTACTACAATATTTACAACTATATTTACAACTATGGTTGCACTCTGAATCTGCTCTGATTGTTTTGCTTTAGACTCTGAACATCCCCAGTTTAATGCCTAAAGCAGAACAGCCAGAGCAGATGATAATGTGAAGCATGAGAAACCAGTGGTCAGGGTCTATCAGCCAATCTGCTTTACAGATATTAGAGTAAAGGGTGATAAAAACCAGATTTGAAGGAAAGAGGAGAGCAACATGGCCCAAAGGCTGCGTGCATGGCACTTTCCCCAGATCTTAGGTGCAAGCAGAGACAAACCAAGCAGGACCTTGATTGAAAATTTAACAAGTTGGCTGCATTCTTGGTCAAGCAATCAGGGTTTATGAGGCAGACACTAGCCTTTGTGGACTGTCTGTCGCACATCAATGAAGCTTTCTCAGCACTGGGCAAAGCCCAAGGCAGGGAATGGATGAGACAAAGCAGGCCTTTGATCCAACTACATCTGCTCTGGAGCATGGACTTGTAGTTCTCTTGGGGAGTTGAGAATTTACTTCTGAAAGCATGAAAAAGGGGGGGGCAGTGGATTTGAAAGTGTGGAGAGCTATAAAAAGAAGTCAATCTAGAGACAGGGTTAGATCTGATCAGGATGATGACGCAAGTGGAGGTTAAAACTAGGGATGTTGGCTCAAGTCCCCATCCCTGGTTAAAACAGAAAATATCCTGAAAGCAGTCAGAGTTGTTGACTACCAGTTATGGTACATGGGGAAAGCAGCGGCAGCACCAGAGGGATTGGCATGAATGCCTCCAAGAAAAAAGAGAAGGTGGCATCTCCCCAAAGAATGAAAATGTTTCTGCTTTCAATGCAAATCAAGCCAAGAAGCCCTGCCATTTATTTTTCTAACACTCACCAGTAGATTTGCCTTTGGGTTTTGATGCCCTCCAAATTCCGGTGGCCTGGGATAAAGCCTTGGAAGCAGTTCTGCTTTTCTTTTGAACTTCAGCTCCAGAATCCCACTGGTGGGTACTCTCCAGGTTGGAAACAAGTGCCTCCAAGGGCCACGCACATACCTTCATTCACACCTCTGAAGGCCCACTTGTTTTCACCTTTTAAAACCAATGAAACACCTTCTGTAGGGCAGGGAGCGTAGAGAGGGCGTTTCAGGCAGTATTCCAACCCGGCTGCCTGCAACCACTTGAGAGGCAGCCAACAACTTCACCAGGGCCAGCCCCCTTGTCTGAGAAGTAACATACTTCTCTTGAAACACACCGTCCCTGGAGGCACCGTTGCTGAGAGCTCCTACAGTATATCAAACAAAGGTGTGTGAAGAACCAGAAGCTTCCAAGCAGTAAATTATCTACAAGGAATGACAGGCTAATTGCTTTAAAAAAAAACACACACACACTCATGTCAGAGCAGAGGGAAAAAATTATGGAACTCAAGAGGAGAACTGGTGCTTTTCTATGCAACATGAACATTTTAAAAAATTCTGCTTTCTTTATCAATTCTAGAGCTTGGTAAGGGGAATCAATTGCCATAACCAGCCAAACGCAGTTGTTACTGAATCCAGCATCCTCTGCATGGTTCCGGGGGGAAGAGCTTAGCCCTGTCCCATCGTTGTGGCTTTTTCCATGCAACTACCAAAAGGATCACAAACCGTTTATACCTGAGCAGGAACCTTTTGCTTTCAAATTTAATACTCTCAGAATTGCAGAGCTGGAAGGAACCTGACAGATCGTTGAGACCAATCTCTGGTTCTGCAGCCAGATAACTAAACGACTGAGCTATTCAGAAGACTTGTTATGGCTCTAATGGAGAGAATGGTAATGGAGGGTCCAGACGGTCCCCTCCAAACATGTTAATGGTGCTGAATTTAATAACGACTAAACAGGGCTATGTTGCAAGATCTGCCAGTAGTTTTCTTCTGTTATAGCTGCAGTTTATAAAACATGACTGCTTACTTTCTTATTATTGAAAACTAGCTAAAACAGGTACTTTTTAAAAATCCTGTGGCACAAAATATAACCAAGAGCAGTGAGACTATACTTCCATAACTTTTAAAGCAGCTAAAACTAGTTATGGTAACACTACAAAAGAGGTGACATCACTCTTATTATGTTACAGGCATAGTAACCTATTTATGCCTCAGTCATGGTGAAAAGTAATTCACTGCAAATAACTGGTTACTTATAGCTACTTCCAAGTTCTGATTTCCTCCCCCCCCCCCACTCCTGAATTATTTTGTAGAGGTCACATTTGTAAATTAGGTTCTGCCATCCTGTTGAGATGGACTGCAAAGGTTACTCAATTATATCAGTGAAGTAGGATGGGCACAGTTTAAAAAGGCATGTTAAGAAAACCAAGTCCATGGTAAAAACAAACAAGCAAAAACCCAGAATTCCCCAGAAATGCTGTTAACAATCTGAAATGAAAATGTGGAGCAGGTTGGTAGAGTACCTTAAAGTTCAGTGGAACGAAGACCATGAGCAAAGCCACACAAAAGAAGTCAGAACAGAGGTGGCCAGGAGCAGGTTCTTTAAGACGAAAAAAGTAATAGGTAACAAAAACATGACGTTGACTCTGAGACTTTACGTTCCTTGGTTGCTATGCATTCTGAATTCTGCTCTATGACATGAAGTCAAGACTAACACAGGCTACTACAGTGCTGGAGGAATCAAACTTTGTCCGTTTCTTTAGGAAACGCCTGATCTGCTTTTCCCAGGCTACCATCCAAATGCAGCATAGCTATCCACCGGATTTGTGCTTCCAGATGTTGACATTCTTCTTGGCTCAAATTTAAAAAATGAAAAGCATTAAATGTGTAATTTGAAACAAATGAGCTAAGAAAATAGACTTCAAGAGAAACAACAGTAAGAAATGCATATTTTGAAGGAAAATATTTTTCTAATACTTTTAAAATTAAATGTGCATTTCAATATCGTTGCTTTTTGGTGAATTTCTCGGGTCTTTGTAATCCAGCTACTGTGGAAATAGAATGGAACATGTTAATAGAGGAACACATGGAAAGCTGACAGAAACAGAGCAGTCCACCCATTTCTAATGTATCAGGTTATCCTTCTGAATCCGATGCTCTCCATATGTGTTTGCCTGCAAACTCCCACAGTCCTCTTCCAGTTTTATACATCTGGAAGGCACTAGGTTAAGGAAGGCTCTGCAGCATAAAAGGAGCACTCTTAACTTCAAACACTTTATCCTGTTTTGTAAATTAACCTCCCTCAGTTTATTGTTTTGCCCTTGAGTCATTGAGAAGCTCCAATAACCAGAAGCTTCTGTAGTCTTGGAAGAAAACATCACAATTTATTGGGATACCATGCCAGCACTTTGGTATAAGGTGCAAAGTGGGGACTGTTTGGGAAAATCAGGACTGATTCTTAGAAACATGTATTCATTTTGTCTTAAAGAGGAGGAAAGGCCCACCCAGGCAGTAATTCACCATGGTTATTCACAGGTGCGGAATGTCATTGATTCCTATCAGCCAGCAATTATTACACAAGATGCAAATAACAAAATTATCCAGAGCCAGACTCAAAATAACGGAGCAGCTCTTACATGTTTTAAAGAGCAGTTTACGCCACCTCTGAGATAGGTTAGCCAACAATTTTCTGTTGCAGTAAAAGCACTATTATGTCGGGTTATATGGGGAATTTGCCACATTTAGTTTGGCACCTGCTAAATATTCCCACAGAAGACTAATTTTGGCCGGCAAAAATTCACTGGAAGTGGAACTGAATTTGTTGTACTCTAAAGAAAAAGAAGGACCAACAACATGGATTTTTCCTCTACTCAATTCTCAGTGGGGGCTGCTTCTCACATTACTTAGTAGCAGCCTAGGTTTTTACTTATGGCTCATTTTAAAAAGGAGATGGTGCTGATCCAGGGTCCCTGATGCTGAGATAGGCATGGTAAAGGTTTGTCATATAAACACATTTCCTTCTGAAATTCAGCGTGGTCTGGTTGTCAGAGATTCAGTCTGGGATGCTGAAGATCCGGATTCAAATCTTACCCTCTGGGTGATCTTGGGCCTCTTAGCCTGTCCTGTTAAACAGAGTTGTTGTTGGAAGGATAAAGACAGGAGAACGAGAGCCCCGTGTACTCTCAATGAACAATATTTTATGAAATAAAAATAAAGCTTTAAAATGCCATATGATCCAATCTTTTATTTATCATATTTTAATTAATTGTACCATTCTTTCAAAGGGGCTTTTTTTAGCAAGAGGAAAAGAATGACTTCTTTTCCATGAATAATGGCCCAAATCCTGACAGTTTTGCCTGCAAGCACAACAGTGTAACCATTTGGGAGGCAAACTATCTCAGGATGAGAAAACACAGCATACATTTATCGATTGTGTACTCACCTGTGCAACTGGCAACATCTACAATCATTTTGTAACTTCGAGCAATTTGCTTCCAAAACCTACAGCATTTGTGTGAACACTGACATAAAGATCCCATTCAGATGTTGGCCATAATTTAACAAAATAAAAATAAACATGTGACCTTAGAGATGATGGAATCTTTGGCTTACCAATGGAGGGGAGCAGGATTTTGTACACAGGGAATAACGTTTTCAAGTAAGTGTAAAAGGAGAGGGCAACTGGCCCTAGCAAATCTGTTTTAGTACATCTGTTAAGTACTCGGGTACTTAAATCTATTTAATTAAAATAAACCAGTTAATTAGTCACTTCAGCTATGCCTTTTTCTATATTGGCCATGCCCACTGGGGGAAGAGGGAGAGACAGCCTCCCAGTAATCAGCCAATCAGAATCAAAAGGACTATCCATCCTTGAAACTGCCTACTCTTGCTCTTTCAGAGCTTTTGGAGCCATCAATTTGGATTAGAGATGGGGATGAATTAAAAAAAACAAATGACCAAATTCATTAAAAAACCACTAATTTCTCAATTCGTATCCATATGAATCAAAGCCTGCAAAGAATACGAATCAACAAATTGTTAGCAGTTTTTGATTGGTCAATTCATTGGGCTATACAACAGCCCCCAAGGCACCGAGAAACACCATACTTGCAGGAAAGCTTCCTCTGACTCTCCTCTACAATACTTCCAGGTTTGGTTTCAGATATCTGAGCTATGCACCCACAAAGAGACCTCCCAATACCTAGAGAAACGAAAATCACAGACACGCTTCCCATGACTCTCCTCTGCAATCTCTTCAAAATTGACATTCCCCAAGCTAAAGGGCACTTTCATAGGAGAACCCACCTTGTGGGTGTACAACTCAGATGTCTGAAACCCAATCTTCACCAAACATGGAGGGATTGTAGAGGAGTCAGTAGAAGCTTCTCTGCCATTTTGGTGTCTCTATGTCCCTGGGGAGAACTATCCTGGGCTCAGATGTATGAGACCCAAATTTTACCAAACACACAGGGACTGCAGATGAGAGTCAGAGGAAGCTTCCCTGTGAATTTGGTGTCTCTAGGTGCTTGAGATGTTTTACAGGGTTTTAAAGTAAAACATGAATTGGCAGAGCAATTCATCGATTTGTTAGAAAGAAACTCATAAATTTGTAATTCGTGATCTTTCGATCTTGACGAATCATGAATCAAAGTGAATCATCATTTTTCTGATTCATGCCCATCTCTACTTTGGATCAACTGTCATGGCCCCAGGCTGATGCATCTGGCCCTTCCACTTTAATGGGTTTTAGAAGAACCCTAATCTATTTTAAAAACCTAGTCACTTTTCGGATGATCTTGAAGTTCATTCCATAACAATTTCCTTCCTTATTATCTTGCTTTCTTTTATTTTATAGTGTTACATAATTATCATCACAGAATTATTTTACATTATTACGTGAGTTTTATTGTTTTACATTGTGTGCTTGTTTCAGTGTTTTAATCACTTGTAATTTGTATCATGTATTGTAAACCACCTCAGGACAGTAGACAGACACCCTAAAGGGCAAAGTATTAAATTAGTTAAACATATAACAGGAGTTATAATCAAGAGCCATTCACGCTGCAATTTCAGTGTTGTTTTTGGTCAGCCTATTCGTTTATAGTTTTCAGTGTTCTAGAGTTATAGGGTGTTGGTTGGTGGCCTTTGCACAACTTTTATGATCTCATGAAACAAACAAGGAGAATCTTGAGCCGAAGCTCATATGTGAGCTCGGAGCCAGAAAATGAAGCCAGGGAGTCAGTCAAGAGACTGAGTCAGAAGGAGTTGGAACTTGAGCCAAGCTGAGGGAGGTGCACAAACCTACATCAGAAAGCCAAGAAGACTTTGTGGCTTGTGAAAGGTCCTAGCCTCAACAGGAAGTGCTTTATAGCCTTTTCCCACCTAGAAGGCCAACCTGGCTAGCCAGTCAGTGATGGGAGGAGGGACAGACAGTTCAGAGCATCCAAATACTTCACTGGAGTTAAAAATGCAGCAAGTGTAAAGTGCTACAGCACAAAAGCTCAAACTGGGACTGGCCTAGCCAGTAGCCAATCTGGTCACCTCAGGCAGTGGATCGCTGGAGCCACTGCTGTCAGTCACTCTCCTCTGCCTGGGCTGGCTGCCATCTCCACCACCTTTGGTGGTGGAGATGGCACAAGTGATATTTTGAGATTACCTCTTCCCATAACACCTTGGCCCTATATATCTTCAGGCCAAAGATATTATGTACACAGCTGCCTAAGGAGCAGCTGAGGTAATGCAGGCAGGTGGCGGCGGCAGGGGTGCAGTCCTTCTCCTCCTCATTGTCTACCTCCTCTTCCTCTTCCTGCAGTGAGGGTCATGAACCAGGCAGGAAGTCATAGGGAAGGGGCAGTGTTGGCAGCAGTAGCTGCAACAAGGAGTAAAGCTACTCTTCTCACCTTCAATGTTGAGAACACTTGCATCAGGGTTGCTGCTTCCTTCCTAAAGACCTGGGGAGGGGATGGATCCCTCGTTCCTCATTCTTAAATTGGCCTGCTGCCTTCATGCTATGGAAGACTCCACCATACCACCAGGGTCAAAGAATTATTCAAGGGTCGGCCCATTCAGCTTTGTTATGCAGACTGCAGAGGGCACCATCTTGTCCTTTGCTTCAACTAGCAAAATGTCCTGTTTTGGCCGCTTCTACTGGTATGCCTATAGCAAAGACAGGGGAGCGGGGAAGAGTCTATCTCACAGATGGCAAAATGGTGCACTGCTCTATAATTGTTGGAGCCTGAAATGATCTTCAGGTCCAGGTAACTGCTAAATCAGCACAGGGTTTGCAGGAGAATACTGGGAGACTTACTTATTGTACATGGGAGATGTGGTGGTGCTGGTGATGAATTACCTGTATATCCCACTCTTACACTACACAGTTGTCCTTAAGGCAGCTTACCATATTCATAAAACAATAACATACAAACATCCCACTTCTAAAATCATGTGGATCTGTACCAGTGCATCATTACGCATTGGATGTTGTCACTGTTATGTGTTCTCAAGTTGGAACCAACTTATAGCAACCCTAACAGGGTTTTCAGGTCAAATGAAATATTTAAGGACTCATTCCACACCTCCAGTGAGTTTTGATGGCTCAGGAGGGATTCAAACCCATATCTCCTGATTTCTAGCCCATCACTCTATCCACTACACTACACTTGGAATGCATCAGATAACCAAGCTGATTTGGGGATGCATTATAGAATCTACTCAGTCTGAGTATTCGATGCACAGTGATATCTACTGTGTAGATCCTGCGTGACAATTGGCCATCTATGTTAAACCGGACTACAGGTGTACGAGTGTGGTGTTCTACCTCTACCATCACCCTCGTCCTTTTTGGCTAATTACCCTTTTCAAGATCCCAGCTGAGACACTGAGATGGTTCCCACCATCCAAAAAAAGGGGAGGAGTGAGTGTGTTGTAGTTCCTTTAGCTACACCTCTCTGGCATCTGCCAGACATAGGCAGTTAAAGCCAAGTTCAAAATGTTCTTGCCAAATATCAACAAAAACAACAACGTGGTAGATGTCTGTCTTGAAAACAACAGCACGTTCTTTATAGATTGACTCACCGTGAGAGAGAAGAACTGCCAAGGAGACTTCTGTAGTACAAGATTTCCAGTTACAGCCAAGGAGTAATGTTGCCACTTGGACCGGTCGACGTGGTGGTGAAAGCTGTCCTTCCACCACTTTGGGGTGTGTGGAGAAAGAAGCAGGGGTGTGTTGCAGAAAGGAATCCTCTCTGGAAGGGACTCCGGAAACAGACAGCACTATAACAGTTATGTTTCAAACTACAGATCCCAGAACCCTTCCCCGGAATGGCTGGTGGCTCTGCTGGAGGGAGGATTCCAAAGAATTTTTTTCAACTCCTGCTCAGGAAGCAGAGAGCTTGCCCAGACTAAGGGTGCTGTTCAAGGCAGCAGAACTCACCCCGGGTCCTCCCAGTTCCTTATAAAACTGGGGGGCTGGGGCTGGGGCTGGCCCAGGAAAAGGAGACAGCACCCCTTCCCTGCCTGTACTCTTCCGCCCTTCCCAAGAATGGAAGAAATGGTGTTTCTGTAACCTGTGGTTGTTCTTGGCCCCAGAAACGCTCTCAAGAGAGGGGTGTTGCATGGTTTCAGTAAGGATTAAGTAGATCAGGGTAGTTTCAAGCTTTAGTAAGTCCTGTGGCCACTGTTTCGCATGGGATGTGCAGCAGACCAGAAGTGAGAGAATTGTGGCTTTTCAGACATACTACAACTCCCAGCATCCCCTCGACACAGCAAGACTTGCTGTTACATTGTGCTGTCAAGTCGCCCCCGACTTATGGCGACCCTATGAATGAGCCATCTCCAAAATGTTCTGTCCTCAACAGTCCTGCTCAGCTCCTTAAAACTCAAGCCTGTGGGTTCCTTTAGGGAGTCAGTCCATCTTGTATTTGTTCTTCCTCTTTTCCTACTGCCTTCCACCTTTCCCAGATGATTTCAATTGCTGGAATTGGGATCCAATAACATCTAGAAGCCATAGATTTTCCAGCTTGATACCTGGAAGCCTCCTCCTTTCTTCATTTATTTTATCTTTAACTGGCAACATTTATTTATTTATTTATTTATTTATTTATTTATTTATTTATTTATTTATTTATTTATTCATTTATTCATTCATTCATTCATTCATTCATTCATTCATTCATTTATCCATTTACCTATCTATCTGTCTATCTATCTGTCTATTTATTTATTCTATTTGTATCCCACCTAGCTGGTCATCGCAACCACTCTAGGTAGCTTACAGCACAAAATACATGGATAAATATAAAAAATTAATTATTACACAATTAAACAATTCTACAAGATGGAGAGCAAAACAAAAATAAATCACAATAGAGAAAGAAGGGGAGAGAATCAAGAATTAACTGGGGGGAAGGCCTGCCTAAACATCCATGTTTTTAATTGTTTTTTTTAAAATATCCAGCGAGGGAGCCGCGCGAATCTCTGCAGGCAGATTGTTCCAGAGGCGAGGAGCCACCGCCGAGAAGGCCCGGTTTCTTGTTTTTTCCTACCGGGCCTCCCTCGGCGTCGGGCTCCTCAGCCTCACCTCCTGACTCGCACAAGTGATACAGGTAGATCTTGGTGGGAGTACGCGTTCTGCCAAGTATCGAGGCCCTAAACCACTTAGGGCTTTATACGCAAGCATCAAAACTTTGAAGTCAGCACAGAACAGAATGGGCAGCCAATGCAGGGCGGCCAGAATAGGAGAAATATGGTGGTATTTTCTCGCTCCACTAAGGAGTCTGACCGCCGCATTCTGCACCACTTGGAGTTTCTGCGTCAACTTCAAAGGTAGCCCCACATAGAGTGCATTACAGTGGTCTAATCTCAAGATTATAGGCACATGGACCAAGGTAGTGAGCACCCCGTATTGAGATAGGGTCACAGCTGGGCTATCCGCCAAAGATGGGAAAAGGCGGTACAGACCACCGACGCCAGCTGAGTCTCCATGGTGAGCGCCGGATCCAGATGGATCCCCAGGCTGCGAACCCCTCTTTGAGGCAAGGGTAACCCCCCCCCCGAATGAGAGAGAGTCACCCAAGCCATGGATAGTGGGGGCACCCACCCTCAGAATCTCCGTCTTGTCCGGGTTATATATATATATCCCGTTAGGATACCAGCAAATCGGTCCAAAGCAGCTACAATAAAATATAAAATTACTTCGTTCCTCCCTCTCTTTTAATTTTGTGCTTTCCTTCCTTGTTCTTTTAATTTTGTGTTTGCATGTGCTTTGCCATTTTTGTATTTTCTGTACTTTTGAGGCTGCTTGTTGGTGAAACTCCACCTTCTGCAAGGCATGTTCTTTGTTGCTTGTCCAGAACTATAATATCTGGCTTGTTAAAATCAACTGTTTTATCCATGATAACTTGCTTGTCCCAATATCAGTTTCAGTTTCTAGAAATAGAAGGGACTGGAGTGTATTTTGTTGTTTAGTCATTAAGCTGTGTCCAACTCTTCGTGACCCCATGGACCAGAGCATGCCAGGCTCTCCCGGAATTTGATCAAATGCATGTTGGTAGATTCGATGACATTGTCCAGCCATCTCATCGTCTGTCATCCCCTTCTCCTCTTGCCTTCACTCTTTCCCAACATCAGGGTCTTTTCCAGGGAGTCTTCTCCTCTCATGAGATGGCCAAAGTACTGGAGCCTCAGCTTCAGGATCTGTCCTTCCAGTGAGCACTCAGGGTTGTTTTCCTTCAGAATGGATAGGTTTGTTCTCCTTGCTGTCCAGGGGACTCTCAAGAGTCTCCTCCAGCACCACAATTCAAAACCATCAGTTCTTCGGCAGTCAGCCTTCTTTGTGGTCCAGCTCTCACTTCCATACATCGCTACTGGAAAAACCATAGCTTTGACTATTCGGACCTTTGTCAGCAAGGTGACGTCTCTGCTTTTTCAGATGCTGTCTAGGTTTATCATAGCTTTCCTTCCAAGAAGCAGACTTCTTTTAATTTTGTGGCTGCTGTCACCATCTGCAGTGATCATGGAGCCCAAGAAAGTAAACTCTGTTACTGCCTCCATAACTTCCCCTTCTATTTGCCAGGAGGTGATGGGACCAGTGGCCATGATCTTAGTTTTTTTATGTTGAGCTTCAGACCATTTTTGGCACTCTCCTCTTTCACCCTCATTAAGAGGTTCTTTAATTCCTCCTCACTTTCTGCCATCAGAGTAGTATCATCCGTATATCTCAGGTTGTTAATATTTCTTCCAGCAATCTTAATTCTGGTTTGGGATTTATCCAGTCCTGCCTTTCACATGATGTATTCTGCATACAAGTTAAATAAACAGGGGGGCAATATACAGCCCTGTCATATTCCTTTCCCAATTTTGAACCAATCAGTTGTTCCATATCCAGTTCTAACTGTTGCTTCCTGTCCCACATATAGATTTCTCAGGAGATAGATAAGGTGGTCAGGCACTCCCATTTCTTTAAGGACTTGCCATAGTTTGTTGTGTTCCACACAGTCAAAGGCTTTTGCATAGTCAATGAAGCAGAAGTAGTTGTTTTTCTGGAACTGGAATGTATACTATGGACAAAATATGTAAGGAGGACAAGTGGGAGTGGAAGAGGTGGTATCGTTGTTATTATACAATCTAAAGTTTAACAGGAAATGAATTTGAAGGGGAAGCAGCACTAAACAGGAAGCAATATTTGATTAATTTATTTACACATGCTTAGCGCTGCAATACAGCAGATAAAGGGAACTAATGTTGTTTGTAGATTGTGTAACTCAGAGGAACTTTTCTGAGTGGAGAATATTATGTATCTCTCCAGCACTAATCAATAATTCCTTCCATCTGAATTCAAAGGAGTCCCACTCCTCTGCTGAGTGTTCTTCTCATTTCTTTCCTCATTTGAAAGCAGTCTGTTGTTTTGTTCACTGTTGATCTGTTTCGTTGGTTGCCGAGTATGTGCGCAATAAAGAAAGCAGCATGCAAAAGTCTGTAATTTAAAGCAACTACAAGTAAAGAAAAGTTTTTATTCTTTCTCCTACAAATATCTCAGAATGAGTTACTGAGACTTTAAGTGCCAGTTAATGAGAAAAGGATGGGGTCTGCAAAATATGTAGCTACTATTCTCTGTGGTTCTACTGTGTAGCAAAAAGGAACTTTACCAGAAATTCAAAACTCTGCAACATATTAGTCCTGTTTCAGATGGGCGTGCTATTCCTGCCCATTTTGTCCTCACTTCTGCTAGAACCTTGGTAAATCAGAGCTACAACTGAGAACGAAAAAGAAGGATAAATAATGTGAATAAGCTGCCCAGAACAACAGGTAAAAAACAAGGAAATCAGAAGGAAAATGAGATGAGAGCCTTATCTTTGTAGGAATCCAGGAATTCTGTCTGAGGCAGTGGAAATCCACAGCAAGGAGTTTCAGCAGATCGAAAATCACCAAGAAGAAGTCTTCTGAGATCTGTCACCTCCTTAAGATATTCAACATTCAGTGCACCTGGGAAGGTTAGGTCTGGCAACTAGATCTGTACTCTGACAATTTCTACACCCCATAATCAACCAGTAAAGCAGAAACTAGCCTAGTTTTGATGTCATTGAGTGATATTCCAGCACCTTCAGTTACACCGAACCTCTCCAAAGTGGTCGGGGAGCATCTGTCCTTTGAGAATGCCACCATTTGGGCACGCCGTAGGAAACTCTTCCCAAACATAGGCTCAACTCATGCTGTAACCCAAGCAAGCAGCCTTTGTGAGTCACCCTTAGACTCCCTCACAAAAGAAGGCGGCAGTTGCGCGAGGGAAGGAGACAGCACAACAGGCATAAATCAGCCAGCTTCGACCTCCTGTAAGGAGTCTCCAGTGGCTGAGGCAAAAATTAAAAAATGTCAGTGCCTCGTTAAAAGCGGCAGAGATCCTCTAATAGGCCATTATTAGATCAGAGAGGCCTGTGGAGTCATGGCATTAAAGATGTGGTAATGTTCTCCCCACGCCCCCACCTTCATTAAAGTGTTGCAAAATACATACATACATACATACATACATACATACATACATACATACATACATACATACATACATACATACATACATACATACATACATACATACAGTACAGAGAGAGAGAGAGAGAGAGAGAGAGAGAGAGAGAGAGAGAGAGAAGAAAGGCAGAATCACGCACTGGTAAAAGGGAACCACATGCTATATTTGTAGAGAAACTAAGGTGCAAGCAATTGTCCTTGCCATCGTCGTCATCTAGTCGTGTCTGACTCTTCGTGACCCCATGGACCAGAGCACGCCAGGCCCTCCTATCTTCCATGCCTCCCAGAGTTCTGTCAATTTCATGTTGGTTGCTTCGCAGACGCAGTCCAGCCATCTCGTCCTCTGTCTTCCCCTTCTCCTCTTGCCATCACACTTTCCTAACATCAAGGTCTTTTCATGAGATGGCCAAAGTACTGGAGGCTCAGCTTCAGAATCTGTCCTTCCAGTGAACACTCAGGGTTGATTTCCTTTAGAATTGATAGGTTTGTTCTCCTTGCAGTCCAGGGGACTCTCAAGAGTCTCCTCCAGCACCACAATTCAAAGACATCAATTCTTCGGTGGTCTGCTTTCTTCCAGCTCTCACATCTATACATCATGACAGGAAAAACCATAGCTTTGACTGTTTGGACTTTTGTTGGCAAGGTGATGACTCTGCTTTTCAAGATGCTCTCAAGGTTTGTCATCGCTTTCCTCCCCAGAAGCAGGCATCTTTTAATTTCGTGGCTGCTGTCTCCATCTGCAGTGATCATGGAGCCCAAGAAAGTAAAATCTGTCACTGCCTCCATATCTTCCCCTTCTATTTGCCAGGAGGTGATGGGACCAGTGGCCATTATCTTAGTTTTTTTGATGTTGAGTTTCAGACCGTTTTTTGCACTCTCCTCTTTCACCCTCATTACAAGGTTCCTTAATTCCTCCTCACTTTCTGCCATCAGAGTGGTATCATCTGCATATCTGAGATTGTTGATATTTCTTCCGACAATCTTAATTCCAGCTTGGGATTCCTCCAGTCCAGACTTCCGCATGATGTATTCTGCATATAAGTTAAATAAGCTGGGGGACAATATACAGCCTTGTCGTACTCCTTTCCCAATTTTGAACCAATCAGTTTTTCCATATCCAGTTCTAACTGTTGCTTCCTGTCCCACGTATAGGTTTCTCAGGAGATAGACAAGGTGGTCAGGCACTCCCATTTCTTTAAGGACTTGCCATAGTTTGCTGTGGTCCACACAGTCAAAGGCTTTTGCATAGTCAATGAAACAAAAATAGATATTTTTCTGGAACTCTCTGGCTTTCTCCATAATCCAGTGCATGTTAGCAATTTGGTCTCTAGTTCCTCTGCCCCTTCGAAATCCGGCTTGTACGTCTGGGAGTTCTCGGTCCACATACTGCTGAAGCCTACCTTGTAGGATTTTGAGCATAACCTTGCTAGCGTGTGAAATGAGTGCAATTGTACGATAGTTGGAGCATTCTTTGGCACTGCCTTTCTTTGGGATTGGGATGTAGATTGATCTTTTCGAGTCTGATGTTTAGCCTTGGACAAAAGGATATCATTCAAAACTGAAGAGACTAACACCTTAGTCAACTGTCCAACCAAAATTCCAGATTGAAACGGATCAATGAAATTTTGATACACTAAAGGTAGCTCAGTGGTTTAAGTACCTGGCCGCAGAGCCAGAGGTTTGGGGTGGGTCGATTTCTCGCTGTGCCTCCTGTGAGTACAAGCAGCCTGTGTGGCCTTGGTTAATCTGCACAGTCCTAAAGCACCCCTAGAAGAAGGGAATATAAACCACTTCTGAGCACTCTCTAACTACTAGAAAACCTTGACAAGGATCACTATAATTCAGAATTGACTTAACCACATGAGTATTATTAAATAAGGGGGCAGTTCAGAAAAGGCTACTCTATCCTAAATTTTAGACAAAAAAAGAAGAAGGGAAATGGATCAACGTTTAGCAGAAGAAGAAAGTTCAAGGGAAGATTTTGTTTTCCCCCAAGGGACTAAGGCTGAGCTGGACAACACTGGGGCCCACAATCCCTTAAAAGTATTAAGTTACCACTTTGGGTTGTATGCTTTAAAAGACATTGTAGGTAGATAGAAAGTCTGCTTAGCCTTATATAAATTTTAAAAAGAAAAACTCCCCAATGAAGATTTTAAAAGTCAATGGGAGTGCTCTAACAGAGCATCCTTCCACTGTCACTCTAATGGCAAGGAGAAGACTGTTCTTGCTTTTTAATCCAAAGCTCCAGACAGTCATTCTTCTGCAAATCTGATTCTGGTCAGGCAGCAAATGATGGGCAAGATTCTCTGTCTGATACCATGGAGAGCAGCTGCCGCTCAGAGTAGACAATAAGCAGCAAGACAGTCAAACAAACAAAAAAAACCCAACAAAACAGTAGCCCCTAACAGGAACCCAAGAAGGTATGGACAGGCATCAATCAGGCAGTCTGGTTCACAATGCCACAAACATCATGTGGTCACAGGAAGACGGAACAGATCAACCCACCCACAACCTAGACCAAACCACAGGATAAATGCCTGTCTGAACACACCCTTAGTTGCAAGTCTCAGCGCAGGCTTCCTCGCAAATAAAAGGGAAGTGTCCTTCAAGATACAGCAAGTTACATAGCAATTCACTAAATTTTATTATCCTAGCAGAATTGTTGGTGATAGGTTCCCAAGCTTTTTTGCCCTGTAGACCACTTGCCAACTTATTTGTTTTCTGTAGACCCCCTGCAAAGCTTTGATACAAGTCTAAACTTGCATCCCCAATTTTTTTTTCTCTCTCCAACGTGGACCCCTGCAAGTCAAAACTGATCCCTGGGGCTCCATATAGACCACTTTGGGAACTGTCAAGGAAGATGAATCACAATTAGAGATTAATTGGGATTTGCTTTTGGTTTGGGATTAGGGATAACTAGTATTTGAATTTGGATGGGAAGGAAATCTCCATCGATGCTATCAATTCTAGTTTCTCCCTTCTTCCACAAGGTAGACTGTCAGAGGTGCCACTGAGTCATCAATAAGTCTAAACCATCGATTGATATTTGTCCATTTCATAGCCGGCTTCTCTTTGCCCATTTTATCTCTTCATCTGACAATGAGTCAGCACTTGAGAAATGGGAAGGAGCTGACCATGTGTATTCCTTTGAGATGGGCAGACTGACTGGCACCATCAAATAGCAGCCACTGATCGGAAATATTGGCACTATAATAGATGGTTCATTGTTATGTTTCGTGGGAATTCTCATCCTCAATGGCCTTTGGCAGCCCAGTGTGTAGCCTTTTGGGGGAGGTTAACCTGGAACAGGCCAAACAAAAGGACAGCAAGTGCACAAGGACCTACTGTCCAGCTGATGGGTATACCGGGCCCTCCAGATACTGAAGGACTGTGATTCCCATTAAACAAAGCCAACATAGTAAGGGATGATAGGATTCCATCTGTCACAATTCCTAGAGAGTCACTTCTCCTCTCTCTCATACTATGTGGCCAGTCTAAAATCTCAGGGACAAGGCGCCCTGCCATCCTTAATGATTTATAATTTCTTTTCCAATTCTTTCTTCACCGTAGAAGCGCAGTGTAGCAAATACAACTGCCACCTCTCCTATTATCTTCACAACAACTCTGTGATGTAAATTGGACCAAGAGATGGTGACTGACCAACATTCATGGGAGATCTGAAACAGGAGAGAAACAGGTGCAACCTCAGGCACACATCAAGGAAGACAACAGCATTTTCTGTGCAGGCATGTGGCTGCACAACTTTATGCCAGGGTGGGCAGTGGGAGGCAGCCAGTTCCCCCAGGACGTGCTGCAGGTCTCAGCCCCAAAGCCTAATGTCTGCCTCAGGTTTCTTAAAGCTCCTTTTTCTTTCTTTAAAAAAAATGTAGGGGGTGCGTCTACACCTTCTATGAAGGAAGAGCTTCCTCAAGGTCTCTTCATGCAAAAATGTTCTCCAAAAAAATAATGGAAATTTTTGCAAAGGTGACATGGGGTTTGCAAGGGCCTGGGCATAAGTCATGTACAGGCCATGTGTTTCCCATCCCTGCATTATGTCACCATTCACTAGTCTCTTCAGGCACACCCACTCTCCTTCGTTCCCTCTTGAGAATGCTGCGGGAGCCACGAGTGCAATGGAATGACATGACACCTTTTATTCAGTATTCATTCAGGAGAGAGGAAAATGCGCAGGGCTATTGTTTTCACTGGAAGGCACTGTTTCTGGCACAGCCTGGAACTCTCGGTAGAATGGTATCTGAACAGAGACACCCTTGCATCTAAGGGCCTCTGACAACCTACAAAAATATCGCCCCCTAAATTTCGACAGTGTCCAAGTAGGACTGTATTTTTAAGACACTTCAAATCCTCCTGTAGAAGGCTTCTAGCTGCCCATTTCACACAGTCTGAGCACACAGATGCTTCACACACTCTGGTTTTTCTGGATGATGAAGGAGAAGGAAAATGAAGGAGGAGAGGAAGTGCTGAGCTGTGCAGTTGTTTTCTGTGGGGCTACAGTTTTCAGCAATCTTAATTTTTATTCTGTCATCATCACCATCACCTTAGAATTGCAGAGCTGGAACAGACCCCATGGATCATCAAGTTCAGCTCCTGTCAAAGAGGCACAGTGGGGAATCAAACTCCCAATCTCTGGCTCCACTGCCTAAACCATTGAGCTATCCAGCAGTTCATCATATAGGATGTGTTTAGAAAGAGTAGATTTTTACCAAAATAGATGTACACAGCTCTCCTGCAAATCTTAAATCAGCCCACGTTTTATCCTTTCGCAGCCCAGTCACACCTGTATTGTTTTAGTATTCTTGTATTCAGAAAAGCAATGCAAAACAAACTAGGATAAATAGACGTGGAATCTCTGCAGATCTGACCGGACCATCCAGTCACGTGTCCGCTGGAAGGGCCCTATAAGGTCACTGGATCCTACCCACTGCTCAGTGCAGGAATCCAAATCAAAGCAGATCTGAGAGAGGGTTGTCCAATTTTCTCTTGAATGCCTCCAGGACTGGGAGCACTCACCACCTCCTGAGGTCATTGGCTCCATTATCGCACTGCTCTAACAGTTATGACGTTTTTCCTGATATTCAGTCTAAACCTGGCTTTCTGAAGATTGAGCCTATTACAGTACTTTGTGTCCTGCACTTTGGGATGATCAAGAACAGATCCTGCCCCTCCTCTGTATGACAGCCTTTCAAATTTTTGAATAGTGCTAGCATATCTCCCCTCAGTCTTCTTTTCTCAAGACTAAACATGCCCAGTTCTTTCACTCTTTCCTCAGAGGACTTGGTTTCCAGCCCCCTGATCATCCTTGTTCCCCTCCTCTGAACTCGCTCCAGTTTGTTGGCATCCTTCTTAAAGTGGACACAGTACTCTTAAATGAGATCTAACAAATGCGGAATAGAGAGGAACTACTTCCCATGGGATTTGGAGACTACTATTGATTCTAAAATAGTATTGGCCTTTTCTGCAGCCACATCACACTGTTGGATCATATTCAGTTTTTGATCTACAGCAATGCCAAGATCCTTCTCGCTGTAGTATTACTGAGCCAAGTACCCCCATCTTGTAGCTGTGTATTTGTTTTTTCCTCCTAGGTGGAGAACTTTGCACTTATCCCTGTTAAATTTCATTCTGTTGTTTTCAGCCCAGTGCTCAAATTCTTTTCGAATTTTGTTCCTGTCTTCCAAGGTATTAGCTATTCCACCCAATTTTGTGTCATCTGCAAATCTGATAAGTATTCCCTGCATTCCCTCATCCAAGTCATTAATAAAAATGTTGAAGAGCACCAGTCCCAGGACTGAGCCTTGGGGTACCACACTTGTTACTTTTTCCCAGTTTGTGAAGGAGCCACGGATAAGCACTCTCTAAGTATGTTTCTGCGAACACCTTATGCTTGTTCTATCCAGCCCAACACTTACTAATTAGAATATTATGGGGTACTTTGCTGAAGTCAAGAAATACACCATTCCCACCATCTACAGGGGATAGATCTACCCAAACAAATGAGATAAGATTAGTCCAGCAGAATTTGTTCTTGACAAATCTATGTTGGCTCCTAGTTATTACTGCATGTTTTCAAGGCGCTTGCAAAATGACTGCTCTATAATCTGCTCCAGAATTTTCCCTGGGATTGATGTTAGGTGGGCCAGTCTGTAGTTCTCTGGTTCCTCCTTTTTGAAGATTGGGACACAGTTTGCTCTCATCCAATCATCTGGCAATTCACCCATTCTTCATGATTTCAAGGAAATATTAGACAGTGATTCTGCAATCTCTTCAGCCAGTTCCTTCAGTAGCCTTTAGTTCTTCCAGCCCTGGGAATCTGAACTCATTGATTATTGGTTTATCAATCTCAAGCTGCACTCATCCCCTCCTTCTGTACTTCATATTTGCTTGAAGAAGTATAGATTGTCTTTTGGGAGAAGACCAAACTGAAGTAGGAATTGAGCACATCTGTCTTTTCTCTGTCATTTGTTATCCTTTTCCCATCCCCACTGAGTAGCTGAGTCATTGTTTCTTTTCTCTGTCTTTTACTAGGCATGTACCTGAAGAACACTTTTTGTTGCTTTTAGTATCTCTTTGCTAACCTTAGCTAATTCTCAGCTTTTGCCTTCCTTATGCTATCCCTGCAGTTCTTTGCTACTTGTCTGTACTGTTTCATTGCTGCTGCCTCCAAATGAAATAAATAAATAAATTCTCTTCAAATGGTTCAAGGGGTACATGCAACTACCAGCTTTCTTCCCAATTTCCTCTTCTTTCTCCACTTCTGACTTTTTGATATGCCAGTGTCATATAGATATGAGATACATAGAAACAGCTTCATACTAAACCAGGGAGCCCTAGAGCCAATTGAAATGGGTGCCCAGGCTTTAAAGGTACCTGACAAACAAGAGTCAAAAATTATTTTCCTCTAGTGTTACTGAATTGTGTCATTACAGGGTTTTCAAAATGAGAAATATTCAGAGGTAGTTTAACATAGCCTTCTTCTGTACAGTACTAACAGGAGTTAGCTTGAGCATCATTGCTGTTGTGCACCACTTGCGACAACAGGACTGTTCAGGTTCACCGTAACTCAGAAGCAATTTGACAACACAGCAACAACAAAACCTGCCTCGAGGAGTGGGATACAGGCAACCCTAAAAGGTTTTCAGTGGGGACACTCATGGCTGTAGAAATGTATCTCCAGAAATGCTCACTTGGCTACCAACATTATGGGGTGTGTATGGCTTTAGATAAAGGGTTTTGAAGAAGGAAAAAAAATCTCCCACAGATATTAGAAAGTGTTTATAGTAAGACTGTATACTGGATTCAGACAAAATTAAAACTCTGGAGTCAGGCAAGGAAGTATAAGTCTGACCACACCAGAAATGGTCACTTGGCTTGGACTGATCCTCTTAATGCAACTTTCCATTCATTGGGGAATTGCTTCAGCCCAGCCCCCTAAAGGAGTAGCCCTACGGCTGAGCCAAAAAGATCCCGATTGGACACAGATCAGGGTCATGCTGGGAAACTACTCCCTGTAAGTCATGTGATCACCACAAGCCATTCCAATTTTGAACTATACGCCTGTGTGATCATACCTTGAACAGACTAATTCAGACCAATTTTCAGGAGGTCCAGATTGAAATGTAGTGGCCAGATCGGATTCTGGACTGAAGTGAAGTGAATTTGTAAAACCTTTTGCACCCAGAGCATAAGGTGAATTGGATGGAGTGCAAAATCACTTCACCTTAAAAAAAATATTTCTGGTACTGTATATAAAATATTGTCTGTAATTTAGCAGGTTTATTCCTCTCTTTAGGGCCTTTCAGATCGCTACATTTCATGTACATCAGTGCAACAACGGAAAAGATATAGCCATGTTGGTGTTCCAGTACAAATATATGAAAAGCTTAAAAATTTTTGGTGCACAAATTGAATCGAATGGGGTACAAATCACTCCAAACCAAATCAGGACATGTTTCAAAGCCCCAAATTGGTCTCCAAATACCAGATCAAGGGATTTGCACAGCTGTAGATCTTAAAACTCTTTTTTCCACCTGTCAATTTCTTTCTGTCACATATCCTAGAGTATTTTTATTTTGCTTGCTTTACTTACTTATTTTGCTTGCTTTACTTACTTTTTACTATGTACACTCATTGTTTTATTGACTGCATTTTGCATTTTTAATAAACCCTACAATACTCAGACAACTGTGGTTAGTAGGCAATCAATCAGAAATTTCCGAAGGGTAATCATGCGAGGCTATAGTGTATTACAACAAAAGCAATGTGTCTTGCAGCTCCTTAAAGACTATCTGGTTTTATTCGGCATAAACTCTCAGGGATTCATGCCTACTTCATCAGATGTCACTGAGAAAATGACTATAGTCTATGAAAAGCCTATGCTAAAAAATGTGTTGGTTTTTAAAATGCTATGCCCCCCTTTGTTTCTGCTGCATTTGCCAATCAGGCTGTGACTACATGGGCAAATATGTCAAAAATGTTCTCTTGAAGCAAAATGGATGTATTCAAAAATGTTTAGCTGATCACAAAAAGACCAATGCAAATCAACCCAGCCTCTTTTTTTGCTTCTTAAGCAGAATTTTTCCCCTGCTTCTGGGGGCCTCTACATCTTTCAAGCTAGAGTGATTTGAACAGTGTTTTCCCTGTGTGATCAGGTGCTTCATTCTTCAAAGGATGGGGGAAGGGATCACTGTGGGTAATATTCTGGTGATGTACTTAACTGATCATGATGTTTTGGGTAGTAGGAACACACTCTCCCATGACCTTTCTTCCTAATTGCCCCAAAGTATCTGTTTTCAATTTAGTTTTAAAACAATCCATGCTCTCCATGTGATCACCTAATCTGAACAGAAACATAGAATAGGCTATGAATCAAGCTGCAGCAAAGCCAGACTCCTCAAATTCATCTTGCTAGTGTAGTTGCAGTCCACATCAGTCAAACTTGTATTCACCAGTTAAGTGGCTCAATCACCTACAGTGCATCAGTGGTTCCCAGCCTTGGGTCCCGTCCCCCAGATGCTTTTGGACTACAACTCCCAGAAATCCTGGCCAGCACAAACAACTAGCAGTGAACGCCTTTGGGAGTTGAAATCCAAGAACCTCTGGGGACCTACGTTTGGAAACCACTGCCCTACATTATGGCTGAGCCACTTGCAGCCTGCCAGACTTTGTTAGACTTTTCAACTCCCATGATCTTTCAGCATTTATATGCTTGCAGGGGTGAATGGCAAATTATTCAGTGTTCTACATGCTAAGGACTCGGTCCAAAAGCAGTAGGGTTTGGAGACTCCCAGGCTAGTTCTTATCAGAGGTCCCTCTTTATTCTGTCAAGTTTCAACATGAAATTCAAGCAATTCCTGTACAGTTTATGTGTATGTCAACGCCAACCAAAAGGTCCTGTTTACAGGATGTGTACTGTTGTGAAAAGGGATGTGGTGGCACTGCAGGCTAAACCGCAGAAGCCTCTGTGCTGCAAGGTCAGAAGACCAGCTGTCTTAAGATCGAATCCACATGATGGAGTGAGCTCCCGTCACTTGTCCCAGCTCCTGCCAACCTATCAGTTCGAAAGCATGTAAAAATGTGAGTAGATAAATAGGTACCACCTCGGTGGGCACGGCATTCCGTGTCTGGTCACACTTGCCACGTGACCACAAAAACTGTCTACGGACAAACACTGTGCTGGCCAGGATTTCTGGGAGTTGTGGTCTAAAAACATCTGGAGACCCAAGGGTGGGAACCTTGGCTTTAAACTAAACCTGGACAGCCTCTCAAATAGAGACCACCTTGAAGCAGAAAACTGCAAAGCAGGACACCTAACAACCCTACGTACCATCCTGCTTCTTTCCCACCACAAATAACTGACTTCACTTTACCCATGGCATTTCATTTCCCCCACCCTCTCAAATTCTGACATCACTTCCTTCAAAATAATCCTACTTGCTATTCACTCTCCCAGGCTACCTGTGAACAGAGGCTGCACTACAATACAGGTGAAAACAGTCCCAGAACAGATGTCTTCACAGTCCATACCAAGTTTAAAGCTCACATTGTTTTACTATAGACTAGATCCAGAGTGGGCTACTTGCCATTGCCCTCTCTAACCCAACAAGAAGCAAAGAGTTGCTTCCACCAGTGAAGCTCACCTGCTACAGAGGGTCCCACTGGTCCTACAGTTTCCCCTGAAATTCAACAGCTGTACACTCTTGGGCACAACAGAGTACCAAAGTTTTTTCCTAAATCACAGAATCCTAAAGATCACTGAGACGAAGCTTCTCCCTCTTTTCCAGAAATGAAGAAAGGAGACATGTGTTTCTGTCTATGCTTGTGTTCTGTCAGAGTGAGACAAAGGGGAGGGTGTATTACAGGTTGATGCAGGTAATAAAAAGAGTTTTGGAGCATGGGCAATGCATGGGCAACATGTTGTCCACCCTGGCCTAGATGAAGATGTTTACATCTGATCAACAGCAGAATATTCAGCTACCTTTGCACCCAAGGGAAGCATTACTGACAGGACCTAACACAGTGGTCCCCAACCTTGGGCCTCCAGATGTTCTTGGACTACAACTCCCAGAAGCCTTCACCACCACCTCTGCTGGCCAGGATTTCTGGGAGTAGAAGTCCAAGAACATCTGGAGGCCCAAGGTTGGGGACCACTGACCTAACAGACACAGGAAGCATTCAGAGTTGCTATTTTTGCCTTCTGAGGTAGGCCCAGTAACCTATCTAGAATGGCTGGAGCATCCCCATTGGGCACTGGATCCTCTTCCTTCTCTCCCTGCAAGGGTGGGTAGATGTCCACATTACTGAGAGAACCCACCTGGAAACACTAATTTTTCTTAACTGCAATCCCAGAGTCTCTCAACCATTACATTTGCTGGCCGTGCTAGCTGGAGAAATCTCCAAACCTCAGTCCAAATATGTAACTTTTCCACCCTCTGGCTGGTGGGCATGAAAGTGTGTGTTTTGTTCCAGTCTCCAAGCTGTCCTGAGAATTTCGGCTATGCCAGCAAGCACCCAAAGGATGGCCAAAACTCCTCATAAACAATATTCCTAGAAAGCCTTGCAATATTCAGGGGCCTGGGAAGAAAATTCAAGACCATTTCTTCTTGGCAAACCTAAATGCTAACAAAACAACAACCCAACAAATTTCAGTGACAGCTCTGGAACAAACATTACTGTCTCTGTGCATGGACACCTAGTTCCTTCTGCCTGCAGCTGTAGCTCAGTGTTTTATTCCCCCACCACCACCAAATACACACATACACACTGATTCTCCCCCCCCCCCCCCGCTCAGCAGCTGGGGACCATGCTCCACTCCTCCTGGACCTTCAAGGTGCTCCCAAGAAGTAGCACATAGTTCTCTGTGCTGAGAAATCAGTTGGCACTCTGTCCTTTCCTAGAAATGCACATTCCCTACTGTCTCCCAAAGGATCCAAAGCGAGTCTTGATTCCATGCCCAGGTTTCCTCCAAGTAGGAAGGAAGCATCGTTATGTAGAGGAAAGCAAAACTGAAGCACCAGTGCCCTCTACACTCCTTCTGCAAAACGACACCCGTTTCTGGATTCACAAGCTTCTTCTCACCGAACCCCACCCCCATCTTTGCTTCTAAACAATTTTCTCTACCAGAAAGGCTACTGGCTCACTTGATGCTATGGAAGGAAACATCTCCTGAGGGGTGGGAGAAGGATAAGCTACCTCCTCGAGTTCCTTGCCCCTCATATATATATCAATGGGAAAAATATTTGAAATACATTTGGACAATACCTTTCAAAAATGTCTATGAGGGGAATTTACATACCAACACACACACACAGAGAGAGAGAGAGAGAGAGAGACAGACAGACAGACAGACAGACAGACATATTTTTGAAAGGTATTGTCCTGATGTATTTTGAATATTTTTTCCCATTGATATAGGCATTCATATATGCAGTTTCCCATAATACATCTTTTTTTTCACATTCTCCTCCCCCTACAAACATCACACAACCTTGCTGCAAAATCCATAGAGGTGTACATTTCAATGGAGAGCTATGCTTTAGTTTGCATGTTTCTATCCCACACACACACCAAGAACGCACAATGTGGTAAAATTGGCATCAACACAGAAATGGAACAAATAGAACGAAACTTCCCACCACACCACAGTCCTTGGGTTCCATGAAATATCTCAGAAAATACCTGGGAGATTTTTGCCGCTGTTTTCAACTGTCCAAGGAGAAACCTTGGTAATGCTGCCAGAGGGAAGGAAGGGCAAGACCCCAAATGCTTCAAGTCAGCATGAGAAGAATCCCTTCCCTCCTGGTTAAGAAATTATATTCTGCCATGAAGCTTCATTGTGGGAACAAGTGGGGCTGAAATAAGTACTGGACATGGCAAGTGCTCAGAGCGGGCGCGACCTGCTTGTCGAAAGCAAGGATTAAAGCTGAAATTTTCTGCATGAAGAACATCAGCATCAGTGCTGAGTTATAGTTCTTCCCTTAGGACTCCGCCGGGAGGAAAGATTGGTGTGGGGCAGAGATGGGCACAAATCAGTAAAATGGTGATTCATTTTGATTCATGATTTGCCAAGGTCGATAAATCACAAATTTACTATTTTTTTTCTGACCAATTGATGAATCAATTTGTTGATTCATTTTTGCCTTTAAAACCTTATAAAATACCATCCAGCACTTAGAAATACTGTACCAAAGTGGAAGAGAAGCTCCCCCTGACTCTTCTCTACAAACCCTGCACTTTTGGTGAAGTTTGGGTTTCTGATACTGTATCAGTTATACCCCCACAAAGAGCCGCCAAAGGAAAATCCCGCCCCCAGCATCTAGAGACACAAAAATTGCAGAGAACCTTCTACTGACTCTTCTCTACGATCCCCTTGAGTTTGGTGAAGATTTGGTTTCAGACATTTGAGTTATGCACCCAAAAATTGGCTCCTCCCCCAGGAAAGTTCCCTTTAGCAGCTGGTTTGGGAAAATCCAATCTTCACTAAACTTGGAGGGATTGTAGGGAACAGTCAGGGAAAGCTTCTCTGCAAATTTGGTGTCTGTTGGGGCTTGGGGGCACTTAATAGCCCAGTTAATAAATGAATCCAAAACTCCTAAAAATTCCTTGATTCATATTCGTCAGGGGCATTGATTCAAACAAATACAAATCCATTAATTAATGGTTATTTTGAATGAATGTGATGACTGATTTTGTAATTCGTGCCCACCTCTAGTGTGGACTCAGTTTTTCTATTGCCTTCTTTTGGTCATGGGGCTGACAATCCCCAGGGAGAGGAACAGCACTTCAAGATCAACCCTAGTGTCCTCACAGATCCAAAGGTCTAGTTTTTGTACATTATTTGCCAGGCATGCTCGTTGAGAGACTCTGGGAGTTTTAATCTAAAAATGTAACTTTTCCATGCTCTGTCCTGGTTAAGACTAATGCCTTCAGGAGTGGTAAAAGATGGGATTCGCTTATAATCAGTGCTGGGGTAGGGAAAAATATTCACCTGCCCCCAGTCTAATTAGGTTTTGTGCACTGAACGGAAAAATGTATCTTGTTTTTCATTTCAGGCAGCAAAATGTCTTGGACCAGGCCTGCAGATAGGCCTATAGGTCTTCGTAGATCAGAATGGTCAGATCCTCTTAAGCAGTATCTGAATGAGACACGGGCACAGAAAAAACAAACTCAGAGCAGGTCTTTGGAAACAAACCAAAAAGGCAAGGCAAAATTTTGTTTTTTGGATGACACACCTCTTGGATTATGGGTGTTTGGTCCAAAAGTGAATGTTGTCCAGCTATGGGGCAAGGCAAAAAGGCAGAGACAACATCAGAACCAGCAGGAACAACAAAATAGGAGAGGTAAAATAGGAGTAAGGGAGGCCATCAGAGACAGGAGAGAGAGAGAGAGAGAGAGAGAGAGAGAGATGACTGACTGATAATTTTACTTGTATATCATTCCAGGAGTGGATGTGATATACTTTGGTCAGTTCACAACATATCTGTCATCATTAGACTCAGCAATACAAAATTACAGCATACAATAAATGCAATTAAGCCTTGTCACTAGCTTTAAAAACTGCATGTAAATAGACTTGACAAATGTAAACAAATTTGGGTATCTCAGATAAGTGGTTGAAAGCACTAATAAAAGGCAGCTTTATATCATTCTGCTTTTATTCATTTCCTAAAAACTGAGAGGGTTGTCACCTTGTGGACCTCTGTAGGAAGCTTGCTTCAGAGGGAAGGGGCCCTGACCAAGAAAGATCCGTTCCTAGTGTTGACTTTTTTGGCCTCCTTGGGTGTCAGAATTCTTAATAACAAGAAATGTGAGGAGCAGGGTGGGATGCGTAGCTATTTTGTAGGAGGGACATTCTGCCAAATAGCGAGATCCTAAACTGTTAGATGATGCAAATTTCATTTTGTCATTGCACAAACCAAAGAGGGAGTGTGATATTACAAGAGAAATGGGGCAGCCTCCCTGCCACTGGTCTTTTCTCCTATTTCTTCAAATAATACATTGCAAGACATGATGTCAGCATTTTGTCCCCACCAATGGCACAGTGGCAAATTCTAAAGTGTAAATGCAGCACCCCTCAAACTCTATAAAGCAAAGGCTTTCGCCCAGTTGCTATACGACTCATTTATGGGGCCACCCAGCTCTCACTTTGCATCACAAGAGATAGTCCAATCTAAATTTCTAAGAACTATACTTCAGGTCTCAAGATGCTTGGCAAATGCAAGGATAAGGCTAGAAGCAGGATGCCTAAAAGCAGAAGCCTGGATAAGGATCCAATCCATATACATATGGCTAAAGGGACAGCTAAACCCAATAAGTATATTTTCTTTGATATTTAATGATAATTATCAATCCAAGTGGGTCAAACCTGTCCAGGGTTACCTGGGGAAAATTGGCCTCTCATCCAAGGCACTTATCCTCTGGAATAGAGCAAGCAAAACAATCAAGCAAAGATAGGTAAAGGTAAATGTTCCCCTTGACATTTAGGTCAGTCATGTCCGACTCTAGGGCACAGTATGTATTCCCGTTTCCAAGCCATAGAGCCAGCGTTTTTGTCCGAAGACAGTTTCTGTGGTCACGTGGCCAGCGTGACTAGACACGGAACGCCGTTACCTTCCCACCGAGGTGGTACCTATTTATTGACTTGCATTTGCATGCTTTCGAACTGCTAGGTTGGCAGGAGCTGGGACAAGCGACGGGAGCTCACTCCGTTGGGTGGATTCGATCTTACAACTGCTTTCTGACCTGGCAGCACAGAGGCTTCTGCAGTTTAACCCACAGCGCCACCAAGCAAAGGACAGATGACACTGAATATCAAACAGATCTCTCTAGCATTCAAAACATGGTAGTAAGGAGTTACATCAAAAACTGTAGGGAACCAGCAAAATGCTTAACATCATTGGAAGTTAAATGGCCTAGAAGAGCCTTTACCTTAGCCAGCTGTCTGGCCCTCCCCTCTGCCGTACTCAAAGGAAAGTATAAACAAATACTCAGCTTACTAAAAGGCTATGTTCCTGCCCCCTGAGGGAGATTGAGACCATAGAGCATATTTTTTTAACCTGCCTATTGTATGATGTGGTGCACAAAGAGATCATAACCCCGCTAATGGAAAGAATCTCAGGACGTTCAGAGGGAAACAAGCCTGAGTTCCTTTGCTCGTGTGTTGATATGAAGATCACCTGTCTAGTTGCCAAGTTCTGCACGGCAATACTTCGATCGTGGAAGCCAAACTCCAACTAGATAGTAGCTCTCAGATGTATACACGCTAATAGGTTCTAAAGAAATATTGGAATCTGGACGTTTTAAGGGGTGGGTGTGTGTGTGTGTGACTAGTCTAAGGACTGTAAATAAACATCATCATCATCATTATTAAGTGTAAATGTTCATAATAAAACCCCTTTGCCACATTCCATTGAAGTCTAAAAATGCAAGCAGCTTCTGGTTTGAGCTAATGTATCAACAAAGCAGTTCTAGGAGTTTGCATCTCTGCCAGGTCTTTTGTATTGTTAATGGGTCTTGATTGCTCAATCAATAACAATTACAGTATTGTTATTTTTGGTCTTGATTGCTCAATCAAGTCCAAAAATAACAATAATAATTGCAAACTATTGAGTCAATTCTTACTTAAGGCGACCCGTCTGAGGATTTACTTATTTTTTATGTACAGAGCACCCAGAAGGAATTTACCATTCCCTTCTTCTGGGAGCACTCTGGGACTCTATATCTTTCCCAAGTCCACACAAGCTGACTTTTCTCCCATAAGTACACCGAAGAATCAAACTCCCTGCCCAGGTGCTCCAACTCAATGCGCTACCCATCCAACATCCAACAGCTGTCTTGCAAAGCTTAGGTCCCAAAAACACCTCTTTTGCGAGCGCCGACGGAGCTGTCAAAATTGTGGTCTAGCGAAAATCGGTTTGCGAAGCAGGGACCAAACATTGTCCAGCAAAATTCCCCCATAGGAATCACTGTTTTGCAAATCGCTATAGCAATCGCAAAAAGTCAATGTCTAGCAAAAAAACTGTCATGTAGGGTAACTGTCTAGTAAGGCACCACTGTATTTAGCTCTAAGCATGTCATTAACAGCATGATCAACACTTCTTTCCCTTTAAAGGGAAAGCTTCCCAATTCTCAAAATTATTGAGCAACTTAGGTAAAGCATAGAGGAGAAAGCAGTTTAAAAATCTTGAGAAATGGAGATCTTCTTTGCCATTAAACTTCAGAGGGAATGAGACAGGAAGCTTTGCATTTCTACTTAATTTTTGCTAATGCATCAGCAATATTTTGAAAGGACTTTTTAAAAAGCCCTTTCCAAGTATTGCTGATGTGCTGTGACTGACAGCAACCATTAAAGCGAAATGCAAAACGTCCCCTCCAAAGGTGAATGGCAAGAACGATTTCTGTTAGGTGACTTGACTGCCTTCCCTTTGCTGAAGCTGCTTAATGGCAAATGAAACTCATTGGTCTCTAAGGTGCCAAAAGACACTCTGTTTTTTGTTTTGTTTGTGCTGCAGCAGATGAATGCAGCTAAGTTCCGCCTGCCCTCTTCCCCAAAGGTTCATCTTATAGTAGTATCTTAGTCCACTCTCCAGGTCCTTTTCTCCAGCCCAGCACTTCACATCACTATCACCGCAACCCAATCTTCCAGTCCCACAACATGAACATTTTGGAACTGCAGCCCTTATCCAGCTTGTGACTTTCCTTAGAACAGAATGTAGCCACTGGGGGCTTGGATCAGGTAAGCCTTCCATGGAGCAGACCGAGGCACTAGACTTTTGGTTGAAGCAGCTGGACAGCAGTGTCAGGCCTTCCTTCTGAGTCCCCTCTCCATTGAAGACCCATTTGTATCTCATGGCTTGACAAACAACCACCTGCGACACTGATCCGCGATGGCAGACCAACTCTCCAAAGTCACCTGCATGTCAGAATAAGATTTATTCAACTTCCAATTCAGTTCACTGGTACACATGGGCAAGAGGATGTGCCCTGGCTTGTCCTTGGTCAGCAAAACATCTTGGGCTGGCCTGCTTGGTTTTGTGATGTTTTATTTATTAATTCATTCATATATGTAGGTGAAGCTTAAGTGCCAATTAACAGCTTTAACTCTCTAACAGATATTGGTTAGCTGAAAAGATGCCAAGGTGGGTGGAACCAGGATTCTCACACAGGGCCACTCAACTGTCTCTGCCTCTCCCTCTCAGTCTTGCCCCAAACCTATCAACTGATCTTTGGGTTTTCTGTCAGCATATGAACCTTTCCCCCAGTCCAGGAGGTGGAAGGAGGCTGCATCATCTTCACCAATCTACTGGGTTCTCTTAACTCCCACTGAAATGCCATCTGACTACTCTCAGCTATCATTAAGCCAGGTGTTCTTGGACTGCAACTCCCAAAAATCCTGGCCAGCACACCTTATTCCAAGAACACAAGGGGAACCAAGGTTGGGAGCCACAGATTTAGTCTGAAATGGAGAAATGAATTAATATTTGCAAACAGAAATCATATTTTAAAAACACAAAGGTGTAATCTTCCCATGAACACAAATATTGCACTGCATATTCTACAGCCAGAGAAAATCTGAAATAGACAGAACATCTCTTGTTGGATCAAGTAATGTTCATTTTGGTTTTTGATTCATCAGACTGCTGACCTTTGCACTTTGATGACGGGTGATGGAAAACAGCAGATCAACCCTGTTACTTGTCTAGTATTGAGGCTCTGAGAACAAAAGACTATTGTGGCAATTGTCTCCCCCAGGCAGCCAGGTCTTGCCTACAAAAGCATTCAGGGCCTGCATTTCAACCCAGAGCAATATTCTGTCCTCTGATAGCACACAGGTACAACCATGGCTTGCATCCCAGGTGTGTATGTGTGGCTCCTGTGATCCAGCTGTGCACTGCAAGGTCCTTTGTCCTCCAGCTATCCAAGTGTGTGTGTGTGTGTGTGTGTGTGTGTGTGTGTGTGTGTGTGTGTGTGTGTGTGTGTGTGTGTGTGTGTGTGTGTGTGTGTGTGCAAAGCTCAACCAAGTCCTCCTGCAGGTGTGCTGCCAGGCCTGCCGCATTCCAGCCATGCACAAGCACCAACAAACATGTTTGCGCTCCAGCTGTGCATCGGCTCCACCCACAGCTTTGCACGGCAGCTTTGCAGACTCCTAGCTGTCTCGAGATGCCAATGTAGTTACATCCGTCTCTCAGCATTTAATTCGTCATGAAGCATTCTGCACAGCGCCAGAGCGCCATTGTCTTTTGCTAACAGTATGTGAGAACAAAGGCTGGGAAAACAGGGCTGGTCAACTGGGCTGATGTGCTTTTGCCACCAGTGTGTACGGCTATGTCTGGCAATGGAGCCTGGAAATAATTCACACTAGAGGAAAGAGATCCAGGCAGCTTTGGCAGCCACAAATCGATCACTGTGGGAGGAATAGGGGGTTGATTCTATATACACCAGGCAACCATATGCAGAAGCGCACAGGCAGATTTTGTTCACTTTCTCAAAAACAAAAACAGCAACAACAAGAACCAGATATTCCTTGGAAAATTCCCCAATTTACTGATTTAGAAATTTATTTATTACACTTATAGTCTGCCTTATCCCTAATGAGCTCAAAACAACCCTCCTTCCATTTTCTCCTTACAATATTCTTATGAGGTAAATCAACCTGGGATTGACTAATACGTCTGTCCAAAAAATAATCCCACTGAGTTACTCCCAGGAAAGAAGGTGAGGAAATGCAGCCTGAATCTCTTGAAACGTAATCCACGCTATGTCTCTGCTATCCCATTATTTAAAAACACTTACCACCGCCACCTTCTCCAAGCCCGTAAAAAGGGCCAGTGAGCTGTCTCCTGAATATTTATCTGTTTCTTGTAGGATTTATCTCTCGTCTTTCAACACGGATGCCCTCCAGGCGGCACATCACGGAGCAACGTGTCCTCGTAAAAAACAAATACAACACACAATAGATCAAGGCGAAACTTCAACAAGAAAGACAGAATACAGCCAGCAAACAAAGTAGATAAAAAACAGCAGTTAAAAATTAATTGAAAGGATCTTAAATGCCATCAAGAATACAAAAGAACATGGAGCCTGGCCCTAATTATTTTGCTGTTGTGTTGCCTCAGGTGGAACTGTCTAGGTGGGTAGGACCGAAGACCAGTCAAGACATGTTGGTCCCTGCTACAGAAAAACCCACAAGCACATTTACTAGGCCAGACAATTTTTTAAAAAGCAATTTAAAATGAACTAACAACAATGTGTTGGGCTTTCACAAACAGCACTTGGAAGTAACTACAGTACTTACAAATAATGCAATTATCTGTAACTAGTTGTTTTTGTAACATGGGCAACCAAGTTAAATATGAAAAGCAATATAAAAAGTAGAAACTTATTTTAGGGGAATAGAGAGGGGAATCTTTTCTAGTTACCTTTAAAAGTTACTTTTAAAGGGCATTTTAAAGTCATTCAAAATAAATTGTTCAAGCTTCATGGCATTGTTTTATCAATCCTAAATCACAAGGGAAGAACTATTTTGTTTCATCTTTTGTCTTTCTGTTATGCATTATGTTAAATATTTTCACGCCTTTAGGGTGAACCAGAGAGTATGCCTCTGAATTTTTCTGGCATGCTAGTGAGGATGCTGCAATAAGTGAACAAAGTGCATAGCTCAATTTCAGGAGGGGAGCAATGATAAGAAGAACAATAATTTGGCTGTCAAAAATTATGAACTAATGAAATAGCTGAAATCTTGTTGCTTCAATAATAAGTAACAAGAAGAATACAGTGGGGTCTCTACTTAAGAACTTAATCCGTATTGGAAGGTGGTTCTCAAGTTGAAAAGTTCTTATGTTGAATCTGCATTTCCCATAGGAATGCATTGAAAACCATTTAATCCGTATCTGCTCTTTTCCGTCCATAGAAACTACAGTGGAACCTCTACTTAAGAACTTAATCCGTTTTGGAATGGTGTTCTTAAATTGAAACGTTCTTAAGTTGAAGCAAAGTTTCCCATAGGAATGGACTGAAAACCAATTAATCCGTTCTGGCTGTTTTTTTGTTATGTAGAGATGCGTTTGTACATTGAAGCATTAGTTCCCATAGGAACTAATGCAAAGCTGGTTAATACGTACTCTACCACTAGGGGGAGAATTTTTTTTAACCTAAGATGACCTAAGGTTAAAAAAAGAGCAGGAAAGGTTTTTTTTTCCTGTTCTTATCTTGGATTTCTGTTCTCAAGTAGAAGCAAAATTTAGCAAATGGAGCTGTTCTTAAATTGGATTGTTCTTAAGTAGGGACGTTCTTAACTAGAGACCCCACTGTAATCACAAGTCCCTTCAGCGCTGCCTGGAGGCTGTACTGCGATGGATGCAGGAGAATGGGTTGAGGCTGAACCCAGACAAGACAGAGGTCCTGAGGGTGGGTGGCCCCTCCACTGGTGGTTTGGGAAACTCCCTCTCTTTTTGGGGGAGGGTTTTGATTCTCCCCGCGAAGTGTGAGGTTCCCAGCTTGGGGGCCCATCTGGATGCAGCACTCACCATGGAAATCCAGGTGGCATCAGTGGTCCGCTATGCCTATTTATATCTGTGGCGGATTGCCCAGCTGTATCCCTATCTTGATGGCAGGGCCCTCACCATTTTGGTCCATGCGCTTGTAATCTCAAGATTAAACCACTGCAATGCACTCTACGTGGGGCTATCTTTGAGACTGATGTGAAAGCTTCAAATGGTGCAGAATGCGGCAGCCAGATTACCTAGTGGGACGAGAAAAAATCAGTGTATTTCTCCCACTCTGGCTGCCTTGCATTGGCTGCCCATTCGTTTCCACATTGATTTCAAAGTGTTAATGATGACATATAAAGCCCTAAATGGTTTAGGACCTCGATATCTAGCAGAACGCCTTCTCCCACCTAGATCTACTCGAGTCACTCGCTATAGCCCGGAAAGATGGCTCAGGGGCCTAACGCCGAGGGAGGCCCGGAAAGAAAGAACAAGAAACCGGACCTTCTCGGCAGTTGCCCCCTCAACTCTGGAACAGTCTCCCCTCAGAGATTTGCCTGGCACCCTGGCTGGGTGTTTTTAAGAGCCAACTTAAAACCTGGCTCTTTAGGCAGGCCTTCCCTCCTGTCAGTACTTGATTTTTAGTTTTCTATTTTAATTTTAATTTATACTTTTTCCATCCTGAACAATGCTAATATTAGTGATTTAAATTGTTTTTAATAATTTTTATGATATTTCTATTGTAAGCCACCCAGAGTAGACGTGGTCTAAATGGGCAGGATATAAATTTAATAAATAAAAATATATAAATAAAATAGAATAGGCCCACTGAAGCAATGGAACTTAAGAGGTGTTGACTCACCAAATCCCCACTGATTCAGTGGGCCTACTTTAGATGCAACTCACCACATTAAGCATTGACTTAGGTCCAAGCTATCTTACATCTCCCTTTATGAGCCTACCTAGGTGTTAAGATCATCAGGAGACACCTTTCTCTCCATCCCAGAACTTTTGTAGGTACGTTTGGTGGGAACACAGGACAGAGCTAAGAGTTTACACATTTGACATGGCAGGAAAATCAGAGTGAGAGATTATGCAGGGTAGTTTTTACCCATTGTCTCTCCACTAAGAGAAAGGCAAACTATGTAGCTTGAGTGGGAAAAATGACTGGTGATCACACAAACTTTTCTCCATTCAAGCTCTTTGTACATGCCCCTGTCCTTCACTGTCACTGTTTTGATCAACAAAAGTGTTTCATATTGTCCAGTGGATTATAAATCCCCATCACACCCAACTAGTCTGTCTGTGTTGGCTGGGGACCATGGGAATTGGAGTTAGATGCATCTGAAAGACTCAAATTCAGGCCAGGCTGAAACTGCAAGTAGAAGCTGAGCGATATCAATTTTGCAACAGTTGCCATCTAAATGCATCCTTTCCTGTCCTCTTCTAATTTAATCCCAAAAGAATATAGTACTCTGAAGGACTACAAAAACATGTCATCTCTCTCTCTCTAAATAAAAACTATTTTATCATTTTTGTTGCCAAATAATAAAGCTGAACAAGCAATGAAGCAGGCTGTGTTTCTGGAAAAAAAAAACAGGCTAGTGCCACCAACATCTTCCATTCTAAGGGAGGCACCTTTAAGATTCAGGAGCCATTTCCACTCTCCTTACTGTGCTAAATAATTCACAGGTGTGTTAAATGCCTAATTTCTCATTAACTGTTAATGTGACCACAGAAATGAAATCAAAGTGGTAAATCTGGCTGGGAGCTCCAGCTCTGAATATATGGATTGCAAGGTTCTAATATAACCCCCTTGAGACAGAGAGATAAAGAAGAAAAGAAAGAAAGTGTGGGCAATCCAGAAAGACTGGAAGTGCAATTATCACCCTACAAGGTGGCTTAAGTCTACTGCTTGGCAGAGGAATGGTGCTCTCCTCTGAAGCCAAGATAAGGAACCATAAAAAATGAAAACAGTTCAAGGCCCAGTAAGGCCTGGAATTTGCCTGTCGCAGATCCTGGAAAGTAGACCTAGCAGTCACACAGAACAGCTGGTCACACCCTTTCCCACTATGACAAGATATCCTGTAGTCTTATTTAAATTATGCTTACCATTATTGAATTTAGACACCACAGATATAAATTAGTATTGACATGTGTGAAGGCAATCTGTGCCCTCTTCTTTGGTGACATTTCCAAGGCCAAGCAGAGATTTGAACCCAGATTTCCTCAGCCCTACTCTGACACTCTCTCCATTATACCACACTGCTTCCCAGCTGTCTCTGTGTCCACCTGGGAACCGGTGCAGTGTCGTGGATAGAGTGTTGGACGTGTTGGACTAGAAACTGAAGAGACTGAGGTTCAAATCTCTGCTTGACCATGGAAACTGACAGGGTAGTGAGTGCTGCTAAAAGCACTCCTTAAATGTCTCACATACTTTGAAACCTGTTAAGAGTCACTGGAAGTCAAAACTGACTGGATGGCACATAACCACACCAATATGTGCCCTCCTGCCTACCACCAAGCAAGCCATTTTCTGTCTTAGAGATAGCTCTTTTTCTTTAAATGTCACCAGGTTTGTCTATACTTAAGGCTGGTTTAACCATCTTTCTCCTTAAATGAGGCCTGACATTCTTTGATGTGGAGAAGAGAGGGGACACCACAAAAAATTAAAAACTCAGCATACTCTGTTTTTTTAAAAAAAGGCTTTCTCACCAAAATATGAGGCAAACTATGATTGGTCAGGTGGTACAAGTTCAGTCAAAGCAACCCCTCGAAACGACAACGAAAATCAACTCATTTTTTCCTGATTTTTCAGCATTCATTCTGAAACTGTTTGTTTACACAACATTTATAAGCCGCCTAAGAATAATAGATCTTCCTAGAGGAGGGAAAAAAGAAACAGCAGGAGTATATAAAACAGCCTCTAGTGTAGTGGTTCTCAGCCTTGAGTAAGTCAGGTGTTCTTGGACTGCAATTCCCAGAAACCTTCACCAATAGCTGTGCTGGCCGGGATTTCTGGGAGTTGCAGTCCAAAAACACCTGAGTTACCCAAGGCTGAGAAGCACTGAAATAATATGAAAGGCCAGAATCCTGTCAATGCTTGTTGTGTGAATTAAGTTAAAATGTGCCAATTGCATTACCAGCTGTACAGCTTGTGGTGCAGCTCTTGACACAGCTGTCACCCTGTTAATTTGCTGCAATAAATTATACAATTTAAGTTACACATGTGTAAACTTAACAACACAATTCAGGCCAATGTGTTCACACATTAGTATCTAAAGAGTAAAAAAGATTAATATAACTCAAAAACGCCACCCACACACCCCTCCAAAATAACATTTTTTGCAAAAACAAATAAAAACCATTTGAAAAAGACACCTTACATCATTCTCAATAATGCATTTCTAAAAGCAATAATGTTGGTCCTTGTAACTCAGAAGAATGATAGATTGTGAGTAGCATTGTTGCTTTGAATACAGTATTTCAAGGCCCTGAGAAATCATACCGTATATTGTGACACACACACACCAATAATATCCCCAATATTAAAAGCTTGAAAACATCTGTGCCTTCTTCTGGACTGATCCAAAGACAGAGTCCAACACTGCCATGTACAATCTTTGGACTAGAAAGGGTGGTTGAGGAAGTTTTTTAGAATAGCTAATTGCTCAAAGCCACAATGGCCATCAATAATAAGTAACTTTCAACAATATATATATATTGGTCACAGCCTTTAAATGTCACCAGGTTTATATATATATTACTAATACTTTGTAAAAACTAGCCAAAAATTTGTAATCTCAGCATCTGGTTGCTTTCTTTCTATCTATCCAGCCAAGGTGCAAGGAGTCCACAGAAAAGATCCACAGTATTTTAAAGTAGGTAGGAGAGGGGAATGTCACTGAAAAGACAGTTACTGTACGTCTAAATCATCTATGGGGAAAATCTTGGGGTTTCACTTCTGGATAAAATTGTCCACCAAGGCCAAGATGTGGTCCGTCCTCTGCAACTTTTATGCTGCAGTTTTATTCAGTGAGTAGTCATAAATCTGCTAAGGGACTACCTCTGGTGTAAAAAGGCACCACCTACACCTTCACCTGCAGAACATTTCCTTCCAAACATGCAAGTCTTTAAGTGAGCTCCTTGGTCCCCTTTTTGAAGCATTTAGCTAGGAAGCTTTGGAGTGCTGGACATTTATTTGACATGATGAGCTCTGTAAATGAACAGGCGGAGGTGGGGGGGAAGCATTTTTATGTCAAAAAAGAAAATAGCTCCAAAATACACACTATTTAAAAATGAGCAGAAACTGAAAAAGAATCAGCTCAACAAATATGATTTATTCTAGGTGAAACAGAACTTAAGAGAGAGGGAAATGAAATATATGTCCTATGAAAACATTTTCTATTTATCATAACTGCATACTGTAAGTATACGGTTTTATTTGGAGCTGTTTTAACTAATCATAAGGGTCTTGTCATCATTATCTCCTTCAAGGACAGAATCAAGCTTCATCTGCTTGCTTGTTACACTCTTGAACACAACTTATTGCCAGGTGCTTCAAAGCATTCTTAACCCAGGTACAGGGGTGCACTGAGTGAAATCCATGCAGCTACCTTACCAAATCCTTCCCATCATACTGACAATCACATTTTAAGGAGTCAGGAAAAGCCTCCAAATATAACCCTGGCATTCCTGTTCTCCTGTCTTATAAAGGACTGAAACACAAATGTTGAGATATGACAACATTTCAACATTTGCACTCAAATTTTAAATGCAGAAGCAGACTTTTGAATATGAAATATCACTTCTATCTGGGCTACTTCACCCTTGCTGGCACTATTGTTTGAGTGGCCATCAAACAGAGATAAAATACCAGTAAATATGATGCCATTGCTTTTATCCGACAAATACTGCAAGGCACAAAATACCACAACAAATCAGCAGTCAAAATAAATACCATCAAATGATTGACACCCCTGCTAGTTAGCTGATCTAATCCTGCCAAGGGTAGATACCTCCGCAGGGACATTTCAGTGTCAACAAACTGCTGCGTTGCTGTCAAATTATTTCACGTTGCTGTCAAATTATTTTTATGTGCCATTGTGCAAATATAGAATTACACCTGCTGAGGAGACCATAGATAGAGAAAAGTTTTTTCCTTCTTCTTCCATAACATTAAAGTCTTGGGTTATCCAATGAAGCGGATGGGGTGGGGCAAGAGATTTGGTAGCACTGAGTCCAAGACCGGGGACAGATAAAAGGAAGCACTTCTTCACACAATGTACGATAAATTGCGGAACTCACTACCACCAGATGTTGTGATTCTCTTCAACCAGGACAGCTTTAAAAGTGGATTGGGCAAATAGTAGCTGTGAGTCCTGATAGTTATATAGTACCTCCGTCATCAGAGGCCAAATGCCTCTACATTCCAGTTTCTGGGGAAGACAAACCAGAGATAAACTGGAGAATGCTCCTACACTTATGTCTTGCTTGTGGTCTTCCCAGAGGCAGCTGACAGACCTCTGTGCAAAGAAAATAGAGGACTGCTTTGCATTGTGTGACAGAGGACAACCAGCAGATAAATATTAGGGGTGTACAATGTCCAGGGAAAACTGTGGAAACAGTAGTCAAATAAGGGCTATTGATGCATTTCCAGAGCAACCACAGGGTGGAGCAAAGAATCCAGGGACACTCTTTGGTTGGAGCACCACGCCACACACCTCTCTTGTGGCAAATATGGCATTTGTAGGGTTTTAAATGAAAAAGAAGGAATGTGATTTAAAGCAGAGCGACAAAAGGGGTAGGAGAGAACAGCTTTACCCATCAGAAGCCAAGATCTCAACTGAACCAGTAAAGTACCAAAAAGGGCTCAGAGTGAGCAGATTCTCCACAGCATTTGGCTGAGCTGCAATGGGAAATGAGGAACTTGCATCAATTGAACACAGCACTTGAGTTTTGTGTTAAAATAAAGACGTAAAATGGCCAGAATCTTATCACTTCTGTATACTGGCATGTATGCATTGGCAGTAATTTGGTGGTGGTATCAGGACTTGTATTCTTCATTGCACACCAAGTCTCAAGGCTGGTATGCCCCAAGGGCTACAAGTGTCATTCCTTAACCAGCAGCAATTCACTGCAGCAATTGTCACCATTGCACTCGCCTCAGTGTATGCAAAGAATAGGATTCTAGCCAGTTAGGTGCACTGCTAGGACTGAGCGTGCATGTGTAGAGATGAATGCCTATATTATGCACTCAGACTCATCAGAACTCACCTTCTTTGGTTTCTTTCTTCTTCTTGGTGTGGTGCTTTCTCTACCACTTTTCATGATAACTCTCTTTTGCTTCGTTCCCTCTAAGCTTTCTTCCGTGCAGCATTTCTCCACCTCCAAGCACCCACAGTGAGTGTTTCCAGCCTCTTTACTTCCAGTCATGATCGCACCTCACATAGGGGGTTTAGAGTCGCATGCATAGGGAGGAGGAGTGGCGCACCCTAGGGGTGGAGCCCCACCTAGTGAGCGTGAAAATTAGAGGGAATGTTGGGGGGGCTCTTTATCAGTGGAAACATACTAAAAATTAAGAATTTGCCTGTGTTATATAAGAGGATTTTGACCAGTGCTTGCATGGCAATTGCCCTAGGACTGTATGGATAAGAGCCGGAGCATATTCCTTAAATATTGAGTGGCAAATAAATCAAGTTTATAAGTAAAACTAATGTGTTACCTTTGAAAAGTAATGTTTCCAAATCAATGCACTGTTTGGGTATCATAGAGCTTGGAATATGGTTATTTTTAAGCAATGTGCTAGACCTTAGTCTTAATCAGAGATGCAGCTAGGGTTGGGGGGCCACTGTGGCTTTGTCCCAAGGCTCCAAAATTCAGAGTGTGCAAAAATTTGCTTCAAGGACAGTATGAACCCACCTACCCCAAGTATGTATGCCTCCTCCAGGAGCAACTACCAAAGCAGGAGGAAATACGAAACAGGCAGTGTCCATGCAGGACAAATATGCCTGTGGTGCACACAGACCCACACATTCCTCCTCGTTCCTCTGTCTTCTCCCCACCTATGCCAGGTTCACATGAGCCAAGCCTAACCAACAAGACAACAAAACTTTAGGCTCCAAAAGTTACAACCACTCTATTATTATTTTACCGGGGCAAAGGGAGAGGGCTTTGAAAAATAGAAACGTGGTATATGTTTCTATTTTTCAAAGAGTGGTCATAATTCCCCCATAACGACATTCCTCCCCCAAGAAAAATATGTTTTAGAAGTAATCCCATGACTTCTGGGATGAGTATCAAGGCAAAGGGGACCTTAAGTTGGTCTCATCCATTTGCCAACATAGGAACAACTCCGCAGAGCTGTGGGAAGCTTGATAACTTGCCTTCTCTTTCAAAGCTGACTATTGTCTACCACTGGCAATGACTTCAACCATGCGAGATCTTATTTAGACGTTATTGGGCTTCCTTCTTCTTAGATACTGTAAATGTCTTCTGGGGAGAATTTGCTCAGCTCTACTTTCCATTGAAGGTTTAGCAGATCAGATTATAAATGGCATCCTTGCTCCTACATGAATCAAGCTACAGCCTGCATCTCCTTACTCCAGTTCCCTTCTTCCCTTAGGAAGGGGAGCATACTGGTCCCTGGAGCCAACCAGGGGTTGCACCAGACCTGGGCAAAGTGCAGCCCGAGGGCCACATACGGCCCGCGAACCGCTCCTGTCCAGCCCGTGGACAATTTTGAACATCAAAACCATTTACAGCTTTTTGTCTAAAGTTTATCAGTTGCTTCTCTTTAACATACCGCAAAAACACTCTGATTAACAAGTTTAAAATAAATACAATCATAACATCACTGTTTCATTTTACAGTATTTTTAAGTAAAGTTGGTTCAGCCCCCGAACACAGTTCAGATTTTTCATGTGGCCCCCCAGATAGAAATTAATTGCCCACCCCTGGGTTACACCCTCATCCTACCCCCCATCAAAACCCAGTAATTCTGCTGCAAAACATATCATGTGAGGTATGGAGGATTTGTTCTCCAGCAGAACCATGCTCACAGAAGGCTTTCAGGAGTAGAATTCCGCTGGGGTACAAGGTGCATTCTTCCTACATATCTTGTTTCTCGGCAAAATTGCTGATATTTGAGCAGCAGCACTTTGGGCTGGTGAGGGGGAGAACCCAGATTGGACACGTAAATTCCCAGAGGATGCATGTAATCTATTGGATTCATGTCCTCTCCATCCCAACCGCTCCTTGCAGCATATAAACTTCTGTGTTCCATCCAGCCTCTTGACTCTATAAATCGTAACAGAAGAGTTGACAACCCATTGACCTCCAGATGTTGAGACTAGAGATATTATCATTTCCCATTGATCTGTCATCTGTGACCGATGGAGTTTGTAATCTAGAAAGTTGTACAAGGCTAATACCAACAACACCAACATGCCATCAAGTGAATTCTGACCTTTGGTGACTCTCTTCTAGATAAAGAATACTCAGAACCCCTCCCTTCTTCAGGGGGGGGCATCCTGGGACTGTGCAGCTAGCCCAAGGGCACACAGGCTGGTTCTTCTCTCTGGAGGCACAGGGGGGAATGGAACCACTGAACTGAACTATCTAACCAGCTTGTACAAGGCTAGCACGGCCCAAATACAACCCACACAAGAGTCCTTCCTTGCAGAATATTTTATTTTATTTAACTTATATGCCGCCCACACTACCCAAAGGTCTCTGGGCAGCTTAATGTGTCTTTTCGTTGTGGTTGTTTTTAAGCACAGAAGCTTCCTTACATTTCAGGCACAAGCTATGTTTCTCTTCTTCTTTTTGCTCTTTATTGCTGCCCCATCCTTCTCAACCAGATAAAGTGAAAGGCTCATTCCCGCTTAATGTGTGCAAGAGCTGTTCATTACCCTTCTCTTTATGCAAATGAATGCACTGAAAGCTTTGCCTTAGAGTCCATTAATTGCTAATTAATCTCTCTTCTTCTTCCACCCCCTACTAGCTATTTACTCTCCTGCTGTCTGCTGAAGAGCTGCTGTGAGGCCAGAAATCAGCCTGGATAGGCGGTGAGGGATTCCCCCTCGGGCATCCTGCCCAGCAGGTAAAGTCTTTGACCCTTCATCAGGGGGAAAAAACGCTGACAGCCCTGGACAAGTGTCTTAATAAAAGGCAGATGATATTAATGGCCCTTGTCTCCTCACCTACCACCTCCTGGATACCAGGAGGATGAGGCCTTAAGGCTAATGGCTGAATCTACTGCATAATAAATGGCCAATATTTTTTTTTTAAAAAAAGCTTCTATTAGTCCAATAGAAACATTTTATAAAAATGGATACTGCTAGAAGGTCTTCCCAGGATCTTCCATATTCCAGCATTCCTGCTACCACCGGCACCCTGACTGGGTCCTGTGTTCAGGGGCTGCCATGTGGGAAGTGAGTCTGCACTGCCCTCTGCTGGATGGGAGCAGATTTTTTTTCCACTTGGAAATATTAAGCAGAAAATTGTCTACAGCTAAAATGGCTCAACTCCTGAAGAAGAAAGGTCTAAAATCTAGGTACTCAGCTGTATCTTGACTCTCAAGCAACAGAGGTTGTTCAAGTCTAAAAAAAATCCTACTGACAACTTGATACCTCAGTTTAAAAAAAAAAACACTATGATTCTTTAATAGGTATTTTGAACCATATGCTGTTAAACTCAAATCTGCTCCAGACAGAGAAAGAAATAAATAGAGGAAAATCTTACAGCCAAAAGTACACAAGAAAGGAAAAGTTATTTAAGACTGACTGAGTTGAATTGACTAATCTGTCCCTGTAATTTTTTTTTCTTTCTCTGTCCTGAAGTGTTGCTACTTAGGTAATTTGACATATTCAGGACAGGAAAGATCAAAAGACACTACAGTGTTGAAAGATGCACTCACCTGATGGTCTGGTTCATAAAAATCATCAGCAAGTAAATAGTCACCTGAATGGTGTGAATGGCAGAGATGTTGACAAGTCTTTGGGTCCGGATACCATGTCCGAGTCTTTGGTACCAAGTACCAAGTCTATGTCCCTATCAAGCTCCCCCAAGAAAAAAAGAGAGAGGTGGTGAGTGGGTTCTGAGTTGCAAATTGAGTCAGACTCACTGGGGGGGGGGGACCCTGAGTTAAGTCCAAGTCAAGTCACCAGTGAGACTTAAGTCTGACTTGACAATAAGTCCTGCGACTCAAGTTCCCATCCCTGGTAAATGGATTAGCACAGATCCAACACTACAGTAGAATATTCACATCCCCCTAACACACACTATATTAAACCCAGTTCCTAGTCTCCAAACCTGTAAGACCCATCTGAGGGATCTCATCTAGCCCCTTTCATTCAGTGGGTCTCTTCACATTCAGGTTGAGCAAATGAAAAAAAAAGGAGGATGGGGTACCTTTAACATTCATGTGGTAGAGGAAACTTCAACCAATGTACCTTGCACTAAAAACTGCTGCCATTAAAGGTACAGTAACACCATCCTCCTTGACACTTGGCCATTCTACTCTAGCTGGAACTGGCCTGATTATTGATTGATTGATTGATTGATTGATTGATTGATTGATTGATTGATTGATTGATTATTTATTTATTTATTTATTTATTTATTTATTTATTTATTTATTTATTTATTTATTTATTTATTTATTTATTTATTTATTTATCCCACCCAACTAGTAGCCCGGCTACTACTCTAGGCAGTTAACAAAGAGAACAAAGTCATAAACAATAGTAACAAGACCAATAAGAACAAGAGAAAAAAAGATTTCAAAACATAACCAAAGGAGCCACATAAAGTGCAAAAAAGTTAATGACAAGCAGACAGTCAAGAGGGATACAAAAGATTACATAATTAGGAGCAGATGATAGAAAGGCTTGGGAGAACAACCAGGTCTCCAATGACCTCCTAAAATCCAGGAGGGACTGGGCCAGGCACACCTCTGGTGGGAGGGAGTTCCAAACGTGAACATCTACAGAAAAGGTCCAGTTTCAAGTGACCAATTTCTGGGCCTCCCTCAGGGTGTCCAGCTGGAGCCCACCCACCCCCCAATATGAGAGGAATAGGTGGGACCGGTAAATGCTTTGAGGGCGACACACTCAGCCAGGTACAAAGGTCCTAAACAGTTTAGGTCTTTAGAAGTTAACATAAACAATTAGAATTATCCCAATGTTTTTCACTGAATATAGTCCACACAGGCAGGCGTGGAGGGGTCAAGCAATGATCCTACATGCCTGAATTAACCCAAAGGAACCACCGCTTTCTCCTTTCATATTCACAAGAAGCCAGCAGTGACAGGAGATGATTAGAGATGGGGACAAATTTTAAAAAATGTTGATTTGTTTTGATTCATGATCCGTCAAGATTAACGGATCAATGGATATGAATATTCTTCAACAAATAGATGAATCGATCTGTTGATTCGTCGTTGCTTTAAATGGCTATAAAACTGGACCCTTTGAGACACCCAATTTGCAGGGAAGCTTCCTCAGATGCCTTCCTACAACTCCAGAAATTTTGGTGAACATTAGATCATGGACCCCTGAGTTATATACTCACAAAGAGGACCCCCCAGGAAAGCTCCGTCCAGGTACTTAGAGAGCCCAGAATCACGACGGAGCTTCCTATGTCTTTCCCCAACATGCCTGCCAACTTTGGTGAAGATTGGATATCGGACATCCAAGTTGTTCACCACAAATTGGGTCCCCCTAGGAGAGTTTACCATATGGCACAGAAGCCCATTCTGCCTACCAGCCACCGATCATCTGATAGGAGGCGGATAGGCAGCAACCACCATCCCACAACAGGCCACCCCCACAGCCTACCCACCCACCCCCTTCCTTCCTTTCCCTACATTAGCCCTCACCCCACTCCTACTGACACCCCCTTACCTTAATAGCTGCTGCCAAGGTCTCCATCAGGCCTCTGCGCCCAGAGAGTGTAAAAAGGGAAACTGGCTGCTCTTTGTAAAGATGGCAGCTGCAGCTTCATTTAGGGTAAGGATGCTGCAGCTGCCATCTTTGCAAAGGGCAGCCTGGATTCCCTTAAGGCAGGCTAAGGGAATCCAGGCTGCCCTTTGCAAAGATGGCAGCTCCAGATTCCCTACCCTAAATGAAGCTGCCACCATCATCTTTGCAAAGGGTAGCCAGTCTCCCTTTTCACGTGCCGTGGCTCAGACTAGGCCAAGAGACCTTGGCAACTTTGATTAAGTTAAGGAGCTGTCGGTGGGGGTAGGCTAAGGTAGGAAAGGAAGGTGGTAGGGTAGGCTGTGGTACTGGGTGGCTGTGTGGGATGGTGGCTGCTTTTCTGCCACCAATCAGCTGATTGGCGGCCAGTAGGCAGAATGTTTTTTTGTTTTGTTTTTAATATGAAGTACAAATAAAAATGGGTAAATATTCATCCCTTCGTATTCGTGGGGGTCTCTGGAACCCCCAAATATGGATCAATGGATATTTAATAAATTCGCTATATTCGTTAGAAAAAACCAATTTGTTTTTATATCCGTCCCCATCTCTAGAAATGATTAGTCTGCCATTGCTGGTATAAACTGCATTGTCTTTCCTGAGCAATGCTGCCTTGACAGCAGCAAGTACCCAAAACACAATGGAACTTACTTTGAGCAAATGGCATAAAACCAAGCTCTCGATACCACGCAGGGTCAAGTCCAAAGGCACTCACTCACTGCACAGTTGGTCATGACTAGGGTTGCCAGACGTCCGGAAAAGGGAGGACATGTCCTGCTTTTTAAGCGAAAATCCTGCGTCTGGCAGGCAAAGCTAAAAAGCTTTAAAATGTCCGGCATTTCTACCTGAAAATGTAAATCACCTCTCCCTCCCTCCTTGGTTGTAAGGCATTTGTAAATCCTCCCGGCAGCGGCTTGTAAATCCTCCGTTCTGATGGTTCTGATCGGAGATAAGCCAGTTTAATTGGTCCCCCGCTGTGCAACAGAGCCGGGGCAATCAGTGACTGCTTCCGGGGGAGGTGACTGAGAGCACGAGGTAAAACTTCAATTAAGGAGGGAAGAAAAGTGCGAGAGAGCGACTGGTGGCTTGACAGAGCTTGTTTAAGAGTAAGATGGGAGAAAATTTAGGGAGGGAGGGTGTATGTGAGTGAGAAAGAGACTTAGTTTTATAAAACCATGAAAAAAGGTTGTGACTGCAAGGGAGAGAAGGCTCAAAGGTGCGAGGGAGGGATGGGTGGAAATGGACATGAGAGGAAATGGACATAGTGAACTGAAGCAACTGATTGTTTGAACATTGAGGAAGGGTTTGTGTGTCAGAGAGAGAGGGAGGGAGAGGGAGAGAGAGACACACACAGAGAGACTTGACTTTTCCATAAAACCATGAAAAAAGGAACATTGCAAAATTTAATCTCCATTGCATTTAGCTCTTCTGAGAACAGCAAATATTTCAAGGTAGTAATTGTACAATTAGCTGTTTAAATAATGTTCTTTGGTATTTTGAAAAAAGCCTCCATTGAATTTATTTTTATTTTTTTAACATGACTGGTTCTTGGTCAGTTCACTAAGAGACCTTTATTGGCAGGAATTGTAATAAAATTGTATTGATTGCGGGTTTAATGTGGATTCAAATGAAACATTCAATATGTCCTCCTTTGTCCTCCTTTTTGTCTTTCTATGTCCTCCTTTTGGTACCAATGTATCTGGCAACCCTAGTCATGACCACATGGAGGCGGGAGCACACGGCTGGGGAAACAGAGCCGGAACAAGGCACCGACATGCAGGAGGCCAGAGCAGGGGCCAAGGCAGGAGCAGATGCAAGAATACTGGAACACAGGGACTCTGGAACAGCAAGGCAGACAACACCGCCAAAGACCTTTGTTGCTGAGGCCAGATCGGGGAGGGGGAACCACTCTGTAAATAGGCTTTTCCTCCAGGTTTCCAGGTGAGCCTCATGAGTGGCCCAGCAGCTGCTACACAGGCCAGGGCCTCAGCCTGCAAACACCAGGCCATTCCTGAGTCAGGCTCACCCCAATCCTGCAGCTGTGCCAGGGCGGTGTGGGCCAGATCCTGACCAAGGCGTTGATGTCCTATCTCAAGACACCCTAGAATTTGCACTCCCTGTATCTCTGTCTTTAAGTTTGTTTCATTCAGAGTCAGTGCATAGAAACGAGGCCTGGATTGTAGCTGTGGAATAAAGTCTTGTACTTTTGAATTGGGACATTCTCAGCATTTCCATAATGATTCTAAATTGTAGCCCCAGTCTGTTAAGAAAAGAGCAATCTAAATTAATCATTTAATTCTTAATCAAGTATTTATAAATGTCATCCTCATTACTGCTGTCACTTAAACCCAGAAACCTGGATTCTGCCATTTAATATCCCTCTGCAATCAGATAGGTGAGAGTGTGTGTGTGTGTGTGTGTTGGTACATTATAGCCCATGGTGGGGGGGGGGGGTTGAGGTAGAAGACAGGAAAGAAGATTACTTTGGAGTGGGAACCTCTTCAAGTATTGAAGGCAAGTTTAGGAGGCCTGTGAATTACAACAGTGCAGGCAAAACTACATGTTACACGTAAATCCACAATGTTTACTTCCCTGCCAATAATGTCTGAAAACATTTGTTACAAAGAGAGAGAGAGAAAGGGCAGGAGGCTGTTTTCTCAATAAAGAAATTGCAAAGGAAGGCGGTGATTAACCCTTTCCTCCTTCACTATTTCTCAGTGCCAAATCCCCACACTCATACGGCTTCCTTCAGAGCTTGGAAAGCTAATGTTTAAAGCATTTTGCTACAGTTATAGTTGCAAACTTAGTTATATACTACTGTATTTATAGTAGGCATTCAGGCAACTACTGTATTTACTTTCTCATTTCTTAACATTAACTAGTTACATTTAGTTACTTTTCAAAAAGAAAGCTGCGAGTATTACAAGGTGCTGCCCTGTAGTAGAAATCACACTTTCCTCCTGTTTGTCTCACTGTTGCCTCAATATTCACAGAATGTACAAGGAAGCAGAGATGGTTGGGCAGTGTCATCGAAGTCCATCTTTTGTGAGGCCTCGTAGCCTTAACTACAAAAATAAATGAAAGTGATAATAACACTTCAAAGGGAGTAAAGTTATCCTTTCTCCAGAGATAATTATAATGCAATGTAGTTATACCTAGGAGTCTTGTGGCACTGTGGTTAAAGTACAGTACTGCAGTCAAGGCTCTGCTCATGACCTGGGTTTGATCTTAATGGGCTCAGGTAATCAACTCATCCTTCCGAGGTTGATAAATTGAGTACCCAGGAGGGAGAGCAAATGCATAGCCTGCATAATTAAATTATTAACTGCCCAGAGGGTGCTTTAAGCACTATGGAGTGGTATATAAGCAGCATACCTTGCCTTGGTCACTGGAGGGAAAGGATATAATTACAAATAACTCATTATTTCTAACTAGTTACTTCCAGTGTTGGGCTTTCTGCCATTCAGGGATAAACACCATTACAGATTTGGAGCAGGATGCCTCTCGATGACCTGAGCTCTAAAAATGTAAATGTTTTATGAGAAACTTCCGGGGGAGAGGATGTTCCATTGCAAAAGAGGACTGTGGGTTTCTCTCCCTTTAACAGTTGTGTAGAAGAGCAAATAGCAGAGAAGAGAAGGGAAACAAAATGCAAGGGAGACAGGGAAAGGTACAGAAAATGGAATGCAGACTTCCAAAGAATAGCAAGGAGAGACAAGAGGGCCTTCTTAAATGAACAGTGCAAACAAATAGAGGAAAAGAATAGAAAGGGAAAAGCCAGAGATCTGTTCAAGAAAATTGGAGATATGAAAGGAACATTTTGTCCAAAGATGGACATGATAAATGACGAAAATGGTAGGAACCTTACAGAAACAGAAGACAACAAGAAGTGGTGGCAAGAATACACAGAGGAATTATACCAAAAAGATCTGGATGTCCTGAACAACTCAGATAGTGTGGTTGCTGACCTTGAGCCAGACATCCTGGAGAGTGAACTCAAGTGGGCATTTGAAAGCATGGCTAACAACAAGGCCAGTGGAGGTGATGGCATTCCAGTAGAACTATTTAAAATCTTAAAAGATGATGCTACACTCAATATGCTAGCAAGTTCGGAAAACTCAGCAGTGGCCAGAGGATTGGAGAAGATCAATCTACATCCCAGTCCCAAAGAAGGGCACTGCCAAAGAATGCTTCAACTACCATACAATTGCACTCATTTCACACGCTAGCAAGGTTATGCTCAAAATCCTACAAGGTAGGCTTCAGCAGTATGTGGACCAAAAACTCCCAGAAGTACAAGCTGGATTTCGAAGGGGCAGAGGAACTAGAGACCAAATTGCTAACATGTGCAGGATATGGAGAAAGCCAGAGAGTTCCAGAAAAAACATCTACTTCTGCTTCATTGACTACACAAAAGCCTTTGACTGTGTGGACCACAGCAAACTATGGCAAGTTCTTAAAGAAATGAGAGTGCCTGGCCACCTTATCTATCTCCTGAGAAATCTATATGTGGGACAGGAAGCAACAGTTAGAACTAGATACGGAACAACAGATTGGTTCAAAATTGGGAAAGGAGTACGACAAGGCAGTATATTGTCCCCCTGCTTATTTAACTTATATGCAGAATACATCATGCGAAAGGCTGAACTGGAGTAATCCCAAACCAGAATTAAGATTGCCGGAAGAAATATCAACAACCTTAGATACGCAGATGATACCACTCTGATGGCAGAAAGTGAGGAGGAATTAAGGAACCTTGTAATGAGGGTGAAAGAGGAGAGTGCAAAAACTGGTCTGAAGCTCAACATCAAAAAAAAAAACTTAGATCATGGCCACTGGTCTCATCACCTCCTGGCAAACAGAAGGGGAAGATATGGAGGCAGTGACAGATTTTATTTTCTTGGGCTCCATGATCACTGCAGATGGTGACAGCAGCCACGGAGTTAACAGACGCCTCCTTCTTGGGAGGAAAGTGACGACAAACCTAGACAGTATCTTAAAAAGTAGAGACATCACCTTGCTGACAAAGGTCCGCATATGGGTTTTCCAGTAGTGTCATGAGTGCAGCCGAAGATCCGGAACCTGAGGGGTTAACTGTAGCTGAGGAGAATGCTGAGCGATTAGAAACACAAACAGCTGAATCGCCTCCAGATTCTCCTCCCCCAGTAGATAGGCTGAGGGCCAGACTTTGGGGAAGACTTACGACAAAAAGGTCAGAGGATCACTTGAAGGCTGCCTGCAGAAACATCAGATCAACTAGCCCTGAGTTCTGACAGGATGAAAAGTCTTCCAGCAGTTCAAGGACTGCTTTACTATATAAACAGCTCTCAGACAGCTGAAAGTCTGTGGAAGCAACAAGTCAAACCTCTGACTTGCATCCACGCTCCTGCCAACCTTGTTCTCTGGACCCTTGGCTTTGGACTCTGACCCTGGACTACGTTGTGTGTTTTGGCTTTGGACTCTGACCCTGGACTATGTTGTGTGTTTTGGCTTTGGACTCTGACCCTGGACTATGTTGTGTGAGTTGACTTTGGTATTTTGATATCAGCTCTGAATTCTCTGAATTTCTGACATAGGACTGGCTTATCGGACTCTGTTATTGTAACCGCTGGGAACGTGACAAGTAGCAATGTATGGAAGCGAGAGCTGGACCATAAAGAAGGCTGACTGCCAAAGAATTGATGCCTTTGAATTGTGGTGCTGGAGGAAGATCTTGAGAGTCCCCTGGACTGCAAGGAGAACAAACCTATCCATTCTAAAGGAAATCAACCCTGAGTGCTCACTGGAAGGACAGATCCTGAAGCTGAGGCTCCAATACTTGGCCATCTGAAGAGAAGATAAATCTCTCTGGAAAAGACCCTGATGTTGAGAAAGTGTGAAAGCAAGAGGAGAAGGGGACGACAGAGGACGAGATGGCTGGACAGTGTCATCGAAGCGACCAAGATGAATTTGACCCAACTCCGGGAGGCAGTGGAAGACAGAAGGGCCTGGTGTGCTCTGGTCCATGGGGTCACGAAGAGTCGGACATGACTTAATGACTAAGAAACAAGAGCAAATGTCACCAGGTGCAGCAGCCACCCTGGTCACCTTTACTCTGATGGCCAAATAAAGGGTATCCACATATTACAGCAGGGAAAGCATAAACATACTGTGTCGGTTTATTTATTCTCTGCCACACCAAACCTCAAAATACTTATGTAATCCCAAAGGCCTGTGAAATCAAGGTTGCACTGCAAGAGACAGTAGGCCCACCTGTCACAGCAATCCATAGTCCGAGAATTTTTCAGTTGCTTATTAATCATAAATGTCACTAGATTCGGTCCATTGAATCAGTGGGGATTAGGTAACCCAACTCCTCCATAGGCTCCACTGATTCAAATTGGCCTACTCTAGTCAGGACTTGTTTTAGCATAGTAAATCACAGTTAAAGTAGGCCCATTTGAATCCCTGGAACTTAAAGAGGAGGTGACTCCCAAAATCCCCATTGATTCCATGGGCGTACTCTAGGGCAATTTACTGTGTTAAGCAACAAAATGTTGGCCATTAATTTAAAAGAATTCAAGTCTATACATTTTTACTCAGAAGTAAATTCTGCTTGTCCAGTGAGGCTCCCCCACCAGCAAGCATTTATAAGGATTTCAATTGCAGAACCTCTGATGGCTCCCCCATGAATAAGGCTGTTGACCTTGATTCTTTCTTACTGCCGTCAGAGGTACAAAATAAATAGGCTGTCTCCAGAGTTATTTTTGTAATAGCAAGGCTGCTATACGGCGGGGCATACTGACTGCCCATCTAACCCAGGGCTGCAGTCTCTAAGTAGCAGGTGGAAGTATTTTTTCATCACCTGCTGCTTCATTCTTTCAGCTGGAGATGCCAGCAACCAAACCTGAGACTTCTTGCATTCAAAGTGAGTATACTCTACTGCTGACTTACAGCCAAAGAAATGTAATTTAGACTACAAATCCCAGAATCCTCAGGATCACACCCCAGATTTTGCCTGTTTCTTCCCCCAAGCATGAATATGTTATAAAGATTTAAACAACAAGAACAGTATGGCATGTGCTGCTTTCAAGACCAGCAGGTTTTATGCAACATAGGTTTTAACTTACTTCATCATACACTTATGCCAAAGTTTGCTACTCCTGTTTGTGCCACAAGACTCTTTGTTGTTTTTCACAGCAAGAGACCAACACGGTTCACCTCTGGAAATGTTTTCAATGAAAGGATTAACAAAGCATATGAATCAACCAAATCCACAGCCAACTGACTCAGGGTATGAATATACAGTGGGAAATACTGTATATGAATAGATCTGCTGGGAAGTTGGATTTCTCAGATTAATTCACTTTAGACAACCATACGGGAGTCAGCAGATAGAGGGGAGGAAATAGCCTTGTTTGCAGCTCATTAACCACTTGAATCCTCTTCTACCAAAAAAGGTGCCTGAGTCTGCTTGTTTCTGGCTTTCCTTCTCACTTTCTTTCTTAGGCTTGCTGTCCTAGCTGTAGAACAGCTAGGTGGCTGCAGGAGGGGTGGCACCAGAAATCAACAAAGAGAGAACAGGTCAACCTTGTTTCTAGCTTGTTAAGGTAGCTCTCCTCTGGTTGTCCACATTTCCAGGAAGCACCATTAGAGCAGAGCTACCTTAAAACATCCTCCTTCCCCTTGGAGCATTCCCACATTATTTGTCAATGTAGCCATACCCCAGGTGAAATCAAAGGATGGAAGGACAACAGTAGATACTAACAATTGTTATACAGTTACAGTATATGTGATAGTGATGTGTGGAGATCCTCCCACCCACTAATACTGTGTACCTACATAAAATACATACAGCTCAGAGCAGAATCCAGCATTTCCTGATTTCACTGTATAGTCAGTCTGGGATTATACAAATAACCTTAATTTAGTCCAGTTTTTGTTACAGAGGTTACTTTATGCCAATGTGCCTACCATTGAATTGGGGTGCCTGAAGCAAAAATCTCAGCCACAAAAGGCTCACTTCCAGGCTGAAGGAGCTGCCAGAACCAATGTCCGTATGTGGTATAGGACCTTGTCAGTGTTTTTTACATTTCTTGATCTGTGTTGTGATCAACCTGCTCTTATATGCATGTGGATTGAATTATACTTGGCATAGGAACTACCCTGGGTGAAATCTACATGCTTGAACTCTGGCTGTGTCTTGACTTTGGTTCCGGATCACTCTCAACGGCTTTGCTTGTTCTCTGCTAGAACCTTGTTTCTTTGACTCCTGCATCATCAGTTGTGTCTGCCTGATTAACCAGATTATTGGGTAGATAGGACTGGATTATGTGTCTTTTCACAGTGCCAGCAGGCTGAGATTCAAAAATAGAAAAGTGTACAAAGTCTTGTGTCTTGAGGTTAATTTGATCTCTTAGACCTGCATGCCTTGTTCTCAAGCCTAAGATAAGGGGAACCACTCTGCATTCCTTTATCAATTACTGTATCTCTGTGTGGTGGGGTCAGGAGGGCCAACCTCTCTGCCTTCCATGCCTATTCACCTTGGTCCACCCTTGCAATGAGCAAAGGACCGGGCAAACTCATTGACATTCCCCATGAAAGCGGACAGTTCTGGAGAGAAGGATTGCCATGGAGGTAATCAAAAAGGTGAACCTTCTGGAACTGGTGTACAGAGCTAAGGTAGCTGGGGAAATGTGCAGGTTGAGGAAGTGCACTCAACTGGGGAGGAGGAGAAGGACTGGGAAAGTATAAAAGGGTTGTCAGACACAGCAGGAGAAAAGGACAATGAGGTGACATTGTCTCTGGCTGGGGAGTGGCCCCAGCCAGAGCCATCCAAAGACATCCTGCAGGCAACGGTGGTCATCTGACCTAGAGGTATCCTGGTCCAGCATCACCACCACCACCCAAATGCTGCCCCCCAGAGTACCCATCCCTGATACAGAAATCAGCATCAGAAACAACTGCAGCACCTCCATCCGTTGGAAGCTGAGCCACCCACCAACAATCACTCCTCTCTGGAGGTCAGAAGAATCACCCTCGGCCACAGTGACGAGTACTCCCACTGCAGTGACAGCCTAGGGAGAGTGGCTCAAACCTCCCAGACCTTAGACTGGAATTGCTGAGCCTGTTGCTGAGAGACATGGTTAAAGGAGCATTGTCACTCAGGGCAAAGTATGAACATGAATGTCTGTATTCCATCTTAAGTCATCTGCAGTGCTGAGTACAGAACCATGAGACTATAAAACATTATGACACGGTGTTTTATACCTAGGTATATTGGGAGGTGACTGCATTCCACAGTTAACTAGGACCTCCCAAATTCTGATCCTTGAACAACAGCCAGCCATTAAATATCTTGCATTCAGATGAAAGAAAAAGGGGTTTCAGACATTTTAGAACCCTTATACCTCTTTATTTGGAAGCTAAGAATTAGGACATTAGTATTGTCCCAGAATGGAAATAAAAGAACCAAATGCATAAGTGAAGAGTTATATGATGGAATGGGTGAATTAATTGAGGAAGCTGTTGTTATTAAAAGCATTCAAACTCTGAAATCCAGCTGAAAAAAGGATACAGTCTCTCTCTCTCTCTCTCTCACTGTGTGTTTGTGTATGTGTGTGTGTGTTCCTGTTGATGCCATTCTTTCCTATTTCAAACATCAGTTTGTGATCACAGTCTGTCTTTGTAATTGGCTAGATAATTTATGGGACAAAGAGGTGCAGCATCGGAGAGAGTTTTAAAATGCAAGAAGATATGAAAAAACTGAGTCTTCGAAATAATGATTTATTGATTCCTGTGGAGTGCCTGACACATTCTGATTTTTTTTTTTAAATCATCAGGGTCAAAGAATCTTGGTATGTCTCGCTTTATTAAACCAGTGTCATTCCAGCTGCTTTGCTAGCCCAAGAAGGACAGATTTGCCCCAGAGGGAAAATCATGGTATCAAGTATTCTGCGTGTTTAAAATACATTTATGTTTCTCAGCAATATTCTGAGGTTTCGCTGCAATGTACACACAGCGCTTGTGTGTTTGTTTGGGGAGCCAGGAAAAATTCACAAATCAAATAAGGAACTAAAACATTTGGATCTGCAGAATTGTATTCCTCCATGGAGACTTTTGCTGCATGTCCTTTCTCTTTTCAAGGGTGTGTTTTTACACCTGCTTCCTTAAAGACTATCTGCTCCCCTGATTCTGATTCCGATCCCTGCAGTACGAAAACAAAAGAACTACCACTGTCTTCCACTGGGAGGTGCCGACTGCAAATTAACCAGGCATGCCATCCTTGAAATAGGGAAGGGTTTATCTTCTTTATGGTGTAGAAACTGATCCGGAGGAGGGTTGCCATGGTAACCAGAGGTGCAAAAAAGCAGCATTTGAAGGAGGTGGGGGGGTATGCTAGGGGAAAAGGTAAGGTGTGGGATTTTTTTTTTTTTTTTAAAGCGAGCCAGTCCAGCCCATTCAACAAAAGGAGAAAAAGCAAATTGTAAGAAGAACAAGGGCATTGGCAAGACAGCTGCTGTGGATTCTTTCTTTCCGTATTTAGAATAGAAGAAGAATCCACCGGCCGCATTCAGTTCACTTTGTAAGGAATTAGACCCTATTTTCTCACAACCCTTTTTCACATTTATAGCCAGGTGATGAAAAACATCCTGCCCCTCTGCCTTTGACAGCAGTTTGATTTGGAGAAATTTATAGTCTTTTTTCCCCACTTGTCAGGATAAGCATCATCCCCTGCTCCTGTCTGAAGATTCAGTCACTTGCCCCACCATCACCAGCAGCAGCAGCTAACAAAAACATTGACAATCTTGCTCCTGGTTAGGGTTAGCACCTTGTATCTTGTTTTCTAAATTACAAGGCACATGGAACTTGAATTCATAGAAATGTAGGAGGTGGGATGTTTCTTGGCACAGATGTAAGTCAGAAGCAAGGAAACTGCAGTGTCGCAGCTATTGCTGGACTACAAATCTTATCATTCCTGGCCACTGGCTGTGCTAGCTACTGGCTGATAGGAGTTGGAGCCCTTCTACATCCAGGGAATCACCGGTTTTCCATCCTTTGTTTCTAACTAGTGAGAAAAGCTCTGCGGTTCTGCTTAAGATCTGCCGGTCAGACTAAAGACACAAGCACAGCTCAGTAAAATGCAATAGCATCCCTTTTTTCTTCTTTTGGGGCAACATTAAAAAAATGCCTGGCACAGGCTTGTGAAGGTCCCGCGACTGAAGGCCTGCAGATCTCCTCTGATCTGTCCTCCCAGCCCCTTCTGTCCTCCCAGCCCATTCATAAGATTGCCATATGCCCTGATTTTGCCAAGATTTTAACCATGTTGCCCGCCTACCACCCCCCACCCCACCCCCTCAAGTCTGGACCATTAGCTGACTTGGATTCTGTCTGGAGACCTGCACAGCTCAGCAGGTGACAGACTGAGTGATGGTACCAAGGAAAGGAATAGCCAGGAGGATTTGCCCGTTGCTGGAACTGCTGGATAGCTCAGTGGTTTAGGCAGGAGCCAGAGGCTGGGAGTTCAATTCCCCGCTGTGCCTCTATATGACTTGCACCTATAGGATGTCGGCACACCAAAAAGCCAGAAGGGGGTCAGGGAGAGGGAATTTGAGAGAAAGCTGGTAGTTGCAGGTACTTGTACCCCTCGGACCATTTGAAGAGAAGCTGGATATGTCCTGGAGGCAGCAGCAAACCATGCAAACCATGGAGAAAAGTTTCCTATGAGCTGGCAGTGAGCCTGACATGAGTTCCAGCACCATCATGCCACCTGTTACACCGAGTGTTACACGGATGCCCTATTATCTGGTTAACCAGGTTTTGTGCAGATTCCGAATCCATTCATCCTGATTTCACTCACCTTCATTTTCCAAATACAAGGATATCTAAACAAAACAGACATCATTGGACTGCGAAAGGGCAAAATGTGGGCTGATTTGCAGTAACATGTGCAGGAAAGCGGTGTAGGTCTGCTTTGCTAAAAAAAATTCACTCTTTCTGAACACCTCCTATATGATGAACTGCTGGATAGCTCAGCGGTTTATGTCTCTGACTGCAGAGCCGAAGGTTGGGAGTTCAATCTCCCACCGTGCCTTCTTAACAGGAGCTCAACTCCATGATCCATAGGCTTCCTTCCAGTTCTGCTGTTCTAATTTATTTATTTATTGGACTTATATACCGCCCCATAGCGCTACAAGCACTCTCCGGGCGGTTTACAATTTTTAATTATACAGGCTACACATTGCCCCCCCCCCCCAGCGAGCTGGGTACTCATTTTACCGACCTTGGAAGGATAGCAGGCTGAGTCAACCTTGAGCCGGCTACCTGGGATTTGAACCCCAGGTCGTGAGCACAGTTTTAGCTTGCAGTACAGCGTTTTAACCACTGCGCCACGAGGCTCATAAGGCAATAATGGTGGTGGTGGTGGTCATTTAAAGTATGTGGTCCATTGAGCATTTACATGGGTAAAGCAGCAGTGAGCTGACTCTGAGTAGCCTTCTTGAAAAGGCAGGAAGTAAGAGCCACCGTTGTTTCTCTCCATGTTTCACACTGAGAGTTTTAAACATCTGTGGAAGGCACCCGGATAGCAAGTTAGCAGGATCCTCAAGACCTTCAAAAGGAGAACTGCTGGGGAACATTTTGCACTGGCTAGGGAAGAGCATTGGGAAAAAAATATTGGTGTTACAAAGTAATTTGTTCATTGTCTCTTTCTAATTGAAGAGTAATATGAGTCACTGGTAATGTACTACCAATATGTTACATTTAATTGATTCCCTCCCCCCAAAAAAACAAATTAAAATTAATGTTCACAGACTGTTTTTTTAAAAATTAAAATCCCCTTTATAAGGGGAGTAATTGACAAAACTCCAGCAAAATGACCCTCCCAACGTAACATTTCGAAGTAGAATTAAATGTGACTCTTTGTTCGACAGCCATTCTTTTTATTCCCTCTGCTGTTCCAACAGCCCACCGTACAAATAGCTGCATTCTTTAAGAACTTTCACAGTCTCCACTACCCTGCCCATATGCAAGTGGGGAACCTCACTGCTTTGAATGGTCTAACTGCTGGCTTGCTATGGTGCAATCAGAAGTCAATCAGTAGCTTCATGGTTGGAGGGTTACACTTTGCTGACTCTCAACAGAATACCGGCCTTAATACTTATTTTATTCTTTCTTAAGCTTCATTATTCTGTTCTTTCTTAAGCTTCATTATTCCAAAACAAAACAAAAGTAATGCACTACTTTTAATGCATTACTTTCAAATTCCGACACAAGGATACCCTATATACAGCAGCCAAAAATTATCAGGGATGGGGTAGACACAAGCAAACCAGATATGTGCAGTATCCTCCCAACCCTGCCCAAATAAAGGAATGCAGGTTGGTGTCTGTCCTCCCCTGTTCGCTTTTGGAAACGCTCCGACCTGATCCTTGTCTGGATCTCTTCTGGCATTTGTACATTTGCAGATTTCCAGAACAAACAGCAATGACTAGAGATAGGTGAGGGATAATATAGAATTGTTTGCCTATCCACAGCCCTGAAGACACATGGAAAAGAGAAGCAATAGGCAGCTATGATGAATGTTAGCAGCAACACCATCACACTAACAAGAGAGAGAATCCAAAAAAGGAAGATTTACTTTTTGTCTATTATTTTATTTCTTTATTAGTTGTTTACTTTTTAGTGTTATATATTGTATTTGCCTTATTTGTTTGTTAACTGCCTAGAGGAGTGCCTTGCATTAATCAGAAGTGGGCAGTATAAAAGTGGGAGGAAGAAAGGAAGGAATAACTAACGAACTAATTGACTAACTGACCCTCACATCTTCATGTGAACTACTCGAAGCCCATCCAGGAATGCAGATATTCATCTGTGTACACACACACACACACACACACACACACACACACAGAGAGAGAGAGAGAGAGAGAGAGAGAGAGTATTGTAACTGACAGAAGAAAATCTTTTTGAAAAGAAAGGAGAGACTGTAAGAATACAAAATCTGCTGCATTGAGGGTTGTAACTCACTATGCACTTCAACTAAAAGAAAAATGCAGAGAACAGTTGATGTAGTATGGTGACCTTACTCAGAGACCCTCAGTCACTGGAGAGGTTATAGGCTTCTTTGGTGGATAAAGCTGTCAATTTACTCCTTTGGCACAGGCTCAGCATCTTTCTTATAAGGCACTGACATATTTGACTCCTTTTCTTCAACTTTAAGTCATATCACATCCTTTTTATTTCTACATTTTTAATCCCACAAATGCTGGATTTGTGAAGTGACATGACCCTCTAGCCCATGGGCTTTTTGCTGTGCCCTATGGTAGCCTAAGGGACGAGGTAGTGTTGCAGATTAAATCGCAGAAGCCTCTGTGCTGCAAGGTCGGAAGACCGGCAGTTGTAAGATTGAATCCACGCGACGGAGTGAGCGCCTGTCACTTGTCCCAGTTCCTGCCAACCTAGCAGTTCAAAACCATGTAAAAATGCAAGTGGATAAATAGGTACCACCTCGGTGGGAAGGTAACCACATTCTGTGTCTAGTCACGCTGGCCACGTGACCACAGAAACAGTCTTTGGACAAACGCTGGCTCTACGGCTTGGGAACGGAGATGAGCACCATGCCCTAGAGTCGGACACGACTGGACTAAATGTCAAGGGGAACTTTTACCTTTACCTATGGTGTCCTCACAACTATCCAGATAGCTCTGATTCCATCCGTATTTGCACATTTTTCCTCAGCACACATTCCTAACATGAACAGCTAAGCCACTTTTCTTTGGACTGCTTCTGGCTATCAGGATTCAAAATTCAACTCTTGTAGCTGCCTGTGTTGCAAATTCTTCTATCCACATACAGTGTAATTTCTAACCATTTGAAATTCCAGTTGAAATCCTGTTGTTTAGCATAAGAAAATCCATACGTTTCAATCTGTTCCTCTCTGGCAAATAGAGGCCCTGTCATGATTCTTGGGGTTATGTGCACATCCTAGCTTTGTGCATGTGTGCATGCCCCCCAGAACTACAGCAGGGATTTTTTATTTGCCAAGATTTCAGCTACTGGTTCTTTCTCAGAAGTGCTCTGGTCACAATAAAAATCATTTAGCAAGTACCTGTATGAAAACTTTTGCGAAATGTGCAATAGTTATATGCACCGCTGACCACAGTATTGTTTTCCATCCATGTGAAATATTTCAGGAAAGTGGAGAAAACACTCATGCTGCAAAGCCTTGAGCATGATATATGGTAAGTAACCAGAAAGCACCCTGCAAGAGCATTTAAACAATCAGAAATCTGGCATTTTTCCGTACCAGGAAAAGCTGCATTGATTTAAGTTCTGCATGTTGTGTAGCTGTGCAGGGCACAGCAATAGCAATAGAAAATGAATTTTTATCTTAAAGCAAGGAGTGTGCAGCTTCCAAAAATAACAATAAAGGAATGCTTAGTGATTAACACCTTTAAAAGGGGGCTCATAATGAGATGCAAATTTCCTCATAACTTCTGTTCCTGTTTCCCCCTGGCAGCACCAGACTGAGATGTGTTCTTCCAGGAAGGATTGCCACATTTCTTTACAGGCCCTGCTCTTGCACCCTGGCAAAGTATCTCCTAGCATATTGGTATAGATTTGCCAATTTTTTGAACTGGTCCATCCTTGGGTACCTGCCCTTTTTACAGCAGTTTGCACTGCAACAATTAGGAGGTAATAAAGTGCTACTCAAACAGCCAAACACACACCCATGGGGTTTAGGTATCTGGCTTCAGAACTAGAGGTTGTGAGTTTGATTCCCCACTGTGCCACCTTGGCAGGGGCTGGACTCTATGACCCATGTGGTCCCTTCCAGCTTTGCAGTTCTAAGATGATGATGTACAACAAATGCATAAGTGGAGACATTGCCATCTACAAGGAGTGAACAGAGATGATTCAGTCTTCCCCACTATGATGACATGCATTTTGTTTCTTTGTATATTATGTTCATGATTTGCACATCCGCATCTATAAAGTATCTTCTCTGTTGCAACTACCTTGGAAGAACTGTTGTGCTACCACAAGATAAAGGTGTGGCCTGAATGGGAAACGACGGGACATATGTTGCACACCAGAGAAGACCCTATAGTTCAGAACTGCTAATGCAGTTGGATGCTCTAAAGTGCTGGTTCCCAACCCCTGGTCTGCGGCCCAGTGCCGGTCCGCGGCCTGAGCCAGATCAGGCCAAGGAGACAGACCTCCCCCACACCCCTGCACACACTCTGCCCCACACAGTCCCTTTGCACATGCACGCACATGTGCCCACGTGAGTGCTCCCCACCCCTTTGTGCATGCACATGAGTGTCCCCTGAGCACTGCGCCAACCTTCATGAGTGTGCACAAATGTGCACGAGCACCCTCCCATTTTTCGCTCATGTGCACGAATGGGAGAGAGCACACTCGCTCCTTCATGCATGTGCACAAGTACAGTGCATGCCCCACCTTCCCCAACCGGTCCGCAGGGTTTAAAAGGTTGGGGACCGCTGCTCTAAAGCACTGGCTCCCAACCTTGGGTAACCCAGATGTTCTTGGACTGCAACTCCTAGAAACCCCAGCCGGCACAGCTGGTGTAAAGGCTTCTGGGAATTGTAGTCCAAGAACAACCTGAGTTACCCAAGATTGGGAATTACTGCTCTAAATTCTAAAACTTAAGTGGAAAAGAAACATTTACAAATACCATATTGAGCCCCAGAATGGGTCTTAGCACAGAGTTAGCAAGTTTCCTTTATGTTTCAAGCTGATATTGACCAGAGTGGATTCAGAAATGTTTAGATTTCTTTTTCTATCTCCACCATTTTCCTTAAGGACAGACATTGCAGCAGTGAAGTTTCCAGCCCATAACTTTTACCTTGCCACCTACACAAACATATTGTAAAGGATCTCCCCCACTCCCTCTACCCAGCACCACCACTGCCCCTCAGGAAATTGCAGATTCAGTCCACGCGTTGCCTCCCTCACCCTGGACTCCAGTTCTGGAGTAGGAGCAAGGCCCATTGGTTGCCATGGCAACAAAGGAGAATGGCTGCGGTCTCTGTTTCCAATTTAATATCCAATAAGCCTTAATGTGCAGTTTATGAAACATGTTGAGGGGGAAGAGAGGGGAGCGACGGGCCCAGATCCTAGAAGGTGAACTGCAGGGTGAATTTCTCTTCATACCAGGTTACAGTTGTAGAAGTTCAAAGCTAATCATCCGACAGTTCTATGTATCTTTTTTTTTTTTTTTTGAGATTCCTAGAGCCTTAAGCCGCCTCATGATTGCTTTTGATAACTGCAGTAATGTAAATCAAATTAGCAGTGTGAATATTGTACTTGATTGTGTGTGTGTGTGCTGTTCTGGATCTCTCATGCAAAAAAATGATATTTTGAATTAGGTATGTGCACCATATTTGACCAAATGCTGAAAACTGATTGAATCATGGTCATTTTGCATATCTACAAAGACAACAGAATGGAGCACCCCAATCCTTCATGTCAAAACCATCATTCATGAAGTTTAAAATATTACCAGAAAGACATGAAACAATAAAAGCCAAGGAGAAGGAACCAGAAAGTATGCATTCTATACCTAATAAGAAGAACCTCTAACACACATGACCCATGCAGGGTTTTAAAGCACCCCCTGTGCTGGGGCCAGTGGAAGTTTCACCACCAGCTAACAGGGAGTTGCTTCTTTTTCCCTTGTCCTCACCCTGTATTGTTGCACAACAAGACATCTCATGAGTCACAGTGCTGGTGCTCTACTCCCTATCTTGCTCTAACTGAGACAATGGGCCCAGCTACATAAACTTTCTGGAAAGTTCTTTCCATCCTTCATTCCCTTCCTTCAGGCTTTTCAGTATATTATACACTTGTCATGTGACAAAGGAGCAAACACCAGGCCTCTGATCCAGTGAGCACAATTATTAGTTGGAAGAAGGTGGAGATGGGTGCCTGGGGTTTAAAACCACATACACACACTAATCAACCATTTCCTCATCCAGCACCACTCACACTTCAATGTGTCTCCATAGCTGGACAACCAAAGAAACTTAACAATTCACTGTGACTTCAGCTGATGCCATGAGACTTGACAACCTCTAGGTGAAACCAACAAATGGATTTAGGCCAAAGTGGTTTTGTTTTAAACAGATGTGTCTCTGTGCAGATGTGAGGTGAAAACCAGGATGGCAAAACGGTTTGCTTTCCCAGATATTTTGGACTGCAACTCCCAAAAACTCTAGACGTCACGGCTGATGGCTGGGAAGGAACTGCGGAATTGCAGTCTGAAACAGCTGGAGACCTGAAAGTTCCCCGCCTTTGGCATGAACAATTCAGGAGCAGCCAGAACAATCTATCATGTGTATAATATTCACTTTTGCATAGGACTAATACATTGTAGCTATTCTGAAAGCATAAACATCACAGTCAGTTGGTTGTTGTGGGTTTTTTGGGCTCTTTGGCCATCTTCTTCCTAACGTTTCGCCAGTCTCTGTGGCCAGTATCTTCAGAGGACAGGAGTAGCACTCTATGCTCTGGTGAAGTTTGTTTGGGAGTTGAGTACTTATAGCTGTGGGATCAGCTTTTGTCGTTTTCAGGAGATGAGTGATTATGGTGATCAGTGTGTTTTTGTTGTGGATGTATAGACAGTGTCTACGAAAGGCAAACTGATGAGGATATAGAAGGCTTTCAAGGGCTAAATAGAAGGCCCCAGATTGTCAGGAATGCCGAACAGGAATGACATGGCTAGCTAAAGACAGTGTGTGTTTCCTAAAACAAAAGAAAAGGTGCCACTACCTCCATCCTATTCCAGATTTGGAAGACAAACAGACTAGCTGCTGAAACTTATTTCAGCACTGGCAATAGGGCAGCCTCCACCACCAGAACTGAGGGCAGTTTCCAACTTTGCCTAAAATTAGGGTAGCCCATTTGGAACCAGGTGAAGAGAAGGTAGAATTATATGGGAATACAGGATGGGAAACAGTATTCCAAAATTTCCAGATGGGAAACTATGTTAGAGTCAGTCCACATTGGCATATAACTATAGTATATGGAAACCTGACAGTATTCTTTGGCACACACACAAAAATCCTAGTCTGTTTGTGTTTCTACTTGAAACTATCCATCTTTCCCCTTTAAGAGCTGCCCCACACTGAATTGGCACAGGGCTAGGGCATGCAATCTATTTGGCACAATTCATTGAGATGCAAAATAGCTCTTTGTTTAGCCTTTGCGGGTGGGTACTTTCACCAAAATGACACTGGCAGCATTAACCTCGGAGACAATCCTGTGATATCTTGAATGGCATTAAAAAAAGGAGAGAGGAGAAACCCTCTCCTCTATTTTCATCTTCTTTTATTTTTAATATTTCCCTAACCAACACAGTTAAATTCTAAAACCATACCAGGCTGATGCATTGCCATTTCACTACGCTATTTATTTTTTGAAACAAAACAAAAAAAAAGGAAAGTCACCTCAGCCCCATGAATGACATATGAGAGAACAGGTAGGGAAGGGGACTATGTTGACTCCATGGGCCCCACTCACTCGAGGCAGCACAGCCTCAGTAGAGCTCAAGCTGAGGAGAAAGGCAGGCGAAAGGGGGGAGAGTTACCTCCCTTCTGTCTCTCCCAACCTTCACCCTGATGTTCTCCCCTTGTACTGCAGCTCTTAGCTGCTGTTAGTGCTCCCTCCTCACTCATGAGTAAACGGGGTAAGTGTACTCATGAGTCAACCAGGGTAAACTTTGCTTTGTGTGAATCTGTTGCATGGGAGAAGGGGGCCCATAACACAATCTCCAGTGTGGACAGAAGGATTGCTGAAGTCAGAGATAAAACAGATCACACTTAAGATAAGGACAGACTGGACTACACCAAATTTCCCAGTGTGGATAGGCCCTAAGTGTGTTGCAGCGGAAACATCACAGATTCCTCTGCCATCTCAAAGATTAAAACATTTACAACAGCAATATAATCTTTTATGTGCTGCAGTTGATTTCCTCAGATGAATCTTCCCAACAGAAAATTGGACAGAAATTCTTAAGAAATCAGGAATCATCTTTAACAATATCTTCAAAAGGAGCAAATTGTTATTTATTTATTATGATGGTGTTGCATTTTACTACATTGGCTGAAATCTTGTTGCTTAGCACAGTAACACTAGAGTAGGACCACTGGATCAGGGGCGATTTGGTGAGCCAAGTCCTCCATAAGTTCCATTGATTCAAATAGACCTACTCTAGTTGTAACTTACTGCATTAAAGCCACAACTAGAGTAGACCCATTTGGATCAATGGAATATATGGAAGAGTTGACCCACAAAATCCCCACTGATTCAATGTGCCTATCCTAATGTAATGTAGTACTATGCTGATGAAGAAGATTTCAGTCTAGGAATGATAAGAGATGAGGACAGATTTTTCTCTTTCATATACCAAAATAACTTGGCCAGCTTTGGACACCAGGCATCAGGAAGGAAGGCAGGCACCATTTGCTCCTCTGCTACAAGTTGCAAAATATCTTTGAATGGTCCTACATGTAGTATTTCTGTAGTATATGCGACTGGCAGAAATATCCTGTGGTACGAGGAGCAGAATTGCCTCACCATAAAATGGGAAAGTGAGCCTTTAGACTCCAGTCTGATCAAGCCACCAGGCTGAGGAAAAATATTACAAAGAAAAAGCCCTTTCCGGGGGTGGGGTGGGGGTTCAATATATTTCCCTTTTACATTATCTGGGATAAGTAGAACCATCTCCCTTCAAAGAATCATTTCCTGATTGGTTTCAAAGGACATCCTTCCACCCTCTAAACCTGGCTGTGGTTGATTGTTACAGTATACTTCACTTAAAGGCTGATTTACTTCATGATATGTCCTGTAATATGGTATTTTCTTCAGTATTTCTTCATGGCACTAAATGTTTCATTTGACTGGTGGAACATGTCATACCCTTTTTCCACAGATCTGTCCACGGTGGCTCCATTTCTTTCCTTTTCATAAAGCCTTACGTACATAATTCAGATCTTTGCTTTGCTTTGCCTTTATTAACAATGGACTGCCTCTGCCATTTCACTGCCAGTTTCCTACTAGTGTCATGAAATCGCCTTGCTTTATGTCTCAAAATGCATTTATGCTGGGCTATAGAGTTTAGAGTATCCACATAAAATGATTAATTTATATGGTTAGAGCGAATACATTCAATATTTATGCGTAGAGTAACTGTAATTGTACAAAACCCAGCTTAATCATAATAAATAAATGTAACTTATTATTACTATTATTTTCAGGACTCCAGAGTGCAATTAAAATTGGATACAGATGCAAATCTGCTAGTATTTTCTTAAAAGCCAGACAGGCTATTTTTGTTGCCATTTGGTTCTACATTTAATTATTGCACTGGGAGTCCTCGGCTGATTCACTGCTGCAACAGTTTTCACAAGGGGATGTTCTCCCTGTTGCACAGTGGCTGTTGAAAAGAAAAGTAGAACAACCAGCAATGATGAAGTTCATTGTGGAGCTCATTTGCTGATCACAAAATATCATTGGTCTGGTCTGCATTTGAGAACTGCTGGTTAACTCAGTGGTTGAGGTCTCTGGCTGTGGAACCAGAGGTTGGGAGTTCAATTCTCCACTGTGCCTCCCTGACAGTGGCTGGACTCTATGATCCATAAGATCCAGCTGTGCAGTTCTAAGATTATGTTGTTCTTGTTCTTGTTTCAAGATCATGGCCACAACTGTTCTCTAAAAGGACAAAATGTGGACAGAGTTCTGGATTTCACATCTTGAGAAGTGTTGGGGTTCTTTTTAACATCTTTTCTAGCCAAGGGGCAATAAACTTGCAATTGTCCACATGTTGTTGGAAGCAACTCCCACAACAAAAGGGGAATAGGCAAAAGTTGCAAGTGGCAACAATTCTCTGAAGTGCTAAAGAGCACAACAGTGTCATCTGCTCTTCAGCACCTGTTGGGACTGCAGTTCCCATCTGCCCAAGCCAGCATAGCCAATGGTCAGGCATGTAGTTCAACAGCATATTGAAAGTCCCATGTTCTCCATCTATGTTCTAATCCTTAACAATGCAAAATTAGACTTGGAGAAGGCTGTAGCCCAGTGACAGAGGCCATGCCTTTCATGCCAAAGGATCTCAAGTACAGTCCATAATCTCTCATATCAAAGTAGATAAGAAAGTGAGGGGAACCCCTGCCTGATATTTTCCCCAGCAACTGCTCAGTGCAGTAGGTGATGGAGGTCTATACTATATGATCGAATCAGGGGCAACATATATTTTGCTACCTGAAGCATAGTGACAAATGTTACCCTTGAACTGAATTGAATTAAACTTGTCTCTGAATAACTCTATGTGGATCCCATTATTCATTCAAATGTACTGGTTTGCAACATGCACCTCCCTTTAGAAGAAGGGTTCTGTATCATATCGGTGCAAAAACCCAAATATTTGGAAGGGTTGAGTCTTTTGTTCACTCTTGATCTAATGGGTGGGCTTAGGAAGAGCAATGCCTTCCTTCTTGGCAAGATGCTCCACTGTCTAATCACCTGTTCCAAATATTTCTGCTTTGCTTCCTATTTGAATTAGTCTAGATGCTAACAGCTTGTCCTTTCTTCTTGTGCCATCCTCCGTGTGCTTGATTAAAACTGTTTTAGTGTCTAATATTCTCTCCCATAGTGATACTTTTGAAAGAACATGGCACCTGGTGAAAGTCATTTCCAGGGGCTAAATGGAATATAATAATAATCGTAGAACTGCAGAGCTGGAGGAGACCCTATGGTTGTTTTATATCTGTTGTTTTATATCTTTTAGTATTATGTAAGACTGGGTTAACAACTGCTAATAAACCATTCATTCATTCATATGGATCATGGAGCCTACCCCTGTGAAGGAGACACAGCAAAGAACTGAACTCCCAGTCTCTGTCTCCTCAGCCAATACCTAAACCACTGGGCTTGCCATGTCTTCAACAAGCACACAATACCATTGTTCATGCTTTGGAAAAAAAAGGAGTTCTCGTAAAAAAGAAGTACTCTGTTAGATGATTTATTTACTTCTCCTGCACAATTCTACTGGAATTTTACTGGAATCTGTATCAAGATAAGGGTGGCTTGTGACCAGGACAAGGTGTACATCCCATGAAATATTGCAGTGAAGCATCCCCTGCCGCAGTCCACAAGCTGCCCCTTTCCATCAGGAATGGGGAACGTGTGCCCTTCCAGATGTCTTTTGATGCCCTCTCCCACAACTCCCTTGATTCCTGGTTATCTTGGGGGGGGGGCTCCCCAAGGTTGCTAAGCTGTTGTCTGTTCTTCAGTGTAGAACATACTCTCACGGATGATGTCACAGCTGCTTCTGGAGAGGAGTGGCTACCCAATCTTCCTCTTTCCCTTAGAGATAGAGAGCTAACTTCAAAGCTTTGCTTTGGCCAATCCTAATTGGCATTATGTAACTGTGTCCTCTCAGTATACTGTCAGCTATCTGTAAGCTTAATAAAAGGGAGTCCTCCTGGCGGCATTGCTCCAGAAAGGCGGACAGGCAGGAGGACTCCACTGGTGGACATCTCTGTGTGTGACTGACTTCTTTAACTTCTCTAAGATTAATTGCTTTCTTAATTACTTGTGATCATTTCGTGACCACTTCAGTTATTCTGATTAAGACTGATGGGTATAGTAGTCCAACAAGCCTTCCCATTGGTGATTAATCTTATAAAACCAGGATTACAACAAACAACCTCAAGTTTCAATTTTTTTTTATCAAAATAGTGGGGTAGAAATACTGCCGTATTAATGCCTTCATTGTGGAATATCTATACTATTCCGTCTGTGGAAGTTACAGAGTGCAAATTAGATTATGCTCAAGAAGATGTATGTCTCCTTGAGTAGAGAAAGGATCTCCTCTGGTGTCCTAGACTGTCCTTTACCTGCTCTAACCCATGCTGATCTTCTTTCAGCTTAGACTGCTCTTCAAGTTTTCCATCCACAATGACCATCCCAACAGCAGACTCAGCAGAATGGCTTGTCCTCTCAACACATCCTATTCCCTGATGTTTTGGGGCCAGAATCAGAGACCAAGGTGTGCGTGATTGTGATGTCATGGGAAAACTCTTGTGATCTCAAAGTGGTGAGGCAAGCAAGTCTTAGGAAGATGTCCTTCACAGAGGATGCCCACCACACTGAAACATGATGACAATGACAAGAGAGGTATGGACCGTTGTGGTTTTGGGTGCTCCCTGTCCTCACAATGCATTTTACATGCAAGTATCATGGCTGCAGAGGGCTAATGTTCCTTGGTAAGCTCTCCCAGCTGGAGGATTATGGAAGCTGTAGTCAAAAGAGTCACCTTATCAAGCTCTAGATATCTGGACGTGGCCAGTGATGGCCAGTAGTGACCGACGGTGACAGCATCAATTGCTCTTCCTTTCACTCAGAGTCATTGCAGAAAACTTCACAATGATTCTTTCAAACAACCAAGGCGAAGATTTGGTGTGTGTTTGGCTCCAACAAAGTCCTATACAGTGCCCCGATTTCTTTGCGATTGAGGAATCTCCTCTTCTCTGGAAGGCGATCTACAGCCATCTCATGCGACACAGCCTGCTAGGCCCTGCGGTCCCGCCAACACCATAAGTAGACTGAGAAATATGGGGAGAGGAAATGTCTAGCAGGGGATTCTTTATTTTTTTCCCCTCCCTTGCCTTTTAATAATGAGGCTTCTCCACGGAGACAGCATGAAATTGGCTGAAGACGTAATGATTCTTCACAACCTCAAGGCGGGTGGCCGTCCACCAGGGAGCCATGCTTTCCTCATTTAGCTTGTTTATTGTTCAGGCCTAATTAAAATGTTACACTATCCTGCCTTTTACATCTTATTCCCCGCTAATGAATTCACCGCCGACTTGGAGCAATTTTAATAAAATGCCTCAGCACAAGCGGACGGGCCGGTGGGGGGAGTTTGGGAAAAGGAGGGGGGGAGATGGAATAGAAAAGGAAGAATGAAACAGCAATTATACAAGATAAGCATTAGATACTTGGATCAGAATTACCTCCCGGAGCAATCGGGAGACTGCCCGCCGTGCCGCTGCCATAAATACATTGCAATCCATTTTATGATAATTGAAGTCATAACTGCAGCTTTTGGAGGTGGGTGGGAATTTTTTTTCCAATGCAGATTAAAAAAAACATCAAGAGAGGCTTGGCCATTAAAGAGAGAGAGAGAAAGGGAGGGAGGGAGCTTCCAGCCATCAGAGCACATGTTTGCACCCTCCCCTACCAGGCCCATATGGAGGCAGCATATGGTGCAAGAGAGAAAAGGGGGAGGCTTTAGGGAAGGCTCCTTATTTGGATGGACATGCAGTCAAAAGCACCCAAGGGGGAACAGCCTCAGAAGGGGGGGGGGGTGAGCAAGCTAAACAGTCTTACCTTGTGTTGGCATAGGAGACGGGGGTCTCATTTAAATTTTATCCAAGGGAAGAGCCGATGTCTGTGAATAATTTGCTCAAAAGTCTGGATTTGCATCATCGGGCGTAATGAATGCAGAAAAGCTAATGGCAGCTTCCAGTCCATGGGTGCTCGATGCTTAAAACGTCCATCCAACAACTCAAGAACTATGATCAGCAACAAAGATTCCCAGAATTGTAACTCCACCTGAAAAGTTACTTTTTCAAGTTCTTATTGACTGTGAACCACTATGATAGCTCAGTGGTTTAGAAATCTGCAGTTTGATACCCTACTGTGCCTCCTTGACAGGGGTCAGACTTGATGATCTGTAGGGTCCATTTCATCTATGCAGTTCTAAGATAATTATTATGAACCACTAATGCTGTGTCTCCTTCATGAATCTTGCTAAAATTATTATTATTACTATTACTGCCTTCTTTGAAATTCTTTTGCAGCAGTTTCCCAAGAAGTGGCTATGTTAGTCTGTTTCACCATGTTAGTCAAAGGAAGTGTAATGGGGGGAAGCGTAATACTGTAGGACTTTAAAGACTCACGGGCTTGGTTAGTTTTGAAGTTCCTGCAATGTTTCACCTAAGAAGTGACAGCCAGCTTGTTCTTTTGATAAAATGTCAGTCAACCTAGGGCTGTGCAGAACAATGTCAATAAATTTTGCTCGGGTTCACAGCACTACCTATGTGCGTATTCTTCAGATATCATGCGTAAGAAGGATTTCACTTCAAGCAAAGTGTTATTGAGCACTCCAGCCCAGGTTTTCTCAACCTCTATCAAATCCATGCTTCTGTTTATCTTACTGGAGCTACATAATGGATATGTGTGTTATGTAGGGGGTTCTACCCCATTTGTTGCAAGTAGAGAAGAATATCACAGCTCAATGGTTTAGGTATCCAGCTGCAGAGCCAGAGACTGGGAGTTTAATTCTCCGCTATATCTTCTGAGAGTAGAACTAGCCTGTGGGGCCTTGGGCAAGCTGCGCAGTCCCAAGGCGCCCCAGGAAGAAGGGAATGGAAAACCACTTCTGAGTATTCTTTACTTGGAATACCCTGAAAAAGGTTGCTATAAGTCAGAATTTACTTGAAAGCACATGATTCTTATTATCATAAGATGGGGAAAGTGTCTGACTGTGTTGTAATACCCTTATACAAATCTATGGGGTGCTCATCCTATCTCAGAGGAGTTGTTGCACAGCTGGAATAGGCCAAGCATAATGATCAGGGAGCAACAACGCTTTCTCCATGTGAAATGGCTGAAAATGGGCAGGGGTAAGTTTTGAAAATAAATGATATGGATGGGTGGGACGAAGGACATGAGAGAGGGTTCCAAAGTTACTCAAAGTGTGGAGAAATTAAACTTTTACCACCTTTCTTGTCATATTAGAATGTAGGGTCATTCAATCAAACTGGTTGGCAGGAGCTTCATAAGATATAATAGAAATTACTTTTTATACTGTGCATCATTGCTTTAGGGAAGACAAAGTTTAGGGAAGACTTAGAAATGGCTTAGAAACAGGCCTCGTTAGACATGACACTTATTCCTTCGCTAGAAACAGTGCCTCCATCATAGGAAAAGACTGTTACTCTAACATGAGCTTCTCTCAGTCCACATTTGGCAATAACTGGCTTTTGTTTTTCCATTTGGAAGATAGCAAGAATTTATTTGCATGTTTGGTCTCTCTGGCACTTAGGATTGAAAGATTTGCCTGCCATGAGGAATCATGCTAGAAGATGAGAAAATACACTATTCCCTTAATGTGTGCTTTGATCCTTAGAAAGCTTAGAAGAGAGATGGGGGAAATGTGTTGTGCAGTGGTTCCCCATTTGTTAAGCAACTTGCTGTTATCTCCAGTCAGTGATCAGAGATAAGAAGCCATTTAAAGCCCAGGAATTAAGCTCACAGGCTGCATGTGCTCCAGACTCCACCCACTAATAAAATGCAGCCTGCAAGGACCTTCCAAAGCTTGAATTTGGGCCCCTGGACAAAAAGAAAAGAAAAGAAGGAAGTAAGACAAATTCATGAAGACTGGGTCTGGCAAAAACTTTCTCATGACAGCTAAGCAAAACAAAACTCCAAGGAGGCTGAAAAGAAGTTGGTAAAGTGCAAATGAAGGGAAAAACAATTCTGCCCATGTCCTGATTGTTGATTTCCCAGACATCTGTTTGGTCATTGTGCAGAATCAGATGCTGGACTGACATGTAGCAAAATTTGATCCCACTAAAGCTCTTCCTAGATTCTTTCCAAATGGATGAATGCTGAAAAGTATATCCCACCGGAATAAGATTCTGGCTTGACCATCTGGAAGTCAATCAATATTGAAGTGAACTAGGAAGGTCAAAGAATAATCAAGTAAAACAGAGTTACTTGGATACAATACAACTGTTCTGTGAATGTGGAGAAATTCAATCAAAGCAGCATTTATGCTTATGCAATTTATGTCCCACCAAGTGTACAAAATAGGGGATGCAGAAGCCTCTGTGCTGCAAGGTCAGAAGACCAGCAGTCCTAAAATCGAATCCACACGACGGAGTGAGCTCCCATCGCTTTCTCCCAGCTCCCGTCAACCTAGCAGTTCGAAAGCATGTAAAAATGTGAGTAGATAAATAAGTACCACCTTGGTGGGAAGGTAATGGTGTTCCATGTATAGTCACGCTGGCCACGTGACCACGGAAACTGTCTACGGACAAACACTGGCTCTACGGCATGGAAACAGGGATGAGCATCATACCCTAGAGTCGGACATGACTGGACTAAATGTCAACGGGAACCTTTACCTTTTCCCTAAGTGTACAAAAGATCTAGGAACAGTAGGGAAGGGGACTCAACTCGTGTGACTTGCTGTCAAGTCAGACTTAAGTCACACGGTGGCAACTCGACTCAGACTCGATTGAAGGTTGTTGTTTTTTCAGTGATTTGGGCTCAACTCAACTTGGACCCATTTTCTGAGTCGTGTTTTCAGGTCCCTATTCTTTTAATGAAGGGCGCTGTAAACCTGGAAGAAGCTTTGCTACACACAACAGAAAGAACAGGAGAGGCAGGCAAATGGCAGCAAGTGGCAGGGAAGGAGGTAGCAACAGGAAGAGTCTTTTTTGTGAGGGTGGAAATGGAGGGGAGAGGGAAAGCGAGGCAGGCTCAGTTTGTTTTTTTTGTTTTTTTCATATTGGCCACCACAAGCCTGAGCATGATAGTGTGGTGGGCAAGGGTAGGGGTCAGGGAGGAGGAATATATACCACTTTACTAACAAGGGCTCGCACTTGGGGCTTGAGATTTGGGACTTGGTTCCAAAAACTCAGACTCAGACTACAAAGCCGCCGCCGCCCCCCCAGGAAAGTATCCCCTCAGGGGCCTAGAGACACCAAAATGGCAGAGAAGCTTCTACTGACTCTCCTGTATAATCACTCCAAGTGTGGTGGAGACAGGGTTTCAGAGGTCCACGTTATATATCCACAAGTGAAAGGAAAGTAACCTTTAGCAGCTGACCTAGGGAAACCCAATCTTCACCAAACTTGAAGGGTTAGTAGAGGAGAGTCATGGGAAGTTTCTTGGTGATTTTGGTGTCTCTAGGTGCATGGGGGGAACTTTCCTTTGGGGGGGAGCTCTTTGGGGATGTGGAGGTTTCCCCTTCTCTCACATGCTGCTGTGACTACAGAGATGATGAACAATACTATTTATCCATCATGCTCCTTAACACAGAATATATGGCACTGAGCTTCCCAGGAGAGGAGGCTTTCAGGACAGAAGGATGCAGCACAAAACAAGCCCTCCAGGCATGAAAGAATCCCTACCATCCAGCATGATCCACGATAGCTTTTCCCTGACTGACCTGTCCAAACGTCAGCCATTAGTTCTGCTAACAGAATGCAAGGATGGTGGTGTTTATTTGCAAGGGACGTCTGGGGGTCTTGCCATCTATTTCCTTTGACTGTTTGCGCTGAGTGTTTGTGCTCTACACTGTCGTAAAAAATTTAGAGCCTTATTTCTCGGAGTGGTATAACCTGATGCCTCCATCAAGGCCAGACCGAAGGCTAAGAGCCAGACTATATTTGGCAGCATCTTCCTGTTGTACAACTTTCTTCCTTCCTTCCTTCCTTCCTTCCTTTAGTGGGGGTGGGTGGAGGGGGGCTGTATGGAGAGAACCATATCATTTGCTTTCAACTAAGGTGGTGGACCTCATATTCTAACACTACTTGCTACCTGCTTAACCACCAAACGAAACACAAATAACCCCAGTGTCCAAGCAGAAAAATTGAGGGCTTGGAATAGAATAATTTCTGTGACTAATTTTCTTTGATGCTAGTTTCCATTGGCCGAAAGAGAGGCTTGAATTTTATTTTGGCTTAGGCATGTAGGAAAACAGAGTCTCCCAGCACTTGTCTGAATGGTATATTCCAGGAAATTGCTCTATCACTTGATTTTGCTAATAATAATGTGGATGCAGTCTTACGACGGCTGGTCTTCTGACCTTGCAGCACAGAGGCTTCTGCAGTTTAACCCGCAGCGCCACCACTTCCCAGCAATAATAATAAGTACATGCTGTCAAATCAATTCTGACTTACAGGGACCCTTTCCAGAGTTTTCTAGGTAGAAAGTACTCAGAAGTGGTCTACCATTCCCTTCTTCTGAGGTCACCCTGAGACTGTGCAGTTGCCCAAGGCTACACAGGCTGGCTCTTCCGGAAGAAGCTTTGCTACGGAGTTGGCACAGAGAGGAACAAACCTGTCAACTTCTGCCTTTGCAGTCTGCAAATGTGGAAATCGGGGTGAACAAAGTATGCACCCCCTGATATGGCTGGACTGCAATTTCCAGCATTCTTGACCATTGGCTGCTAAAGCATAACTCACATTGTCCTGGACTCATCCAAACTTCTTTATACTATTCCCTGGCATTTAAATTGCCACAGTGTTTCACATAAAAGTATTTATTTATCCCAGGAAAGTGAGTTTCAAGTGTCCGTATATCAAACAGCCTCCCTTCCTCTCTAACCTTTCTATGCCATTCTAACCCAACAACATCTGGAAAGCTATAGTTTTCCTGATGCTGCTGTAATCTAAGTACCAGGGTTTTTTTATTACATTATTTGGAAGGAAGATTTGTAAAATGAAGGCCACCATTCCCAGCATCCATGACCTTTTGCCAGGCTGGTCTGGATTGTTAGGTACTAGAAAATCAACATCTTTTGCAGGAGAACAAGTTCCCTGCTCCTGGACTGTGGATTAGATTTTATAATCTATGCTAGGAGTAGGCAAAACACAACCCTCCAGATGTTTTTGGAATGAGGAAGCCATTCAACACGTGTTTATTCTGCTGTTTGCGTCACGTTTCTCACTGTTCCTTTCTACTTGTGGTACTATAACGTTTGCAGTCAGCACCTTTGTGCCCTTGGTGGCTTTCAAATTTTGCTGATTTATACAGTACTACTTCAGCAGTTCAAACGCTAACACTTCTTTGCAATATTGTTTCTGTGGTGCACAAAAGAAAAGGAAAAAAATCCAAAAGCTACATGCTCTGCTGCCTGAACATCTTCTGTCAAAATTCAGTGTGTTCTTACAAGTCAAGAACCATTTTCTTTCTTCCTGCTGGCACCCAAGATTCCTATACGTAAGATGACAGTAACCCGATTCTAATATATTTGGTACCATACACTATCTTAGTCAGAGGAAATAAAGAGAAGGTGGAAACAGTATATTGAAGATGTATACAGAAGAGATAAAAGGATGACAGATTCTTTTGTGGCAATCTTAGGAGAGAAACCAGAAACTCCCACAAAGCAAAAATTAAGGTTTAGTTCCCAGTCTTATGGTAAACCTGTGTCTCCTTTGATTGCAGGTGAAGTTTCACATGGCTGACTATTACTCTGTGCATATATTAAATATACTGTATATAGAACATTACATGCTGGGATAACGTATCCCCTACTGACTAGTTTGTTTTTGGTTTTCAAATGGAAGAACATTCAATGATGTGAGCAATTCTCCTCATAATTACTTTCATGTATACAGTATGTTGCTTTTCTTCCAGTGAGCTTAACATGGCAATCATCCTGCTACTTCTTCCTTACATCAACCCTCTGAGGTAGGTCAGCCTAAGGAAACTGACTGACCCAAGATTGCCCAAATGAGTTTCATGACTTGGTAAGGACTAGCATCTGGAATGCCCATCCACTAAACCATACTGGTTTTTGTAAAACAAAAAATTTAATATGTTGAAGGAAGAAAAATGTCTGTGGAGCATTTTGGAGGAATATTTCCCCCCTCCCCATTTCTTTAAAAATGTTTGGCTATATTTCTTACTATTTTAGATGGATTTATTTGAAAGGCACTAGAAAGAGAAAGGAGAATTTAAGTAACTTAATGGTTAAAATTTATTTGTACTCCCAAGCATATCTTTCAGCCCTTCTTTCCTGATAAACAAAGCACCTTTTCCACCTTTTATGGTGGGGGGGAGTATTTACTCATGCATCGTGTTTGGTGCCTCTGTACATCCGCTCGCCCACTGCAGCAGTGGTGGGTTGCTTACCAGGAAGGAACAGACAGAAAGTTACACAGGGATTTACGTTATGAACAGGATTTTAGCCAATAAGTTAAAGTTCCTTGAACTGAACAGTAATAACAGTAATTTTTCCGAGCTCTGCTTCCTGTTATCCATGCCTAATAAAATAAGCACCTTTAAGTTACTTTAATACATACACATCTGAATGGTATGTCTGGTGTGGCCACACACTGCTGCCACTATAAAAAATACTACAGAGTCACAGAGTGACTGTTGCGGCAAAAATGCCTGACATTACTCTTTGTTGTGATGTAATGTAGCTGTGCCATCCTTGTTGCAAAAATTAATTATTTCAAACAACACATTGGACAAGACCCTGTTGCACACATCTCCCTGTACCAGGACAACGATGTCCTAAACAGTGCAGACTGCCATTGACTAAAGACCCCTTTTTATGATGTGTGAGTGTGTTCACAGAAATAAGTTAAACTCTCAGAGACCAAAATTGAAAAAGGAAGTCTTTAATGGGTGGCAATCTTTTGCTGATAATGACATCATTACAACTGCACAGGTGGAACCCACCCAACAGGATTATGACCATATATATAACTAATCACTTCTACATACTTTCAAAGATTGGAGCCTATCCTAGGTGTGAATATGTGTACCTTTTGTTGCTGTGCAAGTGTAATTTGGATGTAGGGTGATGCCATTACAGCTTCTTGGGTGCTACAACCCCTTCTGTTTTTTTTTTCTCTCTCTCTCTCTCTTTTGGCACAATATATTTCTACTGTGCAAATGTCATTTTAAAATGCAAATTGTGTCTGCTGTAAAAATGGGCTTGGGGAAAATATGCCTGGATAAGTAGTTTTCCTCCATTCAAAGGATGAAACCACCATCTGGGCAGGGCTGGATTAACAGTTGCACTAAGTACACTATAGAGCGGGATCCCAGCCAAATGGCTATTCCTACTGTGGTGAAACTATCCTCTTACTGTAGTAGAGCTCACTGTAGTGATCACTTTTGAAAACAACAATCACCCCTATCTCAGATTATAGCTATGGTTCTCTCATCATAGAACACGCGGCTGGATGGGCTGTGTACCTTGGAAATAAAAAGCCACAAGATGTTAGTAGAGAAGCAGTTGGTTTGTTGGTTAGTTTGCTGTTTGTTTTGTACGTAAAGTAAGTAATGAAATCTTTTAAATTTTTTCCTTCTAATGTTTGACTGAGTTATTGAGACTGTAAGGGCCAGTTGATGAGAAAAAGGTGTGTACTACTCTGGGAGACTTGAAGCTACTCTGCTCTATAAATCACTGCACTTCTGCTATGCAGCTGGAAGACTTTAAACAAGAATTCAAAACTCTGCTACAGAAACCTGGTGGCTACTAATGACAGCAGATGCATCCGCTACATTGGGGAAGTAGCGGGCTGAACAAAACTCTTACACAGCCAATGCCTAACAGCCATTAAAAGGTTCCTTAACAACCCTCTACACATATGCTCAGGCAATAATACATTATTATTGCTGCCCAGTGAGGTCATCACTGTGGTTTCGTTCAAGAGTCCATTAAAGTTGGTCAGGCAGCACAAAAGTGTGTTATGTAGTTACTGGCTCCCCAAGACAAGTGGCATTAGAATGATTCACTCGGCTGTAACCCTCTCCGTTGAACTGACCTTTCTGTGAAGCCTTCACACACAGCTGCCTTGTTTCCATGCCTTTGTGCAATAAAACCAGAAGCAGAGCCTATGGAAGGCCATGGGAACTTATTTTGTCATTGCTTTCCCCACTTCCATTTTTCCCCACTGTTTTTCTGCAGTGAATTCTATGTTGCAGATTTCTGGGGACAGGGAGCTCTCCTCTCGTACTTCCTGAAGAGCGGTAGACTCTAATCATGGTAGCTTTGTAGAGGGATAGACAACAGAACTCCATGAGGTTTTGTAGAAGCTTTATGGTGGATATTTCGGTTTTGTGTAAATTTTATTCTCGTACAATATCAGGCAAGTCAGTTCCTGAGAACAGGTTTCATTTAAGTCAAGAATGGGGACCTTCTGCTTTTAAACGGAAGGCCTCCATAACTGGGATCAGCCCCACCAGTAGTGGGTAGTAGGGAAGGGGTTGCCTCAGGCAGCAGATTCTGTTGATCGGCAAGGCAACCACCTCATTCAGCCGAATGGGAGGGCCAGTGCTGGATTCAGCCTCCAGCACTCCATAGGCTGTGTGTTTAAAGTATTTTTACACTGCTCTTCATCTTACAATACCAGGGTGATATGTAAAACATAATTAATAAAATCAATAAAGCAATAAAAGATAACATTAGCTGCTACAGCAATAAAAGAGAGGCCATATATAAAATAGACAGTTCACATCAACTAATTTAAAGCTAGCCAGCTTACAATGCCAAACAAATAGGCTTTTACCTGGTGCTAAAAGAATATAATGTTGGTCACACCTCCTCAGGGAAGTGTTTTAAAACTAGGCTTCCCTTGTTGTTATATAATGGACTAACAGAAATTGGATAAGAGCTTTCTTTGGTCATTTTAAATTCACTAATATAGGAAGTGATGCTCCATCAGATATTCGGCCCCCAATATAGCTATGTAATGATTAGTAGCTGTCAGCTTTCAAAGGCTGTGTGGTAAGACCTTCTAGTGGCAAAGGAAAGATATTCAAGAGGTGGTTTCCTTCAGGATCCCTCAAAGATGACAGACAATATTTTCATGCCACGAAAGTTCGTGTCTTCCTTCATTTCACTTCCTAATGCCACCAAGTCAATTCTGACTCATGGCAACCCTTTTCAGGGTTCTCTAGCTAGAAAGTATTCAGAAGTGGTTTCCCATTCACTTCTTCTGGGGGTGCCGTGGGACTGTGCTGCTTGCCCAGGGCCACACAGGCTGGCTGTTCTGGGATGGACACTGGGGAATTGAACTCTCAACCTCTGGCTCCACAAACAGATACCTAAGCCACTGAGCTACAGTGGGGTCTCGACTTACGAACGGCTCGACATACGAACGTTTTGACTTACGAATCACTCTCATAGGAATATATGGACTCGACTTACGAACTTAGATTCGAGTTACGAACTCTTTTTTTCCCTTTTTTTAAAGCTAAGTCATCTTAGGTTAAAAGAAAAAAAGAAAAAAATATCCCCCTCTAGTGGCAGAAGGTGGAATAGCAGCTTCCCATTAGTTTCTATGGACGAAAAGAGCAGATACGGATTAAATGGTTTTCAATGCATTCCTATGGGAAATGCAGATTCGATTTAAGAACTTTTCGACCTGAGAACTGCCTTCCAATACGGATTAAGTTCGTAAGTCGAGACCCCACTGTATCCAGCCAGACATGTCTTCCTAGTCACTGTTAAATTTCAGCTCAGCTTGAACTTCCATGACAATCTCAGGAAGAACACTACCTGTGTTTCTTATCTGAGGGAGTTCACCCAGCTATATAGCTTAATTATTTTAAAAAGGGGGGAGAGAGCAAAGCAACATGTGCTGCTTATATACCTCCCCATAGAACTTAAAGCACGCTTAAGGAGGTTTACAAGTTAATTATACAGGCTACACATGCAATGAGTAAAGGATGGCCAAAGACTGATTTTGGCGAGCTTCAAGTTCGATACATGCCACAAACCATTACATTTCTTTTCCGTTACTCCCAGTAATCCTATCCAAACTAAATTAAAGGGGTTTTTTTGTTTATTTTAAAAAAATAAACAAAAGAAACAAAAATGAAAACCGAAAATGCATACCTACAAAAACTTAATAGCAGAAAACCTATTTGGTGATACATTTGGAGATATAACCATTTTTTCCTCCATTTACAGAGCACCATTCTCCTTCCGAAACCTCATTATTGTTTATTTTGTAATCTCTTGTTTCAATTGAAAGGTCAAAAGGGAACATTAAATAAGCCAATATAAGTCTCTCAAACATGGACTTCATGTTGTATTTTTTTATGTTGTTCTTCAGGCTGCACCACAGTTCAAAGCTTAGTAATTAATGTTTGATGCATGCTGTTGACTACAACTCCCAGAATCCCCATGCCGTCATGAAGAGTACCTATGCTAGCTGGGGAATTCTGGCAGCTGCAATGCAAAAAAAGTAACTTTTCCTAGCTTTGCCAGAAGGCTTTTATTATGAGGCAGCACTGTCTCTGTGGGAAAGCCGCACAATCATTGTGTCAACTGATATGACATAGCCTTCTTCCAGCCTTTTTATGACAGTCTGTATGTAGAGTCAATCCCTTCTTCCATTCTTCCACTCAGCAAAGTGCAGGCCTTGACTGAGCCTTTTGAGTGGGTGCGCCCAGAAAATGGAGAGCACTTGTTTCCTGCTGGCAGGCAAATACCTCCCTTTTTAAGCAGACATTTAAATGACCTGGGCAAACGGAATGCTTTTATGGAATGCTAAGTATTTCAAATGGTGGTTTTTAATATCTATTTGTTTAATTGTTGTCAATCTTCTATTTTATAGTGTTTTTCACTGTACTTATTATTTTGCTTTGACTGACTGTCAACTGCCTTGAGTCCCTCTATGAGCTCATAAATAATATAGACAGACAGATAGATGAACGGTCTCCAGTTCAATCCTCAGCATTTCCAGGTAGGGATGGGAAAGGCTCCCATCTGGAAATCCTGGAAAACACCTGTCTGTCCAAAAAGTCAAATTGTTCATTACAGATAGCATATCATTAGAAAAGGGAATGTCTTGACTGGTGAAAGATGTCTGACTGTCACAGTCGGACCTCTGATTTTCAAATTAGCTTGTTCTGGTTTGTGATTGGTTATCAAGAAAAACAAAACAGGCTTCCTTTGCACCTGGGATTGGTCAGACACAAAGGTCTGTTAGAATTATATTTCTGGACCATTAATACTATTTCCATTTCTAATTGTGTCCTGAGCTACAATGGGTCACTGGTCTGATTCGTCATTCCTCAGTCAGCAACTATAAACAGAGAAGTTGGTTGTCTTTCTAACTGTAAACATGGTTCCTATAACCCCTTTGTGGTGCTGTTGTCATATGCTATCAAGTTGCATCCACATTACGGTGACCCCCTAGTAGGGTTTTCAAGAAAATTTAAAAAGGAGTTTTACCAACACTACCTCATGGTGAATTTCCATGGCTGAGTGGTGATTTGAACCCAGGACTCCTGCATTCTAAGCTGTCACTCTATTCTCTACACAAAACTTTGGCTGATACTGGTTTTATCTTGAAGCGGTGTAATGTTGTATTTCCTTCCTTCCTTCCTATCCTGCTTTTATTCCAAAGAGAACAAGGCAGCATACAGGAGCCCCACCCACCTCATTTCTTATTCTAACCATCCTGTGAGGTAGATTGGGCTGAGATACGATGCCTGAAATCCTGTTGCACAGCTTCCCATGTGTAGCATAGATGATGTCACCATCAGCTGCAAATCACCACCAATCAAAGTTGATTTCAGGGTACACACCACTTGTATGCAAAACAACAAAGTTACAGGCACCCAGGAATCCCTAGAGGTAGCTGTGACTCAATTGGTTGGCAATCTGCCACCAATGATGCCATCATGGCCATTGTGCATGTAGAGCTGTGCAACAGGACCTCAGCGAGTAACTGAGCCAGCACACCCAGTAAATTTTGTTTGAACTAGCTTCTCAAAATCAACCTTCTTTAATGCAGTGTTCTTGAGATGGGTTGAATTACAACTCTCTCTCCACTGGCCATGGTAGTTGGGGATAATGGGAGATGTCATCCAAGACATCCGGAGAGCACAGGGCTGAGGGAGACTGCTTCAAGCTCTGACACCATGGAACACTCTCCTCTATACAACCATTAAAGGTTTGGGAGATCTCTTCTGCATTGCTTCTGGCTACTCACCAAGATAGGTTAAAGCAGGAAGGCTTGTTTTTTCTCTCCCCACCCACTTCCCCCCTCCCTCCCTCCCTCCCTCCCTCCCCATGTTTCTGCTCAATTCCCCTCCATGTATACTTCTATTTTCCTCCCTCAAATCTTCCTGCAGTTTCTGGCAGCCCTAGCAGCTAGAGGCGTGTGTGTGTGTGTGTGTGTGTGTTGTGTGTGTGTGTGTGTTGTGTGTGTGTGTGTGTGTGTGTGTGTGTGTGTGTGTGTGTGTGTGTGTGTGTGTGTGTTGCACCCGCCTTTGTGCAAGGATGATTGATGCTGACACTATAACGGCAGACACACTGCAGTCCATCACCGCAGTCCCCCTGATTAAAATTCTGCTCCGGCCCCGACTGCAGCACTCCACAAATGGAATATTCTACATAATTTCCGAAAATGCTTCTTTTTATCACCCATTTCTCCTCTATCAGATGACACCCAGATTGATGGGAGATGACTCGTCTGACATCTCCCCGGTTTTACAGGCCCAGATTTACCACCCCCCTTAACCACTTTATGGCCGGCGATCCAAACCGACTGCTAATGCTCTCTCTCTCTGGGTTGCCGGCGCAGGTGTGTTGACTTGGAGGAAGGGGGGGAGAGGGGAAGAGGCTGGGCGAGGAGGAAGTGGAAAGAGGGAGGGTGGGGAATGGGGCCATTTTGGAGGCAAACTGGGAAACCACTGATCTGATGGGGATGTGGGGAGAGGGGTGGTTACATGCCTGCACGCCCCAAAACCATTTGCAGGCTGCCTGTTTGAATAAGAAAGGAAGACCACAAAAATGGAAACAGTATAATAAAGACTCTGGTATCATTGGGGGCAACTATATTTCCCCCCCCCCCAAAACATCTGACGCCTAACATTTTGGGAAAGGTAGTGGGATATAAATCCAATCAAAAACACCCCATAAACTTCCACCTGCTTTCAAAAGAGAAGGAAGAAGGGAGGTTATTTCTCAAAGGGATAATGATCCTGCTAGTGGAGGCCAGTGATGGAGGGCAGGCTTTGCCCCACTACCACATCAGTTCCAAATTACTGGCATGCCATTACGTTCTCTATAACTAGCAACAGGAAGGAGCTACACTCAGCTATTCCTGCTCTCTGCCCATGACGCCTTCCTGCTCCCCAGCCATTAAAGGCCAAGCCCCCTCCTATTGGCACCGCTCCGCCTCTTCATCTCAAAAGCCCCATTCAGAATTCTTTCTTGGTCATCCCCAAGTGTGGCCGTATGTCCTGGATGTTTTTCAGCTGTGCGACCACCCCTCTGAGATAGCATGAACACCCCATAGATTGGTGTAAGGACATTGTAACACAGTCAGTCCCCCTCCCTGTGTTATGATAATCATCATCATGTGCCATCAAGTCAGTTCTGACTTATGGTGACCCTTTTCAGGATTTCCTAGGTAGAGAATATGCAAAAGTGGTTGAGCGTTCCCTTCTTCTGTGGTGGAGCCCTGGGCCTGTGCAGCTTGCCCAAGGCCACCCAGGCTGGCTCTACTCACAGGAGCCACAGTGGGAAATCAAACTCCAAACCTCTGGCTCTGGCGTCAGATGCCTACACCACTGAGCTTTCTATCTTAGGTATGGCTTACGTTACCCTCAGTCTGTCAAATTGATGCATGAATCCATTGACATTCTTGATGTCGATACAAATCATAGCACTCTGTATCTTGGCACCACTTCAAGAAATGTGTACATACATATGTATATGCCTGTTAATTTTTAGTGCACGTGTCATTCAATGCTGTTGCCATTCAGATGAACATGACTACAGTATTTAATGTCTCATATATGCAGTCCTAGAACCTCTTGGTGCATGCACTGGATTCACACTTCTATGCTCAGGTGCAGTTATCCTGTCTTACAGGCAAAACGTAAAGGTGTAGTTACACTGATCATTTGTCCTGGTTTCTGTCCCACTGTTTTTGAGTGTGATCTAAAGTCATGTGGCTTTTGTTTCACTGTGCATGTTCACTTTGGAAAAAATGTACTCTGATTTTAATTTGCACAAAAAAATTTTCAGAAACTATGCAAGATTTAAATCACTTCATTTACCAGCGACAGCAATGCCAGAATACGTGGCTTCAATAGCTGCTGATCCTGGTGCCTCATCAATCCTAGAAGCCCCGATTCTGTCGTGGAAGTGTACACTATTGAAAATGGGAGGTAAGAACATGTACTGCTGTGGAGGTTTCAGGGAGAATCCATCATGTAAGTGAAACAGCGCTAATTTCAAAACAAAAAGTAAAGCTTTAGCTACACCTCCTTCACCCCCAGTTTCATTGCCCTCCTATACATGAGGAGAAGTCTGAAGAGGGGAAATGTTGCTATTTGTGAACACTCTCCATGTGAGGCAGGTCCCTAAAGGGCCCAATTCACCTGAAGAGCCCTCATGAATAACAGATCCCTCCCTCTTCGGTGCAGAGGAGGGTGACAGAACTGATGACATGGGGGGGGCTGGGGGTCATGTCATGTGCTTCCCTCTGTGCATGGTGATGTTAGTCAGTAGGGCTTCTTTTAATATGAAAAGAGGCAGAAGGCCCCATATTGCCTGCCTAAGGCAGCAAAAAGTCTTGGGCCAGCTCTATCCATGCGTGAGCCATATGGTTGGAGAACTCCTGTTATGCCATTTATGCCAACATGTTCCTACTCCAATTGAGAGCAGTAACCGAATCCTGAGAAGGTTCCAAGTTAATTAATCAAAATGATGATGGACCAATTAATTTTACTGTAGATTAATAATGTAGATATTTAATTGGAGCTATTCCCTTTAAAGTGATATTCTGGCATGTCTCTCTCTCACACACACACCACCACACACAAGTCTTTGTATATTTATTGATTCAAACATTCAATATGAATTTAATAATTATTTCACAAATGGTAGATTGTTTTATTTCATTTCATGTTAGCATTTATCGCCCATCTTTCTCCAAAATAAGATCCCAAGTGTCATATCATATTAAAACAGGCAATATTAAAAGCTAAAAAAAAACACTAGTGCAACTAATTATGTGTTGTTGTCTTCAAATAATCTTAAAAGGGGTTTCCAAATGACCTTTCAGGGATCTCTTAAAGTCTAATGCCCCTGACTGGAAACAGAGCTGAGCTGGAGCTACACATTTGCAGTAATTCACAGCAAAGCTTTTTTACTGTGGGTTAGCTGCAATTAGGCACAAAACCCCTTGCAGCATGAGTCCTGCTTTAATAGTGATTCCTCACATTAAGCGGAAAGAGCATCACCGGCTGGCCAGTGCAGGGAGGCTTCTGGGCCTTTGACATCACTGGAGTTCGGGCAGCAACGGAAAATCCATGACCGGATAGATCCCCTTGCCATGCCAGGAAACTAGGGAGGCCTTACTGCAGTTTTAAAAAGTGAGGGTTGGTCATCATTTTAAAACCATAGTACGACTTGTGTCAAGTGCAGTGACAGTTGTCACAAATTCCACCTGGTTTTCCCTGAATGCATGATTTTGTCCTTGATTCCCTTCCTAACTCTGATAACTCTTGAATTATAGGGCCAAAAAAGTTGGCACAGGGCTCTTTCTGACAAGGCATTTGCCATCCGCCACCCCACCCTGGCTCTGCCCCATGTGGTACCAGAGGAGCACACAGTGTGCCTGAATTTGTATGTAAACAAACCTGGTTCTCTTTAACAAAGATAATTCTTTTAACTGACCAAAAGAAATTTTAAAGGAAAAATTAAAGATATTCATGGCCTTGGGGAGCTCCTGTCCTCTATCCTTGTTCTTCTGTTGGTTCTGAGTAACAATGGATGGCTTCATGCAGACATGAATTTCAATTGAAAAGTGCCTAAACTCGCCAGATGGGAAGAAAGAGAAGCTCAAAATAAACCCTTCTTTCAGGAAAGACAAAAATATTGGAAAATTATGGGGTGTTTTGTTTAGATAACAGAGTATGAGGTAGAAAAACAACTCAAAAAGCACATCAGCTCAGTCTCTCTCTCTCACACACACACACACACACACACACACACGCACGCGCGCGCGCACACACACACACACACACACACACACACACACACACACACCGGTTTCTGTTCCATACAAACTACCATTTTGCATGATAAAATCACTCTAGAAACATTCAAAGAAGGGGAAAAGTTATATTTACTTGCAGTTACTATGTATACAATAAGAATGATTAAAAGGTAAAATGGAGTCTCGAGCAGATGAAAAAATCCTCCATGCTTGCTGCTTGGAGGAAAGTCAGAAAGAGAAGGAGAAAGGCTATCAACAAAAAGAGACAATGGAAGCAAGCAAAAAAAACAAGAAGAGGAGTTGGGTCCTGCCTCAAATGCTTTTTGTTGCTGTTTAGTCGTTAAGTCGTGTCCGACTCTTCGTGACCCCATGGACCAGAGCACACCAGGCCCTCCTGTCTTCCACTGCCTCCCAGAGTTGGGTCAAAGTCATTCTGATAGCTTCGATGACACTGTCCATCCATCTCGTCCTCTGTCGTCCCCTTCTCCTCTTGCCTTCACACTTTCCCAACATCAGGGTCTTTTCCAGGGAATCTTCTCTTCTCCTAAGATGGCCAAAGTACTGGAGCCTCAGCTTCAGGATCTGTCCTTCCAGTGAGCACTGAGGGTTGATTTCCTTTAGAATGGAAATGCTAGAGGTGACGAAATAACTCTCTCAGTCCAGTTAGTGGCAAAGAACAATCACATTAGGCTGTAAAGACCTTCTCCCACTGATGCCCAGTGTTAGTGCATGCAAGATTGCTATTATCCCAACAGAAAATCACTCAAAAAAAACCTACTAAAGTAAGCTAGACTATTTTATATCATCTGGATGGCAAGAAAAATACCAATAAAATAAGTGGGAAATCTAGTACATGTGCTACAACAAATACTACATTCAGATAAGCCCAGTAGTCACATGTTTTAGAGAGAAAGCTGCCTTCAAAGAAAAGTGCTATCTATTTATTTTAAAACGAGGTTGCCTCAATCCAGATTGGGCCTGCTTTTGTTTTGTAATTAGTCAACTAGGATACTGTGTGACTTTGTTTGCATCACTAGTATCTCAGGCATGTAGCACTGAAATTCAGTTCATGTGCTTGGAGGGATAACATTGTAAGCTGAGGAAATACATTTTAGTTCTGTAGAAATAGGGCTATTAGTACAGTAGGTGACTGCAAGCAGACACTGAGGGCCAGACATCTTCTGTTGGTGCTCAGCTGGGAGCAAGAAGAGCCCAAAGAGATACAGATCATGGGTTGCGATAAGTTGCCTTCCTGCCCATCTTCCTCAAGAAATTTATTCAACTCAAATTGCTTTTAGAACAGAAGCAAGATAGTGGGGGAGTGGGGGAGAGATACTTGGATAACACCTCAGAAACAACTGTTAGTTGTATTTGTTGCCAAAATGTTTTCCCACTTGTCTATGGCCAGTAACTAGTGTAATGCTTAACTGGTTATTTATGTCAGTTGTGTTCATATGCCATGTTTCCTCCATGGATCTTAAGCCAGTGTGTGCACGACTCCTTCTCTCCACTTTACCCTCATAAAAACAACCCTGTGAAGGAGACCTGGCTAACAGAAAGTGTGACTGGCCCAAGTCACCCACTCAGTTTCATGATTTAAATAGAGACTTTGAATGGGCATATCCAGAGTTCCCAGTCTGCCACTCTCACCACTGTACCTCACTGGCTCTACATGTAATCTCTCTCTGCTCCCATCCCCAACAATGTGCATTTCAAGTCCTATATGCATTTATGAAAGTGGAGTGTAATCCATGAAAGTTCATGCTGTGATAAATCTGCCAGAGGTATGGCAATAAAAATGGGATAAAGTGGCATGACTGTGTTGTGTAGCTACAGCTTAGGACCTAGACTCCTGACTGAAAAGAGGAATCTGCTGGATTTTTATGACCATCAACCAAAAGAACATTAGATTATGGAAGTACCACTCTTCTCCTGTAACATCCTTCTAAGAAGATGAATCTTGAGTAGGCACCCAGGTCCCTGAAATCTCTCACCATTCAGAAGGGAAGCATGTAGGCAAAACAGTCTAACCAGAATCTGGCTTTGTGGGAGAAAAGAACTGGGCATGGATATCAAATGTGTTAACCTTAACACATTTGAGTATTGGCCTAGATTGCCTGAGGAGGCCTGTGCCTTTCCCCAATGAAATATCATCTCTCTCCTCAAAGTATCCCTTTCACAAAAATTTTAATTGGGTGCAGATTTCTGCAGCAGCTTTTTTCCAAAGCTTCCAAGTTACATTTGAGGCTGCAAGAACAGCTTTTAAACAGAGAGCCTGGCCAAAGCCTGGCGCCAACTCCCAAGCATGGAATGGAAGCAAAGTCCACAGAAGAATCATAGAACTCTACAGTTGGGAGGGAGCCCAAGAGTCATCCTGTCCAATCCTCTGATGAAGCAAGAAATTCATGGCCAAAAGCATCCCCAACAGGCGGCCATCCTACCTCTGTTTTAAAAACTCCAATGAAGGCACTCTTCAAACAGTTTTTAAAGTCCAAATGTACATTCTTAAGATTTAGGCAAAATCTCTTTTCTTGTAATTTGAATCCACTCCTTGGGTTCATACCCTCTGGAGCAATAGAAAACAAGCGTGCACCATCTCCCATATGGCCACCTATTTAAAGATGGCTATCATCTCTTGAAGGGAGGGCTTGTAACCAATCCCCCATGGATACTGCTGCTATACTACAAAGGACTACGAAGAAGGTACATAAACTTGTATATCACCCTTTTGGCATTTAACTTCCCTTCCACACATTATTGGGACCAGTGATCATCCCTAGGCTCACAGGCCCCTCTCTTATTATCTATTGGGCTCCCCAACTCACCTTATTTTAGACAATACAATTAGACTGTAATCACCAGGATAAAAGTGACAGAACTCAGCACAAGCCACTAAAATCCTCCTTCATCTGAATCCAGTCCAGCTTTCATTCTGGAATCTTTTATCAAAAAAAAAAAATTCCAAACTTTCTTTACTTCTCTGCAGTATCGCCACTCACAAACAGAGACAGGGTTCCAGAGCCTGTTGGACGTGAGAATTATATGTCCCTCTCTGATTCGGAGAGATGATGTTTGGTCTGATTTCCAGTCTAGAAACACCTCTCTTTTTTATGCCTGAAGGGGAGAAATTCTCCATCACAGACACTGAGGCAAAGAAAAGTTCTGCAGAATGTCAGTTGTGGTCACTTTACTCTTAGTTTGCTGTGGCATTTTCGGTGTGTTAAGAAAAAAGAGTGTGAGGCAGTAGAAAGCCCTTTACAGAGGATACTGCGGAGCCACTTTAGCAACATCCCATTTTCAGAGATGTTATAGCCCAAACCTGTGATGTCACAGAAGCAAGATCTTTGTGATGACATGAGGTGTGTTAATGGGAGGAGTTGGCCCTAAAACCGATGATGATAGAAAGGGGTAAAACCCAGCCAGTCAAATAATACAACAAGACAATTCCGTTGTGTTCCTCTTAAGTTAGTGCTAGACCAATCTCATAGGCTCTTCCAAAAAAAAAAAAAGAAATGTGTCATCAAAACAGAACAGAGATATGCACAGAGAGAGAGAGAGAGAGAGATGGAAATCTAGAAATTAGCACTGCAGTTTGTATAGAAACACACTGCCTCTCAGTACATTGAGGCAGACTGTGACCAGACACAGTTTTATGGGGGGGGGAGATGACTACATTGGTCATTTACCTCAAAATTTGCATCGGATTAGGCGCAGATGCATCAAATTAAAAAACATAACGCTCAGCGTGAGGAACCTCATTGTGGAACCATGTCTTTCCTGGGGAGAACCATCTTTTTTAGTTCGGCTAACAGGGTTTGTTTCGTTTTGCTGCAAATGGACTCACATTGCTTTTCCATTCTTTGATCTGTTTCAGAGTTTTGAATTTTTGGTTAAATACCTGTTTGCTGCACAGTAGAAGTACAGAGATCCACAGAGGAGTATAGCTTCATCTTCCCCAGGTAGTCCACCCCTTTCTCATTCACAGGGACTTAACATCTCAATAACTCATTCTTGAAACATGTAGGAGAAAGATTTAAAATGTTCCATTACTAACTGTTGTGAACAGATTGACTGCAAAACTAACAGCTGACTTTCAACAAGCTCAAGAGAAGGAAAAACTCAGCGGAGAGGAGGGGCTCTCTTTAAACTTGGAGGCTGGAAGGAACGACTGGTTAGTGCTGGTAGATTGACAGCCACCCCAGCCCAGAAGGGGTCCCTCCCAGCCACACCTACTAGAGGCAGCATGTGAGGTTATAAAACCTCCAACATGATCTGCTGACCCAATGCAAAGGGGTGCTTGCAGGGATGTCAGTTCCCCTCAAGTACCTGCTGGTTTCAAAAAGTCTTTCTTTTTCAATGCTTACCTGGATCAGATTAGCACTGACATTAAGTGATACCTCAGCTGAGGGAAGGGAGAAAGTGAAGGGGGGGGGACCCCAGTGGAAATTGCCAATTGACACCTCATCAGGCAAAAGGCAGCTTCTACTGTTGAAGCTCTGGGCAAACTTTCTCTCCCTCAGCTGTTGTTTGTCATTTGGACAGCTGGATTTCACCCACAGAAACCAAGGTATTTGTGGACCCAGTTTGAAAAACTGCAGATCAAAATTCTGACAGTAACCACAAATGTTTCCCAAGGAAGTCTCATAGGCACAGCCCCAAGTGTTGAAACAGGCACACCATTTTATTGGGGAGCAGGGGAAATTCTCTGAAGACTTAAGCATGTCAGGTTACCAGAGTCTGCCTTTGGGAAGGACAGCTCAAGTTCAAGCCAGGGTCTAAACTGGCTCTGAGTTCAAGGACAGCAGCTTCCTGTTTAGTGTCAAAGATGAAAGCAATGGATGTGTCTTTGTGATGTCATAGCCTCTATACCTTTGTGCTGTCACAGGAGATAGGGTATTCAGCAGCAACTCTTAACTGTTGTGACAGGCAATACAGAGACACCGCGATCAACCTAAAGACCAACCAAGCAGCAGGGCTGTTACAGGCCTGTCTTTCTGAATATTTGGGGAAAGATTGTGATTCCCCTCCATTAGGACACTGCAGGGTGTCCCTGCAATGCACAGCTGCAGTGGCAGTAGTGGATCTGTCTGGCCAGAATGAGGTCCTTCTTGGGGGAACACATTCCCCCCCCACACTTGGCTTGAATTCTCCACATAACACATCTGCCTTATCCCTCAGATTATCTAAAGCTGCCCATCTCCTCTGCTGGTATTCCTGATTAGCTCACACTGAAGAGTCCCTATTAGCTTCACAGCCTGCCAATTCTCCTCCTTTGTAAACACATCACACTCCCTAGAGATTGCTGAAGGACATATGAAGATATGGGGCAGAACGGTCCCTTCTCTTATCTCTCTCCCTGTCTCTCTGTTCCCCCTCCTTTCCTCCATCCCTCAGTGCAATGAAGTCTGTCTTTGCCCTTTTGCCACTGCAACGAGGAATTGATGCAGGATCCTGGGGGCAGAAGAAGCAACGACGTGGAATCAAGCAAGGGGAAATGGGGGCTGAATCTTCCAGAGCGACTTCCCAATGGGACAATGAGCTGCACTGAAACCACCCTTTTGTGAGACATTAAAATAACAGAGTACTTCTAGGCCTGGGGCTGAGGGGTGGGGCGCAGAGGAGAGAGAAGAAGAGAAGGTGTCCTAGACATTTAGAAGATCAACAGGACAAGGTTGTGGAACCACTCTGCAGAATCGAAGTACTAAAAGCTCACATAACAAGGAAGGCAATGAATTGGCTGCAAGGACTCCCCCGCAGGCAATGACAGAGAAAGAGAGAGATGAGAGAAGAAAGTGTGAAGGACACAAAGTAGGAAGAGAAGGAACGCCTGGGCAAACGGAAGAGTGGGACTGGTTATGGCCAGGTGGGGAGCAACCCAAAAAATGTGGCTGCCTGAAGTGAAGAAGAAGATGCAATCTCCTCGTCCTGGGCCAACAGAAACTATCTGGACTAACAGTTGAGTCTTAATTCATCACTGGAGATGGGACAACATCCTTCACCATTCCTGTAAAGAGCTGATGGCAGGGTGGCTATAGAACTCTCTCCTCAAAGACTTGCTGTCCAGAGTCTTTCCTCTGTCCTGCCTAATGGCAGAGCCAGCTCCAGTTATCATAATAGGTAAAGGTTTCCAAGTGATGAAAAATAACTCTGAAGTAGAATTGATTTATTCAAATATCCAGGAACATTATGTAGACCTGTAAAATGAACCCGAATGAATGGGCAACAGAGCCCCTCTTAAACAGGAGAATTACTGGATAGCTCAGCAGTTTTAAGTCTCTGGGTTGGGAGTTTGATTCCCCACTGGTGCCTCCTTGACAGAGGCTGGACTAGATGACTCATAGGTCCCTTCCAGCTCTGCAGTTCTAAGATTATTTACTGTATAAGATTAAGGATATGTGGATGAACCTTAGGCATGTGAAATCTACAAAAGTAATTTTATTTCTGAGACTATATCTATCAGGTACATTTTAAATCCTCCATGGGCTCCTGTTCTGCTGCCTTACTGTAGCATGGAGGTGCATTTTGAGCTCTTGAGTAGGACACAACATCTGTAAGGGACTGCCAAGGCTGGCTGCAGCAATAATGAACACAAGGCTAGCCTGAAATAACTGCACCCTGCAATAATGATGGGGCCACTCGTACTGGGAAAGGTACTCAAGGGAAAGCATTATTATTGTGGTTACAGTTGCTGTATTGTTAAAGTTTTAAATATTATTCAATAAATTTATATCCAGGTTTCCACTCTCTACTCTGTACAAACAGAGTTTATATCAGATAAATCAACAATATAGTGTAATAATAAAAACAGAATAAAAGCCAGAAGCAACAAGATAATAATCCATTAGAAGCTTTTAAAAAATGATAATTAGATGCTTGCTAATGCTTGGCCAAATTTAAAAAAGGGTTTTAATCATTGGTTGAAGAATAACACATGAAGATTCTTGATGTGCCTCTCTCTTGGCATGTGTCTCATTCCAAGTGTGGGCACCACCGCTGAATGTGTCCTCTCCCAGTAAGGCACAAGTATTTCAACTCAGAAACAGAAGGTGAAAGAAATCAGGAGAAGGGCTCCCGCCTTAGATTTTAACCCATGCAAGAAGATTTAATTGCTTACTTCAAGGCTCACATGTACGTTGAAGGGTAGACTGTGAAGAGGCTTGTTGTAGACGCCTCTTCGCCTTTGTTCATACAAGTGTATACAAGTGCATTTTGTTCAAAATTGCACTAAATCATGGATATTCTGAGTTTAGCGTTCTTAGACTCCAGTGTCCTATGAACAGGAATGTTGACAAGTCTTTGTATCCAAGTCTGAATCTGAGCCTTTGGTACCAAATCCTTAATCTTAGCTTATTCCCCCAGAAAAAAAAAGGATGGGTGGGCTCCCAGTTGCAAGTCAAGTCTGAGTCATTGAAAAACAAACCTGAGTCAAGTCTGACTTGAGTCACTAGTGTGACTTAAGTCTGACTTGACAGTGAGTCCAGTAACTTGAGTCCCCATCCCTGCCTATAGATACTCCCAACTAGAGAGTACACCCATGGATTCAACTGCTGAACGGTTCAGTCAGCATTTACGTAACTCGTGTTGAGCTAATGAGCAAAATTCTTGCTGAGACTAGTGACAGGATACTAGCTATAATGCTATCATGAAGTATCCTTCATAAATATGGCAACAACCTTCCTGGACCAGGACACATCCGCAGTCATGTTGTGGTCAAGGTCAGAAGATTTTAGATGATTCTAGAATATTTGGGGCAGAATTCAAGAAATGCCCAACCTAGAATAATGGGACAAGATTCTAGGACAGAGAATTGCAAATGCCAGCCGCACTTCCAATTCCGCCACATCCGTTTATTTTCATTAAATGAAATTTCTCAGACATCACCATCATTATCATGCCAGCTGCTAGATAAAGAAGTGGTAAGGGGCAGCCCTTGATAGATTCCTGAACATCAGCTCCCATCATCACTCACAATTGGCTATCCTGGCTTGTGACAACAGAACTTGTACTCCCAGAATATACAGAAGGCCACTAACCCTGCCCTATCAGCACTGGTATACATCAGCCCTTCTCTGTCTGTTGGACAGGCAGTGCTATCATCTTAGCCCTTGGACTAATTTTAAAAAAGAGCACCCTGACTTTTGTTTGTTTGTGGGGTTTTGTGGGTTTTGTCACCAATTGTAGGCGACTTCTGGATGATGATCAGCTGCCCTGGCTGTCCCTTGGAATGACCTGGCAACTCAGATTCTTTTGGAATCCACTGCAGCTGGGGTGAGATCAGCACTTTTTCCAATGTAAACAAGATGTGTGCATGGACACTGGGCCTTGTTTTGCAGGTAGATTGTTATCCTAGAAGCCTTCAAGAAAAAAGATCTGTGGTTCTTGCATGGTCTGTTCACTAATTTTTTCTAAGTTACCTTTTTTTTTTTTTTTTTTGGCAGGTGAATTATAAAAATGTTGTGATGCATTAGGAAATCCAGCAGCAGGGAGAGTTAGGAGTTCCTGCTTAAAGAGAAAGAAGGACAAACAACACCCCACAATGTGTCTGTTGCTCTCATATGGTTAAGAGCGTCTCTATACACATTTCAGAAAATAAAACACTAATTCGATCGGAACATGCAGACCTGCAATATGGTCCGGAGAGATGCCAGTGACCACCAAAGCCACTAAGGTGTCCTGGAAAATGGCTTTAAAAAGGTCACCCACAGAAGCAACCAGTGACATATCAACTATGTAATTCTTGATTGAAACGGGTCCTGAAGGTATTTTCCAAAGGTCGGTAGAGTTGCAAGGATATGGCCAATAAGATGGAGAGCCATCCTGGTGCCAGAGCTACAACTTGCTTGTGATGACGTTCCTGGGAATGTCTTCCAGTTTAGCTGGTGGGTTCCGCAAAGCATCATGTGGCAGCTTCTCAGTTCTCTTCCCTCCCTCCCGTTTCTCTTTCTGATGCTCCGAACCATCCACTGATGAAGTGGGCAAGAAAAATGGCCCTGAATTAAGCTTGTCGTAAATAGACAAAAAATTAACTCCAGCCTTCCCTTTGATGATGATGCCGGAGCTATTGGCAGGCACTCCCAAGCAGCAAAGTCGGCCGGGGGCCAGCAGGAACGCAATTGCCTTCCACTGCAGGAATGAATGACAGTCCAACTCCAGGCAACCGGGAGTGAAGGTAGCCAGGATAGGGCCAGGGGATATCTTGTGGAGCGGGGGGGGGGGGGGTAGTAGGAAGGAATAACAGAACCACTTAAATCATTTTGTCTGAGAAGACAGCAAATTAGGAATTATTATGACATTCCTGAATGGATTCAGGAGCACAGTGGGGGAGAAGAAGGAAAGGTAGAGGGGGCTGCTGCATTCCTTACAAAACCCCAGGGGATGTTCGTCCCTTTCTCTTTGGGTTCAGGGGCTGCTGTATCCTTGGGAGATGCCAGGATACAGCAGCGACTTACACCTTCATGCCCATAACTAGAAAAGTAGCTTTAAAATGCCATTTCACCACAAAAGGAGTCCAGTTATACCTTATTAAATTACCGTTATCATCCATCCAAAGTTAGATCTTTGTTGTTCAGAAAAGGACCAAACTATAAAAAGCTATTTATTTGTTTTGAATATCCATCCAATGTAGTAGACAGAGGAGAAAAGTGGGGTTCTGGGGGAGCCCGCACACACCTCCCTTGGCCATGAACATTCGCTGGGGGAAGTGGCAATGGTAAACTGCCATTTGAACATACCTTGACACCATTTTATGGTCACATGAGTCAGAAGCAACTTGACTACACTTACCAACAAATTGGTTTGTACCAAATGATGGGTGCAGGGAAAACTGAACACGGATCTATTGAAATGCAGGGCAGCTGCTCTTTCATTTTCTTTCTGAAGATGCAGAATACTCCTTCTGCCAGAGGGACATTGAGGATAAACCCTGAATGACTCAGTGGCAACAGGTCATAGAAAATGTGGCAGATGTAGATATATACCTACAATATTTTGTAACTCAATGGATAGAGGGGAATATGAGGAGTGAATCATCTGGAAACACATTTGCTGACATGAGACTTGTAGTTGAATATGTTGTGTGCATGTCATACACAAATACAAACACTCACAGGCACACATGTCTCATATTAGAGATCATCAGGATCATACCTCTTAGTCTCACCACCCTCACAGGTGTGTCTGATGGGTACACAGGAGAGGGACTTCTCTGTAGCTGCTCCCAGACTCTGGAACTCCCTCCCACAGGAGACCAGGCTGGCCCCATTTTTGCTGTCCTTCCGCAAGCAGGCAAATGCCTTTCTCTTCAGGCAAGCTTTCCTTCTGAAACTGCCTGCCTGAATGAGTTTTTTTAATGGATTTTTGTGCCTTGCTGCCCTAAATGTGTTTTGGTATACTTACGGGGGTTTTTTTTAGTACAGTGTTGATTTTTGATCCTTTTTAGTATTTGTATACTCATTGTTGTTAGCTGTAAATAGACTCTTTTAATAATGTAAGCTGTCTTCGTTTCTTTTTAAGGAGAAAGGCAGATTTAAAATATCCCTTGAACGTTCCACAGGATTAAGATTAGCATGCAAAAGCTTGCTAAATTGGCTTCACCCAATTTATGACTGAGGGAATTATTCTCATTTTGTGTTTCTTTCAAGACTGGAGAGCAATCTTTATTTTTATGCATTCATGTAAACATTGGGCCCCCAGTAGAGATGAGCACAAATTGCTGGTCCTGTGGTTCATCCCAGTTCATTTACTGGCCCAACAGATGTTCCATGGCTTGTTGCCCCAGCCCCTCCAGGGGGCGCCCACTCAGAGGCACCACCCCAACTTTCCTGCCCCACCTCCTCCAGGCACTGCCTCTCAGTGGACGCCTGCCGGAGGAGGTGGGGCTTGAAAGTGCCAAAAAGTTGTTTGTCCAGTAAATGAACCATAACGAACCAATGAGCTGGTGGTTCATGCCCATCTCTAGTCCCCAGGTGTTCAGAAATCCTGGCCAGCACAGCTAGCAGTGAAGGCTTCTGAGAGTTGCAGTCCAATAATGTCTGGATACCCAAAGTCGGGAACCACAAAGGTAAAGAATAGCTTCCAAGAGAGGACTCCCCATTGGTATGTATTCAAGCAGTCCTGAAAACCCTCAGAAGATATGGATTTGGATATTTAGCATATTAACACTCGTGTATTAATAATATGCTAATTTAACATATTTAATACTATTATTCCCAAGACTAATTTGTTTTAAAGTTCTCTCTTCTTGACTGATTTATACTGATAGTCTTATTGTGTGTGAGGGGGAAAGGGAAAGAGAGAGATTGTACTTTGCTCCACCTTGGGTATGTATGCCATGAAATGTGATTAGTCGAAACATGGCAGCCAGACAAATGTGCCTCTGACTGGGTGTGAAGCAGCTACTCCTCCCTTTTCCAGTTGCACTATTTTTTCCCCACCTTAGTTTGCCTCCATTTTTGTCACTTCGTGACAAGAGGTCATGGACTTATCAGGACTTGTGTCCTGTTAGCTGTGCTTCACTAAGGTGCTGGAGCAGCATTGCCACCACAGCCCACCATGGCCTTGAAGCTCTGTGGAGCCTCTGTCCCAAGATTTTGCAAGGAGCCAAGGCTGTAATCAAACGTATCCATGTTCTGCAAACTGCTTCAAATGTCTCTTCCTTGTACGTACAACACAGAGAGACTTTCAACGCCTGGGACGTCCTGTAAAACTAAACTAGCCTCCCTGGCACAAAGGGGCCCAAAAAACAAACCCAGAGTTTCAAGATGGAGAAAAATGTATGGGAACTTACAGAGGAAGAAAACAGTACAAAGGTGGAGGAGACTGCAGAAATATTTTTTGGATACGGGAGGGGGATTCGAATAAAATCAGCACAGAGCCTGGCCCTTAAAGGGACACAAACGCTGCATATGGGCATGCCTGTCAGCCAACCTAAATTAATCTGTGACTTTGGTAAATGCTTACAACGTGTGTGCACCTCCAAGCAGCTGTGCGCCCCAGATGTGCTTAGCCCCAGAGTCAGGAGTGAGCTCCGGAGCCCCACAGCCCTTCATCTCCCCTATAACCATGGGGATATGCAGGAAAGTGCAGAAGACATGATGGCGATGGAGCTGAGTGGAAGTAACGACAGGACTTCCAGGGGAGGGAGAGTGGGAATCCGTTTAATAGTCCTGGAGAGGAGGTTGAGCCATAAAGTCCAAGGCAATTCTCCATGGCTCACTTACCTGCTTCATTTATTCGCTTCTCCCTCTGATCGATGCCGATGGATTTTATTTTTAAACAGTGGAGAAGACATGGAAAGACTGCAAAGTGTGCGGCAGGAAGAGGAGCCAGAGAAATCTAAGGGCTAGCTCCGCCAGCAACAATAGCTTGGACAAGTTACTTTTCGAGAGTCCAGTTCCAGAATTCTCCAACCAGCAAGGCCATGGACTCTCAAGAATTATAATCACCTCTCCCAAAATCTAACTAAAAGGCTGGTCATCCAAACTTCTACTGTCTGTTAAAATCTCCTGCTCATGGTACAGTTAAAATTAGGAGTTAAAATGCTAACTGGGACTGGGTACCCCCTGTTGTAGCACCTCAGCTGGCTGTTGATCCATTTCCAGGCAGAATTCAAATGGCTTGGGTCCAAACTATCTCAAAGACTGCATCTCCCTTTATGAGCTTGCCTGGCTGTTAGGATCACAAGAGGAGAGCCCTTTCTCTTGGTGCAACCACCCTCACAGGCACATTTGGTGGTGACATGGGAGAAGGCCTTCTCTGTTGCTGTTCCAGACTCTGGAACTCCCTCCCACTGGAGGCCAGACTGGCCTCATCTTTGCTGTCCTTCCACAAGCAGGCAAAGACTTTTCTCTTCAGGCAAGCTGCCCTGAGGAGCTGGCTGCCTGAGGGGGGGTTTGTTTTTGTTTGTTTGTTTGTTTGTTTGTTTTAACAAATGGGTTGTTGTACCTTACCGCATTTAATGTGTTTTGGTGTTGCTTTTTTTTGGGGGGGGGGGGGTATTGGGTTCATTGATCCTTTTAGTATTATATACTCAATATTATGAGCTTTAAATGCCGTCTTTAAATTGTTGTAAGTCACTTTGGGTCCTTTTTAATGGAGAAATGTGGATTAAAACAAAAAAAACCAAGAAGCAACACATATCCAAGTGTGGGCTACCAAATGTTTTCCAATGCAGCTACACTGCCTATAGATGTGCACAGAGGACACTTTCAAGTCTGATTTGTTTTGGGTTCTTTGATAGGGATGTCTGCACCCCCAATCGTATTCTGGGTGCTGAACCAAATAAAGCCAAATGAAAACTACTCCAAAAGGAGGCAACAAAAACAGGACATGAGACAGAAAATTTCAAATGTCATCAGGTTTATGGAAGCTCTAACAGCCCCTTGATGTTCGCATTTATCATCATCAGTAGGAAACAGTACAGGTGACAAAGAGAAACATCATCATGATCATCATCGTCATCATCAGACTTGCAGAAGGCAACATTATTTTATATTCATCTTTTTCTTTTTCTTCACTGTCACGGCCATTGCCAGTTATTGCCAGTATCTGGTGGCATTCGAGCCAACAACAGGTTCTCCTCAGACCACATGAGCAACCTTTGGAGTACAAGAGAGGTTGCTGCCTGGCCTCAGAAATGGGTGAGGTAATTTCGCACACATGGATCAAGCGAAGGTAATCCAGAAGAGGAAATCTGAAATCGAATATCTGAAATGTTTAGGTTCCTCTCATTTGTTAAACTGAACTCTTTGGATATAAGAGGCTCTGTTTCAGAAATGAACTAAGGAATCTGAAAATGACAGAAAGAGCCTCATTAATGTTGTTTTTCATTTATTACAGTCCAGAAGTCCCATCCTTAGCAGAGGAAACAAATAAGGACTTTTTCACCAATCATTAGCCATTCTCAGATCATAACGCCACTCCAGCTTTTCTTTGGATGAGGTTGGTCAGCATGGAGAACATGTGGCCTTGGAGATCTTGTTGGACTACAGCTCCCATCATTCATCACAACTAACTGTACTAGCTAGAGCTGGCAGGATTACAATCCAGCAACATCTGAAGGGCCACACATTCCTCTACTCTAGAATAAATTCATGTGATATATATGGACACCCCCCCCCCCCCTCTCTCTCTCTCTCTCTCTCTCTCTCTGTGTGTGTGTGTGTGTGTGTGTGTGTGTGTGTAACTATTCTGTGATTGTTTAAATTCAATTGACCAAATTAGATGTATAACACAGAAGAAGGAAGGACAGAGTGAGATAAATTAACTCTTTCTACTTTAGCCATTTTTTCAATTCAAAGTTGTTGTTTTTTCCAAAATTTCACTTCCTTTAACAGATGATACAATGAGGTATAATTATTAGCTGGAAAATATGGGTGTTTATGTTCGAACGAATGAACATTCCTAATGAGAGGGGCCCATTTAGTACATTTCTCCATTAGGAATTAAATGCAATAGAAATACATTTCTTCCAATAGACCAGGGGTTTATTTGCTGTCATTCGGTTTTCATTTGTTCCTCTTGCTGTCAGATTAACCTTAAGTACAGGGAGTGGAAGAGAAGAGTTTAAAATCAGGGAACCTGGCAGTGTAAAGGGTCTCATTGTGGGTGTTGCACCCCAATGATACAGATAAAATGGAATGCATTCAGAAGAGGGCAACAAAGGCTGAAACTGCACCAGCACAATAGGCCAGAGAAAGATCATTTGGTGTGGTTTGGCAGCAAAGAGGACCAACTCCACTTGTTTAACACACGGCCACGTAGTTGTGGGTTTTCTTATTCTTTAATCCAGTATATTGTTACACACACCGTGAAATACTGTGGCACAAGTGCTTGTGCACACAGTTCCTGTGGGCATGTCGGGCACTGGGTGCATGAATACTTGACAGGAAGGTTATGCACTGGTGGTGGTGGTTGTTTTAAATTTTTTGAGAAAGGCGTTGATGTACATATGTTCACATTCTACCACCCAAACCAGGCTGGGTGCTATTTTTAATTGCTGTTCAGCTTGGTGTCATGTGTTATGACAGGAGTCAGTATGGATCCAGTCCAGTTTTTCTTAAAAGTGTCGTTTCAGCCAAAAACGGTCAGGGATATGGAAGATGCTGCCTATGAGGAAAGGAGAAGAAATTCAGTTTGTGTGAGCAAGAAAAGAGAAAGCAAGGAGAAGGAATAGAGGAGGTCACCTTTGAAATCCTGAAAGAATATCATGTAGATGAGGGCAAACGGTCTTGGCTCCCCAAAGGGCAAGGCTGGAACTCACCGGTTATAAATGACACCGTAGAGTAGACTGAAGTTGACCATTGTGAGAAACCTCTACGCAGTGAGAACCCTTGGACAAAAGGATCAGTTCCCTTGGTATCATTGTAATGGCACCTTGAAAAATGTGAATGGATTCTTATGAAACCAGAGAAAGACTTATCTTTGAAAGATAACAGTATCATGAATGAATTGTCACCAGATAGGTGACAAGAACTGCTGATTCCTTTCAGGAAACCACTGCCACTGGTCTGTGAAGTGCAAAACACACCTTCTCTTTGGTCACTGGAGTGAAAGGGTGATGATGGCCAGGGTACCTGTACAGTTGAAAAATCTTCCTGAGGAGAACACGCATGAGAGGAGGCCTTCAACTTTTCCCCAGTGGTCAGAAGCCACGTCTCACGTCCTGGGATACCATTAGTCAAGAAGGTACCATTTGCTTGAAGAAGGAAGCTGTCTAAGACAGAAATGATCTGAAGGCAACCATGATGGCCACTTATATGAAAGCAGGTGAATCAAGACCCAACCCCCACCCACACACCCCTATCTGTCTATCACCCCACATACAACACCATATCCCGTTCTTTCTAACATCCCCCAAAAAGTTGTTGACAGAATTAAATGAAAAGTTAAGCTGCTCTGAACTCTTTGAAGCACATGCAATGTAAAATAAATGCATGCATACATACAACAACTGAGGAGAGTTCGTTACACACTGTGGCACCGACCCACCTCAAGTAAGGAATGACAACCTTGTGTCCTTGGGACATCATTATTGCTAACTTTCTGTGGAATAGATTCACTGGGTGAAACCCAGCAATGAGTGAATCAGGCCCATTGAAACAGTAGGGCTTACAAAGTTGATCTAAAAATCCACTGATTTACTGGGCCTACTCTAGTTGTGACATACTACTCAATTTCAGCCTTAATCTGTGTGTGATTGGAGCCTCACTCTGTGCTGTGGTTGTCATCATGATGACTTTTACCACCACTGCCACACATACACAGTTGTCGGTTTCCATCTCTCCCTTTTCCTCTTTTCCTCTTTCACGGACACAAATTAACTTGACACAGAGTCCTGGTACCCAGACAAGCTGTATGACAGAGAGAGGATTCTCCTCCCTCTCTTTTCCATTCCCGGGAAGAAGATTTAGACAAATGACAAGCCATGTGCTTCAGCGCTGCATCTTCTTTGCAGATTCCAATGTAAATTCACAAGGTCAAAGCCATTACGGGTGTTATTAAAAACATAAATGTTGCAGAGTGAAGAGAGAGAGGCGGGGGGGGGAGAGAGAGAAAGGCAGAAGAGAAAGACTCTCTCTAAAAAGACAGAGGATGAGATGGAAGGGGGTGGTGGTAATTGTACCTGCCCTTTCCCCATTCCCTCCTCCCTCCCCGTCAAGCTTCATAGGGTACTGAATGCCGTGATTTCAAGACATACACAGAACATTGCTTTTTAATTTAAGCCGTTAAGGTCAGTGGCAGCAAATGGAGCAGAGTTTTAAATTACAAAAAGGGAGGGGAACAGAAAGACTTGTTGGGGAGGGAGATAAGCTAAGGCAGAATAAAATGACAAAAAGCAAGAGTTGATGGAGAAAGATCCAACAGTGTGCAGAGTTTCCAGAAGGTTCTCTCGAGAGTGGCGCAGGTGCCGCCCACATGTCCATTCAGAACTAAGGTTCTGAGAGTTCCTTTCCAGTTTTTATTCCTGATATTGTAAGGCCGGAATGGGGAACCTCCCAATATTTCGGGTATCCGCTCCTAGAAGCCCCAGTCAGCAAGGCCAATGGATTATCAGGGATGATGGGAGTTGTAGTCCAAAACATCTGAAGGGCCATTGGTCTCCCGCCTTTGTTTTACCGTTTTCCTACACTTCCTTCTATAGTGTAGCCTGCAACCTGTTTTATTGCTTGTTTTATAATGATGTATTCTGCATATAAGTTAAATAAGCAGGGAGACAATATATAGCCTTGTCGTACTCCTTTCCCAAATTTTGAACCAATCACAATTACTGTGAGCAGCTCATCCTAATTCTGATGTTTATTTTTGTGGTGTTTCGATCTGATGATCCACCCTTAGCTAATTTCTTCACAACCCCAACAGCATTCTAAAAACCTTTTAAATTAAATAAATAAACAGGGCATTTATTTAATGATATCATCTGACAAATTTTGTTTACCTAAACATTACTGGGGACATATTGGGCTGAGACCTGGGTCAGTGACCGACATCAAAGCTTGTAAATACTACGTTTTTGAAAGACAACACCCAGATCTCCTCTGGCTTTCTTGATGCCTGATGTGCTCCACACACCTTATTTTGTCCTGATAATTTAAGCCAGAGCTGAGCATCTGGTGGCCCTCTGGATGTTCTTGAAGGGCCACAACTCACCAGCATAACCAGTGAGGAGGTATCTTGGAAGTTTCATTCCAACATTCCTAAAGGGATGCACAATCTCCATCCCTGTTTTAAATCAAGATGTGTGCTAAAAAAAAAAAAAGATATTCCAATTGGATGTTTATTTGATCCAGCCTCTTCCAAGGATCCTTCGGGAAACAAATCCATACCCACATTTCCTTGCAATCACCATGTAGTCTTATCTGCAAAATCCTTCATGTTTTAAGAACATGAGAAACCTTCCCCGGCCTGGTACTTTCCAAAGGCCCTGGACTACAACTCCCATAATTATCACTCTGTTTAGAAGTGATAGGAGTTGTAGTCTGACACATAGAGTAATGGCTAGCTTGCAGAGAGCGGTTGACCATCTGTGAGGGGATGGATCATGCCACTCCTTGGGTGAGAATCTTAAGAACTAGAAACACCCCTTGCCCTGTGATGATCCTCTCATACGACTGTATTCCTGGTTTTCCTCCCAGGATCATCTGGAGACTTAAAAATTGCTGGATTTAGTGAATTCCTACAGTAGATGCCAACAACTGTACCAACTCTTGGGGGGCTAGGGGCAGTGTTGTGATACCAATACAGATGTGTCTGATCGCAGCTGGGCTTCTTTTAAATACACTCCTAACTTAAAATGGGGGTATTCATATTCATATACGAATACCCCTGCATAGCTGGACGTAATGAGGGTCCGGTCCCCTGGTACCAGACCATCCAATTACCCGTCCGCCACTGCCTCTGGCTCTATGCTGCCTTCCAATTGCTCCAGAGCTCACAGTCAGCTATCCACTCCTGGTAGAAGGAGAGAAGACGAGTCTCCCTGCCAGGCTGATGAGTGGCTAGTCAACCGCGAGCTCCAGAGCAATTGGAAGGGAGTGCGGAGGCGGCGGTAGATGGGTGAGTGGGTGGTCCGGCCCCAGGGGGCTAGACCGTTATGTCCACCTGTCCGGTGGTCTTCGTATACGAATACCCCCATCTCTACTCCTAACACTTCAGTTCGAGTATGAATTTGTTAGGCTCTCTGATGTTGCTTTAAGTTTGGTTCTCCCAGCCCCCGCCTCTTTTTTTTAATGATGCAATTAAAATAGCCATTCATTTACTTTGCCTTATTGGCAGGGTTCTTTTAAATTGTGTCTTCACTTTGATTTTACTCTAGAATGCTGGGGTGTGAATACTGAGAGAAATTAAGGAACAAAATTAAGTGATAGCACAGCCCTTCAGGTGTGCAAGCTGAGGTAGTGCTGTGGGCTTCATCCCCTATGTGTGGAATGTATGGTCAAGGCGGGCAAGGCGGGCCCTACCATTAAGCAGAGTAAGTGAGGCGGCTACATCAGGTGCATGGCATGGAAATGTCGTTCTGTCTCTCTCTCTCTCTTTCTCTCTCTCTCTCTCTCTCTCTTTTTTTTTTTTTTTTTGGATTACAACTCCCAGAATCCCCAGTCCTGGTCACTTGGGTTCTGAGAGTTGTAGTCCAAAAAAGGTAACATTTCCAAGCTCTAACCAAGTGGTAGATATCACAAGGCAGCCAGTAGATCAGAAGAAAGATTCATATGTTTAGCAATCTGATGTCTACCCTGTCAGCTAGCCAGAGGCCTTGAGGTGGACGGTGATGTTCCATCATCAGTGCTGAAGAAAGCTTCAGCTGCCAGGCCAGAGGGCTTTTGTATATGAAGTTCTTCATCTCAGGTCTTAGGTGAACCCTGGCTGAAAGGTAGGATGGCATCCCCTCCATTCCATGGACAGAATCCTACTGCACTGACCACGGAGCCTTACCCCAAACATTGGTCATTAGGGAACTGCCCCAGCTTAGAAGGCACCAGGCAAGCCATAAGGCAAATATACCTCTGCCATCTCCTCCCCTCCCGCTCTCCAGAACCTGGCATCTGAGGCTGACACTTTGTTCTGTGTATTGTTAGAACTTGACTTCTGATGATCCCTTGATGACATTGTGAAGCTTTGCCTCCCTGTGATGCTGCCCACATTGCCGAAATCAGCAGTGAGCTACACTTGACCCATGGGAGAAATGTGGCTCCTGTCCAGTTTTACAAAATAAAAACCCAAGGAAAATAACATTTAAAAAATATCAGAAAAACACCAGACCAAACCCAAACACCTACGATGAAACAGTGCCCTTAGATAGTGGTTCCCAACCTTGGGTAACTCAGGTTGATCTTGGACTACAACTCCCAGGAGCCTTTGCCACTAGATGTGCTGACCAGGGTTTCTGGGAGCTGCAGTCCGAGAACACCTGGGTACCCAAATTTATCAGCCATTCAGAGCCCCAAAGACCAGAGCTGTCCCAAGAAACTTTGCTACGTTACACAAAGGAGAAGATAAGAGTCTTTCCGTTCTGCCTTCTGGGCTAGCAATTGAATCTTGGGCAACTCCCTTCACCGAGAGTAATGGGTAGGACGAGCTTTGTGATCTGCACGTCCCTGTCCTATTACAGAATGAACTGGGGTGGAAAACATGGTGAAGAAAAGCTGCCCTGTTCCACCTCTGCCACCTAAGGAGACGGCCTCATTTTGTCTAATGCAGTGCCTCCCAACCTTGGGCCCCCAGATGTTCTTGGACTACAACTCCCAGAAATCCTGGCCAGTACAGCTAATGGTGAAGATTTCTGGGAGTTTTAGTCCAGGAACAGCTGGGGCCTCAAGGTTGGGAACTACTGGCTGCTCCTGAGAGGGCTGCTCCTGGCAAAGACATCGCGGACCCATCATACAAAGGTAAGGAGGGCTGGAACTACACTGTTGCAATGGACCAGGGAAAATGCATTTACTGCAGGTAAGCTGCAAACAGGTAGAATCCTGCTTGTCACAAGCACCCACGTCACAGCACTTTTGTCTTCTTCTTCTTTTTTTAGTTCATGGTGGGTGGGTGTGCACTCTGTTGCTGTGGGCTTGTTGGGAACTGGGTGCAACATCTCATGATGGGCATGTTCCACTCCCCCCCCTTTTATTTATTTTTTAAGGGTTTGTGTGCAACTTGGAATGTGCAATTTTAATTTTAGAACAGAATTTCATTAAAACGAACCGCACATCCGCATGGGCAAAGGAGAAATAAACTGAACACGCAATGACAGTCAAGGAAGTAGGGAAGGGTGGGTGACACACCGGCAAAGGGACAAAGGGACAGGCAGACAACTGGGGAGAAAGAACGAGGCAGGCCTGTACCACTGGAACTGCTGTGTACCTGTAAAAAGCAGAGCAGAAAAGAAGCGGATTGCATGCAGTTTTGAATTGCTGGAAGGCTTGGCTTCGTGTGCTATGACAGGAGTCACTGAGGATTCGATCTGTTTTTGTTTTTTGTTTTTTCTGGGCAATGTAGTTTCAGTCAAAGTTCTGAGCACAGAAATGTTGACTAACTAAATCACTGTGTTCCTGATTTTTCCAAATAACACACCATGCTGGGGGATCAGACCTACCAATAAGTTGCCTCTTTAGAAGCAGAATGCAAATGAATCTCTCTCTCTCTCTCTCTCTCTCTCTCTCTCTCTCTCTCCCCCTCCCAACGCACACCCAAAGGCCCAATTATCTTTTAAGTACTCTTTTATGAATTTTAATGGAAAATATAATATTTCTCTGAACATTCTCCAGATATTAATATATTCAATGGGTATTTGACGTCTAAAATATCTGCACATGCTCGTTTTAAACTCATCTTCCACAGGCTACTGGAACACTCTGAAAAGCAGTAGAACGGATCGGTATTTCCTCACCAAGAGTGAGCTTCAGAGGGAGAGGCACCAGCCCTGCTTTTGAGTGGGCTGGAGATTGCCATTGTTGAAGGATCTATCTGTGCCTCTGTGAAGGAGTGAACCCACCATTGTTGAAGGATCTATCTGTGCCTCTGTGAAGGAGTGAACCCGGTTAGCTGCAAGGAAAATAACAAGGTGTCCTCAGAGAGATGGAGGGTTCTGCATATGGGGCCGGCCCTAGCAGTAGGTAGAGTCTCGTAAGATGCTGAGGGATTGCAATGGCACATCTCCACCCTCTCCCTCTAAAGCCCCCAGATGCTGAAGGACGGTGCTGGGAAAGTGCACTCCACGTGATCTGTATGTACACGCATGCACACACACACACACAATGAGCCTGCTGCTATCCTCGGGCACAATGGAGGAGAGAACCCTGCCCCAGGGCCAACATTGAAGGAAGGTTCAGGGTCCAGCCCAGTGAGTTTCATACATGAATTGCCAAGGCTGTCATCCTGCCATTGCTACTTTGGTCGCATTTATCAGTCTCTTCATGGTCACATACAGGGCCGGCCCTGCCATTAGGCAGAGTGGGGGAACAGCCTCAGGGAGAAGATCCTACAAAGAGTGGTAGGAATCATCTGGCCATTCGTCCTGAGTCCCTTTCCATGCAGGATGGATCAATGAATAGCTTACGGCAGGTCCTGCATCCCTAAGACCAGCCTGATGTCAGTTTCTGTACAAAGAAGGGAGAGGCTGACATTTTCTTTCTCGTCTCAGGTAGGAGCATGTCTTGGGTCTGCGCCAGTCCGGTGTCTGTGAGATAAATGGCAGTGAGGGGCGCCTCAGCTTCGCAGGGCCAGTTCGCCAGGCTCCTCCCACTCTCATTTATCCCGGTACTTTATTCTAAGGGACACAGCCGATATGGATATACCAATTTCTCCTAAAATGTCTGTGCTTTGCAGAAACCATCTCTACAGAACTGTAGGTCTTTCAAGCCCAGCCCAGATTTTGTGCCCCTCCACTATCCTTGTCAGTCTGGAGTGCCTTCCCCAGAATCAATGAAGTGTGTCTGAATGAGCATCAACATAACTCAGGAGCACCAACCTGGCTCTCTGCCTCCGCCAGGAGCTATTATAGCCGTGTTGACAGTTTAACAATCATACTGAAAACAAAATAAATGCCCTGTCCTGGATGGAACCTAATCAGCGTTAAGATGCTACAGTAATAAGCACTTTATAAATGCCTGGGAATAGACACCGAGAAAGATCTATGCACCTGAGGATGATTAAAACAGAAGGGAGTGTAAAAACTTTCCCCCTTCAGACATGGTGCTTTGCTTTGACAATCGACCTGTCAGTTTCAGTTTTGCTCCTAGTCAATTTCATGGGGGAGATTTCAAGCCCTGCTGGATTGTATATAAATGAGAGTGGCAGTTCATTTCTTGTGGCCGTTTCTAGCACAGGAAAGACACAGAGAGAGAGAGAGAGAGAGAGAGATTCTCAAAGAACTGGTCAGAAAATGATCAGAGCCAAGTCAAAAGGGAGGCGGGGAGGAGCTCTTTCATGAAAACGTCTGGCCATGGCCAAAAAAAAAAAAAAAAGGCATCAACTCTTGATATTCCAAAGGTTTATTTGAAGGAAGTGACTGGAGATGGGGAAAATTCCTTTTTCAGACTACAGCTTCCAGAATCTCCTAAGCCAGTGGTTCCCAACCTTGGGTAGCCGAGGTGTTCTTGAACTAAAATGCCCCAAAGCCTTCGCCACTAGCAGTCCTGGCCAGGATTTCTGGGAGTTGTAGTCCAAGAACATCTGGGGACCCAAGGTTGGGAACCACTATCCTAAGCACTATGATGCCACAATATATAGGGGATCATGGGAGTCGTAGTTCAAAAAGTAACTTTTTCCCATTCCTGAAAGGGACAAGGATGTTTCTTCATTCAAATTGCTTAAGACCAGCCATGTGTCAGTTCCCAGGAAGAGGAGTAAGAAAGAAAGGAAGGAAGGAAGGAAGGAAGGAAGGAAGGAAGGAAGGAAGGAAGGAAGGAAGGAAGGAAGGAAGGAAGGAAGGAAGGAAGGAAGGAAGGAAGGAAGGAAGGAAGGAAGGAAGGAAGGAAGGAAGGAAGGAAGGAAGAGAGAGAGAGAGAGAGAGAGAGAGAGAGAGAGAGAGAGAGAGAGAGAGAAGAAAGAAAGAAAGAAAGAAAGAAAGAAAGAAAGAAAGAAAGAAAGAAAGAAAGAAAGAAAGAAAGAAAGAAAGAACAGCAGTAGCTGACTGGCGAAGACCAAGGACAGTGAAGGGAAATCAATTACTAGCAAGTAACATTAGTTATAAGAAATACACACATATTGTTCATTCTGAAAAATAAAAACAGATATATATTCACCAGGATGAATAAGTAGATTTTATTTCTATCTAGCCTTTATGGTTTAAAAAATAACGCACACACACAGGATTCAATGCAGTGCACGAGAAGAATTAATAAAGGTGGAATTAGGACGTTAAAATATTGGGGGGAAATTAGGCAAACTATAATATTAAAGTGCAACTGAACTAAAAACAAGTTAAAGGTACCTCAGTAAAAACAAGAGCCAACAGAGTGGACAGAATTGCTAACTAGGATTAGGAAGTTCTGGATTGAAATCCCAGACCGATCATGGGAAGCTGTGCAGGGGTCGGCAATGGCAAAACTACTCTTTAAACATCTCACATACTTTGAAAGCCCCAGTAGGATTGCCGTAGGTCAGATGCAATGCACAGAACCAAAAAAACAAAACAAAACCATAAGTCCTGCAGCTCCTTTAAATTAACATAGCTCCATGTGAGTGTTCACAGGGGCAGTTCACTCCTTCAGGGAACAGGATTGTATCCCAAGGGTTCCAAAGCTTGGAGGGGGGGGCAGCCACCAAGGTCTCCGGCACCCCTATCCAGTGTGCTTCTACAGTGGCTAGGATCTATAGCCGAGCAGTAGCCATATGGACCTTGTAAGTGAGCAGCCAGCAAGGCTTCAGCATCAGGTGCCTCGTACTCTCAATGTACCTCCTTTTAAAGCAGTGAGAATAGGCTGAACTCTGAATTTAATAAACACCATTGAGGAATATGCAACCATGTTTCAAGGAAATGTCACCTGCTGGCATTAGGCACCTCTGCTTAGGGGTGGACGGACCCCGCCCTTAAGAGGGAGGGAGCTGGAGCAGACCTCAGATACTGGAAAGCAGGGAAGGGTAGGGGTGGATGTCTCAGAGGAGAAACCCATGGGAACAGGCTAGCCTACCCCCGCCCACGGAGACAGAGGATGACAGAGGATGATTCCCAATCAGATCTGTTGAAGGAAGAGTCAGATGCCACCCCAGAGAGTGTCTGCCCATGGAGAGGGAGGGTGCCTCCTTCTGCTTCCCCTCAACCAGCCCTGCTCATTGGTCTCCTCAGGTGAAGCTGAAGCCTTTAGAACCCCTAAGAACACCTTGGAGAGTTGGCCACTGGTTGAATAAACACAGGGAGAATAATTTGTACAATTATTAGACTCAAGTAATCAAAACCTGTGCTACAATGTTGTTGGACGTTCGATTCTCCACTGGGCCTCCTTGACAGGGGCTGAATTTGATGAGCCATAGGCCCACTTCCAGCTCTTCAGTTCTGAGATTATGATGATTATGATGATTAAAAATGGAAGGGTTAAAAGGAAGAGTCACATGAACATATGAATTGGCTTTTTCACTACCTGCCACGACTCTCTTGTTAAGCACCTGGCTCCTTCCCCTTCTCCCCCTCCTTATGCGTGCGTGCGTGCGTGCGTGCGTGCGTGCGTGCTTGCTTGCTTGCTTGCTTGCTTGCTTGCTTGCTTGCTTGCTTGCTTCCTTCCTTCCTTCCTTCCTTCCTTCCTTCCTTCCTTCCTTCCTTCCTTCCTTCCTTCCTCTCTCTGAATTGACAGTGGTTTGGGAGATGCTTCATTTCCTGTACTGCACCTATATGCCTCTTAGGTCCCACTACTGTTTTTGATCCATCAGGTTTTGCAGGCTTTTGAAACAATAAAAAACTTGGAAGACCTATTTAGCAGAGCCAAAAATGAAAGCTGTCAACACACCAAAAGAACAGGCCCCTCTTTCATTTCCCTTCAGTTTTCCCTCAGGGATGAACAAAGAAAACAAGAGGGGAAGAATTTGTGGGGTTCTAGATGGGTTCTTGCAAGTATCCACTGCCTACTGAAGCACACAAAATTATTTCAGAAGAAGATGAGTCTGTGCTTTATTATCAGCATCAGCATCATGCGCTATCAAGTCAACTCTGACTGATGGTAACCCTTTTCAGGGTTTTCTAGACAGAGAATACTAAGATGTGGCTTACCCTTCCCTTCTTCTGGGGGCATCTTGGGACTTTGCAGCTTGCCCGAAGCTACCCAGGCTGGCTCTTCTTTGAAGAAACACAGTAGGGAATCAAACTCCCAACCTCTGGCTCTGTAGCCAGATACCTTAAGTTATCACTGAACTATCCAGCCAGCTGTGCTTTATAGACTACAGCAAAGTCTTTGACTGTGTGGAGCATGAGAAACTATGAGTTGTTCTAAAAGAAATGGGCATGTCTCAGCAATTGATTGTCTTGAGGCATAACCCGTATTGTGGACAAGAAACTATCATTAGAACTAAAAATGGAGAGGCAGAATGGTTTCCTGTAGGCAACGGAGTCAGAGCAGGTTGCATTTTATCCTCCATATATCCAATCTGTATGCAAAGCCTATCATACAGAAAGCCAGACAAGATTCAGATGAAAAAAATAGGGGGAAATGGTAGAAAAAGCATCAAAAGTTTAATAATTTTTATTGGCAGTGACTTGAAATGACTTTTAGTGAAAGTGGAAAAAGAAAGTGTCAGAGCAGGACCACAGTTGAACCTGAAGAAGACAACAATCATGACTGCAGAATAGCTAAATAAAGGGGAGTGGAGGAGTATACCTCGACTGAAGAATGGCACACTCCCATCTGGGATGGTCGTCCTCTCCCACGGAGCATGCAGCTTCAGAAGGGACACATATGGAGCAATGAGGGGGGAAAGATGTTGCAGCCAAATCACCCACAGTTTTAATGTTGACAACGAAGAAACTGAAATTGCTACATATTTTGAATGCCTTGGTTCAATCATCAATCCAAATGAAGACTGCAGCCAAGAAATCAGAAGAAGACTGAGACTTCAAAAGGCAGCCATGAAAGAACTAGAAAAGATCGTCAAGTGTAAGGATGTGACACTGGAGACAAACACCAAGATCATCCACACTATCATATTACCAGTCACCATATATGGATGTGAAAGCCGGACAGTTAAGAAAACTGGCAGGAAAAAAAATGATTCACTTTAAACATGGTGCTAGAGGAGAGCTTTGCCAGTGCTCTGGATAGCTAGCAAGGCAAAATAATATATCCTAGAACTGAACTATCTCTGGAGGCAAAAAAAGATGGAACAGAGGCAATCCTGCTCTGGGCACATCATGAGAAGGCAGGATTCTCTGGAAAAGACAATAAGGCTGGGAAAAGTTGAAGGCAGCAGGAAAAGAGGAAGATCATATACAAGATGGATTGACCATAAAGGATCCCACAGGCTTGAATTTACAACAGCTGAGCTGGGCTGTTGAGGCCAGGCCTTTTTGGAGCTTACTCAGTCATAGGGCTGTCATAACTTAGAGGCAACTTGACAGCACATAACAACATATAGTTTCTCATTTTGATTATTACACCTCTGCTGTGCTCGGTCGTAGCTTGTGGAAAAAAATTTCTCTGAATCCAATTCCCAGTATCTTTTTTAAAAAAAACGCTACCATCCATTTTCAGCTGCTTTGCCTCAAAAGAGGAGGCATTTTAGAGCTCTGTTCTACACAAACCCTGTCATTTCGGAATACATCTCCAGGGTTACTCTAGATGGCGTAGTTCCACGGACACACCACTAGGTGGAAGTAAGTGGTACAATTTTGTCACCTTCAGATTCTAGGTCTAAAAAGTAAGGCTGTGCCTGCCATCGAAATTATTTCGGTCCTGTTTCGGAGCTGGTCGAGAGCAGGATGGGATACAAGCTTCCTTCTTTACCTAAACCTTCTACAACTTCTCTTTGTAAGAAAAGTCCCCGATGCTCATTTTGCGCTGACCTTTCGGTGATAATAATCTTCTGGTCTTCAAGGGGCAAACAAACGTTTTGGAAAATGTTAAGGGAACTTTAGCTTAATCCGGACACGTAAAAACAAAACAAAAAACGGCATTTTTTTTTCAAATAAAAGAAGTATCTTCACGCTACTGTACGACATCTGATATTCCTTCCAACTAACCCCCTCCCTGGTGGGGGGCTCTGATGCGCAGAAGCAATCATCCTTCATCCATACACTTTCCAAGGGAGTCCAGGAGGAGCTGAGGGCCAAAGTTACCACCATCCTGAAAGGTCTAATAAAGGATGAGCGGTTAGAGCGTAACTCTCCAAGGAGATGCTTCCTGGTTGGGAAGCAACGTTTTTGTTCGCATTGGAATGAAGGGCTCGTCCCGTGCTGGAATGTTAGCCCGGCCTGTTCCCCGAGGAAGAAGACCACGCTTCCAACTCTAATGTGAAAGGCAGAAAAGGCAGGCACGACCCGATCCGATCCGCCGGGCAGCATCACTGGACACCTCTGGGGAACTGCAGGGGTCGGACAGTCCTTTCGGTTTTCTTGTTCCCATTAAAGGTTTCTGGTCGTTTTGCTGATTTTGTGGGGTCTCACCTAACCCTGAGGATCCCTTTCCCTCTTGCGGGGAGATGGTGGTTTTTCACGACATCAAAGTAGGGGCACTGGGGAAAGCAACCTGCTCCTCGCACATTAAGGCTCCTGACGCCGCCGTCTAGGTCTCGGTAGGAAAGGGGCGAAACCTTCGTGTGGGTCCACGCCCGCCTTGCCCTTGGTTTTGGGCGGCTAGGGCTGATGATCGGAGGAAGGGGCAATCCGGCCGCAACTGGAGAGTTATTCCCTTCCTCCCTCCCCCCACTCCGGCTCTGACCCATATTGGGGAAGGCAGGGGATGATGGGGTTTGTAGTCCAAGAGCCCTGGAGGGCCTCGGATCGGAGGAAGGCTGCGGGTTTCCATCTCGCACGCCGCAGGAAGCTAGCTGCCCGCCTGCGCGCCCCGCCTGGCCTTCCCACGGCTCTCCACCCCCCCACACACACACACACTTTCCTCGCTCCGGCGGCCACAATTCTTCCCGCAGCGCGCCCGGGGAGGTGGCGGGGGTGACGGCGAGGCCACGGCGGGCCGATAAGGCGTGATGGACGGCCGGGCCGAGAAGGCGCGCGGCTGTCCTTAATTGGCTTAGATTGCCGGCCTCGTCGCCGGCCGCGTTTACGGACGCCGCTGGAACACGCGGGCTGCTCCCCTAAATCACGCCCTGGGGCGAGGGAGGGGGGGAGCGGGTAGCAGAAGAAGAAAGGACGGAGAGCCTCCACCCTTCCGGGGGGGGGTCTTCTCCGCCAGACAGGGTCACGATCCCAACCGCAGCCCGTCCTGGGGTTCCTCTGTTTGTATGCAGAGAGAGAGAGAGAGAGAGATCGGACGGGAAAGAGAACAAAGGGAGGGGGCTGCCAGGGAGGGGGGGGTCGCAGGAGAGGGTTGGGGGAGGAAGGTGGAGGGGTGCAAGGAAGAGAAGGTGAGATCTCCGGGTTTTTTTTGGGGGGGACAGACCTCCGAGGTGGATCCCCGCCAACGCAAAACCGGGCAGCTCTCGTTCTGTTTTTATGACAGCGTAGAGACGGCAGAAGGTCGAGGGACGTAAAAGGGGAAGCTTTGTTATCGATTAGTGAACATTTATAACCAATTTCCCAAGAAGTGGAAGTGTTAAGGCTGCCTCAGCATGTTGGCAGAGAGAAAAGGGGGGGGGGGGGGGAGACAAAGAAAAGTAGTGTAGCACTTTAAAGACTAACCGGTTTATTCCATAGTAGGCGAAATCCTAAGGTTAAAAAAAGGACAAACATATGTGGCAGCTTCAAGGCTACAGTATTATATTTTAATGTGAACTTTCGTGGATCACGCTCCCTTCTTCGAATATATGAAATAAAATGAAACACAGAATCCATACGTAAAACACCCAAAACGTTCATGGCCTTTAGGAGTCTGGGATGTGTGGTTAGTGGTTACCTCTCATGTGCAGTAATTTAGGACTAATGTTTGGTGTTCAGTTCGATTGCAAACATTCCCACAGGAGGCAGAAAGCAGGCAACCAGGCCAGAGCAAAAAAGAGGGGGGAAGTTATTCTAGTTTGAGCTTTCTTGGAGCAAAACCCACTCCTGTGAGCCACAAAGCGTACTTGATGGGGGCTCTAGGCTATTTGCAATGTACCAGGATATTGCCTCGTTGAGTATAAGATCCAGGTATTAAAATAATTTTTGACTGGGGCTAAAATCCTTTTCAGTACTGACACCCCATGTTCAGAACTCTTTTCCAAGAGAGATTTAAGTGGAGTTTTGAAGATGGGGTGCCGGTGCTGAAAAGGATTCTGGGAGTTGTAGTCTACTAAAATCTACGAAGACTCAAGAGTGAAACTGGATGGGCTCATCTGGCTACGATTTTTGAGAATGTGAATGGGTGTTAATCGTTCTCAGTTCTGCTGTATGACTTGGAATCAACTACTGGCTGCAATTTATTTTAAAAAGGGAAGCATTTGAAATGTGGATGCCTCTCAGGCTTAGGGAAATACTTTGACTGAGAAGATCACCAACAAAGCAGTGCAAGAATGGGTGAATAAAGACCAAGAAATCATGAAATGCAGAAAGCTAGGATACTTGCATTGTGTGGTGAGAATAATGAAAACTACACATAAACTACTGGTGGGAGATGAAGGGGAAGGGAAATGAGAATTCGCCCCACTGAAGACAGCAAGGCACGTCCCATCTCAAGAGAAGGAACACTCTGGACTTCCAGCAGGATCACGTAAGGCAGAATGGTTGAAGCTGAGGCTCCAGAGGGAGATGCACCCACCCTCTTCAAGGCTTGATGGTCACGTCAAGAAAAGAGAATTTATAGTTGCAGTGGTGAAGAGCATCATCATCTAGGGAACCGCAGCAGCTTCCTAGTGACACTTGTGGAGGACCTTTTCAACAGGCAACAGAAAAGGTTGTTGATCCTGTGAGGACAAAGGCAAATGGTAACATGTACTGCTCACAAATTCAAGAACTTTTTGCCCGCACAAGCTGGGTTGCATTCCCCCTGCTGTTCTTCTCCCTGCAGGCCAAGATCCCTTTATTCAGGTAGACCTTTAACCATTAAGAGATTCAGATCATGAGATTTCAGCCATCTGCTGATTTCCCCCTTTTTTTTCCTAATGCAAACCAATATTAGTACTTTATCAAAGTGATTAAATAAAGTGATTTTAAAGTATTTTGAATTTATTTGTATGTTAATAAATTTGAATTTAATTCTATTGTCATGTTCGTGGTGTTGTATTTTTAATTTTTAACATTTTTTCCCTCTGTGGACCTCTGCTTTGCATCTTTCTGCTCCTTTCATTCATTCATTCATTCATTCATTCATTCATTCATTCATTATTTATTTATTTATTTATTTATTTATTTATTTATTTATTTATTTTATTTTATTTTATTTTATTTTATTTTATTTTATTTTATTTTGTTATATTTCTGCCTGGAACTCTGCTCTCAGTTATCAGTTCTCAATGGAAATCAAGGTTAAGACTATGGGATTTGTTGTTTAGTTAAGTCGTGTCCGACTCTTTGTGACCCCATGGACTTTTCCAGGGAGTCTTCTCCTCTCATGAGATGGCCAAAGTATTGGAGCCTCAGCTTCAGGATCTGTCCTTCCAGTGAGCACTCAGGCTTGATTTCCTTCAGAATGGATAGGTTTGTTCTCCTTGCAGTCCATGGGACTCTCAAGAGTCTCCTCCAGCACCACAGTTCAAAAGCATCAGTTCTTTGGCGGTCAGCCTTCTTTATGGTCCAGCTCTCACTTCCGTACATCACTACAGGAAAAACTGTAGCTTTGACTATGCAGACCTTTGTCGACAAGGTGATGTCTCTGCTTTTTAAGATGTTGTCGAGGTTTGTCATCACTTTCCTCCCAAGAAGTAGACGTCTTTTAATTTTGTGGCTGCTGTCACCATCTGCAGTGATCATGGAGCCCAAGAAAGTAAAATTTGTCACTTCCTCCATGTCTTCCCCTCCTCTTTGCCAGGAGGTGACCTGTGGCCATGATCTTAGTTTTTTGATACTTAGCTTCAGACCATTTTTGCCCTCTCCTCTTTCACCCTCATTAAGAGGTTAATTCCTCCTCACTTTCTGCCATCAGTGGTATCACCTGCATATCTGAGGTTGTTGATATTTCTTCTGACAATCTTAATTCCAGTTTGGGATTCCTCCAGTCCGGCCTTCCGCATGATGTATTCTGCATATAAGTTAAATAAGCAGGGAGACAATATACAGCCTTGTCGTACTCCTTTCCCAATTTTGAACCAATCAGTTGTTCCATATCCAGTTCTAACTGTTGCTTCCTGTCCCACATATAGATTTCTCAGGAGATAGATAAGGTGGTCAGGCACCCCCATTTCTTTAAGGACTTGCCATAGTTTGTTGTGGTCGACACAGTCTAATAAAACATAATGGGAAAACCTAGCAAATTTAGAACAGTTAATTAATAAAACAAAACAAAAAAGTTGTCCAGAGGACAATAGTTGTACATAACCCCAGCAATTTGTTTTGTTTAATTGAAGGAGTAAAAAGCCTCTGAGCATATAAGAAAAACGTCACTGGAAGCAATGTTTTTGCAACATCATCTTTAATGTGTTGCTTCCAAGATCTGCTTCCTCCCAAACTTCCCTGTGTTGGGTGCAGCCAGAAGGGCTGCCATACTATCATTAAACATGTTACCCAGGGGGAGGGGGGGTGGGATAGCTATGAGCACTAACAGCACAAAATGACTGTGCAGTGATTCCATCTGACCTTCCTTCATGGATTGCCCTTGATAAGAACAGATATGAAAAAAGTGATAGGAAAATACTCAGGAAATTTGCAAAGGAAAATCAATGACATCTAAACCCCTGGTAAAATCCCATGAATGAGGCAATTTGATTGACTAACAGTGACCATGTCCTGTTTTTGGGGGGGGGTTGGTTGGTTTTTTGTTTGTTTGTTGTTTGTTTGTTTGTTGTTGTTGTTGTTGTTGTTGTTTGCATTATAGTAGAACCACGGTATCTGTGGGAGATGGGTTCCAAGCCCCTGCCTCCATAGATGCTGAAAAATGCAGATTGAATGCTATACAATGCATGGCTTCTGTCTCCCTCTAGTGGCCACTTCTGGTAAATACACCTTGGAAATATATATAAATACGTATTTCTTGGGCAGGATTATTTGGTCTTTTCAGGCAGCGGATAAGTGAATCAGTGGATAAATACTGATCCCACTTATAGGGGGTCCTACTATATTAACACATCAGCTCTCTGGTTATTTGTACAGAAGCAGATGCAGAAGAAACTCCTTGTCAGTTTCACACATGCCTCATGTCCCTTACTCCCTACACCAACAATGAAGTGGGGTACATTTCTTGAAAGAAGGGGATAGAAGACAGCAGTGAAAGGGGACTATCAATTTCCTCCTAGTGAAATTGACTGGACTTCTCACCAACCCTGTCAGTTTCACCTGAGACTAAAAACTGGAAGTGAGGAGAGAAGAAAATCACCTAAGGCACCATGGAAGAAGAAGAACTTGTAAGGTATCTGTGTTCCGTACCTTGGTTGGTAGCCGCAATAAAATGGGCAAAGAGAGGGGAGGGGAAATGCAGGGCAAATGAGAGGGAACCCTTTTTGGTTCGGGCAGCTCTAGGGGGAAAACCCATGAGTGGAAGACCGAACATTGAGATCGAAAAATAAGCTTCAACCAGAACATGTCTTTTTAAAGGTGACATCAAATCACAGGGAAGTTGCAATGCAGTTTTAGATCCACTTTTTCTCCATAACCATCAATCAATTAAAAAGCCTGATAACAGCCCATTTACACCTGGATTTCTGCTTTTAATATGTGCACGCTAACATGGTGGCTGTCAAAGGCTCTTGCTACTTACTTGGATGAAACCCGCCTGAATGACTGAGTGGTCGACACAAGTAAGCAACATGCCTCCTAGAAACAAAACTCATGATTTTAATTTGCCCGTGGAACAGCATGTGTATCCTAATTGACATTCTTCTCTATTTGCTATTTAAAATTTCCCAACTGGCCCAGAGTTACTCAAGGGACTAACAAAAAGTACTCACAGGTGCCCTTCTCTTTGGTTTCCCAAAGTCACCTACCAATAAACTGCACGTTGGGAAAGTTGTGCAGGTGAAAATTGAAGAACACAAGACCTGCTTTTTAATAGTAATAATAATAATCTTAGGACTGCACAGCTGGAAGGGACCCCATGGATCATGGTGTCCAGCCCCTGTCAACGAGGCACAGGGGAGAATTGAGCTCCCAACCTCTGACTTTGCTGCCGGAGATCTCAACCACTATCCCACAGTTGTGTCACCTTCTGAACTGGAATCATGCCCTTTTGCTGTCCTGGTCTGTCGTCTGGCCATTAAAACATCACTGAACTTCTCTATAAATGTTTACAGAATTGGAGCCTAAAAATATCTAAGAGGTAGTGGAGGGGGAAAGAAACAGATGTTGCTCATTTGCATGGGTTAATTTGCTTAAGTATATGCAAATATATGAATTCCTGGTATTGAACAGTGAGGCTGAATCTTTTCCTTAAAAAAATAAACTCTGCAGGTTGCTGCTTAAAAATGAGTGTGACTCACAGACAGGCCAGGTTGCAATGCTGCAAGAGATGATGTGTATTGATGCACATGCACATTGTTGCTAAAATAAAGGGTCAGTCTTTTGATTTCAGAGCCAGACTGGGAGGGCTGGATTGACGTGACTAGCACTTCATCCAGCAGGTTACAATTGAGGGCTCCCTGACTCTGGGTGTGAAAGGGGGACTATTTGCAAAGTGGAACAGGGTGTCTTCTATAGTTTGCTGTATCCTGCCCTTCCTTCTGTGTGTTCAGGGCAGTATACAGTACGTGGTTCTTTGCCCCCATACTTTGTCCCCACAAAAACCTTGGGAGGCAGGCTAGGCAAGGGAAATAAATGAGAGGCCCAAGGCCAGCCAGTGAGTTTTGTGGCTCAAAGGAGAACTAAACCCACATCTCCACGTCCTAGTCTAGTGCTTTAACCAGTACACCACACTACCCGGTGTCATGCAGGCCCGAGAAAAGCTGCCCCTGTTACATTCTCTTTTCCACACAGTTTTCAACAAAGTAGACGTGTTTAGCATATGACAGAATTTTTTTAAAAAAGAGAGAAAGGAATGGTGGTATCTTGAGACTAACAGATTAATTCCAAGATGAGCTTTTGTGGGTCACAACCCACTTCCTCAGACATACAGAGTCTCATGTTCAGGTTGCACATTTACATACACAGGGTGCCTTGTGAAGGGGTGCAGAGTGAGTGAGGGTGAAGTTGGCTTTTAGAACAACAGCAGCCCATTAATGTTCAGTGGAAGTGCTGGTCACACAGACATCCTGTCACCAATAACTGTTGGGCTGAAATAGAGTCATATCAAGGGGAAGAATCTCTTAGCTATACAGTAACTAGACCAAAGACTGTGGAGAAATCCAGAGTGCCTGACATGTATAGAGTGACAAGAACTCTTGATCCTTATTCCATCCTTCATCTCACACACACGCTGAAGTAAATCTGTTGGTTTTGAAGGCAGGTTTGTTTTTATTTTTTGCTGTGTATCTTTTTTTCACGAAATATTTCACCCCACGCTGAAATGTTTGAGGAAACATGTTTTAACCTGGGTCGAAAATGACAGCAGGGGCAGCTACCAGTTGAGCTTCATAGGACTGTACCTCAGAGAAGGCCCGGCATCTCGTTTCGACATGGCAAGCTCACTCTTGGCAAGAAATGTAGAGAGGAGCTTCTTTGGAAGACCGGATGGCAAGGGCAAGCTTGTGTAATGAACGATGGGACACTGAGGGGCTGGGCCTAAGAATCCTAGAATCCCATGGTGAGTGGACCCCTAGCCATGCTGGGTGTGGAATTCTGGCAGCTGTAGTCAAAAAAAATCCTCAACATTTCACAGACAGACAGACAGACAGACAGACAGAGAATGGATGGATGGATGGATGGATGGATGGATGGATGGATGGATGGATGGATGGATGGATGGATGGATGGATGGATGGATGGATGGACGGACGGACGGACGGATGGACGAATGAATGAATGAATGAATGAATGAATGAATGAATGAATGAATGAATGAATTCTGGCCATTTTACAAGGAGTTTGGGTGGTTTAACATAGGATTATTTTATTTTATTTCCCTATTCATTCTTCCCTTCCACCGACCCCTATCTTTGCCTGGTGCCATCTAGTAGTTATAATGCATTCTCTGCTAACAGAGCCATAAGATTTGTCCCAAGTGGCTGATAGATTGGTGACAGGTGTAAGATCACCCACCGAGTATCATGACTGCTCTATCCAGCACACCCATATGGGCTGTTATCACCTGAGGAGCCCAGTCCCCCTCTTCCGCTTTTGTGTATGGCTTTTCTTTTAGATACAGAATGCTATAGGAAGCTTCGGCCTAGGCATCCAGCATTGCCCCCAGTATTTGCAGAGAATGGGAAATTTTCCCTTTTTTGGACTACAATACCCAGAATCCCCAGTGGTCATTGCCATCTGGGAGATTTCAAGAGTTAGGCTCTGAAAAAGAAAGTTTTCAGAGCTCGTATGTATAAACGTACCTTTATATCTGAACCTGATCTAGACCTTATTACAAGATTGGTAGTCCACCTTTGGGGCATCCAGCTGGTGGAGTAGATAGAATGATGGACTGGGGCTCAGGAGACTGGGGTTCAAATCCTTGTTTGGACATGGAAACCCATGGGGTCAGGGAGCTCTCTGAGAGATTTAGGAAGTCTGCAATGGAGCCGAGAAGTCCCCACATCAGCCAGGACCTCAGTAGGTGGCAAACATTTCCAGGGATTAGATATTGGGAGTTAACCAAATTAGCCTGTCCCAGCAGCAACAACAATAGAAGTCTCCTGCCACCTTAAAGGATGACAAGGTAGCCTTGGCATAAACTGTCAGGCACAAACCACAATTCTTTCATCTTCAGGCCTACTGTGTGACACAATACTAAGACTTCTGACTCACCTCAGATTACTGTGACAGGGATTACTGAGAAAAAGTATCTGGAGTGCTAAGCACACTTGAATCACACTGGCAAGAATCCAAGTGCCAATTTACATGTGTAGTAGTCATGGCAGCAAAGTGCAGCTGGTTAGTGAGATCTGGTTGCATTCCTAGGTGCACAACAAATGGTTCAATCAACCACACGCCAAGGAACACCACCAGCACCACCTTGATGATGGACAATTTGCTACTGTGGTTTCAGCCATTCCATGTTTAAAAGCATAAATCAGCAACTGGATTCTGGCCATTTTATAAATTTGTTGTTGTTGTTTAGTCGTTTAGTAGTGTCCAACTCTCTGTGACACCATGGACCAAGCAGGGGGACAATATACAGCCTTCTCGTATTCCTTTCCCAATTTTGGGAACCAATCAGTTGTTCCATATCCAGTTCTAACTGTTGCTTCCTGTCCCACATATACATTTCTCAGGAGATAGATAAGGTGGTCAGGCACCCCCTTTTCTTTAAGGACTTGCCATAGTTTGTTGTGGCCCACACAGTCAAAGGCTTTTGTGTAGTCAATGAAGCAGAAGTATTGTAGATGTTTTTTCTGGAACTCTCTGGCTTTCTCCATAATCCAGTGCATGTTAGCAATTTGGTCTCTAGTTCCTCTGCCCCTTCGGAATCCAGCTTCTACTTCTGGGAGTTCTCGGTCCACATACTGCTGAAGCCTGCCTTGTAGGATCTTGAGCATAACCTTGCTAGCGTGTGAAAGGAGTGCAATTGTACAGTTCCTTTAATATCTCCAATTTTCTTGAACAGATCTCTGGTTTTTCCCTTTCTATTCTTTTCCTCTATATCTTTGCATTGTTCATTTAAGAAGGCCCTATTTTCTCTCCTTGCTATTCTTTGGAAGTTCACATTCAATTTTCTGTAACTTTCCATATCTCCCTTGCATTTTGTTTCCCTTCTCCTCTCTGCTATTTGTAAGGCCTCGTTGGACAGCCACTTTGCTTTCTTGCATTTCCTTTTCTTTGGGATGGTTTCTGTTGCTGCCTCCTGTATAATGTTCCGAGCCTCCATCCATAGTTCTTCAGTCACTCTGTCCACCAAATCAAGTTCCTTAAATCTGTTCTTCAATTCCACTGAGTATTCATAAGGGATATGGTTCAGATTATACCTGACTAGCCAAGTGGTTTCTCCTACTCTCTTCAGTTTAAGCTTGAATTTTGCTATAAGAAGCTGATGATCAGAGCAGCAGTCAGCTCCAGGTCTTGTTTTTGCTGACTGTATAGAGCTTCTCCATCTTTGGCTGCAGATTATATAATCAATCTGATTTCAGTATTGCCCATCTGGTGATGCCATGTGTAGAGTCACCTCTTGTGTTGTTGGAAAAGAGTGTTTGTGATGACCAGCTTGTTCTCTTGACAAAACTCTATTAACCTTTGCCCTGCTTGATTTTGAACTCCAAGGCCAAAATTCCCTGTTGTTCCTTTTATCTCTTGACTCCCTACTTTAGCATTCCTGTCCCCTAGAATGAGTAGAACATCTTTCTTTGGTGTCAATTCTAGAAGGTGTTGTAAATCTTCACAGAATTGGTCAACTTCAGCCTCTTCAGCATCAGTGGTTAGTGCATAAACTTGGATTACTGTGATGTTGAAAGGTCTGCCTTGGATTTGTATTGACATCATTCTATCATTTTTGAGATTATATCAAATTACAGCTTTTCCCACTCTTTTGTTGACTATGAGGGCTACTCCATTCCTTCTACGGGCTTCTTGCCCACAATAGTAGATATGGTAATCATCTGAATTGAATTCGCCCATTCCCGTCCATTTTAGTTCACTGATGTCCAGGATATCAGTGTTTATTCTTGCTATCTCCTGTTTGACCACATCCAGCTTACCAAGGTTCATAGATCTTACATTCCAGGTTCCTATGCAGTATTTTTCTTTGCAGCATCAGACTTTCCTTTCACTTCCAGGCGCATTCACAGCTGAGTGTCCTTTCGGCTCTGGCCCAACCACTTCATTAGCTCTGGAGCTACTAGTCCTCCGCTCTTCTCAATAGCATGTTGGACGCCTTCCAACCCGAAGGTCCCATCTTCCAGCATCATATCTTTTAGCCTTTTGTTTCTGTCCATGGAGTTTTCTTGGCGAAGATACTGGAGTGGCTTGCCAGTTCCTGCTCCAGGTGGATCACGTTTAGTCAGAACTCTCCACTATGTCCTGTCCGTCTTGGGTGTCCCTGCACGGCATAGCCCATAGCTTCTCTGAGTTTCAAGCCCCTTCGCCACGCCAAGGCAGCAATCCATGAAGGGAATTTTATAAATGCATAGTTATAATAGAAATTGCAGCAGTAGAGCAGGAGGAATTCAGAATGGTTTGGAATCAACATGAGAAAGTGAGCATTATGGGTTATGATAGTAACACTACACAGTTCCATCTTATTAAGGAATATGTACAAGTGACAATGAAGGCCTTCTGTTACTGGCCTGCAGAATATGCATGGAACATGGAAGCAACAATTAAAGAAAACCATCTGGTAGACCTATTATCTGCCTAGATCCAAATGTGCTTAATAGGACACTCAAAAAGAGTCATTGCCCATTCCCAGTGACTGAGGACATGCTACCAGATTTAGCCAGGTGTGACAGAAATATGAATCAGTCCATATTATGTAGGCATTTTCTGGTTTTCGCAGCTTGTCGGGGCATGGGCTTTTTCATTATGCTTTCACTAAAGCTGAGGTGGAAGAAGCTGAGCCAACATCAAGAGATTAGAAGCTACATGATAGTTAAAGGAGGGAAGTCCAAGAGTGAGATGAACCTCCATGCTGGATGCTTCAATGTGTCTCAAAGGATAAACGCCAGGGGTTGTATTTATAATGTTCTATCCCTTCACTTATAGGATGTCTGTTCTGCTCAACATGTGGAAAGGTACTCAGAGTGGTTAAGTTTCAGTAACAACAGTAGAAAATAGGCATGCCCATCTACAAAGACTTGATACACACAAGGAGTATGGGATGGGCTGTTCCAAGGGGTAGTAGGCACTTTCCCTCCCCCAAAATTGCTGCTAGGTCCCTATTCACTTCCCCAGCTTTCAGTCACAAAGTTATAATACGGCCCTACATGTTTTCATGTTCCAACAAGTCATTTCTACTTATGGTATCCCTATGAATTAATGACATCCAGAAGGTCATGGACGTTGCCTACTAAAGGCCAGGGTTTCCTTTACTGGGTTAATCCATCTCACACTAGAGTTCTCCTAGCATTACTGTCATTTCCAATTTTTTGTCTTCTCATTATATGTCAAAAGTAGGATACCTCAGCGTAATCTTTTTAGATTCTAGGGTGAGTTCAGATTGGATTTGCTCTAGAAACCACTTACTTTTCTTTCTAGTAGTCCATGGTGCCAGTAAAGCTTTCCTGCAGCACTACATTTCAAATAAGTTAAAAAATTTAGTGTTACCTTTCTTTATTGTCCAGCTTTCACATCTCTACATAGTAATAATTAATTAGAAATACTATATTAGTATGGATTATCTTGGCCTTATTCTTCAGTAATACATCTGTACCATTGGTGAATCTTGTTTAATTCCTTCATAGCTGCTCTTTTGAACCCCAGCCTTCTTCTGATTACTTGGATGCAGTCTCCATTTTGACTCATGACTGGACCAAGGTACAGAAAATCACTAATTATTTATTTTGGGCCAGTCGTTTTCATTGTTTAGTCGTTAAGTCATGTCCGACTCTTCGTGACCCCATGGACCAGAGCACACCAGGCTCTCCTGTCTTCCACTGCCCCCCGGATATGGGTCAAATTCATGTTGGTCGCTTCGATGACCCTGTCCAACCATCTCGTCCTCTGTTGTCTCCTTCTCCTCTTGCCATCACACTTTCCCAACATCAGGGTCTTTTCCAGGGAGTCTTCTCTTCTCATGAGATGGCCAAAGTATTGGAGCCTCAGCTTCAGAATCTGTCCTTCCAGTGAGCACTCAGGGTTGATTTCCTTTAGAATGGATAGGTTTGTTCTCCTTGCAGTCCAGGGGACTCTCAAGAGCCTCCTCCAGCACCACAATTCAAAAGCATCAATTCTTCGGCGGTCAGCTTTCTTTATGGTCCAGCTCTCACTTCCATACATCACGACAGGAAAAACCATAGCTTTGACTATGCGGACTTTTGTTGGCAAGGTGATGTCTCTGCTTTTTAGGATGCTGTCTAGGTTTCTCATCGCTTTCCTCCCAAGAAGCAGGCGTCTTTTAATTTCGTGGCTGCTGTCTCCATCTGCAGTGATCATGGAGCCCAAGAAAGTAAAATCTGTCACTGCCTCCATATCTTCCCCTTCAATTTCCCAGGAGGTGATGGGACCAGTGGTCATGATCTTAGTTTTTTTGATGTTGAGCTTCAGACCGTTTTTTGCACTCTCCTCTTTCACCCTTATTACAAGGTTCCTTAATTCCTCCTCACTTTCTGCCATCAGAGTGGTATCATCTGCATATTGGAGGTTGTTGATATTTCTTCCGGCAATCTTGATTCCAGCTTGGGATTCCTCCAGTCCAGCCTTTCGCATGATGTATTCTGCATATAAGTTAAATAAGCAGACCCTATATAATAATATAACAGGGATGAAATTTTTCCTGCACTAACCATGGTCCTTCCCATTGCCTTTTCTGGTGCCACTTTTGAAAAAGGACAAATATAGTATTCCAAGAATAGGTGCACAGTTTCATGATGTCAGCCCAGAACTGTATGGCAGATCAATGCCAGAAAATTGGACATTGATAGTTTAACCATCCATTTATGCATTAATCCATCTTATGAAAGAAAAACAAAATTGCGGGTGCTTAAAATCTAATTATGGAAATGTGTTAGGGAGGTGTGTTAGTGACATCACAAGCGCTTGCCATTTGGTGACCACATATGGCTAATGATGCCAGATTGTAATGTGCTTCCTCTGGTATGCAGGTATGGAGACAAATCTCAAAGCATGCTGTGCTGGAGGAGAAGAATGTTTGGGTGCGTGCACTGGTCCACACCACAGATCACTAGTGAAGCCACATGAGCCTTCCTGTTGCACAAGCCTTGACAGCAGGAGCACATGGTCTGGGAGGAAAATTCTCCTCATGAACTGTTGGAGAGCCTGGCATAAACTCCAGCAGCAACACAAAGCTTGGAAAAAACTCCCCATAGACCATAGTTGTTGTAAACTGAATTGAATTGACTAAATAAGTGACACTGTGTGGAATGTGAGAACGAGACAACATCTGGGGCTGTTGGGCATATTTTGCCTTCTGTACACCTGCCAAACAATAACAGCCTCCCACCATTACCAATCATGGGTGGCCATCTTACTTGAGGAGCTGAGTTTTACTTCAGCGGTCTGAGCTCTTCTCGTACTTCCTCTTGAATGCTCCTATTCAACCTGGAAGTGCCCTCAGGAAGACACTCACAGCAGCAAGGGCTGATTCTCTGGTCTCTCTGACCTTCCAATATCCTTTTCACAACTTCAGCGCTGAGGCAAAGCACTTCCCAGAGGAAGTCTGCAATCAAATTGCTGAGTAGAACTGAAACGCATGAGGCTTTTTATATTCATGAATCAAATTCAAGAATTCATTTCCTTTGATGAATGCCCACATTTTGAATCTGGGAACCTTTGAGAACCTCCACAGACTCCAACAGATGTCAAATAATTCGTTGATTTACAGTTTGTGAACTCACTCTTCGTAATTTGTTATTTCTATATTTATATGCTGTGTGGTTGACAACCTGCTCATTCCGCTATTGAAGTAACATCCTGCAAAATACAAAATGCAGATGGCAAAAGCTGCAGTTTTGCAGTGGACAAACCTGCAAACAAGTCTTAATAAACCAAACAAACAAACAAAAAGACTGGCAAAAGATTGTCCCATCAGTTCGTTACCTTGATGCCTTTAACACTGCAATGGGTTGGGGTTGGGGGCTTAATTATAGCCATAGGTCCATCTTCAGACTCAGCTTTGTACAAGATAGCTTACGCGGGTCCTTCTGTCTGTGAATAAGCAACAGTCCCTGAAGCTTGGAGAAACCAAATGGCATCTAGAGATTATTTTGACATTGATGCCATCATCTATACCAAGGCTCGACAAGGTACAGGCATGACTCTTCACCTATTGTGAGACTGCAGCTCCCATCAAATGTAGCAACAATGAGGGAAGATGGGTGTAGCATCCACTAGTGTCTTATGGCTACATGTTCCCTGTACCTGATCTACGGTGTGCTTATAATCCAGGTGGCACAAGGCAAGGCAAGTGGTATTTAAAAACCCATGGTATCCTTCAGATCTCCCCATCTAGAGCAGGTTGTAATTAGCGTTTTTTTCTACAACAAAATTATGTATATCTTGCACACTTTGGAATTTGACCCACTGCCCTCACTGGCTGAGTTGTAACTTAGTAAACCACGTGACACTCACAGCCTTGCAGCAATTTTGGGGGCACAGAAAATAACATAGAAATGGACTGTTGACCCCTGCATTTTTGGTTGGTAGTTCTGGACTGGGTGGAACTAGCCTTCTGCCTATATCTGGTTAACAAACCTCTTCTTTCCGCCTGCTACACAACATATCTCACAGACCATGTTCTCTAGAGGATTCATCTAATCAGAAGGCTAGTCATGAAAGACTGTGAGATAAGCAAAGGAAGAGTCATCTGGGGAAAGAAAGAGAAGGAACAGGAATAGCACCAAGGACCAGATGAAGACCAAGATGGAGGGACTATGGCCAGGCCTGAATCCAGAGCTTGGAAATATCTGTATTTTGGACTACAGTTCCCAGAATCCCCCAGCCCTCATAGCCAGGGATATTTCCAAGGTAGCATTAAGAACTGGGGAGAATTCTCTCATGACCTGAGTGCATATCCCTTTTGAGAGGTAGTTACAGAATATTAGCTGCCAACGGTCTTCTGCAGTCCCATAAGGAACACTACACAACAAAATCTTGTTTATCTTAGACGTTTTCATTCTTCAACACTTTTTTTGCCATTTTAACTGAGGGACTCCTCCTTGCTAGTCCTAGTCTTTGTTAATCAACACTGGGGAGGTGTAGTAATACAGTATTCTCATCCAGTGGAGACTACTGGCTCTGACGGCATGGGGGTATAAATCCACTCCAGGTTTGAGTCTGAAATTTTTGGCAGCTAAACAAGGTGCTGAACCTGTTTTGGGGGTGGGGCTCACCACTTTAAACGCCTCTTGTAAAGTTCAGATTAACACCCACAGTGTATTCACCAGCCCCACGATATAGGAGTCTCACTGCCTCCCTCTGCTCTCATTTGATTGCAGAGGCAACTGTATTAATGAAGAAGCAAAACTCATCATTCAGACAACATGCTCAGCCAGTACTTGTTATCAGCCCAGTCCTCCCGTCCCCCAGAAAAACAGAACGGTTTGCAAGCCCTATTGGGGTGGGTCACCTGGCCCCTTTATCTGGTAAGGTCAAGGGCTGGCAAAAGAATCAGGGGGCAGAAGAAGAAGAACAGACCGGGGAAACAAAAAGCCAACCCTGTATTTGAACTAAGTCCTTATTTATGTCCCTGTTCTGTCTTGTGACAGAGAAAAGACTCAGCAAATGGTCACATAGCGATCTATCTGGCGATAGTGGTGTGAGGCTGCACCTAACAGAAAAAAACAAGGGAAAGTCAGAAGAAAAAAAGTTGAGGGAGGCAGAAGCATAACAACCCTTGGCTACCTCTTAGTGAAAGGGTAGGTGGTATGGGCACCAAGGCTCCTTTCTATGGCCCACAGTCCCCCCCCCACTTCCCTTACTACAACCCCCTCCAAACCCCAGCAAAAATAATGGCACAGAGCCACTAGCAGCAGCATTCAAGAGTTCTAACTTGACTAAGTTACGGGGTTGCCTGCATCATTTTACCTCAGAAAGAAAAGAAAAATCCTCTCTCTCTCTCTCTCTTTTTTTTTTTTCCAAATCAGAAGTGCATTTCCAACACCTTCTGGTTTCATTATTTTCACTGCTTGGTATTTCTGATGGCCTGTCAGGCCCCAAGAGGAAGACAGGGGACATAAAACAGGTCTTGGAGCCCACCCAAATTGCCTAATCCCGATTTAGTGGACTCCGGGACCGAATAGTAGACTAGAAAGACTGACGTGACCCTGAGATGAATCTGTTTGTCCCAGTGGGTCTCTTTAAGGAGGAATGCTTCCTCACAGCTTTGGCTGGCTGTGCCCTTTCCTGGAAGCATCAACTTCAGCTTCAATTAAACAACTCCTGCTCAAGAGGCAGCGGATTGCCTACAGTCCACAGCACAAAGCATATAAACACTGATGTTGCATTGGCCTTCATTTCTGGGCACCCTTTAAGGTGCTGGTGGCTACCTATAAAGAGGCCCGCATTATTTCGGTTCGGACTAGTTTTGAATTCCAGGGCTTCCACGAGATGGCTGTTTAGCCCTGGAGCAATTCTGAACCCTTACAGCTTTCTGGGCTGAATGCCTGCCGCCTCTCAGTAATCCCCACATGCTCCCGACCTGGCACTGCCACCTTTGCAGTTTGCAGAAGCATGAGCCTGGACTGGCTTTGAGCACTCTCTCTGCCTCCTGGACAACCCTGGCCCAGCCATTGGCTTCCATCAAGCAGACCTAACACATTCGTCACACAGCAGTTACTAAACCTTTGCAGGCAAAATCGTGATCCTCTTTGAGACTGCAAGTCGGGTCTTTGCGTAGCACACAGGTGATTAGTTGCACTGCAAGGCTAGCCTCTTGTGCCTTTCATAACTGCATAGATTTAGTGCATTAAATGTGGCTTGCCCTGGGTGGTGCAAGAGACCTGTGTTCGAATCCCCTCTCAGCCACATAAGTTCAATGGCAGGGTAAAACCACTCCAATATCCCACTTAACTTGAAAGTCCTATTACAGTTGCTATACAGCAGTTCTGACTTGATGGCGGCATACAACACAGAGTTTCTTTCAGTATTGCAACATGGCCAGCTCTATATAAAGCTGCTAGGTCCACAATCCAAAGAAACTCAACATCTCTCGAAGGGCCCCATAGCTACCCAAGGTGATGTAGCTATGCTTTCTCCCATCCTACTTCTCCCTGAGTCCCATAGCCCTACCGTAGCCTGCTTGGGAGACCACACTAGAGTCTCATGCCTCCCAACCGCAGGAAAAAGGGACGGTGGGCTGTGGGACAAAGATAGAAGAATTAAGGCACCTCAGGTAGCACCACCTGCCTTTTTGACGAGTCAAAAGTGACATAACAGTTATCCAGCGTGCAGATTATCCTAATACAGTGATGCCTCACATAGTGATCGCTCTGTATAGCGATGAAATCGCTTAGCGACGCTGTTTGTGCGATCGCAAAAGCGATCGCTTTGCGATGTTCCCTATGGGGAATTTCACTTTGCGATGATTGCAGGGAAGCGATCATTGCAAAGCCCCCATTTTCGGCCAGCTGATCGGCAATTTCAAAATGGCCGCCGAGTAAACAAAATGGCCACCTGCTGTTTTCAGGCATGGATTCCTCACTTTAGAGGCACCGAAAATGGTGGCGCTATGGAGGATCTTCGCTTAAAGGTAAGTTTTAAGCCCATAGGAATCCATTAATTGCGTTTTAATGCGTTTCTATGGGCTTTTTATTTTCGCTTAGCGATGTTATCGCTTAGCAGCGATTTTTTCTGCACAAATTAACATCGCTAAGCGAGGCACCACTGTTACTCTCACCAAGACTTCTGAAACTTCCTCTGCTATCCAAACATAGAACAAGGCCCTTGTCCTCTGTTGAAATTATATTCCCTTTAAATTAACAAGCAGTTAAGTTCACCATTGCTTTGTCTGTACGTATTCCTTGCATGCTCTCTGGCCACTGTTCATGCTTCTCTTCCTCCTCCTCCTCCTCCTCCTCACAAGAGTAGCAGGGTTCTGCTTTAGTATTTCCCAGTTTGATCTAGCTAAATACGGTGGGCCAGCAGAGCCACCCTAGTGTTCCATTGTGGAACTCAGTAGTACCGAAGCTTGATAACATCATCTTACATCTCAAAAAATCCACCCACCCAAATCTATCCGTCCTGTCTGTACCTTGTTGTTACCATGGTGTGATGTCAATTTGCCTCAGAGTTATGTCAATCTTAAGAATGAGTGACCTCCAAAATGCTCTGTCATTAAAAACTCAAGCCTGTGGTTTCCTTTGTGGAGCCAACCCATCTCATATTTAATTATATTTCCCTGCTGCTTCCAACTTTTCCTAGCATTACTGTCCCTTCCATTGTGTTTTGTCTCCTTCCAATGTGCCCAAAGTAGGACGGCCTCCATTTCATCATTCTTGCTTCTAGACCAGGGGTCTCCAAACTATGGCCCGCGGGCCACATCTGCCCTGCCTTGCCTTTCTCTCCAGCCTGGCGTGTATGCATGAGGGCTGGCGTACACGTGCAGGGGGGCAAGACTGCGGACAAAAGTGCAGACAGGTAGGAGTGTGGGTGGAGTATGTGCATATGCATATGCACGTCTTCCTTCAGCACTCAAAAATGTGCAGGATATATTATGCAGCCCTCCCACTGAAAAGTTTGGAGAGCCCTGATCTAGACCGAATCCAGGCTTGATTTCTTGCTTTAGGTGTGACAAATGGAAGGACCCTGATTGTACACTTTTGTGTGTTTCCGCACCTGAAACCCTGCATTGCTTTCATCCTTGAATGAAGCTGGGTTATGTTACATATACATGCACAGGTTGAAGCGTTGCTTTCTTGTTTGTTCCCATCTCCCTCCCCCCCCACCTCCTTTGCTCTTCTATGTCTTCTCTCCCCTCCTTCTTCCCCCCCCCCATTTCTCCTTTCGTTGAGCTCCGTAATGCGGATGTGGTTTTCAGGTCATGTTTTCAGTAATAACCTTTAATGCAGCTGGCTGGGGTCCAAATTGTTGCTATGGTGCCGTGCGTGTAACTGATCAGATGGACTATGAAGTGTTAAGCTGCCTCGGGGGTGCACTCCCACATAAAGCTATCATTAATTTCTCTGAATTACACCAATTCCGGGACATTCTTTATGGACAGATAGTGAGGGAGACAGTTATATGACGGGACTTGCTGTGCTAAGCAGATGTGCCTGCTTTTCTGCTATTCTATGAATACTAAATGACTGCTCTGGAGAGCCTACATTACGGCCTGCTTTACTGCCAGACAGGAAAATGGCCGACCACGTGCCTCCCCGCCAAAACGGAGGTGGGGAGGAGGGAGAGGAGAGGGAGAGGGAGAGAGGAGTGGGCACCGGTCCTTCCGAAGCCAGCTTGTCTTTGGATACTCCGCCGCACCGGCTTTCGGAGGCTTCTCGACAAGAGGAAGAGAGGCGAAGCAGGAGGGGTTTTTATCTGGCCTGCTTAGGTGCCACACAACCTCAGCCAATTCTTCCCACCCCCACACCTATACACAACAGACACACTTCCAGGAACCATGCGACCTGTGTCGTTTGTAGGTGTTCAGCCACAGAAATGCAAATACACGTTTTAAAGGAATGGGGTTTAAAACACTTAAAATAAAACCTGTGACACCACTCAAAAGTAGGTCTGATAGCAACTTCAGTAGCCCTCAGATGTCTCACTTCCCAATCTTGTCCTCCTCCACCAAATTTCATTCTTTTGCACCACAACTAGTGATGTAGTGGAACCGGGGCTTAACAGTTAGAAGCCCTTGGCCATTTAGGGGTACTGTAGCTGCAACCAGTAGCTGCCTCCCCCACTTCTGGAGTTCTCTGTTCCCTTGGAGTTTAGCCACAATCTTCCTAGTAGCTGGGAAGAAAACATTGTGTTAAGTTACCCCTTTTGCAATGTAAAGCATTTGAGGGCAGTTGAGTTTTGAGTGAGAAATGAAGAGCCATTAGTTTTACAAAAGACCTGCCCCCGATGTTTTATATGGACCAATCCAGCTGCCTGCATTTTTGAATTTTCCAGGAGGAGTGTCTATGGGGATTGTCATTAGGAGGCCCAGCGCTTCCACATTTATAACTGTACCACTGACCACAAAACTGTTATTTTCTGTGAATCTCACTGCAGACGTCCTGTTGGAAACAAATATCTTGGACAACAAACAAAGGTGGGCCGGGTGGAGCAGAAAGGAGGATACAGAAGCGACACTGAAACCACAGTACAGTTCAGTTTAAGACACTCTAGATAAAGAAGCCACAATCAAGCACATGAGGTTAGGGAGGAGGCACAGATTAAGGACAATCATGCATCCCACTTTATGGAAGCCAGTCCTGCATCTGAAACCATCCTCTGGGCCACCCAATTCAAACATTATGCAACGAGAAGGACTTTTCGGAACCCAAAGCAAAGCATAGCACTGCAGTTGCGTTTCGGTCAACAGAGAGCACCTGGGAAAGTAGAGGGAGCAGGTACAGCAGTCCCTAAGGTCAAACATTCGTATTTAGATTATGTCACATTATTTCCCATAGCAATCCTAACATCGCTATGGTATTGCTTTTCCAGAACCAGATGATGGGAAACTGGTGATTTAAAAAAAAAACACCAACCCCCCCTTCCCCATCAATAGATCCTTATCTTTCAGAAAGTTAGCAAGGAGCAGGGCACTAACACGGTAGTAACTGGCAGGAAATCACATCTTGATGTGTCTGTGCAGAGATAGTAGTGTGGAAGCAGCATTGTCACCCCCACCGTCAAGGTACACAAAGGGAGCAACGCCTAGCACTAGAAGGGCAAGGAGCTCATTTCTCTTCCTTCTCCGCTGCGTTTCTGCCCTATTCACTTGACCCCAGTTGGAATGTGAGCAGTAAGCAGAAACAAAGAAATAGCCTTGACTCTCCTTGACTCTTGGAGAGTCCGGAGGGAGAGGGCTGGGGAATGAGCAAAATGGAACAGAGGACAGAATAGCTCACGGAATGGGGGGCCACCGAAGGCATCTTGCCAAGGTGTCAACAAATCCTGCAGCTGGCACTGTGCATGAAAAAGGAGGGTAGAGGTGCCAGAGGTTGAGGGGAATGGGTGTATGTGTGTGGAGGTGCTTCTTTGGGGAAATCAAGTTTGGTTAGTGTTTGTATTGGTTGAGTTTTCTTTTGATTTCAACTTGATTCCCCTAAGTTAAAGAACTATCTGTCTCACTTCACCATATCAGCTGTGCAGGAGAATCACTACTGAATTTTCATGTCAGGCAGAATGTAATAGGCAATTTGGGAGTCCCTGCTTGGGCAAAACATCCAAAGAGTCTTCAGGGAAACCAAATGAGATTTGATAAAAAATGAACATAAGTTTACCTAAGGGAGAAAGGGATTGCAGATCTTACATTGCAACAGCCTTGTCTCCTCGCCAGGCTTGGAGTAGTTCAAAAAAAGGTGTGTGTGGGGGGGGTTTGTTTGTTTGTTTCCTAGAAAGTTTTTAAAGCTCATACTGCTAGAATATGATGTGACATACAGTATTCTAAAGCTCATACTCCCAATAAGAAGCACGCTTTATTGTGAAATGAAACATTTAAAATTTCCACATGTTTAGAATATATCTCCTGAGCATAGTACTGCAGGCATTGGTATTTCTTGGCCTGGGATTAATATACCTTCACCATTTCTCCCTACTGATGACCAGGAGATCTGCAGGAATCTTCTCCTGCAGCTTAAGAAGCTACAGTCATTTAGGTTAAAATCACAGAACCCTAGGTATCCTTCCTAAGTAATTCAGTTTTAGGGAATTATATTAATGACCACAGGCTCTGACAAGATCTGGTATGTAACTCTTTAAACTGCATAATTACATCCTTTATGGGTAACATACTATATGACCTTGAACCTATATTCCTTTTGATAAGCACAATACTATTTGAATATGATTGGCTGGATTTAGGTTTCTGGCTGTGGAGGCAGAGGTTGGGAGTTTGATTTCCCACTGTGCTTCCTGTGAGTAGAGCCAGTCTGTGTGGCCTTGGGCAAGCTGCACAGTCCCAGGATATCCCCCCCAAAAAAGGAATGCTAAACCACTTCTGAATATTCTCTATCTGGAGAACCTGTAAAGGGTTGCCATAAGTCAGAACAAACTTTTCATATAAGTTGCCAGCTCAGGATATGTGTCAGATGAGCATCCGTCCAATTGTCTTAAGATGACTATACATCCTACTTGACAGTTCTCTGTTTTAGAGAGCTGTCGTGGGATAGTCTATTTGAACCTTCCAGGTACAATACCCAAGATGAAGAGAAAGGTCCTGTGAAGGGAAAGCAGAAAAGCATCTTGAAACGCTCTCTCCATCAAATTACCTGGACAGTAGTCGGCAGACACAGAGATGACCTGGTAAAAAGCCTTGCTGAATGGCATCGAACATACGTTGACTTATAGTAAATACTTCAAAATTTGCATGTATTCGTACATGTTTTGTCTTGTCTTATCATGTTTTGTTTTGTACTCGGGGGCGAGGGGGGGAGGGCAATGCATAAGAGGTCATCTTACTTATCCACTACCCTAGGAACAGCAGAACCATGCCCAGAACTGAGCTGTGGGGTGCATGATGAACATGCATGCAAATCAGCCCTTGCTTTCCTTTCAAAGTCAGGTTTGACTTCATTAAGCTTCACATTCACTGTACTCAGCAAAGGAAAGTGGTGTGCATATTCATCTTTGCCAACAGGAGCGTGACTGATGAGGACAAGGAGGGAGAAAGTGGAGGCCTCTTCCACTGTGATGGTGCCTCGACTATGCAATAGCCTCCCCAAAGATGTTCTTGGGGTAGCTGATTAAGCATTGTCCAAAAAAAGAGACATAAGGTAGTGCAAAACTGCAAAAGAGAGAGAGAGAGAGAGAGAGAGAGAGAGAGAGAGAGAGAGAGAGAGAGAGAGAGAATCTTTATTTGTTAGGAACGTTGGGTCTCAGGGGCCTGGCTGAAGTTTCAGAGAATTGTGTTGCTTCCCTGACTGTCAAAGCAGGGAGACAAATCTCAGGACAAGTACGTAGCATTGGAAGCAGGGGAATATCAATTTTTCAGTTCCATTGTGGTTTTAAAGCCCCCGCCCCCACATATTACCATGGATTCCCAGCTGGCAGCAGAGCTCAGTGTGATGAGGTTTTTGTGCGTGCTATGCCTTGCAATATCAGCAAACTAAAAAGCCAGGAGCAAGGGGAGAAAGCCGACGGACGGATGGACTTGGACCCATAGCATCATTGGGACCAAGGCAAGAAGGATAGGGGCAGGATCGCAGCTCATGAGCCTTCTTGCTGCACAATCCCTGCCTGGCATCAGTGGTCAGTGGCCTGGAAGAACTCCCCATATTTCATGTGTATTATAGGTGAGGCAGGTGTCCTATAGGTGGAGAGGTTCTGTCCCAATCTTTCTCTGCCTCATCTCTATCACAGCACAGGGACCAATCCCAATCCCTGAGATAAGACCAGGCCCTCCAGATCCCAACGCTCTGGCATTACAAGTTGTCACCTCTTGATCTCACCATTTGGCCCTGGAAGTTGTGGGAATGGGATGCTGATGACCTTGCAATGTACACAGACACAAATGTGTGCAGGGGAAGGAAAAGAGAGAGGGGGAGTAAGAAAGGCAGGACAAGAAGGAAGGAAGGACGGACAGAAGGAAGGAAGGAGCCTTAACATTGCTGATCAATATGTGCTTAGCACCCGGAAAGCAAGCTGAACAGGCACAGGTCCTTGGTTTTTTGGAGAGGGGACTCTGTGTTTGTGCATGTCTTTCATTTTGCACTCTGTGTGTGTGTGTGTGTGTGTGTGTGTGTGTGTGTGTGTGTGTGTGTGTGTGTGTGTGTGTGTGTGTGTGTGTGTGTGTGTGTGTGTTTATGCACATGTATTGATTCTGACAAATGTGGAGTTTTCGAATATTTTTCTTTCTAGTATACTGTTGCCTGTGTTTGCAGTAGGTTGATTATTTGTTGCCTTGCCTCTTCTTTTTTGGAATTACTTTCGGGCTTTCAGAGTGCCAAAAAATACAAAGAGGAACTCCAATATGAAAGAATGCAAAAGAGGATTTCCCTTTCATGTAAAGCAAAAAGACCAATGGATGAAAAATATGAGAATAAAAAAGGTACTCTCAACAAAACCCCAAATGAAAAAATAAAATAAACAAATCACCATTCACATCCCTCCTCCTGATGTCATAGCTTTCAGTTTCCCCTCTCCCCCCCCCATGACCCTTCAAATGGAATCCAGTGGAATGGAATGGGAGCAATGATGTCACAAAGCCCATGTCATTGCTAAGTCAACATCTGTTGTTGTTATGTGTCCTGAAGTCAGTTCTGACTTCAGATGGCCCTATGAATTAATGACTTCCAAAATGTCTTATCATTAACACCCCATCATTAACTCAACATTACTAGCCAGTACTGGCATGGAGGGCGACCTGATGAAAAAGGATGATTCTCTGTGGACCCAGTGGATCTCAGGGGTTGGGGGACAGGATTAGCAAAATTATTTTCCCCAGGGGGGGGGATGACCTACTTTCTATGAAAAAAAATTGAAAGAAAATTGGTTTGGGATTCCGTTCAGGAGCAGAGCATTGTAAGTGAAAGTGCAGGAAAACCTTCACCTGAATCCCCGCGTTCCCTGAAAAAGAAAGAAAACAATTAAAATTTCGTAAAAGAGGTTTGATGGGTCCCCGAGCTCCATTCAAAGTCATCAGGTCTCTGCCGCCAAAAGACTGCGATGCACAGAGACTTATATATAGCTGGTAATTTACGTAAAGCAAGGCAGCAGATGGTTCGGCAATTTAGCAATTACCGGGTGTTAGAACATGTAGATCTCGGCTTTATGTAGAATTTTATTATTCCTAATTGTCTCACCTTTTTTTAATTTTACTTTGTCTTTTAAAAAATCTGGAAAAAAAATCTTCTGCTTTTTTTCCCCCTTCTTCTTATTCCTCCCTTTCTAGAGCTGGCCGAAGGAGGATCAATCATATTGCCCTGTTTCTAGAAGCCCCTTAAGGGATCCTTGTTTGTCTGGGTAGATAGAAGGGGCATTTAGTTACAAGGTTGATTTTTCCCCCCAATTTGTCCTTAAGGATAAGTCACGTTAAAGGTGTAATCGTAAAAAATAATTGCCAAGCATAAAGCTTTCGTGAAAATGTTGTGCCCATTACAAATTGTCGTTGCTTTCTTATTGGGCTCTGGTGGCATCCTGCGCTAATGCACTTCGCTATTTGCCTCCGGAGAGAGTGGGTTCAAATCCTGGGTAAGGTCACACATGCAATGAGCCCGTTGGGCCTCGGCATAGCTGCCATGGAGGGCATTTGGCGGCTGCCTTTAACAGCCTGCTTCCTTAGTAATTGGAAGGAGGATGGTCTATTTAGTTACAGCAAAGATGACTGGGGGTTGTAGGGGAGACCCAGGAGGGCCTTTAACATAGATGCCTGTAAACTTGTTGTGTCTCTCTGCCAACGCAGCTAGAAATTCAAGGGGGAAGGAAGGAGGGAGGGAGGGAGGGAGGGAGAAAGAGAGTCGTGCAGACGAAGTCCATAACGCTGGACCCGTCTGTATGGTAATGGGTACCGGGCTATGATTCCATATTAAGAAAGGCCCAGTTCACTTCAGTGCCACTCCAGGATGCCTAAAATGAGAATTATGTTGATCCTGGGTAACTAAGCAACCCCAACCTCAACCTGCACCGTGAACTCTGACTTTAGTGATACAGCATCTCCTTCATGTGCAAAAGGTTTCATTTCATTATGTTGCCTGCCTGCTTGGTTGTTTAGTGAATTTCTATCCCAGCTTTCCACTAATAATGGGTGTCTGGTTCAGTCTCCAGCATCATCAGCTGGAGCTTGGGAATATCTCTGAAGCTTGAAAACTCCAAAGAGTCATTCCCAGTCAGTGTCAACAATCGTGTATCTGATTATCTGAGCCCATAATTAAAGCTGAAAGTGCATTAGCATTGAAAAGACATGACTGAGGTTGACTTTCACATTAGTGAAATATTGTCTATATAACATCTGTTTCTGCTCAAAGGAATTCTCTGTTTAAGCACTAAGAAACCAGTCCCCCCCCAAAAAAGTGAGAGAAGTTCCTGCTGTGACAATCACAAAGAAACAGCCCTTTCAGATTTGTCCGTTCAACTTACAACCTATCTGTGATTCAGCTTCTACTCTGACTTTTTACAGTGAAGCCTTCAATGCGTCTGCTATTGAACAGATTTCTAAAATTAACACAGGCTGATAGACTGCCTATCATCCTCATTTGGAGGGAGGTAGCAGCAATTGCTGCTGCTGTTGCTACTGTTGCCACAATGTCGATCAGGTTGAGAGAATGACCCAACGTCACTCAATACATTTCATGACTTATTTATTTTATTACTTATTTATTTATTGGATTTCTATCCTGCCCATCTAGACCAAAGGTCTACTCTGGGCAGTTTACAAATTTAAAAACAATTAAACCAAAAACATATAGGTCCAAGATGGTGAAGTATAAGAAATTAAGACATGGCAGGAGGGAAAACCTGCCCAAATAGGCAGGTTTTAAGTCTATTCTTAAAAACACCCAGCGAGTGAGCCAGGCAAATCTCCACTGGCAAATTGTTTCAGAGGCGAGGGGCCACTGCTGAGAAGGTCCTTTTCCTCGTCCTTTCCCTCTGGACCTCCCCCGGCATTAGGCCCCTCAGCTGCCCGGCCTGGCTGGAACGAGTGACTCTGGCAGCACTGGGTGGGAGAAGGCGCTCTGCCAGATATCGAGGTCCTAAACCGTTTAGGGCTTTATATGTAATCGTTAACAACTTTGAAATCAACGTGGAAATGAATGGGCTGCCAATGCAAGGCGGCCAGCGTGGGGGAAATATGTTGGTATCTTTTCACCCCTGTAAGAAGTCTGGCCGCCACATTTTGTACCATCTGAAGTGTCCATGTCAGTCTCAAAGGCAGCCCCACATAGAGTGCATTACAGTAGTCTAATCTTGAGACTATGAGCTCATGGACCAAAGTGGTGAGCGCCCCCACATCAAGATAGGGACACAGCTGGGCAATCTGCTGGAGGTGGAAATGTGCTGAACGGATCACTGATGACACCTGGGTCTCCCTGGTGAGTGCCAGGTCCAGATGTACACCCAAACTGTGAACCTCACTCTTGGTGGCAAGAGTCACACATACACACCCCAAAAGAAAGGGAGTTTCCCAGACCACTAATGTCTGGGACACCCACCCGAAGGACCTCAGTCTTGCCCGGATTCAGCCTCAGTCCATTCTCCTGCATCCATTGCTGAACAGCCCCCAGGCAGCGCTCAAGGGACGAAGAAGCATCCACTCTTGTTGGAAAAAAGGAGATGTAGAGCTATCATCAGCATACTGATGACACAAAGCCCCACATCCCCTGATGACCCCTTCCAGCGGCCTCATATAGATGTTAAACAGCACTGGAGAGATAATCGAGCCCTGCGGAACCCCACAATTGAGGCTCCATGGGGCTGAGAGACTCTCTCCAGTCTGCACTCTCTGGGGACGGTCCTCCAAGAAGGAACGGAGCCAGGCAAGAGCCAGGCCACCGATTCACAACTCAGAGAGCCTCCCCAGGAGAATACCATGATCAACGGTATCAAAGACGTCTGAGATATTGAGGAGGACCAGCAGAGACATTTTGCCTCGTCGGCCTCCCTCAGTAGGTCATCAAACAGGGCAACCACTGCTGTTTGTGTGCCGTGGCGCGGCCTGAAGCCTGACTGGAATGGATCCGGGACATTGGTTTCATCCAGAAGAGCCTGCAGCTGATCAGCCACCACCCTCTCAACTACCTTGCTCATGGTGTCCTGGAATCCTATAGGATCCAGTAACCTTCAAGGGTGGACTATTAAAATAGTCCTTGCTCCCTGCGGTGAGGGAGAGCCACTGAGAGGTTGCATTTAATTAAGCCATGATCTGACCATGACAAGGGGACAGACACAAGGTCAGTCAACATCGGAGCACACTCACCAGGTCCAGTGTGTGGCCATCCACATGGGTGGGGCCATTGACATGTTGGGACATGTCCAAGGAGGCCATGGTCTCCAAGAACTCAAGTGCTGGACCGGAAACCTCCGCCTCCGCATGCACGTTGAAGTCACCCAAGAACCATGGTACTCACTAGGTCAGCAGTTCTGAACGTTTTCTTTACCATGGAGCCCCTTTAAATATCTTCTGTTGCTGAGGACCACCAAGACTTAACTCAAGATTTAATACCCTAAAGTGCATAACTTATGTAAAATTTCTCATGAAGGGGCTTCACATTTGGAAAGAAGGGAGAAATAAGTTAATCTGTTAATGCAGATACTCTTATTATAATATTTTAATTGAATATTTCCACACAAATTTAAAATTGTTGTTGTTGTTGTTGTTGTTGTTACCCTTCCATGGAAACAAGCCTTGTTGAGGCAGAGGGGCTTGCATGCTTCAGTGAGATTGAGAGCTGTGCTGAAGGGCCTCCCAAACCAGACAAGTCTCAGCTGAGAAACCAGACCGACTGTGTCCACCAACCATCACATATGATGAGAGGAAATAAACAGAAATCCATACCAGATCGGTCATTGCCTGGGTCAACAAGGACCACATCAGATGCTATAGCCCCTGGACATCTGGTGACGAATGGGCTACAGGGCTCAACAGACCCTATTGAGGAACCAGAACAGGCTGCTGCAAAGCTACTGGAACAACATAAATGCAAAAATTGGACTATGTTTGTCAGTTTATCTTCTGGTCCAACTTTGCCATCATAAAATGACAGGAATTTGGGCTGGGGGAAAAATAAACAAATTACATGCAGACATTAGTAACTTAAAATACTTGAAAGATTCAAAACTTAAAAATGAAGAAGTAAAAGCCAGACTATGCAAAATACATGACCTAGAAAGGAAAACAATTGTTGCAATTATGGCAGAATTAAAACAATGGGTAACAGTTACAGCAAAGAAAATTGAAAGATATGATGGACACTTGAAACAATATAGAGAAAACATTCAATTTCGAAATAACCAACAATTATTCTATAAATCACTAGGAGAAAATGCCGAGCAAAAGAATTTAGGCCCATGTAAAGATGATGCTCTAAAATTTTGGAAAGAAATGTGGGAAAGCCCAAAACACTTCAGTGGTCCTCGTAGTCATTGGGGCTTTGCAAACAATATCAAGAAATTCTTGAAGGCTTTCACAGCCGGGATCCAATGGTTGCTGTAGGGCTGTTTGGCCATGTTCTCCAGAACACAGCCAAACAGCCCAAAAAACATACAACAACCAATATCAAGAAATTTCACACAGTATTATAAGCAGTTGCAGATCTCAGAAATAACACCATCAGAACTAACAAAAAAGTGGTAATATTAGGAACAGCATATATACTGTGCCAATATTTAACAGATACTTTGGTTATTGGTTAAAACTTGTATAATATATTACTGGTCTATGCTTTTAGAATTTTGATTAACTGTGTCTGGTATTTTGAGTTGTGGTTGTCTTTAATTCTTGCTGGAGAAACTCAAAGCACAAGTACATAAAATCATTAATATGACACTAACTATACAAAATGTCACATGAAAACGAAAGCTAGAAAATGTTGAAGGGTGCCAGAACTAATTTCTGGACATTAACTTGTCTCCGATACATTTTCAATTAACCAGGGACAAGGAGATCCAATATAGTTTTGTTTATTTTCAGCTGAAAAGAAGCAAAAGTAAGTGGACACATCTCCGTCCACCAGAACAAGCAGAGGAGAGGCATATGAAGAATATATATTTTATAAATTCAGATGAAAAGGAGGGAGGCAAAGTGGTGTGGAGAAGGAGGGGTCAAAGGAGGGGTTGCTGGTGCCTAGGCTTTTGGCCATAACTCTTCTCTCCCGTCTCAGCGCTAGGTACCAAAGCTCTCTTATCAGTAAACAAGGATTAATTCCCAATTAAAACCAGTTACAGTACTTGCAAGCAAAGGAAAGCAGGCGACTTTCCTTCCTTGTCTATTTCTGTCTTCTAAGCAGAAATCTGACATAATATGTTACACCAGTGGTTCTTAACCTTGGGTTACTCAGGTGTTTTTGAACTGCAACTCCCAGAAACCTCAGCCAGCACAGCTGGTGGTGAAGGCTTCTGGGAGTTGCAGTCCAAAAACACCTGAGTAACCCAAGGTTAAGAACCACTGTGTTACACATTCATGTAGCAAAGCAAAGCAAATTACAGAGGCAACATGGCTGCTGTTAAGCTAAGTTATTCTTTTATAAAAGTGTGCTCATTTGACTCCTTCATCATCTTTTTCACATGTGCAAGCTGCCTGCAGCAGTGGTTTTGCGAAAACATGGAACATAGTTCCCTGCCCCCATGAAACAGGGACTTCTGGTCAATCATGGTTTTATTTCTTTTATACATGGAGGAAAGATCTTGCGGTTCACAGTGGGTCTCATAGGTGGAAAACTGGACCCCTGATGCCCAGTTTGCTCAAGTCTGACCATAAAATCTTTCCCAAAAGGAAAAAGAATCAGATGACAAAGTGGGGTTGCACTGTTTGGCTTATGGGCAATTCCAAACTCTGCAACGTTGCTGGACCTGCAAAGAGGTGTAGCAAAATGGGTCTGATCTAACCAGGAATCTTGCTGAATGCTAGGTGTAGGTGGCAATGCCAAGCAGGGCTTTTTCAACGGAGGTGCCTGACTGTGCAATTTGTATGACTGCTTTCTAGAGCACACTGATGTTCAACAGGGAGTTTAGCAGGATGGATCATCCATTACTGCCGTTCATAAATTATGCTGCCTTAGACTTGAAAAACTGTAACCTTTTCTCCTTGAAGTTGAGCATATTTAAATGGGTGAATATATCTGACAGATATACTAATGTGACTAACCAGGAAAAATCTGTCAAACGATGGCTGAGATGAAATTGCTTCTCCTTGAGGAACCAACATTGCATGTAGAACTACTCAATCTGTCTGGAATCACCATTTATTTATTTATTTATTTATATTTCTTTGCAGACAGGGAGAAAGGGGGAGAACGATGGAAGGAAGCAAACAGGAAAAAAAGGAAGACAAAAGATGTGATGGACTGACTGCCTAAATGAAGCCATAGGCTTGAATTTACAAGAGCTGAGCAGGGCTACTGAGCAAAGCAAAGCGTGCTGCTTATAGACCATCCCATAGCATTTAAAACACTCTCTGGGTGGTTTACAAGTTAATTATGCAGGCTACACATACTGAGGACAGGATATTCTGAAGATCACTCATCCACAGGGTCGCCATAAGTCAAAGGTGGCTTGAGGCCACATAAGAACAACAAGGTGGAGGAGAGAGAGATCAAGTAGTTCTATGAGAAACATGAACTCAAATAGTAGAATTTGCAACCACAAGACAGTCACCAGTCTGGATGGTGGGGATCAGGCCAGTTCATGAGGAACAAGAACATCAGTAACAAGTGACGACAGTTTTATATTACTTTATGATACAGCCTGATACATCATTAATTCAAATAACATACGTTTTGTGTCATTTTGTGCCTTTTAAAAAAATATTTGAATGCTGGTGAAAGGGGTTGGTAAGACGGTGGTGATACAGAGAACTGTGGGAGGAATGGGGTACTGTGTGTCGTGTAGACTCTTGTAAGGCACCTTCCTGGAATAATAAAACATTTCTGTGTGAACAGGGACAGCACTTTAAATGCCAGAGTGCAGTAAGGAGACACTTGGGTCAACCCAGAGTAAACCTCTATACAGTCGTGCTCTGAAGCTGCTGTAAATTTTTGAGTTATGCAAAACCACACAATTCTGAGGAAAACAGAAGGAGATTCAGGTAGATGACAGAAATTTCTAAGGGCAGCTCAACACATTCTTGCAAACCATAGCCATGTCTTTGTTTGGTCAACAATTTGAAGGTCTACCAAAACATTTCAGCAATTCACAAGATCATTTTTCACATAGAAAGATTTCAGCCCATTCAAGATTACCTGAGTTACTCCATACAGATGCTCACTTCTCCTGCACTTCTTCCCCTTTCCCAATCCTTCCCCTTCTTACACTCTTTCTTTCTGCTCTTTGATTTGCCTTTGTTTTCTCTTTCCTTGTTGGTATAGTCACTGTAGTATCGACATGGATGACGTTCATCATAACAAGCAGACGTAATCATAATACCAATGTTTCCTTTATGGTCAAGCTTGTTTGTGTTCATAGGCTTCTGCCTTTGCCCAGGCCTTTAGGAAGTCTCTTCAAGAAGCCACTTCTCTGCTTCTCTTCTCATGTCCTCTGCCTGGCCTGGGAAATGATTGTCTGGAAAAGGCATGTGTTTATCTCAGCTGCATCAAGCCAATGGCAGAATCAAGAATGTGTCTGTCTTAGGCTAGCAAAGGCCTGACTTCAGACACTTGGAGCTGAGAGTATAAGGTGACATCACTTTGTTCATTAGTCAAATGTTTTGAAGATATCTCTGTTATTGTTTTGCCAGTCAGTAATTTATTTTCTTATCACAGTGCCAGTTAGTGAATTGCTCTCTTATCATGTTGCCCATTAAGAAGGAACACATTGTGATTCTGGTTCGCTATGTAAAGGCATAGCAGATCTCCAAAGTGTTCAGGGAGCTCAAGGGCAGGCCATTTCTGGGTCAGTGTTTTCCAACTGCTTGGAACCACTCAGTGCAGTTCTGCAGGGGTTTCTGGCAAGCAGAAAGGGTGAAGGCCATATATCATTTATTTCACTTTATTCAGTTGTCTCGTGCTTTGCTGCATTAGTATTGTCCTGCACCTTATTTCTCCTGTTATTGTGTTATGTTACACTCATTCATTCTGTGTAATTTTTCTACAGTGGTCTTTCCTTCTTCATTGTCTTTTAAATCAAGTACTGCAACCTTACCTCACTGGTGTGCTTATTGTCTCTCAAATCCAAAAGGACCCACTGGCATGTATGCAAGACAGTCAGTTACTGTATACTACACATAATACCTGTCTCCTGTTTCTCTTTTCCCTGTGTCCTCTGAGTTGAAGGTAGAACAATAATTCTGCAAAAAATAATTCTAGTGATGCTGCATAGCTACCTCCACCTCTCAAGTTATTTTTGTTGTTATTTAATCGTTAAGCCATCCACATCTACTGTAATCCTAGTGATGCTTTTCAGTAGTCAGAGCTGTAGCTTAACCATTTTAATTCTACATATGTTTCTGTTGATTTTGCCATTAGAACAGGTGCCTTCATTGCTGGAAAGCTCTTGTATATGTTGAGCAGCTTTAGAAACATTAGTGGATAACCTTGGCATGTCTTCTTCCAGCATCTCTGGCCACAAAGTTCACTTTAGCACACACACACAAGTAGCTTCTTCAGTCTGAGGAGAATTGGTAGGAGACCCCTGATATATCCTCCATGTTGGTTTCATTTGCCTCTGTTCTGAATAGGCTCGTTAGATGGAGCCTATTCAAACCATGGGGAAGTGAAACCAACATGGAGGATATATCAGGGGTCTCCTACCAACTCTCCTCTCCTCAGACTGAAGAAGCTACTTGGATGAGTAGCAAAACATTTCAACTTAACAAGAAAGAAGTCCAGTTGCCATGACTCAACTTCTAGATAATCTCACCTGGATGGCTAAGAATCTTCACAGATACAAAGCATAAACAGTTGATTCACACAACACACACACACAGAGAGAGAGAAAGAGAGAGAGAGAGAGAGAAACTGTTGTTTCAAAAATGAAGGGTTCTTTCAGAAGGATGATGGCACCTAGCATCACCAGCACTCAATAAAGATTTCCTGGTTGCTCCATCTTTCCCGCTGTATCAGGTTTTTAAAACTGATTACTGTATAAGAAACTGAGATAGAAAAAATAACTTTAACTTTTAGTTACTTTCATAGTTACTAGGATGAGGCCTTATTAAAATTATGGAAGAAGGGTATCATGGATTGGCTTATGCTGTGTCTAATACATGGTTGTGGAATTTGTGGCAGTAGATGGAAAGAAAGTGGTTTTTTGGACCAAGGCTAGTAGCTTGTAATAGTCAGATGCTTGTTTTTTCAGTAACTAAGAAGCGATTTGAATTCTATTTGAGTGGGAAACAAAACTGTTAATTAAAACAAAATTGTGGCTAAACTGGTAATGAGCGCTTCGAGGGCTTGGAACTATAACTGAAACTAACAACTTCTACAGTAACATTCCAAGCTCTGCTACAAAGCATACTCCAGATGTTTTGGACTATAACTCCCACCACTCTTGGCCAGAAGCCAGGCCTCCCCCCTCCCGTTTACGCCTGAAGAAGAGTTCTAGAGACCATGAATGCTTGTCACATTTGAGCCATTTTAATGACCCAGTGAACGTATTACTCAATCCTGGATTTTGTTTCCATTCATAGGTCAGTCACACAACTACATTTTAAATTAGATAACCGTATGCAATGTTCAATAGTCCCCTACCCTACCACCCTTAGATTTTGTTTTCCCTGTTGTGAAACACCCATTTACATTATTGTATGAGATTTTGACCTGACAAATTTATGTGAATATCCTCCCTCTATTATTCCAGGTTTAACTGTTATGTGTACTTAAAAATTTTTGTACAGTTTTTATTCAGTTTCAGTTAGACATGTGCACGTATTCCTCTCCACTGGCCTTCTATCTGTGCTCAAATAAGAGCACACAGATTAGGATTTGCTTCACTTGCTCCCCTTCTGGAGTTAATCTGGCTTTTTTTATACTAATATGTTTCCTGGCATTTGTGCCTTCTGACTCTCTCATTCCTGCAATGGGAAAATGCAAATAGCTATAACTTGATGGAGAAATTCTATACAGTCAGCAAAAACATGACCTGGAGCTGATTGTGGCTCTGATCATCAGCTTCTTAGAGCAAAACTCAAGCTTAAACTGAAGAAAGTAGGAAAAACGACTGGGCTAGTCAGGTATTGTTGTTCAGGCGTTAAGTCATGTCTGACTCTTCGTGACCCCATGGACCAGAGCACGCCAGGCCCTCCTGTCTTCCACAGCCTGCCAGAGTTCATCTTGGTAGCTTCGGTGACACTGTCCATCCACTCGTCCTCTGTCGTCCCCTTCTCCTCTTGCCTTCACACTTTCCCAACATCAGGGTCTTTTCCAGGGAATCTTCTCTTCTCATGAGATGGCCAAAGTACTGGAGCCTCAGCTTCAGGATCTGTCCTTCCAGTGAGCACTGAGGGTTGATTTCCTTTATAATGGAAATGCCAGAGGTGACTAAATAACTCTCTCAGTCCAGTTAGGTGGCAAAGAACATCACATTAGGCTGTAAAGACCTTCTCCCACTGATGCCCAGTGTTAGTGCATGCAAGATTGCTATTAGCCCAACAGAAAATAGCTGAAAAAAAAAACAACCCCACTGAAGTAAGCGAGACTAGTTTTATATAATTTGGAAGGCAAGAAAAATAACAGTAAAATAAGTGGGAAATCTAGTGCATGTACTACAACAAATACTCCATTCAGATAAGCCCAGTAGTCACATGTTTTAGAGAGAAAGTTCCCTTCAAAGAAACGTGCTATATATTTATTTTAAAACGAGTTTGCTTCAATCCACATTGGGCCTGCTTTTGTTTTGTAATTAGTCAACTAGGATACAGTGTGACTTTGTTTGTATCACTAGTATCTCAGGCATGTAGCACTGAAATTCCTTATGAATACACAATGGTTAGTGAAGAACAGATTTAAGGAACTATATTTGGTGGACAGAGTGCCTGAAGAAAACTATGGATGGATGCTCAGAACATTGTACAGGAGGCAGCAACAAAAACCATCCCAAAGAAAAGGAAATGCAAGAAAGCAAAGTGGCAGTCCAATGAGGCCTTACAAATGGCAAAGAAGAGAAGGGAAATAAAATGCAAGGGAGATAAGGGAAGTTACAGAAAATTGAATGCTGACTTCCAAAGAACAGCAAGGAGAGACAAGAGGGCCTTCTTAAATGAACAGTGCAAAGAAATAGAGGAAAAGAACAGAAAGAGAAAAACCAGAGATCTGTTCAAGAAAATTGGAGTTATTAAAGGAACATTTTGTGCAAAGAAGGACACGATAAAGGACAAAAATGGTAGGGACCTAACAGAAGCAGAAGACATCAATAAGAGGTGGCAAGAATACAGAGAGGAATTATGTCAGAAAGATCTGGTTGTCACAGACAACCCAGATAGTGTGGCTGCTCACCTTGAGCCAGACATCCTGGAGAGTGAAGTGTGCCTTAGAAAGTATGGCTAACAACAAGGCCGGTGGAGGTAATAGCACTCCAGTTGAACTATTTAAAATCTTAAAAGGTGACGCTGTTAGGGTGCTACACTCAATATGCCAGCAAGTTTGGAAAACTCAGCAGTGGCCAGAGGGTTGGAAAAGATCAATCTACATCCCAATCGCAAAGAAGGGCAGTGCCAAAGAATGCTACAACTACCGGACAATTGCACTCATTTCACACACTAGCAAGGTTATGCTAAAAATCCTACAAGGTAGGCTTCAGCAGTATGTGGACCGAGAACTCTCAGAAGTACAAGCTGGATTTTGAAGGGGCAGAGGAACTAGAAATCAAATTGCTAACATGCGCGGGATTATAGAGAAAGCCAGAGAGTTCCAGAAAAACATCTGCTTCTGCTTCATTGACTACACAAAAGACTTTGACTGCGTCTACCAGAACAAACTATGGCAAATCCTTAAAGAAATGGGAGTGCCTGGCCACCTTATCTATCTCCTGAATAGGAGATAGATAAGCAACAGTTAGAACTGGATATGGAACAACTGATTGGGTCAAAATTGGGAAAGGAGAATGACAAGGCTGTATATTGTCTCTCTGCTTATTTAATTTATATGCAGAATACATCATGCGAAAGGCTGGACTGGAGGAATCCCAAGCCGGAATTAAGATTTCCAGAAGAAATATCAACAATCTCAGGTATGCAGATGGTACCACTCTGATGGCAGAAAGTGAGGGGGAATTAAATGAGGAGGAATCTTAATGAGGTGAAAGAGGAGAGTGCAAAAAATGGTCTGAAGCTCAACATCAAAAAAACTAAGATCATGGGCGCTGGTCATGATCACAACTTTGGGAGGCAGTGGAGGATAGGATGGCCTTGTGTGCTCTGGTCCGTGGGGTCACAAAGACTTGGACACGACTTAATTACAACAAAAACGTTACTGTTTACAAATTATGACTATAACAATGATAGTTCGTATGCTAATAAACTAGTGTTTTTCCACTTTGAACTGCAAGGGCAGCCAATTACTTTTTAAAAATACATTCCAAGTTTTGCCCTCCACCCGTTACATACAAACACACACTTGTTTAAATCAATCAGTCTGTCTGTCTGTCTATCTATTTGTCTGTCTGTCTATCTACATTTATTGCCCATTTTAGACTCAAATGATGCATGATTTGTATGCACGATGTATCCCTGCCATCAGACCATAAATTTGGATGAATGGATGTGATGATAACTGCTCTCAAACACACAGCATTTGTTGATTGCGCAGTGACATTTTGAATAAAAAACAACAACTGGTAACACAACACTAACTACACAGGTCAGTATTGCCAGCTTCTACCATAGTGAAGAGAAGCTCTTCATCTCAGCTACTGAGTGGATAGCTGAGTAGATAGCCAGCCCCAGTATCTTGCTTCTTGGCGTGGATCACTCACCTCTAAGCTCCAATAGGATTGTCCTCACTTGCAGCCAGGTAAAACTTTCCATATAGCTCTCTGATTCTTTGGTGAAAACTTCTTCCTGAAAAAACAAAACAAAAATCTCTATGGGCTGTTCTTCAAATGGCACAAGACGGATGGAAGAACTTTACCCTGTTATGCAGATTGATGGAGCCAGTTCCGGGAAAACAATTGCAGGTTGATGGTGTGAGCTCTGCTCAGAGCCTTGCCCTCTGGTCTCCATGCCAAACATTTAATTTCTCCAGCTGGCCAAGAGGTTCCAGATGGGCAGGGCCAGCAACCTTTCTTCTTTGGCATGAGCTAGAGCAGGACCTGTCCAATCTCAGCTGCCAAGATTCAGCATTTTGCCCTTTGGCTTTCTGTGACAGATGGAAGAGACTTTTCCAAGACTGGCACACCACTTGCCAGAATCTGAAAACCATTAACCCCAAGAAAGGACCAAGATTTCATTTCTCCAGATGGCAAAGAGCTACCAGCTGGGCAAGGCCAGCAACCTTTTCTGAGATTTATCACTCTTAGGGCAAGATTCTTTCTCTCTTGGCTACTCGAGCCCCCTAATTTCAGCTGCCAAAATCTGGTCCTTTGCCCCTTTCCTCTCCCTGACAGATGGAATGGCCCCATTTGAGAATGGCGTCATTTTACTTCAGCACATGCCAGCATCAAACAATTTTTTAAAAACTCCTGTTTCTGAAACAGTACCAACATCCCCTTGACAAGGAATAGCAACTTTATGTTGAAGACTGTTTGCTAAAATCATCTCAGAATCTCAGAACTACAAAGGTGAGAGGGGTCCTAAGGACCGTCGAGTCCCGTTCCTGTCAAGGAGGCCCAGTGGGGAATTGAACTTCACCTAAACCACTGAGCTATCCAGCAGTTGAATAAGTTATGGATAAGTTATGCTTCATTTCCCAGCTGAAAACATGTAGGATGGATTTTGTGACTACCATCAGGGCAAGGCAAAATGAATCACAGCTAAGCACATGTACATCTTCTCCACTACTTTCTTTCCCTCCCACCTCAGAAAGCAGGGGTGGGCAGCCATTTTGGCAAATGTGTCCCAGTTCAAATTCAAATGGGAGGTGATGCTACTAGTGTGTAGAACAGTACATGTAAAGCCAGGGCTAGCCCATGACACTTTTATTGCCTGAAGTGAAGGACAAACCCCTCATCATCCAATGTAGAAAAGCCAAGTACACTGGCAACTAAATCTTTTTTCGACACAGCTGATGGGACATGGTCCTCCATCATGCCAAAGGCAGTAGGCCAGCTTAGGGGAATGAAGGGTAGACTATTTAGCCAATGGTTCTCTTCTCCATTATATTGTTGCTGGACCCTCCTCAGCATCTCTCTACTCTCTTATTAGTAAGGCTAGAGCTCTAAATAGCCCACTGCTATTACCTCATGTTTAGGTATAGATTCACCTTTAGCTTTCTGATTAGTTAATTAATTTTTAAAAAAGGAAAAAAGAAACATAGGAGGGCAGGCACAACTTCTCTCACAGCGAGGATGATGGAACTTTCTTTGCTCCTGACATAAATACTCACTGCCTGAGCTGCTTATTGTGACAGATTGTTTTTTGTTGCCTATACTCTGAGGTGGCCAATCTGGAAGGTTATTCAGTGGTCACCTAGCAACAGTAACCTAGGGAGTTTCTTTCTTGGGATGAGCAAAATGGCCAGCCAGGCTGGAGGAGTAATGCAAGTTGATCTTTATAGAGCTATTTTTTTAAAAAAAAGTTGTTATGAATCATATTACTTAAGTACTTCCCAACATATTGTACAAAGTGCATAACAACTTCCACCCATTTTTCTTCTTCAAACTTTAGATTGAGCAACATCATGAAGTTCCCAAATTATTTTGTGTGTTTCCTCCAACTGTGATGGTCTATATCTCCCATGACCCTCTAGGCCCCCATGGGAATTATACTTGAAACATTTAGAACAATGTTTCCCAATCTTGGATACCTAGATACTGTTGGACTACAATTTCCACAATTCCTGGCCATGCTGGCTGGGTCTTCTGGAAGCTGAAGCCCAACAACACCTGGGGCCCATATGTAGAAACCACAGATGTAGAAGACCCACACTGGGAAGGCTTGAACAGGTGGCATCTTAATGATGTGCATTCCCTTGATTGCCATTTTTGGCCCACACAGAAACAAGCCGTCCCAATTTTCCTTCTGGGAATGTGGCCTCCCTCCCATTCCTCAAAATGTCACTTGTTTTATTTCGTTCCGAACAATTTAATAGGTATCTGTCTGAAGTAAGTCCCAATAGCCTAAATCTCATTGGGAGTCTCAGCTAAAGGAGACCCATTGAATCAATAGAAACACTGTAAGTCAACACTTACAAAGGTTTTGTTGCTTTATTGGGTCTCCTTTAGTTGGGACTAACAGTTGGATTTAGGCCAGTGTGGCTTGTCCATTCATAAAACATATTTAGGATGACAGTCTCTGGGCATCTAATCTTCAATCTTGCAAGCCAATAATGTCATTATACAAAGGCAGAAAATTAAAATTGTGTCTCTTGCGAAATCACAAGCTGGACTTCAACATCTCATCTATCCTGCCCTTCTAGGGGATACTGGGGAGTGTGGCTCTCTCCAGATAATTAGCGTGTTCGCTCAGCTGCAGGAGAGAGTCATTACTCGCCACAGCGATTCTGCAATAACACACAGAGTCCCGGTGACAGCAGTCACCACAAGTGTTCAGCAATTATCCAGTCAGTGGCTTGCTTAATCACCGGCTGCCCAAACAACATGGAGAGCACCAGGAGCGCAGAAAGGCTCTGTGGCTCCACGATCATGTCTTCTAAACAGAGAAGACTCTGCGCTGAGGAAGGGAGTTGTGGTTTTGGGGTTGCAGGGCTGTGCATTCTCTGGAAACCTCAGGTTGTCCTTGATCTTTGTGGAATATCCCAAGCTCTAGGAATGCTATAACAATAAAGGTGTCTTTCACACAACACAGATACTGTATTATAATTTGAATATCTCAAATGTATTTTCATTATTTACTTAGCCGACCAGTGGTAGGCTGGCCCTATGTCTTTCTTTAGAGAGGGTAATCCTCTAGTTCAGTAATGGCGAACCTATGACATGTATGTCACAGCCGGCACACAGAGCCCTCTCTGTGGGCACATGAGCCATAGGTTGCCATAGAGAAATACCTGTCCTCCGATCCCGGATTTTGGCACTCCCCTCTGCTGGTGCAGTGATCCAGTGGAGGGGTGCAATGGCGACCATTACCGGTCTAACCCAGTGGAGGACTGGAGGTGGTAAGTATTTCTTTGTTAATACCACCCATGGGGGAAAAAAGCATCAAGCATTTAATCCTTGCAGTGCAAGAGCAGTTGTTTTTTCTAAACTAAAACCTCAGCATTCGGGTTTTAACTGCAGTGTTGGCACTTTGAAATAAATAAGTTGATTTTGTGTTGCAGTTTGGGCACTCGGGCTCAAAAAGGTTCACCATCATTGCTCTAGTTGAAGAGCTGTCCTCCTTTTTGTTAATGGATTTCTACCTTTTTCATTATGTCTAAGTGGCCACACACTCCTCCAGTGAGGTTGCCTGGACGAGTTGGGAAAGTAAAGGCCTTGATTTGTAAATGTATTTAATCAGACAACTCTAATTTTTGAAGTGAAATTGTTTGTGGGGGTGTGTGTCATTTTGTAGGAAAGATGCAAAACACACATACTGATGTAACTCCTGATGAAAGCAGGAAGGATATGGAACAGCACCTCAGTTCTATATGAACTTCAGATCTGAGATCAGCTCCAGGAGTGGGCATTCTAAAATGTTTTAATCATGCTTTTGAAATAACTGATCATTGCCTAGCTAAATATTTACAAGAAACTACAGTGACCTCTCTTTATTTTCTTTCAATATGTGTTCATTTGCAATAAGCTTCAGAAAATACAAAGCACAGAGCGTTTCAGAGAATGATTAAACACTATGCCTCATTTATTTTTATCCCATCGTTTTCTCAGTTCTTTGTCCCCATGTGGTTACCTAGTCACAATCCTATGAAATATCAAGAGTATTTCCACTTAAATTATTGTAATAATGTCAAATTGTGATGAATTTGCATATGTTAGTTTAAACTAGCATATGCATGTTTAATCAAAACAATGTCTTCCTTTTTGAATGTCCTCCTTTTTAGTGGAAATATTTCCTTCCATGATCCCCACCTCAGGTTCAATGGGTAGTGCAATCTCCCTCCATTTAATGCCTTCCAGAGATGTTAGACTGTCGGACTGTCAGCATGCCCATCAGCCTGTAATGGCTGAAGGTAAGGGTAATTGTAGTTCCACCATATCTGAAGGAAACCAGTCCAGGGTAAGGTGGACAATATTACAGTCCTCAGTAGGTTTAAACTATACTCTTATAACCATTAATCTAGAAGTCCTATAACTACTAATCAATAGCTGCCCTGGATCCTGTTTGACAAGAAAGGTGAGGTAAAAAATATTTTAAAAAGGCAAATAATAAAAATCTAGGAGAAAGCACTGTCAAACACATTGGCTGAAATCCTATTGGCAGAGCTGTGTGTCATAAATGGTGCTGCTTGTCCTGGATGTTAGTATATTTTTGTTAGGATGTTAGTATATTTTTGTTTCTCTTCCCCCCCCCAACCCTATCCCCCCCTCACACACCTCACCTTCTGTATCCCATACCCTAATCCAAGTTATCAAAACAATTTAAAAAAGGATAAATTGTGCTGCTGCTCCTGATCCCAGCAGTAACTTTCAGATACTAAAAATGCTCCCTGTCCTAAGGTTACCGAGGTCAAAAGAATCCCTAGGGAGCCTTGGGAGCTAGGGGGGAGGGATAGGAAACATTGAATTAAATTAAATTAAATTAAATTAAATTAAATTAAATTAAATTAAGTCTAATATTGCAGGCTAATGTCATCATCACCAGATAAGACACACAGCTCTGCCACCAGGCTTTTACACATTAAATCTTGTTTCTGAATAGACATACACATATCTACATTTTTTTTAAAAAACCCTCACATATCAGGGCCAAAATCTGTTTAAGCGTCTGCAGCACAACTGCACTATGTGCTTTGAGACCATTCTCTGGATTCTTTCTCCCTTCCCCTGTGCTGAAAGGCAATTTGTGTCAAATAATTTGGTTCATTCGCATCATACAATTCAAGAACTATTAGAAGCGAGAATGCTATCATATTTTATTTAGTGATTTGTTTATTCAGCTTTATCTCCCACTCAGAGCAGCAGAACTGAATTGTTCATCAGTGTCCAGAGCCCTGACAGGGCTCATAATTAATAAAATAAACTAAACTAAAACAGAAAAACAGATGTGGCTGGAGGAAAGGGAAAAAAAGGAGGGGGTAACATTTGGAAAAGAAAACAGGATGCTGACATGTTGATCTCAGCAAACAACTACTTCCACATCTCCAGCATTTGTAAATCTGAATAAAAGTGCATAATTTATTTATGTATGTATTGTGTGCCATCAAGACAATTCCGACTCCAACATACAGTGACCCTTTCCAAGGTTTCCAAAGTAGAGAAGTGGTTTACCATTCCCTTCTTCTGGGGGCTCCCTGGGACTGTGCAGCTTGTCCATGACTACACAGGCTGGCTCTACTTACAGGAAACATAGTGGAGAATCAAACTCCCAGCCTCTGGTTCTGCAGCCAGATACCTAAACCATTGAGCTATCCAGCCAGCATAACACTTTCTGATGAAAGCTTCTCAGACGTATTATTATTTTCAAAGTATGCTTTTCAGAGAGACTACTGATTTGATCCTGGGAGTTTCTTGTACAACCCACAGGGACAGATTGAAAAAAAATAAAACAAAATAAGAATGCAGACAGAGTTCTGACTCCTGTGCTCTGAAGATGCCAGCCACAGAGACTGGTGAAATTTTAGGAAGAACAACCTCCAGAGCACGGCTAAAAAGCCCGAAAAACCTACAACAACCTTTGGATCCTGGCCATGAAATCCTTTGAGAATACACAAAACAAAATAAGCTTTACAGGACTTGAAGTGTCACAACTTCAATAGAATTCCTATATTGAATTACTGATTTTCTCCTATTCAGTTAATGTAAACTTACTGAGAAGCTTTCATCAGAAAATGTTACAACTGAATTGGGGTGCCCTCGGCCTTCCAGATATTTGGTAGGCTGCAATTCCACTAGCTGAGCCAACACAACCAATGGTGGGGGACGATGGAAGTTGTAATCCAAACACAACTGGATATAGTTTGGGCTATTGTCATGGGAAATACTTGCTTGACCTTAGTCCTAACTGAAAAATAACCTGTCCCTTTGGTACAAGGTGACACACAACTTGCATGTATAGTCTGCAGACCTTACAAACCATTTAGCTATCTCCCAACCTCTTGTTTTCTGACAAAATTTTTTAATAATAACAGTAAGTTACTGTACAGGGCTGCTCTGCATCATTTAACACTTCAAAATATTTTTTTTTCCTTTTCAAAAGTTAAAGTGGATGGTTGTTTTGGAATTCTCTCTCTCTCTCTCTCTCTCTCTCTCTTTGTGGCCTGTACAGTCTGATGGAGGCAGAAGATTGGTCCCTGGACACACAAAAGGTGCTCACCTACCCCACACAATCCTCATAAGCTATGCCACCTGTTACTCTTGCAATTATGACTTGTAAAATGAAAAGCTTCTAAACTCCCTGCCATCCATAGGATGCCCATTTCTTTGTGTGAGGAAGTGGCCTGATCATGTGATCTGGTCTCTAGTTTGAGAGAATGTATCTGTGGCTTTGTAGAAGGCATTGTGTCTCAAGCCAGTGTGCCAAAAAGAGATACCAGTGCATGGCATCTGTCACTGCTGCAGCCATGGCTGACAAGTTCGTCTACTCCAATAATGCCTGGCTCAGCATGGCATGAGTCCCATCTGGCTTTCTCCACACTCATACTGCTCAGCCAAACTGGGGTACTACAGACCCGTCTGCTCAGACCAGCTGGCCCAAACAGGGATGAGCCAGCAGTATGCCAGCACTCCGATGGAGCTCTCCAGATTTTTGCACAGATGCCTTCAGTGCTACCAGCCATGCATATATAAAAGCTTGGGCAGTTACTTTTATGGACCACAACTCCCAGAATCCTGCCACCAGGATGACCCCTGGATGTACGTATAGACATATGTGTAGGTATTGACCTATAGGTCTATGACAAAGGCTCTGTTCAGAAAGTAGAATCATGAAGTCTCTAGCCTTAGCTAGACCAAGTCACCCAGAGCAACTCAAGATAGACAGAAGATTATATAGTGCAAATTTTCCTTCATTGTATTACTTCAGCCTTGGGGTGGGGAAGTTGTTTATTTGGATGTTCACCAATATTTGTAGTTAGGAAACTTCATGTGTCAACAAAAGACTGGGTTTCAATTCTTATTTCTAACACAAACAGTAGCACAAAGGGATACTAAAAACCAACATACTGATAACATTCACTAAAGAGATTCACTTCAAACGATGCAGTTCAGGAAGTCTGGCATTGTAATTTGCTAGTTGTGTAGACTAGTCCTAATTTTAACCCTCAATGAAGAGACTGAGGCTGTTATACTTTGGGCACATCATGAGACAGGACTTGCAAGAAAAGACAATAATGCTAGGAAGAGCTGAAGGCGGCAGGAAAAAAGAAGACCAAACAGGAAATAGATTGACTCCATAAAGGAAACCAGAGCCTTGAACGTCCAGGAGCTGCGGAGAGCTGTTGATGATAGGACATTTTGGAGCTCTCTTATTCATTAAGGCAGAGGCAACCAAACAAAACAGAACAACACAAAATAGGCACATAACCTTCCTCACAGGATTGCTTTGAAACATTCTGCCTTCCAGCTCAAGTTTCTGCGTTGGCTGTAGATTGAAATAAACATAGGTAACTTTTAATTTCTAAATTGATCTTTCATGCTGTTTGTGGGCTGCCTTGCGTTTTTGAATGGGAAAGTGGGATATAAGTTTAATAACAAAGAAAAGAATAAAGTGATCCTTTTTGAACTTCTGCATTGATTCCCACAAAAATTAGGAACACCTCTGCTGCAGTGACCCAGTTCATACAGTCACTAGCAATGTGTTCCATTTTGTACACCGTGAATGAGTGAATGAGTGAATGAGAAGCTCATCTCTTTCATTCTGTTGTATGTGTAAGTGACACTATGCAAACCAGACCGGTCGACCCCCAGAACATCCCATGGACCACCAATATATCTAATGTGAGAAGCAATGCTTGTTCCTACCAAAAGAACTGGAAAACTGGACCAATCAGAAGACCATGTTTCTACCTGACATTGCTAAATTCATCCATTTAATGTCATTTATTAGTTTTATCCATTTCCAAAGACATTTATATTGACTTACAGGAAAGGACAAAAAAGACATTATCAGTGTTCAACAACAATGAATGAATGAATGAATGAATGAATGAATGAATGAATGAATGAATGAATGAATGAATGAATGAATTGTTTGTTTGTTTGTCTGTCTGTTTTTATATAGCAATACAGTGTTCATCCACAATGGTTGGTTGGTTAGGCATCCTTCAGTCTCGAAAGACTATGGTAACGTGCTCTGTATGGAGGACTTGGAACAGCGTCTAGTGTGGCTAAGGAGGCCAATTCGAGAGTGACAATCCCTTCCACACTGAAGACAAATCCAATCTGTCCCCTGTCCAGCTCCCTGGTTTTCCTGCTTTTGTGACTTCCTCTTTGCCTCAGCCTGCTGGGCAAGGGTCTCTTCAAATTGGGAGAGGCCGCGATGCAGTGCCTGCCTCCAGGCTGAACACTCAGATGTCAGGGTTTCCCATCTGTTGAGGTCTATTCCTAAAGCCTTCATCCACAATACATAAACCAAAAATCAAATACAGTGGTGCCCCACATGATGACAATAATCCGTCCTGGGAAAATCTCTCTTTAGCGAAATTGTCGTCATGCGAAAACCCTTTCCCTATTGGAATGCACTGAAACCCGGTTTAATGCGTTCCAATGGGGAAAATACCTCGTTGTCCAGCAAAGATCGCCCATAGGGAAGCCATTTTGCAAGCACCAATCAGCTGTAAAAATGGCTGCCCAGCAAAGCATGGGTCCGGTAAATACAGGGCAGCCATTTTACAAAGCCGAAAAAATCGTCGTCTTGCGAACAAACGGTTCGCGAAGCACGGACCTAATCATCGTTAAGTGAAAATTGCCCATAGGAATGAGTGTTTTGCAAATTGCTATAGCAATCGCAAAAGTCATTGTCATGCGGATTCGTCGTTTAGGAGGGTCATCGTTTAGTGAGGTACCACTGTATTCTCTACCCTCCCCCAAATGCAACCTAGAATGAACATCATGGAAATAGTCATTCAGCATTTCCCTCCCTGAGGATCCTGATAATACCATTTTACATCTTTTTTTGTTTTTTGTTTTTTGTTGTTGTTGTTTTTAAAAAACAATATTTAAACAAACCAGGGTTGTTTCTAAACTTTGCCTTCCAAACTTTTGGCTCAGGATCTGACCTCCGTCCTATAATAACTCTTAGCATTCTTGTTACAGCCAGGTTGACCTACAGTAGCTTCTCACCCTGGCTAGAGTCTGCTAATTAACAGCTTGATAGTGCCATTCCTGTGATAATGAATCATTGTCATTTTGTCTATTATCTGTACCCTCACCAGGACATGTCTGTCACCACCATGGAATAAATATCAGGGACATGTGTTTGCACGTGCTTGAAGAAGTGGATTTTGATTCCCAACACACACATTTATTTCTGTTAAAGTGCTACAATATTTTGTTTGTTGTTTGTTTTTTTCTCTTTTGCCAACAAGCTATTATATCATGGAATTGTATTCTCCACTCTGAGAAACAGGGCCATTTGTATTGCAAATAACTGTTCTGGTTAGTGTAAGCTGAATACATGCACTATTAAGTGACTGAATCAAGAACGCTTTCAGATTCATGTTTATTTATTCATTAATTTTGGCATGGGTATGTCCCGCCTTCCCATTCTGGATGGCCAAGGCAATACAACATTGAACAGTTTCAGTTAACAAATGTGTTTAATGTGAATAGAGTGGCAGATGAAATAACTATTCAAGTCAACCAGTTAAATGTTTAAATATCCCCTATTACAAATCACGGCTGAAAATCTGGATCTAGGATGAAATAATGTTTACTGATTACCTGTTAGTTTTGTTTGTGCCTTTGGCCTTCCTCAGAAGAGCTCAGGAAAACATATATTGAGAATCTCATTTTAATCTTGAGAAAAACCCATGTGATAGATTGAGAGAGTATGTGTGATATGCTTGAGGCAAAGGGGTTGAAGCAGTGGCCTTCCAGGTGTTGTTGGACTAGAGCTGCCATCATCCTTGACCACTGGCTATATGGAGATAATGGGAGCTGGAGGCCAACCACATCAAAAGGCATACTTTCCTGGTGAACATCAGGGCTGATCAGAAGATTCAAACTAGGTCTCCTCAGCCTGTCCCATACTGCCTCAAGATATTGTGACATCACCAGAGACTTATCTCCATGGATACACAGATAATTTACATCTCAAGGCAAGATGCTGGGGGCAGACAACAAAGGGAAGGAGCCACTTTCATTCCTTGATTTTGGGTTTTCACAGGCATCTGGCAGCCCACTGCTAGAAACAGAAGGCTGGGCTAAACAGGCCTTTGTTCTGCCAGACAGGTCCTTAGATTCTTTCACTCCTGTTTCACTTCAACTGCGCAATACACCACACTTCTGCTTACCTGAGTTGCATATCTTGGGGACAAGCTTTCATACCCTCTTACCACCATATAGAAAATACTCCAGAAAGGAGAGTGACCCAGGCATGTGAGAAGAGGAGCTAATGCAAAAGGTATGTAGTTGAACATGCACCAATGGGTAAAACAGGTTTTTGCTATTTTGATGCCTCTTGATGGAGTAAAGCTATGGAAGTCTTCTACCTCTCCTGCTTGCTAGGTAACTACCTGGCTATAGAACCAGAGGTTGGGAGTTTCATTCCCCACTCTGTTCCATAACAAAAAAAAGGAACCCACCAGTAGCCTTGGACAAGCTGCAGGGTCCCAGAATGTCCCCAGAAAAAGGTGAGTCCTCTCCTACTTTACATAAATCATGGAAACCATGGAAAGGGTCACCATAAGTCAGAATTGGCTTGACAGCACACAATTATTATTATTTCCTGATAACATCATTTAATATGTGATATATATTTGTGAAATGTGATATATATTTGAATTGCATGGGTCTAAACTGCATGGTTTTGGTTATACAGAGATTATTTTCAATAAATACCAATCAATATTTAATAAACACTGTGCTCCTGGGCCAGCCACTACTCCATGAGTTCAATACTGAAGGGGTCAAAGTGGTCTACTTGCCCCCAAACACAACATCTCTAATTCAGGATCCAGATCAGGGGGGGCCTAAAGACTTTTAAGGCTCTTTACACCCAGTACAGTACAGTGGACTCTCGACTTACAGACAGCTCGACTTATAGACTTTTCGAGTTACAGACTTCTCTGGCTGCAAAATTTAAGTTCTACTTGCAGCCTGAGAATTGACCTACAGACCAGGAAAAAAAATGGAACAGAAATGGAACAAAAATGGCCAGTTATGGGATTAATCGGTTTTCAATGCATTGTAGGTCAATGGAGACTCTCTCTCTCTCTCTCTCTCTCTCTCTCTCTCTCTCTCTCTCTCTCGTGTGTGTGTGAATCAACTGTTTATGCTTTGTATCTGTGAAGATTCTTAGTCATCCAGGTGAGATTATCTAGAAGTTGAGTCATGGCAACTGGACTTCTTTCCTGTTAGTTTGAAATGTTACGCTACTCACCCAAGTAGCTTCTTCAGTCTGAGGAGAGGAGAGTTGGTAGGAGACCCATGATATATCCTCCATGTCGGTTTCACTTCCCCATAGTTTGAATAGGCTCCATCTAACAAGCCTATTCAGACCAGAGGCAAATGAAACCAACATGGAGGATATATCAGGGGGGTCTCCTACCAACTCTCCTCAGACTGAAGAAGCTACTTGGGTGAGTAGCGAAATATTTCAACCCAATAAGAAACAAGTCCCTTTATGCTTTGTCATTACATTTTTAGGGGCATAAGAATTATGCACAGATTTTGGAGTACATTGGGTCCAGTGCCCCTACCCCCAGTGTTGTATAAGGGAGAAGTGTATGTTAACTTCCCTGAAAGTAGGACAGTGTGCATTGCTTCTCCACCGCCTGCCATTTTATTTTTACAACCCTATAAGATAGGTGAGGCAGCTGAGAGATAGTGACTGGCCCAAGATCATGCAATAAGCTAAGAAGGACTGTGCCTCTCACCTAGCCTGTGTGGCCTTGGGCAAGCTGCACAGTCCCAGGGCAACCCTACAAGAAGGACAAGATAAACCCCTTCTGAATACTCTATAAGCACAAGACCCTGAAAAGGGACACCATAAGCCAGAATCAACTTGAGGGCACATTGTTATTATTTAAATTGTTCACTGGAAGGAAAAAGACAAAGAGCCAAGTACCAATAATTCTGTTTTTCTCCCTGGCCCATCCTCACAAAATCCCACCAGGATCTAGATTACAAAATTAACACCCATCTCCAGCATGAGCACAACTTGCCTCTGCATTTACTGAATATGTTGCCATTCTCTGTGCTAAGGTATAGCACAAGAATGGAGAATGCACAGATCCACCAGTGTTGTTGGCTTGTATTTCCCATCATCCTCACACTGGACTGTGCTCTCCATGGTCAGTGGGGGCTAGGAGCCCAAGAGAATCCTGGAAACAACATATTTCCAACCCTACTCTAAAGATGCTTCTAAGTGTAACTTTACCAAGACAAACACATCACTGTCCCCCAAGGAGTTTCCAATCTAGATTTTGGCTGTGAAAAATCTGACAACATCAAGAAAGGAGAGGTTTCTTATACATGTGCATCTTACTCCCACACAAGGAGATATTTCAGCTTCTCCATGTTTCTTAGAAAGAAGAACTCACTGGAGATGGATGGCTTTTCTGTGGTATAAGGTTTATTTATACAGGAAACACACAAGATGAAGATCACAGCACTCAACTTGTTGGATTACTCTCCCTGTGAAACATATTGGCATGGGCAGACCACTAGATATGAGATATTTGTATTCATATACAGATATGAATATCCTGGACCCAGGTAGCCAGGAAACCCAGTTCCGCCTCCCTGAACCTACCTGTCCACTTATGGGTCACCGTGCAGTGCATGCAGCCAGCATCCTGCTTGTCGCACCGATCTTGGACGTAGCCCAGCTGATGCTTCTGTTTCCCTGCACTTCTGGCCACTCAACAGTTGAGTGAGGAGACTTGTCATCCCACTCTCTGGCTGGAATGGCCAGCAGCAGAGGAAGGCAGAGAAGCACTAGCTGAGCTACTCCTGAGATTGGCGCAATGAGCAGAAACCTGGCTGTGTGTGCCGTGTTGCGACCCACAAGTGAATGGGTAGGTTCAGGGAGGTGAGACTGGACTTCCTGGCCACCTGGTTCTGAGACGTTGGCATTCGTATACGAACATTCCATCTCCACCCATGACTTGAGCAAAATGTGGAGGTGAGGCACACCCTTTCTGCTAGATCCATGAGCCATCCTCTTGTAGGGAAAACCCCAATGCCCTAAGAGTTCCTGGAGGGAGCACAGCCAGGTGTGCATTATTCCAGTCCAGTCTGACTTCCTACTAAACCTATATTACTCAACCTCTGGTGCTTCTCTAGCAGGGAGAGGTGAGCCAGCTGAGGCATCTATTCCCAACACCTGTGGCTTATTGGGCTACCACAGATCCCAAGGAAACAAATCACCAGAGTGCTACTGGCTGTGCTTGTTGTCAGGTCTCAAAAGGTCTTGGTTTCAAGCATCACTGACAGCTCTCCTTACAGGTCTGTTTAGGGTCAAATTACAGATGATGTCAAATGTGTATTTCTTCCTCTTACAGCAGCATCTTTTCAGGCAAGGCAAATCTTTCAGTGCTAAGTGTCTCAGACACTAGACATGCAAGCAAAGGTCTGCTAATTCCTGACAGACCAAATGCAAGACAAAAATAACCTCATCTATCAAATGTAGGCCAGGCAACAAGCTTTTATTGGAACAAAAATATAGCCTTTTCCTTTTAAGCAAGCTCTGCTTTTAATGGCAGGTTAACTGTATGCTCTCATTCGGTTCAATCTACTTTAACCCTAACAGTCACCAACAGGTCCACAAAAATACCTTTCAGTCCAACCTTAAAGACAGAGAGGAGATTTCATAGGCCATTTACTTCAGGTACTGGGTTTTGCAGCCCAGTGGCAAGCTACTGAACAGCCAAGCCATCTGCATGCCAAACGCCCTGACTGGCATCACCTCCAATGTGACAGAGCTATTGTCCTATCACCAGTGTTGCTTCAAGCTGACTGCCAGTCCAGCCAGGTTCCATGTGTGAAACTGGGGATCAGGTGGCAATCTTGATCAAATCATTTGCCTCAGGCAGCAGAAGATCTTGAGAGCCACCTGGGGAGCATCAAGGGCAGTGGGATGCAATTGAACAAGATCCAACCCCCAGATGGTTGGAAATAACCAGCAGTACAAATCTTATGCAAGTTTACTTAGAGGTAAATGCCACTGAGTTCAGCAGGACTTACGTTCAGATGACACGTATAGGACTGCAACCTCAATCTGATAATAGTAGTCATAGAATAGGAAATACACTTGCATGTTTGGACTCCTGCATCCCTTTCGACTTAAGAGGACAAGAAAAAGCAACAAATCATTGGACTTGCAGATTGATGGATTTATGCCTCTACGGCTTCACGGCCAAATGTTCTTCTGATGAGCAGGTTCACTTTCAACCCAGTGATTGGCAGGCGAGAGGAGAAGGGCAGCCTGGCGCGACGAGGCGGGCTGGCACATCGCGCGGGCTGGCCACAGAATGCTGAGCCAACAGCCCCTTCTGTTCGTTTTAGTGCCAGCCAGACCTGGCAGCAGAGGCACTAATGAGAGGCAGAGGAGCCAGCCGGATCGAAGACTTAATTAGGTCCCTACAACGCAGTGGTCTCTGCTTTTTAGCACCGTGCAGTGGCCTTGCCATCCTCCAAACGGCAACCCAATCTACAGCATGCTGGGGCGCCGAGAACATTTTTATGTCCAAGTAATGACACTCTTGGCTCCAGCCCACTCACCAGTGTATACGTGCAGGGGTACACGTGCTCTCATTGCACAGATGCACACTCTGGGCTCGTGAGAAAGCTGCTGACATGGAGCTCTGTGGGATCTTAAAAGCACTCTCTCCAGATACCTCAGCTCCTGCTTAAAACCCAACAAGACTCTTGTTGCTTTTTATAGTACAAAGCCCCGAGCAGTTGTAAAAGCAGCAAAGTCTTATTGCAGCAGATTTTTGTTGGGGGTTAGGGGTTGGCCATGTGTCTCTTCTCTTTGTTGCACAAACCTGAGCTGTGCACATCAAAATATTTCTGCCGAAACACATGGGCAGGAGAATGTTCCCTAGAGATCTGGTGGAATGTGCAAATCCAGCAGGAGTAACCCAAGACATGGTGGTGTCTGCAGCAGGAGAGAAAATGGAACCCCTGCTCCCCATTCTTCTAGAGCAGATGACCAGACTGGGACGTCAAGAAGGGTGGCTTCAGACCCAGGACCTAAGGTTCCACAGCACCGCTTTACAGAATTCAGCTGGACTGACAGCCAGATCCAGCTAAATAAGGGAAATGAGCCAGGGTGAACTGCTGCTGCCCCTACATATTCCCACTGCCTCCCTCTGTCTACTGATAGGGCTAGCGCTGGAGCCCAAAATGGAATCCTCCTGTTCTGTAATCTGTGGGTGCTTCTTTCAGGTGACTCTTGGAGCAAATAAGTGCGATTTTAATGCCACTGTTCACCAGGAGCTGGGTGGGCAAAAAGGCTCTACAATGACAAATTGCCCCCTGTTGGCCCCCATGCCTAACAGAAGCCAGCATGGTACCTGTCTGCCCCATAATAGGGAATCCAGAGCTGAACGAAGGGTAAGGAGCATCTGTTCTCAGTGCCAAACAAAAAAACAACCAACTTTGCACCATATTAGCACAAATTAAGTGGGAGAAAAAATGACCTCTACAATCTGCAGAAATTATGCAAATACAATCAATTTGCCAAAGGTTCCCTTATTTGCCATTATTCTGCCATTTTCCTATTACACTTTATGTTGTATTAATCATGAAGAAAGATACAGAATAACAACTCGCCTCTGATCTAATCCTTATCTAGTAACTACTTCTTGGGATTTTGAGATTTCACCTAACAATGCACCACAAGACTGCAAGACTACTGGGGGTGAAGGCTTCTGGGAATTGCAGTCCAAGAACACCTGGGTTACCCAAGGTTGGGAACCACTGCCGTAGAGGGCTGCATTTCGATGACAGGATTGTGAGATGTTTGCCATTTCCCCCAAGAACTTGCGGGCATACACAAGGAGTTGAGGAGTTCTAGGCTTTTAGCTGGATTTGGTTTCCTGTGGAAGAGAGAGCCTCTTTTCTTTTGCTCCCTCTATCTCCACCTGCCACAAAAACTCTCTTGTTGGTTCACAGTTTCCCCAGGCAGAAAAAAATCAGTGCTAGCTGTGCTTCCAGGAGTTGTTGGCCTTCAACTGTTACTTTTCTGGTCCCAAACATTCCGGAAAGATCTCTCTCACATTTACCTTATCTCCTCCCTCCAAAAAGGATATGTCTTTGCATGAGGCATTCCTGGCCATTAAGAAACTAAATTTTATTTTATTACAGTATTTGCATATTCCGGACTCTGACCAGGCATTGCTTTAAGGCAGATGAAAGTGACACACTGACCCACACACAGCACTGAGACAAGAAACTCACAAAATTGTAGGTTAAAATGGATAAAAACCCATCAAGCTCATCCTCACCTTCAGAGTAAGTAGGACTCTCCCCACACACCCAAGGCCAAGCCAAAACGTTTTTTCTAAAATGGCTCCCCTTCCCTGCTTCACCAGGGACCTAAGTCATCAATATCTCCAGGTTACTAGGTCACCCCACCCAGCAGCTTGGAGGTGAAGTGATGGGGAAAAACTTGTTTAATTTCTACCTGTATGCCAACCTAGCATTATGACACTGGACCATAGTTTTCCTTCCTCTCGCCCTGGGTAGACTGAATGTATGGTAGTGACCTTCACAAAATGCAGGTGAAGTCCAAAAAACATTCTCATACTGTATGCCGAGGGGTTTCAGATAATATACTGTATCAATCATTGGTACTGACTGATAGATAGCTGCCACCGGAGGATGCTCTGGCAGACTGGTAGGCAAGCAAATTTAAAGGCCAGTTTATATTGGAGATGCACATTGCCTAAGATGTTAGGTTCAGGCTTGGGGGGGGGGGGCGGAAATATGGGGCCTTTCACCAGCTAATGCTGGTCTGCAAGTCCCACTTGCTCTCCTTATCACATATCCTGGCTAGGACAGATGAAGGTCACAATCCAAAGCTAGCAGGAGAGCTGCAGGCTATCATTATCCCAACCCCTCAGCTGAAACTTGCTACAGGAATATTCCACAGAGAGAGGTGGGGGGGAGAGAAGGTTTTTATTATGCAATAACTTTACGGAATTTTACAGGATATCCTTCTGCAGAAAAGGAATTTTACAGGAAGCCCCATCAAAATCTCCCCCATGTTTTCCCACAGCCTTCTTTCATCTTTGATCTTATCCCTGGATATCCATTAAATAGGAAAAGAGGAGAGGCCTGCACTGTGTGCTTTCACTGGGAACGCCTAGAGCGATGTTTCCAGAAGCAGACTTTATGTCTGTCCACATAAGAGCCCGCAAGCTGGGTTGGAGACAATAGGATTTGTAAAGGGCTATTTTAAAAAGGCAAGGTACAACTTTTTCTACACAATTCTGGCTACCCAGTCTTGGTGCAAACCTCCCACTATTCACGCTACACTTCTTGCACGAGTACCCAACCTGTTTCTATGTGTAGGTGAATCCTATTAAAAAGCAGGGGTGGGACTCGAGTCGTGGAACTCACTGTCACAACAGTGAACTCACAACAGTGACTCAGCTTGGACTCAATTCGGTTTTTGTTTTGTTTTGTTTCCAACTACTGTACTTGGACGTGACTCTGGACTCGGAACCCACCCACCCCTCAGACTTGGAGCTTGGGACTTGGTACCAAAAATTCAGTCCCGGATTCAAAGACTTGCCAACATTCCTGTTAAGAGAAACAATTTTAAAAAATAAAAATGAAATGAAATATACACTCTCTTGTGGTTAAGTGTTAGGCAGATATTTGGGAGACCCACTTTTTGCACTTTGCTTTTAGCCAAGCGACTCACTTGGGCCGGTCCTCTGCCTCCACCCTGGCCTACCTTCCAAGGGTATTCTGCTAATACAGGAGAGAGAAGCCACGAGATCATTGAGGAACTCCGCAACACAAGTACAATTGATAAAATAATGTCAGTGCTGACAGCAAGCGTGGGATGTGCGTGGTGCAAAAGCATATCTCAAGTGGCTGTCTCAAAAATCTTTCTCTGTCGATGACAGGGAGCTCAACCCTCTTCGCAATCCCTGTTGCCAAGCTTCTATCAGATATTGCTTACTTTCATCTTAATTCCCGTCCCCCAAACCATGCATGGGAAGCATGGGGCTGGTTAGTGGGCAAAGAGCCATGCTTTACAGCAAGTTCTTTAGAAGGAGCTACAAATTCTGAGCTACCATCCATCAGACAATAGGGTCGGGAGGTCGCTCCTTTGCAGTAAACAAGGGCCAGGTGCTGGACTTGGGGGTGAGGTTGCGGCTTAGAATAGGGATCCTAGGTGCTTAACAGTACATAAATCCCTTAAAAGTTCCTTCTGGAGGAGAGGAAACCTGAAAGCTGTAAAAAAAAAAGTAGGGAATCGAAAAACCAAAAGCACGATAAGGAGGTGGCAGTAGGACGGGCACTTTATATCCTTGCACGAGTTTTGGGACGGAATCTCTCTCACATACCAAAAGGCATGCAATACCGTTGTATGATACAGAAGGTTTTGCTTCACGTTATTTCAGATAGTTCCCACCTACAGTTTGGCTTTTGCCGCTGGACCGCAATAAAAAGGTAACCCGCGTTCTGCGCAAATTCTGCGCCCAGTCTCGCTTGCGTCCGCGCATCTCTCTCTCTTGAAGCTCTTCCAGCGGTTGTCTCTGCACGTACGTTTTTCTTCTTCCTATTTGCGGGCACATTTTGTGCAAGCACATCGGGGTGTTTAAATCCGCGTGTGTGCACGTGCCTTTTTTTTACTATTTCGGTGCCTCTTCCCTGATTGTATTCCTTCATATTTCTCCCTCTTCCCGTTTGCTGTGCGCTTTGGTACCGGTTTGGTCGCATGTCCCACAACTCCAGCTGTTAAATTACACCTTTCGGGGGGGGGGGGGACAGCCAAGGCCGGGCTTCGCAAGCGCCACCGGGAGGAGGGATATTAAATTCCTTACTTTGGCAACTTAAATCTCTTCTAAATTATTTACTCTCCTTCCAGTCAAACGACTGAAACTATCGCGGCTGCCTCCACTTTAAGGTCTGCAGGACACCCTTTCGCCCCATCCTCCCTCCCCCCCCCCGGAGCCGCCCGGCCTTAGAACTACCAAATCCAGCATCCCCGGCGGTCTCTGCCGGCCTCGCGGGGATCTTTGGGAGTTGGAGTCTCTTCGCGGCGTGCCTGCCGATTTACAAGCAGCCGGGGAGGACTACAATTCCCAGCAGCACCTGGGAGCCTCGCCTGTCTCCGCCTCCCCCAGCTGGCTTGAAGGCTTGTTATTGTTGTTGCTTTAAAAGGTTAGTGGAACAGCTGGTTGCTCTCGGGGTAAGGAGCGTCTTCGGTGTTGGGGAGGGGGACGTTTCTGCTTACTATCCTCCTGTCCTGTCTTTCCGGCTGTTGGTTGGAAGGGGATGGAAAGAGCGGATTTCGGGTGCGTTGTTGGGGGAGGGGAGGAACCTCTCTCTTCTCTCCCCCCTCCCCGGTTTTCGTTCAGGAGTCTTTAACCACGTACACTTCCTGTCAAATGTTGTGATCAAAAAAGGAGGGAGGTTTGCATTGATGTCCACTCCTCCTGCGTTTTGAAAAAAATATGCATGTTTGCAGGGTGGGGCAGAGATTTAAAATACTGTACAAAAAAAAGATGCAGAAGGCCCAGCAGGCCAGGCTTAAGTTGGTGGCACCGAAGGCAGAACAGAGGATGACAAAAATGCCATCATCAAACTTAACAAATGGTTAGCCCTTACCCGACGACTTTGACTTGTGCCCCGTGTAAACACACACAAGCTGCCACAGTCTGCTAATTTTGAGACACCCATCTCCCCACCCACCCTCAAAAGGATGTTCTGTGCCTATTATAGTTTCTCACGCCTCCATTTTACTCTGGCTGTCTCCTATACTGTTTATGATCTAGGGCTTACCGAAGAGGGGGAGAAAGCATAAGAGCAACTAAAAAATGTGCCATCTACGTGAGCGTTGATTTATATGTTTGTTCAGAAAAAACATGATGAGTGCTTGTGGTTTCTTGAAAACTAGTTTCCTTTGTTTGGTTTCTGATGTTGGTAGGAAGAGTGTTCATAAAACAGAAGAATCATAGCTTTCTTCTTTCCAAAACAAGCTGAGGATTTAAGAGCCGCCTCCTTCCCTGAAACGGCAAGGCAGCTTCGCTTTCCCCCTACAGACATTAAAACCGGGATGATGAGTTTCTTGCGTAAGCCTCCCAGCAGGCCAGAGAGGCAGTCAGACTTGGCCTGGATCCTTCCCACGCTGCTGCCTGACAGATGAGGAAATCTGATTGCTGCTTGTTATTATTGCTGCGCCCAGGGCAGAGGGGTCTGGGGTCTTTCTTGGACTCTGATTGGTGCTAGGCTTGGAGATGCTCCCTCCCTCCCATGCTTCTGGAGAAAGGAATTTTGGCAGGCCACGAGCTGCCAAGGTTTCATTTACCATATGGCTTGGTCCCCAGGGCATTTGGGGATAAGCGCTTTGCCTTGGCTTGTTGTGATGAAGGTGGCTGGTCTAGTTCGAGCTTTCTCTCAACAGATCTTCATAACAGGACTCTCTTGTGACGAATGTTTACAGCGTTTGGGGCTTTTTTTTGGTTTAGAAGAAAGTGAAGCGGCTTGAGGAGGTTTTATACAATTATACCTGGTGAGAAGATCAGGGGTAGAAGTTTTTCTGCTAGAACCTGTTACAGACCTATGCAGAAGCTGAATGGTAGGATTTCAGCATAATTGAGAAGTGCTCCTTCACAAGATCCATCAAAAACTGTGGAATTTGCTACCAAAAGGGGCAGTGGCAAGGGCCATCAGCCTGGACAGAATTAGAAGAGTATTAAGCAAAGTCATCAGATGCTGGACTATATACAGGCCCTGGGAGAACCAGGTGGAGTACCTATGGAGACTCGCTGGGTGACCATGAGGGTCATCACACTTTCTTGACCTTAAACATGTACCACAAGATTGCTCTGAGGATAAAGTGGGACAAGGCGTCATACATATGTATTAATAAATAATCTGTCAGATATACTTTGATTTGGATTTCTGCATTGAGCAAGAGCCCCATGGTCAGTTGGACTCGATGGCCTTAGAGGCCCCTTAAAGGTAAAGGTAAAGGTTCCCCTTGACAATTTTGTCCAGTCGTGTTCGACTCTAGGGGGCGGTGCTCATCCCCGTTTCCAAGCCATACTTCCAGCGTTTTCTCCGAAGATAATCTTCTGTGGTCACATGGCCAGTGCGACTTAGACACGGAACGCTGTTACCTTCCCACCAAGGTGGTCCCTATTAATCTACTCTCATTTGCATGCTTTCGAACCGCTAGGTTGGCGGGAGCTGGGACAAGCGACGGGCGCTCACTCCGTCGTGTGGACTCGATCTTACGACTGCTTGGTCTTCTGACCTTGCAGCACAGGCTTCTGCGGTTTAGCCCACAGCGCCACCACGTCCCTTAGAGGCCCCTTTCAGCTCCGTTATTTTATGATTCTATGAAGGGATTTGGTGGCTGCAAATGTCAGTGAGATAGGTGTCCAGCTGCAGAGCCAGAGCTCAGAGAAGTTCAGTTCCTCTTTATGGCTCCTTGGAGAGGAGCCGGCCTGTGTAGCCTTGGGCAAGCTGCACAATCCCAGGGTCCCAAACTGCAGTCTCCAGAGGAAAGCAGTGGTAAACTATTTCTAGAGTACTCTATAGCTAAAAAAAAACATGAGAAGAGTTGCTGTAAGTCAGAACCAACTTAATGGCACATAATTATCAATGAATTATTGTGGTTCCTGGTCTAGACTGAGGTACACCATGTCGCCCCCAACTACCACTTGCTGGGAAAGAGTAGCAGCTGTCGCTTTCCTGTCCTACTTGTGGGTTTCTAGTAGATATCTGCCTAACTGTTGTGTGGAATAGGAAATCAGACTAGATGGGTCATTGGTCTGATCGACCACAGAGTTATTTCTTAAGTGGAGTTATGGGAGAGATTACTTGCAAAGTATTTGTCTGGGGTCTTTACAAGCTCACAGGTGGGAGATGTGCACCATATCCTCCTTCCTTTAGGGAGTAAGCATGCTATTTCTTCCCCAGTATGTCAACTGTTTATGTGATTTTTTATCCACACTCAGTGTGGCCTTGCTGAGTCTTTCTTTCTTTCTTTCTTTCTTTCTTTCTTTCTTTCTTTCTTTCTTTCTTTCTTTCTTTCTTTCTTTCTTTCTTTCTTTCTTTCTTTCTTTCTTTCTTTGTATCAGAGCATTACGCAATTGTGTGTTTGTGTGTATGTGGTATCTAGTACTCAGAAATACACTGTGTTTGCACATAGAGGTTCTGGTTTGCTTTTGTAGCTATTAACTGTTGATAGAGTTATGGTCCAAGCATGTATCCATTTTACCCCCAAAGCCATCTAAAGTACTGTCTATTTCCATAACGTGTGGAAAATGAATTTCACAAGAGGGACTCACAGAAGGCTCCAGACAGAAGACATATACTGTATTTTTTGCACCATAAGACTCACTTTTTTCCCACAAAACAGGGGGGTGGAAAGTCTGTGCATCTTATGGAGCGAAGAAAACAGATTATATTTTCCTGTTTTCTTCTCCTAAAAAATCGGTGCGTCTTATGGAAAGGTGCGTCTTATAGAGCGAAAAATACGGTATCTTTGTGTTTGTAAGGATTCTGAGAGGTTGATGGTGCAGTCTGGTGGCCCTTTCAATCATGAAGGATTCCTGGGCAGCCACCTGTTTGTATCAATCAATCAATTAGCTCTAGGTCAGAGTTGGCCCACTTTAGTGACTCCAAAGACCAATGAGGTACTTTTGGGACCCACCATACACTGCCTGCACCACAGGAAGGCCACCAAAATTCAGCAGAACACTAGAGTAGCCCTTAAAACCAGCATAAAATGCAAGGTTTCTTCAATGACAAATGGTGAACATCCTCCTGCCCCACCCAATCAAGCATTTCCAGCTTGGTTTAGAGGGCTTTTACTGGTTTGCGCTGAATTTCATTGGTGATTTTTTTGTGGATTGATCTTGATATTCCCCCAAGGCAGCCTTTTTCGCATTCCTGCTCTAGCTTTTCTGTGTCAGGGAGAGGACGGTCTGTTTCTGGTACAAACAGAACCTAGATTGGGGTCCAGCTGGTAGATCTTGAGATGACTTGCAGAACAGCGGTAATTCCTCACTCCTGATTATTTCTTAGCATCAGCAAACAAGGCTGCTGAAACAAAGAGGCACAGGAGCAGATCCTCGCACCAAAAGCACTGATGGCAAAGCAAACTTCTGGGCTGAACCTGTCCTCAGAGTTACTCCTCCTTAATTCTTGATGGCAAAAATCCTGTTCCTATTATGCATACACAGGAAGAATTACAGAAGGTGCCATGGCTAATTCAGACAATACTGGTCAGATTCTTGATTGTGCACCCAGCAGGCACCTTGTAATTAGCCGCCATTAGCTGCTTCAACTTTCACAATTCCTCTTGTGCATATCCAGTAAGCATTTTTCACCAATATATTTAAGGCTTGCCAAGACCTTCACTGTTTTGCCACTAGCTCGGGTTGGTGGACCCTGGAGTTCTAGTTAAAAGTCGTGTAGGTCCTGGAAGCCTAAAGTCAGCCCACGATTGGTCTACAAAACAACTTTCAATTCCGTATTATCGAAATGAAGTGTATGCCAAATTCAGAAAACTGTTGTCTCTCACAATCCCTTCTGCTATTATGAGGACTAGAAACTTTCTGTCTTGGGGAGGGGGGATGAGTAAAAGCACGAGTGAAATATATACTGTGCTGCAGTGTGATAAATGGGTGCATGAGTCCTTTTCATTCGTAGCTGAATCAATTGGATTGTAAGGAAAAGAAGGCATGTTAGACACAGTTATGTCATTAGCAAGTGTGCTAAATTGCTTTCAAAGTCTCAAGGCAAAAACTTGTTAGTACTTGTCAGAAATCCTTTGCTTCACCTGTGAAATCTGGGCACAAGAGTGCTGGTATCCAGGATATATTCCAGTGTGGGCAGCTAGTACCTTACTTGGATGACAAATAATTCTTCTCGCCCTGATGTTAGGATGGTAGAGCGTTAGACCATAGCTCAGCCGCCTTGCCACAGAACCTATTTTATTTTATAAAACTGTAAGCCACCCTTCACCCGAAGGCTCCCAGGACACCATTTTCTTTCCAATGAAAGAAATACAGTAGCTTAAAATGAAAACACAGTAAAAGAAAGAAGCAAAACATTTTTGAAGAAGTCAACTGATTGCAGTATCTGCACATAAATCCTTGGGGCCCGAAAATACGTCCATATTGACCCCATTCAAGTTTCTCTGAGGAGAGCGTCCTGAGATGCTACAAACCAAGAAGGGCCTGCCTCTAGTCGCCTTCTGCCTGACTTTTGATGGCAGCAGCAGTTGGAGGAGGGCATCAGTAGGTGGCTAGCTGATTCAAGCAAGCGCCTGTAGCAGGAGCAATTCTTATTAAATCTGAGACAATCCTGCCACCAGCACCTAGGGACGCTGATGATGCCCTGCAAGAGAAGGAGACCTTTGACTGCTCAGGTTAACTCAAGAGTTTTTGGAACAGCTCATTTCAGCATTGAAGTGAATATACAAAAAGGTCTCCTGAAAAGGTCAAAAGCTGTTTCCCACAGCTATAAATACTCAACTATCCAACAAGCAGCAACAGGTCATGGACAGAGTTCCTACTCCAGTCCTCTGAAGATGCCGGCCACAGAGACTGGCGAAATGTCAGGAAGAACAACCTTCAGAACATGGCCAATGAACCCGAAAAACCCACAACAACCATCAGATCCCGGCTGTGAAAGCCTTCAAGAATACATACAAAAAGGTCTTGATATTTTTTCCCCTCCTGTGTAAGCTGAGGTTATTGAGCAGGAAGGAGATTGTGTGGCCCTCTGGGTCTTGTTGCACTATATCTCTCTTCATCCAGGATTATTGGCCACCTGAGGCTGGCTCACGGGAGCTGGAGAGACCTAGATTCTCTGCCCTTTCCATAAACAATATCACTTCTACATTTTGCATCCTGTTCTGGGACAAAGCCTTCCACATGTTGGAGATGCACCTCCTGTGAGCTATAGCCTGTAGGCCCAGTGGTGAGGCACGATGGGAGATGCAGTCTAGCAGCATCCAGAGAGCTTTGCTTATCCCTAACCATAACAGGGACACAGTGGCGCTGCAGGTTAAACCACAGAAGCCCCTGGGCTGCAAGGTTGGAAGACCAGCAGCTCGAATCCATGTGACGGAGTGAGCTCCCGTCGCTTGTCCCAGCTCCTGCCAACCTAGCAGTTCAAAAGCATGTAAAAATGTGAGTAGATAAATAGGGACCACCTCGGTGGAAAGGTAATGGCATTCCGTGTCTAGTCGCGCTGGCCATGTGACCACGGAAGCTATCTACGGACAAATACTGGCTCTACGGCTTGGAGACGGGGATGAGCACAGCCCCCTAGAGTCGGACACGACTGGACTAAATGTCAAGGGGAACCTTTACCTTTTTAACCATATCTAACTTAATTTTTTTGGTTTTGCCTCTGTTGGCTGGGTCCCATGGCAGTATTGGTGACCTTTAAGACCAAGGTCTCCTTTTTGAAAACAAGCAAAAATAGATAGGGCTGCATGAAAGGGAAAGCAGGACATCATGGAATGTACCAGTGAAAGAGTCCACCCAGGATCATCTCTAATCTTTGACAAAACATAACATCCAATTTCATTATAGCCAAGTTCTTCCATCATACACATATTACTCACTAGTCAGCTGCCACAGTGCAGTACAATGTGGAAAAGGTGGACAGAAGTTCCTGATTCAAGTCAGTTTGTTCCACAATAAAACTTGCTATATGGTTGGGGGTGGGTAGGATCTCTCTCAAAAGAAAACAAAAATCCAGAGGGAAACAGCTGAGGTAAAATATATACACATGCTGGACACTCATATCAATGGATTAAATTTTCAGGCAAGACTTTTAAGTCATTAACAAATGTAATAATTATGTTGTAATCTGTTATTTTCCTTCACAACTACCAGACCCATCTTTTCATAACAAGGCTTAAAGGTAAAATCGGCCATTCTCTGCATTACCACAAGAGAGAACTGAGTCGAACGGAAGTACTATGGGCTGAATTAATTTGTACATCACAAATACAGTGGTGCCCGGCAAGACGATGTTAATTCGTTCCATTGAAATTGCTGTTTTGCAAAAACATCGTCTTGCAAAAAACATTTCCCCATTAGAATGCATTGAAATCCATTTAATGCGTTCCAATGGGGGAAAATCGTAATCGTCCAGGGAAAATCACCCATAGGGAAGCCACTTTGCGAAGCGCCAATCAGCTGTAAAATCGCTGTCCTGCGATAAACGGAAGTGCCAATCAGCTGTAAAAATTGTCTTGCGAAAAACGTTCTGCGAAGCACGGAACAAATCATCGTCCAGAGAAATCCTCCATAGGAAAAACCCAAAAAGTCATCGTCCTGCAGATTACCCGTTTTGCAGGGTAATCGTCTAGTGGGCACCACTGTACAGTAAGGCCATTGTATCAATGGGGATTTGGAGAGTCAACACCTTTGTAAGTTCTATGCCTTCAGTGGGCCTACTCTAGTTGTGACTTAGTTGTAGATTTCTGCCATTGAATTGAACATGCTAGAGAAATAAATGATTGCACATAACCCTCGTGGCATCAGTTTGCCACTAATTAGGTGGCAAACCGGTCTGGGTGTAGCAGACCTGATTTCCCTCCAGGACTTTGCATTACAGAGAGGCTTGCTGTTAGAATGAGGCGAGAGCTTGTTCCTTTTCGCATACCCACCAAAATACCAAAGTAATGTTGGTGTACCTTTGTGATACTGTCTTTATAAAAAAAATAGCTGCAGAGTCCAGAGGCTGCTGGGGGTTCTACAGAATCTCACCATCTCTTTAACGTCATCCAGGATGCCTGCCCCCTATCACCTTATTCTCTCTTTCACATCCAGCCTCCCAATGCTATCCCTTCTGCAGCTGGTTGAGCTCTCCTCCTATTGAAATAAAAACAGTAAAGAGACTTGGACGCCTTAAAGAGAAGCCTGTTTTATTTGATGTAACCTTTTGTGATGTGTAGCCCACTTCATCAGATGCATCTGAAGGAAACTGCAATCTTTGAAAGGTTATGCCAAATAAAATGTGTTCATCTTTGATGTGCAGGGGGACTGTAGGTTTTGCCGCAGCAGATTTAATTTAGCCAACCAACTGGAAATCGCTGGGGGAAGACCTCCTATGCAAAAGTAATAGATCATATTCACCCCTAGCTTTCTTCTTCTTGCTTCTCCTCTCCCTTAATTATCTTTTCCTACGCTTACACAGGGATGGGGGGAGGAGAGGGGTGGCCGTCCAGATGTTGATGGACTGCAACATCCATGGCTCCTCACCTTTGACACATGGGCTAAGGATGCTGGGATTTATAATCCAAGAGCAGCTGGAGGGCCACACCTAACCCACCCCTCTTCTGTAGAACGTAATGGACTTGGGGCAGAGATGTGGCTTTAAAAATATATTCCCACATTGTGGCGTGTGTCCTTTAAGCTGTTGATGCCATGTAAAGTAAACCATTGTAATAATGAATAATTTACCAGCTCTCTTGGCTGGAGAAATAGAAGCTGTAAAAGATTGCAGGGTCCTTTGTCATTCTTCTACATGTCTTTATCGACAACTCCTCTTGTCCGTCTGTGCCTGCACACTGCTTATGTGCATCTGCTCAAAGGCAGCAATTCGTTCCAAAGTTTCCAGGCATTCTGCACCCAGAAACCTGTACTGTTGGGTTTGGACTGAAGGAAGTAGGTTTGTATAGGCTTTCTTTGATCCGCAGAAGTGGCTGGCTGGGTGATTAAAATAGGATGAGGTCCTAGCACTGTATGTATCCTACAGTAATACTACCAAAATATGAACATCAAAATAGGGCCGTTGAATTTAACTACTTTTGGAACTTGGAGAAGTTACTTTTGAGGGACTGCAACATCCCCATATCCCCCACCCTTCATGTCCATGCTGTCTGGGGGAGTCTGTAGACTTTTTCCAAGGTATTAAGAAGTTTTGGTGTCAGCTTTGGTTGAGTAGGCCTCTTCCTTACCCACATAAGTGCCCCTTTCCCCAAAAGACAAGTCTGTATCTGAAGGGGCTTCCTGTTTAGATGTCAACAGTGAGGAAGAGAGAAGAAAAAAGAAGTAGAGCAAGGGTGGCAGCAGGTGGCTGGGAGGAGCTGCCTGTACTGAGGTTGGGTTTCGCATTGGAGAGGAGGACAACGAGAATTTGCACATTCATTGGTGACGTCTTGTGAAATGTTGAAGGCATTACTCTGGTCGGTGGGAACAGCACGGTGTGTCCAAGACTCAGCTGCATGGGGTGGTTGCCATGGGCATGTCCCCAATGCCCACACCACAGCTGTGCCTCGCGGAAATGGAATCATTTCTGCAGAAATGATCAGAAGTACCCACATGTCCGTAACACAACCTTTCAGAGTTTGTAATTTCAACTTTTTCTGGCACAGTCTGTTTAGCACAAGTTTCTGGGAGCTGGTTTGGGGTAGCGGATAGAGTGACTGACTGAGAATTGGGGTTCACATCCTTTCTTAGCCATGGAAACTCAGAAAGATAGAGGAACTGGTAAAGCCACTTCTTAAGTATCTTGTGTATATTGAAAGCCCTACCAAGGTTTCCATAACCCAGCTGTGAGATGATGGCATATAACGGCTCTGCCTTCCTCTGACGTACATACGGACTTGCCTTGCACAGAATCTGACCCACTGTGGCATTTATCCTGCTATTGTCTACACATACACCCTCAAATCTGTGTTCATCTAGGTACATTGGGCCATATCTTCTGTCATCCTGTGCTGGGAATATTTGGAGCTGCCCAGCCTATCTGAAGTGGTACCAGCTTGGGGAAGGCTGATCTGTTGTGATGGGCAGAGATTCTCTAGGTGTGCAGGCATAGAAATGCTCTTCCCAGCTCTGAAGCTCCTTTGAAGTGAAAGTGGTGAGGAGTGATCAGAGCTTGGAAATGTTTCTCTCTCTCATTTTGGAGTACAACTCTATGAATCCTGTGGCATGGGCGATGGAACCTTCTGCCTGCAGGTCATGTGCTCAGCTGTGGCACTTCCCCATTGGGGCACAGGGGTGCAAATCACAGGCAGTCTTGTGTGGGTCTCAGGCAGATGTTCCAAGCTCTGCTTGCCCAATGATAGCAACTTCCAGCTCCTCTCAACAGCAGAGCCGGCCTTTGCATTGACAAGCTCCATGCCCGCCGAGCGTTCATTTCCAGGCCCTTCCTGCAGTTCTTCCTTGCTCCTGTGACTCCCCCCCCCTCCTTCTTTGTCTTATGCAGCCCCTGCTACCGAGATGGAAGAGGCACCTTCCCACTCTCTTGTGACTTTCCTAAATGTAGCTCCAAGCTATGTGCCCCACACCAAGGTGGAGTGTCACTACACCCTCCCAGCTGGCCTGAAGCCATCGGCTAGAGATTGGATTGGGATCTTTAAGGTATTGGAACTGGGGGGAAATGCTGGAGGTGTTTTGGGGGGAGTCCTCTAGGAATGTTGGGCCCCTGGGTGGTGGGGGTTTGCCCAAAGCACTTGCATGCTTTGGGGGAAAGGAGAATTCATTACGTTCTACTATAATTTCTGTCACTCACAATCCTGACAGTACCCAGCAGTGCAAGTGTGTTGATTACAGCGATAGGAAACGTTGCTTTCTCTTTTTTGGACTGCAGCTCCCAGAATCTCACAGCTCACTCCCTGCAAGTAGAGAATAAACACATCAAGGCTGAGTGGAATTTTCCTCCTTGATGTACAGTGGTGCCTCGCTTAATGATGTTAATTGGTTCCAAAAAAAAACATCGCTATGGGAAAACATCACTAAGCGAAACACGTTTTCCCATAGAGATGCATTGAAAACCGTCCTTAAGTGAAAATGGCCATAGGAAACAATATTCAATGCATTTCAGTGGTTTTGCGATGTCCGTTTTTGCAATTTTAAGTGTGTCTTAAAAGGTTCAAAAACAGTTTTAAGTGCTTGGGATCGTTAGTGCACCTTCTAAAACGTGTGCAAACTTAATTTGACTTTGTCCTGACTCTTCGTTAATTTTTGGTGAATTTTTTTCTCCCCCATTGGAAAGCATTGAAGTGCCCGTTTGACAGCTGTCAAAATCTGGTTCAGTGCATTTCAATGGGGAAAAACAATTCACCAAAAATTAACTAAGAGTCAGAACAAAGCCAAATTAAGTTAGCACATGTTTTAGAAGGTGCACTAACGATCCCAAACATTCAAAACCGTTTTTGAACCTTTTAAGACACTTTAAAAATTACGAAAATGAAACATCGCTAAGCAAAACAGGGGACCTGAAACTGTCATCGCTAAGCGAGGCAAGGTCCCAAACATCGCTATGCGAATTTTCCCCATAGGAAACATCGTTAAACGGAGTGCAAAATCGCTCCAAAAACCTCATCGCTAAGCAAATACATCGTTAAACGAGGCAATCGCTAAATGAGGCACCACTGTACTAGTTTTCTAACTGCAGGGTAGTTTGTGTTTTTTTTGGTTAAGTGAGAGAATGATGCCTCTCTCTTTTTGTCATTTAAAAAGGCATTGCCTCTATTGTTACCTCGTGTGATCAACCTGGGCTCTCATCTCTCCATGTTCCCTTTCTAGGTGGAAGCCTCTTCAGTGCGTGATTATCACACCTTTGTATGGTGCTTGGTGCCAGATGGTGGACCTTCTGCAAGGGCCTTCTTTCACTGTAGTGTTCAGTTCCAAGGTGGGTGTTTTATTTTACAGGGTTCATTGTGGACTAAGTGGAGGGCCTTAGCTTAAATATGCTGAAACAGTGGGGAAGGTGATTCAAGACTGGGAAGGAAAACACAAAGAGGAAGAAACATGGGATCTGCTGTGGTTTTCTTCAATTTGAGCAAAATGTGTGGCCTGCCTTCAAAGCCCAGACTCCACCACACACAGACATACCCATATAATGTGCTATATTCGGGGGCAGAATCTGGCTTTTTCTTTATTTTTAAACAGTTCTTCTCACAGTCATTGGTTGAGTTGCTCAGATGTTGCAGAACGCACCTGGGCATTTTGGCCACTGCAAAAGTGATAGCTTTAATTGCTTTATCATTTTAAAATGTTATAGTCTGATTTCCTTTTGTTTAAGAAAATCATAACCTCTTATTTTTAAAAAAAAGTTCAGAGAATTAACAAAAATAAAAATAATGCCAGCTGATGTTAGCAAAATTAATTTTCGATAGCATTAAAACTGATGCTATTGACTTCAATCGGTAAAAAAAGGACGAAAGTTTAACATTGAACAAAAGCTTGGTGCAGAGGGGATGACCATACCAAGTTGTCTGAAGCCTAGCAGATTACCTGAAGCATAGCCTTTATTGATTGTGGTCTGTACAAAATGCGGTAAGATAATTCAAGAAGTACCTTTGTCCTCTTTCCAGCCAGCTACCTGCCTAAACCAGGGCCCCAGCAATATCAGTTCCGCTATGTGGATCGCCGTGGGGAGGTGCGTGGCCAAAGCTCCCCTTTCCAGTTCAGCGAGCCACGCCCCATGGATGAGCTGGTCACCCTAGAGGAGGCCGGCGATGATGGCGGAGGCACCGATATGTTGCTGGTGGTTCCCAAGGCCACTCTGCTAGAGGTAATGCACTTTTATATATGGCCCAGGAGCCTCATTCTAAGACAGACAATTCAACCACCAATGCTCTACCTCTGTGGCTATTAAAGCAAAGATGTCTTGCATCATTTGAACAAGATGCTGGACTAAGTGAGGAGGGAAAGAAGGGTTCAGAGCAAATGGGGAACGTGTGAGCATGCAGAGGTTGCAGGTGAACAACGCCCATCATCTCTGATTCCTGACTTGTGGCAACTGCAAAGCATCCTCCCTTGTACCTCTTTATTCTTGTTCCCTTTCTTCAATGTCAGTTATCATGCCCTGTGCCCCACTTTTTCGTTAGTTCCAGGTTCACATCATGGTGAAACAGTTAGTTTTGAAGTGTGGGGACTCCTTCCCATAGCCACTCCCTGCCCATAAGGAAGGTCCAAACCTTCAGATAGCTGTGTTCAGCTGTACCAACAAACCCAGTTCTAGCAGGGTTCATCTCCATTGGGAGGTAACGGGATCTAAATGGCCAATTCAGCAGAGATGGCTCACAACAATATGCTGTTGTTCAGAAAGCGTCTCCTGCCCCCACTGCAACTGACCTCATCCACCCTTTGCTGTAGAAAGTCCCAGGGCTTTCACTCTGTAGCATTTAGTTACAACAGAATCACAAATGTCCCTGGGCAGCCTTAGGCTGGCTACTAATTCCAGAGTCGGGCTAGCCAACTGCAACTTCCTTCCTGAGATTTGCAATCCAATAACACCAGGGCCGACAGCATCTGGGACACAGCTTCATAACATCTCTTCCTTTGGACTACAACTCCCATTGGCTACACTGGCCAAGGGATTCGAAATAGTCCAAGTGAATAATGTGCCAAAGCTCTGATCTGGCCTGAGACCGTGCTTTCCCCACGTCTTCCTCAGGTCTTGTCCTTCCCAAACTGTACCACATGAGGGACACAGTCCTCCCTCATGTGGACAGCTAAGATTTCTGACAGAAGACCAGGAGGAACCCTTTCTCCTTCATGTGCTAGTTTTTTCATGGCAGGATGGTGGTGGTGGTGGTTCAGTAAAATTTGGGGGACATCTCTGAGGTAAAAAAAAAACAACATAAGAGTTGTATCATAATGCTTTTTCTTTTGAATAAACTCTGAATCTCACATCCGGGATGGCAACATCTAGACTCTGTGTGTGTGTGTGTGTGTGTGTGTGTGTGTGTGTGTGTGTGTGCGTGCGTGCGTGCGTGCGTGCGCGCAGGCGAAATGTGTAAGCCCATTTGGCGAATGCATTTGGCATGTCTTCTCCTGGCTGCTGTTTGGCATCTCATTCCTACCGCACCCTCCCCCCCCCCCCCAGACTCAGCTGGAGGAGAGCCGTCAGGAGCAAGGAGCCCTCTTGCGGGAGTCCTGCCGCTTGAAGGATGAGGTTCAAGAGCTGCGGAGCCGCGTGGCGGAGCTGGAAGCTGTGCTGAGCTCTCTGCGGGACGACCACACCAAGCTGGCTGCACAGTACAAGGCAAGCAGGAACGCAGGAGAGCTGGGAGAAACTGAGGTCTTCTAGGCCACATCCTTTCTAAAGCAACATGGGGTGATTAGGCCCCGTGTTCTCCTGCCTTGGGTGGGACCCCCTCCAGAATCATGGATGTCTTCATTAGGCATGGCTCCGATGAGGGCTTGACCTCTCAATGTGCCTCAGACTGCAAATTTCGGGAGGTGGCAGCATGATGTTAGAGGAGAGAACAGTCAGCCTGCCATCTTTCAGGGCAGTGGAGGAGGCTGTCCTGTGGGCAGCATGTTGAAGAAAGATTCAGGCACCAGTCTGTTCTGTCCTTGTACCTCAGAAACAGGAGGGGCTGCCACCCTGGACTTTGCCCCAGGCTACAAAATCTCTTTAGCCATCCCTGCCTCTGATGCCAAGGAACCTCCAGATTCTGAATGCAAAATTGAAGCAAGATCTGGTGGTCAGGATCCTCTTTCCCTGTTATAGCGATGAGTAGTCCGCCCACATGCTCTCTCACGCTCTGGATTTTCGCCAAAACAGATGTTTAGAGTGGCAAGATTTCCTGCTGCAAGCCTGTGTTGTCAGACTTATTAAGTGCAAGTAGGTTCCGTTTTCCCTGCTAAATGCTGAGGCCGGTGTTCACTCCTTTGTCTCCCCACCCACCCCAACCAGGAATTGTCAGATTCCTATAAGGAGGTGTCCAAACAGAGAGACACCCTGAGCCTTCAAGAAACGGAGCACTTGGCCCGAATCCAGGAGCTGGAAGGCGACATCCAGGCCATGGGTGAGAAGATGCTGCAGAGGGAGACAGAACTCGACAGGTGAGGACAGTGGCTGGAAGGGCTCCCCCAGACTATCGTAGACGGGAGCCCTCTTCCGTGGCTGTCTGTAACTGGCCTATCTTGTACATTAGGCATTGAGAAGGGGGTGGCCCTTTCAATGTCATTGAACTACAACTCCCATTATCTGTCCCCATGATGATTAGGGCAAATGCAAAGGGCAGCCCAGCAACATCCGAAATGCTACAGGTTTCCCGCCACAGCTCAATACAGTAATAGCCAACACGTTTTTTCCAAACGCGGATCCTCAGGGACCTCCCCCAAACCCATTTTTTAGCCTTGAAATGGGAAAGGGCTGCCCTTTTGTTTCATTTTTCTCAGGCAGCAAAAAGGTCTTCTGCTGGCCTTGCATCCCCCTCAAGGGTAAAATAGATCTGGAGTGTGGATATGACATGTCACATGTCACGGTGTTGGCTGTAACCTATTGCTTCTGGAGGATAATGGCAGCATCACGTTGCTCCATATCAAAAGCAGGGCAATGAGTGGGAACGGTGTTCATTTTTTGTTTGTAACAACTGAACACTTTCATATTACTTTTTGATTGCTTTTTAAAGGATGCTTGGGGTCATTTATAGAGTCCTGTTAATTCAGTGAGTGACCTCATTATTTAGAAAACGAGGGAGGAGCTTTTTGTGAGATATACATTAACATATTACTTTGGGGGAGCAGAGTGTTAAGAGCATGAGAGGCTACGCATTATTGTGACATGCTGTCCCTAAACCTGCCTGCCTCCAACCCACAATGACAGACTCACCCACTACTCAGAGCTGAGTTATGGACCCCACTTGTCTGTCTTACTGGAAGAGACTGGTGGCTGCTTAGCCTGGTCCAGCCTCTGGCCAAGGATGCAAAGGATGCCTATAGTGACAGGGTGGGAGGTTTCAAACACAATCGACAGTGAGTGGTACTGTTAACCATGGGAGAGCTATACCACTTCCACACATCCCATTCACCTCCCTTTGTGCCCTTCAATGGCAATTTATTTTGTGTGGGAGGTGGAGGCAAGGATGCTGTGGGGGATGATTCCACAACATTGCAAAATCCCTCCCACTTCTATACAAGGGATTTTGGATTTATTTTTTTTGAGGAACATCCCCTTTTTTTTAAAGAAAAAGAAGTAGAGGGACTTTGCTGATCCCCATTCTTAACCTTGATTGCATCTCTCCACCTCTGAAGCATGCAACCCAGAGAAGCTAGGCTGGTTCATACAATGTTATTGCTGTAAGATTAGATAATTCTTCTGCGCAGAAACCAGTGAAACTATTTTTGCAAAGCCAGAATTTAGAAGTGGTGGTGGTGGTGGTGGTAGCGGTTTATTGTTGCTCTTAATTCATTAAAAAGTTTCCATGAACAACTTTAGAATTTGTAATTTTAATTATTAAAAGCGAGTGCTAAGTTGTTTTTGTTTGAGTGTTGATTAACTGTTATTGTAGCTGGTTGTGCCTTGGAATTTCTATTAGATTATTAAACACCGAAGACAGACATGTTACTGCTTTACATGGTCTCATAAAGGTGGTTACATAAGCAATGCTGCCTGTTTATTAGGCTGTCCATCACATACCTGGTCATCCCCTGGTTAGAGAGAGAGCGACTCAATTAGCTGGGTGCTCAGGTGCACGACCAGCAGCCTGGGAAAGGCCAAAACAGCTTGCCTGATTGCCCTTACGTGCATGTTTTTTGCAATAGTTTTTTTGCCTGAATGGTTAAACAATTTAATCAACAAATGGACATGAAAGCATTTCATAACGGTTGAGCATCAGGAGATTAATTTTCCTTGACAATTGAATTCTAATGGCTTAAAGCTGTTGTTAGACCCTACCTTTTTTTTCCAATTTGAGCTGGCTTTTTATTGAAAACCTTGAGGATTTTTTCTTTCTTTCTTTTAATTTTTAATCATTTTTATTGACATTCTTCTCATGTTATTTATCAACCATGTATCTCATGGCAACCATGACATGACAAAGCAACTTTAAAGATATAATACAATACATTTTACCACCTTATAATTATCTAGACACCTGCTGGTTTCATATCGTAACATACGTAAATTCATTATCCTAAAATATTACAAACCAGCAATCTATGTTATTTCCTATAGGATCTTCTGCCTTACTTGATTGGTACCATATATAGATAAAGGTTGCCAGGTTTTCAGTGGGTTTTCAATCGGTCTACTTGAGTAGACTCATTGATCCAACTGGTTGAGTGAGGAATTACTGCCTAATGCAAATACCATTTATTGAATAGGCCTACTCAAGTGGGCACTAACCCTTTGGATTCAGGCCAGTGTCTTAGCAGATGCCATAGTATTTCCTATCTCGGGCTAGAATTCTGTTGACGGTTTACACCTGCGTAAGGGCAGTCACACAGGTCTTGGTGGCAAATTGGAGGCGCCTCAATGAGGTGCCGTTTGCATTCCTGCATGTGCAGCCAAGAACACGACCAGCATCTGCTTCAATGAATGGCAAAGTGCTGCCAAGACGGATATGATTTCTCTTATACAACTTTCAATTAGCAGTGTGAGTCTGGACGTTGTCTTAGGAGTGGGCCTTGCGTTCTCCTTTACTGGGGGAAAACCTCCTTTGCTGGGGAAAGCGAAGCAGGTGCTCTGGTCAAAGCCAATTTCTAGTAGTAGGACTCAGTGGGATGAAAAGGAAATGGGCGTCTGGATCCCAGGCCTTTAGTTGTTTCGATTTTATACACCCACGCTTTTTCTCCCTTTCCAACCAGAGTGAAGGATACAGTCAAGTCCCTCCTCCGGGAACAAGAGCAGATTCATACTCAGCTCAGAGAAGAGAATGCTGAGAAAGAACAATACCAGGTGAGGAGAGAGAGATGAGGAAGGGGTTGCTGGAGACACTCAGAGAAGGAGGCACACGTGGGAGGGAGGGAAAGCCCCGTGGGGGAGGAAAGGGGAGCCACTGGCTGCCGACACCTCTTTTCTGTGCCTTAGGTGAAGCTGCAAGCCTCCGAGGAGGAGAGCCGCCACCTGGCCTCTGACCTGCAGGAAGCCAAGACCCTTCACGGCGAGAAAGTCTCACAGACTCTGGTGCTGCAGGAGGACATTAACAAGCTGCAGCAGAAGCTGGCCGCCGCTAATCGCCGCACCGTAAGTGCTTTGCTGCGAGTGCCCTTGGAAGAATGTAGGAAGGGCTCTCCAGGTTTTCGTGGAGTACGACTCCCAGCATCCTTCACTTTTAGCTGGGCTGGCTAGGGCATCAGCGGGGGCCACGTGTTCCCCACCACTTTGTTTTTCGTTCATCAGGACACAGATCCCACCCCCACCCACCCCCCAAAAATGGAATCTGTTTCAGCCATGCAGCTTTTGACATTATTTGTGGTTGTTTGACCAGATAGGCGAGATATAAATGCAATCAATCAATCAGTCAATCAATAAAATATTTGAGGGGTTTATTCCAAAGATGCGTTGACTTCAGGATGCTCCAAGAAAGGAAGTTTCCCATTCTCATTTCTCTTTCCTCCTCTCCCCTTCCAGCCTTTTGCCCTAAAGCTCTCCCCTTAGCATCTGGAGAATGATTGTTGTTGAGTGCCATCAGGTCATATCCAACTTATGAGCGATCTAATAGGGTTTTTGAAGTGTAAGATGGTCAATGTGTTGTTTGCCATTTTCCCCTCCCTGAGAGTGTTTTGTGGCTGAGTGAGGATTTGAATCCAGAACCTGGCAGTTATAGGAATGTGTGACCAGCAACCACAACATTAACTCTTGACTCTGTTAAAGAAGCCAGATTGCAGGCCTGCGTTTGGGAGAGACTGATGGCAGCAAAGGTTCAGCAAACGTTGGGAGGAACCAATAGCAAACCAGTCATTATTTGCAAACAGTTCTTTTTCCCAATGGCTTCGTTAAATCACATTGATAACTCAGTGATGAGTTTTCCTTTGTAGTTCAGGTGTGACTTAACTTATAACTGAGCTTATGAGTTGTGTCTGATGACACAGTGGAGGGAAAATATCATATGGTTCATGGGCTGTTTCACATTGCTGATTCGTATTTTGTTATGGGCGTTAAAGTGACGACAAAGCAGACAAAAGGATGGAGTGTTCTGTACCAGAGATCAATAGCTCACAGCATTCAAGTGTTTCTTTTTTTAAAAGTAACTGAAAACAGCAATCATTTGGTATATTTTGAGAGACTGGTAAAGAAATAAGTGACTTTTTAATTGTAACCATAAGGTTACAATTATTTTTAGTTCATTGTATTATTACTTGTAGCCATAACTGCCTTTTTTGGGCCTCAGAATTTTCAGCATACCTGATTCCTTTTTTTTAGAGTAATTTTCCAAACTTGGTTGAGGTGGCTCTCCAGGCGTTGCTGGGATGCAGCCCCCATCTTCTCTTCCCACTGAGTGGGTTGGTAGGGACTGATGTAACAGAGTCCAAGATATTCTGAGGCCCAAAAAGACAGTTATGGCTACCAGTAATAATACAATGAACTAAAAATAATTGTAACCTTATGGTTACAATTAAAAAGTCACGTATTTCTTTTACCAGTCGCTCAAAATATACCAAATGATTTCCCCATCCCTTGATTAGGTACCATATGAAACATTGTGGGTGGTGAGGGTGAAAGTCACCCTCCTCCTGAAGTTCCCATAATGCTTTGTGGGCAAGCTTCTCCCATGAGCCCATCTGACCTCTCTCTTGCTGCCCCCCCCCCAAATTCATCCCCTCCCTCCTTCTCTTTTTCCAGGCTCAGATGGAGTCCTTGTGTGAGCAGCTGCGCTCCACCCAGGACATCCTGGCGGCCAGCCAGCAGAAGGTGGCCCTCTTAGGGGAAGAGTTGGCTAGCGTGGCCTCCATCCGGGACCGCACCATCTCCGATCTGCACAAGAGCCGCCTCGAGGCTGCCGAAACCAACATCAAACTGGCTGATATGACCCTCAAGTGGAAAGAGGGGAAAGGCCAGTGGTGGAAGGAGAAGACCACTCTGCTGCAGAGCATGGAGGTTCGTGGTACATACCCATTTTCATGTCCAGGCCCACAGCTATCCTCCCCCCCCCCAATCCAGCACGTTCACCGAGGTGTGTCCTATATTCGGCTTTTAGTGGGAAGGAAGTCTAGTGCAGTGGATAGGGCAAGATGAATGCAGCATAGGCTGCAGCCGTCATTGATTTTCTTTTGTGCAAAGATGGAATTAAAGCGTGAGCGGGTAGGAATTCAGATCAATTTGGTATGCAGAAAGAGTGCATTTCCCATTTGGATGATGGATGTCAGCACTTCTTGTCTGTGCAAGAATATTTGGATTTTGATGACAAGACTGAACGCTTGAGGGTTGTTGGTTTTTTCCCCTTTAAAGCCATAGTTTTAAATTTAGAAACTCATCATTCTGTGTTTTAATGGATTGATATACTCCTGCAAGTGTACTTCCTGGGCAATATTTTGAGCCTCCGGTGACAAGAACAGATGTGAATGGACATTTCCTGTGCCAGATCACCTGTTATAAACCAGATTAAGCATAATGTAGAAATAAGGTGGGACAGGAGGGAAGTTACATAATTACAAATTTTACAGGTAGAAATCTTGTTTTCGTCTGAATTCTAAATATTTGAATTCTGAATATTTGCTGGATGTTTTAAAAGTTGCGCCCTGTCCTGCGCAGACCCTCCTCCCCAACGTGAGTGTGCCCTATCCTCTTATCCACTTCCTGATTTTCAGGTTTGGATATGATGAGTTACATTGGGATGTTTTTTTTGGGGGGGGGGCAGGCATGGAGCGAGAGATTCATCTCCTGCCTTGCATGAACCATTCAGTCCTACCCTGTGGTGGTTGCCAGGTGGAGAAGGACAAGATCCTGAAGCTGAGCGCCGAGGTGCTGCGCCTGGAGAAGAGCCTTCAAGAAGAGCGAGCACAGCGGCAAGTCTTGCGTATGGAGTTGGCCCAAGAACGCGACTCCAGCCTGGTAAATTAGGCGGCTGGGGTTGGGGTTGGGGTGGGGCGTGGGCCGAGCATCCCATTTCCTCAGGCAGGCAAAACAATTAGTCTCTTCAGGTCCAAGGTTCCCTGCTCTCTATCCCCTACGACTCACTGAGATGGCTGGCCTGTTTATATTACCAGCTGATAACTGGGACAGATGTGTATATTATTATTATTATTATTATTATTATTATTATTATTATTATTATTATTATTATTATTATTATTATTATTATTATTATTATTATTATTATTATTATTATTATTATTATTATTATTATTAATATTAATATTAATATTAATATTAATATTAATATTAATATTAATATTAATATTAATATTAATATTAATATTATTAAACATTCAGCATATTTTCTGCCATTAGACAGCTTCCAAGACAAACATTACCCGTCTGTAATCTTATCTCAAGAAGAGCAGCAAGTGTGGGAAGGAAGCTGCCCTGTGAATGAAGGATGGGGACCTCACGCTCTGTGTGCAATATTAGCGGAGACCAGGCGGTCGCTGCAATAAAATATTGCAGTGTGAGAGTTTCCCATTCAGGATTTCCAGCCACTCCGCTCCATTCTAATCCCATAACGGAGATTGGAAAGTTTCCTATTTTGGAACATAGCTGCCATACCCTTTTAGCCCTGTGGTTCCCAACCTTGCACACACACCCAGATGTTCTTGGACTACAACTCCCAGAAACCTTCACCACTAGCTGTGATGGCCAGGATTTCTGGGAGTTGAAGCCCAAGAACATCTGGAGGCCCAAGGCTTTGGAACCCTTGCCCTATTTTGATATTCTTTTTTCTTTAATGAGTTAGTGCTAGCTGACCTAGTTTATAAGGGCGGGGGGGGGGGGAGAAGAAGAACGGGTGCTGTTGTGGATCCCGCCTCCAGAACCTAAAGGAGTTTGAGGATGGTCAATAGAGGCTTCTGCCATATAGGTCAATGTGGATTACAGTTTCCACCATCCCTGATCATTTTCTAGGAGGCCAGCCCAGTTTTCCATCCCTGATACAGGGGGAAACTGGTCCCTTAGAACTGGGAGAGATTTTGCCAGATGGTGAAAATGGTTTCCCTTCAGGGAATGTGAGAGTTTCCACTATAGTGGAAATAGTGGAAACAGAAAATGGAACCTCCCCCTGAGAAAATTACAGATCGGTGGCTAGACTGGAAAACCTCTTTTCAGATATCACTGTTGCAAAAATTCATGCAGGTAAATTATTATATTGACCAGATGGAAGACGTGATTGGAGGCTCTAAGGGGAGGGAAGGTAGCAGACGTTAAATTACACCAAAAAGAGATCTCAGAACCGGTTGTATTGATGAAGATATCAGATAATATACAAGGGATGGAGGACCACCCAGTAAGAGATGTAGCGATAGCAGATAAGGAAATTGAGGTTGAAAAGCAAACTTTGAATGATATTGTTTCCCCTTTTAAAATATGGAAGAAAAAAGAGTCGCAGAAACAAAACAAGCACAGGGAGGAAAGGGGAGGGGAGAGCAGGATTTATATTATTTTGGGTCTGCTGAGTGTATTCTCAAGAAAAAAGGAGGGTGAAAGAGGGGATATATTTCACAATTGGCCTTGGTGTTCTGATGCTGTGGGAATAACATAGATTTAAGCTGAATTACACGTATAAGTTGAAAGCTAAAGAGGTTAATACATAGACAAAATAGTCAAAAGAAGAAGAAGAAAAAGAAGAAAGATGAACCTTCATTGGAACATGAATAGATTAGATGTTTATATACTTGATATGTAAGATTGAATGATTATGCATTTGATGTTTTCTTATTCTCAAAACCCTTTTTCCATTCCCCCCCACTGCCCTTTGCCTTTTGTATTCCTTCCCCATTACCCAATAGTTTTGAAAATAAAATTAAAAAATTATATTAAAAAAAAAAGGGAACGTGAGAGTTTAATATTGGGCTTCATAGGGGACTATGTTAAATATCCCCTCCACACGTTGCTTTAATATTCTGGCTTGTGCAAATGTTTGCTTTTGCCCCATTAGGTGCAGGTCTCGGAGGGTCGTCGAGAGTTACGTGAGCTGCGGGCTGCCCTGCAGGTTGCCCAGAAAGAGAAAGAGCAGCTCCTGGCTGAAAAGCAGGTGGGCGTGATGCTTTGCTGTGGGTAGGATTCCAAAGGGACCCATAGAGATCAGGGACAAGCTTAAGAAGGTGGAAGCAACAGTAGACCTGACAGGGCTGAAAAAGCGGTGGCCTTCGAAGGCTTGTTTGGACTCCCCACTCCCATCAACTCCTTAGCCAACCGTCAGGAATGGCAGGACTCATAATTAAATGGCATCTGTGGGTTCCTGAGCCTTGATCTGTGACCAGGGTCTCAGCATAGAACATGGATGGTGCCAAGGAAGTGTTGCAGAGGGGGGGGTCTGACAGGAAGTAAGTAGCTGGACCTTCTGAGTACGCAAGAGGTCCCTCAGAGCCCAAAATGGCATGTTCTGCCATCTACATTTTTGCTAGGAGCTGATGCTGACTTTTCCTCTCTTTCCTGCCTTCAGGAGCTGCTGGTATATATGAGGCGCCTTGAAGAGCGCCTGGAGAAGGTCGCTGATGAGAAATGGAGTGAATCTCTTCTGGGGGATGAAGAGGATGGGCCACAGGAAGCCACTGGTCAGTCCCATTGACCTCGCATCACTCTCCAGTTACGCTTTTGACAATCTCTCCCCTCCCCCTCCCCCCCCCGAAACAGTGTCACGGAGGAAAATGTGGGAATTGTTTTCAGCACCGGAATATTTTGGGGAGCCATGAAGCCACCTCACGAAGTCATGTCCATTTTTCCCAGGTCTTCTTCTAAATTAAATGGAGTCCTGTGGTGGTTGATGGAACTTTCTTTGTGGGTCATGACTGCTCCCCTGACTTCTTGATGCCCCCCAAGCCCCCCCCCCGATCTTTCTGTGTACAGTAATACCCATGAATGAGATTGAGGATGGGGAGCAGAGTGACCGCACAGCAAAGATCATCTCTGGCCTTTGCACTGTCGGCATAGCTTGCAGTTGTCCCATCTCCCTCACCCTAACAACTCCACGGTCACCTATGCAACATAGGTATCTGTGGCATGTTGTTTTAAGGGAAGGCATGTCTTCCCCTGAAACTGACCTTGAAAGGCTGCAAAAGGCCTTTGTTTTTGTTTTGTTAGTGTTGTTGGTGTGTGTGTGTGTGTGTGTGTGTGTGTGTGTGTGTGTGTGTGTGTGTGTGTGTGTGTGTGTGTGTGTGTGTGTGTGTGTGTGTGTGTGTGTGTGTGTGTGTGTGTGTGTGTGTGTGTGTGTGTGTGTGTGTGTTTCTGGGTCTCCACACCAACCCTGGCTTTTTTCTTTTTTAACGTATATACAACGACAGCTGTGTTATGGAATGACCCTATGAAAGTTCTAACTGTAACTAAAAGTTATAACTATATAGCATGAAACTCAGAAGTCATCCACTTCAGTTTGGGCCAAAGAGGAAGCAAAAAGAGGGGTGGGAGAGAAGAGAATCAAGTGGAGAGGAATTCGACCCACTACTGATTCAGGGGGCAAAGTCTTGGGATTGAGACATATCTGAGAGCAAGGAAGTGAAGGCAAGGAATAGCTTTAGCTTTCTAGTTCCTTTCTCATTAGGCCCAAACCCACTCACCACCACCACCGGAAAGACAGATCTGTGCCATCATTTAATTCAGGAGTGAAGAAGCTGTGGCTTTCCAAATGTTAATAAACAGTTAATCTCATTACCCTTCAGCTATGTGTCTGTGGGTGATGGGAACTAGAGTCCACAACCTTCAGAGGAGCAAACCGGTTTCTTTCATTTTTAAAAAATGGGATCTGGGTGGCTAGGCATCTGGAATTTTCCTTCTGTCTTTGAAGAGGTCAGGTCTGACTTTATACTGCGACGGAGTTCTGCAAGATGACTGAAAGTTAGTTCCTCTTTCTCTCTGTTTTAGACACTTACACTTGTTCCCCTAGAATTGCTTGCTCTCCTGGCCCTGTTCGTGCTTTCTTCCAACCTCTCCCACAAACCTTTCTTAGGTGGCCTGGATTCGCCCTTGTCGGACTCTGAGGACGAATGCCCTGAGGACATGCGCCTGCCTGCCAAGCTGGGCTCCTACACTCTGTGTGACAACCGGGCTGCCACCACCACCCCGCCCTGTGCCCGCGGACCTGCTCGTGCTGTGGTGATCAGCCAGCCAGCGCCCATCGCTAGCCAGATCAAACAGCCGACAGAGGATTCCAGCTCCGACTCGGTGAGGCTCCTGGAGACAAAGGAACACACCACTCATATGCAGGGGACAAAACGAGGGCCTGACCAGATTCCCTAAAGCTCAGATCCAAGTAATCAGCTTGCTGGTCAAGACCATCTGTGCCAGCGCTCGCTTGCTCGCTCTCAACAGGGGCCAGGCAGCTGCCTGGGGAATGAAACAAAAGGTCTCGTTTCAGCTCTTTTAGCCGTTAGATCTACCCTCTGCATACGCTGTAATTATGCTGAAGCCATCTGAACTCCACGTGGGGGAAATAACAGCCAAGCTGCTGGAGTGGAGTTACCTAAAGAGGAACCACCTTGGAGCATGGTTGGATCTCATCTTGTTCTTTTGCATTTAGGAGGCGGAGGATGAGAAGGCGGTGCTGATGGCGGCTGTGCAGAGTGGCGGGGAAGAAACCAACCTGCTGCTTCCAGAGCTGGGCAGTGGCTTCTACGAAGTGGCCAGGTGACGAGAGCTGGGATGACCCAGATTTGCTTTCTAGCACCCTTTCCTCCTTGCAGGTGGAAAGATTCTGTGGCAGGGATTGAGCATCTGTGCTCTCCTTCCTTGGCTGCTGTTGAACTACAGTTCCCATCATGCCTCACCACTGGATAGGTTGGCCGGGGCTGATGAGAATTAGAGTCCAACAGGGTTTTCTCACCTTTCCCCATGGGTTATTCATTAGTTGCCCCCCCTTAGATGTGTGTGTTGTGTGCAGAGGAATGTAGAAACAAGAAAGTGGAATTTGATTTTCCTGAAAACCTTTTAATTCCATTGAAGGGGAAGAGAAGCTAGCATCTAGTCCTTCCAGCGATTTGGAAGATAGCTTTTGAAAGTCTTTTTAGGCAACAATATTGAGTGAAAACCAAAGGGGTGGCTAAACAAAATCTCCAGCAGTTGGTAGCAAAGCTTACACCCCATACGGAACTTTCCGTCCTTGTGAATAGCCGGATTAGAATAAATCATGCCTAGGATCCCATATGCAAAAAACGAGGTGCCTGTACATTTTGCATCATATATATGAGGCTGCAGCTTTTGCATGTTCCTAAGCACAGAATTTGGATTTCCTAAGAGCAGGATTGTAAATGTTTTCCTTAATTTTAGTCATTGTATTTATGAATAGTATACGCACAAATCATGCGTACAATGTACCTCAAATATCTATCTCCAGTAGCATGGGATTCCTGCTTCCAAGGGAGAAGTACCTCTTCACTCCATCCAGTCTCTCTCCTTGATTTCCATTGTGTCTCTGATGCCTCCTTCTCCCTTGAGCCTTCCCCTTCTCGGAGCCCTTCTCCTCCCTTGGGCTCCTGTTGCTTCCATGTCCTCCTCTTCCCTCTTGCTTTCCTGGGCCCATGCTTCCTCTTCCCCACCACCACCCTGGCCCTTGCTTTGCCCCATCTCCCTAGGATCTGAGCTCAGCCAGCCCTTGTTCTGAGGGCTCTGTAGATTAGCAAGGTCTTTTTCAGAAGAAGATGACCTTTGGTTGCTTGAACCATGTATAACGCAAGAGAGGAAAGCACATCCCCTGCGATCCAGTCCCCATTTCACTGATCCCTGCCTTGTCCCACACTTGACTTGGTGGTCCACAGATCTTTGCATCACATCTCCCGAAGTCTTGTGCCTTGCCTGTCTTAGGTACAGTCCTTCAGACCCCCATTTTGCTTTGGCACAGCGAAGCCAAGGCATCAGGCAAAACTTCTTAACTGTTAAAGCAGTACAACAATGGAACCAATTACCTCGAAGGCGGGGGGGGTGAGCACTCCAAGGCTGGAGGCATTCAAGAGGAGGCTGGGCAACCCTCTTGTCAGATCTGCTTTGATGTGGATTCCTGCCTTGAGCAGGGGGTTGGACTGGATGGCCTTCTAGACCCCTTCCAGCTCCATGGTTCTGTGGTTCTCAAAGCCCATGCTGCAGTGATTGCCACCACCCCTGCCTCTGTTCAGAGAAGCTAGCTCTTGGATTGCATTTCCCATTCAGGGCTAGGGCCTGTGGGCCAACCCCCACTGACACTTGATTGCTCTCCCTTCTTCTCTCCCTTCCCTGTGACAGTGGGCTGACAGAACGCCAGATGTCGGAACCTGGGACCTGCGGGATGGGCGCCTCCCCCTTGGACCTGCCCTCGCCCGCATTTTGGAAGGAATGCCCCATCTGCCACGAGCGCTTCCCTGCTGAAATCGACAAGGAAACAATAGATGCCCATGTCGATGGGCACCCATTTTTCAGCACCCACGACCCCTTCATTTTTGAGTGATCCTTTTCTTCCCTCCCCACCCACTGTGCGCCCCCTCGGTCAGTCTTCCCTTTCCCCCTTGAGTGGGATCCAGGCTGTGAGTATCTCCCTTCCCTTTCCTGCCCATGGAGAGCTTGTTAAGATGAATGCAGTGCCGTAGTGGAGCAGCTTTGCTTGCTAGGTGGGGAAAAGGGGGTGCCATTTTCCTAGCCCCCCCCAGCTGCCCCCAAAGCAGAGCAGTCAGAGTCAACTTGCATTAGGGAAGAAAGACAAGAATTGGCACAGATGCAGACACTCACCCACACACATAAGGATCTGTAGGTATATAGTCATATATATGAGCACACATTAAGGGGCGAATAGCCTGTGGCCCACTGGATGTTGGACTACAACTCCCATTATCCTTCATCAAAAGCTGTCCCCATTGAGGCTAATAGGAATAGAGTCCATCAACATCTGGAGGGTGACCGTTCCCTCACCGCTGCGCTAAACCAAAGCCAACTATTGACAGATGAAAAAACAACATTAAATGAAAGATGTCGTACCTCCTGCAGGTGAAAAAACCTGTTTATATATGATTGGTTATCTAGAGGTATCAAAGAGAGTTTTGGGAGAAGGTAGGATACTGTCTTTGAGTCATTTTAGCTTTGTTTCTCTGTCCTGTTCTTGGTTATCCCAGCATAAGCCATCACGTGAATGTAGGAAGTAGTGAATCTAGCTGTTCTCCTTTGGTGGAGAATTAGTCCAGCAAGGGTGTGTCAGTGAAGTACCTTGTTCTAGGAGACTCCCTTGTTCCACCAGTTCTTGGGAACTTCTGGAAACCTCAGTGGTTTCAGGTTCTGGCTGTGGAACTAGAGGTCGAGAGTTCAGTTCCCAAGTGGTGCCTTCTTGACAGAGGCTTGGCTTGATGATCCATAGGGTCCCTCCCAGCTCTGCAGTTCTAAGAGTATTATTAATGTTGTGTCTTGGTTTTGGGCATGGTTGGGTGTGTCACAAAATAATGAGCACATTGATAGATTCACAGGATAATAATCTAAACTCATAGGCCCTCACGTTTCTGGGCAACACACATGCATCAGTCCCGTCCATTAAAAAAGGCGATTGTCCTGACATCACATACAGGGTTTTCTTCGCTCTTCAGATCTGATGGGCTACAGGATCTATGGACCCACATCCTAGAATAAATGAAACAAATTCTCCATAAATCATAAGCAGTAAAGATATCTGCTTCTAAAATAATCATAGAAAAGTTTACAGGTGTCAGACGAAAGAGCCAGATGAGATTGGGAATCCAGTCTTGTAGCAAATTAACTAATGGTTTATCACAGAATGCCATCATAAGGACTAGAGACATAGGTGACATTGGGGATTTAATTTATTCTAAAAGGAAACCATAGGTGAATTTAGAGGTGGGAACTATATAAGTGTGGAATACAAAGGCATGGGTTTAGAGAGTCTTCCCTAGTCGTCTGCTTTTGCTAGGCGGTTGTGTGGATTTTCACACACCCTCGCCCCAAATTTCCACCCTAAGAACAGAGTAAGCAAATGATGTACATTGGCATACCACTGCCATAAATTCTGAACAAATGAAAGTAAAGTGTATTGATTTCAGGAGAGAATGATGTGTGGCTTTTCAAGTCCCATCAACCCTAGCAAACATAACCCGTGAATGGAGGTTGATTGGAATTGGAGTCCAAAAACATCTGGAGGGTCACAAGCTTCCCACTCCTGTATTACAGCGTCCTTTGGAAAGGAGAAGAAGGGCGTGAAAATGGAAAGTAGTTCTGCATTAGAGATGGACACGAACCTTACAGTTCAGCAGTTTGTGCCATTTCGTGTTTTGGAGAAACAGGTGTTCGGCGCTTCCTAGCCCCACCTCCTTCAGAGGCAGCACCCAAAGGAGGCGGGGCAGGGAAGCGAGCGTGCTGCCTCTGAGTGGGCACCTGCTGGACGAGGAGGGGCTGGGAAGCACCAAACACCTATTCGTCCAAAGGACAAACTGGCACGAACCACCCAAGTGGTGATTCGTGCCCATCTCCATTTTGCATTGTTGTCGTTCAAACAAGTCTGTCCTTCTGAAGGTTACATCATCCTGGCCGTGGAACAGCTTTGGTGCTGATGTGCACAGACGAGTCTGCCGTGGTTCTTTGCATGTTACGGTCCTGGTTCCAATGTGAATGAAGCCCAGTTCAGTCAATGGATATACCTGAGATGTTCCACAGCAAGAGCAGGCAGGGAAAGATGATCAGGGTTACATACATGTGTTTATCAGTCTTAAGAGGTCTGATACTGAAAGGGCACGTGGACTCTCCTTTTTATCGTGTGCTTGTCAGATGCTCCACCATTACAGTGTCAAATGTGGTATTGGTGCATTTCTGATTATTCTGGTTAAACGGTTAGGCCGACCCTTCCCTTTCTCGGGCAAAGCAGGAGCCTAATGGCTACCAATGCAAACCTCAGGCTGTATTTTCTACAAGTTGCGGTGATACAACTGGATGTTGCATCCTGTTGTAACAGATTTAGAAGCCCACACCTGTGGTGGGTTGTTGTTGTTTTTTCATTTGTTTGTTTTTACCCTCTCCCAGCCTGGTTCCCACCATTGGGAAGTTTTCTGACAGCTAATCTACTCAGGCGGGCCATCATCTCACATGAATCACACCACTTCAAGCTGCAGATTGGGAGACCCCATGTTTGAATGCTGCTCTGGGAATAAAAAGCCACACAAAAGTGAGCATGGCCGGATGTAGAGTTCTCAGATAGCCTTCCCTCTCTTGTGCCAATATCTGTGTGAAGGGAGCTTGGAGGGCCATTGGAAATTATGATACTCTCCACACTGTCAGCTTGAAGTGGTTCGCTCTTCTGTGGTATGATTTGGCTGCATAGATGGCTGTGCTTGACGAGGCAAGAGACCTCTTTTGGTCATTCCTGATCTGGGTCAGCGTACAAGGCGGGGGTGGGATGTTGATGGGGAGGCAGAGTAACCCCCTCTCCTTCTCTTGCCATTTTTTTTACTGTGCAAAGGGTGGTTTTTCTGAAGCGAGGAGAGCTGCCTGTCTCCATGGTGCAGTATCTGTGATTTAGAACATGGCTATTCCAGCATTTTGAATACCTGCATGGTATTCAATTGAGGAGGCTCTCCTCTTCAGAAAGTCATGCTCCACCTGTAGGCCAGAATCCTGCTGCAAGCATTATGAGGCAGGTGGCCTGCTCTGTTGCTCCGATGGTTTTGTGATCCTCTAGGTCAGTGGTTCCCAATCTTGGGTAACCCAGGTGTTCTTGGACTACAACTCCCAGAAACCCCAGCCAGCACAGCTAGTGGTGAAGACTTCTGGGAGAGTCCAAGAACACCTGGGTTACCCAAGGTTGGGAACCACTTGCTCTAGCTGGACGATGGACAAGTTGCCACTGACATGACCAACATCCAGCAAATTGAGACAAGCATGCCATTACACACACTATCGCTCAAATCCTGCTGTGTAAAGTTACCCCAGCATAAACCAGATCCCAGGTTGAAAAGAATGAACTTGAACTAATTGAAAGCTTCCTATCTCCCTCCCTTTAGGTGTTAAGGCTCCCCGGGGAAAGCCTTTGGGAGCCTCAGGATGCGGGTGAGGGGAGCCTTTGATATCCAAAAAATCTCTACTAGATCACCATCAGTGATACTGATTCCCTAGGGAGCTTCAGAAAAGGGAGAATGGAAAGCTTGAGTTGGTTTAAATGAATTATTTCTGTTTCCAGATCCAGTTTGTGCCGGCATATGTTACACAGGAGAATTTTGGCCACTATGGCTAAAATCTTGTTGGGCAGTTTCACTCACATAATGTGAAGCTGCGTCTGTCTGCTGCAGATGGTTGGAAGTGCGCTTCGTCATGCGTATGTACAACAGGCAAAACAGGAGCCACACAAGCAAACAGCACAACAGTCTTGACTGTGCAACACTGGTTGCCCGCCTCATACCCAGTGCCCTCCTGCTGGTGTAGCTTTGCATTCCATCAGAACAGGCAGGATTTTGCATCAGGATTCAGGGCACAACGCAGAGCAGAAAACACCCAAGGTAGGGCTAACATGCTCTCCCTCTACACCTGTTAAGGGTAGTTCCCAGATCAGGAATGGCTAAACAGGATTATACAATTGCGTAGTGACTGGCAATAGCAGGCTGTCCACATGCAAAGGATTTACTGACCAGTATTCAGAGGGGGGAAAACAGGAGGGTAATCCTGTGATCAGCTGTATTTCCTGAAGTAGACTTGGGTTTCTTTTGTTGTTCTTGATCTTTTTTTAAAAAAAACCCCTTTCTCGAGGCTCTCCTGCATCTGTTGCCACCTCCTCCACTGGCTACCTGCTGCGGCATGCATGCATGCATGCATCTTTCTCCCTTCCACCGCATTGCACCTCACGCAGGTCCCCGTTGTGTTTGGTTTTATTATCTTGTCTGCACCTTGTTCCCTGCCCCTATGCTGTACATATCCCCAGCATTCCCACCTTTCTAGCCTGAGCCTGATGCTTGCTTTCTAATAATTATTTGGCTTGCAAAAGTCTCTTTTTTCATTCTGCCTCTTGGCATCTCTGCCAAACCCCTAAGAGAAGGCTGCAGAACCTAAAATGTGCAGCTGAAACAGGAAAGAGGGAGAGATAAAGATTGCTCCCTAGCGATTGTGCCTTTTTGGAGAGGCTCTGACGCTGCTGCTTCCTTGCAGGAGAAACCTTTTCATCATGCTCTGCGTCAAGTGGCAGTGAGATCTCCTCCTCTGTTTCTTCTCCCTGCTCCTTCCCTCTCCCACATTTTTAACCACACCCAAGGCAGAAGCTCAAAGCAATAAGCCCCAACCCTTTAAGCTCCATTTTGACCTGTCCCCAAGTCTATGTATAGGATGTGTATATAAACATATTTATATTTATATTTATATGACATGTTGCCGCTATTCTAATAAAATGCAGTGTTTCTGCAGCAGTCTGGCTGTGCATTTTTGAATGTTATGGTTACCAGATTTATATGTAGTGGGTGATGGCACAAACATCCCACTCTGTGCGGTGTCCCATTCGCCGAGTGTCCCAGCTGCCTGGCCTGGTTGCGGCGTAACAGAAAGGGCCATCCACGGTTATGAGTGCCAGCGGGCTGCAAGGTTGCCAGAGTCAGTAAAGGGGTATGGTGTGGTGGGGTTCTAAGCCCGGGGCCCGTGCGATACCGGGCAGGAAAGACGTGGAGGAAGGGTTTCCAAAGGGCTGGAGACAAAAGATGATTTGCAAAACCACCTCTGATGGGCCTGGGCAACCGCAAGGGTGCATCGTCTGCGCCAGAGCCAGTCTCCATCCCAAGAGGTACCTGCTGCCTGGAGCCAAGTGCTGCCCGATGGCGACCTCTCCCACCAAGAGCACCATGTCATGAGCAGAGACTGGTTGGGTGGAGAGTTTCAGCTCTAAGCATGGAATGAGTTGCTTTTCAAGAACATTAACTGCAGTTAATTCCTCCTTCCAACAGCAACATTACATGGCGACGGTAACTGGAAGAGGAACCACTTCACTACTTTTGTGTTCTAACTGTAACTTTTTTTTTTTTTTGAAAAGTTCATTTACACCTAGGGCGGCTGTAGCCTCACTAAATGAGGGAGGAGGAATATCTGATGGTTCAAGTGCTGTTCGATGTTGCGGCAGTGACACGTTTGGCAGGAGGAGAGTGGGTTTTGTATCATAGGCCAGCAGCTTGTAACATGCAGATTTCAAAAATAATCTTAAAAAAAAAAAAAAAACCATTCTTAAAAATTGGAAAATAGTAACAACTCTCAGTTACATTCATGAAGTAGGAGAGTGAACAATTATTTTATATCTATAACAGTAACTACCTCTTGGGCCATGAACTGTGGCAAATGTGGTAACTATTTTTTTTAATGATATATTTGGCCAAATTTCCCATTCCTTTCTTCAGCTCTGGGACGATGTGGTAGCGATGAGTTCCACAGCCTTGAGTGCTAGTATGGGCAGGAAACTCACCCAGATTTCCTGCCCTGGCTGTGGGCTTTTCAAAGAGGGCTGCAGATACACGCCACTGCTTCAAGCACTAGGCCTCAGTTCCCTGCAAACCACCCCATCCAGCCAAAAGCCAAGAGGGGAAAAAACAGCTTGTGCTTGGGAAGGAGGGGACTCCTCTCTCTGTACCAGCACTAGAGCAGATAACGACAAAATCAATTTTTATCACCCTTGGCTTTTATGGACCCTTTAAAATATAACAGCAAATCATTGAGGAATTCATTATTCCCCCCCTCCTCTTTTCTCTCCCAGTGTGTGTATGTCTTGGGTGTCTGTGTGTGTAATTTTATTTAATTAGAAATGTAAAATACAAAAGACCCACAGGCAGGTGAAGATGGACAGGCAGAGCGGGGCTGAGTGATGGCCCAACGAGGCCAGATTTACTGCTGCACGGATGGAGGCTTTGCCCTTGTATAGCCAATAGTAATGGAGTGTTGCAATCCAAGTCTTAAGCGCAATGGGTGACCTGGGATCTATAGATCATTAATACAACCTGACTCACGGCTGCTGCAATTATCCGGGGTGAATAAGATGGAAGCGCGGGAGGAGGGGGGGCCGCTGGCTTCCAAGAGCCCAGGTGCTGAGTTGCGGAGGGCTTGAAGAGGGTGAGGGGGTAGACTTCAATGCTGCTGAGGCAGGAAATTGATGAGGAAAGCGAAGGGCTGTGCAGACACAGGAAACCATGGGTCTGGCAGTTTGGGGATGTGGGGGGAGTGGTTTGTTGTCCAAGAAACCTGGGGGGTATCCATGGGAGGAAGCATCCACTCTGCTCATTTACCCACTCTCAATCAGAGCTTTATAAAGTTCCTTTTTGGACTACAATTCCCAGAATCCACCAGCCACCAAAGGTAGTGTCCATGATCTTTGGTGAGGGAGGGGAGGAAGAAGTCAGTCCGTCAGCCCCCCCAAAAAAAAAACGACGTTTGTTCAGCTTTGCCATCCATTGTAGTATATTCTGTCAAGAAGAGAAGACTCCCTGGAAAAGACCCTGATGTTGGAAAAATGTGAATGCAGGAGGAGAAGGGGACGACAGAGGACGAGATGATTGGAGAGTGTCATCAAAGCAACCAACATGAATTTGACACAACTCCGGGAGGCCGTGGAAGACAGGAGGGCCTGGCGTGCTCTGGTCTATGGGGTCACGAAGAGTTGGACACGACTAAACGACTAAATGACAACAGCTGCTTTTAAAAATAAAGTCCACTGAAAGGTTTTACACCAGTGAAATAATAAATCTCCGAAACACAGCTTAATAGGAATCAGACAGAGGATGAGTCAGCCCCCATTTAAATCAATGGGCCTCTGTGCAGAAAAAGCCTACTGAGCTCAAAAAATCACGCTTAGCTCCGATATTGTATTGTGGCCCTAGATCTAAATGTACAATCATTAAAACATATGGCAAAAACTGAGCACCTTTGTTTATTTACTCTACCACCAAATTAAATACTACTCTTCTGATTGATGATCTTACAGACAACCCAATATGGGTTAAATTGAAGCACCTCATGAACTACAGTAACAAGAATGGAATGGAATTCAATAATATGAAATGTCAGGTCCTCAGCTTGTTTGCAGTGGGTTCTGAAACACTGCCAGATTGTGGGCCCACAGGTGACATGGGTCAATATTATTTTATCATGGCCCTACTGGTATAATGAAAGGGCTCATCACTACATGCCCTACAGACAAACCCCAAGCAATATATCAAAGTTCCCAGAGTTTTGTTGTTCCTTTGTTAATATTAATATTTAGTCCTTAATAAAACCCATAGGGCAGTAGCACAACATAGTCTAAGACTCCTTTTACTAGATCAGCTAGGAGGAGCTCTCAAACAGCAGTCCTTCTCCACCCCCACCACTGAGAAGGGTGGGCTGGAATAGCTAAGGAGCCTCTGGCCTCATCCCACTTGATGGTCAGTTTGGCAATAAATCCCACTGAGTTCAAGGAACTTACTCCCAACTCAATGGGTAGAGTTGTGTACGCTGCATTTTAAGAGAGGGGTGTGTCCGTGTCTGCTTCTATATTTCTCACTCACTCACAAACAAACACCATCTGCAAAATGCTTGGGACCATCAAATGACCACAAGCTAACTGGGATGCATAGGATGGGTGTTTTTTCTGAAAGAGATAAGACAGTTTCATGAGGCTGGGGGGGGTGTGTGTCAGCGATTAATTCCCTCTTACCTGGGATTGGTGAGATCCCCACTGGCACCCCACGCCCAAGGTCAGTTTTCTATTGTATGTTCAGGGAAAGCAAGAGCCAGGCATGCAAGGGGCAGCCAATAGGACGGCCCTAGGACAGAAGAGGCATTCGAGCAGATTGCACGAATTTCAGGGGCAATGCTCACATGACTCTAAATCAGTCTTCTGACTGGACCTATATCACACAGGGTCAGGGTCTATTTAGAAAGCAGGTTAAGAATGAAATCTGTTTGCCACCTACAACTGTGGTTGTTGGAATGAAGGGGGAATATTTCAAGGGCTAAGTCAAGGACTTAGACAAGGGCTAAGTCAATCCAGCCACTGCTAAAGTTAGGGTGCAGTCAGACAGCTGCAGAAATTCATGCCTGAACACACTGGAAAAAGTCGCTTTAATGGGAGCAATCTCCCAGAAGGCAAGCCGTCTGTCTGCTGGGACATTGCTCCAGCCAGGGCCCCCCAAAAAAATCAAAACCCTGTAGCCAAAAAGGTCCAGCTTAGGCACAGATTGGGGTAGAAACAGAGCAGATTTCCCCTGGTGTTATGTGTTCACTGGGAAATAGATCCCACCGGACCACTCCACAAGCAGTCCAGATTGCAATCTATTTCCTAATGTGATCACACCCTATAAGAGTGGGAAGAGATCTCTTGGGCAGGGAACCAGTCTCCCTTCTATTAATTTCACAAAGAAATCTAAACAGGGTTGTTGCCATTGACGATGAAATGGGAGAGTCTCAGGGCTATTCACACATTTATTTTTGATGTGGTAAAGCTGGCATTAAAGCTAGCCCTTGTTTTTGTAGTGATTTTGCAAAGTTTTTGCACAGAGGCAATTTGGGAGGTCCCCACGCGAAAACAAGGTCCTGCGGTATGTCCAACACACATAGATTGCATTCTCTTCCTGCCTATAGATGTGGGACATGAACAGTGCTGAGCTGATTGTTCCCCCTCATTCATTAACAGTAGACAAACGTGTCCTATCTCTGTTCTTGAGACTCTGGAGTTTCCCTCTCCATAGCTTAAAGCAGCTGCACCTCGATGTATAGCCGCCAGTTCCTTTTATTGCAAGGGTGGGGCTTCTGAAGGTTGTCAAACCCTAGCTCCCATCAGCCCTTATAGCTAATACGGCTAGGGGTGATGGAAGCTGTAGCTCAACAAAGCCTGCAGAGCTATGCCCCCCCCCGCGCCAGCTTTCCTTCATCACAACAACTGCATCACAAAGAATGCTGCCATACATACCATCTCAGAGTATAGATGGATAATCTTCTTTTTACTATTCCCTTCATGTAAAGCAAAAACAAAAACACTGTTCTTCTTGACAGAAAGAGTGCATCAGAAAGGAAGATTCCAACCCAGTACTTTGCCTGTTTTGCTAGCTTTCTGTTTGCAGGAAACTTTTTAAGAAAGAAGAACATTCAAAAATGGGGCCATTGCCATCTGTGGTCTAATAGCTTATTCACCTGCATGTGCAAACTGAACCTGATCCTGCCACTCCCCTCCATCCTCCTTCAGACACAGAAACATCTTGGAATTATCACAAATCCCCACCATTCCCCACCCAAAACCCCTACTCAGTATTAGATCCTATAGAGCCATAGAGAGATTTCCATTTGGCTTTTCAGGTTGGCGATTTCTATTACCCACAGCCTGACCTGGCCACTGTCCATGAAGGGGAGAGAATTTTCCATCTAGCTCCGACTCTAAAACAACAGATAATGTGAAGACACAGGCAGCTACCCCAGAAAGCTGGCTTACTTATTTGAGCTACCTGGAAATGTGGGCTGCTGTTGTTGTTTAGTCATTAAGTCGTGTCCGACTCTTCGTGACCCCATGGATCAGAGCACGCCAGGCCCTCCTGTCTTCCACTGCCTCCTGGAGTTGGGTCAGATTCATGTTGGTTGCTCTGATGACACTGTGTAGTCATCTCATCCTCTGTCACTCCATTATCCTACTGCCTTCACACTTTCCCAACATCAGGGTCTTTTCCAGGGAGTCTTCTCTTCTCATAAGATGGCCAAAGTACTGGAGCCTCAGCTTCAGGATCTGTCCTTCCAGTGAGCACTCAGAATTGATTTCCTTCAGAATGGATAGGTTTGTTCTCTTTGCAGTCCAGGGGAATCTCAAGAGGCTCCTCCAGCACCACAGTTCAAAAGCATCAATTCTTCGGCGGTCAGCCTTCTTTATGGTCCAGCTCTCACTTCCATACATCGCTACTGGAAAAACAATAGCTTTGACTATGTGGACTTTTGTTGGCAAGGTGATGTCTCTGCTTTATAAGATGCTGTCTAGGTTTGTCATCATTTTCCTCCCAAGAAGCAGGAGTCTTTTAATTTTGTGGCTGCTGTCCCCATCTGCAGTGATCATGGAGCCCAAGAAGGTAAAATGTGACTGCCTCCATATATTTCCCTTCTATTTCCCAGGAAGTGATGGGACCAGTGGCCATGATCTTAGGTTTGTTGTTTTTTTTAATGTTGAGCTTCAGACCATTTTTGGTGCTCTCCTCTTCCACTCTCATTAAGAGGTTCTTTTCTTCCTTCCCTCTTTCTGCCATCAGAGTGATATCATCTGCATATCTGAGGTTGTTGATATTTCTTCCAGCAATCTTTATTCTGTCTTGGGATTCATCCAGTCCTGCCTTTCTCATGATGTATTCTGCATATAAGTTATATGTGGGCTGTACTAGCCCCTATATCTGGATTATATGGAAATCGGTTTATGTGCAATACATGAACTGATTTCCTAATTAGATGATTTTCCTGCTTTGCTAATCCCATAGTTCTCTGTTGTTAACAGGTTAAAAACAAAACAATAAAAGCAATAGACGTATAATACAAAACTATAGCCCCAAACAGGCCCCCAAGAATGACAAATCGTAGAGAGAACTTTTTGCTCACCATTTTTGCTCACTATTAAATATCAACCAGTCAAATGCCTGGGTTTTGAGAAACATTTTAACTTGGTATCCAAAGAATAACGGTGAAAGGCCAAGTGGGTTTTTTTCTGGGGAGAGCATTCTAGGGAGGAGGTGAAATTGAGAAAGCGCTCCCCTTGATCACTACCTTCAGAGCTTTCATAATCTGGCAGTCCCCTGATATGTGGAAGTGTGATACTGAAAGACAGAATTGCATGTGAGGAACAGACAAAGGCCCCATAATAATGTAACACCTAAAAGACTGACATGTTTCACCTGGCAAGAGTTTCATGGACTCTAGCCTACTCCTTCAAAGACATCCATCCACAAAAGCTGAAACCAAGTAGACGCCTTTAAGGTGTTGCCAGGCAGTATTCAGTATTCAGTAATACAAACAGAATTCAGATCCACCATGAAAATACAAATCTTACAGTCAGCAAAGGACAAAAGGGACCCTCTCACCACTGCAGGAGTATACTTGATACCTTGCAGTTGTGGCCAGGTATATACTGGGACCACAAAATGTAGCATCCAGACCAGAAACAAAGAGCATGAAAGATACTGCAGACTAAAACAACTGGAAAAATCATCAGTAGCTGAATATGCCCTGAAACAAGCTGGACATGAAATCCTACTTCAAGATACAGAATTACTAGACAACACTAGCAATCATTATGTTAGACTACACAGGGAAGCCATTGAAATCCACAAACACCAGCACAGCTTCAACAAAAAAAAGAAGAAAGTCTAATAATCAAGAAAGCCTGGCTCCCAGCACTGAAAAATACAGCCTGCAAAAGGTCAATGAACTCTACCCAGCCACAAGGACCAGTGATCACTGCACACAAAAGACTAGCCAATGACACCCATCAATCACAGTGACAGATCACCCCCCTTATCACAACAAAACACCCATAACAACAAACACCCTGATCACAGGAAACACCCAATCACCGGAAACACCCAATCTCCTGAAAAGAACAAAAAAACCCTTATCCCACAGCTACAAATAGTCAACAATCCCACACACCACACCAGAACACAGACAGAATTCTAGCTCCTGTCCTCTAAAGATCAGTGGCAAAACGTTAGGAAGGAAAACCGCCAGAACACAGCCAAAAAATCCACAACAACCATCGGATCCTGGCCATGAAAGCCTTCGAGAATACATTGTTGCCAGACTCTTTACTGGTTTTGCTGCTATAGAACAACCCATCTCCTCTCCTGAAAAATATGGAGATGTATTCTTTTTCCCTTTAAAGGGTGGGGGGGTTTGGCCTACTCAAGAGACATTTGTCTATTTCCCATCTCAAATCATTTTCCCAGCCACTCTTGCAAGCAGGCGCTCCTCTGTCAAATCAGCCACTAGCATGGACTCCCCGAAAGATGGATGAGGACTAGAAGCATGAGACCCACTGTCGTCAGACCTAAATCGCACCAGTGACTTGACTTGGACTTGGCTCAGCTTTAAAAAAAAAAAAACAATAACTCAGACTCGACTCGTAACAGAATCCAGCCACCCCACCCTTTTTTCTGAGGAGGGGGGAAGTTTATTTTTTAAAAGGGATTCTGACTTGGGGCTAAAAACCCGGGGCTTGGACCCCAAGACTCACCAACATTTCTACACCTACCCCTCACATGAGTGTTTGGGGAAATCTCTAAATTTTTTTTCACACTGAACACCGAACCAGTCAAAGACTACAGTGGCTGCAGTTTTCCTCCTTCTTGCTATGCCCCTGCTTCCTTTCCTGCAGAGTTTTCCCTGCACACGATGGTTCTCTCAGTCTCTCTCTCTCTTTCTCCCCCCTGGCCTTGGCCTAAAGGCACCTGACCCCACATCCATGTGGGATGTTCTTTTCCCTCCTCCTTGTTGTTTTCTCCTCACCGGGCACACAGTGTCGAAGGTGGGAGGGAAGGGCTGCAAGCGCAAAAGGATATATGATGTCGTCAGTGCCCCATGACACCCCTATTTGTCAGGGGAGCCGAGAAACACTTTGCCTGGGTGATGAAAAAGCTTTTCTAATGAGGGCTGATCAATATCGTTCCCACTGCACTATCCATCAGGGGGTTGTTAGGAGCCGGTGTGTCCATTCCTGACTAGCTCCTGATGTTTGGGGGCTGGGGGGGGAGGTGGAATGGGGGGAGGAGGAGGAGGAGAAGGGCTGTCGTGTTGAGAGGGGATTGGTGCTGCCAGCCATCCCTGACACAGTGGCCAGAATCTTCTCTCGAGAGCCCTGGGCGGAGGAGACGTGGGAGAGATTGATGGGGCTGCAGATGTTGCTGCCTCCATTAGGCACGGTGCCTTAAACAAACAGCCCTGTAAATCAGAGCCAGGCAGGAGGTATCTCCAGGCTATGCAGCCCCAAGAAGGTTGTCTGAATTCTGATTCCACAGAAGGTGGCTGTGCTGCTCCGTCCAACGGGAACAGGGTGGTGGTTTCTATGGAAGTGAGCCACTAGGGCTCCAGCTAGCAGGCCACACCATTTAAGACAGCGCATATTGGATGCAGAATTCCATATAGATAGATGCCAAGAGGCGGGGGGGGGGAAGACAGAGAGAGAGGGAAAGAGATGATCATTAAAAAAGATCCTTTCAGTGTTTGTGGCTCCACCCAATGCCCTGAGAAATTCTCTGAATCCATAACTGGGTGATTCACACTATTGCTTAAAAGTGATGATGCCACTAGCAATGGACGATTTCCAGTCATTAAGGACTTTCTTCATCTGTCCTGTGGCTTGCCCAATTCTCAAGGAATCTGTTTCATTGCATGGAAACCATGGGAACCACAGAATGGAAGCAGGAAGTCTTCAGTTACCAAAAATCTGTGCTGCTAGATGACATTATTGGCAGGGTGAGATTTTCAGGAATTAAAGGCATACAGTACTTCCTATGGCTCCTACAGCTTCCATGCAGTGAAAACAGATTACTCACAAGCCAGATAAGTCATGGACCAGAAGAAGGAAGTCTTTTAGTTACCAAAAACCACCACTTCTTCATGGCATCATCAGCCTTCCACAGGATAACTAATGTGACAGAATTTTGGCCAACAGCTCATTATTTCAAACTCACAAGCACTAGTAAAATAAAATATTGCTTCATATGTTTTGTTTCCACCATGAGTGGTACAGAGTTCCAGGGGAACCACACTTAAACTGGATTTAATTACAGTGCTAAATTCTTTATTTATTCATGGTTTCCATTTCCTTATTAGTGGAAGATTCCTCAATTGTTGAGTATGGACCTAAAGGGCAGGGTATCTGATTATGACAATGTGCAACATGGGGGTAGACCAAAGTTTTAATTTCTGGTGCAAGACCATTTAAGCTTCAGGTCCTTGTTCAAATGAATGACCAATCTCTGTTTCAGAGTTTCACATGAATATGGAACCAACAATTGGGAACTGAGAATATTTGCCACTTCGTTTGGATTCCTTTGGAAGGGGAGTCCGTGGGTGAATCAATATGGTTTGTAATATTACCAGGCTCTTCCAGAAGGAGTACATGTGCCCTTCTGTTCCACTCCACCCTTTTTGTTGCTTATCAGCAAAAGAGCAGAGGGTGTATGGGGGGCATCCAAACTTTTGTCTACCAGACTAGTTGGTGGTATCACACTAATTTGCAAGCCAGCAAGCTTTCCTCGGGGGACTTCTGACTGTCCGGAGTACTTTCATCAGCTTCATGTCAAGATCACTGCACTTTCTTCATTAAAAGATAACACGGAATAAAAGGCAGAACCCTCCAGTGGCAGATATTCATTGCAAAGGGTAAGTGCCATAGCGTTGACTTCAGAGAGGAGAGGAGATATAGTTTAAAAAACAGATTAAGGATTTCGGGATGGTCAGAAAGTTCTAAGGACTCATTGCCAAAAAAAAAAAAAACATAATAATGTCTGGTTGTTGGGGAGATTTCCATTTGCATCTGTGCTTGATGGGGAACTTAAACAGCTGCAAATGCTCCATCTGGAAATGCTCCAACTGTTTTCGTGAATATATAGGCAGCAAAAACCCAATCCAGCCACCACGCAAAACAAATCCAGCCGCCACCCAGAGTTGCTCCGTACCAACTCTTTCAGAGAGGCAGCTTTTCCCCCAAATTCCTGGAATTCCAGGATGCAAAATAATTTCACTCTGCCAAACTCTGTCTACGTGTAACTCCAAACTCTCCTGTGTTTCCCAGGCCTCTTCCGTCCAGCCTCTCCAAATCCATTAGACTATTATCCTCCAACAAGCATAACTGAGGAGGATGGAAGCTTTAGCCCAGTTTGAATTTCCATAATGCAAAAAAAAAAATGGAATTGGATGTAGAGGGAAGTCTGATTTAGGAAGAAACTGTATTTCACTGCGTTAAACACAGGTGGCAGGAGTGTCCGACACCATATTTAAAAGGTGGATCATTGCTGTTCTCTTTTTGCTGGGAAAACTTTCTTTCTTCTTTTCTTTTCTTTTCCTGGCACTGGCAGGAGAGGGTTTTTTTTTTTTCTTGTTGTGGAAATCTTACATTCATGGCAGCCAGGAACTGATGGGCAGATGGTTAAAAATGCTTATGTGCAAAGCCTGGCTCAGAGGAACGTGCTATTCCCAACCAGCTCCTGGCACACTCAGCAGAGGAGGAACATGGACTTTTATATTCTGAGGCCATCTATGCTATTATATCATTAAAGGTGTGCTGAAAAGCTCCATTCGGCATCTGACAGGGATGGGAACTTCAAGGTGACATTTTTTAAAAATGGATTCATGGACATGAAATACGGTTCCCCAGTTTGTTCTACTGCCACATTCATCTTCTTGGGTCACATTTCTGTCCTCTTGTGAGGGTTCTGCCACGTGGATTCCTTCGTTTCGAATTGGTTCCCACCCTTATATTGGCCCCCGGAATCTCATCCCGACTGCCAAGTACAAGCACAGCATGGAAGGAACATGTTTCAAGTAACAATAATGCCCATGATTCACGACTGCTATTGGGGGGCAACGAAGGCAAAACAATGCTGTTTGAAGAAAGTCCAAGTTCTAAATCCAAGTCTTTGTTACCAAGCCCCAAGTCGAAGCCTTTGGGTCCAAGTCCCAAACCCCAAAGTCCTAGTCCCTTTTATAAACAAGCTTTTGTCCCCAGGAAAAAAGAGAGAGGGGGTGCTGGGTTCCGAGCTGCAAGTCAAGTCCAAATAATTGAGAGAGAGAAAAAACCCTAGTCAAGTCTGAGTCGAGTCACCAAGGAGAGTCAAAGCCAACTGGACAGCGCGTCCCATGACTTGAGTCCCCATCTCTGGAAATGGCTATGGTAGAGGCACAATATTGGGACCCTTTAAAAGACTAGAAAGATTTATTGAGCTTCTTCAGAACCAAGGAGTACAAATACTATGCCCTAATCCAAATATATATACAGTCTGAGTCTGTCAAGGGAAACAGTGATTTTATACAGTGATGAAATTAATTCGTTCCACGAATCACGTCATATTGCAAAAATTTCATCTTGCGAAGCACGGTACTAACAGTTGTGTGATTTAAAACAAAAAAAGGAAAAATTCATCTTGCGAAGCACGGCCATAGAAAAATTCATCTTCTGAGTCACCTAAAAATTGCAAAACACTTTCATGTTGCGAGTTTTTCGTTGCGTGAGGCATTCGTCTTGCGAGGCATCACTGTACTTTTAAGATACTACAGAAAGCTGGGTTACTAATACATGTAATGCAACAAGAAAATTTGATCTTTATTTAGGCTTTAGAGATATACTGGAAATTGCTTATGTAGCCCACTTCTGCTATCTCCTTTTGGAGTTCCACCACCACCACCATAGCCATATCAGTGTGTCCATGGGAAGATCCATGTTCTGAAACTGGTTTCTCTCTCTTTCCTGATGCCAGATTTGTGTCCATTCATTTTTGTGTGCAGAGATTGTTCCATTTGTCCTACATAGAATGCGGAGCAGCACAGTTGGCAGAAGACAGCATAAACCACATCAGGGGATGAACAAGTAAATAGACCCTGATATTGTAAGTGACATTGATGATCCTGCCAACATAGACATGGGGTCACAACTGGTATCTAGAACTGTGACAGGATCTAGTTCCTACCACCAGGGGGAGATGGTGGGGAGAACACAGCATTTGCACTCCTTGCATCCAAAGAAGTGGATCTTTGATTCATCAAGCTCATACTCGTCATTTAAAGTATAAAATATGTTGCTTTTTTCCCCTCCTCTCCCCTCTCTATAATTTGTCAAAGTACTGATTACTCATGACTACTAATAAGTTGTCTTTAGGAAATGGCTTTGGGTTTGAGGACTTTTTGTATGTCCATTCTGACATTAACTCATATGGCAGATCAACATTCATATATATCCCACCCAACCAAGGGTTTATCTTAGGAAGCATCAGCTGATAGGATACTGGCTCATGTATTAATAACACCTTGGGACCATTACGTTCTTTAAATAATGAGTAGCATTAATGAGTGGCTTTTAAAAATGAATGAGCAGCAAGTCACAAAATACTTTTTGAAAAAAAGCAAAACATTCCAAGCCCTGAGTACAAGAATATTTCAGAAGCTGATACCCCTACTTGCTCTTTCCCTTCCTTCTCTCAAAGGCACCGGGTTAAAGGCAGCCAGTGTCCCCTCGTCACTCCCCAGTTGCCATGCCAAATAATCACATCTCAAATGTGCTGTCCTGTGTACCACTAAGAGCATTGTTCAATCTCTTTCCCATTATTAGCAAGCATATTAGTGTATAAGCAGGGGATTGGTCAAGATGACCCCTGAGGTCACTTCCAACTTTACGTTTCTATGATACATGAAAAAGGGTATCATCAGCTTGGAATGTGTTCATCTCAGGTTTTTAAATCCATCTAGGTGGGGTCAGGGTGGGGACTGACACATTTCAGATGCCTGTCAACAAAACCCTGCTGTCTAAAGTGTGCACCTTAAAATTATGCAATTTTTTATGAATGTCTTTCAGTCATAAATAAAATTAGTGTACTCATTTACAATTTAAATTTTTAGTCTTCCATCTTTTTTCACTGAGTTAAAATTACATAAGAAGTTATTCTGAACTGCCCCAAACTAACTAGTTCATACTCACTCACTCACTCACTCACTCACTCACTCACTCACTCACTCACTCACTCACTCACTCACTCACTCACTCACTCACTCACCCACCCACCCACTCACTCACTCACTCACTCACTCACTCACTCACTCACTCACTCACTCACTCACTCACTCACTCACTCACTCACTCACTCTTAATCTCTCTTATCCAAATTCTCCTCTCACATTTCCCCAAATCATGGGCATCCTGTCCAAAGCCGTACTCTCTGCTTCCCACAAATTGGTCTAATGTGAAACTGACATGATCAGGGAAAGACCTAGTCAATTGCTCTGGACCTGGTTTGAATTGGTTTGCTTCAACTGACCTGCACACATACCCCAGTGCAGATCATACCAAATACACAGACACAGACAGACAGACCCAGAAAGTTGTCTGGCTCAGATTGTCAGTTTCACTAGAAAGAGGACAGGAGAAAGACTGCCCCTATGGTGGGTATGAAATTGACAAGTCCAATTTCCAGTTGTGTAAATTTCTTTTGAGGCCAAAGCAGACTTCTGAAGAATTCGATTCTTGATATTGTTTTTCTCCTTGTTTCGCCTGACTTTGTCTCCAGAGAAAGAGAAATGGTTGGTTCGTGCAACTAATGCAGAAGAACATGCAGAGACACTGATGGGAAAGCAGCCCGATTTACTTGCCAAGAAATACAGGCAATGCCTCACTGGATGAGGCCAGTGGCTATCTGGCCCATGGTTTATCATAGGAAACATCCTACGCAGCTGCTTCTGGTTGGAAACGGGCAACAGACATAGGGCAGGGGTTGCCTCCTCCCACTGCTTATTATCAGCATGTGATATTAATCAAATATAAAATTCCTCTCTATGTGGAGGTTTTATTTACCTGTCATGAGCCATAGCTGTCAATTACAAACCTACACCTTATGGATGGGTTACACACAATCCAGTTTTGTAGCAGATCTTACACCTTCATAGGCATTAGGTGAAATGTTCTTTGATCTTTAAAGCTATAGCCAATCTGCTTCACTATGAAGAGTGGAAGATATTCCACACTGTTGATGACAATGTGTCTAATCTAAGAGCATAGGTTTCATAGGGGGCAGAATCTTTAATATTATTTTCTGTCCCACTGTTTTTACATGCAGCTAGAATCCTAAACCCATTTACTTGGGAGTGTGTTCCATTGCAACCAGTCCCAAAATGGGACTGCATCAGGATTTTTGTTTTTGGTATGCAACTGAACACAAAATGTGCATTGGGGGGGGCTGGGCAACTGGAAACTGACAAACATTTAGGTCACATTTGCTCATTCCATTTCTTCTGAATTGACCTCTATCACTTCTGACCACTTTTTTCCCTACCTGCACTCTTTGTCTCCAATTGCATGCTAAAAACAAACAAACAAACAAACAAAAAACACCAAGTGCATCCTAAGTTAATGTACAGGGGACTGGGAAACTGAAAGAGGAAAAGACCCTTAAGAAAAAAAAGACTATTATCTCGTAATACATATTTTTATTCACTTCTTTAAAAAGACAGGACAGCTTACAGTTTCATACATTTATTTCCATTTTGGACATCCAAGGTGCAGCTCACATGTCCCTGAGATACAGAATAATATTGCTACTGTTCTTATTTTATATTAATTGACATTAATCACTGGTGCTGCATCATCTTTTATTCCGAACAGCATTTAGCATGCTCTCAGAGCAAATAAATAAAGATTGTAAAGAAGCATGTATGTGTATGCCTGTCCATAGACAGTATCTCAAATCAAAACAATTCACTGTCTTGTTTGTGAGAAGTTAACAGACTATGTGGGGGGAGGGAGAGATACAATGGTTTATGAGAACTACAGTAATTCTCCAAGGAGTCTAACGCTCAGCAGCTTGAAGCATTGACTGAAAATGTAGTGTTAACAAACAACCTTGGTGTGTATGTTCTGTGGTGGGGTGGGAGGAGAAAGAGAAAGATGGGAGGGATTCAATTTGGGAAATACAAAGGCGGAGTCTCTCTCACATGCACATGCACACACACCTGTGATTTGTAACGCATGTGATTCATCTTCACAAGCACCGATCTCTCGGGGAGTTGTGAGCTACAAAAAAGCATTGTTATAATACACTGCCCTTTTGCTAACCACATTCAGATTCTATCATTCTTGTGCTCCTTCCTGTGTTCTGATGGTTTTATCTACCTCAAGCTGACATGCAAAGGCATGGAGCCTTTAAACTTTAAAGGGAGTTGCAGGAGAAGGGGTCTGGAACTCTTTTCTTGGGGAGGGGCTGCTTAGCTACAGTTATTCATTCATTCATTTTACCACCCATCTAGTGGCATTACAACTTGAAGCATAAACTTAAGAACCCACACCCAACTGGAAAAAAAATTCTAAAAACAGCACCACAAAAAGCCTATAATGGTGACAATGAACCCAGAAAAAAAAAATCAGAATACTGTATAACATAAATGGCAACCACTATAAGGGGATGATCTTACAAAGGGAAGAAACATGATATAGCCAAAACTTGTAGAGTATTTGCAAGCAGGACCCTTATACCTCCCCACCGACTGATCCAAGCATCATCTGGACCAGTGCTGAGGATCATGTGGTCCACCAAATTTTCTTGGGCCAGTAGCTCCCATCGTCCTGAAAGATGAGACCGAAAAGAATGATAATCCTACAACATGGAGTGAGCCACACATTCCAAGAGCAGGCCTTGGGGCCTCGTTTTGAATTTTGCCTATGTATATATATACACACACTGGACCATTTCCTCTCCTTTTGCCTGCTCTCAAGAGAGAAAAAAGGTACTCCTACTCAGATGCACCTGGTGACAGAGAAAGACAGACAGAGAGAGAAAGTAATGTACACATATGCGGGGGGGGAGAGAGGGAGGAGGATTCCAGGCCTGGATGCCCTCTCCCCACATGGATCATTCCAGGAGTATATAGAAACCAGGGGGAGCACAGCACAAACAAGGTCCTTTTAATGAGGGAGACTTTATTTGTTCCCAAGATGGAGCATCCGGTAGTTACAGCTTTGACTTTTATAGGGAACTCAGCAGCAGTAATAAGGCAACAGCACTCCCTCCCTCCCCTCTTCTCTCTCTTGCGGGGGGGGGGGAGATGCGAGCCAGCAGTAACTTGAAGGGCTTCCTCCTCCCTGTTCCTAAGCAAAGGTTTTGTTTCCCAGCTAGAAGAATTACCTACTGCCTATTCTATTCATCAAGCATGCCAGCTGGTTTAAAATAAACAGGAATCAGCCTCTTCCCATCACTACCAATCTACCTACCGACCTACCCACCCCAGCAAATGCAAAGCTAGCTTTGGCAGCATCTCAACCTTCCCACAAGGCATGAACTGTGGGCACCTCCTAGCCCCCTCCTCCTCTGCGCCCCCAGATCCATTTGGAAAATAAAAACAGCTGCTGGGCCTCCTCTGCTCCCTCCTTCCCTCTCCCCTTCTCTCCTCTCCTCTCCTCTCCTCTGGTCTCTCCAGGTCCCATTTGTCTCCCGCCTGATAGGCTGGTGGTGAGTCCTTTTTATTACAGGCCTGGCGGAGTCCTCCTTGTTAGATTGAATTACATGATTCACTGTTTGATGGTGCTTTTCTATTACCTTATAAATTTTGTTTATTCCTTCCCTGACCCTTTATTCACAGCCTGGGATTTCTCACAAGATACAAAATAAATTTATAAACAAATCAATTAAATATTTCTTCACAATTTGTCAGCCCCCCTCCACAAAAGACACACAATATTGTCAAGAGTTATGGGCCGCGTGGCAACTCAGCGGCAGCTCCCCGCCTGCCAGGGAGAGAAGGGGGGGAAGAGAGAGAGAGAGAGAGAACAGGCAGAGAAGCAGCAAAACTGTGCCGTAGTCCTGCAGCCCAGCTTGCCAGCCCCTGTCTGGGCCCTCCCAGTTACACCGCAGAGCACTTCACTTTTGCTGAGTCAGTTAGTTCACCCCACAGGTAGAAACCTCAGTCTGACACCAGCCGCCCTCGGTCAGATCTTTCATTAATCACTGGCACAGATTGCACATCTTTATTGCTTTTCTCATCCTATTTGGCACAGATGTTGTTCTTTAGGTGAGGATTGCCAGCTGATCAAAGAGGGGAAAACACGAGTCTGGATTGATTTGCAGAACTCACTGGGTCAAACGTCCTACTGCTTGGGAAATAAAGATTACCACACCCAAATCCTAGGAAAGTAATGTTTTGAACAACAGTTCCTAGACTCACCCAGCTTTGCAAAAAATTGCATTTGTGGTACCCAATGCACTGACTTCTTATCATGCAGGGCAGGAAACATGGTTGTGTGGAACCTCAGGGGAGGCCTTTCTCTCGGTTCCACGACCTTCACAGGTGCCTTTGGTGGGAACACAGGAGAGGGCCTTCTCTGTGGCTGCTCCCAGACTCTGGAATTCCCTCCCACAGGAGCCCAGACAGGCCCCCATCTTTGCTGACAAAGCCTTTTTCCTCTCTCTTCATGAAGACTTTCCCTCAGTGACTGGCTGGCTGAGTGGGGTTTTTCAAAATGTTGTGCTCTGTTGCCCACAGTCACTGACTAAATTCTGTGCTATTGGTGCACCGGGTGCTTCGCTGAGCAACACAAACATCGAAACTGGTCTCTTTCCCCAAGGGGGTTACAAACCTGCAAAGTATGATCACCAGGACAGACAACAATCAGAAAGGAATATGACTGGATGATCAGAAAAGAGAGAAATGGTAAGGACAAGAAGAATGAGGGACACCTTTGGGAACAAAATGTTTTCCTTTCACAGCAAAACTTTGATGTGGAGAGTTGGTTGTTTTGGCATAGTATTTTACTAGACATTGCTGTGCCCATGTTATGTTATGGTGGAGTCATCCAGGAACTGCTTTGCTGTTTGCTGGGTGGATTCAAATTCTGGACACTCCTTTTCTTTCGCTTCTAGTATGGGCTGTTCTCGCCTCATTTAAGTGGGTAACTTGGCTCCTGCTCCCCTTTGTAGGACATGATGAGCATTGTCTCCTCTTTCCCAACCCCAAGCCCTTCCAACGGGGGCACTGGACACGGATGCTGGTGGCATGTGGCTGTCCTTACAGCAGTTCTCGACCCTTTTCCTTGAGCTGCCTGGCAAAATCATCTTCCATTCCCATCATGGTAGTGTGGATCTTTGTCCAAGGGAAATGGGGGTGAGTGTGCGAGTGCATGCACATGCACACTCTCTGCAGACATGCTTCCAAGGGGTCTGTGCGCATGGCAGCCACTTATCCAAAAGGAGGAGAAAAGATGAAGCTAATTTGCATAAAACATCACATGCTAATTTTGTATGCAAATGTGCAAAATTAGAACTGCCTTTGACAACTGAAACAGAATTACCTTGCATCTCCCTCATGGGAGGAAGACTGTTAGATTCCTGAACCTGCTGCCCATGTGTGGATGGGTACCTTCAAGGCCTCTGATCTTCCTTTTTCTGACTCTTGGAATTTTTTTTAAATCAGACTGAAACTGGACAGCCTTTCAAATCCAGGATACCTTCAAAAAGAGGGATGTCCTCTTGCAACCCCTCAAACAGAAGGATGTCCTCTGTTAAAGAGGATACATGACCACTTTGTGGTGTGAGTGGGCTGTGTGTTTGCTGCACCCTTGATGCATCCTGCCCCCTGGGCTATGTGGAGAAAAAGGGATTTGAAATCTCACCCACCACCACCACCACCAATGGACGTCTGTGCATGGCAGTAGAAGTGTCTTTCTTAACTGTGTCACTGAGCAGATGGAAACTTCTGGTGTCATTATGCCATGTTATTGGTGTATGGATGCAAGGGATGCCGGATGCACATCCCAAGAGCTGTTCAGTTTGCATGCATCACTGTGACGGGTCCTGATTGACAAGCTGAAGCAGGGCTTCTCAGGAGGTTAGGAACATGTCTGCCAGTTTGATACGTACTTTGCACTTCCTCTTTGTGTCTCTTTCCACTGTCTCCCTGTGGCTAAAGATCAGCAGGCAGTGACCATTCCTTTTGCAATCCCTAGACTTACGCCCAGGCAGATGTGTGGCCACTGGCCCACACCGGAGGTGGGATTCACACAATCTGAAGAGAAGGAAGGAGGAATCATTCACATGCTCTATTGTAATGCAAGCTAGGTGGCCTGTTGCTTATTGATTATGCAATTAGGTTTTTATGTGGACTTTAGGATTGTAATTTAATATGGATCTGAATTGCATTTTTAATGTTGTACATCACCTCAAGTGCCTTTGTAGGGTGGGGGTGGGATTCTGAAAAGCAACCAAGGGAAGAAGGGATGGAAGGCCTAATTAACAAAAGAACAGAATTGCAAAGAGTCCTTATGGCAGGATATGGGCAGAGATAAAGTCAGATATGGTGTAGAGCAGGAAGGGGGGTGTTGTGTCACCCCCAGCTAGCCTAACTAACATTTACAGATGATGGGAACTGCAGTCAAAAAACATCTGGAGAGCCATGTTCTTCCCAACCCAGGTCTAGGTGCTCATAATTCTGTAATATTACTAACTGCATGCCGTCAAGTCAATTCAGACTTACCGTGACCCTTTCCAGGGTTTTCCAGGTAGAGAATATTCAGAACTGGTATACCATTCCTTTCTTCTGGGGATATCCTGGGACTGTGCAGCTTGCCCAAGGCCACCCAGGCTGGCTCTACTCACAGAAGGCACAGGGGAGGAATCAAACTCCCCACCTCTGGTTCCACAGTCAGATTTTTAAACCACTATTGAAACTAAACCTCTCCTTGGATTGAGACTTTCAACAATGTTTCAACCCAAGAGGGGGAAAAAACACCTTTGGGTATGTTTCTTTTAAAATAATTAGAAAAATAGCAAAGAGATTGCAGGATGAGAGAAACTGCAAAACATTTATCCTCAAGATATGTTGCTTGTGATATCGTGGTGTGGTTAATTGTCTTATTAGCAGGGTCTAGAAAAAAAAATGACCTGAACTAGAACCCACAAAATTATCGAAAACTGGCCACAATGAGTGGAGGATTTTGTCCAAAAGAGTCCAAAAGAGGAGCAACTCTGTGCTCTGTCAGATTCTAGTACCTTTCTTAGAAAACAAAGTGGGACACAAATGAAGAGGCGATATATTCATTTCCAATCGACGTGGAACAAACCATCTCCTAGAACAAACCATGTTAAAATGTACAGGTATGTGTATCTATATGGCTCGTCAGCCATGGAAGGCAGCCCATCTAGGAGAAGGAAAATTCCGATTTCAAACCTCCACTGCCTTGTGGCTATATCCACTCATGGAAAAGGCTTCAGGAGTTAACCTCGAGGCAAAATCCGGAGCTGGAGTCCCGAAGGCAGCTCGTGTCGTTCTGCCAACTCCTGCGACATTGCTGGAACCAGTTGTATTGGCTCTTGCCTTTCCATTGGACCATTTCAGCAATGTGGAGAGGGGGGATCTGATGCTTGGGTAACAGCCTATCCTCCATATCACCTTACCCGGGCTTCATGCTCTGGAGAGGACACTCCTCAATTCAGAGCATGTTACCATAGTCTCTTGAGACTGAAGGATGCCTATGATGTCAGTATGACTGATCAGGGCTTCATCATAACCTGTGCCCCCATCTCAAAAGAGGCAACCCTAGAAAGACTTTCTATACAGTCTTGGTCTCCCAAGAGGGGTCCTGGATGGTGATCAGAGCTGCCAAGACATCACCGGAGCCAGTACACTCATCTGGGAGAAATTGCTATCTAACAGCAATATTTCTGACCGCTAAGGACAGTTGTTGATGTGAGATCAGAGGTTTGGTTTACCTTAATAAGCTTCTTCCTAGGAGATCTTGGTAAGTGTAGCTCTTCTCAATATAGTAGGTTAGCAAACAGAAGCTGAAATCTTCTTACCAAAGAGTCACAGGTTCTATGAGTATCCAGTAACTTCTGCCCTTTGGTAGAGCAAACCTAGGTGGTCTTTTAGTGTGGTTGGTGAATTGGCCTGTTGGGATGGAGATGTAGTGGGCAGTGGCTCTGATGTCAGTGCATAAATCTCCCCTGGTTCTATGACATCACTAAAGGAATCTGGCCCTCACTGATGACAACATTGCATAAACCTCTCTCCCTCACCTAAGCATGCTGGATTTGTATTACACAATCATCAGGACACAAGACTCCTAGCAAGAACAGGGATTCCCACCCCAAATCAAGAGCAGAAGGGACAAGAGGAATCAGAAGGGCCAAGAGCAGCAACTCTCTGGGCCCTTTCAACTGGATCCCATCCTCTGAGTGAAAGAGAGATCTTCTGGATAATAGACCTTGACCCAGCACACTGCCATTGCCACCACATGGAACGGTATTTCCTGACCTTAACCCAAAGCTTGAGGAAACTACTTTTGGGGAATTAGTTTGGGGAATGTTAATTTCTTATGATGGCCCCAACCAGTGTGGTCACTGGCCATAGCAGCCAAGGAGATTCTGGCAGTTGTACATCATCATCATAGGCATCCTTCAGTCTCGAGAGACTATGGTGACATGCTCTGAATCGAGGAATGTCCTCTCCAGAGCATGAAGCCCAGGTAAGGTAATATGGAGGATAGGCTGTTACCCAAGCAGCAGATCCCCCCTCTCCACATTGCTGAAATGGTCCAATGGAAAGGCAGGAGCCAATACAATTGGTTCCAGCAATGTCGCAGGAGTTGGCAGAACGACATGAGCTGCCTTCGGGACTCCAGCTCCAGACTGTACACACACACCCAAAATGAACTTTTTCCAAGCAGTGAGTGAGGCAAATAATATTTTCCTGCCCCTGTATTTTTTGCATTCCAGGGTTGGATTCTGGCACAGAAAGAGCCTTTGTGGCCAGACTCTCTAGAGCCCCAAGATCATTGAAACCCTGCTGAAAATTATTTGCATTCAACAAGTGGCTTACCAATAATACAGCCTGGAGATGTCCTTGACTCCATGAAACAGCCACTTCATTGATTTGAACTGTGTCATAAATTAAATTGAACCCCATCCTAGAATCCCAGGAGGAAGGATGCACTCCTGTGGAAGAATTGCCCTGAATGCATCCTTCTTTTATGTGCCAAGCAAATGGATACATATCCATCACCATTGAGCCTCAGTGGTCCGTCACCAGAGTATGGCGAGAGAAAGGCAGTTTGTTAAAAACACACATGCATTAGAATGGGGAGAATAATTTGTACTTCCCTATTGAGATTTGACTGCAGCAACATGCAAGCTGCCCTTTGGGTGCAAACATGGGGATGCCTTAGGATAGGACGGTGACGCATTTGAGGATGAGGATGCCTAGTAAGAGGACTGCTGGATAGCTCACGGGTATAGCCACAGATGCTGAGAGTTTGATTCCTCATTATGCCTCCCTGACAGGGACTGGACTGGATGATCCATAGGATCCCTTCCAGCTCTGCAGTTCTAAGATGATGATGATGATGATGATGATGATGATGATGATGATGATGATGATGATGATGATGATGATGATGCAAAAAATACCAGGCACAATCAAAATTATAAAAACATTGTCTAGTATTATATAGCAAATACAAGTTTCAATCCAAAACCTAAGTATCTGTTAAATATAAACATAGTATATATGCTGTTCCTAATATTGCTGTTATTATTATTATTATTCAAAAACACCAGGCACAGTCAATCAAAAGTATTAAAACATTGACTAGTATCATATAACAGATACAGGTTTTAACCAAAAACCTAATGTTGCTATCTGTTAAATAGCCACACAATAGGTATGCTGTTTCTAATATTGCCATTTTTGTAGCTCTGATGGCGTGATTTCTGAGATCTGCAACTGCTTATAGTACTGTGTGAAATTTCTTGATATTGTTCCCGATGACTGTGGGGACCACTGAAATGTGTTTTATCCACAAGTGAGATGTTTTAATTGCCAGGTCTCTGTACTTTGTTTGTGTTTCCAATTCTTTATCGAAATTCCCCCGGAATTGCAATGTCCATGATTCGGACATTTCTTCTTTCTATCACTACTATGTCTGGTGTGTTATGTTCAAGGTGTCTATCCATTTGGATCCAGAAATCCCACAAGATCTTGACTTCCTCATTTTCTGACACCGTCTCTACCTGATGTTCCCATGGGTTTTTGGAAACTAGCAAGATATACTTTTTGCATAATAACCAGTGCACTAATTTTCCTACTCAATCATGTCTAACTTTGTAATCTGTTTATGCAATCTTTAGTCATTCACAGATGAGGTGTGACACAGTTTCATCTTTTTCTTGGCAGAGTCAACATTTGCTGTTAGCACTAATTCCTTGGAACTTAGCTTTCACCACATTGGTTCGGAGTACTTGCTCTTATGCCACAAAAGTCATGCCTTCAGTTTATTTCTTAAAGGTCCCCAGTTTTAGCCATGCCCATGCTGAATTATTTCCATCACTATTTCTCATGTGTTTTCCATATACTGTTGTTGTTGTTGTTGTTGTTGTCGTCATCATCATCATTATAATCATCATCATCATGTCTCCTTTCGAAGAGCAAAAGCCCTTAGAATCATTCTCAGCCAGCATGGCCACTGACTGGCAGACTGGGAGTTACAACCTCTAGACATCATTTTTCTAAGATCAGCCATGACCCATTAAGAAATAAACAATCTGGGAGCCTGGGAACTGTATTAACATCATTTTCCCAAGCTCCTAGATCAGGAACTGAAGGCGGTAGTGCTGGATCAGAGTCTAAAGTCTGGGACAACCCTTGTTCACTCAGAGGTTGGGATCCAGCTGCAAGACCTCAAGAGGTTGTACTGCTGTTGGTCCTTCTCCTTCTTGAACCAGTGTGCCAGTCACTCCTCCTGCCTGGGGTTGGGTCTTGATGTAATACAGAACAGTATGGTTAGAGGAGGGGGGAAGCTTATGCAGGGATGTCACTGAATTCCCCCAGCAGTAGGGCACATCCCTCTCTCTATAACCTTGCCCCCCAGCTAGTTGGATGCTTGGACCTGCATGTCAGGAGCACGTTGCCGGGCAGCAGCAAAGGGGTGGAAGGATGGCGTCTGTCAGAGTTTGACAAGGCTCCCATGATGTATGGTATGCCTCCAAATGTATCTGCATGCAGCAGAGAGCTATTGGGATGAATTACAGGCACTTTACAATCACCTTCCTTCAGTCCTGGTACCCAGAGCGATTCCCCTAGCCACCATTTTGCCAAGGGGTACAAGACACATTTGACACCCGAGACCACTTCTAATGGCTGTGCCAATCCCTTCCAAATGGCCCCACTGGGCCTCTTCAATCTCAGCCACGTGTCAAGGTTTCTGAGCATGCTGGGTGTTGCAGAAACCCTGTAAGCAACATTAATAATGGATTATTATAACAACACAGAAACAAACCTATACATACCTATAGAGAGAGAAATACATCAAGATGTATCACCGCACAGTTTGCAAGTCGATTTTGCCCTGTCTGATGCCAAATGGGAGCTGGTTCTTAGGTGGAAAGTGTCTAGGAAAGCCACAAACAGCCCAGGCTGGGCTAGGTTTTGAAGATAGGAAGCCTAGAGTTCTATGCACACTTACGTGGAAGTAAGACCCATTGCATGCAACAGGTTTTACTTTTGAGCAGACCTCTGTAGACTTGTGCTGTGCAGCTACAATCCTATTAGCCACCTGCAAGGAGAAAAACCTCATTAGAGTCCATAAGACTCCCTTCTGAGTAGAGCAAGGGCTCGCAGGCTAAAAACTCCAGGGCCTTCTCAGTCACAAGGACTATGACATCAAGCATCATTCCTCGGGAGGCCCTGTTCCCTCTGAGCTTGGCTGCAATCCCCCCTAGGAGCTGGGAGACCAATGGATTTTCCCAGAAATAGCACATTGGTGCACATCATCCCTCGTGTAGCACAAAGTTTTTGAAGATGCTTTTGTCTTAACTGGGCAATTAAGATCCACTAAACTTACAAAATACCTGCTTTGCTGATATGGACTGATCCAGATGCCCATATTTTGGGGCTCTCCTGATGTGGAGATGGGTGGCTGTGGAGAGTGTCATGATGAGAGCCTGCACGTCCAGATTTTTCCGCTACGCCACTGGACTAGGAGCCCAACATGCCTACTACATGCTCTGCTGTCTATGAAATCTGTGTGAACAGATGGTGCTCATCAAGGCTTTTGCTTGTGATCCTTTCTTAAAGGGCTTTCATTTTTATTATGGATGGATGAATTGAATGATTAATTGTTTAAATCCACACACACACTGAAAAACTCCTTCAAACACAGGAAAGGTTCATATAAAGGACTGTTGCCTGGCAGCCCTCCAAGCAGACATCGTCGTTTAGTCGTGTCCGACTCTTCGTGACCCCATGGACCAGAGCATGCCAGGCCCTCCTGTCTTCCACTGCCTCCCGGAGTTCTGTCATTTTCATGTTGGTTGCTTTGCAGACACTGTCCAGCCATCTCATCCTCTGTTGTCCCCTTCTCCTCTTGCCGTCACATTTTCCTAACATCAAGGTCTTTTCCAAGGAGTCTTCTCTTCTCATCAGATGGCCAAAGTACTGGAGCCTCAGCTTCAGGATCTGTCCTTCCAGTGAGCACTCAGGGTTGATTTCCCTTAGAATTGATAGGTTTGTTCTCCTTGCAGTCCAGGGGACTCTCAAGAGCCTCCTCCAGCACCACAATTCAAAGGCATCAATTCTTCGGCGGTCTGCTTTCTTTATGGTCCAGCTCTCACATCCATACATCACGACAGGAAAAACCATAGCTTTGACTATTCAGACTTTTGTTGGCAAGGTGATGTCTCTGCTTTTTAAGATGCTGTCAAGATTTGTCATCGCTTTCCTCCCCAGAAGCAGGTGTCTTTTAATTTCGTGGCTGCTGTCTCCATCTGCAGTGATCATGGAGCCCAAGAAAGTAAAATCTGTCACTGCCTCCATATCTTCCCCTTCAATTTCCCAGGAGGTGATGGGACCAGTGGCCATGATCTTAGTTTTTTTGATATTGAGTTTCAGGCCGTTTTTTGCACTCTCCTCTTTCACCCTCATTACAAGGTTCTTTAATTCCTCCTCACTTTCTGCCATCAGAGTGGCCATCAGAGTGGTATCATCTGCATATTGGAGGTTGTTGATATTTCTTCCGGCAATCTTGATTCCAGCTTGGGATTCCTCCAGTCCGGCCTTTCGCATGATGTATTCTGCATATAAGTTAAATAAGCCGGGGGACAATATACAGCCTTGTCGTACTCCTTTCCCAATCCATGAAGCAATCCATGAAGGGGTCCAAGCAGACAGCCCTCTGTAAAGTAGGACATGTGGCCATCCTAGGCACCCATGCTTTTTCTTTTAACAAAGTAGACCATTCCACTTCCCCTAAACAATTAATGGTGTGTGCAGAAGGTTTACTTGTAGATACAAACCTAAGTCAAAGGATTCTAAGAGGACAGGCTGCACCCATTCTATCTAATAGTGTCTTTCAGGGCAAACCATCCTAGCCTGGATTTGAAGGCCTGTTAAAAACTCACCTCTCCATCATCCCAAAACTGATCTCCTTTCTCCACCTTGTGGTCCATTGGCCTTCCCCTTCGTTTCTTCCACTATAAACTTTTGGAAAGGGGCTGCTGCTATGCAGCAGCTTTTACCAACTCAACACACTCCAGGCACCTTAGATTACAACTCCCATCATCTTCAGCCAGCACTGCCCTCTGGCCAATGCCATACTTCTAGAAGAACCACTCTTGGATCATTTATTTTCTAAACATGGGTGCATTTCTAAACATTGGCATTTGGTGTTCCTTATCCTCCTCTACAGACAACACATTACTACTTATATTGCCCAGAGATTTGCATCAAAACAGTACTGAGAAGTGAATGTTTCATCCATGGATATCTGGCATGGGCAAACTGTGGCTCTCCAGATCTTGTGGCTAGACTGTTCGGAGCTCCCACTGTCCATTGTCCTTGGGTATGCTCAGTAGGACTGATTGGAGTTATAGTCTAACCATATTTGTAAGGCCATGGGCTGGCTGTTGAAGAAGCTGTTGCACATACCCTGACCCTAGCTGTACTACTGACCTGCCTGCCTGCCTGCCTGCCTACATACATGCCAACCCTCCCAAAGTACCTCTCTCTAGGCAGTTGCATCTGGGTTCAGGAGAGGGGCATTATCATTGGAACCTTTTGCTTAACACAATAATGCCCTGGAAGAAAAAAGCACTGTGGAAAACGATCCACTGACCAAACCAAACAACTTTTTCCACTGTGGGATGAGCCTATTCCTGCTCATGGTCCAGCTAAGGGCTGAGACGATGAGGAGCCACACAACCCTAGAGATGAGAGTTAGGCATGAGCCTTACCTTAGATTTAGGGTCATGGCCTCTTGATTGTAACTCAAGGCCACTTTCCGAATTTCACTGATTATAGGTGCCGTCACCCAAAGCAGCATGGCCAGTGGGAAGGGAGGGCGAGAGCTGTACTACAAAAACACCTGGAGACCCGAGGCTGTGAAAGGTGGAACCATAACAAAAAGAAGATAAGTGCATTGAGATACATTTCAGTCCTGCAGTCCCACCGCACTTTTCTTCTTTTTGTTATGGACTTCCTCCCAAAGCATTAGAAAGCATTTGGATTGCAGTCCCTGGAAAATATAAGGCTCTTCGCCTGCTAACCAAAAGACCACAATGTAGCTGCCAGATGAACCTTTCTAGAACAACTGTTCAACAACCAGCATGCCACTGGAACCACTTCCCTTGTTTTAAGTCATTAGGGGAACACAAGGAAGTTTCTCAGAAAATGATGATAGGATCCCAGCAGGTATGTTATGCAAAATGTTAGCTTCAGAATATTGAACATTATGGGTGCAAATTCCTTGCACCCTTTTCTTCTATGGTAACCTAGGTTGTTGTTGTTTAGTTGTTAAGTCATGTCTGACTCTTCATGACCCCATGGACCAGAGCACGCCAGGCCCTCCTGTCTTCCACTGCCTCCCAGTTTGGTCAAATTCATGTTGGTCGCTTCAATGACACTGTCCAACCATCTCATCCTCTGTCGTCCCCTTCTCCTCTTGCCTTCACTCTTTCGCAACATTAGGGTCTTTTCCAGGGAGCCTTCCCTTCTCATGAGATGGCCAAAGTACTGGAGCCTCAGCTTCAGGATCTGTCCTTCCAGTGAGCACTCAGGGTTGATTTCCTTCAGAATGGATAAGTTTGTTCTCCTTGCAGTCCAGGGGACTCTCAAGAGTCTCTTCCAGCACCACAATTCAAAAGCATCAATTCTTCGGTGGTCAGTCTTCTTTATGGTCCAGCTCTTGCTCCCATACATCGCTATGGAAAAACCATAGCTTTGACTGTGCAGACCTTTGTCGGCAAGGTGATGTCTCTGCTTTTTAAGATGCTATCGAGGTTTGTCATCACTTTCATCCCAGCGCTTTATGGTCCAGCTCTCACTTCCGGTAATCTAGTTAGCAGTAGCCAACCTTGAAATATTCTTCTACATCTTGCAGTTTTTAGAATACCGGCTCCTTCAGGGTCACTCAGGTTTTCTGGCCTGATTCATACTGTAATGCAATGGGTTATACTTTTTTAAAAATTCAAGAAATTAAATTTAAGAAACATGATTATTGCAAAGGCTCTTTCTATCACTTGGTGGTCTAGCTACGGATTCCCACCCTGTTTTTTCTTACCAATGAAAGAGCCCAAGGCAGCTGACAAAGCAAAAGAAAAGAAAGGGAGGAGAAAATATGAAATTAAAATTCAGTTGACAACATAGAATAAAACAGTAATTAAATGCAAAAAAAATCGGCAGTGGCTGGAAAAATAAATGCGGGGAAACCTGGTCCATCCTCAACATATATCTCTAAAAAAATCCAGCTGTAAAACATTTCTGACATGTAAACATGTGCATTTACTGAAATCCTACCTGCATCAGCCCTCTGTTGTCAAACTGACCATCAGACTTAATACAGATTGTGTGGTGGCAGCACATAATTAGAATATCTGCTCCAGCAGAAGCTTGTGTTTTGGAGCGATTGCATTGTAAGGAAGCCATCTCTCAGGTACCTCTGACAGCAACTCGGCCTATAACAGCCTCAGTATCCTTCCCAGCAAACCACACAGTTTCAGAGTTAGGTGGGATGATAGCAGGGATGGGGACGATTTGATCTGGACTGCATCTCCCCTGAACCCTCGCCATTGACTATATTGGCTCACTTTGATGGGACATACAACCCTCATGTACCAGTGCCCGGGACTATTTGTTCTCATTTAGAAAGACAGATGACACAGTCTGAAAACAGTCCCTTGTCACTACCAGGCACAGCTTTAAAAAGCCAACGTCTCTTTCCATCTCCCTGCAGCTTTGCTTGAGGAAGTTTCTAACAGTCTGGCTCCACAGCAGACCTTTTTCTTTCCCAAAGCAGCAACCGCCTTCACTGGGAGCTCTCCATGGTACTGAACCCAAAAACTGCTACAGTACTGTATTAGTAATTCAATATTGAATTACAGTATTGCCTTTGAGGCTTTTCTTAACACCTTTAGGGCTCATCACCAGAATAAAACAGAAGAGCAGGCGTCTATACTGCACGCATTCACATCTCTCAGACAAGATTCTGCAAAGATGCCATTTTGAACGCAATGCCCATAAAACCTGTTTGTTACATAATCTTCAGAGGATGATAGTGGTGCGGTTTGCTTCTCACACACCTAATTCCAATAAATATTTTGCTCCACTAACCTGCTTCAGTGAATAGCTGCATACATGTGTCTAGACACTCAAACTTACATGTACAAATATCCGTCCCTATTAAGGGTGGACATTCTTCATGCATGTGTACTATATACTCCTGCTTCAAATCTATAGATGAGCAGACAGACCGAGACATATACACACACAGGTAGAAATGGAGCAGGGCTCTTTAAATCAGTCGACTGTGACACAGCCCTCTCTTCACGGCTCTGCTACCTCAGACTGGCCCCCTCCCCCGCCAGCAGTATAATATATAGCAGGTCCTGAATGCATTCCAGTAAAATCGGCCATAATGGATGGGCACTATTTCAATCCCGGCTCCTCTTTATTGATTTTCCTTTAATGAAAGTTAATTATAACAATGATTTAATTAATAGAATTTCTCTCTTCCTTTATTGCTTCCCGCATTAGGACTATTAATAAATATGACCCAGACTGACAGCAGAATGAATCACAGCTGTGGAGCCCTGTCCGATGGCCGCGCCTCCATCCCCCACCCCACCCCCCTCTCGTAGCTCCCAGCCCATAAAATTTACAAGGGTGGGAGGGTTAATAATACGGGAATTATTATCAAACTTTTACATTCTTAAGTAGGTTTATGAAATCGTCTGTTGAGTTATGTCTAATGGCATCTGGGATAGTCAAGCAGAGAGAAGCGTCTGTGTGTGTGTGTATGTGTGTGTGTGTGTGTCCACGTGCACATATATAAAAGACATTCTACCTGCTCAAAAAATCATACACAGCAATGAACAGCTGCTCTGCTACAGACACAAAAGGATAGGTTGCTAGACCAGACTTCCCAAGCTAGGAGCCCTTCTGTTGTATTGACTACAACTCCCACCATCCCCAGACAGCATCTCCAAGGTGCCAGGTTATGGGGATCTATGCCAAACTTTCCCTGTGTGTTTCCGGAATATCTGCTTTTTAAATTTATCATCTATTTATTTAGCAGTCTTGGATCCTCGTGAGGAGAAAGGCAGGTTATAAATATTTTAAATACATGAATAGTATATATGTAAAAGATTTCCACATCACTCTTTAACTGTGAAGCAGTGTCTTGGCAATAAACATCAGACAACACAGAAACAATTAGCTATAAGATGCTATTAGCATCCCCATGGCCACTCACAGACTGACAGGCCAGTGGATTTACACCCAGTCTCATCCACTGAGTCATTGCACTGTTCGTCTTGTACCCTTACCTGGGTGCAATCCCCACTGGATTTAGTGGGAGTTAATTCTGTGGGTTTGGCCCAATATGTTTTACTACCTGTGAGGAAAAAGAAGTTCTCACTCTCTCAGACAAACATGCATACACATTCCACCTGCAGAAACCACCAGCTCAAATCTTCCTTTTAAGCCTGTTACCAGGACTTTGCCCTTGACTGCAAGTGAGGGCAGCCGGCTTATTTAGTGAGTGCAGGACAGTCTGTGGGACACACACAGTTCTCTCTGCTAAATGAGGAGGATGGCCAGAAGGCTCAGGTGATCAGGGACTGCTGCTCCCACCTCCAGCACCTGCTACCCAAGGCTTCCACCTGATGGATAAAGGCAGCCCCTTGTTACTCTATAAGCATGCATATAATTGTCCTTACAGTGTCATCATGAATCAAGCACCCATGGATTCCTTTGGAGTTCTCACAAAAGATTTAAGTTGTTCTCCAGCACACAGCTCTGACCAACAAAGGGGAAGAAGATAATAATGATGACATGGCATTCCACTGTTTTGCACAAGCAGAACAGTGTTTTAAAAAATGCTGGGGGGGGGGAGGACACTACAGGATGATAAGATGACTGCTTTCAGTGAAAACAGCATTTCCTTATCAGACCAGACTGATTGGATGGGGAGGGGAAAAGTAAACAGCCAGCAGAAGCCATCATAATGAAGGTGACAGACATGTTTCCACTTCATCTAGAAGTAGAAAGAGTCCACCAGTCTGGGCTTCTGGTAGTGGTGAAGATGCTCACATGCCCTCACAACCATCATCTGTACATAGAGATGGAATAAGTCAACTCATAAACCAAGGATCATGCTTGGATCCAGACCCTGCCTCACCAGGTCCTGTAGTTATCTGTTATCATTGTGGTAGCAAAATGAAGGAAGCAAAAAACGATGAGTTTACGGCTATGGATTAGGAGTACTCAGAGTGCTCATGGTAAACAGAAAACCATGGGTTTTATTGTTCCAAGAAATCTATCCAGGATAAAACAGAGGAAAAAATTAGACCCGAGTATAGAGCCACCTTCTACATGTGCTAAGTAGTTTTTGAACACTACAAATCATTATAGAGCACAGTATGTGTGGCAGAGGCAGCCTTCCACTGCTGATAAGAAAGTGCAAAGGAACAAAACTCTTTCCTAGGAAAAAAAAGAGGAAAGGCTCCAGGAGGAAGGGACCCAAGAGCAACCATCTTCAAGTGGTTGCTTACAGAGAACCAGGAAAAGCCAAGATGTCCAGTCCCAGCAATCCTCTGTCTCTTCCCCAGGTGCATCCTGGTCACTTTAGATGCAACCCTGCTGTATGTATTCTAACACTCGTTCTCAGAAAAAGTTATTTAAGCCTGCAGGGACAGTCTTCTCACACCGGGGTTGAAAGAGCTTAATGACAATGTTGCAGTTATGTCTCTTGAGAGACAGTACTTCCCCTCAACAAGCCACATCTCTCCCAGTAGGCAATACCTTATATGAATCTGCTTTATGGGTGGACTTACCTTCTCCGTCTATGAGACTCTGAAGCTGCTTTGGTTCTCTTCCAAGATTTGCATGGGATTTGGCTTGGCCATGCCAAGATCTTCTAATAGTTGGCATAACCAAACAATTTCTTGGCATGCTTGGGCAGTTGAAACATCCTTCAGTAGATGAAATTGATATTGTGTCTTATTTCTTGCTCATCAAACTAACTTCTGTATCCACCAAAGCGCACGCTCCCACTGATAGATTTACACTTAACGGGATCACTGGTCTCATTTAACCAAGGAAATAACTTGCATCTTCTTCCTCTTCCACTTGGATTTCTGAGTCTTTTCATTCCTGTCTATTTATTCTAGTGGCCTAAATCTAATCCATTTATTTCAACCTAGGCTAGCCATTTACAAGCAATGCAATTCACACACATACACAAAACAAGCAACAATAATGTCAAGCCAAAGAATATTGCAAGCAGGGACAAATTAAAAATCTCACTGTCAGTGTGCAATGCAAGTACGCAGTGCTATGTTTTTTAGAATGATTTACCAGTTGCTTTCTTGCTTTCTGTGCCACTGCACAGAATTTTTGAACCTTTACTGTAACCAGAAGGAATCAGAAAGAAGGAGATAGGCATAGTACTTGTTGGATATGCCTGAGATTTTTTTTAAAAAAAGAGAATATATGTATTTTTATACTTTTATAAAAATGAAACAGGATCAATGGTCTCCACCATGCTGGTTGGTAAGGACAAAGGTGTTGTGACAGGCATACTAAGATTTCTGCACAACTAGTTTCATGTACGTAGGCTGGATCAAGTCATCATACGTCGGTACTGTATATAGATCCAGCTGTAATTTTTATATCCTGAGCAGTGACATTAATCAGCTTGGTTTTGCATGAATCCTTTTCTGGTGAGTGTCTGATTCAGTTCCTCATCCCACATCCCAGCAACTAAAAGGATCTTGGGTTTTCCTGTGGATAAAGTTGTTACTTTTCTTCTCCATCGGCAACAGCTCAGCTTCTTCAGAAGAGCCAGGTTTCAGAGTTGGTTTGGATTCCTTTAAAACTCTTGTGACTCTTCTTAAAACGATTTGAACCATCTCTGGTTGGCTTTTCTCAGTCTGAACCTACTGTGTAGCTCCCATTTGCTGGTTTGAGTTTGTTCTTGCTTCCCCAATCTCCAAGTCTCTGGTCAGCTCCTCTTGATGTCACCTTTTTGACCACAGTAATCATTATTCAGGTTTACCTTTTCCTCCGTGGTGGCCTGTGTGTAAATTCCCTTTCCCCTTTGCTGTTTCCTAGCTGTGTAATTGATCCCATAGTATTTCTTCTCTCTTAGAACATATTTTGACCAACTTTTCACTTGAAGTTATTCAATACATCCCTGAATTGGGACTTACCCTTTGGTTTTACCACCAGAAATAAAAGAAAGATGCTCTTTTGGCCAAAATGCCTGCAGAACACCAGTGGCTCTCTCTCTCTCTCTCTCTCTCTCTCACACACACACACACACACACACACACACACACACACACACACACACACACACACACACACACACACACACACACACACACACACACACACACACTCTATATAGAGTGTGTGTGTGTGTGTGTGTGTGTGTGAGAGAGAGAGAGAGAGAGAGAGAGAGAGAGAGAGAGATTTGTATATATATACAAAAATAACGAAATATCCCCACGCCAAGAACCTCAAGTGGTCCAACTGGGAATGGCTGCACTCCTGCCAGTTTCAGCTACCCCCTTATAGGCATGGGCGCAGGGTATTCCACTGGAATACTTGCAAAGCTTTCCTCCTGGCATTGATTAGCTTGCGTGGCTACTGGAAGTTGTTGTCCCAAAAAAAAAGAGAGAGAGAGAGAGAGAGAGAACTTTCCTCTGCCTCTGGTTCAGGGTGCAATAGAATGGTATGGCGTGGTTGGAATCCTGAGCAGTGATCCCTCCACGCTGCTGCATTTTGTTTCAGGCCTCCCTTGTCCTCAGGTGCTCTTGCCAGACAGACTCCGAGTGCTCCACCTCCCACTCACTTCACAAATTCTTTCCAAAGCCAGCTGCCCATCATAGCCTGAGGGCATAGGCAATGGAGGGTTCCGTGGCAATGGTGGTGGCTCTCCGTGGTGCCAGAGGATACAAAAGGATGACTACCCAAGCTCTTCCCTGCCCTTAGTTTCGGGAAGAAAAGGAAGCAGTCGTGATCTTTTGCTGACACTTTCTTGAATGTTTATTCTGTTTTCAGTTCGGGAATCAGCCAAACAGATGACTGTGTACTGTCCAGGGAACGCTTTTAAATGTGATTAAAAAGATTTCTCTAAAATATTTAATCAGTATTAAACATCATTAAAGAGGAAGGAGGGCAGGAATACAATAGGGCTAGGCTACCCCTTTCTGCCACCTAAGGAGATAAAAATTGTCTCACCAGACAGACAAAGTGATCATGAGCAGCTGGCAGCAGCTGGTGGATGCAAGGAGCCTATTCAATCTGGGCTGGAGAGCTCGGTGAGTTAGAGCACCTGGCTGCAGAGTCAACGGTTGGGAGTTCAATTCTCCCCTTGGAGGAGAACAGCCGGGCTTTGTGGTCTTGGGCAAGCTCCACAGTCCCTGAACTTCTCCAGAACGAAGGGCTGGCAAACCACCTCTGAGTACTTTGTCTCTTAAAAACTCAGACAAAGGGTTGCCATAAGTCAGAACTGATTTGACAATATGCAGTCACTGGTAATTAAAGGGCTCTTAAACTGAAGTCCTGTCTATTTGCTCCTATCCTTATGAAAGATCAGGGTAACTTAGACGGGGGGGGGGGGGGGAGGAGAGACATCCTATTTAAGAAGTGAAGGAAAACAACAGGGACTAGAGGAATTGTACGCCTTCCCTATGCAAAACTAGATTGCTTGGTGTTCCCCAGGCAGCCTTTGACTCCCTGACTACTAGAAAACCCTGCACAACCTGCACAACATCACCCCAAAGAAGCAGCTACCCCCAGTCCTATTGCTACAGCCATTAAGGGATAGAAACTTGGCTTTTAATGAAAAGATATGTTTTCATAGTTGTTCAATCTGTACCAAGTGCTCCTTTCTGCATTTGCACAATGCGATTGTTGTGTATGACAACAGTAACAATAGTAGCAGCAGCAACAACAGCAAAATTTCCATCCCACTTTCCTTTTAAAGACAGCTGAAGATAGTACATATATTCGTGTCATCTGGGAGGCAGGTGACTCTGAGATGGTGACTGGCATAAGGTCACCCAGTGTGATTCATAAAACTACAGTTATGCATATTTGACTCATTTTACAAAAATTCACCCCACCCACTCACCCATTTCCAAGTCAGTCCTCTGCCCAATATTTAAAACTCTGCAAACATTCAAAACCCTGGGGAAGCAGCAATGTGACGCGATGCCCAGCAAGCCTTCTGTGTGTCAAAATGAAGTTGGCTTCCACTGGCAAGCTGGTATCTTAGTTTATAGATGAAACCTGCATTCTTCTACAGCTTTATGCTTATAAATCACACACCCTTGGAGAGATGTAGCTAGATCTGCTGGCCAAGTGACTATTTCAGTTTGGTATAGTTTATGAACTTTGTGGGGCCCACCTGCAGGATCTGAAATGAGATGAAAGCTACCAGCACCCTTAAAGATGATGAAGAGCCCTACATAGCCTCATTTTCTTGTGGGAGAGTGCTTTTTATTCTCCACTGTGTCACTTCTGAATGCTATAGACGCAAACAAGAAAAGTGAAAGAGATATTTTTAAATCAAAATGTACCTTTGTGTCAATGAAGTTTTTTCCCTTCAATGTTAGCAATATCTGTTTTTTAAAAAAAAATGAGACAGTTACACTTGTGGAAAGAAAAAGCTAAGGCTGGAGATGATGTCTAAAGATTTTTCTATACTTAGCCATCTTTATGCATTCTATATTTTTAATTGTTTTCCCCTGTTTATTGCAATTTTCTGATTATCTACACCACTTTGGGAATTTTCCAGGAGTGCAATCAATCAAATCAATCAATCAATCAATCAATCAATCAATCAATCAGTCAATCAGTCAGTCAATCAGTCAATCAATCAATCAATCAATCATACAGTTCATGTTTTTTAAAAAAAACAGGTTACAAATGTATATCTGCTATATTACTTATCTGGGGGGAGGGAAGAGAAGTGCAATAGTTATGTCACACTTTTTAATTGTTACAACGAGGAGTCCTCTGGGTGATTCGAAGCAGGGGAAAGAGCAGCTCGTCATTGCCAAGAGAATGCCTTTATTCCATCATTTTTTCGCCAAATGATTTCCTATGACAGCAAAAAAGATGGAATAAAAATGAAAAACAAAGGAGAATTACAAGCAGAGGATGATTATCATGTCTGAAGACCCTGCAAAAGTCAGTACATAAGGGCAAAAGCCATGACAAAAACCTTACCCAAAATTGCTCCCATGAAGGCAACTTGTCACCCCGACCACTTCTACAATGTACGTCTCCTAAAAGGGGAGTCCTGGGTATTTTCTTGGTTCCCCTGGAAAAACTCCAGGAGCTGCAACACAGGCTGTAAAGTTCATGTACGAGTAGACCTGAAGTCTGGCTTCAAAGCAGCGATGACACGTTCAGTAGGGGACAGGATTTCCCACTCATCTTTAAAAGGACCAGCCAGTGATCATCTTGGTGGTCCTAATGGACACTCTTTGGATTCCTGTGGTGGCCCTGAAAGGCAGCGCAAAAATGGACAGGGAACGGGATAGGCTGGGTAAGAGCCATGGATGTACCTGTAGTTAATGGACTCCTGTTTTCCTAGCCCATCACGTATACCCTTCCTCCTTTCTTGCCAGTTGGCTAAAGGGGGATCCACCAAACCCTTGCATTTAATATGGTAATTTTTCTCAGGTGTCACTGTGAGCCAGTGACCATTGGAGCAAATCCAGAGCTATTACACGTCATATTTGTTCAAAGGGATTCTTCCCATTTGCTTTTAAAGAAGCATTGTCAAGCTCTGGGCATAGAATTCCTTTGCCAATTTAGTGGAAAGAGGCATTCTAATAAAGTCGTATTTCCTGCTCCTACATTTTAGCTCCATCAGCATTATCCTCCTTGTAACACAGGAATGTACAGCCAAGCCTACAACGGAAACCTGTGTGTTTACATTTCAGTGATCAATTGTGTGTATGCTGGTAAAATTCGCCACTGCTCCCTCATTCAGTTCTTCTTGTCCTTGTGCCTTTATTCATCTCTGTTGCTGTCTTGGCTACAACCACCTACCTGATCGCCAGGAATATGATGCTTTATACAGTATTAGTCAGGATTGCTTGCCTTTTCCTTCCAACACTGTCTGCAAAACATACCGTTGTTATCTCTGGTCCTGAGGATTTATGCAGGGGTGTGTGTGCTTAAAAATGTACGGCACTGTTTTCCGACACTAATCTGTCTTTCTGTGGGAGGAACTGAAACATGGGATTGCCGGCTCCTACAGCTGAAAGAAAGCTGGGCCAATGCATATTGTGTACCTGGGAGAAGTAAGGTGTTTCTGGAGTCAGACATTCTGGAACTTGAGGGAGTACTGCCTTTCTAGATAACAGGATCAGTGCAATGTCTGCTTCCGACCTAGGACTGCAGTTTCTATGGAATCCCTTGTATCCACAGATGCTTTGATAACAGCCATTGGCCACAAAACAAAACCCTATCTGTTTCTTATGGGGATAAAATTTATCTATCTAATGAAGCAACTACATGGTCTAATACCATGGGATTTGTTTCACTTATAAAATGGGTTAATTCAAAATGTTTTTTTAATCACCACATGACACAAAGGCTGATTAAAATTGCCCCAGACCTTTTTGCTCCCAAAGTCACTTTTTTTTCTGCTGCTGAGTGGCTTCTACTTTTTCAAGCCATAATGTGGCTTGTAGTTAGTGGTGAAATGTTCTTGTGAAGATAGGAGCCTATCTGTAGGTGGGTGTTTTGGTGATGTAGGCAGTTGAGATGTGATGTTCAGGTGGTGAGGGGGAAAGCAAAAGCAAAACAATATGATTGTAATGTGAGGCATTAGGTGCTAGTCCTGAATCCTGTCAGATCGCATGGGAAGCCCTTTTGTTGTGAAGCAAAAGCTTGGTGCTATTAATTAATTCACAAGTCTGAAAATGTCATTAAAATCACCTTTCCCCTTCCCATCCATTACTCTTTCCCCTGACTTTCAAGTAACACCTGTACCTCTGTTCACATGGTTTTAAACTGTGATTGGAAATGAGATAATTCCTGTATGTGTTACTTGAAAGTCAGAGGAAAGAGTAATGGATGGGAATGGAGAGGTACTGATCCCAGTTATGGAATCATTCTGACGTGTTAACTATGGTGTATTTTGCAAAATTACTGTTTGGACTTTTGATGCTCTACTTTAAGATTGTGACGTACTTTTCCATGTTATTGAAAAGTTTTTGAGAAATGAAATAGTCTGAAGCTTTAAATGAGAAAGCAGTTTCACAGTGAAGCATAAAAGGGTCAACTGAGGCAGGAGCAGAGGAAGAAAAGATTGGCAGAAATGGGGCCAGAGGAAGAAAGGAAAGGAGGGCAACCTCAAATGTGACCCTGCCTTCTAGTGACTCGGGCAGTCAGTCAAGCTATGTTAGCATAGGCAATTCATAGGAGCAGCCCATCTCCCGAAGATGTGGGGTGAGGTTCCCTACAAACGGAGAGTGGCAGATGCATCAGGAGCTTGATGGAGGGTTCTAGTGGCTGCAGTTTGGACAAAAAAAGAGGCTTTTCCAAGCCCTGATACTATAGCAACTGCAGGGAAACCTGATCAGGAATATGCAATGCCAAACCATGCATTCAATTCCAGGTATTGTTTAGCAGGGTTGAACTGGTATGGAAACAGGGAGTCTAACCAAGTGACCTATGTTAACCCAGGGTGAGCAGAGGGCAAGTGAAAAGTTTGGCACCACCTTAAGTGCTGGAGGTAGTCATGCTTGTTTATCACAGACAAGCAAGCTGTGTCTCATGTTACATTTTACTGACATGGGAAGGAAGGCCTGGCCTGGAAAAGGCAAGAAAGCCACACCCTCTGTAACTGGAGAATTGGGATAAAATTCCCCCTAAAGGCAGGGTAACTTAAGGACAAACCTGTGAAGTCATCGTGATGAAGGACAGTCGCAACAGTCACTGCAGGCTCAGACATGTCCTCATGCACAGTCATCCCAGGGTAGTTTGCTGTCCAAGGCAAAGAACAAGAGGGTGCCCTCTCCCATTCCATACACAAAAGCAGCCTGGACTTTCAGATGAATTTGTCATCAGCAGGGACAAGGGGGCTGATCCTCCACTGCACCAGGGAGGCACAGAGCAAGCTGCCTGGTGCCCAGCTCTCTCCTCCTTCTCTCAGCACCTGCTGCCTAGGGCAATTGTCCCACTCTTCCTAATGGAAGGGCTGGCCCTGTTCCCCTGCAAGTCATGGTCTGAGTAGTCATCAAACTAGCAGCTTTCAGACTGTCTTCCAGGACAATCTAGGATTTCTCTGAAATCCATAGCAGGAGTTCTGCGATGAAAAACATGAAAAATTTATGGGGAAAAAATCAGTACTGACGGGCATGCTCCCTCAACACTATAAATTGTCTTATGCAATCGTAACATACCAGGAAGCATTTTATACAATGCAAGCATCAAGAGAAAATACAAATATTAAAGCTATATTGAAGCAAAAATACCTCTGTACTGTAGACTTTGTATCATATACTAGTATTGCTATATATAAAAAGATATTAAATAGTATTAATTTTTATTTGTACGCTCAATAAATAATACACAGGAATTTTCAATTTTTTCTCTTTCCTAAAATGGCATATTTAATTCTGCATAACCAAATAATCTCTTCGAACCCAACAACATGCATGTGCAAAGAAAGACAGAGCTTGGTTCTGCAAGAGACTTGAGTGCCACAAATCTGATGATGCAGTGAGACATTCAAGTAAACACATATGTATAAAAGCTCCTGGGGTCCAAACTGAAAGAAAACAAAATATCACACTTTAGGAACTGATAGAAAGATAGAACCAACTAGATTTTGAAGTGGCAACCTGATTTGCCATGGATGTCTATGGAGCCTACGTTAGGGTTACAGACAAACAAATTTTCCCAGTGCCCAGGCAGGCAGAACTAACATAAAAAGAATTCCTTTCTATGTTTTTATTTTTCAGATGATGTGCTTTTATGCCACCTTTTCAGGAGAAAAAGAAGCAAAATGAAGCACCCCTCTCCATTTCAGATTTAATTTAATAAAATATTGAACTAGTTGAATAAGACTTGGCCACCAACACAAAAGACTTAGCTACATGATCTATAAGATTATTTTTATGTTTTGCTTTCCTGGCTATCATTAGAAATGAGTACAGACCAAGTGGTAGTCAGTGGAGGGTTGGGTTTTTTTAAAAAAAGAAAATCTACAGTTATAAGTAAATTACACCTCCCACAGTTTGCCCAACACTGATATTAACCAGAGCTGCTCCGTAAAATTAAGGATTTGCCTATTCTTTTAGGGGATCTTAAGTTGTCTTTGCTTGTCCCGCTATTACCTTGCCCCTGCCCTTTGCTTTGGTCAATAGCATCCACTGCAGTTCATCAAACAACCTAGTACTGTACTCCCAGATAGCCCACTGAGTTTGGGATCTCACAGTTGAGTCAGAAGTTAGGCGTTCACTTCCCCACTATGCCTTCTGGGAGAAGCGCTAGCCTGTGCAGCCTTGGGCAAGCTGCACAGTCTCAAAACAGCCTTGAAAGAAGAGAGTAGTGAACTATTTCTGAGTATACCCAGAAATCCCTGAAAGGCATTGTCATAAGTTGGAACTGATTTGAAGGCATAAACTTATTATTATCCTCTTGTCTCATATCGGGGGCATTTGTTGATTTATTAGCCACCTTTTTTTCCAGCAAGCATAAAGTGAAATACATGGTTCTCCTTCGCCTCTCTATCATCGCAATAACAATCCTGCAGGATATGTCACCCAGACTTTCTCAAATCCTAGCCCAACCCTCAAAATCACACACTGCCTCTCAGTTATCACTTCTAGCACTCATTCTAAACTTCTTCTGGTGGCTCTGTGTTACGAAGACAAGAGTGACTCTCAATGTAAATCCCAACTCAAAGATCCACCAAGAATACAAGATCAGAACCAGACCCCAAGCTGTTCTGCTATCAGAAATCCACTTCTCCTGGCAGAATCTGATTCTGCTGGCTGTTCTCAGAAATCCAGGCACCAAGCATTTGGTGGAGTTGATCTGCTGGTAAAGCTCTGCTGGCAGAAGAACAGGACAAGGAGAGGAAGGGAGTGAGAGAGAGGCCCAGATAGCTCAGTGAGTTAAGTACCTCATGGTGGAACCAGAGGTTGGAGTTCCTTTGCTCCAGATATATAACCACAATGGTGGCACAAAGTTAGGCCAGAGGAAGACTCGTCCCAAGTAATTCTAATTTGCTCCTTTTTGCTTTGAAAAAAATAAACCAAATAAAATAAAAATTAAGGCCTCCAGAGCCAAATATCCTGCTGGCAAAATAGGTTATATAAGGGTTCCCCCCTCCCCTCAGGATCCAAAAGGAAAAGAGGTTTTAAAGGATGGGGCATTGTTTTGTGCCATCCAGAAGTCAAAGTACGTCAGCCCACTCTCTTTCAGGGCAAGCCATGACCAACAGCAATCGATTTGGTGAAAACGTTTTCTTTTCCTTTTTTCCTGATTTGTTTCTCACTTCAGACTGGAAGTCGGCCCACAATCCTTATCTGCCACCCCCTTTTAATTGCCCTTTTATTGTGTTTGTCTTTTTGAGAGTGCCTCAAGCCACTTCTTAAATAACTAGCATTTTAATTACTTAATTAATTAATATATTCTTAAAGAGCCATCTTGTGGCTGAGGTGGTTCTGAAAGGTATCGCGCACAAACGAAGCGGGTGCCGTTCCAAATCCAAAACCCATCCCGCTCTGTCAAGGTCAGCGAGCTCAGACACCAGCCTCAAACAAGGCGGGTTTAGGAGTGGCTGAGACAGAAAGCCAGGAAAATAAGTGGATTTTTCCCCCCATCCAGTTGTCTCCCTTGACTGTTTTTGACACAATTCTTGATGTACTAGAGACCCCTGCTGGCCACTTGTCATACTCTCCGAGGAAAAATCGCCCCAAACTAAATAAAGGCTGCCTTCTGGATTCACCATTTTCAAAAATCCTTTTTCAGAATGAAACATAAAGTCTTTTCCTTAAGTGGTCCATGCAAATTAAATCCAGTGTACTGTAAAGGGATTACACTGATATAGATCTTGTATATGTCTATAGATATAGATATTCTTCTTTATGGCCGATATGGTTCCTTTTGCTTTTGACTTCTTCAGTCTGCAGCTCTGCCAGTTTTGGTTCAGCCAAGCACAGCGGGTGCATGAATAAGGAAGGTTTTTAAAACTGCAACCCTGTTCTCCTGGCTGTTTTCCCCTTGGCAGCCTGTGCCACTTTCCATTGGCATTTCCAGAGATGGTCCAAGGATTGAACCATTCTGCTGTATAGGGCACTGCTCCTGCAGTATTTGGCAGCTTTAAATAAAAATAGCAATGTTGGTCTAGGAGAGGAAAACAAAACTGAAATCTATGGGGAGGGGAGGGTAGTGAAGAATTGTGGCATTTGGGGTCATCCTAATAAAGGTATTAGAGCCCCACCCTGTGGGCCTGAAGATGGTTAATAACGTTCCCATTTTCAGTTTCCAGGGGCAGGAAATGAACAAAGGGCTCATCCAGATGTGGCATTCCTTCTTCCCCTCCCTGGGCTGCTGTGCACTACTTGATGTCTAATGAGTACAAATCTTACTGGGCTTTTTCCCCAACCTAACAAAAACAACAACAATGTTTTTATAATTTTGATTGACTGTGACTGGTATTTTTGAAATATAATAATATTCCTAAAGCCTTACTTCTGTTTTAAAAAAAGAAAGAAAAATACCTTTTAAAGAAATTGTTCAAAAGCATTTCAGAAAGCTTGAAGAAATGCTTTGGTGGGGATATTTTTCAGTGCTGATTTTTTTTAAAAGTAGATTAGTGCTACAATTGAAAACCTCTGATCTGAGCCTTTTGTAGGGGAGATCCACTGCTAATCCACACTGGAAATCAGCTATCGTTCAAAAAGGACTTTCAGAAATGCTGTGGGTCCCCTTTAAAATGATTTCTCTGTGCTGGAGTTTGTCCGAGTGTTTGCCTGTTTGTTTGGCTTGATAGACAAGCTGAACTATCGTGGAAAGGTTCCAGTCTGAGCCTTTCTGGAGTTGGAGATTCACTCCTCTTCCAACCCACTTCAGAAAACTCTTTTTTGTTTGCCGCTCTGCCATATGATAACCCAAAACAAGGACAGATGGGAAATTCAGTTCAGGGATTCTGTTATTGGGCTGCTGTTGCTGACTGCCCAAGAATAATGCTGCAGAGAGCAGACATGTTGATTTCCAGACAACTCACCACCTGAATATTGGGGTGCTATCAGTGCTGGGGTGCTATCAGTGCTGGCTAACAACAAGGCCAGTGGAGGTGATGACATTCCAGTTGAACTATTTAAAATCTTAAAAGATGATGCTGTTAAGGTGCTACATTCAATATGCCAGCAAGTTTGGAAAACTCAACAGTGGCCAGAGGACTGGAAAAGATCAGTCTACATCCGAATCCCAAAGAAGGGCAGTGCCAAAGAATGCACTCATTTCACACGCTAGCAAGGTTATGCTCAAAATCCTACAAGGTAGGCTTCAGCAGTATGTGGACCGAGAACTCCCAGAAGTACAAGCTGGATTCCGAAGGGGCAGAGGAACTAGAGACCAAATTGCAAACATGCGCTGGATTATAGAGAAAGCCAGAGAGTTCCAGAAAAACATTTACTTCTCCTTCATTGACTATGCAAAAGCCTTTGGCTGTGTGGACCACAGCAAACTATGGCAAGTTCTTAAAGAAATGGGAGTGCCTGACCACCTTGTCTATCTCCTGAGAAACCTATATGTGGGACAGGAAGCAACAATTAGAACTGGATATGGAACAACTGATTGGTTCAAAATTGGGAAAAGAGTACAACAGGGCTGTATATTGTCCCCCGGCTTTTTTAACTTATATGCAGAATACATCATGCGGAAGGCTGGACTGGAGGAATCCCAAGCCGGAATTAAGATTGCCGGAAGAAATATCAACAACCTCCGATATGCAGATGATACCACTCTGATGGCAGAAATTTATGAGGAATTAAAGAACCTTGTAATGAGGGTGAAAGAGGAGAGTGCAAAAAATGGCCTGAAACTCAACATCAAAAAAACTAATATCATGGCCACTGGTCCCATCACCTCCTGGGAAATTGAAGGGGAAGATACGGAAGCAGTGACAGATTTTACTTTCTTGGGCTCCATAATCACTGCAGATGGAGACAGCAGCCCCGAAATTAAAAGACGCCTGCTTCTTGGGAGGAAAGCAATGACAAACCTTGACAGCATCTTAAAAAGCAGAGACATCACCTTGCCAACAAAGGTCCGAATAGTCAAGGCTATGGTTTTTCCTGTTGTGATGTATGTAAGTGACAGCTGGACCATAAAGAAAGCAGACTGCCGAAGAATTGATGCCTTTGAATTGTGGTGCTGGAGGAGGCTCTTGAGAGTCCCCTGGACTGCAAGGAGAACAAACCTATCAATTCTAAAGGAAATCAACCCTGAGTGCTCACTGGAAGGACAGATCCTGAAGCTGAGGCTCCCATACTTTGGCCATCTCATGAGAAAAGAAGACTCCCTGGAAAAGACCCTGATGTTGGTAAAGTGTGAAAGCAAGAGGAGAAGGGGACGACAGAGGATGAGATGGCTGGACAGTGCGAAGCAACCAACATGAATTTGACCCAACTCCGGGAAGCAGTGGAAGATAGGAGGGCCTGATGTGCTCTGGTCACGAAGAGTCAGACATGACTAAATGACTAAACGAACGATCAGTGCTGGACTTGGTGGCTGAAGCCCAGGACTCTACTCAGCATGAGAAGGAGATGAGCCTGCAGAGTCTGAAAGACAGGATGGATAAAAAGCAATGATTTTTTTTTTAAAAAGTCTAATTGATTTAAATCATAATTTAGGTTTTTTTTTAAATATGATATTTAAAATTCAAATCATGATTAGTATGAACAAGAACCCCCGTGCATGTATCTTTGATTCTATATTGTGATGGAATTTGGCTGTGAGTCAAGTAAGCATGTAAAAAACCTATACAGTAGTTCCATATATTTCATGCTGGGAAACTCATGACAGCGTTTTGTTTATAAGCAAAATTCTCACATAAGGAAAACTAGAGTCTGTGTTTGAAGTGGGGAGAAACATGGATCTTCTCTCCTAATGATTTTGGCCAGACATAGCTTAGTGAAAGAGGACACATACTATTCATGCTGAAGTTCCCACATTCAGTCTAGGGTACCTCCTGTTTAAAGGATCTGATGGCAGTGGTAAATGATAAGAATCTCTTTGGCTTAGACCAGTGGTTCTTAACCTTTGTTACTCGGATGTTTTTGAACTGCAACTCCCAGAAACCCCAACCAGCACAGTTGGTAGTGAAGGCTTCTGGGAGTTGCAGTCCAAAACTCCTGAGTAACCCAAGGTTAAGAACCAGTGGCTTAGACTATTTGGTGGTCAAATAGACTAACCAGGCACAAAGCAGCTTCATATTGCTACACACATACATGTCTTCCTGAAGCTAACCATCACAAACCCCTTTTAAGTGATAGGCATTCTACAAGGACAATTGCTGTAATCTAATCTTTTGCCTAATAATAGCACTAAGTGCAATTCCATACTAAGCTAGCCTGTTTGGTTTTGGTTTTCTTTCAGAACTGCTTTTGTGTTGTTTCTTTTTTTTAAAAAAATATTTTTATGCCATACCATTTTACCCTATTGGGATGAGATACTATAGGTTCCCTAAAACAGATGTTCTCAATGCGTTGTACATGAACAACTGACAGGATGCCAGAGTCTCATAGGTAGGATGGAAGTATGTTCATAATGAGAAGTTATGGAATTATTTTTGGCTGGTTGTATGTGACATTAGTATTAGTAATAAAATTTTATTCCTAATGATACTGCTGCCTCTTTTTTATTTGTTATCTTTGTGTTTTACAGTTACCATAGGATGTGAACAGTATTATTAGAGTTCGCAACTACTAATGGGATTATTATTTTTGTTTGATTGCTTGCTTGCCTTTCTTTCCTACTGCCATTTTTTCTGACTTTAAAACTGACTGCAGAGGATAATTATAATGACAGAATGCTTGTCAACATACACATTTTCTTGGGGAAAGTGGACTCTTCTTTTCTATCACAATGGAACCCATGCAGTTTTGGGGGTTTTGTTTGCTTTTGCTTTGCTGTGATAGGATGATTGGTGGGACCTAACAGGCAAAAGGCTGAGAATCACAGTCTTGGAACATGCTAAAAGGATGCTATAGTATCAATACATTTTAAACATACGACAAAGGGGTTCTTCAGAAAATAGGTTAGTGCAGCTGTCTATGCTAAAGCACTGGGGTAGGCCGGAATAATTATGACAATGTTCTACATATCTGGGAAGTAATATGAGAGGACACAGGATAGCTCAATGGTTTAGGTCTCTGAGCCAGAAGTTGGGAGTTCAATTCCCCACTGGGCCTCCTAGACAGGGGCTGGACGTGATGATCCACAGGGTCCCTTCCAGCTCTGCAGTTCTAAGATTTTTACTTAAAAACACTAGGCACAGTCAATCAGAATTATAAAAACATTGACTAGTATTATGTAACAGATACAAGTTTTAACCAAAAACCTAAGTATCTGTTAAATATTGGTGCAGTATGTATGCTGTTCCTTATACTGCCATTTTTGTAGCTCTACTGGTGTTATTTCTGAGATCTGGAACTGCTTATAATACTGTGTGAAATTTCTTGATATTGTTCCCAAAGCCCTGGTGACTACAGGAACCACTGAAATGTGTTTCATCCGTAAGCAAGATGTTTCAACTGCAAGATCTCTGTATTTTGTCAGTGTTTCCAATTCTTTATTTTCAGCTCTGGCATCCCCTGGAATTGCAATGTCAATTATCCACAGAATTCTATTACTTTTGTGTCTGGTGTGTTATGTTCAAATTGTGTCTATCAGTTTGGATCTAGAAATCCCACAAGATTACTATTACTATTACTACTACAGTATTAGGTCTTATGCCACGTAAGGCTCCATCCAAAGCAGCCACAAAAAGCTTCTAATACCTGTAGCAGGCAACTGGACAAAGCTGTGAGAGAGCAATGTGCCCTTAGCTACCATCACATCTTCATTCCCAGTGCACCACACACACACACACACACCCATGATACTTTCCACTACAGGCAAGTGTGAGACTCCTTTGCAGAAACAAAAGCACAGCAATTATCGCACCCTTGCATGAATACTCGTATATCAATATTCACAGACTGGCTCACGTCTTTCAGCAAAAACATTGAGGGCAGCTTCAACATAACATCTTGTAAAGCATCATAAAAGAGCAATAAACCACCAGGATAAAGATGACTCTTAAAGTAGGGAGTTAATGAAACAAACAGAGGGGTTGCAGAGCGGCTTGGTTACAGGACGATAAAGCAGAGAGGAGGGAGCCGTTGTGCTACCAAAGAGCCTCAGGACTTTGTCTTGGGATGTGCAAGGGGAAAGTATGAGGACACCCCCTCTCTCCCTCCCTGTTTATAGCCACCACAAGCGTGAAGACTTTCCTCTAGGGGACATTTTACCATTCTCACCTTGGAAGAAGGGAAGGTGGAAAGAAATTGTGTGGCCAAAAGGAGAGTCTTGTCGGTTTCACCAGGGGGGTGGGTATTCTGCTTTGCTCTGCTTTCTAGGTCCACCTGTACAGGTGTATGCAACAGGTCTCCCTCCACGTCACTTTCACACAGATATTGGAAGGAAATTGGGAGTGGGCAAAATGAGAGTGACTGGGTTGCCCCCCAGAGGGTTCAGTTTCACTGGTGGTCGGAAAGGGAAAGATCTGAAGGAGACCAATGTAAGTTCCCCAGGTGGCTAAGCTAGACAGAGGGGGTCACAGGGATTCCCAGGCTTTCCCCAACATCATGTTAGGACTGTTAACAGGAAGGCAAGCGTAGAAGTGACTTCCACACATTTACCAGCTTGAGGCAAATGACCTCAAGTTGTTTTCACACACAGAACCTGATTGGACGGGTGCTTAAATCTTATTTCAATACACTGGCAACTAGATATCACACACAGACATGCACACACACAAACAGCTGAGGGACACAAGGTAATAAAGGATTATGCCCTGCAGGTTGTGCAGCACATAATTGCTGTGCCATCCAAGAAAAGGGTAGCACAGGAGAGCTGGCACTGCAGTACCCCACCATTTGCTGCCTGAGATGGTTGCCTCCTTTTTCCCAATAATAAGACTAGATCTGCGTCCATCACAATAGCTAGAGGGATTGTAATCATATTTAAGGCAAAAATAAGTGACATGTCTGAACGATGATAATGCACATTAACTGAAACCTTTGGATAGGTTACAAAATAGCAATCCATGTAGTAGCAAACATAAATGGGCTTTCAGGCTTACTGAGTTGCAAACATATGCACTGTGAATTTCATGTTCTCGACATACATTCGTTCAATCATCATGCTTGCGTGCAGGTGTTCTTAGACATTATGTTCATGTTCGGGGGGAGGGTATTAATGTAGCCCCCCACTTTGTGTTCCCACACTCTCCACATCAAAGTGGGAGACAGGGACCACATACAGACTCACTCCTGTGGCTGTTTTCACCAGCTGTCCATGAAAATCCAGGGAATTAAGTCCTACGTAGCTTCAGCTGTTGGGCTGTGATGGGAGATTTAATCCTGCATTTTGGAATGTAGCACGAAGGCTGGAGGATGGGGGAAATGTGAATGGCAAAAATGCAAGAGTGTTGTAAAACCAAGCCCTACGAAGAGGTGCCCACCTGGAGTCTAGGGCGTCTTCTTTTTTTAAAAAAGCCTCAAGAAAACTGAAAAATCTATTCAAATAGATAGATGCAAATATCGGTAAAGATAAAGATATTGTCCCCAACTATTCCTATGGAGAATGTTAGACTGGAAGGGATTATCTAACCTGAGCTGCAATTACACACGGACTGGGCAGATGGCATCTAACAAAGACCATGAATGTGCAATTAGAAAATAAAGAAACCCCTTCATCAGAGAATGCATTTTTCCTATTTAGGACCCAATGGCCAATCATCACACAAAGGGCAGATCACCACTCCCGGAATAAACTGGCAGATTTTTTTGATTCAGGCTAAAATCATGTGGACCTTAGCCCAAGGTTTAAGTTGGTGTGTGGGGTTGCACACCTCACCACTGCCTATAAAAAGAAGAAGAGAAAGGAAGGTAAGTCATGGGTGGTAACTGGAGGGGTGACTGGGTAGGCAATGGGTGGGCAATTCAGGTGGGCAGGAGGTGATCAGGCTTGTGATGGGGGCATCTGTTTGGCGGGGCATGCAATCGGACAGGTGGTGGAGGGGGCAATGAGGCTGTTGATGGGGCGATTAGGTGGGGGAAAGGCAAGCTTGGTGCTTTAATATTTTTTTAATTCCTGCTATCTGGTATAGTGCTGCATCAGATAGTAGGAATTTATTTAAGGACACAAATGTGGAATCAATTCCAATGAATCAATTCCACACGAGCCTCAAAATAAACAGACCTCTGCTAAAGGAACAGGAAAAGCTCACTCCCCTGGCAGAGAAATCCAGGCATGTACATGCCTTGTGCGTACACTAAAATCTAAATTGCGTTAGTTTTAGTCCAACATAATAAAAAAAAGGGGGGGTTTGGTTTTTTTGATCAGTGGGATCTGTTCTTGATCATCCCAGAGTACAAGCAACATGATAATGGGCTCAAGCTACAGGAAGCCAGATTTTGATTGAGTATCAGGAAAAACTTCCCAACTGTCAGAGCAGTACAACAATGGGAACAATGATGACAGGAGGTGCTGAGTGCTGCAACACTGGAGGCATTCAAGAGAAAACCATCTATCAGATCTGCTTCGATTTGGATTCCTGCCTTGAGCAAGGGGTTGGACTCAATGACTTTATAGGCCCCTTCCCAGTCAATTATTCTATGATTCTGTACTGCATGACAACATACAGAGCTCCTGACTATAGGCACGAAACAAGTAGAGCTTCCTTCTCTGAAGGACACTGGCACTTGGCTCCATCAACATGCCCCCTTAAAGTTGGCTTCCTTCCACAGTCTGTCCCCCACTCCACCCCTCCAAGTCCACACCCACTGGCCTTCCCTGACTGATAGGGTCAGGCTGGAATTTCATGATAATTGAATTCTTCACACTAGGCATTCCTTCATACCCCTGCCATCCATGACGGGGCTGGCAGGATCAGCCAGGACCAGCATGACTCCTTGTCTCTTTAATCCCCCCAACCCACCCAAGCAATCTCTTTGCCACAGAAATCTGTCAGGCAGTTTGCAAACATTATTGCGAGAAGGCTTGAGGGAATAAAAAGTATAACATCTCCAGACAAAGCATCCAGATGATAAACTCACACAGCAGACTTAGACTTTCGTTTGCTGGAGCTGGAGTTTTAACCCCAGCTAAGATATGAGAAAGCTACCTTTTTGGGCAGCAGCTTCTGGAACAGACAGGGTGGCCAGTAGGAAAAAAAAAACTTTTCTCCACTTGTGCTCCATTCCCTCTGTTATCTACATCCCCTTTCATGCAACCTCTCAGCCTTCTATACTGGCATCCATCAGTTGCTTTCCGCCAAATGTGTACATAATAATTAGACATAGGCTCTAGTAGGAATCATCCTCTTGGCACCACCAGAGAAAGTGGAGTGTTGGAATTACATAGCCGCTTAATTTCATCCTTTCTACACAGCTCTTGTGGGCTCAAGCGATAGGAGCTCTCTCAAAGAGGGTGGCTGCTTCAAAGCCATGTTATCCAAATGGACCTGAGCAGAACTCAGTCAAACACAAGTATTTCAGAGGTGCTTCTGTTGGGGAAGACTTGACCCAGTTCTCCAGCTGGGAGTCACAAAACAGAACACAGAGCAACTCTTACTAACAAAACCATAAAACGTTAACTTTCAAAAGCAGGAAAAACATAAAAATACGCACAGTACATGCATAAAGTTTCTCCTCCAAAATTAACTCCTAAATGAAGTTACTCAAAATACAAGCTGTATTATCACCAAGAATGTATAACATATATACAATAGCAACTACAAGGACAGTTCCTTTGTTCGGGAAATGCCTTTATCTATCCTAGCACCTCTGTTGACCTGACCCATCAAACATAACTAGAGATGGGCATGAACTGATGATTCATTGGTTTGTCCTGGTTCGTTTGCCACGGTAACAGGCGTTTGGTGGCTTGGCATCCTACCCTCTCTGATAGGCACCCACTCAGAGGCAGCATCCTAGCTTCCCTTCCTCCAGCTACTGCGTCTGAGTGGGCGCCCACAAGCGGTGGGTGGGGCACCAAACCACTGGATATCTGTTGTGGCAGTAAATGAATAGGCATGAACTGCTGAACCCGTGGTTCATAGCCATCTCTAAACATAACTTTCTGGATCTGCTCAGTGCCCATATATGGACACTTTAACATTACACTTGTTTCGCTTTCCCCCTTACTTCCAGAATCTTGAAATAACAAGAGACAAAGTCTCTTGTTTTCTGCCCCTGTGGCATACGGACCTTCTGAGTGGAAAATGACATCACTGTAAAGTGGGAAGGGGAGAAACTTGAGAACACGTCCGCCATTCAAGACTGGCAGGAGCCACTCCCCAGCGAACATCTCTACTATGCTGAAAAACATACACACACATGGCACCTTCATAATCTGTTTCCAAACACAGCTACAACGGCACTCAGAGAAAAGTAAACCACAGGGTGAAGTTTTCTCAAGACAGAAAATAAGCATGGATCTAATATCCAGCACCTTTTTCTATCTGGATCATCAATTGTCATGGAATTTCCTGCCTTTGTGGTACGTCTGAAGAAAACAGTATTTTGCTTGGTTTCTCCCAACCACATGTATTTTCTCCAGGCTTAATATTGAAGTTGGTTCCTGTCGGTGATATAGGCTTAAATTCTGGCCACAACTATACTTACAGAAATGGCCAACACAGTGATTTGTCATTCCGCATAATGGAAGCCCTAGTGTGGTTTTTAAAAGGATGCATTGGCACAATTTTAAACTGAAGTAGGGCTTCCATCCTGGCCATCCTACGCTGGGAGATGTCCCAGCTATGGACAGTGCTGGGTCAAGGTTCAAAATGTGGCAAGAAATAGAGCCACTGGAGCTCCTTCTCAGGCAAGAACAGCATCACACACTGCCTGATAAGAGACGGGGTGATTTCCAGGCCACCTTGGCATTGCTTCGCTGATAATGTTGTCTTTGCTGAGGATGGGGCAGGTCCAGTAGCTCCTTGTTCCTTGCATGGCTGCCCCAACCCCAGAGCTGCCATACATCCTGATTTAATGCAAGGATTTGCATTAAAGAACGGCATGTAAAACGGGCAATTTTAGATAACCTACAGAAACTGTGGATATTATCTGACATGTGCAAATCCTGCCCTGTTGCATAGTGTGGTAAGTCACAATTAGAGTACCACAGCTCTATAGAATCAGTGGGGATTTTGTGAGTCATGTCCTCCATAAGTTCATCCTCCAGGTTCCATAGATTCAATGGGCCAACACCAGTTGCAACTTGCTATGCTAAGCAACAGGATGTCAGCCATTGAAAGGGGAACTGTATAGAGATTTTCTTGGGTTTCTACAGTTTTTTTTTCTCCCTCCTCCTCCTCCTCTTATTATTCAAAACCCTGCCAAAGTTCAGCACTTGATTTCAAGGAAAGATATTTAAGTACATGGAAAATTATCCTGCTGAACTCAAAGATGTAAGTTGTGTGACTTTGCCTGGATCCCTTCCATTATTTAAACACAAATTGCTATCTTCCAGATTGCAATTTGAGTGAGTCTGCTGTTTTAATTTTATCATGACCAATTTTAAACGATCAAGGCAGAACTCCTATTCCTTACTTAAACAATGTCCTTGGCTCAGAATGCCAAGCAAACTGAACACAGGAGTAGAACATAATGACAAAAATCATGGAAGAATGTGGCAGACTAGGTATGTATCATGGCACTGGGCATTAATTTCTCTCTTTTTTAATTTTGCAAGTTAAAAATGCCAGTTAGGTTGAAGAAGCAACTTCTGGATCTTTTCCTTGGCAATTCAACTAAAACCAACTTTAGTCCTATTTAAAGTAGACCCATTCAGATGAATCAGACTTAATTTAGCTGTTCCATTCATTTCAATGAATCTACTCTAGGGGGGCAAATATTGGATTTAGCCTCTCGGCAGCTGGAAGCAAAACTGAGATGCATCCTTCAAAAACCACAAATACAGAAGAATAGGAGCTCAAAACTGCCCCCTTTCAAATCCCAGTAATATAAATGCTCTGTGAATAAAGTCATTTTTAACTTCATATAGCAGCAGGAAAGTCTTAATTGGTTTAAGGTTTAATCCCTTGATCTAGTCCAAAAAAAATATGGGCTGCAGATGTTATTATCGCTAGTATTTCAGGACTGGATAAATCTTTCCAGCTGCTCTCCTCCCAGTTGGGACCTGATCCTGCTTCATCAGTGGTCTGTTATTTCCCTGCTTTTTGCCCTCTGTCTTTTGGGAATGATTACAGAAGGGCTCTCCGCCTCTCAGGAGCAGCTGCCGTCTTCTAAGCCTGATGTGCCCTTGGGCCACCGGCTCCCTCCTGGGACCGGCCCACATCAGACCTCCGAAGAGACCTCACCTGCAAAGCCTTAAACCACATCTGCAGGCTTTCGTTCCCAGCCTCAGCTGCGAGGGAAAGGCAGCCTGGCTTCGGATGGCATGGAAGTAAAGATTAAAATACCACGTGCGAATGATTTATGGGTATGAAAGAATGCAGCTCAAAACTGGCAGCTTCGTCGTGCCCAGCGCGAAGGAGACGATTCAAGGATAATCGTGCAAAGAGTGTAAATGCCAAAGGAAAATGATGGCAAGCAGGGCTGTGAAGCGGTAGATCTGGATCTACCGGTAGGTTTGTAGGTAAATTGCAAAAGATCAGCCGAAATTTCTAAGCCTCAATTGTTTAAGAATAGCCGTAACAAAATGGTTTCTCCCCCCCCCCCCGCAACCCTACTACCCCTGCTGAACGGAAAAAAAATTTGGTGGAAGCAGGAAGGGATTTTTTAGCAAAGGTGCGCAGAAACTCCCTGGCTTCCTTTATCCACATAAAACACATACAGATCAGGGACGTCCGATCCTGTACCTTTTAGGAGACATTCCAGCCCACTCCATCACCGGAACCATGACTTTATCTGCAGCTTTCTGGACCTTGAAGGGAAAGGATGGAAATGCATAAAACTGGAAAACCAGGGTTTTTGACCTTTTTTTGGTGGGGGGTCATTCCTATTTTGAGGGATAAATCCCGAGGAGAGCAGGACAAATATTAGAATCATCAGCACATCATCAGGGGCATACCAGGAATGAACATCTGTATAGAAGACTGAGGGGTCATGTGAATGAGCCCTTACCAATCATACCTCCCACTCACTTGCTCCATGTTGTAAAAGGACACATGGCTGCTGAGCAAGGATGTGTATATGCCTTAGTTCTCTATTTATAGTCCTCATTGACCAACCCACTGATCCCAAACTGAATGCCTTCATGGATCCAGTGTACACCATCAGGTCACGCTCTCAAGGTACACAGATTCTGCAGCTTGCCTTCCACCTGCCGGCTGGATCACCATCTGTCGGTCTGCCCAGAGGCACTTGCCAGCCCCAGGGACTTGAGCACCTGACAAGGTTGATGCTCTGTAGTTTGAGAAACATGCCTGCCCAGCTTCTCCTGACAAATTAGCTAGGAAAAGTTTATGGAGATGAATTCCCTGCCATTATTTCTGCTGCAACCAATTACCTACCCAGGGAAGTTCACTCCCCTCAAAGCATAAACCCCTTGGCAGCTGCATAATTCCTATCCACTTTTTTATGCATATATACAGTATATGTATATTTACTTAGTTTGAGTTGATGGCCTTTTTTATGATGTAGGCTGTAAAAGCACTAGAGAACCTTCTATATAGCTTCTGCTGAGCCGCCTGGTAAATCCAGGTCAGCAGGAGGTGGAGAAAGAGAGGCAGGGAGGTGGAAGAAAAGAAGTGGCCTCTTTTCGCCTAGACTGCGCACATACAAACACACACGTCAGTTTGTTCTGCCACCTTTTGCCAACAGAAGCCCCTCAAGCAGAGATTTGAGCCCAAGCAGAGCTGTGTCCCTCACTGACTTACATGGAATTTCTGTTACTCCAATAACAGCTCACACGTCTAAGGTTTGGCCCACGGACACACAGAGCAGGACATTCAGTACCATCCAAAGATGAGGAAAATTCCTTTTTTTTAGACTACAAGAGGCAGCATATGGGAAATATAGTCCTACAAAGTAAGGTAATTATTCTCCCCTCTCCAGGTTGCATCTACTACTGCATAAGAAAAAAACCAGGATGGATAAAAATCAATGACTGTTTTTTGTTAAAAAAAAATTGATTTAAATCAAAAAATGATTTTTATATATATAGTACAAAACCATATTTTTAAATTTTAATTGTGGTTTAAATCAAATCCACCCTGAAATACATTTTGACCTGGGTAGAAACTATTATGAGAAATAAACCTCTTCCTTTGAACGGCCCTCAGTAGGCTGCTTGTTCCTTCACTCAGTCTGTAAAATGGGCATACTGACCTTGCCCAGTTACTCATTTGGAGGGCACTATAGAGAGCCTGTCATTGGAACAAAGGACTCTTTGGGTGTTAAAAATATCTTGTCTGTCACCTCCTGAGGTTTTCAGTCCTGACATAGCTTGTAAAATTAGACTCCTTTGGTTCAGGGTCAGTCTTCTGCATGCAAATACATGTTTCACTTGCAGGTCTGATTTCTCAGGCACAAAAGTCTGGCAGAAGCACATCTCTGAAACACTGCGATGATTTCAGGTAGAATGATGTGTAATTTGTAACATATTGTTTGGTCCTGAGATTAGTTACAAAAAGCACCATGTTAGAACACACAGGGTAAAAGTACTATGCATACACTGAGTACTAGGCATTAAAGGAGAACAACGTTTGGACCCCCAAATGTTTGAGTCTAGAACTCTCATGGTTCCTTACTATCAGCCATGCTGAAGAGGCTGATGGGACAGCTCTAGGCCAAAATATCTGGAGGGCCAAAGGTCCTCCATCTCAGCTGTTTATAAATGAGAGCTGTTCATCTGTTTTCACTTGCATCCTAGGAAACTATAAAATGCTTTAGAGAAAGTTTAACATTTTGCTAGTGCCTCCTCTCCAAGTTTTCTAATATAAAATAGATTCTCTTTTGTGCCTTCTGGGAGAAGAGCCAGCCTGTGTAGCCTCAGGCAAGCTGTATAGTCTCAGAAGGATACTAGAAAACCCTATAAAAGGTTGTCTTCAGTCAAAATCACAGCATGTAGCTATTTATTTATTTATTTATTTATTTATTTATTTATTTATACATACCATGCCCATCTGGCCTAAAAGACCTCTCTAGGCGGCTACTAGTATAATATAAACAATAAAATAATGCAAAAAAAAATACATAAACCATACTATAATATACACAATACAAAAATAAATAAAGAGAGAATAAACAGAAAAATCAGGTATTAGCTGAAGGGAAGGCCTGAATGTATAGTCATGCTTTTAATTGACTTTTAAAGGTGCCCAGAGTGAGGGCCGTGCAAATCTCAGGAGGGAGATTGTTCCAGAGGCGAGGAGCCACCGCCAAGAAGGCCCGGTTTCGTGTCTTTTCCTTCCGGGCCTCTCTCGGCGTCAGGCTCCTCAGCCTCACCTCCTGGCTCGCATGGATGATCCGGGTAGATCTTGGTGGGAGTAGGCATTCCACCAAATATCAAGGTCCTAAACCATTTAGAGCTTTATAAGTGAGCATTAGAACTTTAAAGTCTATGCAGAAACGAATGGGCAGCCATTGCAGCATGGCCAGTGTAGGAGAAATATGCTGGTATTTTCTCACTCCACTGAGGAGTCTGACCGCCACATTCTGGACCACTTGAAGTTTCCGCATCAGCCTCAAAGGCAGCCCCACGAAGAGCGCATTGCAGTGGTCTAATCTTGAGATTACAAGCGCATGCACCATTGTGCTCGTAATCTAAAGCACCATAATATTTATTATCAACGTCATACTGGATAGCTCAATAAGTTGGAATACCACTTTTCCACTATGCCTTCCATGGGAAGAGCCAGACTTTATATTCTTGGGCAAGCTGCACAGTCCTAGATCACATGCACTAGAATGGGATGATAAACTACTTCTGAGTACTCTATACCAGAAAACCCTGGAAACCATCCCCATGAGTCAGAATTCTGCTTGACAGAATGCTGTTATTATGTCTGTTTTCTCCTGCTCACTAAATTAGGGATTTGTATGTTCGTGGCTAAGGCTACAGATGAACATGAGCAAATACTACAGTTCCCAAAATGGGCAAGGAACTCAATGACTGCTTCTCTGTCCCAATACCCTTGTAAGTATGTCCCACAATCTGCCTTGCACATGCCAACATTACTAATCTAATAATGTCTAAATAACTCTTCATGTATGACATTAGAAACTGCAAGCTTTGAGGATAAACATTATGCCTCACTTTTTCTCCACTCCATCCCAGGTCATCTACTCTTTTATTAACATCCAGTTGGACAACTCTGCTATGGCCTTGTAGGCAATATAATCAGATCTAATAATGGTTGGCTGGAGAGCTCAGTAAGGTAGACGAGGTTGGGAGTTCGATTCCCCACTGTGCCCCCTGCAAGTGGAGCCAGCCTGTGTGGCCTTGGGCAAGCTGCACAGTCCCAGGATATCCCCAAAAGAAAGGAATGGTACACCACTTCTGGGTACTCTCTAGCTGGAAAGACAGCACCATAAATCAGAACTGATTTGACAGCACACAGTTATTAATAAAGGTAACAACATAATGTGAGTTGGCTTCCTCCCTCCACCCAAAGGAACATGCATAACCATCAAATTAACTTTGTTGTACCCTTTCCCAAAACTTTCCCTACCTCTTATGGGTGTGGGTAAGCCTCTGGAGCTAGCAATGGCTAGGTTCCTTGGCACAAACTCCATGGGGTTCAACTTCAGAGTTTAAACATATGCAGACTTCATTTACAGTTGCACTACAGCTTTCCGGAATCCCTGCAGCCTTGGAAGAAGTGGGTCAAGGAGCATACACCAGCTCTTGCCCCCCCCCTCGTCTCAATGGGATCTTCAGTTATCTTCACAGAGTGTCCCAACAATTCAGGTCCATCAACATGAGACTTTGCCCAGCTCAAAGGGAGTTGGTACTGTCCTTGATACAGATACTGGCTGATCAGCCCTTTTCTCTGGCCCTTGCCTATCCAGTAATGAGGCTCTGCTGTCAGTCAGCAGTGGTCCTTTGACTGGAAAAAATATTATACAGTAGTGCCTCGCTAGACAGTTACCCCGTATGACAGTTTTTTCGCTAGACATTGACTTTTTGCGATCGCTATAGCAATTCGCAAAACAGTGATTCCTATGGGGGAATTTCACTGGACAGTGTTTGGTCCCTGCTTCACAAACCAATTTTCATTAGACGACGATTTTGACAGCTCCCTCCGCGCTCGGAAAACTGGTGTTTTCGGGACCTAAGCTTCGCAAGACAGCGATTTAAACAGCTGATCGGCGGTTCGCAAAGCGGCTTTCCTATGGCCGATCTTTGCTAGACAACAGCAATTCTTCCCCATTGGAACGCATTAAACAGGTTTCAATGCATTCCAATGGGAAAATGCTTTTCGCTAGACGATGATTTCGCTAAACAGCGATTTCAGTGGAATGGATTATCATCGTCTAGTGAGGCACCACTGTACAGCCTTCCTGGTGCCTTCAGGTGGCAGCAGCAGCAGCTCCTCTCTAGGGCATCAACCCAGGTTTCTTCTTCTGTTGACCAACAGCCTCCCAGAGCTCTTTCTGCACTCGTTTTCATCTTACTCCTGGCTGCCTCCGGCAGGTGTTCCTCATTAGGTTGCTGCACCTTCCCCAGCTGCCTTCTCTCCCTCTTTCCTCAGGCCTTAGCTTTTTCCCTGGCCGAGCTCTCTCTCTCAGCCATCTTAAAGGGGCATGAGGGCTCACCATGAGCCTGCCGGCTACCTGGGATGCTCACCCTGTCACATCTCTACTGACAGACAGGCCATGACACTTGAGAAACACACAGACCTGTCTGTGCTTAAGGCAACATGGAAACAGAAAGAGGACTCCAGGAAAACACAGGTATGTTTCCCTCCTGCATTGTTATGGTTATTTTCTCCATCAGTCAAGTAAGTGATCTGAGGGACCTGGGTTGTCTGAAGGAGTGCCCTCACCATATCCTTAGGTAGCTTCTAACATCCTAGGGTGCTCAACTGATAGTACTTACTTTGAAAGGAGCATTGTATATGTGTGCTTTGCATCTGTTTGACTCAGGCAGCTACAGATGCATTGCCAAACAAAAAGGAAACATGGCTTTAAAAGAGGCCTGTTTATTGGCATAGCTGGCTGGATAGCTCAGCGATTGCAGCATCTGGCTGCAGAGTCAGAGGTTGGGATTTCTATTCCCTGCCTTGGGCAAGCTGCACAGTCCTAGGATGCCCCCCAGAAGAAGGGAATGGTGACCCCCCCCTTCCGAGTACTCTCTATGTAGAAAACCCTGAAAAGGATCACCATAAGTCTGAATTGACTGGATGGCACAGTAGTGGTGGTGGCGGCGGCGGCATGAGTGCAAAGGGGGTAAGAATTGAGATGGTTTAAATAGAAAAGAATCTGTCTCTTCCCCATGGGATCTCTGTTACCATGTGGCCTATGCGCTTGCTGAGTCTGTTGTCCGCTTGTGTAGTGTAAGCGGATGGGCAATTTAAAGGCCCCTCCCTGCTCTTCTGTCCCATGGTGCTTTCACTTTAAGCCAGAGTTAGACTAGACAGCTTTTCAAACAGAGCATGGCTTCACAAAGAATTATGTCCTTTGGAATGTAGCCTACATTGCTGCCCTGTTCAGAGCCAAAACATTTGTAAGTGAATCACAAGAAGGCACCATAGGTCACCAGGTACTCTCTTGCTTTCTTTGGAACTTCCTAATAAAATTGGGGAAGTTCCGGTATGGATGAAAAGTAGGCTAACGGTGTGATCACATGGAGAAACTGATCACAGTTTGGACTGTTGTGGTCCAGTGCATGGAGTAATCCAGTGCAATGTATTTCCCAGCCATCACACATGTGCTCCAGCTTGACCCCAATCCATGACTAACCCAAACCTTTTTTGTCCAGCTGTAGGGCTTCTATTCTGGGGGGGCCAAGCAGGAGCAATTATTTGGTAGGCATCAATGTAGATTTCTCTTCTTAAAGCAACTCTTTGCAGAGCCATCAGGTACATGCTTTTGCAGCTACCTAATTGCATTCTGCTCTCATGTAAAAGATCTCTGTACACGCTGGAAAACGTAATAATGGCTAACGCACCCAAGCGTTCTTTTGTACAGTGTCTTCTGGTGTTCTGTAAACTTGTTCAGGTTTTCAAAACCAAATAATTTATGGATAAAATGAAACTTTTTCCAAATTAAAAATTATTCTTATATATATAATATGTAGGCCTAGATTTGTCAAGGGATTTTTATGAGGGTCCCACTGAATGTTCTAAGAACGTCGGAAACTGCCGAAATACTCAAACTACATAGTCATGTGTGTGTTCACCACCATCAAGTTGGAAACAACTTATAGTGACCCTAATAGGGCTTTCAAGGTAAGTAAGATATTTGAAGAATGGTTTCACCAGTTCCACTCCCCTAGTCAGTTTCCATGGGTGAGTGGGGGATTCAAGCTCTGTTCTCCAGAATCCTAGTCCATCACTCTGTCTACTACACTGGGAATAGTTTTAGTAGTTATAGACTGGACCAATTCCTTAGATAAAAGTCCATAGTGAGCCCCATAGAAAAGCAAGGTAGGTCTAAGTACTTTTCCCCCCCAAAAAATATGTTTTGCTTCTGTGACTGAGTCAGAGATTGGAAAAAGTTACTTTTTTGGACTACAGGTCCCAGAATCCTCAACCACAATGACCAATGATCATGCCTGGCTGGAAGAGGGAAGCCCTGGGTGCTTTAGTCCAAAGAAGTAAGTCTTTCCAAGTTCTGGTTCTGAGTCCATAGACTGAAAGAAGCACAGACTTGTGACAGAGTGAAATCCACCTTCCACCTATCCAGTCCTTCTAGGTTTCAGAATATTCTGACTCTTGGCCACAGACAGCAATGAAGTCTGACTGTGGGGTCGTTCCAGTGCTGCCCATTTCCCACACCAGCAGTGATCTAATTACACAGAAATTAGTGGTGAGAAGAATCATTTCATTTTATAGTACCAAGGGCTACGCTTGCTATAAATCAAAGAGAAGAGTTGAGGAATGGAATATTTCAAGGTAGATGGGAATCACTGCTCATTATATCTTCCTGGCAAGAATGCCATTTTGGAAGGACGGGATGGTTTTTCTGTGCCTCTTGGCCAAGTCACATACTTTACATACCGAGTAGCTGTTGTTATCTACATTTAGGTGTGCCTTTCTATTAGGTATACATAGCAAAGGGAAGGGATACCGGACTGAAACAAAGTAAGATACCATTTTTTGGCCAAATTTTGTAAAGTGGCTTCTTTCAACCGTTATTTTGATTGCCTACAGAGTGTCACGCCCACAAAGACTACTCAGAGTAAGGCTAATGCTATTTGTCTCCACTTTGTTCTGCCTTTATGACAAATCTGGAAGGTAGCCCATCTAGGAGAAGGAAAACTCTGATTCCCTCCTCTGTCCAGGTGATGTTGCCCTTGACCTGGTTAACACAGCTTCATTTTCCCATGACTTTTTGTGTTGTTTCTCCCCTTTGCAAGACATAGTATCATTTGTCACATCTTGTCCCATGGGGGAGGATTTTGCACTGTGATACATTTCATTTTTGCAGTCAGAGCAGCCACTGCCACTATGCCAAGGGATCATGGGTTATATAGTCCAAAACACCTGGGGCAAGACCTTGCTGCTTTCTGCTTGTAAACAAAGATGGAGGCACCTCAAGGGATAGGGAAGCAGTCATGCTCCTGGGCACAAGGAAGCTTTTGACTTCCTTTGTAATTAGCACATAGGAACACGCATGCACATACAAACACAGATATTAAAAAGCTCTACAGGAGAAGCTGCAGCACAGGAGTAGACTTCTAAGGGGTGTGTGTGTGTGTGTGTGTGTGTGTGTGTGTGTGTGTGTGTGTGTGTGTGTGTGTGTGTGTGTGTGTGTGTGTGTGTGTGTGTGTGTGTGTTTTACATGGCCTTTCAATGATCACCTGGAGATAATGGATACAGCTCTTTAAATTTTGCTTTGGACACCTATCTCAGTGAGCACAGCTCTCCTTCAGAGCAAACATCAACCAACTGCAACCAACGAGGGCAGAACTTTTATACAGTCTGAAGCAACTGTAAGTCTGCCTGTTTCAGTGTAGTGCTTTTGAACTACAGTTCCCATCATTGGCTATCCTAGCTAGGGCTGAGGGGAGTTGAATGGCTGACTGCTCTGAACTATGGTCTTTCCTCCAAAATACTTCAGCCATCATAAAAGCCTAGGAATGTGGCTGTCTCAGAAGAAAGAATCCATCATGTTGTGTCAAGATGCCATCAGGTTGCTTCTAGTCTATTCCACTCCTAACAGGGTTTTTAAAATATGTGAGATGCTCAATGAGTGCCCTACGCTTGTGTCCCTTCTAATGGGTTTCCATAGCTGATCAGGTGTCTTGAATCCTAGTCCTCCACTCTCTCTGCCATGGCACACTGCCTCTTGAGAAAGCTCTTAGTTCAAAGGTAAACACCTGCTTTGAAAGCCTTGTGCAGTTCCTAGCATCCCCAGAAAAGGGTGGAAAAGTCTTTGTGTGACCCTGAAATCCAGAAGAACCAAACCAAGAGTAGCTTTTGGTTTATTCACACAAGGTTCCAGGCCACAGAACAGCTACAGACAGCTGGTTTGGATGGGGATTGGTAGGGCAGACAATAGTGAGGCAAATGAGTGAGCTGTAGGACTTGGCATTTCCTTATTTTGCTTTGCACCTTGTGCAGCCCCCCCCCTTCCTTTCCCTTGCACCCACTTGCTCCTTTCTGAGTTTCTGGAGGAAAAATAAGTCCTTTGTATTTTCAGAATGTTGCACAGCATGTGTTTATTGTCATGCAAATGAATGACATTTAAATGTCAAAATGTGCTGTCTATGACTGGAGGGAAATCTCTTTTGCATGACACCTCCCCAGACTGGACCCTGTGAAAGTGGAATTTAGTGTGCTCATCAGACCCACCCTGGAATAAGGAGAGGGACTTTTTTTATTATTTGTCTAAACCTCACTCCTTGCTTGGACCCTCTACCTCTTCCAGGGCTTTGCAGCAACATCAGGGTGCAACAATCCAGTAAATCCAGTCTCTACCGTGCAAGTACCTTCTCTTGCTCTCCCTGAGCATAGTCATATGGCAACAGAGAGACTCCAAGGGCTGCCTTTATGACTTATACTAGAAGCAGCCTGAGGTCTTGGCTCCAGGGAACAGCCGGAAATGTCATTAGATGAATTCCTGCAGCCTAAACATCCACCGTTGGGGAATGTCTCTGGCACAGGCCTTGCCCTGCAATGCTTGGTGGTGGGAGGGGCAGTGATTTCATTCAGGGAGAAGGCAGAGGGCAGGCAGAGTGTGGGGGAGAGGACATAAACATGCCTGCTGGCATCTCTCACTGGAACAGGCGGACAGGAAAAGCACTATCTCTGATGGTCATTGCAGCACCCTATTCTGGAGATGTTTACTGGCTGGACTACTACTCCCAGAATCCCCCAGCCAGAACCACCAACATGTCCCAAGGAGATGCTGGCTGTGGCATTCTGGGAATTGCAATCCAAAAAATGTAAGTCTTCCCCTCTGCTTTCTCCAAGATTCTCCCCTTGGGTTTTTACCAGTGCCAGTTTGTCTGCTATGCCTACTCCAAAGTCCCATTGAGTTCAGTGGGCCTTACCCCCAAGTTGGCATAAACAGTACTGGATTGCAGTCTTGTGGGGTTTGCCAAACGTATGGCCATGTACAGCTCTGTGCAAGTGCAAAATGAGGGGAGTTCCCAGGCCAACATTGGTCACACAGACACACACCAACAACTGGCATACCATAATCAACCAAGCCATCTGGAAAATGTAGTCGTGATCCTACAATGCCTTCCCTTCTGATCCTACAATGTTTTTTTTCCAGGCTAGGTTTCCCCAACAGGGTGCCCTCCAGGCCAAGCTGGGTGGGAGATGATGGCAATTGTAGTCCAACACTTCTGAATGGCACAAATGCAGGCTGCTGCTGCTTCAGGCAGCAGATGATGGAGACAGGCAGCTTTAGCAGTTCTCCAGCTGTTCCTATTGAGCCCCTCCAGCCATGTCAATTTTCCACATAACCCTTCCTGCCACACAGCGTGTCCTAAATAAGCCTGCTCTTCTCAGGGGTGATGAAGGACTCTGTGCCAGTGCCAGGGTGGGAAGTACGGTTCAAGCACCACCAGAGAGGAGAGAGATCTTACTTTGTCACTTTGCCTCAAGCAGGAGAACAACCTGAGCTAGCCCTGGGAGGCAACTAGCTGGAAATGACTCTTCTAGTCCTATAGGAATAACAAGAAGAACTGTGTCCTGCCAAGTCAATTCAGACTTGTATCAAACCTTTCCAGGGATTTCTAAGTGTAAAGTAATCACAAGTGGTTTACCAATCCCTTCTGCTGCAGTGCTCAAGGACTGTGCAGCTTGCCCAAGGCCACACAGGCTGGCTCTCCTCCCGAGGGGCAAGTGGAGAATCAAGAGATGGGCAAGCTCAGCAGGTCCAGGGCCAATATTTTGCCCCTGGGATTCTCCAGGAGTGTCATGAACCAGAAAATGTAAGAAGGAGCAGAAAAAAGAAATAAGAAGTAGCCAGGACTCTACTTTCAATTTAAAAAAACAAAACGTATTGAAGTATTAAATATGTACTGCAGGGGACTCCTTTCACCTCTTTGAGTGGTTCTCAGTCTTGAGTCACCGGATGTTCTTGGACTACAACTCCCAGAAACCCTGGCTAGTGGTGAAGGCTTCTGGAAGTTTTAGTCCAAGAACATCTGGGGACCCAAGGTGGGGAACCACTAACTTATTTAAAGGTGAATTGCTGCTTCTGGAGATTCCTAGGAATAACAATTGCACTTTCTGGATAGGGAAAACAATCTTCTTTGCCGTGGGCTGGCTGAATCTGAGGAGACCAGGAGCTGCACAACAGGCTTGGAGGCTACTTGTGGCCCTAGGTTTGCGATTCTATTCCTAGTTTAAATTTGTATAGATTTCAACATTTCCCCAGACTAATATATGAGAAGCTAACCCTGGCACATTGCCTCTCCTGGTGAAATAGTGACAGCTGATTTGTGTACATTTCAACTTTGTAGAGTAACGTCAGGCTCATCCTTGCACCCTGTGATTCCCCAGCTCCACTGCACTCGTGTGTGTGTGTGTGTGTGTGTGTGTGTGTGTGTGTGTGTGTGTGTGTGTGTGTGTGTGTGTGTGTGTGTGTGTGTGTGTGTGTGTGTGTGTGTGTGTGTGTAAATCAGACGTACCACTTCAGCAAAAGCTTAGGTCACAATGAACCTGTTCACTTACAGAGAGCAGCAAGATCTGCCACATACCTGTGATCATGCATGATGTTCCACATCATGCAACCCACCCTCTTCTGTCTGAGCTGGCCAAGGCCTCTCCCACCACCAGTCTCTTTTTCCTACCACATCTGCTCATCTGTAGAGCCCACAGCCAAAGCATCAGGAACAGCAGACAACCCCCCCCCAAAAAAAATCGCCAGTGTGCACCTTTTTCTACCCTCAGTATTGGAAGGCCAGGGTGGGGGTGCATGGCAGCTGGAGCAGGGCTGCAACAGTGGTGGAAATTCTCTTCCAGTTTCAGGTGGTAGAAGAGATTGCACTGCTACTTCCTGAAGGCAATAAAGGAGTGGTGAGGAGGGCCTTTCCAGCTCTCTTCCACTTTGGACCAGGATCCAGCTCCACTGAGCCCATTGGGGCAAACAATGCACATCAGCTGAGGTAACAATGGGAGGCAGACCTTGCTTTACTGCAGTTCTCACCAGCCAGCCATCAATGGTGAATCGTGGTTGGTGGGAGCTGAGAGCTTTTTCTCCCAATATGGCCATTGGGAAGGGCGGGGGCGGGAACCAAGACCCGAGAATAGCACAGGTTAAGTCAATGGCCATCCATGGCTCTAACCTTTCTTCCCCTCCTCTTCTTTCTCAGGAACTTCCCAATATCTTCTGCTGCTCGTGGCACAGGGAAAGCGGAGGCTGACAGAAACCACTTCCTGTTACTGCTGCCACTCCAGGGGGTCTAGGGCCCTTTGCATGGCAGTATTAGGAACCCTCCGTGGAGCCCATTCTTTGCTGCAGCATGGAAAAGGCCAGAGTTTTCAGAAGACTGTTTCATCAGAACTGCCCTGTCAGGGCATCCATAGAGCTTTAGAATGGGAGCATCAGGAATGAGGTATCTGTCTATCCCAATCTGAACATTGCTGGGCAGAGGGGTTTAAATCAGTGGTTCTTGACCTTGGGTGACTCAGGTGTTTTTGAACTGCAACTCCCAGAAACCCCAGCCAGCACAGCTGGTGGTGAAGGCTTCTGGGAGTTGCAGTCCAAAAACACCTGAGCAGCCCAAGGTTAAGAACCACTGGTTTAAATCTCCAAGTTAAACTCACCATGTTGGGGATGCTGCCAGGGCCGCAGCTGATATATAGGGATCGGCTGAAAGAGGGGCTCAGAAGTGTTGGGATAGCTGTGAGTGTAAGAGAGAGAGAGAGAGAGAGAGAGAGAGAGAGAGAATGAATATGAGACTGTTAGGGGAGATTGAATGATATCTATGTATGTGAGATACATTTGTGTGTATAGGGGAAAGAGAAATGAGAGGGAAAGAAAGGGTTTTGCATAAGAGAGGAAGGACAGAATGGTTTTGAAATCCTGATGGAAGTGGAGATGCACTTTGGACAGTGTCCTAATCATTGCTGATGTGTTTCCTACTCTACCAACACTACCCAGCTTCAGTGAGCTCCAGCCACCTATGCGTCCAATAACATCTGGAAGGTCAAAGTTGCCCACCCCTGCGTCCGAGATGCCAACGCCCTGGCCTTCTATGTGAAAAGCAGATGTTCTCCCTCTAAGGTGTGGTCACACACACCCCCAACCTGGACAACTATCACAAGCAAAACATCCCAAAGAGCTCAGAGATTTGAGGTGTGGGATACAGCTAGTGATGTCACAAAAGCACCAGTACAACTGTAGTGCAGAGGAAGCCAGTGCTGTTTTGCTTAGCTACAGACGGGAAACAGAGTAGAGTATTTGTCTAGATGGGCGAGGTATAAATCTATTTTTTAAAAAAAAGAGGAATAGGAGCAGTGGTCTTAAATGGAGTCCAAACAATGGTCCCTGTCGGCCACTGCTGTCAACATGGGTTGGCTTTTGTCTTCCTGAGAGTTCCAAGCCGGATTCTTTGCAAGCCCTACCTAGAGACACTGGTGATCAGAATGGTATAGTGGAGCAACTGGGATAGCAACTTTGCCCCAGGGCACCAGTATTTAGAAGGCATCGAAATCTAGAGGCAAATCTAATGGTGAGTGCTAGGAAAATAAACACCAACTCCCAGGGCCTTTTTGATTTTATTTTTTTTCTAACCCGAACCTCCTCCTTTCAAGGGTCACACCGCCTTTTCTTTCCTTCTTTCCCATGAGGGGCTTGCGCCCATGCTTCAGAGTAGAATGGGTGGGAGATGGTGCCACTTGCCCCAGATTGTGGCTCTGTTGGTGATGGAACCTGGGACCTTCTTACGTGCATAATATGCACTCACCACAAATCGAGAGCCCCTCTGACAAAGTGGCGTAACCACTGGCTGGGCTGGCTAGTAGTGATGAGAACGGAAGCGCGACAGCATCCAGACTGCAGCCTGTTCCCCACTTTTGTGCTAAGGAAAAGTGGCATCTGAGATTTTGCCAAGACAAAAGGTTTCCGATGGTGCACAAGAGGAGAGACAGACAGTCTAATCCCTTCCTCCACTTCTAAGGGCCTCCTCTCCTCCTTACAGCAGGAAAATGGTTCAAAAAGAGAAGCAGCCAAAAGCGTGAGCCAGTTCTCAATCTGCCCTGCCTTCTTCCCTTCTCCACAAGGCATTTTCCATCCCAGTTCAAAGCCTTTGAAGATGCAGAAAGCCAGTGAGTGGAGCCGCAGAATTCCACGGCAAAAAAAGAAAAAAGAAAGAAAAATCCAGTTTATCCTCCGCTTTCCTCTTGCTCCTACCTGTCCTGAGTCTCACAACCTGCCCTTTGTTTTCCCCAACACCTGCTTTTCTCTTCAAGCTACGCATTCCAACCCCAATGTCTCCCCCTCCACATCACCATGCTTCTCTCTGACCTTGCTCTCCCCACAGCTGCAGCCAGTTTATCTAACTCGGGGTCTAATTTATGTGGAACACAAATGCACGCAAACTGCAACTTATCTATTTTAGCACCTCACGTTAAACTTTCCCCAGGGAGGGATAATAAAACCTCCAGGCCTTCCATTCCCCTCTTCTCCTCCCCCGCCCTGCACCCGACGCCACCTCTTTTCTCTCTTTTCTCCCCATGCGTGCCTTTCCTGAAATTGCACCTTCACGGCAGACAGAAGGCAGATCCTGCCTGCCCCTCCACGCCACCGGAAAATGGCAGGTTGTTATTTTATCAGCTGTGTCTGTCTAAACAACCTGCCTCTCGTCACCTCTGAGGGAAAGCAGTGCCGAGCGAAGTAGGGAGGGCACAGCGCAGGGGGCATAAATTGAGGGGTTGCTCCCAGCCTGGACATTACCAAGGAGAAATGACAATTGGAAAGACAGAGCGCACCACCTTTAGGAGGGAGCACTGTTAGGGAGGCGGGGGCCAGGGCCAGCCTTACCATTAGGCAACCTGACAGAGCTGCCTCGGGCAGCTTACTTAAGGGGTCCTGGAAGAATAGCAAATGGTTCGTTCCTTAACTGATTATTATTGGACTTTTATTGCCAAGGTGGAGGAGAGGCATTTATGAGATTTTTGCATCTCTGGGGCCAAAATAACTCAACTGACCTTGGATACTAAGGATCCTGACTTTGGGGATCGGGGGGGGGGAACCATTTACTGCTGTGCCTCAGGCAGCAAATGTCTTGGGTCAGTCCTGTGATAAATACACGCGCACACGCACACACACACGCACACACACACGAGAAAAACCCCATTTAGGGCTGACCGCTGAAAGGTCGTCTCGCACACACACACACCCCGAGTGCTTTATAGTTTGCGGCAAGAGAAAACCCAGCAATGTCAGACATTAAGGGAGGCCTGTCTCCCAGAGGCTGCTTAGCATTCCGGCTGCACACGCCAGCCAGCAAGGAGTGAGCGGAGCCCACTCAGGTTTCACAGCACGTCCACAAGTCATTGGAAGGTTTAAGGCCCTGCAAAGGCAAAGCCTGAACGAGGCAGTGATCGAGTGATGGGCCACACGGCAATGCATGCCCGTGCACACCAAGAGACAGTGGGATGGATGGCACACCGAGGAAGCCCCCATACACAGGCTCACTAACGTGCTTGTGCTTGATTGCATGCGCACACACACCCGCACACACACCCGCACACACACACACACACACACCCCACACCAGGGGTGATGGAATCGGAGAAGTGTTATTCTGTTCCAACAGACAAAAATGTATGCCAAAGAAATCAGTTCATTTGTTAGAAGTCCCAAAATCCTTTGAATGTTTTTCTGTCACACACATCCTCGCTCACTCTCTTTCTCTCTTATACTCATATACACTCTCTCACTCCCTCACACACACACACACACTCTGTTTCTCTCTTATTTTTTCTGAAGTGCAAGCATGGAGAAGTATGCATATAAACCTACTAGTGATAAGGACATATTTGAAAACAGGACTCATTTTCAAAATATTTCATGCTTCAACAGCAGATCACATTTTGTCTGTTTGCTATTTTTCCCCATCATTGTTGTCTGCTTGTTAAATTTGATGCCAGGATAGAGTCAAACTGGATGATGTTGTCATGCTGAAAGCAGTAAAATGAGAGCCAGGGTGGAGTCCACTGTCAGCAAGTGCCCTAATCTCAGGAAGAGTTGTTTGTGACTATAGAAGTTTAGAATCAGCAGGTTAAATCAGGATAAACATATTTATAATAATATAATAATGATACAGTATTGGAATTGCAGAGCTGGAAGGGACCCTGTGGATCATTGAGTCCTTGTCAAGGAGGCTCACTAGGGAATCGAACTCCCAACCTCTGTTTCTGCAGCCAGAGTCCTAAAACATAAAGCTGTCCAATGGAAATCAGGGTGCTTCCCAATAAGGGCTCCTAACTGTACCCATCACAAGATATTATCCAATTATTGCATGATTACTGGATTTTCTTTAGTAAGAAAGGAGACAGAAACAGCAGAGGGGGAGGAAAATGGAAGGGTTGCATACAAAAATCTGATAATTTTGCCACCAAAGAATGCTAACTGCACAAGAAAAGCTTTGTCACACTTGCAGCTAATTTTCATAGGGGCTGCATTCTCTGTCAATGGCTATCAGGCGTTCTGACCACTAACAAGTCCATCAGAGTGTCTGGGTTCTATAATGGCAGAAACAAAACACCCACTTTTTCCAGAAGGCCATATACATGTTAAAATAGCTAGGAAGGGTGGTTAAAATACATGTGTCTGGGGTTACTATTTGCATGCCAATATGTTACAGATGAGTAATCCTCCACAGACAGAGTCTATAGAAGATACGAGTGGCATCACGCTTGCAGATGGTCAAGGGGGTGGAAGGATCATTTTAATTGTTACAACCCCCTCCCCCGTGTTCCCCAAGTATGTCCACCACCAGTCGAGCCCAGGTACACATGCACTCACACACTCATTACAACAGAATAATAAAGCATAAGTATCCGAATATTAAGGCAAGGCATTGTTTGCTCCCATCTTCTTCAGTGATTCTGAATTAACAGTAGTTCTCATATACAGAGTATTCCAAAGGGATGGGATAGTGGAGGGTGTTGTCTTTCAGGTTCAGGCTGTGAGGTGCTAAGATGCCAAGTATATAAAGCCAGAAAAGTCAGTTCAAAGGCCCACCTCCTCCAGTGGGTACCTACTCAGAGGCAGTGCCTGGAGGAGGCAGGGCAGGGAAGCCAGGCTGCTGCCTCTCTGAGTGGGCACCTGCTGGAGGAGGCGGGGCTTTGAAGCGATGGATACCTGTTCAGCCACTAAATGAACCGCAGGAACCACCAAATTGGCAGTTCATGCTCATCTCTAGTACCCAATTTTGCATAGGATGAAACAAATTTTGGTATTATAAACCAAAGTTTATCAAGCAAGGGTATGCGGCTGTTAGACTTGGACATAGCTTGCCCACTGCTGGCACCCTGAATTGTGTTGCCTGCCCCTAGGCACCTCAATAGCTCCATGAAGGAGCAGTCTGCCCATTAAATGCCCGATTGTGGAGCTGTCCCACTCCAGGGGCCAGATGCATACAGGTCCTCTGGTTTCATACTGTACTGACTCAAAGTGAATGTGCAGATTAAGGAAGTCTGCCATCTCTTGAATGAGGATGGTGGTGCAGTCTTCAAACACTGACTCTTAAAACTATTAAAATTAATTGATGTGCTTCAAGGGCCAAGTGAAACACTCGTAGGGGTCCTTTAGTATGCATGCCAAATTTCAAGCATCTAGGTTTTCACGATGTGGGAATTATAGCTCTCACTGACACACAGCCATTATTATACTGTAGGTTTGGTTTGCAAGGCAGACCACATGATATTTAGAACTGAAAGAGAGGCATACTTTCCAAGCCAAAGGCATATGATATGAAACAACACATTAACATGCCTGCATATAGATATAACACTGACAAAACAAATATTGCATGTACAGTCTGTTTAAAGACCTCTACACAGTATGTGCATGCATATACTGTACTATCCAGAAATGTACAACTCAGCTTCTTACTGAATGCACACACATAGGTGAATTAAACATGTGTTTTACACACATGAATTAGTGTTTTACACACACCCTTGCACAATGTCACCCTGGGCAAGTGCTGTCCACTCTACTTTGCATGCATGTGGGAAAGATTGCCTTCAAGTGCATGATTTTGATTTAGCCACTGAAAAAATCAGCATAAAAGAAGGTGTTAGAAATCTAATTAGTTTCAGGGCTTCTTCCATATTTATATATTCATTTTAGTTTCCTTTTAAAAGAACATTGGAAGCAACCTTATTTTGAAATGTATCTCTGGGCCACAACATGGACCCCAGAAACCTACTCTTTAAAATAAAAGAGGGAATTTCCTCAGTTCTTTGTAAAAATGTTCAGCAAGACAAAACCTCAAAAGTATGTTGTGTATTCTAACTTGGAAAATCAAAAATTAATAATTGATCCTGCATAACACATAAGGGTTCCTAAAAAATTGCAGACAGGGTGACAGAGGAACAACAGATGAGAGCCTAATAAGACAGAAAACACTGGCAGGCAACAGCCAGATCTTCACTCCTGTCCAGAGATAGCCCATGAGCAGCCTCTGGGCTGGAAAATAAAGTCCCTTCTCCAGTTGGTGAGTGGAGAGATAAGCCAGAGACATCTGAAGCCTTAGGGTTTGTACTGCAAAGGGCAATCAGTCCTAAACAACCTTGGCATTGCGATGAGATGACTTTTATGTAACCACTGGACCACCTTCCCTGACAGTAGCCACCCAAATCTCCTTATCAAGCTAAAAGGACTTGAAATGAAATATCAGCATCATGCAAAAAAAAAGAAAGAAAGAAAGAAAGAAAGAAAGAAAGAAAGAAAGAAAGAAAGAAAGAAAGAAAGAAAGAAAGAAAGAAAGAAAGAAAGAAAGCAGATCATCCATTGAAAGGCAGACATTCTAACCACCCAGCTCTTAAAAAATAAGGGGGTGGGGGCAAGCGGGGAGAGGAAATCCTGCTGAAAACGGGAGGAAGGGAAAAAGAAGGTCATTGCTTCCAAAAAAAATATTAAAATGTCCTCTTTCTCTCTGGTTCGGTGATAACAACCCAAGGAGCCTGGAAAGAGAGGAGGAGGAAGGGGAGAGAGGCGAAATGGCAAGATAAGTTTCATTTAGGCGGATGGGTGAGCAGAAGAGAGGAGGGGGGTGTCAGGCAGAGAGAGAGAGAGAGAGAAAGGGAGCGAGAGAGAGAGAGAGAGAAGGAGGGAGGGAGGGAGGGAGCGATGAAGAATAGCAGCGGAGGGAAGAGTGACTCTTTGCATATGTGCTCTTTCAGCGCTCTGAAAAATATCTTTCGCCGCGGCGGAGGCGAGAGCGGCGTGAAGGGCAGGCGGCTCGCCGGATTCTCCTTCCCTGTTGTAGTTTTGCTTAACTCTATACTCATTGTATCAAAGAGCTAGCGGTGGGACAAGCCGTAAAGATGAGTTATTGGCCCGCGACAGGCAGAAATATAACATCATGGAAATGCTAATGACTCCGCGCTGCCTTTCTTTATGGCGAGTGTAATACAGACTTCAATCATAAAAACAATCTTCCAACATTTTAATGGGCTCCATCATGCGCACGCTTGTCCGTATATTTGAAAGATAAATCAAGGCCCCCAGTTGGAATGAATTTCCCGTCAAACGCTGCTACTCGTTGGAAATTGATTGGCTTTAAGTCTGGATAGTTTTCACAGGCAGGTCTGGCTGGAGAAAGGGGGGGAACCGGGGAGCGGGTGTGTGTGTGTGGAAGCAAGATGGGGGGGGGGGTCTGCTGAGAAGATGGAGGTGGGGCGAAATACAAAAATCTATCCTTGGCCGCTTGGGCTTCTGCGACCGCCATCTTGATCGCCCGAGGATCTGCTCTGGCTGAGAGAGAGAGAGGATTTAAGGAGTGGCTGTCGCCTTCCTCGGGGTCCAGGGAATAATAATGCCAGCCACCCACCCGCTCCTACGCCCCTGCCATCCTTTTCCCCCCAGAAGCCTCCGACGGCTCTCCCATCTCTCTTCACAAAGGAAAGGATGCTGCTGACTTGTGGCGCAGGCAGGCGAATAAATTCTCCCTGGTTACTTAATCCGCTCTGCCTTTGGCTGGGTTGGTCCTTTGTGGGCTGAGGGAGGGGAGAGGGAGGGAAACCCACTTTTCTGAAGTACCCCCGGGGCCAGTTGCCTCCAAGGGAGGCCTCTTGAGAGATTTGCACCAGGATTCATTCTCAGGTGGGGTGAAGGACAAAAGGGAGCCTCCCCTGCTTTCCAGGAATAGATGCTGACCCTGCTCCAAGTTTCTTCAACACTGGGGGCAGGAGAGGCAAATAGGCAGAAGCCTGGCTGGAGACCCACAGGGTAAGCCATGCAGTACATGTGTGTGTATATATATAGATGATAAACGCAGGTTTCGGCTGGCAAGGGTGGAAAATTAGATAATTCTGAAAGGTCCAACCAACAAACTCCACCCTTCCTTCAAGTGGATTTCATCAGGTCAAGTAGAATTGTGGAAATCAGGGATGGCAAACCATCAGTTCACCCCTTCAGTCTGGGTCTTCTGTGAATTTTCCCTGATTCTGAATATGATTCTGAATACATCGCCATCCCAATATGCCCACAAGTTGCCTCCAAGCCCCATTCTGTGACACTGCAAGAGGCACAGGCTATCTCAGAACCTTGGCTTTCGGTCCTAATGAGCGCCTCTCCGGTTGACCATCCACCCACACACGTGCGCATCACCCAAGAGCCAACCGGATATTAAAAGCCATAAACTATTCCACCCAAGTCTTTCAATCAATGCTCACAAGTCAATTCCGTGGTCCCCAACTCAATACTCACATAGCTAGGCTTTGTGATTATTTCTCCTAACGTAGACTGAGGAAAAACCCCTTTGGACAAAGGATGTTCTGAAGTGGAATCTTCAATCAGGTTTGCAATGCAAACATAAAAACTCAATTGGCCAAAATAGACATTTGTGTTACAAATGGCTCTTTCCCCCCCCCCTTTCTATAACCTGAACACTTTTTCCTGTGAGACTTGTATAGGCTTTGATCCCCTCCCATGCACAAGGGAAGGTTGTGTGCAGACAGGTTTCTAATGCCACAGAACACAGAGCAGCCATTCTGAACCTTTTTAGAAAAAACCTGGGCCATAAATAAGCCACCCAGAGACCTTTGGGTAGAGTGGGCAGCATATAAGTTAAATAAAATAAAATAAAATAAAATAAACACAATATGAAAGAAATACAGTACTGTATAGGACTAATCAGGATTGTGTAACACAAGGAAGCTTATAAGGTGGTGTGTGAAGAATTGTTTCCAGTCTGGGGGGGGGGGCCTTCAAGGGTTCCAGGGAGCCCTAGGGGGACACATGCCCCTTGTTGAGAATGGCTGCTCTAGAGAGCACATGGATATGGACATCAGCATGGACACAGACATACCCTCTTTTTCCCTTCCCTGCTGGGTGCCCTCCCTAGATGTTTTGGACTGCATTGTCCATCGTCCCTGATCACTGACAATGATAGTGGGCTCATGGCATTTGTAGCTCAGAACAGCTAGTGGGCACCCGATTAAAGGAAGCTTATCTAGCACCTGGCCAGATGTTTGCAGGGCTAAACCCACAGAGAGAAATTTACACACACAAACTCACACAGTTCCATCCACACACTACCCATTTCTTCATACACATCCATATATGTACACTAGAGATGGGCATGCATGGTGATTCATTTTGATTCGTGATTTGGTAAGGTCGATGAATTATGAATGTACAATTGACAGATCCATTTATCAATTTGTTTTTTTACTGTAAAACTCTGTAAAATGGTCACCAAGCACCTAGAGACACCAAATTGACAGGGAAGCTTCCCCTGACTCTCTTCTACATGCCCTGCAAGTTTGGTGATGATTGGGTTTTGGACATTCAAGTTATACATCCACAAGGAGGCCCCCTTGAGGAGAGTTTGCCCCAAGCACCTAGAGATACCAAAATAACACAGAAGCTTCTACTGACCCTCCTCTACAATCTCTACAATCTCTCCTTTGGTGAAGATTGGGTTTCATACATCTGAGTTATACACCCACAAACTGAGCCCTCCTCAGGAAAGTGCCCTTTAGCAGCTGGCTTGGGGAAACCTACTCTTCACCAAACGTGGAGGGATTGTAGAGGAGAGTCATGGGAAGCTTCTTGGTGATTTTGGTGTCTCTAGATTCCTGGGGGGAAACTTTCTGGGGGGCACTCTCTGTGGTTGTCTACTTCAGACATCTGAAACTTAACCTTCACCAAACTTGGAGACATTGTAGAGGCAAGTAAGAGGAAGGTTACTTGCAATTTGGATGTCTCTATGTCCTTTGGGAGCCATTTTATAGCCAAACAAATCAATGAATAAAAATTACTAGATATTCATTGATTTGTGATTCATTGGGGGCATTGGTTCATACAAATATGAATCAACAAATTAGGAATTTTTGAATGAATTTGATGATTCATTTTTTAAAGTTGTGTCCATCTCTAATGTACACCTTTTTACCATTATCACTTAAGCTTCATTAGTTTCATAGTAGATCCTATGCTGCTACCCATTCTGCTGTGATTTATTTCCCAAAACTTCCTTGTTTACTACTGAAGAAGCATCCTTCGAACTTATTGACATGCCAGCCAATATCCTAGGGATATTTTATTGGAAATTGGGACTGCCTTTTTGTGTTAGCATACCTGCTGGAAAGGGGAAATAAGACGGGCAGCCCAAATCATCAGTCATTGAGCCCTAGCAAAGATTGTCAAGGCCTCACTATGTTTTTTTAATGAGTTCTGAGGCTACCCAAAATCACTAATGGCTGCTGAGTATTTCCTAATTCTTAAGGCTCACTGGGGTGTATGGTGAATTAGGTGCAGTAGCAATCCTGCTCCAGGAGGATATACGCATCTGTGGCCTGTTTTTTAAAATAAATCATCACGGAAACACTGGTAAAGCATGGAGACAGGGCCATGCCAAGGAGAGACATGAATGAAAAGGGGCAGGATTTGAAATGAGAAAGTGGTGAGTCAGATTTGGCCATGAGTCAACAATTCCCCAACTTTCTATTAGACAATGCTGTGAATAGGCACAGGAGACACCAGCAATCAGGTACTCTTTACCTGGTATTCTCACATCAAGAAACAAGAGTCACTCACATGCCACTGCATGCCCATAGATATACTAGAATTAGCCAATGAGATCCCCATTGGCATTTACCAAAACATAACTGATAGAAGAAGGAAGGGAAAGAAGAGACTGTCAAACTGATTCCAATTTATGATTACCGTATTTTTCGTGTATAAGAAGCCCCCATGTATAGGACACCCCCCACTTTTCTAACCCAAAATTAAGAAATCTAAGTGGGGCTTAGCAAGTGTAGGGGGAAAGGGATCAGAGCACTGCACGATTGCTTTGATCCCTGCTTTCCCCCTTCGTGCTAAGCCCCACAGGGCTTAGCAAAAGGAGGGGGAAAGGGATCAAAGCAATCCCGCAATTGCATGATCGTTTTGATCCCTTTCTCCCTTATACATTCATGGGATTGCTTTGATCCTTTCCCCCTCCTTTTGTTAAGCCCCATGGGACTTAGTAAGCAGAGGGAAAAGCAAGCACTTTGATCCCTGATTTCCTTTTGCTAAGGCTTAGCAAGTGGAGGGATTAAAGCCCTGCAGGATCACTTTGAATCCTGCTTTCCCCTCTACTTGTTTTTTCTCTCTTCAGCTTATTTCCGTGTATAAGACAACCTTCAATTTTTAGTCTAAAGATTTTAGACAAAAGTATAATCTTATACAGTGTTTCAATGGGCTTTTTTGTTTCGCTTGACGAGGATTTCGCTTAACAGCGATTTCAACGGAACGAATTATCCTCGTCAAGCAAGGCACCACTGTACATGGAAAAATACGGTATATTTCCCAGTGTTTTTATAGCATTCAAAAGTGGTTTACACTTCCCTTCTTCTGTGGGCACTTTGGGGCTGTGCAGCTTGGCCAAGGCCACAAAAGCTGCCTCTTCTCCCAGGAGGCACAGTGGGGAATCAAACTCCCAACCCAGGCTACATGCTCTAACCCACTAAGCTATCCAGCAAACTATGTACATCATAGCGCATTCAAAATGTTAATCCAGGTGCAGTCTTTGAAACCAATCTTACTTTTCTTTAAAAAACAACAACAACAACACTAGATTGCTAGCTTGGGTTTACACTTGGGTTGTCAACATTACAAAGTCTAGCAGCCAGATTCCATCATTCTGAATCCGACAGCGGGTTGCAGCCCCTTCCTGAACCTGGGAAATGCAACAAGAAAAAGAAGCAAAGAGGGGGAAATAAGTTTCTTGTCTAGAAAACTAGAATATTTTGGAAACAAAACAAGTCAAGACAGGTGGTTTAAAAAGAAAATCACCTTTTCTGGATGGTTCCTGGAGAATATTCCCACCTAAAACTGGAGGGGAGGGCAGGGGAGGAGTTTGCTTTTCCCAGGGACTGCAAAACTTATGGAAGAGAGGATTAAATGTAAACCGCTGGCTATATGTCCCTCCCACTACTTTACTCAGCAAGCCAAAGTCTGAGTTCATTAGAAAATATGCCAGCAGATATAACTTTTAAGACTGCAAAAGTGCTCTAATTTCTGTTCAAACAGATTTGAAGATTTATTCTTGGAAAGAAATCCTTTGCATTTCATTTGCACATCAGAGAAGCATGACTCATTCTGGCATTGGTCTCATCCCGTTTTATTCGCTATAATAATACTACTAATACCATTATAATTACCGGGATTACGGCATCAGTTCACGGCAGTCAATTGGCCCTGCCTATAAATATTGTCACCAGGGATGAAGTTAAAATCTGAAGCCAATTGGGGTGGCTGGGAAAAGAAGCCAGTCAAAAGGAAGCAGCCACGGGCAAGCTCAGACGGTAGCTTTCCCAGCAGCCATGTGAACCGCTCCCTGTGTCTTGGAAAGCACACTTCTCCCAAGACCCGTTCCTTGTTTTTGCCCTAGTACAGGCCCAGCGAAGGATGCAGGTCACTTACCCTTTGCCAAAAATGCAATAACATTCTAGCAAAAATGAGAACAATAAATGATACAGACTAGTGTTACATTTCTATATACTAACTCATAATCTCTGGGTAGCTTTAGAAACCATGACTGTTGGCTAAATCCCATGTTAACTGTATCTAGGCTAAAGCCACTGAAATGTGTGCGACTTCTTAAAAATTATCGATTTCACGCTGGAGGTATGACTAACACTGGATTCAACCCTATAATTTAGAAATATATAAGGCATCTCACGATTAGCTGGAGGACCATGTGCCTGCTAAGTCTGCTGTCTGGGTCTCTACATTGGATGAACAACTTGAAGGCCCCTCCCTTCTCTCCCTTTCTCTTGAAATTGAAACTTGGGCTAAACAAATGTTCAGGCAGACAACAACGCCTTCCAGCAGAGGACCGTCTTCAGTAGAATGGAATGCATGGCCACAATGACCCTAAATCCACAGAACCCCACCTACCTGCTTCTTTCTCCCCCACATGATGGGATCGTCTTTCTCAGTTGACCTAACTTTGCTCCTCCAACCTATGTTCATGACTCAGTCCAGTCATTTCACTAAGAGGTGAATCTACCACTGATGTCGCTCTGCTCCCTCTGAGGCTTCACTGCTTGACTGAAACAAAAAAGAATCTATAAACCTTGTGGCTGCAGGACGTCCACTGCTTTAAATGCCACATTGCTCCCTTTTAAGGAGAAAGGTGGGATAAAAATATTTTAAATAAATATATGCTAAATAAATGGAAGCCATGTGTGAATAACTTTTGAGCAGTCACATCGTCATGTTGATGTCAAAGTATCAGCTATGGGATATGGTTACAGACAGAGATAGGGACAAAGTGCTCTTGCTTTGTGGGTTGTCAAACTTTGATCCCTTCTTTTCCTCTTCTTGCTAAGCCTTGCGGGGCATAGCAAGGGGAGGGAAAGCAGGGATCAAAGCGATTGTGCAGGCACGGCTGCGGGATTGCTTTGATCCCTTTCCCCCTCCTTTTGCTAAACCCCGCAGTGCATAGCAAGAGGAGGGAAAGCAGGGATCAAAGTGATCCCACAGTGGCTGGGGGATCCCTTTGATTCCTATTTGATCCCTTCCTTCCTCTTCTTATGCTGCGTGGACATAGGAAGAGGAGGAAAGGGGAACCAAGCCATCCCCCAGCCCTGGGAGTGGGATTTCCTCCCGACAGGTTTTAGCAAGCCACCAGAGGGAAAACCCCTCTCTGCTTATGCTCCCAAAGGGGCATAAGCAGATAGCGAATGACAGGATGAATATAAAAGGGTTATATTTGTTGCTTGGTATTCATTGGGGTCTCTGGACCCCAAGAATATGAAGCAATGAATATCTGACAAATCAGGGATATTTAACAAATATCCTGATTAATTGTTATATTAGTCCCCATGTGTAGCTAGAGATAATAAAGTCCTTTCTCTGGGGGATATTGTATATGTAGTCTGTTGTTAGTCTGTGGAACTCCTTGCCACAGGATGTGGAGATGGCATCTGGCCTAGATGCCTTTAAAGGGGGATTGAACAGATTCCTGGAGGAAAAGTCCACCGCAGGTTACAAGCCATAATGGGGATGTATAATCTCCAGTCTTAAAAGGAAGGTACCTCTAAATGCCAGATGCAGGGGAGGGAAATCAGGAGACAGGTATCGAGTTGTCTCATGTGCTCCCAGAGGCATCTGGTGGGGCCACTGTGAGATACAGGGAGCTGGACTAGATGGGCCCTTGGCCTGATCCAGCAGGGCTCTTCTTATGTATACAGTATTGTTGAACTACTGAAGAAAGTGTGAAGGTCTTAGAATCAAATCTTTCACACATCTAAGCATTTATATCTTTCAGGAAAGGCTATCTACTACTTTTAAACTTCCTTTTATGGGGACAAACAAGAGCCAAAAAAAAGTTCAAAAATGAAACTTTGATGCTTTTACTGCTGGGTCCCTCTAATTAAGATGCTGATTAAAACGTTCACTGTCAAACATGGAGACTGAATAAGTTTGCCTTTTTCATTACAGCTCCCAGAATCCCACAGTCAGCATGGCCAAGACTGGGTATTATGGGAGTTGAAGGCCCCTCACCCCCACAAAATAACTTTTCCAAGTTCTGGTACTTTATCCATCTCCTCATCCATCTTGTAACGGGGGGGGAGGAGAGGGGAGGAAAGCATTTTCAATATTATACTTATAATACTGTACAGTTTTGTCTTATTTGTTGCTCCATTTTTGCTTGTTGTTGTATGCAATCACATGGCATCCCAAAAAAAAAGTATCAAAATTATCCTGACCTGTTTTCTTTTCTGTATCCCCAATTCTTTCTGAAAAATAAAAAAGATGTTAAGAAAAAACAAGAGAGAACTTTATCTCAGTCTTGCCACCTTCACAGGTGTGTTTGATGGGTACACAAGAGAGAGCCTTCTCTGTGGCTCCTCTCAGACTCTGGAACTCCCTCTCACAGGAGACCAGATGGGCCCCATCTTTGCTGTCCTTCCACGAGCAGGCAAAGACCTTCCTCTTCAGGCTGCCCGAGTGGGTTTTTTAAATGCATTGTTGTTCCTTACTGCTTCGACTATGTTTTGGTGTTGCTTATGTTTTTTAGTATTGTACATCTTGATCCTTTTAGTATTGTATACTCACTGTTATGAGCTTTAAATGCTCTCTTTTAATAATCTGAGTTGACTTGGGTCCTTTTTAAGGAGAAAGACAGGGTAAAAATATTTGTAAACATATAAATAAAATAAATTCTGGCACGTGGTACTATACTGTAGTAATGACCACTCAGAAGGCTGCCCTGGGTTGATGCAGACTTCTCTAGAGCGCACCCTGGCACTTAAATTGCTGTCATCCTTCCCATAGAAATGTTTAATTATTTCAGGAAGGTGCATTTCAAATGTTCCCACATCAAGCTACCCTCCTTCCCCACTACCCTTCTCTGCTGTTATCACCCCTCTCTTACCCACCCCTTTCACTGGGATTCAAAATAATTGTTTTTTTAAATGTTTAGCAAGTGAACTAGCACTGAACTGAAAAGACATGAGACCCATTTGGATCAGTGCTGTATCAGTTTCGTGCTACAAAAGGCGAACAATATACTAGATACTAGGGGGAATCATGTGTTTTAGAATGTGTTTTACAAATATAGTCTACAAATTGCATTGCAGTTAAGTCCTTGCTAACGTGAGTGGGGAACAGGCAAAAGGGGTGCAGTTCACCCCCGTAGCACACATCACTCTGAGCGTCGTTAGGGAGGTCATCTGGACTACTGCCCCGAAGCCCAACAGAAGCAACCACACAGGTCAAAAGCAAGCGAAAACAATGTGACTGGAAACACTGCAAAACAACACAAACCTTCTCAGGCGGATGAAATATATGGCATGCTTATTCCTCCAAAAAAAAAAAAATCAGATCTGCTCGCAACTAGCACTAACATCATGGAGTCAGCAAAATAAACACCAAAAGGAATGATGAGGAACACAGCCCAAATATGGCACCCGTAAGGCTTGGAGAGGAAAATGAAACTGCATCCTCATCTTCATGGTTGTCATCATCCTTCTAAGCCACCAAATTGATTCTAAAATCAATCCTCCCAGTTCCCTACGTGTAAAATACTCAGACATGGTTTACCTGTCCCTCCTTCTGGTAGGGCTCTGGGAGTATTCAGCTGGCCCAAGGCCCCACAGGTCCCAGAGCACAGGCCCCCCTCAGCCACAGATACTCCGGGTGCATTTGTCTGGCCTGTCTCTCCCAAGAGGTGCTGTGAGGACCTGAAGTCCCCAGGCCTAGATGCACAGGCAGGCAGGCTGAGCAACATCATGTGTGACTCACATGTAACCCTGCCCACAAGCACCCCTGATGATCACACAACTACTGTATATTCTTCACAACACCCTCAGCACTAATTTTAACCCTGTCTTCAGTAGCAAAGAAAAACCAGGGGACATCTCCTCTGGTTGCAAAAGAGCTGCAACCCCAGCACAATTGGCAGAAATGAAGAGTGGCTTTGCATGACAGATAATCAACATTTATCATGTTTGTTTGTTTTTCAATGATGGTGCAAAAAGGCAGCAGAGCGGGAAAGGGCGGCTGTCCATCTTCGGGACTGGGAAGAGCGGGCCGCTGGCAGTCTAGGGCCTGGCTCCCGGCCACATCGTCCAGAGATGTTTCTGGGTGAGTGGAGCTGGCCAGCTTCCAGTGGATTTTTTTTATTTTTATGGGCCAATAAATGCCAACTCTGCTCTTCGATGAAGGGCTGAATGGGGAGGCAGTGAACTGAACCGTGGAAAGCTGATTTTCCTCGACTACAGCCACTCCATTTGAGCAGCTGCTGGGAGCCCCGTGGAGGAATCCTGGCATTTCCTTCCCCTCAGAGGAGAAGGGCTTTTCTCTCTCTCTCTCTCTCTCTCTCTCTCTCTCTCTCTCTCTCTCTCTCTCTTTCTCTCTTCCAGTTTGATCTTGTGTTTCTCATTCTGCCTACCCCAAAAACAAGTCCCAGTTAAGTGAAACCCCACCCTCCACCACTGTGCAGCATTGTGCAACAACCAGAAGATGATGAAATGACTGTATTTGAATAAATGTAGACTGTTGTACATGAAAAAAATAAAACATCCCCTGAAAATGAACTCTAATGCTTTTTTGGAGCAAAAATTAATATAAGACCCTTTCTTATTTTCAGGAAAACACGGTCGTATAATCCGTTCTGACTGGCAAGAATGGCTGTCCAAGGATTCTCCCAGAGGACTGAAAGCCCTGCTTCTGAGGGAGATACAGTGCCTCTGAGAAGACCTGAACTAGAAAGCCTCCCACTTGGTCCAAGCAAAGAGCTCCTGGGCATATGATCAATATTCTTTCTACAGAGTCAGATCACCCATTGGGGCCTCGCCAACGTCTTGGGCAGGTCTCGCTCAACCCTGCAAAACCGGAGATCCTCTTAAGCAAAAACTGCTCTTGGGTTCTTCTCAAATCATAAGCTCAAACTTGGACTTGTAGAGCAGGAGTGAGGAACTTCCACCCTTTAGGCTAAATGTAACAGGGATGTTGGCACGTCTTTGGGTTGAAGTCCTGAGCCCAAGTCTGAGTCTTTGGTACCAAGTCCCAAGTCCAAGTCCCTATTAAAAATAAACTTTTCTTCCCAGAAGAAAAGGGAGGGGGATGGGTGGGTTCTGAGTCACAAGTCGAGGCTGAGACATTGGATGGAAAACCCGAGCTGAGTCTGAGTCAAGTCACTGGTGCAACTTAAGTCTGGCTTGACAGTGAGTCCCATGACTTGTGTCCCTATTCCTGAAATACAGTCCTCTGGGTCTCTCAGTCTAGGCCTCTGCCCACCTACACCCTCAAAAGTCTCACTCCTCATCACTAAGATTTATTTACAACTTCTTGTTCTGTCTACAAAGCTAACGGAGAGGCATCACTTGCATAAGCTGGGGAATAACCATGTTTGGATGCACATTTATTTATTTATTATTTGTTTGTTTACTGAATTTATATACCACCCATTTAATGAATACACACTATGTACAGGATAAAACACGAACCCTTACATCTTCACACCCCAAGCTCCACCCCCATGTAATGACATATGTTGTTGTTCTTGCACACTAAATAAGGTTAAGGGTCACTCTCCTAATGCTACCCACTTCTGACACTAGCCATGTGCCTGCTGTTGGAACATCTCTGGCAGATTTCAACAAAGGTTATGCAGACTTCTGCGTGCTGCAGGCTCTCCCTAATCCTGCCCAATGTTTAATTGTCTTTTTAATATATCGTTTTGTGTGGCATTTTAACTACCTGTACTAGTTATTGTGGTGTGATTTTGATGGTTGTGAGCCACCTTGGGTCCCCTAAAGAGAGAAAAGTGGCATATAAATTAAATAAATAAATAAACGGAACCACCCTAAACAATAAAGCCCTTCAGTAGGAAGTTTTTCACTAGCCCGTAGAAGGCACTGCCATGAAAGCATCTGACAGGGCTTCATTCCCTAGAGATCACCTCTGATGGAAAGGGTTCTGTACAAGGCAGTCTGAAGCATGTGGTCACCTCAATGGCTGGTAATGGGAAGTGGCAGCAAGGAGGTGTGTGCCATGAGAACTACTCTCCTCCCCTGAACCTAAGCCTCCTGCCCTGAAACAAAGTGGAAGATGCTGTCCTGCTGTCAAGGCTGAAGACTAATACAACCGGCAGTCAGGCTGGGTTTTGAAAAATGGAATGGAAGGGTGCGCCATCTTGGTTCTTCACCTCCAGCAGCAACATGTCTTTGCTCAGCCTTGGTTTAGTCCACCATATGAAGGCTGCCAAATGGCAAAGAACAGAACACAAAACAGATCCTCACCAGGCGAGCTGAAGGAGATTCGCCGGCTCCAGTCCTATCTTGAAGCCTTGCTGGCCTTTGAGTCAAGTCTAGCTGTATGCTAAGCAAGAACTGCAAAAAGAGGTATTAGGAAAGAGTTGCATGTTCAGCAAAGTCACATGGCAGAATCCATCTATACTGCACCCTTTCAGACTGCAAGAAGGGCCATTATCTTCTGCACATGGGCTTCCCTACATGTAAAAGGAGTAACAAGCCTACCATGGTTGTACCCTATATACAAGTTTTGACATTTTCTCCTTTCATCCTGCCATATTCACCTGCCTCATTCTTCAGGCTACAACAACCACGTGTCCTACTTTACAGACAACAGCTTTCTATCTAAAACGTCCTCTGTTCAAATTGCTATTCTGGCTGGAGTAGAGATTGAGTATACAGAGTCAACAGGAGGAAGAGTAGGGGGACCCTCCAAGCTGCCGATCGATCAGTGTTTACTACCTGGACAGAAGGCTGAGCAAGGAGACACACACATTACCTGGGCACAATTTTTTTCCTGCTGTGGCAAATTACATAGTATTTCTACTTTAATTACAGTCATGAACTCTCAGTTTGCTTCTCTATCTTTACCTGGGGAAATGCAAAAATTGATCCAAATCTCTGCCTGCTTGGCTCTCTTTTCAGTGGTGAAGCTACTTTTTTGGGAGGGAGGGAGGCAATGAGTACATATCTACCTTATTTGGGGCTAGAAAGTCATGTCCTCTCCAGCCAAGCCATTCACAGCCTGCAAGGATTTTGAGGCTGGAGAAAGCTGCCTCCCAAAGAAACTGCATGGTGGAAGATCTTCAGGTCTCTGACATGGAGCAAGACTTTTGTAAATCCAAAGGGCCTTGTGTACTCCTTCAGCACCAAGCCACAGTCAAAATAGTTTATATCAGAATTGTAACAGGGATACCTCGCAAAAATATAAAGTGCTGGAAAAGGTGGATTCGTTATCCCCAGTACTGTTTGGACTGGAGCAAATCTCAGAGGGAGGAGTAAAGCTGAGGAGATACGTGATATTATGGTCCCTGATAATTAACAAGTCTCAGCACTCTGACAGGAGCTATAACACGCCAATTTGGCACAAAGAGCAAATGGCATCATCTCTCCCTGACTCCACCCTGAAGTATAGGCAAAAACCTCCACCACCAGCCCATGGGGGTGGAAGAGGATAATAGGGTATGAAAGAAAGAGAATTGTTATTGTTATTTTTTAAGTGAACAGGACTTGAGGGTTTGCTGCTTATTTTCCTAACGCTCAGCAGTAGCTTCACCTAGTGATTCCAGTGTTATCTAGATAGTTGTGTCCTGGGTCAAAGCTCTAATGGCTCCACCCTAGTTACAGCCCTGACTCTCGCGACATCTCTGCACCAGTGACGCCAGAGATGAAGGTCTTTCTGGCGGGAGTGCACTTCTCTCTGTGTGTCTTGATACCCCTGCTGGCAGCCTTATGCAGAAGCCATACCAGCCGCACTGAGGCATCAAAATCCCCAAAGAACACTCAGCTGCTTCCATTCAAATGCAAATGCCCCCTTATTGTTATGTTAATTTGGTTGTGATTTAAAGAAAACATTCCCCAGTTGGATAGAGACCACTCATCCACATGCTAAACTTTAATATTTTCCTAACTGAGGATGAGGAGGAACCAGTTGCTGATTTTGCTGATTAAAAAAAAAAAAACGAAAAAGAAGAGGTAAATTATGAGGCTGCTAGTTGGGGGGGGGACCCTTTATTAATCACAGATTTGAACTGTCGTTGAATTAGGGAGATGGTAAATCTCTCTTGGCACAAGCCATGTCCGCTGCGGCCTATTAGAAAATAAATCTGGGCAGCTCCAGCCCTCAACCACATCCTTTCCCAAGTCAATTAATCTAGTAATTGGTTTTGAAAGGACATCAAGAGATTATCAGAGACAGATAGTTGGAGGAGGTGGGAGGGGAGTGGAAGAGGCAGCCGTTTTTCCTTCCTAAGGTTTTGGAGTGCCATGCTGGCCATTAAAAAACATGCTCCACTTCAAGGCAGCTAAAAGATGCAACGAAAGAGAGAGATTATCCTGACATTTGTGATTTTGCTTATCCAACGGAAGATATGTCTGAAGGACCACATTTGTCCATGTGATATACAGGAGACCACACTCATCCTCTTCCTCCACCTCAGAACATGATGTATTTTGGAATGCCTCAGTGAAGAAGGGGCCAGCCCTCTAGTCTACGTTACCATCCCGTATTTGAAGTTTCCTTCCATTTGAGAAGTCTTTTATTTAAAAGTAATGTTTTGGTAGCCTGTTTCAGAGTGCATGAGATCATCGCAATGGTCCAAAACATACAGGCACTTGGGTAGATCCGTTTCAACAAACCAGTTCTTGCCATTAAGATCTGTGCTCAGAGCAGGCTTGTTGTAAAGCTAATGAGCCTTAGTTGCCTGTTCAAAACACCCTGTATGGCAGTGGTCCCCAACCTTGGGCCTCCAGATGTTCTTGGACAACAACTCCCAGAAGCCTTCACCACCATCTCTGCTGGCCAGGATTTCTGGGAGCTGAAGTCCAAGAACATTGATTGGGGACCACTGCTGTATGGGACACAGGGACAACTCACAACAGTGTGTTGATGGCAGGAAAGCTTACGTGCACACACACCAAATATTGATTTAAAAACTCACAGAGCATGACAGCTCTGTTTGATGGAATGCTCCCAACAAGTCCAGTTTAAAGATGAAAAACCACGAGAGGGAGAGCAGAAAATGTCATGAATTCTCAGGAAACAGATGGACAGCAAGACTGGGCACACAAACACATGTCAACTTGTCACTGTCCTCCTCCCTATGGGCAGAGCTACTGTAGTTCCATGTATACTCCATTAATTATTTTTACTTGTATATCTAAGTAGAAACCCATATCCATGGGTGATGGTTCCAAGCCCCCCATCTCCACCGATGCTGAAAAACACGGAATTACAGTATAATAAATGAATGCTATACATAGTGTGCTATCTGGCTCCTTCTAGTGGCCTGTTCTGGGAAATTCATGGTTAAAAAAACACAGTATTTTATGGATTTTTCTTTTAATATTTTTAACATTTTCAGACCGTGTATAAATGAACACTGATCCTGCAGATAAGGGGATCCTACCGTGTACTTACAGACTAGCATCTGTAAAATTGATGTCCACATTGCTGTCTGATTCATTTCCTCTTCCTTGAAAATGCTTAAGTAGCCACCTTTGTGAACAACCTATATTAATAGCAATGGGCCACTTTTGACCATTCCCATAAGTGGTTTCCTTCACAAAGAGTCCTTTGGGGAGCAACATTGGTTTCTGCTCTGGAATATGCTGCCTGGGAATGGACCATCTACATGCATGTGTCAGAGAGAGGAAAAGCCATCTGATGAAGATAACCACAAAGCATTTTGCTATTTTTGTTGCAAATACAGTAGCTATGAAACAAATAGACAGATAGACCACACACACACACATATCAGTAAATCATTCCACTGTACCTTCTTGCTTGTATCTTTCTATGGGAATTTTCTAAAAACTGTTTCTTGGAGAGAATTTCCAGACCGAAGGTTTTTGTTGCCTGTGCCAATAGTTGAATATCCACCAACGATGCAGCTCTGAACATACTTACTTTAACTGCTCCATGAAAATTCAGATCTGATTCCGCTACCAGATGACTGTGGAATAGCAACACCTCAGGAATACGAAGGGTCACCCAAGTGGCATAACAACCCTGAAAGTAAGGTCCATTAAAACCAACAATACTTACTCCCAGGAACATTAATGTTCATGTCATTTTTAATCACGCTGGAGATTTTACATTTTCTAAAAAGAAAAAATCTCTGCTGCTTTGAGATCTGTCGTTCTGTGATGATGGTGCAATCCATAAATTCCTACACAAGCTACAATGGAAACCAGTAGTAAAGTTGTGCTGGTGCTTTTCTACAAGCCTTGCAATGTCGCTTTTAAAAAGTAATTATTACCATTAAAGTTCCAAGGGCTTCATAACTTAGTTATGTTTATAGCTAGATATTTTAAAGTAACTGCTTTGTCTTACTCAAAAGTAATGGAATAGTTACTTTTAGTTACATTGAAAAAATCAGCAGAATAGTACAACGGTCTGGCCTGTGGTGCCAAAGACCTCGAAGTAACTTACATGTTCACTCTCTGTTAACTACAAAAGTAACTAAGCAAGCACAAACATATACAGAAAGGCAGCTGTAATCTGTAGCCTGTTGCAGGAGAAACAGCAGTATTGCTGCTTATTAAGACTTGTGAGTTTTATTGAGCCTGAGCTCTGGGTACTGTAGCTTTCCCCTTCATTGGGCTCCAAGCCCATGAAAGCTGATACACACCAAATAAAATGGGTTTTCCTTTAAGGAGTCACAAGACTCTGTTGCTTTTGCTGCAGGAAACAAACAGAGCAGCAGTTAAACTGGAAAGGACTGAGGCAGGGACGTTTGTGGTGACTCTGCGGTCTGGGAGCGGGGAGGTGAATCCCCTCTGGATTGTAGTCTGAACTTCACAGGAGGTCTCCATGTTAAACTCTTAAGCACCTGTAAAGCTCAGACCAACACCCAGCAATGAGATCCCCTCCTCCTCTTCACAAATCTGGCATCGCTGGAGGGAGGTTGTACGACCAGATTACATTATAATCATTGTGTGTGTCTGTTGTTGCAAAATTAATGAATTACAAAGCGCTTTATCATTTTTAACTGGCAATTTCCAAGCCCCACTTGGCAAAATATTTCCAGTGGATGGTAAAAAAATAACTGGAGAGGAGCCTCTGTGTCCATCATCAATCCTGGTTTTGTTTACTTGGTCCGGCAGCCCTGGGTCTATGGAATCTCTAAGAAGGCAGAGCTATTTTGCATCCCCAGAGATAGAAGGAACTGAGCCTGGGAGATACTGCATGGAGTGGCATCCATTGGACCGCCAAAGGGTGGTTCTGCTCCACACACAGGGAAAGGGGCATCCTTCATCAGCTTCTCATTGGCTCTGTGCCAACAGTCTAAGACAGACAAGCACATTTCAGAAAAGAAAAACTCCTGCTCATTGGAGAAGAGAGCGGCAGAGATGTACGACGGCGTCCAACTGCTGTTGAGTGTGCAGTCCTGTCCAGCCACAAGAGTGAAGGGGTTGGTGTTTTCTGCACAACAGCAGCTGAGCATGGACTTCTGGATTTCTTCAGAGGTCACCTTAAAGCCTGCCGGTCGTCCCAAACATGCTTCACATTTTACCAGGTAATGACTCTCTTCATGAATCACTCCTCTTTCTATATTTTTCACCTTGAACAATTTTATGAAGAGTCTCCAAGATGCAACGTTGGTTGCATGTTATTGCTGCATGTAGACCCTGTTCGGGGCATAGAAATGGCTACTTATGGTACCTGTGGTGGGTGTGTATGGGGCAAGGGGGGTGGATTTATTAGGGTTGCTGTTTTGTAACATTCCTGTCGGAGCATGACAGTTCCCCCGCAGTCCCTTTGCCTCAGAGCTGATGAGGCTCGCCTCCCAAGTCAATGACAACTGTGGATCTGCTCAGTGGGAGATGAAATACGATGGCATCCTCCGCTGGGCAGAGGCAAGAGCCTCCCGCTGCCTCTTCTTAACTTAGCCGGGCTCCCTGCCATTTTGGATTCAATTACAATTTTTACACATGCTTTGTTCCGAACCATAAAGGCGAACCCCTGAGTCTCGGAAGGCAGGAAAAACAGCACCGCAGGCTGCTCGTGATTAAACGGTAGGAGAAGCCATTCCGTCTCCCAGCCAAAAGAGAGAAACTCCGTTGGGTTGCTCAGAAATGGCTCTCGATTGTAGGTCAACGGGCCCCGCTGGGAGAATTATTTATCAGAACTTTGGAAGGGCAAACAGAAATGCCAGCCAAGACACATACATGTGCCCCCCACGAGGGGGAGCTGGAGCATAATGTGTTCAGTATGCCCAAAAGCTCTTCTTCGTTCTAGGCCTGCTCCTGAATTCTATGCTACTCTGTGGTTTCAGTCAAATCATCCATCCCTCATTTGCCCTCTGCACCAGATACACAAAGGAGGCCCAGGTGGGAACTTGAATTAACCCGCCATAGCTGAGGTCAGAATCTAAGCTGAGATCTAGATTTTGCCCACCGAGCTCTACCGTGTTCACACGGCATATGTCTAGCTTGACCAAAGGGACAGACTCGTCCCTGCACCAAACCATGTAGGTTTTGTACTTCAGTGAGCCTTAACGGATGTCTTCAGGTTAGCCTTGCCTACCTCACATAGTGGGTGTGCAGATAAAATGAAGGGGGAATCCATTGCCCTCAGGTCCCAGCAGGAAGAGGAGCAGGACGAGGAAGACAAAGACAAAGAGGAGGAATACAACATGTCATACAGGTCGTTAAGGCAAAGGGGCTATTTTTAATTTCCCTTGTGAGATGCACCAACACCATGGAACTGATTTACTCCTTTGGCTTCCACTGTCCCAGGCCACTTTTTTTCTGTGCCTAATGTGAAGTGACTCACTCTTTTCTTCTATCAAATATCATAGAGCATCTCATGTTAACAACCAGCTGTAGACCAAGGTCTCTCCTTCTCAGATGCCAGTTCAGGCACTGATCCTGTGCCCACCGCTCTCACATTAGTATTGTTGCAGGGCTCAGCTGGTGGCCCCAATGCCCCGACTCTTGCTTGGCCCATCACGCCCCCCCTTTGTTCCTGCAATATCTGAGTCATTGTCAGCCAGCTGTTGCCATGCCAACCTGAACTCCGACCCCCTTAATGGCTATTTCAGATGGTTATTTATGACAGCGATTAGACGCTCTGCTGGATTTATGGCTGACCCCACCCCACATTCCCCCTGCTCTGTCAAGGCAGATGGTGGCTGGTTAGACGAAGGAGGATCATGAAGGCCCTGGGCCCTTGGAGAGTAGTCTGATTCACACACACGCCCCATACACAGAGACAGAGAGAGAGACAGAAGGAGCTGCCAGCTGTGACCCTGGTAGAACAGCTGGAGAAAGATGGCACAAGTGTCTCTACTCCCTCTGTAATTCAGAAGATGCACCATGGAGAGGGGGGGCAAGTGGGTATCCCATGATTTCACACTGGCCCCTCCCTGATGTTCTTTCCATCAGGCCAATTAAAGTGATGCAACACAATGGCCATCCACATCACCGTGTAGGGTACCCAAAGCCAGCCCAGGTATTGTGGTGCAGGAGAGGAGAAATCCTGTGAGCAGCACTCATTGCTCCTGGCAGTCACAATACATCAGCATAATATATAACTAACAATATGCTTCTCTTTCATCACTTCCCAAACCTGCTGCCTGAGGTGGCCATTTCACTTTACCTAATGTTAGGGCCAGCCCTGCTTCTGCCTCTTGCAGGATCCTTCCATCTCTCCTCAAATCTTTATCATAAGAGAGAAAAGCATACAAGGGGAGAGTTCTGCTGGATCAAACCAAAGCTCCACTGAGTCCATTCACACAGTGGCCAAGCACCTGCCTAGTAGGAGAATGGCACCAGGACACAGGGCAAGGGCACCCTCTGGCCAGAATCTTCTTGCGTACCTATGCAAATTGTACAACGTCTGGAGGCGAATTGCCCTAAGCCAAGAAATCACCACAGACATTATCACTTGCATGCTGAAGCATGCCATTGAGTACACGACATGTAATCTCTACAGGTGATGCGTTAACTTGAAGCAATTTGCTTCCAAAAGCTATGCCACTTGCATTACACCAGCAGAACTGGGCAGATATGCAGAGGCAGACGGCCTAACTAGCAACCACTGATGGCCCAATTCTCCATGAATCTATCCAAGCTTTCCTTAAAGCCATGCAATTTATCTGTCCTGGATCTCCCATCATTTAGATTCAGTGGATGACCCCAAGTTCTAGTACAGTAGGACCCTCATATCCATGGGATCAGCATCCACTGATTCACTTATCCATGGTATGAAAATACTAAAATGTTTTTTAAAAATCCAATTTACTGAGATGAGAAAGGTCACACACCTGTATTACTAAATGCCTTCCAAGGTCAATGGAGGAACATGGGGTAAAAACATTGTGAGAGCCCCCACCCCCTGTGCTACCAATTAGGCCATACTCTCCTCTTCAGAAAGCAGAGTTGCTGCCTCTGCGGCCAGAGGAGGGCTGCTGTTTATCAGCTGAGGCTAATTCAAACTGATTTTTACTATGATCCTCATAACTCAAGAGGCGCAGGCCCAGCCAGGAGCCCAAGGCATCATAATGATCAGATGCCATTCTCCCGCCAACGAGGAGGAGATGGATCGCTGAGAGCCTTTCTACATGGCTGGACACTCTGCCCGTCTCTCCCCTCCCCCCCCGCCCCTTCCACAGGCATGGCTCCCATTCAGTTTTGTTGAGGGAGACTCAAGACGCAAGGGCAGAGCTGTAATCACCCAGGAAGAAGGAAGGGGACATCATGCCCTCTAATCAGCACACGATGAGGCCTCACAGAGGGAAGGAGAAGTGTGTGGCAGGTAATAAAATCTAGCTGGAGGATGGATGGATAGAGAGCCAGCCAGACAGAAAGAGACATGCAGTAGATGGGGGTGGGTAGAAGGAGAGGGTGTCTGGAGCAGAAAGGGACAAACATGTGGATGGAGGCCCTTCCACCATGGGTGACCCTAATCGCAAATTTCTCTCTCCAGTGTTTTTTTTTTTAAAGAAAAACAACAAAAAATGAGAAAACCACACAAATAAATAAAAGTCGGATTGTTTGGGGGGGCATTCCTATCCTGTCATGCTCTCCTTCACCTGCCCACATTATACAATGGCATGGGTTAATAGTCCTTGCGAACGAGGTTATTTAATTTCTAAATGGTCTGGTGGGTGCCCAGAATCCTGTTTACGTGGACAGGTATTTCAGTGGACAGCTCCTTTCCAGACAATGAAATACAGTTTTGATCACAGTGCTGTATCCGCACTGAGTGGCCCAAGATGTTTGACTGCCTGAGGCAAAGGACCCCACATGACCATCCCCTTCCTTAGTTCAGGTTGAAAAGCAGACTGAGTTGCCTGTTGAATCCAGCAGGCCTGAGGCAGCAGGTCAGAGTTCTGGGGAGCCAGGAAGATGGGGCAGAACCCACCATTCTGCCCTTCAGCAGGGAACAGCTGGAGAGCTCAAGTTAAAAAGCCAAGAGAGTGGCCCTACTGTCCCTCAACAGCATATGCTGCCTGAGGAGATTGGGTCCCCTTCCCTAATGGTAGGGCTGGCCCAGCTTGAATATAATTATCAGCAGCATAAATCTCACCTCCTTACAGTGGCTGGGAAATGCCTTCATGAGCCTATCTATTATTCTATGGGTTTAAAAAGAGAGAGAGGGAGAAAAGTTGTCTTGACATATTGCATATAGGAAGCTAAGACAAAGGGGCATTTAAGAAAACTAGCTTGGCTTGAAGTTGGGGAAAGAAGGCACAATTGGTTAGCACCATAGAGTCACTTTTTGAGGATTTTCACTGCATTCAATCCAAATGCACCTTTCATTTTTTTTTTCTAGAGAAGAGCTAAAAATTCAGTACCATTCAGATGTTTCTGAATACACGTAACCAGGAGTTACATGATTTGTTAGCGAAAACTTTCAGAGAACATCAGTTTTCCTTTGAAGTCTCCTTCAAGGAAGCGGAAGAATGAAGGAGAGAAATAATCAAATTCTGCCAATTTCAAGAAGATAGCTGGTAGGGCACAGCACTGGTTGGCTACCACTTGTGATGTCACCAACAAGCATCCCTCGCAATCCACAGGAGAGCAGGGTTTTTTTATTCATACTTCTCTCTTTTAAAAAAGTAATAATATGACAAACCCATGGGGGGGGGAACGACAGACAGTCCTTCAAGAAAAGAAAAAGGAATCAAGCTAGAGATAGCAACCTCACATCTTCCCAATGTGTTGGACTGCAACCCCATCACATGGACCATCACAGGCTGATGGGAGTTGTTGTTGAAAACATCTGGAGCATGCTAGATGTCATGTTGAAAGTGTTTCCAGATGTCAATTTTTTAAAAACACATTTATAAATTTCTATTCCACCTTTTACCACAAAAGATTTCAAGGATGGTTTAGAAATACTAGGCATATGAAAAAGAATAAGATCAGGCTTCGGGGATCTCAGAGTTCTAGCCAGACATAGATAGGATCCCCATAATCTAAAGCCTACAGACCCCTTTCTCAAATTCTTAATTTGAAGATGGAAACTGTCAAATTTTTTATCTTCCTAAGAGAATAATTTTTTAACTTCGTCTGAGAGATTTTTTTGTGTGCTTAAAAATGTTTCTGATATAATAGAAACAAGGAGGGAAAATGACTCCCTGAGAACATTTCTATCTAGCTGAGGAAAGAGAACGTAATTATTCACACCACTACCATATCTTGTTTTCCCAATTCTTTCTGTTTGGATGCCCACTTCGTCTCCATTCCATTGTTCTAATTCTATTGTTCTAGTTTTCTTCTCGTTCTTCCTCTCCAAAACTAATTGAAATATATCTATTGTTGATGCCTTTATTCTGTCTTTATTCTGTTGAGTCACAAGTTGGCCGTTTCATGTTCTTAGTCTCTTGTCTTGACTCTTCAACTTTGGATAACAGTTCATCAACCTTCCGGTTCTTTTCCTTCTATAACTCATTACCTTCATCTTCGCAACTTCATTCAACCAACAGTATCATGGTTACACCGACAATATTGAGCTCTGTCTTTCTTTTGACTCCTTCTCTGACTCTCTTCTTATGTCAACAGTCTTGCAGCTGTTTCTGCTTGAGCACTACAGTAGTTCATTATTTCAAGCAATATACTGTGTAGAAGTCAGAATTTATTACATATTCCCCCAACCTTCACTTTCTCACTCAGTTGCCAATATCACTTTGCAGTTTTCCCAGCAAGTTAAACTTTCTCTTTGATCTGTTTCTTTCATTCGGACTCAAATTACTGCTCCATTTGTCCGTTCTTTCTCATTGATATTCTTCCCTTTGCACCCCACTGTATCAAAAATTATATTCAGAATCACATTCCATCCTATGTTGGTTATTCTAAGAATTCACTGAAGAACCTGTCTCTCAGCTAAAACCTCTTATTCTAATATTCCTTGGCACTTTCACTTAATATTTCTTTTCTCATGCTTAACGTTTCTTTACCTTTGAAGGGCAACCTCACAACCCTTACTCTAACTTCTTGGAAAGTGCTCGGAAACTTCAGCAGGTCCAAAATGCTGCAGTCAGATTGTTTATTGAGGCAGGTCATAGGGATCACATAACTAACACACTCTAGGAGATAGGGCTGAGTGATCTGTGTTAGGGGTGAGATGTCAAGGGGCATGCAGAGAGGCAGTAATGAGGCAACTCAGTGCATTTACGTACACCCAGCAACAAATATCCTTCCCATATAGGGACAAAACTACTTGAATGATCTCAAGTCCCCGATAAAAAAAGATCAAAACAAGCCAGGGAGACTACGTAGTTCCTCTAACCAAAAATGCTTTCTGTTCCTCCAATAGAGAATAAGACACATACCTATTCTGAGGGGCACCCCTCCATTCAGAGGTACAGAAAAGTGAATGGAGCTTCTCATATCCTCTTAAACAACACATGCCACTTGAGAGCAGTTTTAAAAAAACAAACCACCCTGTTGTGAAAGAATCAGGAGGGATCTTGAAATGACCCCCATCAGGTCACACATGAGCTCCAGAGCATCTTTCTGAGCAGCATAGACACTGGTCCACCCTATCAGAGTCTTCCTCCCTGTAGTGAAAGGTACTGTACTTCTACTAGCACAACTCAACCTATTTCTAGATTTGCGTCTTACCTATAAACTAGTACATGCAGATTGTATGCAAATTTCAGTGTGTGACGTAAGGGTTCATCCAAAATAGTCTTCATCCTGTTCTAGAGCTGAATAAGGCAGTCACACACAAAGGAACAAATTACTTTATGGCTTCCTACATCTGCACATCTAAATCTTGCTCTTGGTGACATCCACTTAGTGCAATGTCTCCTCCATTCATATGCCCCTTTGATTTTGATTTAAAAAAAAAAAAAAAGTGAACCTGCAAGCACAAATCCGTCCATGTTATTCATGCATATCATCTTGTATGTTTGCAGTGGTCTAAGCAGGGCAAAACTTGGAAAATTAGTTCTGAAGTAAGTGAATATAATGACAAGCAAAAGCCATATATCACGGAGCACTTATAGGATGATGTTCTGAATGTGGAGTACCACTGCTGATGAAGTTATGAATAGCTTCAACATGTTATAGCTCTTCAGCTGCAAATACTGTATGAAGGTGCAGGCCATGCACAAGACCTCATGGGAATACAATAGGATCCTTGTATCTGTGGGGGATCGGTTTCAAACCCCCCTCATGGATGCTGACAAACAGCATCCATGTTGTTGTTTAGTCATTAAGTCATGTCCAACTCTTCGTGACCCCATGGACCAGAGCACGCCAGGCCCTCCTGTCTTCCACTGCCTCCCAGAGTTGGGTCAAATTCATATTAGTAGCTTCGATGATACTATCCAACCATCTCGTCCTCTGTCATCCCCTTCTCCTCTTGCCTTCACACTTTCCCAACACCAGGGTCTTTTCCAGGGAGTCTTCTCTTCTCATGAGATGGCCAAAGTATTGGAGCCTCAGCTTCAGGATCTGTCCCTCCAGTGAGCACTCAGGGTTGATTTCCTTTAGAATGGATAGGTTTGATCTGCTTGCAGTCCAGGGGACTCTCAAGAATCTCCTCCAGCACCACAATTCAAAAGCATCAATTTTTCAGCGGTCAGCTTTCTTTATGGTCCAGCTCTCACTTCCATACATCACTACTGGAAAAACCATAGCTTTGACTATGCAGACTTTTGTCAGCAAGGTGATTTCTCTGCTTTTTAAGATGCTGTCTAGGTTTGTCATCGCAAAAATACAGATTACTGTACAGTATTGCAAACCTGATACATAGTGTGATATCTCTAGTGCCCAATTCTGGTAACTTCACCTTTAAATAAATAAATAAATAAATAAATAAATAAATAAATAAATAAATAAATAAATAAACACACACACACACACACACACACACACACACACACACACACACAGAGCATTTCTAGGATTTTTCTTTTAATATTTTTAATATTTTCAGACTGTGGATAAGTGAATCATCAGATACCTATCTTGCAGATAAGGGGGTCTTACTGTATATAGATCTGCTGCATCATTTTTTTACTAGCCTATTTTGACCTCGGTCTCTTGAACACCTCTGTAGAGGCAGGGCTGGGGAGAGATGAGACAGGGAATGTGAGGCAGGCAAGCAGAAAGTAAGAGAGAGAAATGAAAGAAAAATCTGGTGGGGTAGCAAAGAGAAGCTATAGCAGCACAGGAAACATCCAGTCCTGGAATTGAAACATTCTCCTGGGGTCCTAATCCTGCCCCTTGTGCTTCTCCAGAAGATCACCCACGTCATCCCCATGACAATACTGGTCATGGTTTCCTACCATTTGCAAAGTTTCTCCCATTGCAAAAGACTGAAATACCTGTCCTAAGACGTAGCTCGCACCAATCCAAACTTTAAGTAGGTTTTAAGGGGGAGGGGTCACCTTTTCACCTTTGGCTCCCGGTAACTGCTCTGAAATCAAATTCGCCCTTGGGCTGATAGAGTTGCCCCATCCTGGGGCCATAGGATTTGGAATTTGGAATGGCCGATGCACACACTGGGGCCTCCTTCTAGCTGGTGGTGGAGAAGTACAGCTGCTTGAGAACCAGGGTGGAGAGGACATTGCCAACCAGAGTAGAGAATGGGAGGCTACATGGATAAACAGCCTGACCTAGGATAAGGCAGGAGTCTTTTGGAGGCAGTGCAATGCAGTGGTAGCTCATGCCCACTGTGGTTGGCGGAGCAGAAAGCACATGTGGGCAGAGCCAGAGCCAAAGCATACACACACAAGAGGCATTCTCTCTCTACCACACATAAACACATACATACACCCACAGAGGCATGCAAGCATTTGCACACACGCACGCATGCAGGATGGTTGGGGGGGTAGCCTGAGTTGAAGCAGCACTCCCTTACCCTCATGGATGATGTTGTTAGAAAGTGCAAACATACACTATTTCACAATGGGAAGGAGCTGTTCCTTCTTCTGCTCTCAGCACATTGGGAAGACTGCAAGCAAGAGGAAACTTTTCCCCCCCCCACAGGTCCAACCCCTCCCCCAAACACACACACACACACACACACACACACACACACACACACACACTCACACACTCACACACTCACACACTCACACACTTACTTTTCACCTGATCGCAAACCAATTATCCCAGGAAACTTGACCCTGCAAGGGATGAAATACTTTAAGCTGCATCCTGGGTTTTCCCCCTCAGCAATAAAGATGAGTTAACGGCTTTTCTTGGCCCAAAGAGCAGGTGTATAAATTACAACCACCAAAACCTTGGGTTAAGCAAAGACAACTTGATATGGTGCCTGCCTGCCTCTCTCCTTCCCACCCACCCACCCCCCGCCACCCCCTTAGCCCTCCTCCCTGGGGAGACAGACCGCCAGGCTGTTACAAAGGGAACAGAGAGGGGTGGGTTTGAAAGTTAATGGGAAGAGTCGTCAGAGACAGAATGAATGTTCATTACAAATCTTTGTGTACATATGTTTGTGCATGATAAATTGGGATGGGCTCTTTAGTCTCTATTTCTAGGCCAGTGTGTGTGTGTGCATGCATGTGTTTAAGGAGAATTTACTGCTTGTATTTGTCCCCGGGAGGATCTTGAGGCATTTCAGGGTGCGATGGGACATGGGAATCAATGTGGACGGTACTGCCAGGCCCATCCGTATAAAGATCAGAGGTAAAATCTACATTTCTCAACTACCACCTGGTGTCACAAGTCCATTACAGCATTTCAAGCCTGCATTGGTTCAGAAAAGAGTACCTCTCTTTCCCCCCCATCCCCCTCCTCTCACTCACTTACTCACACAAACCACCCATCTTCCAAATGACACCACCTCCAGGACTGAGGCAAAGGCAAGCACAATAAACCATTCCACAATTAAACAGTGCCATCTAAGCGTTATATTGGTTCATGCAATCCCCTGCATCTTTACACAGGTGTCCCCCCCCCCGATTTCTGTGGGATTCTCTAGACCTCAGGGCGCATGTCAAGGGAGTTGCAGCCAGCCCCATCATTTCCCCAACACAGAAGAAGGTTTAGTGACACACTGTGACAAAACATTTCCCCATTCTGTTTTCTACAATCAGGTATTAGGGCAGTGGTTCTCAGAGGGGCAACAGACACCTAGCCTCCGTTCTAGGCTTGTTGTTGTTGTTTAGTCATTTAGTCATGTCCGACTCTTCGTGACCCCATGGACCAGAGTGCGCCAGGCCCTCCTGTCTTCCACTGCCTCCCAGATATGGGTCAAATTCATGTTGGTTGCTCTGATGACACTGTCCAACCATCTCATCCTCTGACGTCCCCTTCTCCTCTTAGAAAAGTTAATTCAGCAGAGACAGCCCCCCCCCCCCCGCATCTCCCAGACAGCAGGGACACTTGCTGGGGAATGCCGGTTGTGCTTAGGAGAATAAGCTTTCCTGGTTCTGCACTGTCCCTAGGTGACCGTCAGGCAGTGTACAAAAAATAAAAGTCATAAAAAAGTGCGGTCTCCCAATAACAATGCCAAAAAGGCCCCTTCTCCTTCTGTCTGGAGCTGCAATCCTGCTGCTGCACTTACCGGTGCTTGGAATGTTTTTACCACAATCCTGCATCCCATGGAGACTCATGACGAGGCAATGTCCCCCTCTCCCCGCAAATATTTTTTTTTAAATATATAGTATCTGAACATACAGGTGGAAAGGTCCCTTCGTCGGACGGGATTTGCAGCTGTAACTTACTGTTGGAACTTTAGAAGAGGCAGTAGCCCTGAACATTTAGAATGCAAAACTGGTATTTCATCAACATTCCCTTCCCTTTCATTCTGTCTCTTAATGTCTGGCAAAGTGAACGTGCCCAAGAAAGAGCTTACATTAAACTACTGTACAATGGTTAGTCTTTAAGGTGCCACATGTTTTTGTATCTTTTGTACTTAGTTTAGTTTCTTTGGAATTTGCCAGATATTATTGCTGCGGCAAGGACAAAAATCTACGTCGTGTGGAACGATATGGGGTGAAATTAAATGTGTGTGTGTCACGGAGGAGAGAGACACGCGTTTTCCCTTTCACACAAGACTCAAACAACATTTCTCTCTCTTTCTCCCACCCCCACCCCCACCCCCCCTTGCATTTCATTGCCCCGCCAAGCCTCGCGGCGGCTCTTCCTCCCTCTTTCCGTGACTTAGGAGGAGCGAAGCACCGCAACTCCAGGCCGGGCCCATAAAATGCCCGGAGATGAATCCACGAGGCGGGTATATAAATCGCTCGCCGGCAAAAAAAAAAAAAAAAAAAAGCCCACAAGATGGATCGGCCCCCATTGAAATTCCGCCGCAGTGATAATTAAAGCGCGCCGGGGCCCGGGTGCTAAATTACGGCCTCGCCGAGCTGGCGCGGCGGATGGCGGTGGTGGCGCACCTCGACTCGGGGCCCAGCCCAATGGCTCCCCGGGCCGGCCGCGGCCTTTTATGGCCCACCTGGGTGCGCCTGCCTCGGCTGAGGAGCCGGCTCCTTCCTCGGAGACACTAAAGCTGCCGGCTTGATTTACAGCCCCCTTCCTCCTGCAGCCGATTACAGGCAGGATTTTGTCAGAACTGGGGCCGAGGGGGAGAGGGAGAGAGCGAGGCCCCCACAAGCACCGAGAAGGCGGGAAGCGCGGGGAGGATCGGCAAAGGCAGTCCGTGCCCCCCCCTCGCCGCCGCCCATTTTAAGTCCCGACGATTCTCCTCATTTACCAGCCGTCTCTCCCCCTGCCCCAGGGGGCGGCACCCCGGCTCTTGGCTGCCTGAGAGAGGGCCCTTCGGGGCCAGCTCTACCCTGAGGCGGCGGGGAGGCAGCGGCTGCCTCAGGGGCCCGCTTTGCTGCCTGGTTAGGCGTTGTTGTGTTCTTGTGTAGGTGCACGACTTGCTTGTGGACTTTACCACCCTTGCTTGGCGGGTGGACGGGTGCTCCCGGCTTGACCAGAGCAAGGCCACCCTGGGGTGCTGCTGCAGCTCAAGCAGCGAAATAGCTTGAGCCGCCGCCGCCGCCCCCCCCCCCCCAAAATGTTTCTGGCTGTCTCCCATCCTCTTCCACAAGCGCTTTCAGGGGCACAACAGTGTTCAGCTTGGGAACAAAGGGGGCGGTTGCCCGCAACACACTGCACGTCGCCCTCTCCACCAAACTCCGGGGGAAGGATCTTGGGAGGCACACATTCCAGCATCCCGCGGCCAATGCAGCATAAGCAGTTCGATCTTTGCTTGGGGATCATGGAACAAGTTATGCTTGGGAAACTCCAGGTCTGTCAACTCAATGACTCGGAAGCAAATGCTCCTGGAATCAGTGAATTCCACATAATAGACCGAAAGGCCGGGCGCTGTGTGCTCTTGTCCACCCAACACAACACCCACAAAAATCTTCGACAAAGGGCAACTCCGCTCTGCGGGATTAAGGAAAGCGGCGCGTTCTTTTCCAGCGAAGGTACAGATGCCCCCCCCATGCTTCACCTGCAGCACGACGGCCGAGTCGATAGGTGGCGCTGTAGCGTGCTTAGCGCCGTTTCCCTTGCTTTCAGCGTTAGCGGTCGCTCTAGTCTCCGGACTATAAAGATTTTCGGGCGGACGTGGCATCAGTCGTCCTTCCGCTGACGCATGCGCGAAAGGAGGTCCTTCTCTCTCTTGCTTCCCGCGAGCAGCAGGTAGGGTCGAGGAGTCCCGGTCAGAGCGGTCTTGGGCGGGTTCTCTCTGGCCGTCCAGCCCCGAGCTTCGTTTCCCCGGTTCCCTCGCCTCCCCTCCGCTTTCCCGCCCTCCTCATCCTGAGATTTAAAAGAGAGGTAGAGCGGGGGTCAATGGGGACATGCACCGTCTGGAGGGCTTAGGGGGCGGGGCCTGCGCGCGGGCGGGCGGGGCCACCCTTGGAACGTTCTTCGCGGACACGTGAGCGGGGCTGAAGGTCTCCTCTCTTTTTTTCCTGTCCTGGGAACCTTCCCGCTGGACTCGGGGGGGGGGGGGAGGGGGCTGGCTGGCCCACATGGATCCTGAAGGCGCCTTCCCTCTTCCTCCGTCCGTTGCACGCGAGGAAGTAGCAGTTGGGCCTTGCTGTATAATGCATTCTGAATTCGCCATTCATTCATTAATTCATTCAGCCCTGAAAATGGTTTCTGCCCTCGTGTTTCTAGATTCTTCCCCCTCCCTTTTTCTGTTTGTTTGTTTCTTCGGTGTTAAATTTGTGCTAAAGGGTAGCCTTGGTTAGAAAAACAAGTGTTTGACATTCATAGAGGAAGCCCTCAAACAGTTTGGGCCCATGTTACCTGTGGAAGCGTCCTTAAGGTCATCTGCCTGACCCACAAGGTCATTCTAGTCGAGGCTCTTCTCTGGGCCCACCCTGAGGGAGGCCTATAAATCCTCTGCAAGAGGTAGGCCTTTTTCATAGTGGTTTATGGAACCAGTTTCTGGAAGAGCTCCACCCAGTCCCCTCCCTCTGGACGTTTAGGAAGCAATTAAAGACATTGCTTTTCGGGGAGGCTTTCAACCCCGACCCCAGCTGACCCCCCCCTTTCCCCCCCTCCACTCCTCTTCTTCCCTCCCCTCATTTCCTCCATCTGCTCTGAGATGAGTCAGTGCCATCGGGTTTTTCTTTTTTAGGATTATTGTTCTCCATCTTAATATTTCTATTTTCATTTTTTTTCTATTTTATGAGTTGTAATCCATCCAGAGTAGTGCTGTGACACTAATGGGAGCGGGATACAAATTGGATGGATGTTAAAAAAGACAGAGGAAAGGCTGCAGGGAATTCATTTTATTAGATGAGCTTCTTGGCACAGTGGTTGAACTGCAATACTGCAGCCCAAACTGCTCATGACCTGGGGTGCAATCCCAAGTAGCGGGCTCAGGGTAGACTCAGCCTTCTACCCTTCCGAGGCTGGTAAAACGAGTACTCAGCTCTCTGGGGTGGGGGTGGGGAATGTGTAGCCTGCATAATTAACTTGTAAACGGCCTGGAGAGTGCTTTGGGTGGTATAAAGGCAGCACACTTTTTTCTTTTTATCCCAAAACTGAATTTTTAGTCATAAAGCACAACACAAGAGGAACCATGTTATAGAATGAGAAATTTCCTCCTTCCCTGTGAGGCCTTCTAGTGTAAATCACTCATCTTAGAGCTGAGGGGCTGGCACCCGCTCTTGTTGGCTTCACTTTAGCAGCCAGCCTTTATGGGTTCCTAATATTAACACTTCTAAGGGATGCAGGAGCAACCCTTAAGAACATGAGGACTGGGAATACATTTTTGTGCCCTCAAGCAATAGCAATTCCATGTGAACTGATTCTTCTACTCTAGCACCACCATTGAATTGATTTTGAAACAAATAATGATGGTGATTAACACTGCTTTTCTTCCACAACCTTTCAGCCAGATGTAAAGGTTGAGAAGCAGGCATTTTGGCACTTTCCCCATTTGTGGTGGAGTTTTTCCTGCTAATATTCTCCAAAGCAGAGAAACTTCTGCTTATCCCTTGAATCAGGGTTGTGATGAAATCCTTGAGTAGCTAAGCACCTAGAATTCATCCATCTATACCTGAACTGATGAATTGCATCCATCTGCCATGTAAGGATAGTGTCACTCTCGGTGTTTGGTTTTGCAGTCACCTGAGTTAGTCTCTGCCCCCCCCCCCCAATTTATTACCACTATGCACTGGATTGTGTTGTGTTGTCTTCCGTAAATCAGCTCAGCTTCAGGATTTTCTAGCATGGTGGGTTTCTATTGATGCCAAGCAATAGAAACTGAGAACACTTTCTTAATGTCATGGTGTTTCCTTCTTTTCCAGCTGTTGAGTGTGACCACCCCAGCATCCCTGAATATGTATGCCTGTGCAAAATTCGTCTCTGCTCCCACCCTTGTGAGTAATTGCTATGTGTCATCCTAGATTTTTTTAAATAATGCATTGGTTTTCAAATTGGTTATCTGCCCATGTTGGCAAATGAGTTCAAAATATTAATAATCTGGATAAATATCTTGTCAAGGATAGAATCCTTGCCCCCTGCCTTGAGCAGGGGGTTGGACTCGATGGCCTTATAGGCCCCTTCCAACTCAATTATTTTATGATTCTATGAATTTGGAGTGTAACATACTAATTTCTGCACACTAATTTAGTTTTCACTTCCAGTCTTGGTGACTGCAAAGAATAATTGGGAATAAATAAATAATAAGCATGTTGGCATTTCGCTATAGAAATATCACAGTGGATGGGAGAGACCTTTTGTAATGGATGGGTTTCCCTTGGTGTTCCTGTTCTTCTCCCCTTAATCACCTAGTCATCTTTTTTCTTCCATGAATCTATAACATTTTTCAGTATTTGAATACATAGCACAACCATTCCTTTTTATTTTCAAACAAATGTTTGAATCCCATTCTTTTTCACTGTACCCACCCTCCCCCATCTGGACTTGGGGCTGCCATGGAAAGGAGAATGTGGTAGCACTCAAGTGTTCTGTTCCTGGGCTCCTCAGTTGATAGTATTGGTTGGGGATGAGTACAAGTTAGCAGCATGGAGGTGACAGATAACATTCCTCTTCTAAAAATGGGAGTGGTCTTATTCTATACTGCGGAGTTCCATTCACCTCTTTCTGGCCCTGTCTGTGTATTATGACACTTAGTGGAGTGTGGGAAGAGAAGACACATAGCCCATCCCCACCACTTTTATTTACACGACTTAGTATTGTATTCTGTTTATGCTTGATCCTTTCAGAAGTTGGTCAGTACCTGATGGCCATTTTATATTGTGTCTCCTTTGCTGGTGACTCAATCGTGACGACTGTTCTCTTACTACATGATTGCAGGGCAGCCTTCCCCAACTTGGTATTATCCAGATGTTTGGAGATTAAACATGCATTAGATTCAGCCAGCACAGTCATGGTGAGGAATTCTGGGAGTTGTAGTCTACAACATCTGGAGAACATGTTGGGGAAGGCTGCTATATTCCGGGCTCAGCACAGCTGATAAATACAGAATGGCCGGGAAAACGTACTGTGGCATCTCGCCTCTGGTGACAAATGCGTGTGGCACGAAGCCAGCTTGCCTTCCTCAGAATGATTTTTAGAATGTGAGAAGAGGGAGCAAGGTTTAGGCTGTGGGGCAGCAGGTTGAGTTCATTGAGAGTTCAGCTCCACAGAGAGAAGCCCTGGTCTGTCTTGTTTCTTCACTTCCTCTGGCTCCTTAAAAGAGAGGAATTGCCCCCAGAGACCTCAGGGGATGCAGAGGATTCCGAGCCCGTTCCTTACTCCTAACAGAAAGGGGCACCTTGAAGGGCAGTAGCAGCACATTGTTTTGCCAGCCAGTCCTTTTCTTCCTCTAGCTGAAGCATCCCACTCCTTGAGAATTGAGAGGGGCCCTCCCTGCCAAGGGAGAAGCAGTGGGCTTTTGCGGTCAGCGGTCTGACCTGAGGAGAGGCGGTAGAGGGTCATGAAAAATAGGAGTGGCAGATGTTTGCTACCACTCACTTTTCTTAGCTATTTTAAAAAACGCAAATAGTTGTGCAAGATACAGTTCCAGTTCTTGGTGTGTTAGCAGGTAACCTCGGCTCTTTGTTGCTTCTTGGACTGGATCACAGTTCCCATCATTTAGAGACCTGAACATTCCTCATCCATGTTCTGTGGGATAAGTGAGTAGAAATGGGACAGGACACACCCACAGCCAGAGCTATTGCCATGCAGCCCAGTGAAGGCACGTTCAAATCACTGTTGCCTCTGGTGTTCACAAACAAGCCAGAATCCTGTTGATTAGTTGTTACACTGATGTAGTTCCAGCAGCAGATGGTCACTACAACTCTCCACTCATGTCCCTCGTCACACCTCATATGGGTGACTGTGTGACTAGGTACACAAGTGGCAGCTTGTTTGCCACGGCATGTTCACTAATGTAACTAAGCAATACGATTCTGGCTTTTGCCTTTAAAGGCTATGCTGTGCCCACAAAGACCTTGCTTTTGAAACCAGAGTTTCTCTCTATTAGGCACCTTCAACTTATTTTCTCATTTGCAGGTGAGGAACAGTTCCCGGCTGCTGTGCCGGCCCATCGCTGCCTCCATCCTGAACAGGACTGAGGTCCGGACAGATGAGGTATGTTGATGGGACATAATAACTTGCAGCTGCTCTGTGCAAGGAATAAAGACTTTTGCGTATTCAGAACATACTAGTTTTGCATGCTTAACAAAACATTCTGTAGTTGTTTTTGAAAAGCAGCATAGAGGAAGGTTCTTCCTAGAACAGCTGGCTTTAGTCAGCCTTTTGGATTATGTATAGATCAATGGTACTTGGCAGCACATCCTAATTTCTAAGTGCTATATCTTTAATTACTTTCAGTCACAAGGGGGCATCATGGTGTTGCAGGGCTGTATTTCTGCAAGTGTAAGGCTGAGATATGATCCCAGATATTAGTAAACACTTTGTTCTCTGTTATCCTTATGCATGTTATATGTATCATGTGTGTATGCTGCCTTTCCACAGAAACCAGTTGGGTAGTTACACTGCTACTGTTAATAAGGTTATCTAATTTTGTAACAGCAAATAATTAAACCTAAGTCATTAACATTGAAGAATTTACAAATTTTAGAATTTGCGATTTGGTGAACTTTCTGGTTTCAAGAAATTCTCTGCATATCAACATGTGGTTGTTCCATATTTATTCCACACTTCCTGGCGTTGTTCCTCTTTCTCCCCCCCTCCCCCCACAATCCTATGAGGTGGGTTGGGATGAAAGATGACTAACCCAACTCACCCAATTTGAGTGGATATTTCAGTCTTGGCCTTCTCTAGCTGAACTGCAGTTCTGGTCAGCATAACCAGTGGAGAATGCTGAAGGAAGATGCCATCCCAACAGCATCGAGAGGACCATAGCTTGCCTATTCTTGCACATAGACCAGAACCCACTGGCTTCTTTAAGGAGTCCCTGCAGGTTGCAGCTCATAGAGAATGGTGACTATGCTTGTTGGGCTTTCTTGTGTTCACACAGTGAGTGCAGCACACCAAAGCTAGATAATAGAATCTCTTGGGGATAGATGGACACCAACATACTCTAAACCACTGGTTCTTAACCTTGGGTTACTCAGGAGTTTTGGACTGCAACTCCCAGAAGCCTTCACCACCAACTGTGCTGGCTGGGGTTTCTGGGAGTTGCAGTTCAAAAACATCCAAGTAACAAAGGTTAAGAACCACTGCTGTAAACGGTCTCTTCTTCGTCCTCCAGCAACTGCATTGGCTGCTATTGATCCAGTTCAGACACCCCACAGTTTTCTAGAACAGTGTTGGGAAAACCACGGCATTATATTGGAGAAGGGCTGCTGGTAGTACTCTGAAGTGTCCAAGCTGCTATCTTGTCCCTTTCTGTTGCCTTCCTTTTTTTCTTCATTCCACAATTCTTCCTCTTCTTTCTTCCCTCTCCCAGCCCCGCTGCATTGTAGCTGCTCAGAATGCACTTCTGCCTGTATTGTGCCGGGAGTTCCAAACCAGTGCTGTATCCAGGGACATCGATACTGCTGCCAAGTTTATTGGCGCTGGCGCTGCCACTGTAGGTGTAGCTGGCTCCGGTGCTGGCATCGGGACCGTGTTTGGCAGTCTCATCATTGGCTATGCCAGGTATGTGCCATTTTTAAGTACAATACAGTAGACGTCCACAGTTCTGAAAAGAGCTGTAGGAGTTCTGGAAGTAGATAGGCAGGTAAGTGCACTCCCCTGCAAGCGACCCAGAAGATTGATTTTACTTGTTGACTCCGGCTATAAAAGGTACAGGGTTGAGTAAGTCTTGCCTTCCTTGCCATATGCAATAGGCAGTGGCAGGTATGTTTTAAAATGCCGGTTTGTAAATTGTGTCTTGTAAGGTCAAGGCCTCATTAAATTCACTGCAGGCTGTTTTGCTAGTAACCACTCATCTGGATTTCTATGGCAGATGAATGGTTGCTCTGGGAAATTTGGCTGAGCCATGGAACCTGTGAGTCATAAGGCAGACTAGATTGGTACTGTGCTACATGTTTGGCATGCAAATATCATCTATTTAGGTGCTTCCAACAGAGAATGCTGGTTATATTATTTCTAATTCACATTCCACTGTATTGTGCATTATCCCCCTGTCTTCTCAGATGTAATTTGTTTTTCAGTTCAGTTATATTTACAGTGGTGGCATAGACTGGAGAGAGTTAGTAACTTTTTTAACACTACACTTATTTGCAAAATATCTAGTTGCAGTTTCTGTCTTTAATTGCTTCCTTTTCAGCATGGCTTTTGCAATACTTATTTGATCATATTTTAATCACTTTCTTTGGGGTGTAGTTACCAGCTTCCCCTCTTTTTCTTGGCTTCATTGTCAATCACTGTTGTGCTCTTAAAACAATAATGAAAGAAATTTAACACACATGGACCTTGCTTGGAACAGGAACTATCTTTAACATTGTGACCATTCTGAATAGAAAGCAGTGATGAGCAAAAACCAAAGGGGAGGCTACTAATCAATATTCGATATGGGCATGAACAGCTGGTTTGGTGGTTTGTCCTGATTCATTTATCATTGCAACAAGTCTTCAGCAGTTTGGTGCCCAGCCTCCTCCAGCAGGCACCCACTTGGAAATAGCGACCCAGTTTCCCTGCCCTGCTTCTTCCGTATGCTGCTCCTGAGGGGGTGCCTAAAGCCAGATACCTGATGCGGTAGTAGACAAACCAGGACGAACCATTAAACCAGCAGTTTGTGCCCATCTCTGAATATTGTAGTAGAGGACTGAATGGGATAGATTTAACTACAAAGTTTTGTTCTGCAGCTAGACTTTGTGCCTCTGTGAATCAGTTTTCAGCTGGGAGAGTGCTGTCTTTGCAGCCCTGCTCCTTTGCTCCATACCTGGGGAGAAGCTGAGAAAACAGGAGAACCTTCATTTTGCTCTCTTTTTTTGTTCACTGATAGGTTTTTCTTTCTTTCCATTGCAGAAACCCCTCCTTGAAGCAGCAGCTCTTCTCCTATGCCATCTTGGGTTTTGCGCTCTCAGAGGCCATGGGGCTGTTCTGCTTGATGGTGGCATTCCTCATTCTCTTTGCTATGTGAAGGAGCCAGATTATGCCACCTGTTCGGTGCTCCCCTCTCTTCCTCCTGTATTTAGTCCACTGTGTATGCCAACCTCATTATGCTGTGACAGATAGAGAATGGGCCACCTGTAAACCAAATCCGTCTGGTTCGGCGGAGGCAAATGAATAAATACTGTATTGGTATACATTTTCTGTTCTATCAATGTGTGTTTGACTTCTTGACAACAGATGAGCCCCTGTATTTTCCTGGTCATTTTGGCCCGTGAATGCCCGACTGCACGCTTTGGAGACATTAGTTTCACTGCAGGGCATCCATCATATCCATACTGCAGATGTTGACTAGAGTCGCAGGAACATGGGTTTTTACTTTAGGTAGTTCAGCAGCACTTGTGTGGGATTCTGCATAGTTCAATTAGCTTTGGGTCAAATTATGAAATTGTTCTTTCTGACTTCTACTGAATTAAAACCTCACACAAGACTAGCCTCTGAAGCTTCTCTCTTTCTTTTTATGGGTCCTATTGTTAGGCAGAGATGCAAGGAATTGGGTTAATTTATTATTCACATATCACTGGATCCCAGACAGAACACAGAAGGAGCCTACAGATGGAAATTACTATGCATACACGATCAAACTATTTGATTCCTTCAATAGAGCAGGTGAAATGGCCCAGTTGGGTAAATGCTGGGAAGAGCTCACTACATCAGTTGATCTTCATAGCACTGTGTAAATGTAAAATGTAGCAATTCCATGCCCACATATGCTGCAAGACTGCAGTTGTTAGGGTATTACAGTAGCTGCAGAATATGCAAGATCTTCCCTTGTGTGAGTAGAGCTGATAACTAACTACTGTGTGAGTAGAGCTGGGAACTATAGGCCAGTCAGCCTGAATCAATCCAGGGCAAAATTCTAGACCAGATTGTAAAGCAGGCATTGTAGAAGCACCTAGAAATCAATGCAGTAAAAACTAGAAGCCAACACAGATTTGTCAAGAACAAGTCCTGCCAAACTAATTTGATTTCGTTTTTTTTTTATCACTGAGGAAATGCTGTAGACGTAGTATATCTTGACTTCAGCAAAGCTTTTGAGAAAGTGCTGCATGATATTGTGATTAGCAAGATAACTAGGTGTGGGCTGGATAGATCAAGTGTCAGGTGGATACACAAATGGTTACAGAATCTTCCTCTGAGGGTGATGATTAATGGGTCCTTCTCTAACTGGGAGGAGGTAACAAGTGGGATACCCCAAGGCTCAGTCCTGGGCCTGATGCTCTTCAATATTTTTATTAATGACTTGGGTGAGGGAGTGCAGGGAATGCTTGTCAAATTTGCAGATGATACAAATTGGGCGGAATAGGTAATGCCCTAGAACAGGGATCCCCAACCTTTTTGACACCAGGGACCAGTTTAGTTGAAGACCATTCTCCCAAGGAGGCGCTCCACGCCCACGGGCTGTTCACAAACAGCCCATCCTCCTCCACAAGGAGTGTGAACCTTGGCTGGGCAGAAGGTGTCACGTTGGCCCTCGGGGAGCCTCACCAGAGGGCGGACTGGCAGCCCACCTGCCCGCTTGGCTGTTAGCTCTCTTGTGGGTGCAAACTGCGGACAGCCACATCTGCCGCCTCCCCTCAGCCCAGGCAGGAGCATCTGGGAACCCGACCAGGCCAGGCGGGCTTTCCCTCCTTGGCTCCTTCGATGCCCCTTCGCCTTCTCCAGTGGCGGGGGTGTGGGCTTCCCTCCCTCCTTGCTGGGGTGACTCCATCCCGCCACCCTCCCTCTCCGGGAATCGGGGCTCCCCCGTCCCTTCCATCTGAATTGCACCAGCAGGCAGGAAAGACCCAGACAAAGGAGGCGGCATACCTCGGTGGCTCTCTTCATTGCTCAGGAGCCACCAGCACTGAGGACCAATCAGCAAAGGAAAGTGCTGCAGTCCCCGCCACCTCCAGCTTGCAGCGTGCTCTAAACTTCCTGCTCACGGCTCATCTGTCCCAGCCTTGGACGGAGGGTTGGGGACCCCTGCCCTAGAAAACAGAAACAACATTCAAAAGGACCTTGATGGGATGAAGTGCTGGGCCGAAAGCAACAGAATGAAATTCAACAGGGATAAGTGCAAAGTACTGCACCTCGGAAAAAGAAACCAATTGCACAGTTACAAACTACGAGCGAGAAGGATCTTGGAATTGTCGTAGATCACAAGCTAAATATGAGCCAACAGTGTGATGTGGCTACAAAAAAGGTGAATGCTATTTTAGGCTGCATTAATACAAGTAGTTTCCAAATCCCGCGAGGTGCTGGCCCCCTCTATGTAGCACTGGTTAGGCCTTGCCTTGAATATTGTGTCCAGTTCTGAGCACCACATTTCAAGAAGGTAACAAATTGGAACAAGTTCAGAGGAGAGTGACAATGATGATCAGGGGCCTGGAAACCAAGCCTTATGAGGAAAGGCTGAAAGCAGTGGGCATGTTTAGCCTTGAGAAAAGAAGGCTGAGGAGTGATATGATAGCACTTTTCAAACATTTGAAAGGCTGCCATGCAGAGGAGGGGCAGGATCTGTTCTTGATCATCCCAGAGTGCAGGACACATGTAACCGCCACCCTCAAACCTAAAAGAGTGGTTGCTACGTCACTTTAAAATCTCTGCTGCCACCAACTTATCCTTGAAAAAAAAATCATAAAAGGACAAGTATATCTTTTAAAAACAAAAACTGGTTTATTGATTACAAAAATAAAAATGGTAAATCACTGGTGAAGAATCAATTAAACAATCACTGATAATAAACACTGGCTCACACAGACTATTTCACACTGACAGGCTCTCTCACTCACTAAAACTAACTCTCACTTTAAACTCTCAGCTCAGACTCTCATCTCCCATCTCTCCTCACACACTCTTCACCCCCCTTTTTATACTAGCTCCTTCCCTTAAGTTCCACCCTCCGTCACACCATAGGCTGATGACTCCCTGCCCAGCTGTGACGGACATGTGATGTTATGTCTGCACGTTACAACACACAACAATGGGCTCAAGTTAAAGGAAGCCAGAATTCGGGTGAATATCAGAAAAAACTTCATAACTGTTAGAGCAGTACGACAGTGGAACCAGTTACCTTGAGAGCTGGTGAGTGCTCCAACACTTGAGGCATTCAAGAAAAATTTAGATAATCACTTGGCAGATACGCTTTGACTGTGTTTCTGCATTGAGCAGGGGGTTGGAGTTGATGGCCTTGTAGGCCCCTTCCAGCTTCACTTTTCTATTATTCTAGAAGCTGGTGTAAATTTGTTAGTCTGAAAGGTGCCACTATACTTTTGGGATGGGGGAGTCAGCTGAACCCTGCTTGGTGCCCAAGCTGGACCTTTTTGGTTCAGCAGCCGTGCTTCTCTTTTTTTTCAAACCAAGCTGGAGCAGTTCCCTTTAAGGGCTGAAGGGTCCCTTTAAGGGACACTGCTCCCAGTGGAGTGACCCTTTTTCGCTGCCTGATCCCACCCACAACCTTGGATCCAATTATTGGCAAGGAAGGTGGAGACCATTTCTAGCAAGGCGAAATAATGCATCCTCCCTGTTGATTTCCTGCCAAGAAATGCAGCCTAGAAGTCCTTGCTGCTTTTTATGTTTGTAGCTTTTGTATGTAATTACCTTCATTGACCTACATGGAAGCTGAAACATGCTACTGTATAGGCTCTCGTCAGTACAGAAGGTATTGACAGACTTTCCATGCACTCCAGTGTAATGCTTATTTATCCTGTTGGTCATGTGACTTTGCCACAAGTATGTCTGAACTTGAGCCCATCTTTGTTCCTCAGACCTGCTCTTTTTTTTGGGGGGGGGGGTCTGCAGTGAGGCCCTTCCGCGTAGTAGCGGCTCAGTAAAACTGATCTGTTGATCTTAATAAAAGAATCCGAATCTGAACTGGCTGCAGAGAAAGGACCCTAAGAATTGTCTTGAGGTCTCCGCATTAGATTTCCTGAAGTGACCAGCCACATGCTTATGGGGAGCTCAAAAGCCAGGGTGGGAACATGATACATATCCCATGTGTTGCTTGGTGTGTGTTTTTTTCCAGATGGTTAGTGCCTTGAGCAGTTAAATGCTGAAAGACAAACTTGTGGTTGAAGGGTAGAAAATAAATGTGGTGGTGGTGGTTTTTTTTTAAAGCCATTGAAACGTGTCCATCACCGTGTTATAGAACGGTGATCAAATCCATAAGCAGAAATGCAAAAGCCCAGAAAAAAATGGTTCTTCTTCCAAGGACAAATCTCTCATTCTTCCAGTGCAGAACCTGGAAACTTCGGGGGATATATCTTGGACATCACCAGCAAAAATTGCTCCTCGTTTGGTATAAATGAAGTGATCTTAAAGAAAAGACAAAACAAAATGCCAGTAACTGTATACAGCACGAAGATTTGAATGTGAGACCATCTACTGTATGGCATGAGAAGCATGTGACTGAAATCCTGTTGCACAGCTCAACATGAACAATAGTGATGATCGCCACTGATTAAAGGCTTCCTTGGGGGATTTCAGGGAGCATGTTACTTTCTTCCATTATGTAGGAATCATGTGCTCCCTGAAATCTCTCTTGATCAATGGCAGGAATGGGGACTCAAGACGTGAAACTCACTGTCAAGTCAGACTTAAGTCACATCAGGGACTTGACTCGGGTTTCCCCCCCAACACACAATGCCTTGGACTCAACTTGCGATTCAGAACTCACCCACCCCTCCTTAGTGCAAAACTAAGATTTTAACTTTTTCTAACTTGGCAAACAGGGTTTTGAGATATAGCAAAAGGTAGCTGCTAATTAAGTTGCAAAGGAAGCGACAAAAGATGTTTAGGCTCACTCTGAAAATTAGCATTGCAGCTATTTCAATCCCCCCCAAAGTCCAAATCAGAGGAGGGGGGAGGGGGTTTTCTGTTGCCTCAGAATTTCAGGAGATATCTGCCCTTAATGTTAAATGCAAATTATATACAGTATAAAGAAGGGCTTACTTCTTCGAGTTGTGGATTCAGCACTCCCAAGTTTAAGCCAGTAATGTCATATTCCCTGGGAAGGCAACTTGGAGGCGGGGAAAGGGGAGCTGTGACGTGCCGCATCCTCTCTTGCTCTGCTTTGGATCTAGTGTTTCTTCTGCCAGCGAATCTCCTTCCCTTGTTCTCGTTGATTATCTTCCCCAGTGTGTAGGAGAAGAAGTTTTCCCCTTGTTCCGTAGAATTCATAATTCACAATATTCTTTAGATCTTACTCCTTTCGGAAGGATGGAGGGCCTTCATAGATTCCATATTGTCTTTTTTAATATCAATACATTGATATAATCCCACCCCATTCTCTTTCCAGGAAATAGGATCTGTCCCCCATTGGGTGGTTTTGAGTTGCCCTTTTCTGTATCATTGCTAGATTTACGATTAGCAAATGCCAGCAAGCTGGATCACTCATCCGATCGGCATGTCCCCCAAAAGCGACAGTGCTGGCTGAGCAAACGGGCCGATGACTATTTTGGAGTTTCTAAGGAAAGGATTCTTGACCTGCACGGGTTACTGTTGTCGCTCGTTGTGGGGCTCCCAGCTGGTCCTAGCAATCTGCTCTAGGTGTTGCTAAGGAACCAGCAGAGCCGAGTGTTTGTTACAGTTGTGGCTATGTTTTGGAAACCTGCTGTTGATGCCAGCCTAGCTTGTGGGGAAGGGAGGGGTACTGGCTAGCCAGCCAAGTTGGGTGTTAAATGATCTAGGGATTACTGACAAATCTGTATCTACATGATGCAAACATCATGTCTGAGAGAGGAGAGGCTGTATTGCGGGCATTGGGGAAAGGCAGTTTGTGCCAATGGATTACTCTGTGGACGATTCTTGTGTTTCGAATGTATGTCCCCAAGCAAGGAGATGTGGGGCTGGTGCAGCAGATAATGAGAAATCCTTGCTCCTAACTCTTCACTGCAACATAGTGACTGCTGCATTTTTGGTGATGTCCCACCATTCCTCCTGAACTAAGCACATCGCTGCAGGCTCTGTCGAGCACCATAAGCCAGGGTTTTTGCTGGGGTGCATCTGTTTTCCTTTGACGTCTTTTCGGAGCAGCAGTGATGGTGTAAGAAATTGGAACACAGAACAGACAACTTCTTTAACGCTCCTATTGGACTTCTTTATGTCCAGACCTTGTTTGCTTTTAGGTTTGGTTTTCCAGAGCAGGGGAGAGAGGCAGAACCCTATGTCACTGGCAATGCATTATCTCCCATCAGATAAAGAATTAGGGTGATTCTTTGTGTTCCCCTTAGTAGCCTTCTGAACTAGAACTGAATGGCACATGATGCCAGTTGAAAGTACTGCCGACTGCTGCATTCTTGTATGTGTATGTGACAGAAATATTACAGAAATGTTGAAAGCATGGGGAAAGAACTGACTTTTGTTCCTCTGGCAAACATTAGAAAACATGGAACGCTTTGCAAATGTAAAACCACTTTTTCACTTCGGAAATATAATATTCTATTCTTTATAACTTTGTTTCCTCATCAGATTCTCCTGTATGGCATATTAGATTTAAAAACATAGTATATTTGTTTTAAATACATATAGTGTATTAAATTTAAAAACATAGTGAATTTGTGATGTTCAGTGGTTTAGGTCTCTGGCTACTGAGCCCAAGGTTGGGAGTTTGATTCCCTGCTGTACCTTCTTGACAGGGCTTGGACTGGATGATCCATCAGGTCACGTCCATCTCTGCAGTTGTAAGATGATGATTTTATCTTAAATGTTTAAAATAAGAGATGGAGCGACACATGGCTGGATTCTGATCTAGCCTCTGTAAGTTTTTGTTTAGTTGATAAGCGGGAAGGGAATAAAAGTAAAGCTGAAAACAGAAGAAACAAATGAAAAAATAAAGCTGAGAACAGAAGAATCAGTCACTGTTATATTAAAATGAAATGAGTGATTAATGCATTCTAAACTTCGTGTCCTGCACAGCATTGACTAGACACAGGAAGTGCTCATTTCAGAAGAAAAGCTGAAGGGGGTGGTGGTTTCCCACATCACTCACAAAATATTAATCTTGCTTCCTGAAACACTGTGCTCTCACTGTTAACAGCTTCTGTTTCTTCATGTTTTCCTCATTGCAGATTTCTAAAAATAGGTAGTTTGCCCAGATGGAGATGAGCTTCTCTATCCTTTTGCTGGTTAGTTTACTTACTGACGCACTTCTAAACATAGACCCATAGCTTTCACACTGTACAGAAGATGGAGGAATGTGAAAGAGGTGAGATGCAAGAGATACAGAGAGTGTGTCATGCCAAAGGCCTTTCCACCCACATGTTGCCAGAATGATATGCTTGACAGGACCCCAGACTGCAATCTGGGATGAAATACCTGGACACGTTTAGTATTCTGGAGCATTTGGAAAGTCTTTTCTGAAAACACATGGTTACAGGCATTTTTAAAATATTTTGAGGGAGTAAAGAGGATACCCAGTGCCTGAACATATCACCTTCAATTTCCTTTTACCATTCTAAAATAAAAGAAAATGCCCTTACAAAATTTATGTTCTCTCTCTCTCTCTCTCTCTCTTTTTTTTAACAAAAAGAACCTCTTTAAAGAGTCAGAATACATCTCTCTTCCCCACATCTCAAACATTCCCATTTGTGGAAACTTTTGTAAGGGCTTTTGTCCATCTCCATCATTCTGAACCATTTCCTAAAATCCTGTGCTCCTCTGACTGTGAGAACAATGGGTTATTGTGGCCCATTATGGAATAGAGGAAAACTGGTACTGAGCAAAACTATTGTGTAAGAGACAAAAAAGGGCCCTGCTTTGCTCCTCACCTAGACAAGTTTCAGACCTGGTTGCTTGGCCTCACAGATTTTGTCCTTTTGACTCAAAAGAACTACATGGCTGTTTATTCTAGAGGGGTCCATAAATCACACTCTGGCCATTCATGCTTCTCCCAGTTGGAATGCCATGCTTTGACCAGTCAACCAGGCACTAAAGGGACAATGTTTCCCTTCGCTCACTTAGGGTTTTTTTTTTCTCTTTTCAGTAACAGAAGTGCCATAGTGTTAGACTGTTTAAATAAACCAAATTTAATATAAACCATTTTGCTTCCCAGATCCTTGTAGCTAAAGCCCTAGAGTTTTTCACAATAAGAGGAGATGTTTTGCAATGCAGTCTTTCTGGGTTTTATTTTTTAAAAAATATCAAGTCCATCTTCAGCTACAACTAGTAAGAAGACATGCCATGATCTCAAAGTAGAGAATGCATGATATTAGCTACTGCATGCAAATTGCTGTGTTCGTTTGTATCTATCTTAGGAAAGATCACCAGGAACAGAAGAACGGGCAGCTTTTGCCTGGCAGGAAGAACCGAGAGTTGGCCTACGTTCAAGCGCAATTCAGTAAAAAGAAGTTGGGCACATATCCGTAGCAGTCTCTCTAGCCAGCAAAGAAAAAACACACACACCCAAATGTATCATCTTAAGCCCATGTTTAGATCCTCCGCTCAGGCAAACCATAATGTTTTGCTTATGCCAAGTTAAATCCTCAACAAGAAATGACATTAACGATTAGAAAAGTTCAGCTGCTCTAGAAGTTTACCTGTTCCGTTGGAAAACTATCCCCTCTAACAGCTGTCAGGAATATACAGCTGCAAAACAAAAGTTTTAAAAAGACCTTTCCTGTAACTTGGACTGCAGATCTCTGATTGCCCCAGTGGTGGCTGCAATCAGCAGGAGTTAATGCTAACTGAGATGTGGACTTCTGCAAATCAGGTGGCTATTAAAGGTACAAAAGCAGGCATAGAATCATAGAATAATGAAGATGGAAGGGGTCTATAAGGCCATTGAGGCCAACACCCTGCTCAATGCAGGGATCCAAATCAAAGCAAATCTGACAGATGGTTATCTAATTTCTCTTCAATGCCTCCAGCTTCAGAGCACTCACCACCTCCTAAGGTAATTGGTTCCACTCTCCTACCGCTCTAACAGTTAAGAGGTTTTTTCCTGATATTCAGCCTAATGTGGCTTCCTGTAGCTTGAGCTCATTATTACATGTCTGGCACTCTGGAATGATCGGGAACAAATGCTTTTTTATTATTTTTTCTTTTAAAGCAAAATGGTAAAATTAGCATAAGACCAGTATCAAACTTGACAATGTGTCCTTTTAAAGTAATTAGAAACAGTTACTTGTACACCAACTAAGGTATAGTTACTTGTACACCATTTCCACCCACAAGCAATGTGTCCTTTTAAAGTAATTAGAAACAGTTACTTGTACACCAACTAAGGTATAGTTACTTGTACACCATTTCCACCAACAAGCATGTGGTGAAGTTAGATGTAACTTCATTACATGCTTGTTGCAAAAATAAAAAGACAAAACTAGGAGGTATTTTACTACTAGTAGTAACTATCTTCTTTGTTGCTATTTCCAAACTTTGTATAAGAAACCAAGTTCAGATCATGGCCCAGATAGCAGGTCTTTACTAAGACTAAAATAGTGTTGCATTCAGCACAGTAATGATGTTAGTCCAATCAGACCCCTTGATCTTACAGTTCACACTGGGTGGGGTGGAGGACTCCCACTGGAACAGATGAGAGACCCTTTCTAAACACAGTTCTTAAGTCCAAAGAGATGGATCTCAAATGAGACAGCAGGGAAGAGGGAGATAAACATTTAAAACCTGCCTGTAATCTAGTCTCGGTTAGCCCTGACACTCTGTTCCTGCAAGTGCTACTATTGCTGACACGGCACAGAATGTATATCCCCAAGGAAATATATCCTTTTGATGGGGTTGGGGAGGTTGCCCTCTCCTGCCTTGTGCCTTTAACATTGGCATGCCACATACAGAAGGGTTTTCCCCCTAGGAAAGAGATGATTTTGAGTCACCACCTGTGCTTTACCTGTGAAATGCTACCTGATCTGCTGCCAACAAGAGCACAACAGCAGAAACGGTAGAAAAAAGTCAATGGTTCTGCTAACATCTAGGCTTCAATTAGCCCTATGCTCTTGCCTGTGCTGATAACCACACTGAATCATTGTAGTGGTGATTGTGTGTGCCTTTTTCCTGGCAGGACTCTTGTGCCATTTATAGCCTGTGTCCAAAGCAATATCAACAGGTGTACCTCTGGTTGCAAAACACAATCATCCTGTTCATGTGATGTTTAAGAACATGTCCAGACATCAGCAGACTAACCCAGGACTTAGTTTCTGGGCTTTTCCCACCTCCCACTACCTTCTCCCTTTGGCATCATGAACAACTGTAAAGGCATGTGGCCTTGCAGACTAAGAAACAGGCACACAAGAGTAAGTTCGTATTCTGCCTCTGAGCTTGCTTAAGAGATAAACTGCAGCTGGAATGGCGGTTCTCAGCCTTTGGCTTTCCAGATAGTTTTTTAAAAAATATTTCTATAATCCCTGATCATGGCGAATGCCACCTGTGGCTTCTGGAAGCAAAACTCCAGAACGTCTGAAGAGCCAAAGGTCAAGATTAACCGAGTTACAGCAAGCCTTCCTCAACAGGATTTCCTCCTGACATTATTATGAACAATATCTCCCAGAAACACTGACTGGCTGTAGTGGCTGCAGCAGATGGGAATGTTATGTCAAAACATGGCCAGCCATCAGACGCAACTGCAAATGGTTGACCAAAGCATTAGACAGATACCAAGGTGGGACAGCTGAGGCAGAGATAGGGGAAAACAGTGAGGAAAGAAGCTCTCAAGCCTCTGCCTTCCCCAGAAAGTGTGTTTTGTTCTTTGAGGAACTCTTATTACACACTGTTGTTATGCAAGAATGGCATTTATTCTTGGCAAGGAAAAGTGGGATAGTTAATCTTCAAACAAGAGGGCCATTTTCTAGGCCATATGGTCCCCCCTTTCAATCAATTCCTCAGGAGCGGGTTAGGCCCAGGGGTATTCGGAAGCTCATTCACCAGCAGGCAGGGAGAGCACTCTGGATTAAATAGCAGTATGCCTCATAAATTTAATTAATGGAAATGGCAGCAAATAGTATCTAGTTCACTTACATATCATTTGTTTAATCTTTGTCAATTTTGAGCTTATTACTTCCAATGACACAGTGTTAACAAGGCAATTATGTTCTTTTTTTATTGGGTGTCAGATTAATTGACCCACTACCCTATATGTTTTCGTGCCACGAAGCCCTTCTACCACTCAGGGGGACAGCTGGGGGCTTCAATACGGCCCACCAGGCAGGAATCCAATCTGGTGTGTGGAGTGCAAGGGTTGCGAATTCCTAGCCCACCAGATGTTGCTGGGCTGCAACCCCCAGCAACCCTAACCAGCATTGCTTAAGGCAAAGCATGCTGAGACTGACAGTGGAGCAACATCTGGAGAGTCCAATGTCCCTCATCCCTGGAACAGGCCCTCTTTCAGGATGGCACCATTTGCCATAGAACGAGGTTTATTGTTCAAACTTTGAGAAGCAAGTGTACGGCAAACTCAAAGAGGAGCAATAGCTGAGTTGCAAAGCCTGTCGTTTTGAGTTTTAATCATAAGCATTTTCATTTTAAATGTTATCTCCTAGCAAGACGAGGCAAAACAATAACAGCTGAAGCCTTGTTTGACTGCAAAATAAAATCAGCAAGGGACACATTAGCCTCTTCCTGTCTGCTTTTACTCCCTGATCCAACTGTGCCCGGCACTATATGCAACATTCCCCCCCTTTCTCTCTTCAGTGCACATCCATTCTTTTTCTGCAGGGAAATTGTTCTTAGTATCCTGTTTTTATGTAGCTTTCTCTGCCCCACTTACTTTTAATCCTTGTATTTTTTTAAAAAAGATCTGCATTTTTATTCTGTGTGCCATCCTTTTTCAAGACTTCCAGTTCCCTAGTCTAGCCATCTTCAGTTGTATTCTTACCTTGATCCTATGCACAGCTCCTCTTTCCTCTATTTGGTCCAAGTAGCATATAACAGCCGCTGCCACTACCCCAGTGGAATAGAGTTTAAAAGTGCCAATATTCTAATATCACTATCAAGTGATCAAAACTGTTAATACCATGGAATACTAGAAGCAGATACCATCCTGCACACAAAAGTCAAAGATCTTGTAGGATTTCAGGATCCAAACTGAGAGACACCTTGCACATAACACACCAGACATAGTAATGATCGAACCAAGAAATGTCTGGATCACTGACACTGCAATTCCAGGGGATGCCAGAGTTGAAGATAAAGAATTGGAAAAACTAACAAAGTACAGAGACCTGGCAACTGAAACATCTCGCTTGTGGATGAAACACACTTCAATGGTCCCCGTAGTCATTGAGGCTTTGGGAACAATATTAAGAAATTTCACACAATATTATAAGATTTTGCAGGTCTCAGAAATAACATCATCAGAGCTACAAAAAAGGGCAGCATTAGGAACTACATACATACTGCACCAATATTTAACAGATACTTAGGTTTTTGGTTAAAACTTATATCTGTTATATGATACCAGTCAATATTTTTATAATATTGATTGACTGTACCTGGTGTTAATAAATAATAATAATAATAATAATAATAATAATAATAATAATAATAATAATAATAATAATAATAATAATAATAATAATAATAATAATAATAATAATAATACAGTAAATACATAAATACATAAATACATAAATAAATTTTAAAAGCTGCACTGTTTTTTTGGCAGCCCAGCCAGTTTGGGAACAGGAAGTGTTCTAAAACCTTGGATGTACTATATTGTGTTTAAGTCCTGATTTCAATGTAGAGTTCACATTAGGTAATTCCCAGCATTTAGGAAACAGAATAACTAATTACAAGCATTAAAAACAAAACCCTCATAAACATCAACGACACTGAACAAAGTATGTTTTGAAGATCTGCCAATCACAGGACTGTAGGTACAATGGCCCTGCTAGCTGCAGGATACTGGGAATTGTAGTCTTAATGGTAACTTTTAAACTTGTACTACTGAGGAAGGGAATTCTTAGGAGCCACCACTAGGAAGACTCAGTTAATTGCCACCAATCTGGTGGCTCTTGACCAGTGGCAGAGAGCACAGAAACTCCAAAAGTGATCTTAGATTTGGCCAGGTTGTTAGGGTGCAAGTAGTCCTTCAAGCAATTGTCTTTTGGGTTTGTATACTTCACAACTCTTAAAAGACTGATATCACATGCCTTAACATTTTTGGCTCAGTAGTGTGATCCAAAGAATTCTTATTTTGAAATAATATTAAGAGAACAGGTAAAAACTGTGGCCTAGAAGTAAAGAAGAATATGGTGAAAACTGGTGAACACAGTGACAAAACCAGACTTAAACGTAATCATTCAAAGAAACAATGTGTTGTTAACATCCTCCCAGATTCTGGCATAGGAGGTAACAGGGATGGTTTAATGTACTGAGCTTGTGTGCATTCCCACTGCTAAGGATGTCTTTCCTTCTACATCATTGGCTGTGCTGCTAGTGGTCATGGACATTGTGGTCCAGAAACATAAGGATGGCCCTAGTTCCCCATCTTTTGGTAATATTTTTCATTCTCCAATCTTATCCACTCTCTTAACCATTGTAGCATTGCCGCCTCATAATTGGAGGTTTGGGAGACCCCATCTTCCTCTTTGTTTTTTTTTTTTTGGTCGCCTTGCAAGTATTTCAGTTTTATTTCAGTTTTCTCCCCTGCCAAATAAAATTTGAGAGTTGTTTTCTCCACAGATGAAATGGGTTGTTATTCATTATAATTGGGATATTTTGAAATAGGAATACAAATATAGTTAATACCATCCTTTTAATAATTGCTATTCGCCCCATCAATGAGACTTTTAAATGTTTACATCTCTCTAAATTTTTCTTGATTTATTTCCCTTTTTTCTCGGGGAAGTTCTTCAGAGGCCTGAAGTATATTATGAATCCCTTTACTTGTTTCTTAAAAATATTCCATTCATTTCAAGAGAGAAACAATTTAATCACAATTTTTCTTCTTCATTACCTGAGGTTCCAAACTTTTCCATGAGACAATTGAAAATTTGTCCTTTTAAAGCTAGAATTCATAATAAAATGCACAATAATTAACAAGAAGCAGGCCAGTATGAATCATGTCATTCATCTCAGCTTTAGTGCAAAAAAATAAAAAATAAAAGGCAAATCTGCAATGATTCAGTTGTTGACACAGAATAGCTGAGCAGTGCTAATCAGTCTCAAAGAGGAGTCCTTTCCTCATATAGCAGAACTGGGGAGCTTTTGTCCCTCTCAGTGTCTTGGGCTAGAACTCCCATAATCCTTGACCAGGTCGACTGGGTTTCTTGAAAACCTAGAAAAAGATGTACAAGTGGAACAGGGGCAGGAGACTTGGCTTTTCCAGCTCTTTTGCACTTTAGATCCCCATGATTCAAGTCAGTAGGGCAAATGGCGAAGGATAACTATGGTCAATGGAGGCTATACCCTAAAGCAGCCATTCACAACCTCTTTTTGGCCACAGTCCTTTCAGGAGCTCTTCTCGGGTTCCAGGGCCCCCTGTTAAACAAGGATACAACACAAATAGATAACTTGTCACATTTTTCAGTCTGTGGTCCCCTTAAAATGTGCGCTAAAGCCCCCGTTGATAATGGCTGTTCTAAGTATTTGAAGGGCCAAATTTTATCCCATTTGTGTCCTAAAAGCTGCACAGACAGCTAGCACAACTGTCCCTGCTTCAGTAGAAGCACCCATCCTTTGGAGACATCAGCAGCCATTAACTCATTTGCTGCTCTGTCACTGAAACTCTGCTGATTGTGCAAAAATCCACCCACGTTCTAAGCACTTCCTCAACATCTAAGTGGTACTTTGCCAGGACTCCTGTTTTCTACTTGTTTTAGCAGCTTTTTCTAGTCTGCTGCCCAAGTCTGCTGGTGTAATTCACTTCCAGATTTTGGCCACACCATGTTCAGACCACAGTAGGTTGAAGGGTGGTGGTGGTGGCAACTGTGGACCCCAGCCCTGTTCAGCTTCTACAAATTGGAATAATGGAGGTGTCTGTGGATGAAAGGAAGATGAGCCCAGAGCAAAAGGAATCAAGGAACAGACAGATGATGGCAGTGGGAACGAAAGGGAAGTTACCTTGGGAAAAACTGTCTGAGAAGAGAACTTGAGGCCCACCCACTGAACTACAACCCTTCTTTAGTTCCATACATGTTTTTATAGATGCTGCAGTGTTTCCTTGCAGTAACAGACATGCTATCCTCATTCTGTCTATGCTACAGGAATTATTGGGGGGGGGGGAGTATCAAAAACTACTGTAACAAGAGAGAGGGAGAGAGACCCTGGAAAGAAGAGCAGGATGTTAGTATCTAGTTCAGAGAGGAGAAACTAGTTAATTAGTTTAAGCTGGAAAGGTCTGTGTAAAGGAGGCTGCTTGATGGGTAGGATGACAGCAAGGAGGAAGCATCAGAAACCAAGAGGGGAGTTTCCCCACTCTTGGCTCCGGCTTCAGCCTTGCTCTCCACTAGCACTTCACAAACAACAGACGATCCCAAAGGCAACCTGGCTCTCTTCACTACAGCAACTTTTGTTGCTAATTCATTGTCATTATTACCATTGAACGGAGTTATTTCATGAAGCAGCAATGCTGCCATGGAGAGCAATGCCATTAAGGAAACCCCTTAGAATTCATAAGCATAACCTGCTAAGGCTGAAACTGAACAGCAAAACTCATTCTGTGAGGGTTCGACTTTGGGCTCCTTTTTTCGCTCAAATAAGTCAGGAGATTTATGTGGTTTTGAAACAGGTGTAACATTTATTGGGGTGTTCAACAGGTAACCAGTGTCAACAAAATTAGTCCAACGTTTATCTCCTTCTGACAACGGATCAGCCAGGGGTTTGCAGTCTTCATTCAGGAATAGGTTTCCTTCACCCGGGTTCCATGGGCCCGGCCAGTCCAGCGATAGGTTTGGGTTTAGTGTTTGTCCTGCCTCACCCTCCAGCAGGGGCACGGTGTCATCATCCCCACTGTCCATCCACAAGGGGTCTCTGGTGGATGTGTGTATTTTCCAGGGTCCCCCCTGAATCCCCTCATCCTCATTCTGCTCACCCTCCATTCGAGTCTCTCTCTTCTCTCTCTCTCTCTCCCTTCTCCTTCTCCTCTCTTAATCTTCACCTCCACTCCTTAGCCTCTGCCTCTCCCCAATACGAGGGTCTGGGGGAATCTCTCTCCTTTTTCTGTAATCGGCCTCCTCTCTCGAGACTCTTAGTCTCTCCCACGCTCTGGTCCAGGGGTCCTTCATCCAGACCCATTCCCTGCCTGGCGGCAACTGTTCTTCCCCCCTCTTTATATCTGTTACCCCGCCTCTATCTCCACCCTCTTCTTCTGCACTACTCCCGCCGTTTCCCTCTCAGTTCTTTCGACTGTGTCTGTCTCCGGCTGCTCCGTTCTCTTAGGGCAGCAATGGCGAACCAATGGCATGCGTGCCACAGCTGGCACACAGAGCCCTTTCTGTGGGCACATGAGCCGTAAGTCACTGGATTGCTGCTCCCTCACCCCTGCAGCCAAACCTCAGGAGGCGGCTGCAGCCATGGTGCTGGGGTTTCAGTGGAGCAGCTGGTGCTGGTGGCAGATCTGGAGTGGGGTCTCGAGGCACCTCCGTGCCCAGGATTCCCCCTTCCGCCACCACTTCCAGTTCGACCACCGCCACTTCCGGTTCTGCAGCAGCAGCACACCAACCACTGAGGTCCGTCCCCCCAGTTTGGACACTCGGGCCCAAAAAGGTTCACCTCCACTGTCTTAGGGGGTGAGATGGGCATGGTTTGTATTCCGCTGTGAGGGGGAGGGACAGCACTCCGGTGAGAGGGACACTTCTCTCATCCTGTCTCACATATTTAAAAAGAAAAATATATATTTTACAGCTTGAAATTGGTAGCAGCTTCCCATCATTGCCCCATTTTACTCCAGATTCTTACATTCAGAGTAATGGGGTTGAGAGTTAAAACCAACACTCCACTTCCCACAAAGATATGCTCAGAAATACAGGCTACCTGGCTGTCATGAATTCAACTCCCTCCTGTGCCTACTGGGCAAGCTGTACAGCTGTTCCAAAGCACCTCCAGGAGCAGGGACTGGCAAACCACTTCTGAGTATTCCTGAACTTAGAAAACCCTGGAAGGAATTGCCGTATGTCAGAATCGATTTGATGATGTTATTTGTTATTTTATTTGTTATTTTGATGATAATGATGACTAAAACGCAAACCAGCCTTTTTCCTTTGTCTTGATTTATTGGGAACCGGCTATAGTTAGCAGTGACTAAAGACGGAGGGACACTCTGCACATGCCCAGATTCTTTTCCTGGGGTGGGGATGCCATCACGAAGTTGGCAGGGGCTGCTGACCGTTTAGGCCCTGCCTGACCGTACTGCCTCCTGCCAACCGAAGCGTGCAACCCGCCACAAGCGTGAAGACTACATCTCCCATCAGCCGTTAACTTCAACAGGGCCAATGGTGAGAAACGACGGAAGCTACAGTCCAAAGGAGTCGGGCCACATGTTCCCCCGCCTTCTTCTGCCGGGCACCACCCCTTCTCCCGAGTCTTTTCCAGGGGACTTAGGATAACTGCGCCGAGTCCCATCCAACTCTGTCGGCGCAGGAAACCAGAACGGAGGTACCCCTCCTCAGCCCTTTTGCGTCCAAGCTCTGAGCCCCGCCCCTTCTCTCCGTAACCCCGCCCCCGCTCTCTTGATTGGTTCCGCCGACCCATGTTCCCGCCTCCTTGTCAATTCTCGCGAGAATCTCGAGAACTAAGAAAGCGAGGGGGGGAAGCCCTACACCAGAGCATAGTCTTGGGGGCCGCAGCTCGAGACTGGGGAGAGAGAGAGAGAGCCCCGGGAGTGGCGTCGGGAGGAGAAGGGACGTGGCGTCTTAAAGTTGGTGGGGCTTGAAAGCGGGCGTCTCCACTTTTGTTCTCCCCGCTTCTCCAGTTCCCGAGGTGAGTTTTTGGGCAGTTGCCTTCACTCCTCTCACCCGCCCTCCCCTTTCTCCTCCTCCCCTCGAGAAAAACTGAACTCCTCCAAGACTTGCGAGGAGGGCTCCGCGCCGCTCTGATTGGCAGGTCTGTTGCGCCAATGGGCGCAGGGACGGGAGGAGAGTGGCGGCTGCGTGGCCAATAAGAGAGGAGAGTTAAAAGCAGGAGCCCTCCCCTTTTCGCAGGGGTGGGCGGGACCAGGGTGGCAAGGAAGCGGAGGCGAAAAAGGGGGGGCCCGGGCGGTGGCCGGGGGAGGGGGAGGGGCGTGCTCGCGGAGTCTGAGGCGATGTGGGCGACCCCCGGGTTGGCGGTGGAGGGAGGAGGCCTCGGCCTCGGCGTGGGCTGAGACGGGGAGCCCCGAGAGGGCGGGAGAGGCAGGAGGTGGTGGTGTTCATAGGGGAGGAATGAGGAGGTGCCACCTCTTTCTCAGGGAAAGCTGGCGCGGGGCGGGAAGAGAAGGTCCCTGGGACAGTGGTGGCCCTAAGGAGAGAGTTGGGCGAGGAGGCTTGGCTGAAGGGGTGAAGAAGCCTACAGGATTCCTCACAGTGTGTGTGTGTGTGGGGGGGGTCTTAATAAAAGTATAGGGCGGTCTCTGTGGCTTGGCAAGGGTTGAGAGCGACGTCCCCCCCCCTTCGGCCACTCTTGGGCTTCTTTGGAGGTGTGGGCTCTGGGCCTTGTGCCCCACTTTTCCTCGCCAGCCCAGCCGGTTCAGCACACACGCCCGCCCGTCCGTCCGCCCACACCTTCGTCCTAGTCCCTTCTGCTGCACAGAAGGCGTCGAGGGTAAGAGAACAGAGAGGGTGCCTCGAATAGGTCGGAGGGCCACCACCCAGCAGGAATGGAAACGAGGACCACCTGGTGCCCACTGCCAAGACTTTCTCCTTTCTTTCTCTCTTTCTCTCTTTTTAAAAACGGGCACAATGTACAGTACCTGGCTTGCCCCTGCCTAGAGGAGCAAGTGAAGGAGTAGCTGTGCCTTGGCATAATGACTCCCTTACTGGTTTGCCCCTGAAGCATCTTTTATGCTTGCAAGGAGCGTCTGAGGGTCTTGGTGATGGAACCAGTGCCTTCGGCGTCCTTCAGTCCCGAGAGACTATGGTAACCAGTGCCAGGCACTGCCCAAAGAATGAGGGTACATGAGTATAGTATGCAGAAGCAACGTGCATAGACAATTCCATAGCCTTCTTTAAACTGGGTCAGGAGGGAGAGTATTGCTGCTGCAACTGCAGAAAACCTTCGCTCTGAAAAAGGTGTCGGCCCATGTGCTGGTTGTTCCATCTTGATAACATCCCATTTCGAATCTGGATTAGGAAGCACTTTCAGCCGCAACACTCATTCTACCAAAGCAGTGGAAGTAGCTCCAAAGAGTTCTTTTTCTGAGCAAAGAGGAAGTTGAGTTTGGATCTTTCTGCACCACTTAAGGGAGTGAATTAGTGGAGGCAGTGGGTGCGCCTCACTAGATTTGGGAATCATGACAGTGAAAGTGGCTCCAAATATTAGTTACTGCCAGCTCCACTTTTGTGTCTGCACATGGTGTTCAAGACGTTTAATCCTCTGTACCATTTTCTCAGTGGTTAATAATATTTGATTGGATAGTAAGTTGGAGTATCTGGCTCTGGAACCAGGTATTCAGACTTTGTTTCCCTATTGTTCTTCTTGGGAGAAAAACCCAGCCTGTATGGTCTTGTGCAAGCTACAAAGTATTAGAGTACCACCAGAAAATGGGACCAGTAAACCACTCCTTGCCTCTTAGAAGAGCTTGGGAGGGGCCACCATATGTCAGGGTTTGGTTGATGACAATAATATTAGTCCTGAGAGAGCAGACCATGTTTTTTGATGCTGTTGTTTCCTCACACATGGAGCAGCTACCTCTACTTGCCTTTCTGCTTATTGATGCTATGTGCAGCCCCCATTACTACCCAAGGGGAAAGGGGAAACAAGTGAGTCATGGTTGCTCCTTTAAAATGTCATCTACTTTTCTACTTTGAGAATGGATGGTATGCTGGTACTGGAGTTGGCAATAATGCAATGTACAGTATTGGAGAGGGTATTGTCTACTGCTATGTAGTGACAGCTACATAGGGGGTGATGTTGATAAGACCACTGAAGGTTAGGTGGGCTTTGCAACTGGCCAGTAGTGTCAGTTTCTACTTGCAGACCTGAATCTCTGTGTAAAAGTGGGTGGTATGATGAGTAGTTCCTTGTTCATTTGGCAGTGTACAGTCTCTGTGTTTCACAAAGATAATTCTAACAAGTAACTTAAGTGGAGTGCAGAAGGCAAAATAACTAATTATCCCACAAGTAGATTAAAAAAATGTATTTGAAGAATGTTGATGTCAATCTCACGCTTTTACTCTTGTCCATCAGCTGCAGCTATTTTCAGTTATGTTTAAAGAGTGAAGAGTACAGATTATTATTTTTGACTTAAACTAATGAGAACTTTTTGTATGGAGCAGTTTATTCTGCTTGCTCTTTATCTACAGCATTATATTGAAATTGTATCTTTCATTCACTAGGAAATGTAGCATATTGGGAGTCAGGTAGCACTTAATTGTCAAGCCATCTGTTCTTACTGCGCTAGATCTTTAAAAAGCAAGAGCCACAGTACAGCATGGAACTGAAAGTTCCCTGCTTGCTAGTGTCCTGTTGTTTAACATGCATAACTGAGTCAGCACATTTTTAGATTTTGATAGTGTGTATATATTTGATAGTGTGCATATATTTGGTATATATCCCTAATATCATAAAAGTGAAATAGTAAAACCTTACAGCTCTTGTAATACACGTGTTGGTTCAGAAACTTCACTGATTATTTCAGTTACAGAAGTTCTGTAGTCTGTATTCTCATTCACCCCAAGTACTAGATATGAGAGTAAAGTTGAGCTAGAATGGTTTGGTTAAGCAACTTGTGACTGAGTTGAGATCTGAACTGTGGATGTCCAGGCTCACTCTCATAGCTGTAGCACTGTTTGTTCCTTTTTATCTATCCATGTGGAAAAATGAGTTGACAACAAGTAAAGCAAATGAGAGGTGAAAACTCCTACAGTTCAAAATAAAGAGGAGGTTTGAAAAATATAGGCTGAAATCCTGTTGCATAATTGCACATACAGAAGGCAAATGACTTATCAGTCAGTCACTTATAGCTGTCAATTAATGAGTTGCTGTTGAGGTTCTCCATCGATAGGGAGAATATATTCAGAAATGAACATACTGTTATGTTAATAAACTTTATTTTGTTTACTTACCTGAAAAATAAGAGCTACAGTGACTTGGTGGGGGTACTTTATTTATTCATTCATTCGTTTGTTTGTTTGTTTGTTTATTTATGTATGTATTTATTTATCTATTTATCTTATATGTCGCCCACACTATCCAAAGGTCTCTACTTTGAAGCCTAATGGCAGTGAGGATGGTGGCCTTGAGTAGAATTACTGTATTGTGTTAGCATTTCCTATCACTGCAGTAATCCTTATGAGGATCACTGCAGAAGAAGAAAGGTCTGCTTATGCAAGTGGGACCCGAGTGTGTGTCCATAAATGAGTATGTGTATCTGGCCTAGTCCTAGCTGTTGCCCTCTTTGTATGCCAGAGAGATTGCCCACTCCTGACCTACTCTGAATTTGTTGTGTACTCACCACTTTTAAATTAGTAAAATAGTCAACTTCAGTATCTTTCAAGAAATAGAAACATCCCAGATGCCTATGAGCTTGTTAAAAGGATGTAGTATTCTGTTTTTCTTCAACCTGTTCAGGAAGAGTACTTCTTAGTTTATTTGGTTTGTTCCTCTCTATGGCTAATGAGAAGCTTTGTGATCTCACATCTCCATAAATCTTTATGCTTCTGCGATCCTTGTCTAGATGAGTAAGAGAAAATGAGTATGGTGCCACTGGCTACGTATAGTCTCTTGTCATAAACATTAGTGACATATGCAAACTTGCCTGTTTGCCCTAGAGGTAATGTATCTTGCTCAGTGAAACAAAGAGGTTGCCATTTTCAACACATGGAGCTGCAAATTACTTTTTTGTACTATGTGGTCTGTATACCCAGTTTGTGCTTGTCTTCTGGACACCATTTATTTACATTTTTTTAAAAAGCAAAAACAATCAGAGTATTTTTCTGGAAACATTTTATAGACACACATGGTGCTGTCTGCATTTAGTGCAGTAAAGGGGGAAAATATGTAAGTTTCCTATTTATGTCCATTTAAAAACATTATAGAAGATGACACTTGGAAAATAATATTCTCTTTTTAGTAACCCAGACCCATGTCAATTCACTGTTACTGCTTTTAGAGCTAGATGAATGGAAAACCAGAATTTCAGAACTTGTTTGGTCCAGATTTGCCAGTAACACTATTAAAAAGTGCTAGTAATGATTTAAATCCTGTTGCAAATTGCCATAAGTTAAGAAATATCTGTAGGTATTATCTGTTGTACATTGACTCAGAATGCAAAACAGAATGTCTATGGAGATTTCTTATGTTATAGCAAATCACTTCCAAAGGTTACATCATTTGTGTAACTATGTAACAAATTGTCTGCCAATAATTATGTGTCTTTTTACAGTTATGAGGATCATGAAGGACACAGCATGTACAGAATAGAGATATACATGAACAAAGAATGTGCTGCTGTCAGATCATCTCTTTCATAAAGTCTTGAATTTACACACTAGTTGTATAACTATAAGTGGTCAGGAATTTCATGCAGGCATGTAGCAAGCTGGTAGAGGAAACATTAAGTGCCCCATCTACCTCTGTGGCCAATAGAGAAATGAAGTTTTACCAGAGCAGGAGAGCACCCTCGACTGTACCTAGCATAGAAATGTGACAGCCTACTTTGGACAAGATAGCTCTCCATAATGTTGACTTCCAGGTTTGAGAAAGCTCTGCATAAAGTGTTGTGTCACCTTACCTTCTTACCCATCACCTGCAGTAATAGCAAAGTGACAGCAAAGTTAAGTAGCTGAGAGGGCTACAATTTTAGCTTGCACAGTGTCTTAGAATAACATTTTAGGGAGTTATAGTGTCCAGACCTTGGTATCTGCCATTGCTTAAGAGTGCCCATACACAGGAACAAAGTCGTGGAGGAAAGCAAACAAAAGTACTAGCAGCTGTCCAACAGTGGTGTTATCGGGCCCTCTTCTTAATTTCCCTGCCAGCCACTAGTAGACAAGTACTGGGTCAGAGTAACTAGAAATACTTATGGACTTATTTGCAGGGCTGGTCCAATAGTGCTGCTTGACTTTGGCTGGTTCAGTCCTATAAAATGATGTGAAAAAGATTATATTGGGCTGATTCATAATATATTTAGGTAACACAAAAAGTACCATATCCTCTAATTTTCAGTCCAGCTGGGTGGGGCTGTGCTTCTTGCACACATGATTTCACCCCTGCGTATGTGTGCAACATACAGTACGCAGTTCCCTAACAACTGGAATCAAAGGGGTTGAATGTGATCCCTGAGCGGAGGAGGAAGAGAGCTGCATGGAGGGAGTTGGAGTTGTGCCTACCCACCCAGCTTAGAGGGTACCTTAACAAAGAGTGAACTTAAAGTGTGCTGCTTAAGGCATAAAGCAGTCTTATATTCAGTCACCCAGTAGTTATTGGAACACCCAGGCAAACACATGGAATATCCTCCAAGCAGCACAGCTGCTCCATAGAGTTGGGGGTGGTTGCTTTTTCACTTCTTCTGTCATAAGATGAAGGGTAGTGGGTTAGTGAAGTAGAAGCAAAGTGCTCTGTTGGTGCTTCAAGAGCCAGTTGCATTTCTCCACTGTTAGGTTGTATGTATGTGTAAGGCAGTTAGAAAATAGTTTGCACTTGGTAGGTTCATCAGGTTTAGTGACGAGGCTGGTGTAGCACAGGGAATGAACTCACAGTACAAGGAACAAACTAAGGCAGTATCCACTTCAAACATCTCCTTGCCTGAAAAAGTAGGCAAGTGACTATTCTCTCAGCTATAGCTTCCATTTGTGGTATAGGAATAATAATACTAATTTCCATTAGAGAACTGCTGCATGGTTTACTGAGATAATTTATATGGAGCACTTTGAAACACTTGCAGTGCTTTGTGTAAGCAAATGCTAATGTTTGTTTTAAAATTTTTATCCCACCTTGGCAGGCAATCTATATTTACATTATGTCCTCAGGAAAACTTGGCCCCATAGGCTGCATGTGGCTTTCACTCCCCTCATGTGTATGTCTGCGTGTATCCCACAGTACACTTATTGGTGCAGCACTGGAGGGAGCTGTTACTGCCATTATCCCCACCATCACAAGTGAAATATCCTCTGCCCTGCAGTTTTCTTGGGCCCTTATGTAGGAGGATGCTCTAGCAGTCTCCTCTGTTAAGAGGTGCTGCAGTTGCCATTGAATTTATGTGTTGGCAAGTTTGGTACTGTTGCAAGGGGTCTAGCATGGCACCTCGATCCTTGAAATTGTCCATCTTGTTGAATCAACTGCAAGGTATGATAGGGTAGTTGTCCTGAGCATGTTTATTTTGGAGAAACTCATGGAATTCAGAGGGACTTCTGAAGAAATGTAGGGTTTTAAGCTTTTCTACATTTTAGTTGTAGGACTTCTGGAGTCTGGAGTGTTTCTGATGGTTTATGTAGGGCTGCTGAATAAAAATGAGACATTGGCCAAAATTCTGTTGCTTAATGTAGTAAATTACACTAGAGCAGGCCCCTTAATTCACTGGGAATTTGATGTGACAATTTCTCCATAAGTTCACATGGTTCAAATGAGTCTACTCTTAATGGTAACTTACTATAGTAAAGTAAGTCATAGTGAGAGTAGGCCCATTTGAATCAACTTACAGAGAAATTGACTCACCAAATTTCCATTGATTCAGTGGGCCTACTCTAGTGCATTATGCTGCACTAAGCAACATGATTTTGGCCAGTTCATGCAGCCTTGTTACACATTTCTCAATAATGTGTGACTTATCTCCAGTTTTATGATGTTATGATGACTGCCTAGAATGTTTAGACTATTTTTCTCTTCCAGAGAAGACCCAAAATAGCTAACCAGATACGTTTAAAGTATCACAATTTCAAAACAATAAAAACCAATATAAAAACAACCACAGCATTAAGACTAATAGGAAAATCACAAATATAGCTGGTCGGACAAAAAATTCAGACAGGACACAAACTGATTCTTATTTGACTCAGCTCAGAGTCCTGTGGCATAGTTTGCTCTGCACAACAGGAATGATTAAAGGATTCCTTTTCCAATTTAGCTTTGGAAGCATAAAACTCATAATGTCACATTTATGTAATAATAAAAGTATGTGTTTATCTGTCAGTTTATTACCTTCTTCAGTTACTAAGTTCTCTAAGCAGAGCATAGGTTTGTACAAGGGCATAGTATGATGAAAGGTGGATTTGATATAAATCACAATTTGTTTTTTTAATTGGACTTTTGATTATTTAAATTTGAAAATCATTTTTATTTAAATCAATTTGATTTTTTTTTCAAAAAAACCCATTGATTTTTATCTACCCTTGTTTGAAGAAATTCCTTCCTCCATTCACAGGCTTTGTCTCAGGGATGACTCGGGCAGACCTCTTTCTTGAGGACTTGTATGAGCACATGACAACATGCCTAAGGGTTCTAAGAATCTTGCTCTTCCTCCAATAAGATGGACACCATGACTTGTGTCGTGTTGAGAAGAACCCTGCATGCAAGGGCAGTTGAACAAATGGTCCCTCCCCTGGCAGGCTGCACTTCATGTGATCGTCATTTACCCTGTTTCGCAATCTATGTGTGATTGGTTGCATAAAAGAATGCCTGCCAGAGTAGCAGATATCTTGCATGATTGTCCTTCTCAACTTTCCCATTGCCTTATGTGTCTGTTGGTTCTGTACCTGCTGAAGTGCACAACCTTTCATATCAGTAAGGTTTTGGTGTAGCAGGCTAAGTTGCAGATTTCCTCTCTTATGGGAAACCCATCTCAAGAGTAAGGAAGGGGTAGGTATGCCTGGGGTACCAGAGCCTATGGCTTCATTCAAAGGCAGGAAGGACAACTTGTCCAACTCTGACAGCTGTGTAACATTGCCTGAAGACTGTGGTTTTTCTGTGACCTGTTCTACCCTATTTCTCTGAAAATAAAACTGTGTCTTATATTAATGTTTGCTCCAAAAACACATTAGGACTTATTTTCAGGGGATGTTTTATTTTTTTCATGTACAACAATCTACATTTATTCAGATAGTCATATCTTCTCCTGGAACATGGTCATAACTCTCGAAACTCCAAATTCTGGCCTGAATTTCCTGTGACTCCATTTCCTGTAGAACCATTGGCCCCAATATGTCCAGCAATAGAGCTCTCCTTAAATGAGCACTTCCTATCCATGTAACCTGTTTATAGTGCATTGGCAACACAGCTGTCAGTGATTTTATCCCATGAATTCTTCACCCAAGTCATGACCTCTTGCAGGCTAGGCTTCACAAAGTTCCCACGCTGATTTCTCTCCGTTCTATTTTCAATATAGTCAGTGATTTTCATGCACAAATGATTCTTGAATGGCTTGTTTATTGCTGTATCAAGAGTCTGGAGACAGGCAGTCATGTCTGCAGGAAACATTATTTGATCTGTTTTTCTCTCTACAAGGAAGTTCTTCATGTCTTTAGTGTGGTGACTGCTGTCTGAATCCCAGACTAGCAGACCTCTTTGGCCACCTCACAAAACAAGTGGCTGCATTAAATTGACCCACTTCCTTATAATTGCTTGGGTGCACCAGGCTTTTTCGGTTTCAAGAACATAAATGCCTGAAACACGTTCAATCTTATCTTTCTTGCCTTTAGTGATTAGAGATGGGGCTTTCTTTCCATCCAGATGAATTGCCAAAAAACAGGTAATACATGCATTTTGGTAACCAGTGGAGGGACTGTAGATTGATGAGACACCCCTCCAATCAATTGTCGTTTGAGATCCTTGGCCCATAAACACTGCAGTTTCATCCATAGCAATTGGTATTTAGAAAAGTTGATGCCATCAACAAAGGACTTGAATGCAAGTGCACATTTAATAACTTCAGTATCTTCCAGCTTGAACAATGTTGTTGATCTTAGAGACAGTTCATATCACTGAAGGAAGCCATCCAGCCAGTGTTGTGATGCTTTGAATTCTTCTGGGGATATTTCTAACTGTGGTGCTATTGCAAGGGGAAAAGCTTGAATATCAGCCCTGTGCCCAACCAAAGCCTTTGCTGTCCTGTCAGCAGTCCATTCACAGATTATGTCTTCAAGCTCAGGAAATAATGGTTGCCTACATCAGGGGTCATCAACCCCCAGTCCACAACCTGATGCCAGTCCGCGGGCTTCCTGGAACTGGGTTGTGGACACGGATCTCCGCCCCCAGTGGGCATGTTGCGCTTGTGGAGGCGTGTGCCATGCTTGCAGAGGGGGGTGTCACACTCATGCTTTGCCCGCATGCCCCCTTCTAGGCTGGCTGGCTCACTTGCTCAATCATTCATCCTGTTCGCCTTCCCTTACGTGCTCCCAAGGCAATCAGAGGGAAGCCAAGCGAGCTAACAGGTGTGGGGTGGCCAGCTCGGGGGGAAGCCATGGGCTCTACAGGCAAGCGACGGGGATGATGGCCATCCATGAGTGAGATCCTTGGACACCCCCCCCCTCAGGCCGCAAGGACTCTCATGAACTCTCTCGCTCTGGTTCCCCAGCCCCAGCAAAGCGGGCGGCACTGGCGTGGCGCTGGTCGCCCCGGCACACAAAGTGTATTTGCACCCAACGATTGCTGGCCAGAGGGCACATGCGCACGAGCGTGACATCCCCCCTGCAGGTGTGACTGAAGTGCAAGCCCCAAGACCTGTCAGGAACTTAGACCTTTAGCCGACTTGATGCGAAGGAGTGAGTTCCTAGTGGTGCACAGCTCTTTCCTTCCTGGCCACCCAGTCCCTCTGTGAGCCGGGGGGGGGGGGAGGAGAGGAAGAATTTTTAAGTCTGTCTTGAGTGCTTGGAAGCCAGTTAAGAGGCTGCACTTGAGCGTGAAGGGCTGTCGTGGGGAGACCCAGGCTCGCAGGCTGTGGGGGGGGGAAGAGGGTTGGGTTGAAGAGGTGAGAGAAACATGCACATGGGAGAGAGCGGAGAAAGAAGAAGAAAGGGAGGGGGGAAGTGGCGGTGGTGGTGGTGATTTTGGTGTTAAGGGCCCCAACACGAACTGGCCTCAAACCCCTTCCACCGCAGGACCGGACGGTTTCTGTCTTGTTTTGGGAACGCACTTGCTTGTTGGGGGCGGGGGGGGAGTATGGATCTTGCTGGCCCATGCAGATAAGACAGAATCAATCCCGGTTGCTGCACAATGAGTCCCTGGTGGAGGGTGGGGTTTCACTTAATTTGGGCTTATTTTGGGGGTATAGCTTATATTACTAGCATCCTGAAAAATCATACTAGGGCTTATTTTCAGGTTAATCTTATTTTCAGCGAAATATGGTACCTCCTGTGAAGCCACTTGCACTCGTATCAAATAAAAACCTCCCTCCGCAATCAGATTAGAAAGAACACACACTGTCTACAGACCAGGAAGCACAGTCTTGCTACAGGTTCTGCTGTAGCTTGGCAGACAAGGTACAGTGGACCCTCGACTTACAGAATTAATTCATATTGTAATGGTGGCCACAGGCTGAAAAGTCCATAGGTCAAGAGTTCATTTCCCATAGGAATGCATTGAAAACCCTGTAATTCGTAACTGGCCCAATTTAAAAAAAACCCACACACAAAAAATGAAAATCAATAGATCTTACCTTTCTGAAGCCTTCCAGGGGTCCCCCGCTGCCGCCATCACTGCTGTACGAGGGCTTCCCCGCCACTCTCAGAGGTCCCCCGCCCCCACTGACGCAGGCTTTCCTAGGGTGGACCGGGCCTACCAGGGGAGAGCTTCCCCTGGTAGACCCAGTCTACTCCCCGGGAAGCTCTGGAGAGGGACCTCCAGATACCTTCCAGGGCTTCTCCACTGCCATGGGAGGTCTCTCGTAGGTCTCCCCCACTGCCGATCGTGCTTCGGAGGCATGATTGGCGGCGGGGCAATCTCTGAGGGGCCTTCCATGGTGGCGGAGAAGCCCTGGAAGGCATCCAGAGGTCCCCCTCACCGACGATCGTGCCTCCGACGCAGGCTTTCCCAGGGTGGACTGGGCCTACCAGGGGGGGCAGGAAAGCCTGGTAGACCAGGCCTACCAGGGGAGGGCTTCCCCCGGTAGGCCCGATCTACTCCCCGGGAAGCTCCAGAGGGGGACCTACGGATGCCCTCTAGGGCTTCTCTGCCTCCATGGGAGGCCTCTCAGAGGTCCCCCCTGCCGCAGATCGTGCCTCCAAAGCTTCTCTGGAGCCACGATCGGTGGCAAGGGAAACCTCCAAATGTCTTCCAGGGCATCTCCGCTGCCATGGGAGGCATCTCAGAGGTCCCCCCTCGCCGCCGATCATGCCTCCGAAGCACAATTGGTGGCGGCGGGGGGGGGGGGAACGACCTCTGAGATGCCTCCCATGGTGGCGGAGAAGCCATGGAAGGCATCCAGAGGCATGATCAGTGGCCTACGGACTGGAAGGGGGAGGCGGGGAAAACGCTAAATTTGAATTTGGCGTTTCCCCCGCTCCCCGTTCTAGTCCATAGGTTGATTCTCCGACCGCAAGTCGAAGGGAAATTTTGCAGCTGGAGAAGTCCGTAGGTCGAAAAGTTTGTAAGTGGAGCCCTATGTAAGTCGAGGGTCCACTGTAAAGTAAAAGAGGTGGCATGTATTCCCTGCCAACAATGTAGAGGAGCTTCCAATATACAGTACAGTATTAAGAGCCGGAAAAGGGTAGATTTAATTATTTAAATTTCAAAAATAATTTTAAAAAAAATTTAAATCAGTGTGACTTTTATCTACCCTGGGCGAGCGTCTCAGCAGGGGAGTCCCCACTGTGTCAGGACAGTGATCAGAGACAGCTGGGGTTCTTTCCCCATGATCTCTTGAAAGTGCTAGTATACACATGAACTATGGTAAAATAAGTGTTAGCATATAGTTTGAACTGAGTACACTTGTGTATGTGGCAACTTCAGCAATCAGGCCATAGCTCAGTGGTTCCCTAGAACCTTGGGTCTCCAAATGTTCTTGGACTACAACTCCCAGAAATCCTAGCCAGCACAGCTAGTAGTGAAGGCTTTGGGGAGTTATAGTCCATGAACACATAGGGACCCAAGGTTGAGGATCACTGCAGTTTTATCATAAGGCATGCAGGAATGAATATGAGGCCTTTGTGGCTGCCTTGCAAGGCACACTTTTATTGACTTCAAGATTATTTTGTAACAAGGCACACTTTTATTGACTTCAAGATTATTTTGTAAGTGGTCAACCAGACCAGATGGGCGGGATACAAATCAAATCAAATCAAATAAATAAATAAATAAATAAATAAACAAACAAACACTGAGAATTCTGTTTTTATTTGCTTATGTTTTTCTGGCTGTAATTGTTACAAAGATGGTTGAAAACAGAGTGCTGAAAGTGCAATAGGTCAACAAGGACAAAGCAAACAAAACTTCTAGTTTCACTTTTGAAAACCTGTGAGTTCCATATTCGTATTCAGTGATTTCTCAAATGCTTATATCCATGTGTGAATATTCTTGTTGTGGGCTCTTGGAGTTACAGTATAGAAAAACAATATTTCCCAGCTCCATTTAAGAATAAACTTATTTAAAAGAAAGATTAACTTCCAGTCTTTTCCTCACAGCCATCCTAGAGAAAGAAGAAGAAAGCAAGTTGTGGCTTTTTGTGGTTCATCCTTGTAAAACTAAACTAGAAATTATTGTTATTATATCAGAATGGCAGTAATCCAATATTGATAGAGAACTTCCAAGTTCAAATCAGGTTAGTGTGTTTCATTTTGTGTAGTTTTGTTGGTGACATTCTGTAAGCGCTAGCATATTTTTGTTGTGTTATAAACATGCTCCCAAATATCCTGGAAAAATAACTTCATTGTCAGGCTGTGTGAGGCTGTTTTGATAACAATTGCCATGTGTTTATGTTTTCTCTTATCAAATATGTTCTGATTCAAATATATAGTCATACATATTCATACAAGTGATCTTTAAATGTTGGGATAGTGAATTTAGGTACATCAGTGTCATTAATCAACATTCTTAAAGTGCAATTTCAAAGGAGACTTTAATTTGAACCCCGAAGGATCAAAATGTAACAGAGGTTCCATTTGTGAATACCAGATATTATAATTTAACTTTGTAAATAACAAACAGCAAGTGAATAAAACATAATAAAATACCAACACAATAGCTGTGTCAATCTGCCTTAGGGAGTGAGCAAAATTAAAGAGAAAAAAGCAAGTACAAAATATTGTGCTACTTTGTTTCAGCATGAACTTTTGTGGATCAGAACCCCCTCTTCAATCCAATAAATAAGATAAATAACGATTTAACTATAATTGCTTCATAGTGAAGGATAAATTAACTCAAAGAAGAATGTTCATTCCAAGAGCAAAGAGTGAGAAAATTTTAACATTCAAGTCTGGTTTTAGGGCCTGGGAAAGTTATAATGGATTGAATTTAGCATACAAGAGATGGTGGGGCTTGAAGCCAAGTAAATTTAGGCTTCAGTGATTGCTAACTGCAATTATATTCCTGATTCTTTTCTCAAAATAAATTTATTCATTCACTTGATCCCAGAAGCCTGTCTTGAAACTAACTTGTTTAGGCAGATCACCAGACTTAACTACCTTCCACAGCCATTACTGGCAGTACTGTTTCACAAGGCTGATTTTGACTTTACCCCACAGTTTCAACGCAGAGTGCACTTGTGCACAAGTGTGAATAGAGAGAGCACATTTAAAAAAGTTTAAAAAGTAACTTTTCCAAGCTCTGTCATGATTAACCACAACATGGCATTAGTCTGAAAAGGGCTACTCAGTGTATGACTTACAAGACTGCTGAAGGTCAGTAAAATTTAAGAAGGGAAAAAAAACCCAAAAGAGAAAATATGGCATTTTAAAGGCTAACAGCTTAGTTTGAGATTTTGTATATCAAGACATATCAGACTGCTGACGGTTCCTCTTGTACTTGTTTTTCTAGCCAGTATGCGTCTAGCTAAGAACTTTTTGAACTCTGTAATAACAAAAAGATACTTTCCACGATGGCAAATTGTTTTAGCTCATGTATTTCACCACATTCAGTTGGAATATTATATTTCATTGAACAGCAGAATCTTCAGCTGTGATGGCAAAGTCTGACGTCCAGTTCTAGTTATTGTACTGTTGCAACGGCACAGAATCATTTCAAGCTACTAATCATTTTGGGTAACTGGGGGAAATTCTGTGGCCACATTTATGGCTAATACATTATACCAATTGGCTCTTTAGCAATTGTGGATTATGATTTCTATGAACAAAGATTAGATTCTTAAGGTAGAAATTAGATGAATATGTGTTTATTTTTACTATTATTGCATGCTGGGAACTATTGATTGATTTATTTATTTAAAATATTTTTACTCTGCCTTTCTCCTCAAAAGAAATCAACTATGTCATCTTATTGGTACAGCACAGCTTTCTCTAGTCTGGTGTTGCCCAGATGTGACAGGGTCAGAGCCTCCCTTGTGAAAATATGTTGCACCAAAATTTGTCAGTCAAGTTTTGGGACTTTTCCTATGTGCTGGGAAGGCTGGTATCTTGGAATCACAGTTAGGGGGACTTTTATCTCCCCATACAAGTCTCTCCAGATTTTAAGACCTTCTTGCAATTCCACAAAAGATGGTGTTTTTGATGGCAGAACTCCATCCCTAAGGAGGTCAGGCTGACCATCCCTCCACCACCACATGGAGGTCTTTATATTCAGGCATGCTTCTGGCAAGTAATTACCTTCTGAGGAGGGGGTTTTAGCACCACACTTCAGACTAATCAGTTTTTTTGCTATCAGATTTTTTTTAAATAGATGACAAGTAAAAGTAGACAAGCTTCTCTAAAAACTTAGAGCCCCTTTTCTCTAAGAGCAAAGAGGCTATCCTACTGAGAGAAGACAGCTCTCTGTAGTGAAAAGTGCCTTCATTTTTGCACTAAATCAGAGTTTGTTTGCATAGGAACAACATAGGATAAGGTTGCAGCAGGCTGCAGAATCAAGAAGGAATTTTCCAGAATTGTGTAGAGGCATCCTAAGCGTGAAGGTGGTTCTATCTGCTTCAGGGCAATTTCCTCTTCCAATTACAGTCTTCAGTCCCTTATCCCTCGCTTTTCAGAAATGTTGTTTGGAGGTGGAGAAGAGAGGAAAAATATCCTATTCTACAAGTTTCCATAAGTTGCTTTTGGCACTCAAAACATTGCTTACTGCTGTATTGTTAGTTCTGTGCACTTAATGTAAAATTTTGAAGCTTGATAGTGTGTTTTTAAAATTGTGTCATTGAAAATAATAAATGGTTTAGTTGACCTCTCAGTTAGCTAGATATATATGTTTTTGTCTGAACTACAAGAGTCCTTTTGGTGATATCCATCCCTAAATTAAATTGCATAGCTTACCACAGTAAATTACTACTAACTGAGGAGGCAAAGGTCATGTTAGAAGCTGCATTCATGATAGTACAACAGGCACCCACCTAATAACGCAGCCAATACTTGGCATTCTGGTAGTTTGACAAACACAGCTAAGCAACAGGATATTGGCCAGCGTTGTTACAATATTAGCCAAAAGTGAAACTCTTGTGCCTTTGTTAATAAGAATTTCATGTTGTCAAGTGGATTTTGATTTACAGCAACTCTTTCTAGTATTTTCTAGGTAGATAATATGCAGAAGAGGTTTTCCATTCTCTTCTTCTGGGGGCATCCTAGGACTGTGCAGCTTGACTATACAGATTGGCTCTTCTCTGAGGAGGCACGGTGGGGAATTGAACTCCCAAGCCCTGGCCCCACAGCCAGGCACCTCAGCCATTGAGCTATACAGTCCACAGAGCTCCTCTGACCTGCGCACCCCACCCAGGGTGTTATGCAGCGCTTACTCATGAGTAGACACGCGCCGCCTGTGGTGCTTACTCATGAGTAGACCTGCTCCTCCTGCAGTGCTTACTCAGGAGTAGACCCACACATGTGACACTTACTCATGAGTAGACCCGCACCTTCAGCCCCGCCCTCATCGACACTTTCCTACCTTAATTGCCGCTGCTGAGGTCTTTTGGCCTCGGAGCCACGGAGTGCAAAAAGGGAAACTGGCTGCCCTTTGCAAAGATGGTGGCTGTGGCTTCATTTAGGGTTGGGAAGCTGCAGCTGCCATCTAAGATTCCAGAAGACCTCAGCAGCGGCAATTAAGATTATGGTGGCAGGGGGACCCCCGCAGTGCCTTCTGAGGCCTCCGGAGGCTTGGGAAGGCAGCAATGGCAGTGGGGGGGACCCCCCAGGAGGCTTCGGACTGGTAAGATGCTGCTATTTACTTTTTAAAAAAATGTTCTGGGTGGGTTTTGGAGGGTAGGTTGGGCTGGGGGCGTATGTTTCTATGTTGCTTTGGTTTTTGGTGAGAGTTGTTTTTTTTGTTTTTGTTTTTGTTTTGTTTTTTGCAGTCCCAGCATGGGACTCACACTATTTATTTATTTACTTGCCCACCCCTGATACAGAGGAATATTTTTCCTGTTTTCCTCTTCTAAAAATTATGTGCGTCTTATAGTCGGGTGCGTCTTATGGAGCGAAAAATACGTTATGTACTAACCTCTTTTTGGCCACATTTAGGTGCTAGTGATTACCTTTGGAACTCTAAATGGCTGAGAGATTGCTGTGTCCTTTTTAGGAAGCATGTTCTCCTGATGCTTTGAGACAATCAATGCATTTTGCTTATGGCTAATTGAGATGGAGAGCAGAGCAGGATTATTCCTGTGGTAGTATCCAAGAAACATTGTTCCAGACCCCACCTTTATTCCTAAGCATTGCCATTGCTTGGCTGATCTGTCGTTTCTGCTGTTTGTATAAAATACGCAGTTCAGCAGTGTTGATGACATTTCTTTTTACTGCATTTTCATACTTTTATTATTTTAATCATCTTGGGCATTGATTTTACTTTCCTGTGGAAGGGTACCCAATAAAACCAAAAATTGTGTAAAAATAGCAGTTTGGAAAGCAAGCTTTTCAGGAAATATGATTATATTTTTAAAAATCAACCAAACTCTATGTACATTGTTTTTGTTGGGTGGGTGATCATGGAATTTACTGCACTATTTTATGGGGTGGGGCATGAGTAGGTGAAATGTCAGTAACATTTGAAGGTAGTGAACTGAAAAATAGCTAAAGGCCATCTAGTGTATTCTCGAATGCACTGGCGAAACGTCAGGAAGAACAACCTTCAGAACACGGCCAAAGAGCCCGAAAAACCCACAACAACCGTCATCTAGTGTGTTTGGCCCCTATCATGCTAAGCTTGTTTTGAACGAGAAGTCTTGCCAGTGGGTCTCACTGCTTGTGCAAGTAATGTTTTTGCTCAACTAGTGATCTTCATGAAAAAAATCTGTCTCCTGCTTGCACAATAGCAGCCCTTGTGCAAGCAGTTGCAATGCCACTTTGCTTTGCTGGCAAAGGTTTGTATTCCATGGAAGCTGAGTAGAATATTGGCCATAGATTTTTACTCTTTTGAAGCATTTTCTTAAAAATAATTGTGCCACTAAGAAATATTCACTTTTTGTGGAATCTTTGTAAAATTGAGCTATTACAGATTGTGAACCTGATGCAACATCCTGCCCAAAGTGTGCCAGTTTCTAGCCTCTCCTTTGGTTCCTTAGGATTCCCTCATAAAGGTTACAAATAAAATATACGTATTGAGAATTAATGATTAATATTGTATACAGTGTTCCCTCTAAGCTTTGCAGGTAGCACACATCTACAGCTTGTGTTGCTGCCAATTTGTTTCTGGTTGGAGCTGGAACCACCTGTGTGCAGCGTGGGCCCCCACCCAGCGCTGGTGGAAAATTAGAGGGAACATTGTATAGCGTTATTTGTAATAACTGTATGCCACATCTGGTACTTCTAACAGAAGATCTGGGTTGTAACTGTGACTGTTAGTAATGGTACTCACAAAGCAAACTAGAATTTTGGCTGTGTCAGCATCTGGTAGAAGTGAGGGGTAGCATCTAGGCAGGTCATGTTCACATTATATGATTGTATAACTCAATGCTATATATTTTGGCAGCAGTTTAAATGTAGGTGGAAATATACGGCTCTGCAAAAATAAATTTGAGGATGCATGTTTTGAAATTTCAGGATGACATTGTGCATCTTTCAAAAAACTTCTTCCCCTAAAAGAAGCTTTGATTGCAAGCTGATCAGTAGTGTGTAAACCACAAGTTCTCACTCCAGTGTGCTTGGACTAGATGGGATTTGGGAGTCAATGAACTAGGTGCAAATACTGATTTCCCCCTCTTCAGCTTCCTTCTGGTTGCTTTGAAAGTTATATGCAGAACTTTGTACATACACTTTTAGATGCATATTTCTGGATAAGGGGTTCATAGTTTTCATCAAATTCTCAAAGCATTCTGAGAAAAACAAGACAATTTTCATTGTCTTGTTTTATGTAGGTAACCTTCAATATGTACATGTTGGGAGTGGAACAAGCATAGTGGTAGGTAAAGTTGATTTTTTTAATACTGTATGTGCATGGAAGAGTTTCTTGAAAGGAAGATGCTTGAAAGAGGCATTATAAAAAAATTCCCTGTTACTATAATAATATACTATAATAATATCTATATTAAAAGAATATGTTGAAAGAAACATACGAGTTGAAAGAAAAAACAAGCCTTACAGCTGTAAATGGCTGTGCTGACAGCCAGCAACCATTCAGAGTGTATTCACAAAGACTTTCAAGGCTGGGGTCTGATGGTTGTTGTAGGTTTTTCGTGCTGTTTGGGCGTGTTCCAAAGGTTTTTCTTCCTAACGTTTCGCCAGTCTCTGTGACTGGCATCTCTGTCCTCTGAAGATGCGAGCCACAGAGACTGGCGAAACATTAGGAAGAAAAACCTTCAGAACACGGCCAAACAGCCCCAAAAAACCTACAACAACCATTCATAGTGGGTTCTGATGCCTTAAGTCATGGGACTTTTTGGTGTGCCCAGCGGTTGCTCCTCGCCAGTTGAAAAGCAGTCATTCGAAGGATTGGTTTTACATGGGATCCTTAGGTCATGCTTTGGCCCAGCCAGAGGCAGCAGTTGAAATTTCTGAGAAGAGTATTGTATGCAACTCTTTGAAGTGGGGTGTTTTGCTTATTTTCACATTTGTTTTTATTGGAATGAAAAATTGACCCTTCTAACTGTAAAATGTGACGTTGGTTTGAAACTTCTGTTTAAAAGGGCACTTCTAACTTCTTACATGAAAGCCTGTTTGAAGTACAGCTCGGTATTCAATGTGGAGCTTTGTAGCTCACTCTCTCCAGCAGTGTTAGCTGGAGGGATAGAGGAGAAACAAGGGAATTATTGAGAGACTCCTTCCTCTTATTTTTACTGTTGTTGCTTCTACACTTCTACTCAAGAGGTTGCCCGTAGCCTATAGGATCTGGTTTGGCTCTTAATATGGATTAAAATGACTGGGTCCTATGGAAAATATTAGTAACTGAGTAGAAGCAGAGGAGCAAGACAAATGTGTTTAATAATCTTTAATTTTTATTTTCTACATACGTGCACATTTTTGGTACATTATAGAATCATAAAATTGTAGAGCATTTATTTATTTATTTATTTATTTATTTATTTATTTATTTATTTATTTATTTATTTAACTTGTATACCACCCAACTAGCCGTTCTAGATGGGCAACAAGAAGGAATTGCAAGGAAATCCTGCATAACAGGATTTCTGTTCTACTTACAAACCTCAAAAAATTTGATTCACTTTTGCATGTATTTATTTTTTACTCCTTTCTCTTTGTGAACCAGGCTGCACTTCAAAAATAAAGGAATCCACATGTGATTCCTTCTTTCAGATATTCATATGTTCATATTGCACACAATTACAAGATAATCCTGAGGGCTGGCTTTAAAGAAACACCTCTCCTTTTAATCCTTGCTTGGAGTAGAAAGGATGGCTTCTATAACACGCATAGAAAATGTGGTGCCAGGTGTCTCTGAGAGGAGCAGGAAGTGGTAATGTGCTGTTCTTCCCCTGATTGATACATTAACACAGATGACGGTAAAATACCAACATGAAGAGAAGATTGAAAATTAAAATGATATATAACATCAAATGGAAAAAAATCAAGGTTTTCAGAACATCATAGTGCTATTCTGTATCCATAAAAGGGATTGTAGTCTGGAAAATATAGGCAAATATTGTAAGCCACAAGAGTTATTGGCAGAAATCTTGTTGCACTGTTATGCACAATTTGTAACTTTTGGATAAATTTTGTAGGCATTATCTGTTTGTTTATTATATTTCTGTACCTCACCATCTAGTGCAGTGATGGCAAGCCTATGGCACATGTGTCACAGCGGACACACAGAGCCTTCTCTGTGGGCATGCGAGCCATAAGTCACTGGATTGCTAACCCCAACAGGAAAACCTGAGGAAGTGACTGGAGCTGCAGTGCTAGCGTCTCGACAGGCGGCGGCCCAGGATCCGAAGCAGCTGGTGGTGGTGGTGGCAGGCTAGCTGAGCTATAGGTAGTGGCAGGGTTGGGCAGGACTGGAGGCGGATCCGGAGTGGGGTCTGGAGGCACCTCCATGCCCAGGATTCCAGCTTCCGCCACCACTTCTGCTGCCATCACTACCCGCTGGGTTTCCCCCCCCCCCAGTTTGGGCACTCGGGCTCAAAAAGGTTCGCCATCACAGATCTAGTAGCATGCCACTACAGGTGCTTTCCAACAATAAAGATAAACATAAAAGAAAATAACCATCTCCCACTGAACCCACAGGTTATAAAGTACAAAAAGGACAACTCTCCTACAAGCCCAGGATGGCAGCAACGGACATAAATGCAGGCTACAAAATATAATAAAAGTAAGAAACCTAAATAACAAATATTTATAAAGAGAGGATGTCCTGAAATGCTTCCCTGAAGAGCAAAGTTTTATGTGCTTTCTGAATATTAGGTGGGAAGGGGCCTGGTGCACCTACACAAGTAGAGTGTTCTACAGAGAGGTGGCTACAACTGAGAAGGCTTGATTCCTAGTCATGGACTTTCTGCCCTCCCTTGGGATGGCCATCTGCAACATCAGAGCCTGAGAGGTGCAAGTGGCACGGGTAGTTGATCTCAGGGAGAGGTGGTCTGATTGGTAGCAAGTTCCCAAACTGCTCAGAGCTTTGTAACTCAACATTCGTACCTTGCATTGTCACAGAAGCAAATCAGCAGCCAGTACAGGTGAACCAGGACCAGGAACATATGATTTCTTTCTCAAAGTTTCCAAGACCGGCTGTGTTTAGCACCTGCTGCAGGTTTTGTACTGCCTTCAATGGCAGTCCCATGGAGAGAGCATTGCAATTGTCAATCCTCAAGTTTACCAATGCATCAATTAGCATTATCAGGGACTAGATAGGGCTGCAGGTGTGCAGTTGCCTAAGATGGAAAAAGGCAGACCTGTCCATGGATGAGATCTGTTTCTTCGTTGAGTGGGATGGGTCCAGAATAGTGATGGGGCCGGCTCATCATTTTGGCGAGTCGTCCCAGTTTGTGAATCGTCAAAATTTGATGACTCACAAAGCATGAAGCTGCCCCCATGAAGCGACAAATAATAAAGGTGATCGGTGGCTGATTGGAAGGATGGTGTTTTGTTTTGTTTTTTTAAATTATGAAGGACGAATAAAAGCAGGAAAATATTTGTCGCTCTGTATTTATTGGGACTTAAAATCTGACGAATATGTATCAACAAATATTTAATGAATTGACTATTTTCATCAAAAAAACTGATCCGTTTTAATGTTTGTCCCCATCTCTAGTCCAGAAGCATACTTCACAGTTCATTCCAGATATCAGGCTTAATTCTGGTCTGCAGAGTTCCATACTCACATTCCTCTTCTCCCTCAGATAGGATGGTGACAAGAGTTATCAAATAAATGTGCTATCCCTTTTGTTTCTAAGTGGCCTTGTGGCTACGGTAGCACTCGCCACCTGAGTTTGCTTGCAGACCACACGAGTCATGAAGCATCCTTCGAGTATTAAAGGGAAGCCAAGAAAGCTGAGTCTTTGCTCTCAGTTCAAAACCATCCCATCAAACTTTATTTCATGTTTCTTGCAGCTAAATAGAGTTTCACACCTCCCTTGAAAGTTATGCCAAAGTAGGTTCATATGCTTGAGTAATGTACTAGTTTCTGTGTATGACCGTCATATACGATGTGATGGGCTGTTAGGGAAACCTGAGATTGTTGATTCAGCTATAGTTTACATGATTCACTTCACCAGAGAGAAAAGGATGAGTCAAGATCCCTTAACTTCACCAGGAGTATGTTATTCTCTCTCTCTCCCACCTTCGCTTCAGTCTCTGAATCATCCTTTGAATGTGTAAACAAATTGATGAGGAGCTTGATGTCCTGAGCAGCCGGTCACTTGGGATCACAGCAAGCCCTCTGTTCATTCCACAACACACAACTTCTCATCCTTCTTTAAAAATAGAATGTTACATGGCATCAAAGCAATAAATGTTTCTTTCTCATACTTTACAAACTGGAAATTGTCTTTATTTGGAGCTAACATTCTCCTTGATCTGGCTGGAACATTATAATTTTCCCCTTCTTCCAGCTCTTCCAACAACTGAGTAGAGATAAATTATTTATTATTATTATTTATTTGATTTATATCTCGCCTATCTGGACTATAAGACCACCTGTGGTTGAATCCCATCTTCTCTGATAATTGACCAAGGGGAATAGGGAATTTCCCTGGGGGGGGGGGGGATACAGCAATTATTAGAGGATATTATGGTCATACTACCTTTTGTACTGGAAGGTTTAAGCTCCTAGGTTCAGATTGACAAACATCCTGCCGAACTTTACCTCCCTGGAAAGAGCTATTCTGTGTAGCCTTGGGAAAGCTGCACAGTCGTAATTTACCACCAGAAGATAGGGCTCGGGCTGCTGAATGACATTTCAGTAGCAAAAGCAAAGCAAAGTGTGCTGCTTATATACTGCCCTATAGTGCTTCAATTACTCTTTGGGCGGTTTATAAGTTAATTATGCAGGCTACGCATTCCCCCCTCAGTGAACTGGGTACTCATTTTACTGACCTCGGAAGGATAGCAGGCTGAGTCAACCTTGAGCCGGCTACCTGGGATTGAACCCCAGGTCGTGAGCACAGTTTTAGCTGCAATACAGCAATTTAACCACTGTGCCACGAGGCTCTTTCTAGGTAATACATAACTAGAAAATGCGTGAGAAGAGTCGCCATAGGTTGGAATGGACTTAATAGCTTAGAGTTATTATTTATCACATCCTTGTGGCCAGAGCTTGGAAATGTTACGGTTGCGTAAAGCCATAGATTGGAAACATTAGTGAAAATGCCTCATATGCTAGCATCAGTTGTTGCTTTTTAAATACATAACTTGTTAACAAAATGAATATGGTTTTGCTCAAGCTGACTAACATAACTAGTTTAGAACAGACTAATACCCTGAGAAATGTTAATGTTAGTCACAATTTCGGTGTTATGTGTTAATAACACATTAACAAGTTGATATGGTTCAGATTTTCCCAGGTCACCTAAAAAGTTTTCAAAATAACAATTACTTACTATGCCAAACCCCCTAGCACAGTAGTGTTAATGCGTAAAATGTCATTTCCAAGCTCTGATTAAAACAAATTACTTGAGGTTTTATACTTTTGATAAAAGCACCATGCTTTGTTGTTGTTTAGTCGTTAAGTCATGTCCGATTCTTCGTGACCCCATGGACCAGAGTCACTCGGCCCTCCTGTCTTCCACTGCCTCCTGGAGTTGGGTCAAATTCATGTTGGTAGCTTCGATGACACTGTCCAACCATCTCGTCCTCTGTTGTCCCCTTCTCCTCTTGCCTTCACACTTTCCCAACATCAGGGTCTTTTCCAGGGAGTCTAATCTTCTCATGAGGTGGCCAAAGTTTTGGAGCCTCAGCTTCAGGATCTGCCCTTCCAGTGTGTACTCGGGGTTGATTTCCTTCAAAATGGATAGGTTTGATCTCCTTGCAGTCCAGGGGACTCTCAAGAGTTTCCTCCAGCACCACAATTCAAAAGTATCAATTCTTCGGTGGTCAGCCTTCTTTATGGTCCAGCTCTCACTTCATTGCATCGCTACTGGAAAAACCCATAGCTTTGACTAAGTGGACCTTTGTCGGCAAGGTGATGTGTGCTTTTTAAGATGGTGTCAAGGTTTGTCATCGCTTTCCTCACAAGAAGCAGGCATCTTTTGATTTCATGGCTGCTATCACCAACTGCAGTGATCACGGAGCCCAAGAAGGTAAAATCTGTCACTACCTCCATAGCTTCCCCTTCTATTTGCCAGGAGGTGATGGAACCCGTGACCATGATCTTAGTTTTTTGGATGTTGAGCTTCAGACCATTTTTTTACACTCTCCTCTTTCACCCTCATTAATTCCTCCTCACTTTCTGCCATCAGAGTGGTATCATTTGCATGTCAGAGGTTGTTGATATTTCTTTCAGCAATCTTAATTCCGGCTTGGGATTCCTCCAGTCCAGCCTTCTGCATGATGTATTCTGCATATAAGTTGAATAAGCCGGGGGACAATATACAGCCTTGTCGTATTCATTTCCCAATTTTGAACCGAACAGTTGCTCCATATCTAGTTCTAACTCTTGCTTCTTGTCCCACATATAGGTTTCTCAGGAGATAAGGTGGTCAGGCACTCCCATTTCTTTAAGAACTTGCCATAGTTTGTTGTGGTCCACACAGTCAAAGGCTTTTCCGTGTATAAGATGGCCCCATGTATAAGACGCCCCCCACTTTTCTAATCCAAAATTAAGAAATCTAGGTGGGGCTTAGCAAGTGCAGGGGGAAAGGGATCAAAGTGCTGCAGGATCGCTTTGATCCCTGCTTTCCCCTCCACTTGTTTTTGTTCTCTCCTCAGCTTACTTCTGTGTATAAGACGACCCTCAATTTTTAGTCAAAAACGTATTTAGACAAAAGTAGCCTTATACAGGGAAAAACGGTAAATAATACATTTAACAAGGGAAGTCAATCAGCCAAGCTACGTACACTAAACAATACCTACTTATTGGTAGTGCATATTCCTTTTAGGACAGATATGTACAGTTTCTGGAAATATTAAAGTCATAAAGGAAGAAGACTTTCTGGTTTTGTTTTTGGAGAGAAGACTATGTATACCTAAAATCCTATTGGTGATTTATGCTTGTGTGAGGGAAATCACGTATGTTACAGAAGCACATCGCCACTCGTTAACAAAGTGCTTCTTACATTCGTGGGTGCACAATTTGCCATTGCAACTTACATTACTTCTCTTATTTAAGCATAAGTTACCAATAGAATCCAGCAATTCCAAACTTTAGGTGCATGATACATAATTTAGTTGGCATATAAAATTATACTTGTTGTTTAGTTGTTAAGTCGTGTCCGACTCTTCGTGACCCCATGGACCAGAGCACGCCAGGCCCTCCTGTTTTCCACTGCCTCCCCGAGTTTGGTCAAATTAATCTTGGTTGCCCCCTTCACGGATTGCTGCCTTGTTGTGGCGAAGGGGCTTGAGTAATTCAGAGAAGCTATGGGCTATGCCGTGCAGGGGCACCCAGGATGGACAGGTCATAGTGGAGAGTTCTGACTAAACGTGATCCAGCTGGAGCAGGAACTGACAATCCACTCCAGTATCTTTGCCAAGAAAACTCCTTGGACAGAAACAAATTTCTGTTTTTAAGATGTTATCCAAGTAAATATACTTGGCATATTTATGAGAATTATAGAGCAATTGTATTTATTTAAATATTAGTCCTTTTTACTGAGTTAAAAATCCTCCCAGACTGGCTTCCATAAAAAGATTGTGTTTGTATTTACTCAAAATTTATTTATTGATCAATTGATTCAATTTATATACTTCGTCATAGTGCAACCTACACTGGGTGGGTTACACAGCAGTAAAACGTACAACCTTCAGTAACCCCCAATAAAAAAACAAAAATAAATAAATAAAAAAACAATATTGTGATGCAACCGACATTAATTATAGCCATAAATATAAATTAATATTTAAAAATCTAGAATTATTTTTTAATAATTCAGAAGTAAGACTCACTCTGTTTACCAGGCCTTACTTCCATGTAAGTATCGTTAGTTATTTGTCATCAAGTTGGAATCAACTTATAGCAACTCTAATAGGGGCTTTCAAGGTAAGTGAGATATTTCAGGAGTGGCTTTACTAGTTCCACTCCCTCAGTGAGTTTCCATGGTGAAGTGCAGATTCAAATCTTGGTCTCCAGAGTCCTAACCCATCTTATCGGGGTCTCTTCCAGCTCTGCAGTTATAATATTATCATTATCATTCATTATGCCACACTGGATAACTCTATGTAACTAGACAGTAGCCAAAATCCTGTGGTGAAAATTGGATGATGTCATCACTTGGGACATATTAAAGGCTTCCTATCTTCTCCTTTCAGGTTCCAAAACTCCATAGGTGTCCCTTTTGCTTAGGAGCCTTCAGATGAGGTAGAGCCTGAAGTCTTCCATGGGGCAAAATGAAGAGGGGAGGGAGATGTTTAAATTAAATATTACTGGTTCCAGATGATTACATCAGCCACTTTGTGCCATGGAACTACACAAACAGTATTTTGCCATCAAACTGCAACCTCAAGTGTACGATTGCCTTAGTTTTTGTATAAGCAAAATTGTCAATATATCTACTACTACAAAGAGGCACATTTGCAAACTCCTACCCCGAAGTAGCTTAGTTACTTAGCTTTTGCTATCCGCAGTAGGGATAAAATCAATCTGAAAAGACGAAACAAGGAACTTCGTAAGTAGATGAGGTGGATTATTTTTGGAGAGAAATAAACCCATACAATTGCAGTGTAACGCATATGAAAGCATTTGGATATCAACTTAAATTTTGTAACACTACTGAAAAAATGTTTTTAATGCTGTAGATTGTCTTAAGTTAAAAGAAAAATTTCCATGCGATTTGAGCAAACAAAATTTATCTCAGAGCACTTATTCCAAAAGAGAAAAATATTTTGCAGGACGCGTATTCCTTGCTTAACCAGATCTCTAATTTTCCTATTGGATTTCCCCTTTTCCACCACAAAATCCTCTAGGGTTGCTTGAAAATGTGCAGCTTTCCTCTCTCCGCTTCCTGTCTGTACTCGGGAAAGATTTATACACCTGGAACAGCCACACAGCTCAGATGGCAAGTGAGACATTTAATGTTTAAAAGCTCTACCTTATCTGGAGAGCAGAAGGAGAAGAAAATTTGTTTAGGCAGAAGTGAGGTTGTAACCCTTTTTCCTGACTTGCTGCTTTCCACATGCAAGGAATTTTCATTTCAGTCTGGAGAAGCTGTAAGTCATGTGTTAGCCTCCTTGAAATCTGAAGGGAAGATATTCCCTTCCTGTGTTTGGTGTGTAAGTGTAGGTCAGCCTTCTAGGATTCTAGGTTTAAAGGAGCTTTCCCTCAACTGAGGGGCTTATAGAATTTCTAGCCCAACACATCTGGAGAATCATAGTCTTCTAATTCCTTGGTTAAAGAAAAATACTTGACACCTTTGCAGGCGTAAGGAAAATATTACATTTTGCACAATTAGCAGAATTTTGCACTGATGGGTGCAGAGTAAGGACTATGTCTCTTTGCCTAGATAACAGAGTCCACAGACAGCCTGTGTCTTAACAGCCATGGATAGCTTTTCAGGAGGCCTACCTCACACCTTGTGAATGCTGTTTCTAGAAGATCTTCTCAAATTCTCACTACCTTCTTCTCTCTTGAGCTTAATTTTATTCTTTACATTTGATTAAACATGGATAGAACTGTATTCACTTTACTGGTAAGTGGTTTTGGTATGGGGTGGTCATATTTAGACATGGGGGCACAGGCGTACCTCGGTTTGCAAAATTAATGCATCCTCCGGGACATTATGTAATGCGGAAATTTTGTAAGCCGATAACATGGATTGTGCTAGGAACAGGGGCGGCGCTAGAAACCTCCAGGTGCAGTGCGTCCTGGGGAAACCCTCTCGTACAGCGGGGAAAAAGAGAGAAAAAATATAAACTGGGGCATTATTTTCTATGGATTTCGGTTCATAAACCAAAAATTACGTAAACTGGGGTTTTTATAAACTGAGGTACCACTGTATTCACATACAAATAGCCTTACACAGGTGGCGATAATGAGGGTCCAGCCCCATGGTGCCGGACGGTCCGCTCACAATTCCACCTCTGCCACGAGCTCTGGGCTCCTCCCTATCACTCCGGAGCTTGCAATCTGTGAGCCACTCTTCGACCAGGCAAATATGAATGCTGTACCCCCATCTCTAGTCATATTGCTTTGCTATCTTGGCTAATATATATAAAAATATTTTCTTAATGTTGTAGTTATGGGAAGATTTTTTTTTAAATTCCCTGTCGGTAATCAATGACATGTTACAAAAGTTGATGAAATGTTAGTGACAAAATACTTCTTCCTTGAATAGCTGGAGGCAAGGCCATGTGTCTTGGAAGCAGTACCTTAGTAGAGGAAAAGGGGAGAATGACCTGATGCTGTACGAACAAATATGTTTTATGCCCAGGTTTCCAGTCATAGTCTTCTTCCTGTTAGTAAGATTAGACTTCAGTGAAAGAGTGTGTTTTGTACAATCTTACTGCACCCTCAGATAAGCTCATAGGCATATTTCATTTGTTTGGTGAAAACTCCCAACAAGACAAAAAAAATGAGTGTTATATCATGCTTTTTTTTTTTAAGTGGCTTTTCTAGTGAATAAAACTTGAGACCCTCTCCTTTAATCTGGAGTTTGTTGGCTGTTTCTGGTTCTGCTATGTGGAGGGATTTTCTAAACTTTCCTCTTCTTTCCTCTGTAAAGAAACCAAATCTTCCAAGAGCCTGCCTGAAGTGTATTTAGGGGCTTGGGGTCAGTGTGCTACAGATGCCATTCTGTTTTAAATCCTTAAGCCTTGTTGTGATTTTTAGCTTGCAGCTACTCATACCTGCTTTGTTGTTATATGCACCCACAGACACAGACCCCACCGTTCAGCAGCCCTGGATCTGATGTTTACTTTTTTTCGGCTTTGCTGAGGAATCATGCAGACATGATACACATTTTAGAGCTTCTCAGGTCTGTGCCTGTCCTGTACATAAATTCCACTTCAGACCTTACCAGAAATAAAAGTTCAGTTAGCTGAATGATTGGCCTTTGTGTGTTCTGTCTTTGTGATGTTGGAAGCCACTCCCAAATTGTGCCCTCTTAAGGGAAGCGTGCATGATCTTGAAAAATGTTGCACAATCCAAGATTGGATGGATGTATATCCTTTTCAAAAAATTGGACAATTCTTGTAAATCCCACAATTCTTAAAGCTTGTGACTTATGTACATTGATTCGAGGTGAGCCTCAGAACAGTTTACCTTAAGACCATTTCATAAATTCTTCTTTCACACTAGAGACACACAACACAGCTGTGCTTAGTTCAAGCTGAATTTCGGGAAGCAGTTGTTAATCGGGTTGCTTTATGCTTTAGATTTTCATGAGCAGGTTTGTGCTGGCTCTGTATTTCGATGCCCATGAATAAAAAAAGGCCATGCTATCTCACTCTAATGTCTGAGGAGGTGAATTTTATCCCTAAAACCTTACATTAAAATATAACAGTTAGTCTTTAAGGTGCCACAATGATTTTGTCTTTTTGTAGTTTGTTCTTTTGGGGTTTTTAAAATGTGGAGTCCCTTCAGTGTGGAAGGGATTGTCACTCTCGAACTGCCCTTCTCAGCCACACTAGATGCTCTTCCAAGTCCTCCATATAGAGCACGTTACCACAGTCTCTCGAGACTGAAGGATGCCTAATCTTTTGGGGTTTTTAAAATTTCCTTTTTTATGCTTGCCTGATATGAATGAGGTTTGTAACTTGCCTGGTAATGCTTATTCATGCTGTAAGCCTGAGGATATATACTTTTATGGGAAAACAGAGGAAGCACAGCAGGGGAAAGAAGACAGCAGCATGGTTTAAACCAGCCATTCTCAACAGGGGCCCTGGCACGTTTGAAAGGGGCCATAGACAGGGAACAATTCTTCACACACCACCTTAGAAGGTTCTTTATGTAACTTACACTTGATCATGCATGGTATGGAACAGATATACAGTAGTCACCTTTGCCAGAAGTGAAAGCCAAATTTTCACCCCCATCACCTGCAGTGGATTGCAACGGGCCCCAAAATGACCCAAAAAAGAGGACCAAGTTTATTTTTTAAAATTAACACCAGAAGAATTCACCTCTGTTTTCAGTTGTGGATGGGCTTGGAGATCCCCTTCTCCATGTTATATAAAACTGTAACTATTGCAGTCATCTTCAGGAATGGAAAATCCTCATTTAAAAAAATAGAATGTCATTGACAGTCTCTCTCTCTCTCTCAAGACATTAATGGTATACAGTACTTGTATTTAAGAAAGAACAAATTGGTACATTCTACATCTTGAATTTGCAAGTGCTAAAATATTTTTATGTGCTGCAACACATGCAGGAGAATCTTTGCTTCTAAATAACTATTTTTACCCTGCAATGGCTTTATTCTGCTTCTGCAAGAACATTTGTCAGCTACCAACAGACTAGCTCCTGAACTCAAATTGAAAGATGATTGTAAGCAACATAAACAGCTGTGGTATGTTAATATAGCACTGTCCCTGAAGAGAGAACATTTGCTTTATTACACCTTTTTAAACCCCATTAAAAATCAGTAGTAGATGTAGCTATCATTTCTAGAATTTGCATGATAAGGGTTTCTTTTATTAACGTTTTTATTAATAAGAATAGCTACACTTACAGCATAATAGGACTGATGCTTTGTTTTCCTTGGCTCTAGTCAATGACAAACTACTTTTGCCATCCATCTTGTAGTTTTTCACTAGGGAAGTACCTTATGGCCTTGTAAAATAGAGCAGCACTCTTATAATCCTTTAATTAATTACACTTTTTTTTGCTCTCTCCCACTGAAAATATCTGTTCTTCATCAGAAAGATTTGATTTATTTCCCGATGCCTTGGCTCTGTGTCTGTGGAATTTCCATGCAAATATGTACATCTCTTTTTTATGTTGTTGAAGGAAATTAAAAATGCTGTTTAGGGGTTCTGCCCACCTTTTACATAAGGGTCATTCAAAATGGATGATATTAGATCACTAAATAAAAGCAGCAGCAGCAATGTGTGTTAAGTCAATTCTGACTTAAAATTACCCTTCTCAGAATTTGAATATGCAGAAGTGGTTTACTGTTCCCTTCTTCTGGGGGTGTCCTGGGACGATCTCTGATACACTCTCTCTAGATGTCGAGCTGGATAAAAACATTGGCAAAGCAGCTACCATGTTCTCTAGACTCACAAAGAGACTGTGGCTTAACAAAAAGCTGACAGCATATACCAAGATCCAGGTCTATAGAGCCTGTGTCCTGAGCACACTCCTGTGCTGCAGTGAGTCCTTTATCCTTTGTGCACAGCAGGAGAGGAAGTTGAACACATTCCATATGTGTTGTTTCCGATTTTTGGCATCACCTGGCAGGACAAAGTTCCAAATAGTGTAGTCTTGGAATAAGCTGGAATTGTTAGCATGTATACATTACTGAAACAGCAACATCAATGTTGGCTTGGGCATGTCGTGAGAATTGCTGATGGTCGGATTCTAAAAGATCTCCTGTATGGAAAATTAGTGTAGGGAAAGTGCCCCAGAGGGAGACCGCAGCTGCGATACAAGGATATCTGCAAGCGGGATCTGAAGGCCTTAGGAATGGACCTCAACAGATGGGAAACCTTTACATCTGAGCACTCAGCCTGGAGGCAGGCGGTGCATCATGGCCTCTCCCATTTTGAAGAGACACTTGGCGAGCAGGTCAAGACAAAGAGGCAGTCCCGAAACCAGCAAAATCAGGGAGCTGGAAAGGGAAACATTGTATTTGTCTTCAGTGTGGAAGGGATTGTCACTCTCGAATTGGCCTTCTCAGCCACACTAGACGCTGTTCCAAGACTTCCATTCAGAGCTCATTACCATAGACTCTTGAAGCTGAAGGATGCCTATTGCCTTGCGTCTCTGCAGCTTGCTCAAGGCCATACAGGCTGCTCGTTTTCCTGGAGGCACAGTAGGGAATTGAACTCCCAGCTTCTGCCTCTACAGCCAGATGCCTAACTCACTGAGTTGTCCAGCCAAATAATAAATGGTTGGAAATAACTCTGGGAGTAGCACAACAAGGCTATCACACTTCCCAGTGGCGAGCATTTATACACCATCACCCCAAACCATCCATGGGCAAATGACAAATGGTCCAGTAGGCCCAAGCTTAACAGTTTACAAATGAGAAATGCTAGAGCAAGAACTGGTATTCTGACAACTTCAAGAACTTAGCAGGTCTGTACAGCTTCTCTGAGGCCCAATATCCCATGGGTAGATCTATCTTTGCCCTTCCTTGGCTCTACCATTGTTGCTGTCAGCCAAAGCTGAAAATATGCTGCCCAGGACCCTGCCTTTGAGTAGCCTGATGTTCAGACAGCTGTTGATGCAGATGCTGAAATTGGCATTGGCGCCACCACCATCTCAGCTGTTTAGGGGTGAGAGATTCTGAAGGGATGGTCTTCAGAGGGTTATCGCAGCAAAGTTGAGCCGGAATGTCTTGTGGCGAGTGAACTACCATGGTGCTTACTACTAATCTGCATTTCCCCTTTCTTCCTCCACCTGCTCCATTGTGTCTCTCCACATTCCTTCAGTGTCGTTTGATGTCTCCTCCCCTTCTCTTCAGCCATCTCTCCTTTTTTATCTACCTTAGCCTCTCCCCCTCCTGCCTCACCTACCTCTCATTATCCTGCTCTTGTTGGACTCTTCTCCCTAAGTTACCCCTCTCAGGTCCCTATTTCTCCTTCCGTGTTCTAGAATGTTCATCTCAGGATTGGTCTCTGAGGGATATCCCCTCCCTGTGCCTAGGGCTGTACATCTTCATGATGGGAGAGCTATGGGGACTTTTCTCTATCTTGTCAGCCTGCGATGCTACCCACCATGGATAAGGGAGGACTAATTCGGGGGTTGACTCAACAACCATTCCTGTTAGATCACTCTCACTGGGTGATATATGAGAACCTCTCAAGGGAAGGGATGCCTCATCCATTTCTGTGCATTGACTAAAGCAGTGGTTCTTAACCTTTGTTACTCAGGTGTTTTTGAACTGCAACTCCCAGAAACCCCAGTCAGCAGAGCTGATGGTGAAGGCTTCTGGGAGTTGCAGTCCAAAAACATCAGAGTAACAAAAGTTAAGAACCAGTGGACTAAAGCCCTGTGGCCGTGGCGGCAGGTGATAAGAGAATGCTGTGTAAACACACCTAAAGGAAAGAACCCTCAGCAAGATGAATTTCTGTATAGGTTTTTTTTTCCTCAGCAGCAGCATCCATTCCTTTACATTTTCACTTGCCAAAAAATGAAGTTAAGCCTGTGGATGATCCAGGTTGTAGGATTTTACCTTTGCACCAAGATGGCAGCTAGGAAATGTTTCTTTGTATCTCCCCTTCCTTGACCACTATAGGAAGAAAATTACCCCCAGGAATTATCTTCCACTTTTCTGCCTCCTCAAGCATAAGCCATCCAAACATTTATGTTGTTGGTTCTGGTGACCTGTATTCCTGAAAACGGCTACAACATCGGTATTTTCCTTTCTTTGCTGGTTTACTTATATATATATTTCTTTTCCACTCCCCCCCCCTTTTTTGTCCCGTGCAGCTGAGCTGTGGAAAAAATATGGGAGACGACAGGCCATTTGTGTGCAGTGCCCCAGGCTGCGGACAGGTACGTTTACAGTATACTTTATTGCAAGGGTGTCGTTGTGAATCAAACTGGCTGTTTTATCACTAAGGGAAAGAGTTTAAAGTCAGTGTTTTACGTGATCACTGGAGGTAATCAGATCGGAGAATTTGCAGTGTGTAAATCCAGGTTACGAGCAGCGCACAGGCTCCCAACGTAATGAAATTTGCTTTCCTTTGTGCCATATTGGTATTCGGCTGCATTCTCCCCACTGCTGCCGCCTTTATTATAGCCATGGAATTCAGAAGAGAAAAAAGCTCTATACCGATTTCTGACTAGTGTTATCTGACAACATTGCGAGTTTTCCTTTTTCTTTAAAGTTTCTTTAACCAAGGAGAAGCAATCACATTTGTTAGCTAGTTTAGCATATTCCTGAAAGGCAATTTGGGAATGTTTTATTTCCCCCTATTTATTGAATTTATGTATTGCTGCACAGCAATATGCTCTTAGGCAGTTTACAATCAAATACCACATACAAACAATAAAGCTAGCAGCAAGGATAGAAAAGACGAACACCTCCTGTTCAGAAGCCATAATCAATTAAAGATGAGTCTGTGTGTGACTTCCTTAATCGATAGTAGAGAGAAGGAACTGCACCAGTGCAGTATGTGTGGTATACATAAGCACTTTTGTGGATAGATCATAGAAGGATTGAGCTGGAAGGGGCCTAGAAGGCCATCAAGTCCAACCCCCTGCTCAGTACAGGAATCCAAATCAAATTATATCTGACAGGTGACTGTCCAGTTTTCTCTTGAGTGCTTCCAGTGTTGGAGGATTCACTAACTCCCAAAGTTGTTGATTCCATTGTCAGATTGCTCTAACAGTTAAGAATTTTTTTCCTGTTATTCAGCCTAAATCTGGCATCCTGTAACTTGAACCCATTATTACGTGCCCTGCACTCTGGAATGATTGAGAACAGACCCTGCCCCTCCTCTATCGCCTTTCAAGTATTTGAAAAGCACCATCGTATTTCTCCTCAGTCCTCTTTTCTCAAGGCTAAACATGTTGAATTCTTTCATCTTTTTCTCATAGGGCTTGGTTTCCAGCCCCCTGATCATCCTTGTTGCCCTCCTCTGGACTTGTTCCAGTTTGTTGCCATCCTTCTTAAAGTGCAGTGTCCAGAATTGGACATAGTACTTGAGATGAGGCCCATCCCTGTTAAATTTCGTTTTCCAGCCTATCAAGATCTTTTTGAATTCTTGCCTTTCAAGGTATTAGCCGTTCCACCCAATTTTGTGTCATTTGCAGATTTGATAAGTAATCCCTGCACTCCCTCATCCAAGTCATTAATAAAAAATATTGAAGAGCACGAGGCACAGGACTGAGCCCTGAGGCACTTGTTACCTCCTCCCAGTTTGAGAAGGAGCCATTGATAAATACTCATTGAGTATGGTTCCTGTGATCTATATTCACTGTGGGCAGCCTTTGAAGTGGTTTTGTAACTTCACGTTGTATATTTTTCATCTGCATGACTCCATCCCATAGGGTCACATTTGCAAATGTTGACAGTAACTCAGGAATCTGTTATTGTTTGACAGTTAGCCTGCATCCTATATTTTTGTTTTTTATTTGCTTTTAACAAGTTTCCTTCCTCTTAAAAAAAAACAACAACTAAACTAATGCGGCAGCTCATAATAAAAGCATGTCACTGCCAGCGTCCACAACTTGAAGTGGAGGGTTGGCCAGTAAGGCATTGCTAGGCAAAGATTTTAAGGGAAGGAGGATACAGAAAGTAGGTCTCTATTTCCAGCATTAAAGGGGGCTAATATATGGGAGAAAAGCACACAGCCTGCAGGACAGAGGCATACCTCAAATGTTATGCACTTTGAGATCCTAAAAACACTAATGGTGAAATCTGGTAGTATATTGTGCCTCTCAACAGTAGAAAGCATTAAATAAAGCACCCCAAAAATTGCTGTAAGGAGTTTCATGCTTTGCAGTAAACCAGGAAAATGTCATTCAAACAAAGCTAACTGGTATTTTTATACGGTGACTTTGGTGGATTTGATTTAAATCATGATTTAAATTTTTTAAAAATCAGAGTGGACAATTAAAATTTTAAATTTAAAAAAATTAAGTTGTTATTTAAATCAATTTGATTTTTTTAAAAAAATATTTATTTTTATCCACTCTGGGTTTGGGGCATATGTCATATGACAGCCAGCCACCTTAGATATGCTTCGCATATAACATGGTAGGTGGCCTGTAGATGGGTTTCAGAATGGAAACTGATAAGCAGTGCGCAGTTATCGGATAGCAGCAATCTATGTACTCTGACTCTGGTACCTGGAAGGGTCACCCAAATCACAACATCAAATAATGTAATATCTGAACCAAACTGAGAAACTTAGCAATCTTAAAATCCTAGAGTTGGAAGGGATAATTTTGCACCAAGCAAGGTGAACCACTTGCTTGCTGCAGAAATTCCAGAGCTAGAGTATCCACAGCTGACAGTTGTCCAGCCTCTGGAAATTTTGGAAAGCGGGAAGAGAATCCATCTCATTAAGCAACATGTATGAACTGCCCACTGCAAATGGAATTGGAAATTTTGTGACATCTTGAAAGCTGAATATTTTAGTACAACACAAGCCTTTTGGGGACTGAGTTTATTTCATTGTATACGGATGCTTTAACAAATCTGTGAGGATTAAAATGCTGCAAGAATCTTTGCAGGATTTTTTCCCCTGAATCTTTCTCATAGCTTCCCCTCTGGAAGTCATCATGGTATGAGTAGCTACAATTGCAATTTCACACTCTTCTCCCTGATGCAGAGATTTACCAAAATGATAACAATAATAATAGAAATCAGGGCTGCTTTAAATAACAGCTATGTTTTCCAGCATGTGTTTTTATAATGGATGTGTATCTCTGTCAAACGTAGGCAAAAACCTGTATCTGTGTGAAGGACATGCCGTTGTCCACATGCCAGGAAGATGTGACCAATTGCCACTCGCCACCATTTGTCCTCAATATTTGTTATTATGTGGCATCAAGTCACTTCAGAATTAATAGTGACCCAGTGAATGAATAAATGAATGAATGACTCAAGAAAATCTTACAATTAACATTACAATTAACAAAATCTTACAGCCAACAACAATTAACAACCTCTGAAAACTGTGGCTTCCTTTATAGTCAATCCATCTCATATTTAGTCCTCTTATTTTATTGTCAAGCAATCACACAGCTTTCATGTAATTTGCCAGCATGGTTTTCTCTTTCAAATGTCATAACATTTGCATGTGGAATGCCTTGGGAATGTGTCTATTTCATGGAGCAGTCTTTAGAGTCATGTGTTTAAAGATGGAGCTTACCTGATTAAAATTTAAAGCAGGAGTAATCAAAATGAAACCCTGGGACCAGATGTGGCTGCCCAAAGCTTGTTTCATGGCCCCCAGCTCCATCAGACTATACCATAAACCGGTGTCAAAAAAGGGGTGTGGTTCTTTAGGGGGGGGATCTCATCCTTCTCTGCAGATTTAGCAGCCCCCCCCCCCCATGGCTGAGAAGGCCAATTTGAGAGTGACAATCCCTTCCACACTGAAGCCACTTCTGACTTCGTTTGTTATTTGTTTCATTTTGTTTTCACAATTTTTGGAGACCCCATTATTAGGTCCCCTGATTCAGAGGCAGGGCCTCTTCAGTTTAGCTGCCAGCTCATTTGTTGTTTTCCAAAGTGAAGAGTATTAAGGGTGGAGCTCAAGAGTGCACACAATTGTTTAAAGATGGAAGCAGTTTCATCACGTCTGTCAGGATGCTGCTGCATATTTGACATCAGCCTGTGAAGAAGAGACTCCATGTTCTGCTCTCACATAACAAAGGCTGACTGCTGTTTTTTTAAAAAAAAAATAGAAGAAAAAGGAGCAACTGATGTGAGTTTGAAAATGTACACCAGAAAAAAAATGTGCCAAGTTTTCATTCTTCGAACTGGCAATTAAAAAAAAAAAATCAAGTGTCCAGTCAGAAACACAATCTATTGAAGTGTGCATGAATGTATCTGTGTGCCATTGGCAGACACATCCATGCACACACTTCCTTCCATTGTACTATTTTCTGAAAACTGTTGTGCTAAGGGGAGTGATGGCCTCAAACTGATTGAGGCAATCTTGCTATCACCTCTGCTCGATAAGTGAAACTACTGAGATTTTAATGGGCCTGTAAACATGTTTCTGGTTGCTATGTCTTTAATGACTGTTATTTTTGGATTCTTTACACGATCACTTCCCAGCAGTAAGCTTGATGTGACACAGCTGAGTTCTAAATCTGCTGCATATATATATTTTAGAAGATTCTGCTGAAGGTCATTTATCTTGTTTCTTTTCTAAGGGGACAAGTGACAAGTCTTTCCATTCCTCTCCACATTCTCTCCACCAGCCCACCTCTGCTCTAAAGTTGTTGCTCAACAAAAATGTGTTTTTTAAAAGGACTGGGCGCAGGGAGCTCAGGAGTTCCTGTGTCTGCAGTCTTGGGTCTCATTGATATAGCTTGTACTCTCTCTAAAATCTGAAGACTTCTATCCTTAATTTTTTTAATATGTAAGTTTCTAGTCCTCATGGTTGCAAATAAACAGTGTGAAACAATACCCTTTGAACAGTTTTGAAGAATTTGGTTTACACTCATATTATGCATCTTGGAAGTCCCATGGAGTGTAGACAGATCTCATTTAATTTATGATTTCGGCTGTCTTTTTATGCATAATCTTATGTATACTTACTGAGGAGTGAGACCCACTGATTTCAGTTGGACTGACTCTCTAACAAACTAGTATTTGTTCTAAAGCTTTGGAATGGCAATGAAGCTGTCTCAGGTCCCTATCCCCAGTTCAACTGTCTAGACAAAGATTGCCCTTGCTGTTTGACCACTAGGTGATAAATGTAAGTTTCTAACAACTCTCTAAAAAGTCCAACTGTGATATAGCAGTAGAGCATTTGTATCTGTGAAAAGAAAAATGTTCTTTCAGTAGGAGAAAATTGCAGGGGGAAAACAAAAGCAGCAAATACAGCAATGTACTTCTTGAAGAGTTAAGAGTTCTTCACATTCCTTGCTGTTATTCTGACTCAGAAAAGGAGAGTAACATTTGGGAAACCCTTACATCCACAATTGTATCCTATTTTTTCTCCATTCCATGGAAAGAGTGATTTCCAGCAGAGTTTAGGGTGAAATCCCTCTTATAAAATGAGAAACGTTAACGGTAACCAAATGTGCTGCGACGTCTGTCTGTCAAAACTCACTTCGATAAGTAGTCAAAAGGCATTGGCAAAGCAGCTACCATGTGCTCTAAACCCAAAAAGAGAGTATGACTTAATAAGAAGCTGACGGCATATACCAAGATTCATGTCTATAGAGCCTGTGTCCTGAGTACACTCCTGTTCTGCAGTGAGTCCTGGACCCTTTGTTCATGGCAGGAGAGGAAGCTGAAAACGTTCATATGCTTTGACTCTGACGTGTTTTGGCATCACCTGGCAGGACAAAGTTCCAAATAGAGTTGTCCTAGAATGAGCTGGAATTTTTAGCATGTATACATTACTGAAACAGTGACGTCTACGTTGGCTCGGGCATGTCGTGAGAACAGCTGATGGTCGGATTCCAAAAGATCTCCTGTATGGAGAATTAGTGCAGGGAAATCGCCCTAGAGCGAGACCAGAGCTGCAATACAAGGATCTCTGCAAGTGGGATCTGAAGGCCTTAGGAATGGACCTCAACAGATGGGAAACCTTGACATCTGAGCGTTCAGCCTAGAGGGAGGCAGTGCATCACGGCCTCTCCCAATTTGAAGAGACCCTTGTCCAGCAGGCCGAGGCAAAGAGGCAGTCCCAAAAGCAGCAAAATCCAAGAGCCCTGACAGGGGACAGATTGTATTTGTCTTCAGTATGGAAGGGATTGTTCCTCTCCAATTGGCCTTCTCAACCACTCTAGACGCTGTTCCAAGTCCTCAATTCAGGCACGTTACCATTGTCTCTCGAGACTGAAGGATGCCTAATCTAAGTAGTCCAAAGAATCCCATGTCCTGCTGAGGAATGATCTGTTGTTTTATTTTTACTTTTTAAAAACCCACATCACTGCCCAGTTACTGTTAATATTGTTTCCCTTCCACCCCAGAAATAGAAGTCCACTTCAAATGGTAAGCTATTTTAAAGAGCCTTATGTTGGAAAGGCATGGAGAATGTTGTCCATCATTTTTTCAGGTACCAACTGTACCAACTGTAGAAATGTGATGTGTTTAAGATGGGATAGGAGTACGGGCACTGATTAATACTGCACACATTCTGTGCCTTAAGAGTCCTGTTTCCATTTGCTTCCTGGGAGTGACAACCAATGCTTAATATTTTTGTGAACAAATCTTTATATGGTTGTTGTGGGTTTTTCGGGCTCTTTGACCGTGTTCTGAAGGTTGTTCTTCCTAATGTTTCACCAGTCTCTGTGGCCGGCATCTTCAGAGGACAGAAATCTTTATATATTCCTAGAATTCTAAATAAAGAGTTTTTCTCTATTTTCCGTAATGTGTACAAACAAATAAGGTAGTATTTGTCAGGTAGTATCTATCAGGGTGAAATAAATAAATAAATAAATAAATAAATAAACCAACCAACCAACCAACCAACCAACCAACAAACCAACAAACAAACAAACAAACAAACAAACAAACAAACAGGGTGCTGTCGATAAGGTGTTTCCTTTACAGACTCACTTGTATACAACATTCTTGGGTATTTAAGAGAAGTGGACATCATAAAATGGTGCCTGGTTATTTCTCTCATGTGCTTACAACATTTTGCACAGACTAATTCTAAAACATCTAGAACAACATAGCAGATGGGCAAAGTTTGCTATCTATTCTACTATTTATGTAAGACCTATGCAATTATTTTTTGTTGTTCAACACAGTCTTTACAGATCATAGTGGGTGCGTTATATACATTTATTTTGATGGGAAAAGCCCGCATTCATATCTAAAGCTATTACGGTACCGTGATATATATGACATAGAGGACAAAATATCTTACAAGAAGCAATCCTAGGTTTTAGGATCAACTGAAAAGGATCAACTGAAATGGATCCAAATAGGCCTGTCAGCAAAGGTACTGGGCATCCCCAATGGCTGCTTATAGTAATCTTCTGAAGCTATTTAAAATACCCTGAGATAATAAAGTACAACCTCAGTGGAGCGGAATGTGAGCAATAAACTTTAGCAATGTCATTAAAGCAGAGAGCTATTGACCAAAAATGTATTAATGATGCAACATTCTCATTAGACCTGCTGAAATACACTCTTGTGTTAACTGTCTCAGAAACATAAAGTTGCTGTCACTAGGGAAAAGGACCAAAGGCCATTTTACGCGGTCAGATTGCAGTGAGAGGGATGTAGATAATACGGATTCAATTCACAACTTGACCCATTATTGTTGTGTGCTCAGCTGCTAGCCTGCTTGCAGAAGCTTTTCATGAAAATCTGCTTGAATGGCTGGCAAAAATGAAATCTGCTAATCGTACCACTTGCAGCTCCTAGGCTGTGTTGCTGCAGGGCATCTACACCAAGGGAAACCATGACAAGGGGCTAGGCCTTCTTGGTGGTGGCCACTTCCTTATGTTCTAGGATGCTCTTGGTGTGCCACATCCCTACCCTCCTGACATTTAGGAAGTACATTAAAACCTTGCTCTTTAGAGAGACATTCCGGGACATCCTTCATTTGTAATTGTTATTTTTCATTTTATTTCTTTCTGTTAATTGGTTTTTGCCCATGACCACCATCTTGTGCTTTTTGCAAGTCATTTTTTATATTCCACAGGAGTGGTGGTGGCGGTTATTGTGTATTTATGTTATACATGTTATACGTTTGTTGGAAACCACCCAGAGTAGTGTCATGCCACTGGATGGTGCAGTATAGAAATTTGACAGGGCCACATGTACTCTGTCTCTCTCTCAGATGGTCATGGCACTTTGATTTAACTGTGAAATCTTCTGCAGACTTTCCAGGTGGTAGCCAGCATCTTCTAGTGCCATAAAACAAAAGGCCCTTATTTTATTTTTTATTTTTTTGAGGCTGTTCTGAAATCCCTTTCTTGAAAGGTGCAATTCAATTTTGTCTGCCTGTCAGAAAAAGTAGTAGCTCATTATTAATGCTGAGCATTCCTTTCCACTTCCACCCACTCTATTAAATCCCAAACACATGGCATTTGTCAATATCCTTATAAAGTATGTAAAATAGAAGGCTGTCATAGGTATGCTTCATTCAGTCCAGTTGCCATGTAGTAGAGCTTTTTTTTAAAAGGGTAGTACAAGAACACTGGCTATATCCTGCAGGGTGGAAAGGTTTAGACAGCTACGGGGGGGGGGGGGTCCAGCGCATCTCACTTTTTAATTCTTACCACAAATCACCACTTAGAATCTGATCGCATCACTACTTTTATACAAGCCATTTCCTGAAACAATTGTCTGCTTTTTAAACCCACCTCTTGGGCCATTTATTCCCCTTAAGTCTATGCTACTAAGGGTGTCATGTGTGGAACGTCCAGGGAATCAAAAGCTTCAGAACCTACATAAGGCCAGAAAATGACTCCCCTTCTTTGTGCTTTATTGTATCCTCTTATCTTGTCATATAATAGAAATAATGTTTATAGCACTGAAGCCTCAGCATCACTTGGCATTTAACCAACCTCAAAAGTAGTTTATTGCTTTGTATACTCTGCCACTATAACCATTATCTCTTAAATCTCTATTGCTTTGTAATATACGAGCCAACAAATGGCTTCTGTGATTGGTTAAACATCGCACTGAAGCTAAGGTGTGTTTTATAGCTGGTATAATACAAACCAATATAGATTATTCCTGTTATACAAGCTCTTGTATTAAAAAGATGAGGGGAAGGAGGGAGAAAGAAGGTGCCCTCTCTTTTCTTTTCAGGAAGCTTTCCACTGGCAGGCTGCCCTTGCTGTCTTTGACTTTTTAGTGGCAGATTGTAGGAAATATCTTCTGTGACTGATACACTCAAACAGAAAATTCTGTTTGCAAGGGAAAATGCAGGTTCTCACTTACTCCCTGCCAGACTGATTAAACTAGAAGACAAGGTGCTGCCCCCTCCTTGTACAGTTCAAGAGGCTGTATTCTTTCCTCGTGAGTCAGTTGTAGGTCAAGAATGGGAAATCTTGGAGATCTTGTGGTCCCTTGCCATGGGCTAGGGTGACTGGGCCTTATGGGAATTGCAGTCCAAGATAGCTCCAAGACTGATTGTTTCCCATCCATGCATATAGAGGTTCTTTTCAAACTTTTCCCCAGTGGACCAGCTGTACCGCCCGCTTCACTCTACAGTACTTCTGTCTTCTTTTCTCTGCTTTGCTCCTGGCTATGTCAATGCAGACACAATTTGATGGAATAATTTTCAGTGATAGCCCAAGAAGATAAACAGGGTTGTTTTGCTGTCTCAAATACCTCTGTATACTTCCTCTACCCTTGCTCTTCGAGGTTAACATCTAAGTGGGAGGGAGGGAGAGGAATGAAACAAAGAGTTGGAAGATGCTTCTAAAGAAAATGTCCTCAGACCAGTGTTAGGGAGTGGTATGATGAAGTCACACCTTTGGTCTTGTCCAGCTCAACATTATCTACACTGTAGTGTAGCAGGAGTCTTTCCCAATCTTCCCTGGGATTTTCAAGGATTGAACCTGAGGCAGAGGTATGCAAAGCACATGCTCTGCCATTGAGCTGTGGAACTGTAATACAGTAATTATCTGTGAGGCACTGGAGCAGTGGTGGCTGGGAAAAGCCAGGAATTGTTGGATGAGACTGATTTGAAGTAGCTTTAGTTAATCAGACATTGGGCACAGTTTTGGTAGAGACACTGCCTTAGTTGTCTTGGTGTTTGAATTGTGCTGTAAGAACAAGTAAGATTGTGATCCTATTGATTCCTCTGGATTTTTCTATGTCTTTTAACATGACTGGCCAAGATTAGCCTTCCTGATAGAGTCTCTGAGATGAAAGCAAAGAACTAAATACACTGGATGTTCTCCTTGAACCTGGATAGGTTATTTCGAAGGGCAGTGCTGAGAGATTTCTGTTTGACACCTCACCCCTTTTGCACTGGTGCTGTGGGTCTGACAGAGTCCTATTTTATCCCCATCTTTCCAGCTTCTGCGTAAAACTGCATAGGCCATGTGAGGCAGTAAGAGTTTTGAACTCGTATCTAGAGTTAAAAGGATTGGTGGAGGCCATTTAATTCTGGCCAGACAAAAGAAATGGTGCTCAGTCTATTTTAATTATTTAAGTTATTTGAGCTGCTGGATAGTTCTGTAGTTTAGGTCTCCAGCTGTGAAGCTAGTGGTTGGGAGTTCGATCTTCCACTATGCCTCCTTGACAGGGTCTGCGCTCGATGATCCATAGGGTCATTTCTGATCTGCAGTTCTAAGGTTCTAGAACTTTCAGATTCAACCTCTCTTTCTTTGGGGCACCTTTCAGCATCTGCGGCTGGTGCACCTGATAACAGTGTCTCCTTGCACAGGGATGCCATGATGACAACTATCCAGGCTCTGATGGCAACCAGGTTTGTTTCTGATAGTGCTACATTTAGAAGACTGCTAAGAAGCTTCAGTTACTTCAAAGTCCATCCATCCATCCATCCATCCATCCATCCATCCATCCATCCATCCATCCATCCATCCATCCATCCACCCACCCAACTTCTGCATTACCTATCAGTCTACTGAGGCCAATCTGGGAGGTTTACAACATGATAAAATCAACAGCACTTTAAGAAACATAAACATAATACAGTAATTATACAGAAACTAAAACTAAACACCCCGATACACAAAAGATGTCAAAATAACTAAAATTAAATACAGCCATGGACATTCATCTTTGTCATGTGACAGAAGTCACCTGTTGGTTTAATTTATGCCTCCTCTAACTATTTAGCAAGATGTCACATTTAGGGAAAGATGTCTTGCTGCATGGCTTATTAATGAGGAAACTCTAGTACTGTACCAAACTTATCAGCATAACTCTTTAAGGTTGCCATCATCCACTGGTAAGGATTATTGTCCTACATTTGCCAGACAAGACAATAGTAGTTTCCCCTTTGTATTTACTTCAAAAAGAGATTCTCTGTGTAAGAGCATGGTAAGCTAATTTTTGAATAATAAGTTAGAAAAGTCATCTGAAGCCAGTGAACCTTTATTTTTTAACACGCCTATAACTTAAAAATGGCCAAACCAATTTAAACCAAATTGGATAATAAAGAAAAAGCTCCTGGGCTGAGCTCTTGTACAGCCAAGTTCCAGCCTAGAATGAATTTTTATGACTAAATTATAAACCCCTTAGAAATGAGGGTTTAAAATGGAAATGTTGACAGACCTTTAACGACAAAATCACTATAACATGTTCTGTGCTCTAAAATATAATTAAAGGCTTAAATATTGTTTAATAGCAGCACTTCCACTAACCTGAAAGCTGAATCATTCTTATAGAGAGGATTCATTGCAGACTTCAAGAAGGAGTTGAGCCCTCCAGATTGTGCTGTATCAACACAGGCACTTGTCCATCAAATGTACGTAAATGAATTCTGGACAGCTCTGCAAATCTCCTCTCCTTCTCAATAAAAGTTGATCTATTTGATAACAGAGCTGCTGCAAATATGTCATAGGAACCTGAAACCTTTGGGGCCATAATCCGAGAAGCTGGGTTTGCACGGGTTGCCCTGACTGGTCTTTTTGAAAGCCAGTGCCGTGTTGAGAGATCTGGATAGATTGCAGGCAACAGGCTTGATTTGTGGCTCTTACTGCCGTGCTTAAGCAATCGACTTCAATCCAAGAAAGCAGAAAGTAGGTCATGGGGTGTCTGTGCCATTTTTAATAGCGTTTTGTTTCTATTTTCTCCAGGAGGCAAAAAAAAGTATTCTAATTCTTTGTCAGTGTACTTGCAGAATTATCTGTTTGTTTCATGAATTCCAGAGTTTGTATACAGAAGACATTTCTGTATAGTGTTTTATCCCATTTCAAGATCTTTTTAATCTTCTTTTTTACATGAACAGGAACAGTAACAATCATGACACTTTTTATAATGGACAGGTATCATTCAGTGGTCTATCTATCACACCTCTAGCAGCAGTAAAAGAGTTTCCCAAGTAGTGGAAAATGTGAAGGCATCTATCTTCTGGTTGATCTCCCATGGCTAGGCATTCGCACAGAGAAGGCCCTGTGTACTGTACTGAGATTGTGCCAGGGAATTACAGAACCAGCCTGCTTTCTTTTAGCTGGAGGTGTTGTGTCTGGAACAAAGGCTGGAGTGGCAATACCTGACTGTGATTGTGGACTGTGCATGTTCCTCAAATCCGGGTCCCTGTGGCCAGTTAGTGGGGATTGGAGCAGGAGCCTAGGAAGCAAGCTTTGGTCCCCAACTACTTCTACGAAGGGCCAACGGTTTATTAAAATTGCTGTCTTCAGTAACGAGAGAGCTTGCTTGCCTGTCTGTTGACCTTGAGTGTCCTAGCAATAGGAATTTTAGTTGAAGCATGGTTTGTGGCATAGCTGGTTTGTGGTTTGCTGAGGATTGCTGCAATAATATGGTTTTACTCTTGGCATTGCTACAGGCCAGTGAGCAACTGTAAGCAGCATTCTTATGCAATGTGCCTTCATTTAGTGTTTGAAAATAAATATGTCTATATAACAATTTGTGTCTCATTTTTTCTTTGTCAGATAAACAGGAAGTTTAAAAATTAAATAGAATATTCAAATTTTTTAAAAAATGCTAATTTTATATTACAGCAGTAGCACTAGATCACGGAACAATCTAAACCTATACGCTTAGTATTTCAGGGGCCATGAATCCTGTTCAAAGCCTGCTGTGCATCCTTATTGGATTGTCTCTCCACCAAGTATTCTTCTACTTTGTCTGGATCCATTTAACTCTGTGTTCATATAGACTTGTTTGGAAGTGGTGTCTCAGAGCTATGTTTTGATAAGAAATTGAGCATTAGTGTGGGATGGAAATTAAAGCCATATTTGTATGAGTAACACTGTACAATGTAACATTTCCTACATGAGGTGTAACAATGGTTTAATTGAGAATATTGGATAATAAGCCAATGCACTGAATATCTTAATATGTGTGTGAGAGAGAAAGAAGGAACAGACATTTACAGTTGGACAGTGTGGATTAATATCAATGATTTTTAATTGGATTTTTTATTTAAATCAGATTTTTAAAATTTAAATCGGATTTATTTTAATGAAATATGTTTGGAGGAAAAACTGTAAGATACTTTTCTATTTAAGGTACCTTATAGCTCAAAGGTGATTCAGCATGAAATAGAGCTTAGTTATGTAGCTTGAGGCTGTGTATTCATGCAATATTTACATTTTTGGTAAACCTAATTCAATTAATTCAAGTTATCCAAACTGAGATAGCATGCACTTTTTCACATTAAAAATGGTATCAATAAATAAGTTCAGGAAAAGACCTTAAGCCCATTGTTGTTCTTCAAATCTGTGTACAAACAATGAACACATTACAGTAGTGGCATGGTATTCATGGGGGATTGGTTCGAAGCCTTCCTGCAGATGCTGAAAAACATGGATGTAACAAACGGTATACATTGCATGGTCTCTAGATCCCTCTAATGGCTAGTTCTGGTAAATACACCCTGGAAATACATATTTGGGGGAAGGGCATTTCGTATTTTTAGGTGGAAAATAAGTGAATCATCAGATTCTTATTCCGTGGATAGGAGGGTTCCTGTTGTTGTTTAGTCGTTAAGTCGTGTCCAACTATTTGTGACCCCATGGACCAGAGCACGCCAGGCCCTCCTGTTTCCCACTGCCTCCCGGAGTTTGGTCAAATTCATTTTGGTAGTTTCAATACTGTCCAACCATCTCGTCCTCTGTCATCCCCTTCTCCTCCTGCTCTCACACTTTACCAACATCAGGGGCTTTTCCAGGGAGTCTTCTCTTCTCATGAGATGGCCAAAGTATTGGAGCCTCAGCTTCAGGATCTGTCCTTCCAGTGAGCACTCAGGGTTGATTTCCTTCAAAATGAATAGGTTTGTTCTCCTTGCAGTCCAGGGGACAATCAAAAGTCTCCTCCAGCACCATAATTCAAAAGCATCAATTCTTCGGTGGTCAGCCTTCTTTATGGTCCAGCTCTCACTTCCATACATTGCTACTGGAAAAAACATAGCTTTGACTATGTGGATCTTTGTGATGTCTCTGCTTTTTAAGATGTTGTCTAAGTCATTGCTGTCCTCCTTAGAATAGGTGTCTTTTAATTTCGTGGCTGCTATCACCATCTGCAGTGATCATGGAGCCCAAGAAAGTAAAAGCTGTGACTGCCTCCATGTCTTCCCCTTCCTACCATAACTTAAATGCTAGGTTTGAAGATTATTCTGAAGATAGTTTGCTTTTTTAAAATATATTTTGTTTAACCACTGTAGTTAATAAACATTAATGTTTGAGTGAATACAAGAATATGTATACTATAGAATTTTACTGCTTTAATTAAATAAAACAATTTAAGTAGTTCTCCAGATATGAATGATTAACCTATCAGTTAAAATCAGTTCTGATATAGCTGTTTTACTGACAGGTTAATATTCTAAATATGAAATCTGCATCTGGTTGCAAATATTAAAGACTATAACTACTAGCAGCAAGAATGAGTATTTACATTTTAAAATCCTGATTTAAATCGAGTGTTACTGGCTAGTGATTGAAATCATTATTTAAACTGACTTCATTTCAATCAAATCCATCCTGCAGTTGGAGTCTTGGCTTTCCTGTTTGTAAGAGTCCTTGGTAGATCAAGGGTGGTCGTTGGTAGTCGAGGTGTGGGTAGAAGGGAGAGGAAGTGATTCTTTGGTTTGATTTGTTGACCTTTTTGAGGGGTTCCAAATCTGTGGCTGGAAACCACAGGAGTCAAATGTTTTGTATTTAGGATTATTATCCTTAGCTTTGGACACATGATCAATTGAAGAAGGCCCTGTAATCATGGAGTGATTTGCGTTACAGTGGTGCCTCGACTTACGAACTTAATCCATATTGGAATGGTGCTCGTAAGTCAATGTTCGTAAGTTGGAGCACCATTTCCCATAGGAATGCATTGAAAACCGATTAATCCGTTCCGGCTCTTGCTCCACTTGGCGGAAAATCTGATGCGGCCCAGCCTCACCCAGACTCTGTCTCTAGCGGCCCCCAGGTAAATTGATTTTAAAACCCCTGGCCTAAAGTGAAAGAGCTACAGTACAAAGCAGCCTCGTCGCCACCTCCAGTTAGAAATCTGAATTGCCCACCTTTTTCTGCCTGCCTGTTTCTGTTCGTAAGTAGAAGCTCAGTTCGCAAGTTGAAGCAAAATGTTGTGACCGGAGCTGTTCGTAAGTTGAAATGCTCGTAAGTAGGGACGTTCGTAAGTCAAGACACCAATGTATTTCTCAGGCCATCTGCTGCCAGATGTGTTGTATTTAAATAATAGAATGTAGTATTTCTAACTCCTTTCCAATTTTCAGAATATTTTCACACATCAAATTAAACACAGTTGATTTCAAAGTATTTTTAAAGCCAGTTTGATATCGAAACTGATGCACCAGGATATATAGCAGTAATTGTCCATTATATTTGACCCCAAATTAGCATTTTCTTCATGTATCCTCCTTCCCCATTTTAATGCTAGAAATAATGAGCCCAGTACTTGAATTATACGAGGAAAGGCAGTGTGGCACCATGAAATTCACAATCCTCCTACAGTTTCTCCCTTAGTTTCTGTCAAATCATCCTCCCACCCTGTAGCCTTCTAAAAATAGGTGCTAAGAGAACTATCACACACATAAGGGGGAGGGGGTCCTCTGTGCAAATTCTTACACAATTTGTGCAGTGAATTGGTAGTTATACATCAAAATCAATCTGAAGCAGCCAAATTTACTCACCAGTAAGGTGATGCCTCATTTGAACAGCTATCTTTCTATTACATGTCACTTATGTATTAACTTTATCAGAACATTGTTTCTTCCTTAGCCTTTCTACTGCTTGGATTTTTGCAGAACTTCCCGGGTGTTTTCTTGGGAAATGACTAGCAATATAATTCTGGCAAGCCCAGTGTTGCAACCAGTAAGAGAACAGAGAGTTCTGGAAATTGGCCATAAGAAAGTTGCCACCAACTTCAGTTTTTCAACTCTTAATGTATGCCTGATTAACTACCTTCATGGTTTTCAGGCTGAGTCCCTGGCCATCTCTGGAAGTATGCTAATCATTTCTCATTAATGAACCTGACAGCTGCTAAGTGCGGATGAACACTTCCTTGGGATAGAATAGTAATGGCGAACCTATAGCACACATGACACAGCTGGCACGCAGAGCCCTCTCTGTGGGCATGTAAGCCATTAGTCACCAGATCGCTACTCCCCTTCCACCCCCAGTAGCCAAACCTGAGAAGGCACCTGCAGGCGGGGTGCTGGTGCCCCGACAGGTGGCAGTCCAGAATCTGGAGTGGGGTCTCGGGACATCTCCGTGCCCAGGATTTGTCCTTCCGCCACCCACCCGCCTTTTTTTAAATGTTGGGGCACTCGGTCCCAAAAAAGTTCACCATCACTGGTATAGAGTGTGCTCACATTAGAAACCGATCTCTAAAGGATCAGCATGAGACTCTTAAGATGCAACAGCATTCATATTAAATTGGGGGAGGGGATGACAGATGTCCTACATATTAATATAAATTCCATTTTTGTCAACTTTTTCTGGCATTAAAACTTATTTTAATTTAAAATAGTGTTTAAATAAATGTATTTGTTTTTACTTTCATTTATGAATTTGTTGTTGTTAAAAGGGAGTTAGATGATGGTGAAAGAGAAGTAGAAAGGCATGAGGGCTTTTCAGAAATCAAAAGTAAGGGGGGGGAGCGCAGCCTAGAAATCTTTGAAAACTGCTGCATTAGTACATTCCCAAGAATGGGATGTTCAGGGGTTCCACATTAAACAGGATGGAGGAGACCTTTAGTTGATAAGCGGCTATAGAAAGGATTGTCTCAAGTAAGACATTTTTGAAAACCACTTTGTTCTATTTCAGCAAAAAAGAAAGGATCTCCAAGTGACAAAAGTAGGGCCACAAGCTGCTCAATGCAGTAAGGAGGGGAATGGCAAAATCTGTAAATATTATATATAATGTGTGTGCAAATCTCATTCTGGCAGCTTATGAAACCTTAGCAGGCTTTATGGCTGGTCCTATCATTAGACAGAATGAAGCTTTCACCTCAGATGGCAGGTGTTAGAGTGTAGTATTAGCAGCCCTTATGCCATTGATTGTGTGGCCCTCAGCCATTTCCCTCTCTCAAAGGACAGAGCAGTGTCTTACGAAGCCTGCTAAAGTTTCATAAGCCCCCAAAATGGGCTTTGCACATACATTACGTATATGTAACAGACAGTACTACACTCCCTACACGGGCCTAATGACCGTCCTTTGGTATGGTGGAGGACTTTATCCCACTAACAGTGTTGAAGTAATATTCATCTGTCTGTTCAGATGGTTCTTGTATGTGGAGTGGGGGACAAAGAGGAAGAGTTCTCCTCTTCTTTCCCTCAGGCAGCAAAAAGCCTCGGGCTGGTCATGGTCTGCTTTGAGACTGTTGTGCATGCTGAACTAGTTTGAAGAAGGTGCTGTTCTGTTCTCACCTGTAAGTTTTGTTTACAAATAACCAATATCCTCAGCAGGATTTTTTTAAAGACCCCTGTATCTCACTTTGATGCATTTCTGCAGATACCTGATTGCTTATAGCAGTGGTCCTCAACCTTGGGCCTCCAGATGTTCTTGGACTACAACTCCCAGAAGCCTTCACCACCACCTCTGCTGGCCAGGATTTCTGGGAGTTGAAGTCCAAGAACATCTGGAGGCCCAAGGTTGGGGACCACTGGCTTATAGCTTCCCTATTATGCATCACATGGTTTGCTGTTTCAAAACTTGAGCTGCTGTTGGCTAGTGTGGATACATCCCTGAGAATATATACATTCATTCCAGGACCACAGCTTTTAAGAAGAGGAGAACATGAACTTAATCAAAGCAGCCCCCTTTTGAACTAGAAACCTATCCTCTGGCCCCCTCCTTCCAATGGCAATTTTAATGATTAATAGTGCACAGATTTCTTTTCTCTTTCTCTTTTCCTTTCTTTTCTTCTTTTTTAAAAAGAAAAGCACTTTGGATTTTTGTGCAGGTTATTGATGCAGGGAATATCGTCAGAAATGTCTAAATGGGATGTAATCTCATTACCAGTTTTTCACTGCAGAGGCAAGAGTGTGAAGGTGACTGACGACTGCTGCAATAGTGCCATTTTTATCTTATAAAACGGCTATCCATTCTTGTGAACTGGCACTTTATACCAATCCCATTTAGCAACAGGACAGAGAGAACTTCTGGTTCTGCTAGCTGCCAAAGCTGTCTGTAGTAACTTTAGAGCAACTTACTTGTCAGTTGTCTGCAAGGGTATCTCTGTCTGCAGACCGTTACTATGCACCACACCTTGTAGTATCCTTGGAAGTGGGACACTGATTTCTGTCACTAGCATCTTGAAAATTAGAAATTTAAGTGTTGGATTTAGACTGAATCTTACCCAGTAAATGGCTATAAAATGATATAACAAGCTTGTAAAAATCTGAATGTTGAAACATGGTGGCACAACCTTGACCTTTTCTAATGCAACTAACACTCTTAGCAGCACTTTTACGAGAGGAAAGGATGGTTGCTGGGCAACACATCCTATGTTGTGATGCCAGGAAATCCAAATTCTGCACCTACAATTGTAAAATGGTAATTTATGAAGTGTTCGTAAATTTGCATGTATTCAAACAATCTGTTTTTTCTGCAACAGAAGGAAATGCTTTCCAAACTCTTTCTTGCAAAAGGATTTTCTTCTGGCAGGCCCTGGCTGAATATTGCCCACATGAAGAACCATTAAAGCTCTGAAATCTGTTGAAATGTTTCTTATGTGTGGCAAGATCTGTGGGCATCCATTTATATTTATCCCTCACACGGCATACATTTTACTATTCTGGCACTCTTTGGCTTTATATTAACCATTAAACTCAAGATTCTAGTAGATTTATTTTGAATAACTGCAATTTAAAAAAATCTGTGAAATCATTTTTGACAGAGAGCACGCAGCACGTATTTATCCAGTTCTATGAGCTCCAGTTTCTCACACTGTGTAATGATCAAATCCATTTGCACTGGTACTCCAGGTTTTCAAAGCTTATGTGCATTCAAAGGGACTACAACGTTGTTTTTCAAAGACAGGGCTGATTGTCACAGGATTTTTACATCAGATGCCAGACAAAGAGATGCAAGAGCCCACAAATGGCCTGGGTTCTGTTTCCTAGAAATGGTGGTACCAATGCAGATCTTCATAATTTCCTGCATAAAGCTGAACACTGGTCAGGAGCCATCCACTGTGGTCTGACACGTCATTGATAATCCTCCTGGGTAGTTTAGAGGGGTTGTTTTTGTTCTTGGCTGTCTATTTTGTTTTGTTTTTACTTTTTGCAACCCTAGCAAGGCAGAATTTTCTGGGTGACCTGCCAGCTTTTGACAAAGTTACCTGAATAGCTGGACAGAAGATACAGAGGGATGCTCATGCATTCTGTATGAAGCAAATAGGCCAGGCTGCATCTGCAGTGTTGGTATCAGTATCTGTAGAGCTGCATGGTCCAACATATTGTTGGATCTGAGCAATATTAATACTGGTATGGTTACCACAAGTCTATTGGCTTAAGGTGCCTACATGGAGTGGTGTATGTTAGCTTGCCTGCCCTCCTCCTCCATATGCATCACTTTGCCAGCCAAAATGTTCTGGATAGTTTGCAGGCAAGGGCAACACAGGCAAAATGGCATCCTTTCTTACTGGGTAATATCCAAGGCAATATCCCGAGAGAGTTTGACATCATTGCAACCGAACAAACCACACAACTAGCCTCAGTTAGAACACTGCCCTCCCCCAATGGATGCATTTCATTTATCATGTTGGAAGCTGGCCAAAGTGGTAGAATATGCCAGATGGGCGGGATATAAATCAAAGAAATCAAATAAAATAAAATAAATATCATATTTGGATTATAAATTGACTCAATTCTTTGAGAAGATGGGTTTTTATTGTCTATAGATGGCTCTAAAGTTCAGGAGGTAAAGTATCAGTGCTCTGCACAGCTACTGTACACTCTTATTCGAGATACGTACATTGCTCATTCATTATGTCCTCATTTGTTCCACCATGGCTTTGTTTCACTGACTACTGATGTGTGTGTATTCTGAAGTGCAAGAAGAGGAAGTGAGAGTTCTGTACCAGTAAACCAGTCATCATTAAGGAAACATTGTTGGCGAAATGTCTGTAACGGCGAATCTAGCTAATCTGCACATAAGGTTCTTTTATATAGCTTCTCTTTTGCTAGTCATGCAGAAAAGCAAGGTTGTAGGCAAGTTCCTGTCCAAATTTCTGTAAATTCTGTTCTTTCACTTTTACGTACATGTTTCTCCAAGAGAATCCAGTAGACATGGTCTACTTTCCAACCGGGGTTTCCTCAACCTTACTGGCTAGTGACCAGCAAAACGTTTGTTTGCTTGTTTATTACAGCATTAAAAAGGCAACATTGAAAGTTAAAAATAGCAAGTATACAAATATTTAAAACGAATAAGTACTATATTAAAAACAGTAAATAAAATCAGTACTAAAAACAAATTTAAAAAGAACAGGGCACAATAATCCAATTTGGAAAACCGCATTGAGGCAGCCAGTCATTGAGGGAAAGCATGCCTGAAGAGAACGGTATTTGCCTGCTTGTGGAAGGACAGCAAAGATGGGGCCAGCCTAGCTTCCTGTGGGAGGGAGTTCCAGGGTCTGGGAGCAGCAATAGAGAAGGCCTTCCCCCATGTCCCCAACAAGCGCTTCTGTGAGGGGGATTGAGAGAAAGATCTCTCCTGATTATCTTAATTTCTGGGCAGGCTCATAGAGTATTTTAGATAGCTTGGATAGCTGGTTTTCAAATAAGCTTAGATTGTTGTGTTCCATGCCACAGTCTACCATGTAAATTATCAGGATTGCAGTAAACACACCACACGACTTTCATTAAGTTCATTAAGACTGGAGACAAGGAAGTGTTTACTCAGAAGTTTCAAACAAATGAATAGGGCTTTCTTTGCTTTGAGAGAATCCATTTCAGTACAGATAGTCCAACTGTAAATGTGGTTTTTCACACAGGAAAGTTTGAATGGTCATACATCAAATCAAAAGAACAGGGCCAGCCATTTGATATAAATACATCTCTTCTTCTCTGAAAGCACCCAGAAACCTTGTCACCAACTGTAACTATACCAGACCTCTGAAACACAGCCAACTGTTGTAAAGCATGTAACAACACGGCAGGGCCTCTGAGATATTTTTGGCTATGCATACCAAGTCAAAAAACCCCATGAGTGAAAAGTTCAATGAGATCTTTATTTGTCCTGGGATGAGGAGGGATTTGCTGCATAGGTCACAGTGTAGATTGAGGTTTGAAATATCCTTTGTTTCTTATGGATACTTGAATGTGAGCTGTTTGGACATTCCTTTCCCATTTTGGAGTGTGCTCCCCTTCCATATTTGTGGCTTTTTAAAAATGCAAAGAAATATGTCCTTATGGGTTCAAGCTGATGGGATAGTTCTTCTGTAATGGGTGTGCTGGCTAGGGCTGCTTTTCTCCAAGCACATATGTCAGATGCTTCTGATGCCGTGTTGACATTCAGTGGAAAGAGAGGCACAGATAAATATAGGCTGTTGTCATAACGTTGGCTATAGATTAAATCAACTGCATTCTGTCTCTCTTCCCTCAACCTCCAACTCATTTTCTGAAATAAAATAATGGGATACAGGTTTTGAAAATATGTTGACTAGAAGATGTTTGGGATATAACATTTTAAAGAAGGTATTAATATTTCCCAGGCTTTAAGAGTTACAAAAGCAGATCCCGCTATACACATTTCACACCTGCAGTAGCAGGTGGTTGGGCTGCAGCAAGAGTTCTTTCTGTTGGGCCAAAATGGCTAATAGACGGGGAGGCTGGATTTCTCATCTGTTTCTGCCAAGGTTTCTTTTTAATTATCTGAAAACTAAACTACTATCTTTACTGTTGTATCAAATTAATCAAGAGAGTACTGTGTTCTGAATGCATCACATCGACAAACCCGTGAATTTAAAATGAAATAAAGCTTCCTACCACCAAAAAAACCAGGTGCTTCCCATTGCTATTACATTTATCTTCAGAATAGATTTTTTTAAAAAAAAAAATATGCCTTCCTGCCTGCCTGTTTTCTTTGCATAGTTTAATATCATTCTTCACATCAACCTTCTTTGCAACAAAAAAAGTGAGCCCACTTGTCTCCCTGCAATGTTCCTTCCATGTTTGAAGTATAATCTTGGGGTGGGTAATGAATGATGACGTTGGGCATCTTTCTTGGGATTGTTTGTTATGGGAAGCAGCCATTATCATGCTGTTCTGTTGTTCATCTCCTGTTGTGTGACAGTGTCTCATGCTTGCCAGCGGGCAATGCTCGCACAAGGTTTCTGGAGATGGCAGCAGAGTGGGTGTTTTCTTTTCCGATCCCATCCTTTTGTTTTATTTATGAATGGCACATGTTGCATCTAGCCTGTCATGTATTGCTCATTGAGCGAAGGAAATGAGTTAATTATCCATTTGTAAATCCTAACTTCATTTCCATTTACCATCTGTCTGTATTAGGAGTGGAGTGGAGCTGTTAGCTTTAGGCCTCAGGCAAGCAAAAAGTGATTTCATCAATTTCTGTTGGAAAAGAAAATTTTGCTTATGAAGTAGAGAAGCCATCCTCTATCTTAAACAAGACTGTGCATTCCCAAATACATGTTTGGCTGACAAGACTCAGTAAGTTATAAAAACTACTGTCAAGGGCACATAGAAGTGAGCCTGTAGTTTTGGAAAGGACCAAGAATGTGCTAGACCCTGGAAAAAGATATTTAAAAATGGTTGAAGCAGGCTAGGCATCCTGTATATTGATCTGATGTAGCCACAGTACCAGTGGGTGGGCTGATAGACGAAGGAAGGGAGGGAGGGAGGGAGGGACATATCACTGTAATAAAACCTTGTTAAATAAAACCACTTTGTAATATGGAACTTTGGGAAGATATGTAAACAGCTAATGTTTTTTAAAATTGCTTTAGAATTGGATTCGTGTCATTCTGGCCTGCTCACAAATGCTAAGCTAACGTTAACTCTAGGGCAGCGGTCCCCAACCTTTTTGGGGCCGCGGACTGGCTGGGAGGAGTGAGCTCCATGCACGGCGGGGCGTGAGCACAACATACGGCAGAGATCCGTATCCGCGGCCCAGTTACGGCAAGCCCACGGACCGGGGGTTGACGACTCCTGCTCTAGGGAGCTCAAGGATAGATATACACTTGCATATTTTACACCTGAGTGTAAAATTGCTCCTGGGAAGCCTACATTTGAATATCAGAATAGCTTGGCTATAAGAAAAATTTGGTCTTTTAGTATTGAGCTGATGTATTTGGCAAGTAAGAAGTGGCTGTAAACTTATTTATCTTGGACTGTAGGCTAGATTTTATTTTGATCTAGCTAGATGAAGTTTAAAAAGCTGTTTTCATGGCATGTTCAGACCTCTGACATGACTTTTTGAATGGCGTCCTTAAGAATTCTGGAGCCTCCCCAGAAGCTCGGCAATGGTTCAGGTTTTGTAAAATGCCACAAGACATAGGTGTGCCAGGCACGGGGTGCTGCTAAATAAAGTGGAAGGTACTAGGAGAAAAGGAAGACCTGGCAGGAGATGAATTTGACTCATTGAACAAAGCCACAACCTCCAGTGTCAAAGACCTGCGCTGGACTGTTAATGAGAGGGCCTTCTGGGGGTCATTGGTTAGTAGGCTGTTGTAAATTCAGAGCTTGGCATCATCAGTAAGGACAATAATAGTACAATATAAAATATGTTCTTCTTAGCTTCTACATATTAATGGACCTAGGGAAAAGGATATGTATATATGTCTGTGAGTTAACAAATGTTTCTTAAAACAGAAAAAAGTTTGAAAGAGACTTCTTCACTGCCATATTTATCTAGAAGTGTGCAGGGCATGGGAAACAAGAAATCAGACTAAGTCTAAAGCCTAGTCTGTGGCTGAAAGCAGTTAAAAATTGTTCCTGATAAAAATGCCCCCCTCTGGTCCCCTGGAGTCTGCTCTGCTCAGCCCTGAACAGCCCCACAAGATTCCTTTTGCCAGATCACCTGAAGCCCATAATACCTACCAGCAATACCCATAGTAGTAGTAAAGACTATGCTTTTTGTTCATGGTGCTCTAGCTGAGGGATGGCCTGTTAAAAAGAATTTGTTGTGGGTTGCAGATTTGAAGGCATGATTCAAGAGAGAACGCAAAGGAAATGACACCTCGGCCCTTACATTAATTAAGCATATAATCTTGTTGCAGCTTGGGGCCACCAAGGATCATCTGCTGAACCACTTTACAGTAGCTGTTGAAGCCTGATACCGGCTGGGCAGTTCTCCTTAGGACAGCTGACTTTTACTGTGCTGCCAGTATGAGGCTGCTCTGAAGCCTTGCCCATTTTCTTCTCCCCCCTCCCCTTCTCAGTACCTAAGCAATCAGTTCAGTGGTGGTACCAGTCAGTAGAAGGCTCATGAGCTTTGAAGGTCATGAGGCACTTACTTCTGGAAGCGTTTCTCCTTAATTTAGGGTCCCAGTGTGTTCATCTTCTGTCTTGAGGGTTGTCCATAGTCTCTTCTCCCCACACCAGTGGGCTTTTCAGAATGGTCCAGTTATATTGCACATATGTCAGTATTTGAGAAGAATAAATACTAAAATGGGATTATTGTCCACGTGGTGTGTTTTAATGGATTGGGCCTCATTCCCACCCCCACCCCCAAACTTCAAGCAAGAAACCAGCATGAAAAATAGAGGAATTTTGCTCTTTCAGGAAAACAGAGTTTTGGGCCTTGTTTTATTCTTCCCACTTGAAACAGGAGTTGTCTGCTTAGTGTTCCAGGCTCTGTTGAAAGCTCGACCCTCACCCCTTTAAATCCCATGTCATTTCCCATATCAGCTAGTACACTTCAGCTAAGGACAGGTAAGACTTCTAAAAACATGGAAGATTAATTTTAGTTTTAAGTTTAATTGAAGATCAAAATATAGGCCCATTGTCAAATCTCTATAGAGTAAAGCTTGCCTTGCATCAGGACTATCAATTCTGATCTCATCATCACTCAGTCTTTTCATTAAGAGGCTACAGCTGGAAAGTAAAATGCTTAAAAGCCTTGGCCACTGCTCAGGACTTGTTTCAGTAAAGCAATTAGAACCGTAAACGAGACACACTATGCAGAGAGTGACATCTGGGGACTCAGAAGCAACAAGCATGAGAAGATTTTTTGGTGAGGATTTTATCGACCCACTAAGTATGCAGTGAGCATGGGTGTGTTGGGAGTTTGCTAATGGGCTTGCCAGCCTTAATGCTCTCCCATTTGAGATTCCCATTCCCTCCTTCTCATGTTCCCCCCCCCCAGTTGTGCATCAGGAACACTATAAACAAAAGGATTTAAGAAAAAGAACTAGAAATAATTAAAAAAAACCCCAACAGCACTCAATCTTGCCTGGATTTGTGGTGTAGCAAGAATCAGTATCTTTCCTTTTGAAAAGTTAACAGGATTGCGTAACTTTTTTTTGCAGTTGTGGGTTTGTGGTTGAAGAAGGGGAGGGCTGTCATGCAGGTTATGACTTCAGTATTCTGTCTAAGTTAAGTAGAAAGGGGAGTGAGTTTTGTTGGGTACACAGTGCTTTGGAACTGTTTGCACATGCCCCTGAGTGCATCAGTGCCTGACTTCCAGGAACTTGGTACCACTGTATATAATCTGAATATATTTTCCCATGCTGGTGTGTAGTATTTTAAGCACCAACAAGGTAAGTAATTGTTACACTACCCAAGAACTTAATTCCACTCTTGTTTAAGGACATTACCCCCAAAAGGCTTTCATTCAGAGGGCTTCTGGGAGGAAAGAGCACTTCCATAATTTAAAAGCATAAACCTGACTTCACTTCAAATATGAAGCAGCTTGAAAAGCCACCCTGAATTAAGAATTTTTTAAAGACACTATAGCTTGCTGAAAAGCAAATTGATGTACACCAAATCATTACATCAGCAGATTATGTTTCTTATGGATTCTGGTGTAATAAGCATCCTAGATTCTCATGTCAACAGCATCATGTTGGGGAAGTGTCTCATGTTATTGTTTTTCTGTCCCCGAATCCTTCTGATTTTTTCCAGAAGCATCAGGGAAGAGATGCTTTATCTCATATTGAAGGGCTGTGCTCCCCTCCTTACTCAGATTGTGGGCTGCCAGTACTGTTTGTATAATACGTTCCCATTACCAGCTCTGCATTTTGTCTCCCTTACTGATTTTTGCTTGGCTTCTGATTCATCTTAGCTTTAAACATTACATTGTATTTGATTTTTTCTTTAACCTGAAGTGACATTATTGGCTATAAAGGTTGATAAGCCTATGCATGCTAGCATAAACTAGGGTCAGTCTTCTGAGTGGACATGCATAAGGTTGCTATGTAAAAGAAGCAGGTTAAGACTTACTTCTTGAAGATGTGCAGGTCGTATAAAGATAAGAATGTCTGCATGTGTACAGCTCCTGGTCTTTAAGTTTATCACTTAAGAATGGAGCCTGTGGGTCTTTCTCCAGTCAACTGTTAATCCTCAGCATCAGGTAGTAAATATAGCTTTGTTTTGGTGTTATTGAGGAATTTGGATTTAATGCAAATATTTAAAGTATCCTTAAAGTATTTTTGTGGTCTTACTTTTGTGAATTGTGGTGTGGAGATCTATCCAAATGGTTTATGCTACATAACCTAAGGATCATTTAGAGATATTACAGTTTTGGGGGAAGCTGATACTAATGGAGTATACATGAAATGTAGATGTACACCAACATACTGTAGAGCTAATTGGAGGTTTGCTGTTTGGAGGAACCTTGGGCTGCACTCTGGTTAACTATAACCAACCCAGACAGTGCCTTGTCACCCAGATGTAGGCAAGCCAAAGCATTATAGGTGGAACTTTTGTATAAACGTGAAGGGGGATGAGACACAAAAGAGACTCCCTTTTCTCTTTTTGTGTTCTTTTGGCAATTTTAGAAAAACCTCTTGAGCATATTCTAGTCATTTGGAGTAGGGGCTCTGCTTGTGGTTTTTTTTTAACCTTTATTTGCTTGTTTGCTTGCTTTTCTTGGTTTCAGAAGAGGAGACTGTGTGTGTGTGTGTGTGTGTGTGTGAGAGAGAGAGAGAGAGAGAGAGAGATTTTGTTTTGTTTTGCTATTTTTCTCCATGTGTAAGTGAGCGTGCACGCATGCACACACACACACACTTGCACTTTCTGTTAGACTGGCTTTTTAAATTGTTGGTTGATTTACTGTGTATTTATTCTGTGAAAGGTGTATATTTTTTGCAGCAGTGATGATTTTCTTTTACTCATGTACTCTTTTCTGCTTTTGGAATAGATTTATTCTTGTCTATTTCCTTTCCTTTCTTTTTTTTTAAATAGTTTTTAAAGGTTCTTAGGGGCTTTGAGTGTGAATAGAACACAAATGGGTACAAAGAAAACAAATCGACACAAAAGAATAGTTCCTTCCATGTTTATCACAAGTACCAATGCATGAAAGACACAAAAAATGACAGAGGCACTCTCTGTCCCCCAAGAAATGAAATGGAACAAGTGTGAAAAATTTTGCTATGTGCACATAGGCACTTTCAGTTTCACCAAATGGTCCAGAACTGTAAAAATAATTCATGTTCAGACCCACTGTACTTTCAGTCTCTAGTCCTTGGTATGAGAATACTGGCATCTTCTGAGGAGAACATTGTCACATTCGTGACTTGCAGTATTATATGTCTTCCTTCCCACCTCCCAAAAGCTATTCTTAAAAAACAGTTAATCCATTATTAAAACTTATGAAGAAGAGTAACAAACTCTGACTTTGCCAAAATATATGCTTATAAAAATGTGTGTGCTGAGCTTGTGTAGCAAAAGAAGCTATTTTGGGTAGCTGAATGGTTTGCCAAACTTTGAAGGGAGAGTGCTTAAAAGTCTCATATTCACACACCTACTGTATTTTGCCTCTTTCCACCGCCCCTCTCCAGAGAGCTAATTAAGGGTAGCCGCATCTTCCTAAAATCATTTCCTACAAAATTAGCCATGTTCCCTTTTATCTGGTGTGTGTGCATACCTCGAGCCTTCCCCTTGTTGCAAACCATTCAAGACTTTGCACAAGGAATAGGTATGCCCACAATTTAAGCTAAATACAATCTTTGCCAGATAATCTCAAAAGGATGGTTTGCTGCTATCTTAAGGGCTCGTGCTGACACACTGCTGGCAAATCCTTTCTTGCTTTCATTTAACTGACAAGGCCAGGCTGGATGCCAGAGATGTTTTAAGAGACTCCTATAAATCACCTACACAGCACGCATGCCCAATACTGTGTGGACTAATTGATTTCCATTCTGTCTTTAATTATTTTGAATATCTTCTTTGAAAGCATTGGCTGTTTTACCTTATCCTTCCCCTCCCCTCATTTTGACAAACTTTTCTACAAACCTGAAACTTGAAAGGGTCCTTGGATCTAGAACTAGGAATGGCAAAGTCTTTTCAGCAGGAAGTACAATTCATTCAGTAAACGCTAGAATCTTGCTAGAATCTAGTCTCGTGTTTCTGCAGGAGATTTCATTTATTTCACAGTCTTTCCTTGCTTCATAATGCACACGCAAGCAACTCTTTTCCCTCTCTCAAATGCACACGCTCTTGCAACTGAATCCAGCCAGTCAAATGGTTTAGCCTAATGAGTGTGCAAATGGCTGATACTCTATTCTTTCTTTTGTATAGGCAAGTCTAACTGAGGCACACCTAGCTGTAAATATTTTTCTTATTCTCATACCTACTCTGTTTATTAAGAAGAACGGTTGTGCCCTCTACATTGGTAAGATGAGGTAAAGGAAGCTGAACCATTTTAAAAAACGTTTTTCTTTGCTGTATGGCATTGCTTGACCCTCTCTGAGAACTGTACAAGAAAGGACTGCAAATAGCAAAGCACAGGGAGGCAAGACTAGGGAAAGAGAGTGGCTCCTACTCACCCACATGCTCTTCCTACTGAAAACTTGGTTCTCCTGCCTTTCGTTATGTACATTAACAGGCTGGGCAGTCGAAGCTCTCAGAGGGGAACCAAAGCACCACTTCATTGACATAAAGCAGTGGCACATCCTGTATGCTTCCCTCCCCTTTCCCTCCCCTCCTGGTCAGAAAACAGAAAACAGGGCAGGGATGGCGGCAGTGGTGCACATTTCTCCCAGCCACCTAAAAGGATCCACATGCAAAGAAGGTGCAAAGAACATCTGGCCTAAAAGAAGCATGTGGTCAGTGAAAAGGAGGCAGCCTGCCCACATGCAAAGATAGAGCAAGTCGTGAGGTATAAAGAAAGCTGATGTGCTTGCAGCTCAGAGACAGAAGCAGTGCTTGTCACTGGCAGAGGTTGCTCACTAAAGGTGCAGTGTGCAGGTAGGTGTTCATTTGTGTTATTTGCCACCTAGTCAGAACTTACAGTGACTTTAGAAGGACTCTCAAGGTACTGTAGGTGAGAAATTTAAGGAGGGGTTTTACCAATTCCACACATACACACTCTGTAAGTTTCTGTGACCGAGCAGGGATTCTAACCTAGGTCTAGTCTGTCCTCTGTCCTCTACACCAGTGGTCTCCAACCTTGGGTCTCCAGATGTTCTCGGACTACAACTCGCAGAAGCCCTCACCACTATGTCTGCTGGCCAGGATTTCTGAGAGTTGAGGTCCAAGAATGTCTGGAGGCCCAAGGCTGGGGACCACTGCTCTCTACACCATCCTGGGTATCACATGCAAAGAAGCCATGAATTTGCTTTCCCCAGATGTCCACCACCTGAACCCTTCTGCCCTACTCAGGCTAATGGAAGTGCTTTCCCTGGTCACTATCATGCACACCTATGAGCACGGGCGGGATATACATCACACTTTGTTATTTCAAAGTGCAACAGTGATTATGCTTGTGATGTTTCTGCTGATGGAAAGTTACTGTGTAGCAGTCACACATGCAGCTGTGTGCATATATTCTGGGAAGCTGCTGCTAGAAATTACTCTCTAGCACGTGAATGTCTACTGCAACAATTTTTACCCTCTGTGTCTTTTTGTGCCTACAGACAAATATTTACGCGTGCAGGAAGATTTGGGATGTTTGAAGTGGTCTTTAGAGCTGGTATAGCTTAAGTGTGCAAGCTGAGAAACAGCAAGGCATTGCTTCACCATCCACCTGAGCCATGATTTTGCTAGGCAGCTTTAGAAAAGTAGCCATTTTCTCAAGCCTCCATGTCTGTGATTTATAATATGATAATACCAACCATGTTTTACAGGATGATAATAAAGCAATTTGAATGGGCAAAAAAAAATGAGCTGCTGGTTAGCTCAGTAGTTTAGGTCTCCAGCTGCAGATTCAGTTCCCCACTGTGCCTCCTTGACAAGGGCTGGTCTTGATGATCCATAGTGTCCCTTCCAGCTCTGTATTTCTAAGATACAGTAATTATAAGATATTCTGTTAAAATGAACTATAATTATTATGCTATTCTTAATTTGGAGGGTGCTGGTTTGATATTGTTTTGTATTTTTGGAATATTTGTATACGGTCCATATGATGCTGTGAGTAATGTTAGGTTTCAGTGAGGAAGGCCAGACATACTGTTTGAGTCTGTAAATAACCACTTGCCTGGTCGCGGGTGGCGAGATAAAATTACACAAAGAGACCAAGTGATGAAAAGTTCTGTTTGCATATTCTCTTGTACCATTGTTATGCTACTAGTGTTTAGTTTAGATTAAGTTTGGGCAGGCAAACCTAATGAGTAAATGTGCCTTAGTAAATTCTATGACCCTGGGGTTTTTTACTGATCAATGACCACAGTAAATACTATGTGTATATGTAGCCTTGTTTTATTTTAAAGATAGTTAACCTACACTTCAAGTTACGGAGAATGAAAAATGTGGTAAGAAATGTAGTAGTCTAATAAATGTTCATTAAGTAGAGTGCTTCAGTACTAACACTGGCCCACATGCCCTCATTTATGGTATGGGATGAAAGTAAAGTTTATATAACAGGTGTTATCATTAGGTTGCCTTTGTAAATAAACTGGGGGTAAAGAACTACATGGAGTTAATTCAGAAGATCAGAATTGGGACAATGTAATAAAAATAATTGAGATAATGTACTTGTTGATGAAGTAAAAAAATTATTGGAGGTAAGAATCAGCAAACGCCCTAAGGAAAATCTGTATTTTTGAGAGGTCACTGAGTAGATAAGTTTCAAGCTGGGAGATGGATGACAGAAGGAAAAGGAAAACTGATTCTCCTAAGAGTGAGAGAACCTAAGCCAATGAAGAACCAATGGAAAGGTATTAGCTGCATTCGTGACATTTTCTAAAAATCTGTCATTCAGAGGATTCCCAAAAGACATTTAAATGAGTTCTTTGTTCATTTGGGCATTTTGAAATTAAATGAGGTACCATAGAAATCTCATAACTTCGTGAGAGAGAAAATCTGGAAAGAAAGGGGAAGCAAAGAAGTCTCCAGGTTCAGATGAATGCTTAGATATTATAGGCATTCTTTAACACCTATATTCCATTAACAAATATTTAATTAATGCCAAATTCTGCATTTAATTTCTAGAACATGAAATGAAATGACGTCTTCTAAAGACTTACCCATCAGTGTTGAGTTAGGAGTAAACAGCAAGGTGGCTAAGCTTGTTGATATCAACAGTTTATTTTGGAGGATTAATTAAATTAGAGATTGGGAAAAACTCCAAAAGGATCTCTCCAGACTAGAAGAATGAGCATCAACATGGCAAAAGTAATTCATTTACTCACATATGTGAAGTGAGTAAGAATTCTCATTTCACAAAGGTGTTAATGAGGTCTGAGCTGGCAGGGACTGATCAAGAGAGTGAAAGGCTTGACAAAAGTGTCAACCCAGTACTTGGTTACTCTCAGGAAGGCAAATTCTGTGTTGCAGATTGTAAGAAAACAAAGAAATAAGAAAGAAATAGGTGTGTCATAACAGCCCCGTGTTCTTATATTTTGTTTAGATGTTGCTTATCTGTGAAGAAGGGAAAGAGTAACAGAATCATACAGTCCTACCTCTTGAGTCACAGTTATAAAATCTTGACTACAGTTTTGGCAGAATCAATAAAGTGGTAGGAAATAATATGTTTGATGACTGAATTTTATTGTAGAGAGGTTAATATCAGTGAATACTAATTGAACACCAAACACATTTACTAATGTGAGGACAGAAAGGAAGTCATGTTGATATTGTTATGGCAGAAAAGGCTTTTAGTAGAGTTAAATGGTTATGTCTGTTTAAAATTCTGAGATGGTTTTGACTTTTTAGAATGTGTTAAGAGCTTTTGTAATTGACTGTAAACCAGAGAGTGAGTTAATATTTTTTTTAAAAAAGTCTGAAAACATGGCTTTACAAACAGGGACTAGATATGATTATGCATCTGCCTTCTCATTTGCATCCATCTGCAGTTGTCATTATCAGCCCAGATATAGCGAGTGTTGAACTTGAAGAGCGCAAATGTAAAACATTGTCATAGGCTAATAGCGTATTTTTACTAGCAGGGCTATAAACACCAGCCCAATGAGATTGATGTATTATGTTGTGTATCTGTAATCAAAGTGTTATATTTTGCAGATCAGCAAGGCAAGACCAACTCAGTATTTAGTTACTTGGGCCAGAGCAGCAAATGCTCTTCCTCCTTATCCAATTAAGTAGTATCTAATACAAGACTGGCCAGGCTGTTCTGGCACCCAAGACAGAAAATTCTTCAAGTAGCTCTTGAAGCCTGGTGGTGAGAATATAAGAGTATTGGCACAGTGGTTAAAATATAGTACTGTTATCAAGACTCAGCTCACAACCTGAGTTCAATCCCAGCGTAGTGGGCTAGCCTTCCATCCTTCTGAGGTTGGTAAATTGAGTACTCAGCTTGCTAGGGAGGGCAATGTGTACCCTGCATAACTGAATTGTAAACCTCCCAGAGAATGCTTTAAGTGCTGTGGGTGGATAGTTGAGCAGTGTACTTTGCTTTAATAAATTAAGTAACTATCAATTTGTTACATTTTTATGACACCGTCATCAGCTCTGTTTGAGGCAGCCAGCACACATTGTTGGATGATTTCAGCACTCCACACAATTAGGCTTCCCTAACATAAGAATGGTGTAACCATATAACACAGCCCTAGGTATATTTACCTAGACTCTCATTGTGTTCAGTGGTACTTATTCTTGGATAAAGGTCAAAAAGACTGCAGCCTTGATCATTATATTTAATTCTGTAATTCTTATTACATCTGCCTTAGTTCCTTACAGGAGTGGGGGGTAGTACTTTGCCTTAAATAAAAATAAGATGAGTTTTTTTAAAAGGGGGGAGTGTCACATAGACATTTAATGTGACATAGGAGACATAAAAGAGGCATTCCTTATATCAGGGGCACACCCTGATTGATGTACTTCTTCATTTGATTATGCAGATGCTATTTTATGAATGCAGAGAAAGGGAGGCATGCATGACTAAAAATAAATATAAATTTTGTCTATGTAAACAGCATGGATCATAACCATGCACTAAAAGTCAGAATAAAGGTGGCCTGGAGCAGCTTTCTTAAGATGAGAATGATAATAAGCAACAAAATCTTAAAACTGACTTGGAAAAGGTGCATTGTACAGTGCTTTGTGTTCTTGCCTCTGCCTTATAGCATGGAACTGTGGAGGTCAGCATTGGCTATTACGAAAAAAGCTAGAAGTGCTTGGATTGTAGATTTATTGCAGGATGCCAACATTTCTAATTTCTAAGATTAAGAAGATTGAAAAATAGCACTAAGGCAAATGAATCAAGACAAATCATAAAGCATGTAAAATAGAGAATGTTAGAATACTTCAACCATGTAATGGGTTAGAGGTGATCATTTGAGATAAGATAAATAGGAAAAGAAATACAGGAAGGAGAAGAATTTCTTGGCTGAAAACATTCAAATGACTAGTTTGGAAGCAACAGATATCCTTTGTTCAGTGCTACTGCAGTCAAATCCTGATAGCCATGATGATGCTTCTGGCACTGCTGTAAAAAGCCAAAAACACATATCATTTATTTAATAGGGAAGATGATAATCAGTAAAGGCATGTAGAATAAATTATAGGATGCAAATCACCTATATTGAATCTATTAGAATACTTTTTCTTAACTCTTTCAACCCTCTGTTTCGATCTCCACGCATACAGTTCTCTAACTCACACTTCACTCCTTTTAAGCCACACACCGTCTCTCTCTCTCTCCCTCTCTCCAACAGTCTCTCTTCATTTCCCCCCCCCGGCTCCGCCTTCTGTTCACTCATTGGCTCCTGCGTCAATGTTCCGCAGTGACAGGCAGGTAAGGTCAGGGCTGTTCACTACAGGGGGTATTCATATTCATATACAGTGATTCCTCACTTGACGACGTTAATTCATTTCAGCGAAATCACTGTAGAGAGAAAACGTCATCAAGCGAAATAAAAAAGCCCATTGAAATGCATTGAAAACCGTTCAATGCATTCCAATGGGCTAAATACCTGCTCGTCCAGCGAAGATCCTCCATACGGCAACCATTTTCGGGTGCCTATTAAGCGAAAAATGCCTCCTAAAAACAGCAGGGAGCCATTTTGAGCAGCCGGTGGCCATTTTGAAAACCTGAAGGTCAGCTGTTTTGATCGTCATAATGTGAAGAATCGATTCCCGAAGCAGGGAAACGATAGTCGCAAAGCGAAAAAACCCCATTAAAACATCGTTTTGCTATCTCAATTGCGAGTGCAAAAAACATTGTCGTGAAGCAGATTCGTCATTATACGGGGTAATCGTTAAGCGGGGTACAACTGTACGGATACAAATATCCCCGCATAGGTAGAAATAACGAGGGTCTGGCCCCATGGAGCCGAACTGTCCACTCATGATTTTGCCGCTGCTGCCAGCTCCACAGAGGCTTCCTATTGCACCATTGTCCACAAACGATTACCCACTCCTGGCAGGAGGCAGAATGACAAGCCTCTCTGCTAGGTCGCAGAGTGACTAATCCATTGCGACGAACAGCCTAAAAGGAAGCCTCTGTGGAGCCGGCGGCAGCAGCAAAATCATAAGTGCACAGTCCAGCCCCATGGGGCCAGACCCTCATTATTTCCACCTGTGCGGGGATATTTGTATTCGTAATCAAATACGAATACCGTACTCCCATTTCTAGGTTGCATCATTGGAGTAAGGATGATTGAACATACCATGGATCTTGCTCCAATAAAATAGGAATCAGGGGTCAGGCTGCAACTCTAAAGTCAGTTATCAGTCCCCATTGTAACATATATGGATCAGGCAAGTGGGTGCATTATACCTGACCTAATTGCCTTGGCATTGGTGCAGAGTGGGCAGAGAAGCTACTAAGGCAATAAGTGTGATAGCTCTTCCTAGTGGTGTTTCCTGTGGCTCATACAACAGAGCTGAATGTTTCGGTCAGCCATTTTAAGCCTAGCATTTGTGAACTAGGAGGAGTATCATGTGCTTGTGTTAAATGTATTTTCCAAAGTGTGCTTCCTCCCCCCCCCCCAAAAAAAAAACCCTAGGTATTTCAAAATGTGTTATTCCTGGCTGGAGCTTATACAGTGGGCAACATTTAAAGTTGCATACATTTTCAGATACTGAGACTTGGCTTGGTCATAACATAAATAAATGTTGCCCAAGAATGTAACTTGTATTTCTGATTTAGTTTGTAAAAACAAAAGAACATGTATTAATCATACTGCAGGATGTAAGCACATTTCTTGAACTAAAAGGCATATATCCACATGGGTTCCAGGAGCGGTCAGAGCCAAAAACAACATTGGAGAATTTAACCAAGAGACAACTTTCTGAAACTCTATTGCACTTAAATGCATTGAAAACCCCGCTTCCCAAGGGACCATGCCTAGTTGAGAGTTTCCCGACTTCCGCAAGCTGCTAATAAAATGGAAGGAAAAAGAACATTTTTTCCTGCTGAAATTTCTGAACGGCAGTGTACATTATATAGCCAAATGTTTTCTGATATAGACATACTGTTACAGCAGAGATAAAAAGGGTGGGCTTGGGAAGGAAACAAAAAGAAGTTGTTTCAGTACGTTTGTTCTGGCTTAGCTCCTTACGTGCCAGTGATGATTCATCAATGTAATTGTATGTTCACTGTCTAGCAACTTTGTTACAGTATGTGCTTTTCATTAAGGTTTCCCCACTATGGTTTGAGTCATTTTGCCACAGCATTTTGCTTATTTTATTTGTTTGTTTGTTTGTTTGTTTGTTTGTTTGTTTATTTATTATTTTTATTTTTTATTTATTTATTTATTTATTTATTTATTTATTAGTCACTTCATGCTGTGCAGTTCTTTAGACAATGTCCAGGATCAAATATAAAAGTAAATTAATGAAAATGCAGCAGTTAACAATTAAAACCAAACTCGCCATAAAAGCATAAACAAATACCATCATTAATAGAAGTCAGTTCAGAAAATAACTTAAATCAGCTAACGAAGGGTGTGACTACACAGCAGGAAAAATGTGAATAGCTCTGCTTTGAAGTCGTACACAGAAAGTCACATTTCCTCAAATGAATTCACTTGAGCCAACCATACAGGTGTGAGCAGAGAGACTGGAGGAAATCAGTCTTGTTTGCAGCTTGTTAAGCACCGAGAACCTCTCCTCCTCACAGCTGGGGCCTTGGTCTGCTTGTTTCCTTCCTTTGTTCCTTCCTTCCTTTGGCTTGCTGTCCTAGTGTTAGGTCAACTAACCAGCCAAAGTAGGGAAAAAATATGTACAACTCCTTAAAGTAGCTGTTCTCTGCTCTTCATGCCCAGATTTGCAGCAGTTAGAGCAGAGCTGTCTTAAAACTCCTTTCTCTCTCCACCCCCCAGCCACCTTTGGCCTTCCAGTTACCCCAGCACTAGATTAGTAAGCCTTTAAAAGAAAAGAAGGAATAAAGAAAATGGGGGTGGGGGGGGATGAAAGCAGACTCAGGCACTACATATGGGGAGGAGAGAATTCAAATGGCAGCCATTTTCCTGCTGCTCTGCCTCTCTCACTATTGCTGGAACCAGCTAGAATTGTTTCAGGTACAATAGCTACAAACCCCTTCACAATGCACCAAGCAATCGCATCATCTGAACCAATACATCATCATCATCATAAGCCTCAGCAGTGGAGGAGAAAAACACAGATGGTGGTGGGAAGAGTCTGAGCAGATTCACACTGGGTGTTACATCACATGCTTAACAGGAAAAAATGGAACAAAAACACAAATCCTGGAGCATTTCTTGCATTACAGTGTGACCTTTATCTGCAGAATAAAGGCCACTGGAGTAGCCCCTGAATGCAACAACCAAATCCTGTTGCTTAGTGTGGTAAATTGCACTCGAGCAGGCCCATTGAATCAAAAGGGATTTGACGAGTCAAATCTTCTGTATGTTCTGTTGATTCAAATGGGTCTGTTCCAACTGTGACTTGGCATGGCAAGCAACAGAATTTTCACCAGTGTGCCATTTGAAGGCACACTGCAAAACTCCTAAAAAGGAGTTCTTTTTAGTTGGGACTTATCTCCACAAGGCTTCTAAAATTTACTAATCCTGCCCATTGCTCTGTGTTGTCCTTTGTGCTCAAAATACTCAGACAGAGTCAGGCCAAAGAGCTTCCTCTTTGCTGTCTACAGTATCTCTCATCCAAACAATGGACTGTAAGATAACCATTAAGGTAGCTTTGTGTTTGCTTATGTTCCCCAGCTCTGAAAATAACTTTAGCTGAAAGCGGTATAAAGAACACAGCCAATGAAGATGGTAGTGTGGGGTTCACCGACTGGTATGAGTCTGCCCTAAGTTGCCACATGTATGGATAGTTGCCTGTAACTGCTGTTTTACATTTGCAGTCAGAAACAGATAACTTTCTTCTAAATTTTAGCAACACTTGCTTGACTTCCTGGTGGTGATTTATCATTCTCTTCAGCCTCTGTCCCCCACTGATGCCTCTGGAGCATGCACAGTGCTTGGAAGGAAAGCAGCGTTTCACCTCCTTTAGATAGTAATTGGAAGAAGGTATGATATAGCAGGAGTCTCTTCCCGAACAGCAACTTGGGATACCTGTTTTTTAACTTTATCTACAGTTCAGGGTACCCAATGTGATGTAATGGACAGAGTAATGGACTAGGACTCAGGAGACCTGGGTTCAGTTCCCTGGCTCTGCCACAGAAACACACTAGTGGGCAAGTGGAGCGAGTGAAACCATTCCTTAAATACCTCGCTTACTGTGAAAAACCCATTAGGGTTGCTATAAGTTAGTTCTTACTTGACTGCACACCCTCTCCCTCTGTCTTGTCTGTGCCATTTAGAATGACATCAGGCTCCTGCGGCCTCAGATGCTGTGTTTCCGTGTCTCTAACTGAACCCTATACCTCCTGAAACTAAAAACCCCCAAATAAACCAGTTAGTTCCTTTTTATGGGGATGTCACTTGAGCCTTCTAACCCTGGTAAAGTCTTCAGAGGAAACTATGCTACTCTTGCAGAGTAATGAAAGGTTGGACTAAAAGTGCTTCTCTTCACTTGCGGCAGAACTGAGCTTCATTCTGCTAAAGGGAAACTCCCCGTTGGCTTCTGGGTAAACTTATGTCCCAATAAGCCTTTCCAGCATCCAGACATTGCAGCCAAGGAAGCAGATGAAATGCTGTGGTTCGAAGTCCCACCTTCTCTTTCTGTGTTCTGACACAGGCTTTCATGTGAAGAACCATGACTTAGGGTTTGAAGTGCCTTATATAATCTCCAGATTGCGACATTTGTTGGAAAGCTGCAGTCTGTTTGGGTTTGCAACTGTGTAGAGTTGCTAAAATCCTATAAAAGCTTGTAAAGTATAACAATAAAATGCATGCCTTGGAAAAGTTTCTAGAAAAATAGTAAGATCAATAAAGGATGGGTCTATAGAGTGAGTCTGATGAAACAGATAAAGCCAATTCCAGGTAAAAGCTTGGAAAACTTACTTTTTGGGATTGCACCTCCCAGACTCTACCATGTTAACTGGGAGATGATGGTAATTGTAGCCTCAAATGTAAGTGGCTTGTTCAATAAGAAAACAGATTACTAAATCAATGTAGTAATCAGATCGAGAACTCATACTTGATTGTAATCTGAATTTTAGCCTGCTTTGTATCAATTGTAAACAATGTGTGCTTCATTATTGTATTTTAGTCTTCCATATCTAACAAGGCAGAATTATGGTCATAATAATAATAAACTTAAGTTTAATTGTAGCCTCTAAAGTAACTGTTCTGAATTCTTGTTCTGGGTAACTGAGACTGGTGCAGGACCAGAACCTGTTTCCAGTGCAGATTTCCAGCAGCAGTTGAGCAGTTTTTGTTCAGGTCTACAGTAAACAGTAAAGCAACCATACTGCATCCCAAACCCTTCTAGCTATAATTTAATGGTGCAGTGCCCTGGCTGGGAGCCTTGACCCCTTCCTTTTGTGGGTAACTTCCAAGCTATCCTTCTGTCTCCTTTGCTGGGAGATTAGACAAGAATAGAGAGGCTGTATGCACTTGGATACTTATGGGCCAGTGAATCTTGGCTCTTCCTGCTGAAGAATCCGTTCTGCTGCTGTCAGCTGAATAGGTCTCTGGGATTCCCAAGACCTGTGCATGGCATACCTCTGCATGGGTCTCCTCTGTATCATAGTTGCAGCTTTGGGCTTCTGGGTTGTGGGGCTTGACTACATGGAGAAAAGGTCCAAGATTAAACCAAATGTCACTGTGGATCAGAGCAGAACCTACAGTCTTGATTATAGTCATACTTTTAGGAGGAGACTTGGTTTTACATCTTCATGTGCCATGTTTATATGGCAGTGGCAATGGTCTCATCATCACTCCTTGATGAAATACAGCATAGTGTCACAGCACTTACTTTTACATCTTGATGCCACAAATCCTTCAATTGTGGTAAATAAATGAGCTAGACTCACAATTCTGATGCTTTATAGTCCTTCTGCCGCTGCTTGCTATCCCAACAGAGCAAAACCTCTGTTTGCTTGATGCCAGATTGTGGTGCCAAAGGAGCAAGACTTGTAGATGTGGATTTTAATTTGATATTCTTCATTGAACCTTTCATTTTTAAAGCTGCGTCTAGAAGAGTGCCAGGTTTGCTACTAAATTGTTTAGTTCTTACCAATGTTATTCCATGCCTACTGGAGAAAATAAACTGCTTTTATGTTGCCTTCACTCATCTACTTTCAGAAGTCATGCTTTTTTTTTTTTTTTACTTTGAGGTATTGAATTGAAGACACAATGACAAAAGTATAGCCTTTAGAAAATATGGCTGAAAGCAGTACATTAAAAGCATACCAGAAAAGGACTTAAAGTAATATCTACTGTCTATTTGAAGGCTGAATCGTGTGTTTCTAAAATTTATTTGTTTTTGTCCACCACACTGAAGAGCATAGGTTAGATAACAACTTCAAACATTGCAGTTACTTATTGGAAGCATCTAAAACAATCTGGTCCTTGCCTTACCTGTATTACTAAATACAACTCAAAAATATACACTTTATAGCAGTATCAGTGAAAAGATTTTCACATAATTGTCAGATTTTTGGAACGTATTTGAACACTGTACAGCTTGCTGATAGTGTTTGTTTTTCAAGCGATATTTTGTTTGAAGAACAATCGGAACACCTCCACTGTTAAAGCAAAACCATACTCCTGAGAACAAATGTAGATTTGTAACAATGTTTGTAACATGTTTGCTGAAGCTGTTACACTTAATTTTCTTGGAACTTTTAAATGTTCTTCACTGAAATCCTTCCTTGTTCCATGGTTCCTCTCATATACTTTTCTCCATTGAATTTTGAGGAGAAATCAACACTGCAGGCTGAATCCCATGACAAGTTTGCTTTCATTGTTTGATTTCCTGTTCAGAAATAGATTTTTGCAATAAAATGACAGGAAGGTTGATTTGGAGTCCTGTGGTTGTAATTTTATATTCAACGCACACTGAAAATTTTGAAGCAGGTCATCTAGCTTTCACTGCTAAGTGTCTGCTTTGAAATCAAGTTATTCTGCTTTTGGAGAGGCCAGACAATATTGGCATGCCTCAAGTAATTCATAGAAGCAAATTGTTATTTTAGGGGTAATAAAAGAAATGTTAATAATTCCTCTGATTCAACAGCTGTTGTTAGAGATAAGATAATGTCAGGACATTGACAGAGCAACAGACTACATGAAATCCCATAGCATGGTTCTGTTGGAATGTTTCAGATCAGATGTATCAGCAGAATGTTAGAAAACACAAAGTAAATTCAAGTTTTATTTATTTATCTGTGTACCTCTTCTTCTTCTTCTTCTTCTTCTTCTTCTTCTTCTTCTTCTTCTTCTTCTTCTTCTTCTTCTTCTTCTTCTTCTTCTTCTTCTTCTTCTTCTTCCCTTTCCTCCTTTTTCCTCTGCTACCTTAGTCCTTCTGTATCAGGAAAGACTTACATAGCAGCTATGGTGGAGCTCCTCCATCCACAAAGGCATCTGCATTCATTTTGTTGGGATTTGTTTTAACAGCTTTATCAGCACAAAGGAACGCATATTGAAGTCTGTGGGGGAGTCTTGTGGAATAGTTTCATGTATGTAAACATATGCAGGACTCTGGATTGGAGCACAGGTCTTGATTCTGAGTACATAATGCATTTATGTTTGTGGATGAGATTGCTTTGGGAGTTGTTAATTCCTACCTCACTGATTGTTGTAAGAACGATTCTTGCAGTTTCATTGTTAGACATAAGGTAATAGAAGCCCATTTTAATTAGTGACATTGAAAATAAAAAGCACATCTTTTTTAAAAAAAGAAAAGAAAAAACAACTATAGTTCTTATGTGTTCAGTAAAGCATGAAAGAAAATATTACAGCTGGTTTTTCTTTCTAAGAATAAATGGTCAGTTGAGTTTGGTCATTTCCTTTGGTACTGCAAAAAAGCAACTTTATTGAGTTTCTGGTGACATGCAAATGCCACAAAATTTTAATGACTTAATCAGTTAAAAGGCAGATGATTAATCAGCTGCAATGTCTTATAACATTTGGCAGCCCCAGCAGTAATAAACATATTGAGCCACAATGTGGCTTTTGTGAGGAGAGCTCATTTTTGCCAGCACAGTCCCAGGGACCAGTAGCACTTTGTTCCTGCCTCTAATCATCCTGCAGGTGGAATGTCACATATTTTGGCAAATGAGACGTTCAGTCGCTTATTTTTGGGGAACAGTTAAAGATCTGTTGCATGTCTCTTTGTTTGTAGCCGCTGACCAGTGATCTTGGGCCAGCCTAACTCTGTCATGTTTCATAAACAGCAGGACCAAATCACTCGGCCCATGCCAATTCTGCTTGACATAACCCAACTCATTAACTGATTCTCCTCCCTGCCTCTTTGCTGCCAATAGTAAATAATTTCTCTCTTCGTTAGTCAATAATGAAGTGGCACATTTTGTAGAGTACCGCAGAGAATATTTCACATTTTCTAGTTTTGTTTTAGTAACTACACACTGTTGCCTTCCCCCCCTTTCTTAAATTTTGATTATTAAACCGATTGCTTCCTATTAGCCAAGAGCTCAGCATGTTATGGCTTTTTGCCTTCCGTTTAGAGAAAATGTGTTCACGCAGTACTTCTCTCACAATCTGTCCTGTTCTGTTTTTGCTTAGCACATTGAATGGATTTTATTACAGGGCTTTTTGTCTTGGGGCATTCCTGCCCTACCCCGAATTCTGGTGCAGAAAGAACAGTATAATATAAAAAAATAATGTGTTTATTTATCATCCTCCTCAACTCAACCAAATGTTTCATTTCAGAGGTTTACAAATGAGGACCACCTGGCGGTTCATAAACTCAAGCATGAGATGACACTGAAATTTGGTCCTGCCAGAACAGATTCTGTCATCATTGCAGGTACGTACTGTGGGCTAGGTCAGCTCAGAAAACGGCACACGTAAGAGGCCAGTTGTAAGACTGATTACAAAGGAGCAGATACATTGAATAATATCTCCTCCATCTGTGTTGTGACTTTGATTCAATCTGAAATGGGGGAGTGGGGTTTCTAGATGTATACATTTTTAAAGCATTGTGGTTCTGTCAAGTTTTGTGATTTGAGAGTGAAAGATTTGTAGACAAAAGGTCTTTCACATTTCTTTGTGTGCTTTTCTTTTCAGGGTGGTGAACAAAAGCTGACAGGCTCAGCTTCCTTTCCTAGTCCCAGGTGTCTATTTTCTCAAGCTTTTAGGCTGTCAGTTAATAAATCTGAAACTCCATCTCCCGTGTTGGCTGTTGTTGGCAGTGCATTTGCAAAGCCCAGATGATTCTCTCTTTCTCTCACTGTGCTGCAGTCAATGCAGCCCTTTATATAACAGTTGAGGGAAATATGCCCGGTTGCCTGGAAGTGGCTTATTACCAAGAAGGGATATTCCCCCCCCACACACACACACACATTCTGTTGATTATCCAGCATCCTGCATTTTTAGAAGGGATGGACAGACTTTTGAGGTTCTCTGCTTGAGAAAGAATTGCTTTATTTAAGTCCACGCTGCACCCATCTCGGCTACCTTGTTGTCTGTCCCATGGTTTAACAAAAGAAGGGACTTCAAGCAGAAAACTGACTGGCTCCAGCTCTCAAATCCTTTCAACAGGAAACACTGGCTGTTGAAGGTTCAAAGCATGTGGCATTCTGCAGAGCTGTGGCCCCTTTCTGTGACAAAGCAAAATGCCACTTCTAGGACATAGCACCAACACAATTCTTTATAATTTCACAATATAGAAAGATGAGGAGAGTCAGTGTAGCTGCACTTTATGTGACTCAGGAGTTCATAAACCAAATCCTTCTTGCTCTTGCAACTTCTTTCTTCCTGTCTGAGAAAAATGCCAGGTATAAAAGGGTGCTGGGTATGAACAACTGGGCTTTGGACAAAGTGGAGTACTTTTCTGCTGTTCTCTCTCTTTTTGTTGTGTACAAACAGTATACTGAAATCAACAACTTCACCCTCTCCTGTTATGTGTTGCAACACTGACAAATAGCCCTTTCTATGACATTATTTCATTATTACATTGTGTTCCGCAGTGCCACTCTTCGGAAGGGTTCTGAAGATAGGAATGGAACAACTATAGTTCCGTACCTCCCACTCTCGGTGCATGGAGCTTGTTCAAGAGGATACCATAATAAATGGTATCAAAAGCCACTGAGAGGTCCAGGAAAACCAACAGGGCCACATTCCCTCTGTCTTTAGCCTGGAGCAGGTCATGAATCAGAGCAACTAATGTATGGCCATTTCAGTACCAAATCCTGGCCTGAAACCAGACTGAAATGAGTCCAGATAATCAGTTTCTTCCGAGAACATCTGAAGTTGCCCAGGCACCACACGCTCAAGTGCATTGCCCAAAAAGGAGGTATTTGTAGTAGAGTGGTAGTTGGCACATATGTCTCAGCCAGAAAGGTCCTCTGCACGGCCACCTCTTTCAAGGGAGAAAGCACCATCCCCTGCTGCAATGAGGTATTTACCATCTCCTGGTCCCATCCAGTTAACCCACTCCTACTAGATTTCATGAACCATGTTGGACAAGAGTCAAGTATACTTGTGGTGGGATGGATGGATTCACATCATCTACCTGCAACAAGTGGAATTGATCCAAAATATTATTTATCCCTCTTGCAAGAGCTATTTAGTTAAATACATGAGTCACTCAGAGCCCCACTCCTGTCCTTGCAAACATCCTGAAAAAATTAGCCTGCAAAGTTTAACCTTCTTAGCCGGAGCAAATCGTGTCCCCATCCCCAACACCAATAAAGTAATGTGAAAAGAGAAGTCTCTTCTGAGATTTTGGGCTTGCTAGCAATAGCCAACCTATTAAGAGATCCAGCAAAATTGGAATTGGGTCTAACAAGAACAGCTGCTTATATTCCAAGCTGCAGGATTCAAGATCCTGAGATGGTTCAGTTTCACTTAAGGGGGGGGGGGTGAACATATATTAAGGCTTCAGTGCTCTCCACCATTCCTTTTCTTTTCTATAGATAACAAGAAAAAAGTAGGTCTTAAAGAAAAGGGAAATGTATCCAGAAATGCATAATTCCAGGGATAAAACATTGCTGCTCTTCCAGCCTTTCCCAAGCTGGTGCCCAACAGTGGCAAGTCCCACATTCCCAGAGTCTGATGGCTGTAAGATGATGGAAGTTGTAGCCCAGCATATTTGGAGAGCAGCAGTTTAGAGAACTCTTCTCTACACAAAATCATACAATAATGGAGTTGGAAGGGGCCTGTAAGACTAGTAATTCCAACCCCCTGCTCAGTGCAAGAATCCAAGTCAAAATATGTCTGACAGTTGGCTGTCTCACATTCTCTTGAATGTCTCCTGCATTGGGGTGGTAACCATGGCACAGAATATGTTTAGAAATTTATTTCAGTGCATAATGGCCAAAATCTTGTTCCATGGTATAGTAAACCACACTAGAGTAGACCCATTGAATCGTTGAGGATGTGGTGAATTAACTCTCCTGTAAGTTCCATTGATTCAAGTAGGCCTACTGTAACTACAATTTGCTTCAGCATAGGAAGTTGTAGTTATATGCAGAACTTTGCAATACCAAGCAAATATGATTTCTTTGTGCAGCAATTAAAAATAGGCAATCTGAAAACAGAAAGGAGAAAGCTGTGGGTGTGTATGTTACATATAGTGTTTTAAAAACACTGGAAGGGAGGTTATATGTAGTATTTAAATACGTTTAGTTATTCCTCCACCAGCTTCACCATGTCAAGATTCTCCTCTAGGTAGCCTTCCTTTCACTCTGCCTTGAGCACTGATACAGTAAAACCAGTTCTGCCTTCTGTTTCTTACTTCCCCTGCTCTATATCTTGTGCCCACAATCCACCTTTTTAACCAGCCTTACTCAATTCAAACTGTTCCTCTAGCTGAGCGAAAATTCCTTCTCCTCACCTTCTCCTCTCAAGTGGCCCTTTCATAGAAGATTCCCTTTTGCTGCGTGTGTTGTATATTTGCACATTCTGTGTCATCAGCAAGTGAGACTGCGTTTTGTAAAAATTCAACAAAACACAGATTGAAGTTCTAAAGTTTAAAAAGCCAATTGCAGCACCTTTTCCATTGATGAAGCAATACAGTGGTGCTTCCGGAGTGGAAGGATCTGACAGCCGGGTGTTGTCATATCCCAGGGGGATGTTCAGTGGCTAGCATAGTAGGAAGTTCTACTTGAAATACCTATTCCTGGCTTCTCGTTCTGGGAAGTCTGAATTGTCGCTCTGATTTCTTAAAATAAATGTCTTAATTGTCTTTTTCTTTTTGTTCCCTGAACAGATCAGACACCGACACCAACTCGTTTTTTAAAGAATTGTGAGGAAGTAGGCCTTTTCAATGAGCTGGCAAGCTCATTTGAGCATGAATTCAAGAAGGCCACAGAAGATGATGAGAAAAAAGTAAGAGTTGAAAGCACATGTTACCTATCTGGGCTAAAATTTAGGAGCTGTAGAGAGACTTGCTGTTCTGTCCTTTCCTCAAAGATGGAAGCATCAGTATTACCAAACATGACCAACGTTGAGGTTCATGCAGCCTTATATTTTGTAGGCAGCACTGGACAGCATCATGACAGATGCCACTCTTATTTCTGAGGAGGTAGATTTGATCCATGAAAACCCACATTAAAATATAGCACTTAAGTCTTCAAGGTGCCACAATGTTTTTGCCTTTTTAAAAAATTGTGCCTGATATGCTTGCACAGACTAGCATGGCTAGTTCTTCTAAAACTACGTGTCAGAAGGAGGCTACATCATGCAGTGATTATATGGAGTTATACTGTTATGGAGTCAGGCCAGTGGTTCCTTTGCCTTCACTTTGAGCAACTTTCCCCATTCTCTGGCAGAGGTCTGTCCTGTCTCTGTTTCCTGAGCCCGAGACACCAGCTGTATACAAAGTGGTGGCTTCTAACATTAGGCTTTGGCCCTTTCTCTGTGTGTTTTGCATACTGTGGTTCCCCGCTTGCTCATAGCATTGAGATGGTTGAGGACATCTTGGGTGGGAACAGCTGCTGTGTCTTACTGCTCTAGATGACAGATGGTGGGAAATAGAAGTTTAGAAAACTGTCTTCTAATTCTGTGCTAGCACTAAATATTTGGTTGGCACCAGCAGAGCTTGTGCCAGACAGAATATGCTTTCTGTCCAGAGAGATTATCCTGAAATGGCTTGATCTTTGAAACCACTGTAGCAGTGGATCATAAAGAAAACTTATTTCTAAAGGTGAGACTGGCCTTTTTCATAAGCACTGGATTCACTGAAGGTGGGATGGGTGGGTAGATGGAGAGACACACTACTCCTGCAGGATGTTTGTGAGCCCTGGAGCAGGAATCACAGTTTTGCCATTCTTTATAACAAGTGGAAAGTTTGGCACAGAGAAGGCTAAGCATAGTGATTCAAGAAAATCTTTGAGGAGAACAGAAAAAGAGGAAAGAGAGTTGAACAATTAACTCATTAGCCTTCACAATGAACCTAGTATTGAGCTGCACAGCTGCAGTGAATTACCTCCTGCCTGTTGCTTCCTGTTGTTTTATCAGATGTTCCTTTACAAGCTCCAAGCCTATGGGAAACAGCAGAAACCTGAATGCAGGTAGTCTGAATAACATCACCATGACTGTTAAATGCCTGAGTGCTTGTCATTCATCTTGATGCATTTGCACTGATTGACTGGAACAGTGGGAGACATGAATGAATTATTTACCATCAAACCAATTGGGCAAATTACTGCTGCCCACATTTCCTTAATGAAGTGGAAATATAAAGCATAAAACTGAAAGCATAAAAGAAAAACCCAAAATTTCTCTAAAGTAGCCTCAGACCTTGCATGGTCCACATGGCTACAACCTTAGTCTTTCATGTGCTTTTCTTGTCTTCTAGAATAGAGGTCCCCAATCCCCAGTCCACGGCCCAGTGCCAGTCCGTGGCGTGAGCAGGACCAGGCCGCTGAGACAGACCTCCCGCCCCACCGCCTGCATGCACTCACCCCCACACAGCCCATTTGTGCTTGCAAGCGCACTCCAGCACACCTGTGCAAGCGCTGTACCGCCATTTGCGCATGTGCACGAGTGCAAGTGCACCAGACAAGTGCTGCGCCACCATTTGCACATGCATACAAGCGTGCGCACCTATGCGAACGCCAGGCTGCCGTTTGCACATGCGCACAAGTGCAGGGTGCCCCGCCTTCCCCTGCCAGTCCGCAGACCGAAAAAGGTGGGGACCGCTGTTCTAGAACAGTGGTTTCCAACCTTGGGTAACTCAAGTGTTCCTGGGCTACAACTCCCAGAATACCTCACCACTAGCTGTGCTGGCTGGGGTGTCTGGGAGTTGCAGTCCAAGAACACCTGAGTTACCCAAGGTTGGAAACCACTATCCTAGAAGAATAATTATTTGTTCAAAAGAAATAGAACCTTGCTTTAAAGTAGGAAGACAGGCCTTAAAACAAGTTTTTAATTTTTTCCCCCCAAAAAACTTACTGTTTTGTCTTCCTAGAAAATTCTGGAAGAAAAAGTAATGCACATTGCATTAGTGGCAATGGTATTATATTATATTGGCTGAAATCCGGCATAATTTTCAACTAGAGTTAGCCTCTTAAATCAGTGGTGAGTTTTTCATAAGGTTCATTAATTCAGTGGTCCTATTCCAGCTGCGGCTGGCTGGATAGCTCAGTAATATGTGCTAGGTATCTGGTTGCAGAGGCAGAGGTTGGGAGTTTGATTCTCTAGTGTGCCTCCAGGAAAAGAGCCAGCCTGTGTGGTCTTGGAAAAGTTAAACAGTCCCAGAGTGGCCCCAGAAGGAAGAGAATGGGAAACCACTTCTGAGAATTCTCTGCCTAGAAAACCCTGAAAAGGGTCACCATAAGTTAAAATTGACTTGATGGCACATCATCATTACTATTGTTATGGCTACAACTTACTTTAAGTCCAACCTTTATTTATTTATTATATTTGAACCTGTTTCCCCTGCACTGAGCTCAAAAATACTTACACAGCTCTTTGACTCCCTATTTTATCCTTCCAGTTACCCCACATGACAGTTTTTTCGCTAGACATTGACTTTTTGCGATCACTATAGCGATTCGCAAAACAGTGATTCCTATGGGGGAATTTCGCTAGACAGTGTTTGGGCTCTGCTTCGCAAACCGATTTTCGCTAGACAATGATTTTGACAGCTCCCTCCGTGCTTGCAAAACAGATGTTTTCAGGACCTAAGCTTTGCAAGACCGCTATTTAAACAGCTGATCGGCGGTTCGCAAATCGGCTTTCCTATGGCCGATCTTCGCTAGACAACGACGATTCTTCCCCATTGGAATGCATTAAACAGGTTTCAATGCATTCCAATAGGGAAATGCTTTTCACTAGACAATGATTTCGCTAAACAGTGATTTCAGTGGAACAGATTATCATCGTCTAGTGAGGCACCACTGTAAATCTGGCTGAGTCACTATGGCTCACCCAGGGTCGTTAATGAGATAGATGACCAAGTAAAAATTGAACCCAAATTTCTTGAGTCCTATTCCATATGATGGCAGTTGTGATCTTCAAGCTTTATGAAAGATAAAAGAAAGACATGCCTTGCCATAGGATTTAGTCTCTGTCTGAACATTAAGTTGCCTAGTGCCTGAGTATGCAAGCATGTGGTCCTGAGAAAAAAGGGAATCTTTTCCATCTTGGTTTAGTAGAGAGATTTTCTCACATCTATTGCTAGATTTAAGATGAGACCTAGAATGGGAGGGGAATGGTTTACTGGCTTCATTAGTTGTTGGAAGCTTTGGAAAGCATCCTGGGCGTAGCTCAAGCCTGGTTTTGCAGAAGCTACATAAGGAGCGAGTGAAGTAGTGAAATCAAACCAAAAATATGTTGCCCAAGGTTTTCTTCCAGAATGCTTGGGGGGGGGATGTATTTTGCCTTTTGCAGTACGTGGAGCCTGGGTTCCAACCAATTTGTTCATCTGTGTTTTAAAAAATATATATCAGACTGAAATTTGTTTAGTAAAAAGACCTCTGCGTTCAGTTGGCTTGCTATTCAGCTAAATCACTGTGGAAATTGTATCACATAAATATCTTCTCAAACACTCTCGCTTTCAAAATTCAGAGCTGTATAATTCATTTTAAAAGTATTTCTATCCTGGCTCGTTTTCTTGAAACGCTCTCCCTAATTCAGTTTGCATCATTAAAATCCTGTAATATAAAAAGGCTGTGAAGGGGAGAAACCCAGGGAAGATTGAAACAGGGCAAAAAGAAGCCTTTTTTGGGAGTAAAAGAATAGACCAAAAGCCTGACAGAATGAGAAAGTCAGAATGTTCACCTAGAAATCATCAGGGGATTATGCATGGGGTGTTTCTTTATGTATTTCATCCCTCTCACTTATAAGTAAAAATAATATGCTGTATATCTTGACCATGTCTTGGTCATACATGCTGTTTTTGCTGCAATTTCCTTTCACAGTCACATGGTTTTGCGACTTTGTGCTTATTCTGGGTTTCTCACCTCTTTTCCGTTACTATTATTATGCCCCTAAAATGTAGTATTGACTTTCATTTGGAGGTTCACTTTACAAACAGTTGACAGCCCACAGTCTAGCCAGATATTTTAAAATGTTAAGGCCACCCATAATCCTGTTGTTGTGCTGCTTTCATAGCTGTCACTGCAGTTAGGAGGAGATTGTTGAAAGTTTGCTTCTTGTTAAATATGACTCACCCCTTAACATTTCTGACCTCCCCCCAGGAGATTGCAGTAGTTCAAAGCTTGGCTACTTCCAGGCAGGCTGAAGAATTACCCCTGCTAGAATTGACTGGATATGTAGTTCCAGCTGGTTTGCTATTCAGAAAACTTGGCAGGGCAGTGCTGAGCACATTCATGAGATGCTTTGAACATTTGGCCGAATTGAGACCAGTTGCTGGTGCTAGTTTTAGTTGGTGTGGGATTATTCTCTTCTCCTAGAGAGTTCTAGCCGCTGAGTTTTTTTGTAGTTAAATGTAGAGGGAGCTGGTATTTCCAGACTTGCTGTTTTGTGGGTGCCTGGCCTTCTTAGTCAATTTGGCAGTTGTGTGCAGTTCATATATTCTTGGTGTTATCCCCTCTGTTATTCCCCGGCAGGACTCTTCCTTTACATAGAATGGGAAGTGAAACAGGTGTGATGTTCAGAAGAACACCTACCGATAGAGGCAGCCTTTTTTAACGATTGTTCGTTTATTTACAATATTTTTACCCTGCCTTTCTCTCCTAAAAGGACACAAGGTGGCTCGCATCATTAAAAGACAATATTTCAGAGCTAAATACAGTAAGTTTCCAAATATTTTTGAAAGAGTCAGACAAATACCAAGCTAAAAACAGCAAACAAAATCAACTCCAAAATACGTTCAAAGGAATAAGGTGTAACAATCCATTAAAAAATCCTTCTCAGACAGCCAGTCACTTAGGGAAAGCCTGCCTGAAGAAAAAGGTCTGCTTGTGGAAGAACAGCAAAGCTGGGGACAGCCTAGTGTCCTGTGGGAGGGAGTTCCAAAATCTGGAAGCAGTGACAGAGAAGGCCTTTCTTCTTCTGTGTCCCCACCAAAGGCCCCTGTGAGAGTAGTGGGTCCAAGAGAAAGGCCTCCCATGATGATCCTAATGCCTAGGCAGGCTCATAAAAAGATACCCTGTCCTTGAGGTGGCTTGGACCCAAGCTATCCCACCTTGTCCTGAATGGCATCAGGATGGCCATGCCTTGTGCATTCCAACAACAACACCAGTTTTGTCATAACGTTCCTGTGAGTTAATTTAATTTGAAAGAGAGCAGGTGGTGGGCTTCTTGGTTGAATGGATGTTTGAAGCCGCACCTTCACTGCCACTCCAGGCTCCCACACGCGGTTCTTCTACCTTTCTGCTGAAACTCCACAGATTACTTGAAGGTGATAAAAGAGCAGATATTTCTATTGTGCATTGAAATCATAGTTCTCACCTTACTGCATGTTTCCCTACGCAGTCCACATTCTAGTATTTTGTAGATCTTGTACAGAATGCCAGAAACAAAAGTTTTAGAAATAATTTTTTTAAAATTATTTATCAGAATCTGAAATAGCTACTGTACCTCTCAGTGTTTAAATGGTTAAACATCAACAATGTTAATGAATTAAGTGCTGGCGTTTCACTTTTGAATTTTTAAGTTATTATGATTGATATTTTTAAATTTAAAAAATCATTACTAATGCCTTATTAATATAAGCAAGCAGTTTTATAATTTTCATTAAAATAATTGTCATCAGTGAATTAAATTTCCAAGTTGAAATTACTGTATTAGCAAACTCTGCAGTAATTATGTAGCCATATCCAGACAATTTAAGATTATGGTCAGTATAGTTGTCTAGATCAGTGGTTCTTAACCTTGGGTTACTCAGGTGTTTTTGAACTGCAACTCCCAGAAACCCCAGCCAGTAGAGCCGATGGTGAAGGCTTCTGGGAGTTACAGTCCAAAAACATCTGAGTTACAAAGGTTAAGAACCAGTGGTCTAGATGAGGATAGTGTGATGGGCCAGTACGTCAAGCTCCACCCCTTAAAATGACCGTTCAAGTTTAATTTTCATGAATACCTCTTTTTCTTTGTTTTTCTGGGTTGACAGGTGAGATGCAGCGACGCCTTTTAGGCAGCATTTCTTAATAAACTAGATTTTGATCACAGATCTCAAATTAATCTTAGACTTACTCATGCATGCATGCATGCATGCATGCATTCATTCATTCAATTTGTATATCACCCATCTGACTACCAAGGTCACTCTGGGCGTTTCACAGCAAAATAGACAACAATAATACGTTAAATAATAACCACAAAACCATGATAACAATATAGAAAAATCAAATAAACATATCACTCAATTAAACTAAAAAAGACTACATAGAAACATTTAATAAAAACAAGATAGCGGAATTTATAACTTAAGAGCTGAAGGAACCTCTGCACTCTGCTGATGAAATGACTGTCTCAAGATCCATGTTTTCAGAAATTCAGAAATCTTTTGAAGATCCCCAGTGAAGGGGCAAGGCAGATTTTGGGAGGGAGTTTGTTCCAAAGAAGCGGGGGCCACCGTGGAGATGACCTGATTCCTGGTCTTCTCTTTTAGGGCCTCTTTCAGGATCAGTGACCTCTGTCGTGGTGGGGGTAGCTGCTGCTATTGTTGAGTGCATTTTTGAGGGGGGGGCCCAGAGGAAGGTTGCTGGACCTCTGTGTGTGCATGTGTGTGTGTGTGTGCGCGTGCATGCGTGCATGCACACACACCTGTGGGAGTCCCTGCCCTGTTCTGTTTAATTTCATGGGTACCGGTGGGGGCTTTTCTCCTTTGGCAAGGCGATTCTGTGAGGTTTTTTAAAATTTTATATCATGCCCTCCTCCCCACGGTAGGCCGTTGCCGGCACTCCCTCCCTTCTCCGCTTCTTCATCCCCCTGCTGCTGCTAGTGGTGGTAGTGAAGAAGGAGCCGGAGGGGGTCATGGCTGGCGACGAGGGCTCGTGTGCCCCTCTTCCTCCTCCTCCTCCTCCTCCTCCTCCTCCTCCTCCTTGGGGCCCCAGCTGGGCTAAGAAAATTCCTGGGCGGCTTCCTCGGGCTCTTGCTCCACTTGGTGGAAAAACTGATGCGGCCCAGCCTCATCCAGACTCTGCCTCCAGCGGCCCCCAGGTAAATTGAGTTTGACACCCCTGATTTAGAGTATATGTCAGTGTCATCACCTTGAAGCTGGCACGGAAATGGACAGGTAGCCAATGCAAGGTGGCCAGAATGGGGGTGATATGGTGTATTTATTTACTCCACACAGTGATCTGGCCACCATATTAAGCAGCTGTTGAAGTTTCTGTAGCAGCCTCATGGGTAGCCCCCAGGTAAAGAGCATTACAGTAGTCTAATCTCAGGAAGGACCCGCTGTCAAAGCAGGGACACAGCTGGGCGATCCACCTAAGGTGGGAAAAGGCAGAACAGAACAGACCAAAGGCACTGCCTGAGACTCCATTGATAGTGCTGTGTCCAAGAGTATGCTCAGACTGCAAACCTCATCCTTAACAGCCCCCAAAAAAGAAAGGGAGGTCCCCAAACCACAGACAGTAGGGTCACACACCTGCAGGACCTCCGTCTTGTCCAGGTTCAACTTCAGTCTGACTTATTTTATGCTCAAACTTTAAAACCTTTCCATGCTTTCACTTTGCATGCTTTTATTCACAAGTGGGGATGTGAAACACAAATTAGCAAACCACTAACCATACAAAAACAAGCTAGCATGACTGCTGTTATCAGTGCTTATTTCAGAATCTGAAGGGACTTTCGGGCTGGAGTTCTTAAGATACAGACTTTCACTAAAATCAGTGATTTTTTACTTCTGCATAAGCACATTTAGATTTGAATTGTTACTAAAGCGAGCTGGAAAGTTCAAATGGAGAACGTATACTTTGCATGCAAATGATTCAGGATCTTTGTTGTTGTTTTTGAAAAGAATAACAGAACACCTTAAGTAACTAGAAATAGGTAATGGTCACATCTGTGACCTAAAAAGCTACACACAATGGATAGTTGTGAAGGGAACTTTGACCGCTTGTTAACACAGTAGCAGTGTGATTTACTGAGTTGTGTATGTGGTGAACTATGTATTATAGATGTTTTTTAGAACAAATGATTAAAATGATTAAATAAAAGGCCCAGAGGCCTTCGGGTAGTGTGGGCGGCATATAAGTTAAATAAATAAAATAAAATAAATAAAATATTTTTAAAATTGGAATGTCCTCATGAGTCCATTGCTCCTTATTGAGAACTGTTTCAAAGCTCTCAATGGGGCAGTAATTTCTAATGGGGGAAGTATGTGAAGGGAACCCTGGCCAATCCATTTGTTAGACAGGGTAACAATGTGATTGGCTGGGTGGTGTATGTAGTCAGCCTATTCTGGAGCCTGAAGGGAGGAAGTGTCTAGAGCAGTGGCCCCCAACCTTTTTCGGACAACGGACCAGCTGAGCCTCCGAGGAAAGTGGTGGGGCCCCTCCCGCGCAGGTGGCATGCGCGAAGCATTGGGGGAGCGCCGACCCTTCGCACGGGCACTTGGGCACATATGCAAAGCGGTGCGGGAGTGCCCACCAGCGCTGGCACACATGCAAAGCAACTGTGGGGAGGGAAGTGCATGGGGAGGGAGTCTGTCTTCACGGCCCAGTCCGCCTCCGCATCCGGGAGGGAGGTGGCAACATTCACAAGCAACCACCAACCTTCCCTCCATGCACAAAGGCGGCCATCCAGCCCCACCAGGATGCTTCGGGACACTCGTGGCCTGTGCCCCGGCCTCAGCTTTCTTTCTCGCTCACCTGCTGCTGCTGCTTGGCCGGTATACTCGGTGTGCTCGCGGCAAGAAGAGCGGTGGGGGGCACCTTTGTCTGCTGTGCTGGCCGCCGTCTTTTCCCGGGGGAGATGTGGTGGCGGAGGGGCGGGTTCTGGCTCTCCAAGCCAGGTGACTGGCTGGCTGACTCATCCCTTGCGCAGACAATGGCCTGCCGGGCATGGGCAGGAGGGGCAGCTGGGCCGGGGCCCCTCTGCCGTCATCATCACCATCTCCTCCTCAGCGTGTGGCCCAAGGCTGGGAGGGAGGTCTTGGTCTTCACGGGCATCTCCAGCTCTTCGGGCACCCCCGAGCTAGCTGGGCAGCAGCAACGCCACCTCCAGCTGCTCACTCACTTGTGCCTCTGCCCGCCGCCGTGTCTCCAACCCACGGTTCCAGCTCCAGAGAGAAACAGTCAGCTCTGAGGCGCCCCTCTCCTCCTGCAAGGATTCGAGGCGTTCGGTCCCGGCCCGCGCCTCTCCCAATTGGCCAGCCCCGTGCCCCGCTTGGTTGGCTGCCATGCCGTGCCACTCGGGGGGGGGGGGAAGTCCCCGCCTCTACAGTCCATCCCTACCCTCTTCGCTGGCTTCCCCCTTGAGCACATTTCTTAGGTTGACTCCGCCTGCCCTCTTTGGGTTTGCAAGGACCCAGTACTCTTTTCCCCATCCACCCCCTGCCTTCCTTGGTTGGGGATCCATGCCTTCGCCCGTGCTTTGTGCACATGCGCATGTGCGCAAAGCAGCTGTGGGGAGGAGAGTGCCTGTGGGGGGGGAGGGAGGTCTGTCTTCGCGGCCCGGTCTGGCTCAGGCCACAGACCAGCACCGGGTCGCGGACCGGGGGTTGATGATCAGGGGTCTAGAGGGATGGAATAATGAAAGAGAGAGGAGCCCAGAGGTTTTGAGGGAGAAAAGGAAAAAAAAGGGTTATGATGAAAAGGGGGAATTTAGAATTGAGCAGAGGTTAAAGCTAGGGAAAAAGCTAAGGAACCTGTGAGTATGAATTACCTTAATTGGTTGTTGTAGCTGAAGAAAAACTTGAGCTCAAATTTGTTCCCAGTCTAATGTTCTTAGGTAAATAAAAGTTATCATTTTCACTCTTTAGCCACTGGGTCTGGTGTGCTTAATGGCTGGTGCCAGATACACTACTTATTAAAAGGTGACAAGCCTGGATTGGAGCTAGTCACAATAGTGAGGCAAAGATATCAAGGAAAGATAATGAGATGAACTCCGTTAGCTGAAGAACTGGCACTAAAGGACTGAGAAGAAGTAAGGAGAAAAGATAAGATACAAGGTAGCTACTGAAAACAATTTCCTGACTTTGAATACTTCAAAGGATTGCCCCCTTGCCTGATGCTTCTAAACAATTCATTATGCCCTGTTTTTTTATTCCTCCATCATATTGGCAAACTCTGTCCACAGACTTTATGGAGGCCTTGTGCTGCTTTTGATCACTTCAAGACCACTTGATAAGCTGTTTTCTCTTTCCCACTTTGCCACAAGGACTCTGTATCCCAGGTTTTTGCCATTTCCTTCTGCCGTCGCTGTGATCCATAGACCTAGGGAGGCAGCAAGCCGCTGTGGACAAAATTGGAAAAGGCCATGCCGCGCTGCTGAAATGAGAAGAGGGCTGGTGGCGTGCTGCCAGGTTCAGGCATGTGGTTAGGTTTTATTACAATGGGGCAGACATAGATTTGTAATAACTTGTATGGCTCTCTTGTTGGCTTTTGATAAATCAAGCAATAATTCAAGAATGACTTATATAGTGGGCTATAGTGCTTCTATGAATGAGAGTGCCTTTTTGTGACTGGCAGGCATTTCAGCTCTGTTTTTATATTAACAAAGCTATTTAAAGAAGAAGAAGAAAGAGTGTTTGTTGTCTTATGTGCAGAATCTCAGAAATGCTTCACTCCTAAATTAATAAGCATTTTTGGTATGTATGTCTAGAACAGACATCTAACTAAATGTTCACCTGGGAAGACATTCAGACTGCTTCTCCTCTACTACAGTAGACTCTCCCAGTCCAGGGAATGCCATGTTTGCAACTGCAAGAGTGAAATTTCATATTCTACTTATCCTTTTTTTGGAAAAGTTGGTGTTAGCTCAGTGGTTAGTATTCCCCCTTCCCATGTCAAGGAATTATGCCTCCCATGATTCTTCAGCATTGGCCATGATGACTAGGATGATGGGATTCCAGCGGTATCTGGAGGACATCAGGTTTTCCAGCCATGCATTAGCCCTTTTGAAGTTGAGGCAGAGAGTACAGTTGGTGTGCACCAAGGATACATTACAGTTCCAGTGGAAATGACTCCCACTGGAAGATGGGTTACTGCACTTAATTGTTTTCCAAACTGTGCTAGAAGGTGGCATGCGGTTGCCTGCAGGTACACGGTGCTTACGACGCACTGTAATGGCAGGACACTAAAAGAGGCATTTTGTCTTTCCCTAGTGTTCGGGTCCCCTGGATATGTCCCTCCCATCTACTCCAGAAATTAAAATAAAAGAGGAAGAACCAGTGGAAGTAGATTCTTCTCCTCCAGACAGTCCTGTAACCAGTCCACGATCACCACAGGCCAAGGAGAAGGTGAGTTGCTGTGAGTTGTCTCTTCATCTGCTTGCATTGGGTTTCTTCCCTTTAAAGAAAAAGTTACCCTGTTGTATTAAAAAAAAAAGCAGACATATTCATTATCATTGCTGGCCTCACTGGCACAGTCACAGGAGATACACTGGGCTCAGAAGAATGTATTCTCTCTTGTGCCCCCTCCAAACACACACAGAGATCATGCAGAGAAATTTTCCATCTATTTTGAATCATGTGGTCATGCCAGTGAAGAACTGGTGTCTCTGTTTCAAGAAGTGGTTATAGGTAAAGGGCCTTGACCAGCCATAGCCAGCCATGTGTTGACCTTCATGCAGTCCCCAGTGGGGATTGATTGAGGCTGCCAGCCATGACGCAGGCACCTACTGGTTATTGCCTGGAGACCAAGAAGCATCGGAATAAGGCCTGTGAATGTTAAGGAGCTTTGAGAGGGTGAACTGGTGCTTGTGGAAGCTTGGTTGGTATTAACAGCTTTCCGAGCCTTAACCTTTCTGGCCAGGGGCACACTAGCTTTGTACTCAGATTATCATTTCCACCATGATGGTTGCTTCCAAACTCGTTAAATGAGAGCTGGCCATCGGCATCTTCCACCTCCCTTGTAAGATGGGCACCCAAAGAGAAACACACAAAAAGCGTGAGGTTTCATGGCTGTCTCGGCACAAACTGTTACACAAATCTAGAGTAGATTGTTTGCAGAGCCAGGAGTGTGTGACAGATTAGAAAATATTACAGCATCCAGGTAAGTATCTGCCCGTGACAGCTTTCTATCTTTTTTTTAAAGTAGTTTTCTGGCTGTATCTGTACAAAGCTGTTTGAAAAGCCATTTTGTTCCTGCTCAAATTTCAAAGAATCCTTGAGGAATTTAGTGAAAGGAAATAACTTTATCACTCCCCATCTCCCTCTGAGGTCCATGTCCAGCTTCTGACATGTTCTCTTCATCCACCTTTCCCCTCTGTGATTGCACTGTTTTTTGGTTAGTGTCTGATAAGGCTGTATATGTTGCTTTCAAACTGCCTTCTGTCCTTTTGATGGAAAGTAATGCAGAATAAAACGATACCTCTTTTAATGCTTAGAGCTAATGAGTGTGAGTCATTGCCTTTGATTACGTAACACTTTCAGAATTTATTCTGGTCATGATCCTCTTAAACCAATTTGGTTTCCTCAGTTAAAGACTCTGCCTTTTTAGCTTTAGAATTAAGCTGGGCATTCTGGAAGTGGGCTAATGGACATTTATGCAGCCTCTTAAAAATGTCTCGTGCTTGTTCGTGGAGGATTTACGACTTCTGCACATCCTGTTAAACTGAATTGTTGCTTTGTTTCTGGGCTTCAGTTTTCCCATGAGGGTTGGTCTTGACGATTATGAAGATTGGTAAGCAGTTGCCTAAGATGATAATGTCTGATATTGAGTGTGTGCATGTTTCTTAGGAGAGTCCTTCAAAACCCGTTATCATTTCTACACCGACTCCAACCATTGTACGTCCTGGGTCGCTGCCACTCCACTTGGGCTATGACCCATTACATCCCACTCTCCCTTCCCCAACCTCTGTCATCACGCAAGCACCACCTTCCAACAGACAGCTCGGGTAAGTAAACAGATGGAAGATGGGAGCTTAAAGTACAGGGAGGGGGTAGGGGAAGAGAGGGGGAGCTGAGGGTCTCCAGATTTACTGGTCAATTAACTATTGAAGAGTTTGCCATTCTTCATGGAAAGATTGGTCTTAAAAATTTCAGAATATGTCAGTTGCATATACAACTGTATCAGAGCAATCACAAGGGATAGGATAGGATCCTGTAACCCCAAAGAGTTGGCTTGGATGTTATGTTAAAAACAATAGACTTGTAGAAGAATCTCATCCTCTCCATCCCTGTGGAAGGAACAGGCTTAAGCTACATCCAATGTCTGCCATTTTTCAACTAGCTGATGCTCCAGCCACAATCTCTGTGATCTTCCCATTTAAAGGGTCTCTGGATCAATCCTGAAATTAGTCCCCTTCTTGTAAACAATGGAGGCTTTGATCTCTGGAGAGCTCTTGCCTCTAGCCTTCCTAGTTGAACTATTATTGTCCTCCCTTCCCTATAGCTTTAGAAAAGTCATACCTACTCACCCTTGTTTCCCTGAATTTTCAGCTTATTCAAGCTTCCACAGCCAGCTGAAGCCAGCTTCTGACTAGGGTCAAGGAGCAGCTCTGTCACAAAGGGAAGACACACCATTCTTCATCAACAAATAGCCAAGTCAATGCATCTCATTGTCTCCTGATAGTGGTGGTTTTTTTATGACAGGCCATTGTGGGAGGCAGCATTTTTGAGCCACAAAATGGTCCTAGATCACTATTGCTGTGATGCCCTGGCTGTTTTGTGATGCAGTTGCTTAGTGATCACACACACATATACACATACATACCAGAAGACAGTTGCAGGCCTTTATTGTGCAATATCAAGTTTGGATCCAGTTTGCCTCTAGAATTGATTCTCTCTCTTCCAGCCAAAGTTGGGGAAAATCTTGGGCTCTGTAGACATTTTAGACCGAATTTCCTATAATCTCTTACTATTGGCAATGCTGCAAGGGCTTCTGCAGCTCATATCCAAAGCATATTAGAGGACCAAAACTTTCCGATTTCTGCAGTGGGGAAAGGCCTCTTCCCAGGTGTAGTCTGCTTCAGCTAAGAGTTCTGGTATCTTTGGAAGACTTCTTTGTTCCCCTGCTCTTTGATGCTCAGTGGATAGTCTCTCCTTATGAATATGGCTTGCTCTAGAAGTTGTTAGAGTGGGTCACTTACTGGGAGCCAGCTGAGAGATTCTTGAAGAAGCGAAAGGGGAAACTTCAAAAGCACTGCAACAATTTTGCTTTTGCCTTTCCCTTGACTTAGCAAGGGGGGGACGTGGTGGCGCTGTGGGCTAAACCGCAGAAGCCTGTGCTGCAGGGTCAGAAGACCAGCAGTCGTAAGATCGAATCCACGCGACGGAGTGAGCTCCCGTTGCTTTGTCCCAGCTCCTGCCAACCTAGCGGTTCGAAAGCATGCAGATGCAAGTAGATCGATAGGTATCACCTCGGTGGGAAGGTAACAGCGTTCTGTGTCTAGTCACACTGGCCATGTGACCACGGAAGATTGTCTTCGGACAAAACACTGGCTCTATGGCTTGGAAACAGGGATGAGCACCGCCCCCTAGAGTTGAACACGACTGGACAAAAATTGTCAAGGGGAACCTTTACCTTTACCTTTACCTGACTTAGCAAAGCTGTCCTTCAGTTCAGCGTAGCTAGTTACAGAAACACCATGGTGGTCAAAATGCTACTGCCAACTGTACAAGTCCATTTGATAGCCTACTCTTGCAGTATAAAACTGTTGTAATTCAACGGGTGGTGCTGAAAGTTCTCCTCTAGTTCATTTCTCCCTCTCTGATCCATCACAAGATCAGATGTTGGCTGCCAGTTCAAAGGTTGTCTTCCTCGCGTCAGCCGATATGGAAGTCCAAGCCAAATCCTGTCTAAGCTTGAGTGGACGAAGGCAAGCTGGGAGTATCTGAGCTTCTGCAGCCCATGTGTACCCTGGCAAAGGGGACCAGTCGGCTGAATTGAGACATGTGATGATTCCCTCCTAGCTTCTTTTGCCGTTGCACTGATGCCCAAGTTGTTCTACAGACAGCTTAGAAGTATGTTGGGATGGTGTTCTGAGTTGTCCGAGAGATCCCCTTGTGTCTTTGATGGTGTTGGGGAAGGATATCTGAAAGTACAGACCATCTGGAATATAGTTTGTATTATTTCTGTTGCCTTCCAGGTCTCCAACCAGCTCCGTACCCCTTGTCATGCACCTTGTGAATGGGCAGACCATGCCTGTCCTTCCTGGCCCTCCCGTTCAGATGCCTTCTGTCATATCGGTAATTGAAGCTTCTGTTATGGTCGCTTTTGATCAAGGAAGGGACAGCTTTTTCCCTTTTGTAGAGCATATGTGGGCACTTTAATTTACACAATTGACATCTCCATCTTTCTCTGTTTTCTCGCCCCAACTTCCGCTCGGTATGGAACGAGTCTGAGCTGGAGGGGGAGGACAAGGAGGCGGAGGGAACCACAGCCTGCAAGGTAGCTGTGCCTGCCAACCCCATTGCGAAGGCGATAAGGCCTCCAAACCAAGCCTCGGCCTGAGCAGATGGCTGACGCTGTTGGCACCCGGGCTGGGAACGGCAGGCTCTCTGATTAGCTCACTCTATGCTGAGATCACTCAAGCTTGCAGAGAACATGTTGGCCTTTCCAAGCCAGGAAACACTCCTCCTTGGCCTCTTCAGGGCATGAAATGGCTATTTAGCTTTTATATCTGCACATGAATTTTCTCGAGATCTGTGAGTGACAAGCGTGAGGACCTTCTGGTACAATTTGCTTTGACTCTCTTGCTCACAGTACAGACTGAGCAAATTCCAGGGGTGGTGTATTTTGAGATGCAACATTTGCATCCATTGGAAGTGTTCAGAAAGTTTCCGCCACGTGTTGGAAATTGAGGGTAGCTGAGGAGAAGCCTTGTACAATCTAGGAGATCTGGCGTGTGTTCTGAGGAACTGGGAGCATCTTGTGTTTCTGATCGTGTAACTGGCACAGCTGCTGCCTATTCTCCAGAATATTTTAACAGTGTGACATTAATTCTACTTAACCATCCATCATTTTCTCCCCTCAGCTGCTCTGGATGTTAGTTAAATCTATCATAAAAGTTTAGAAAGAAGGAGACACACTTACGGAGCATTGTAGAAAGGAAAATAAATACCAAAAGTGACCTCAGGAGCACTTTAAATGGTACAATTTTATTCTACCTTTCCTCTAAGGAACTGTATGTGTTCTCCCTACTTCATTTGTGCATCAAAACTACACTATAGTGTAGACTAGGCTGAGGATGATCAGCCCAGGATCACTCAGTGAGGTTCATAAACAGTGAGGATTTAAACCTAAGCCTCCATAGTGCTAGACTCACATTGATCTTTACATCACACTTATTTTGAAGGGTAGTCATCTCCTAAAATGATGTCATGATGAGCTTAGTAGACAAACAGGCTTTAAGCTGGAATTCCTGTATTCCCAGATTTTCTGCTTGGCACTAGCAATGTCTAATATCATGGTAAAGATTTTCTGAGGACTGTATTACTCATGACAGATGTTCAGGATGAACATGGAAAGTCCTGTACTCTTGCATTTTAAACAAGTAAAATAGCCTTCCATTGCCTGCTTTCCTCCAGGTATTTTGGATCACAACTTCCATCATCCCTGTCCTTGCAATAGTATTGGCTGTTTTTTTGTAGGGAAGATTGTATGTTTAGAGAGGCTGGAATAAAGCAACACATAAATGTACCATACAGATAGAGGATTGGCTCACTGCTAGGATTTGCTGAACTGAAGTGTGCAGAATGGCTCAGAGGGGAGAGGAAAGAAGGAAAGAATTTCCTGTGTCCTACGGTTTCTGACTCCTCAGAACGGCCGTGGCATCACTCTGCTGTTAGGCAGTTTTTTTGTTTCTGGGTTTTCTGTCAAAATGCTATAGTGAGGTTTCTAATATATTGTATTCCTCAGGCCATTTCCCCCTCTCCTCTTTGTAATCTCCTTAAGTAAGTGTTTTTTCATTCCTCTTCCAATCTGCAGTTGGCGAGGCCCATGTCTGTGGTGCCAAACATTCCTGGTATTCCTGGCCCTCCCGTGATCAGCAGTGGCTCCATTTCCCCTTCCGGTCTGCCAATGCACTCAGAAGCTAAAATGGTGAGTTGCCTTCTGTGACCATCGAGTCTATGCTTCTGCCTTCTGGGTGTGAGGTTTCCCTGCTTTCACAAGCCTATTCCTCCTCCCTTGAAAAGTTGGAAGATCAGGGTTGTATGCTTGTAGAGCCGATGAATGGGCATAGAGCTTTTCAGAGTGGATTGTTTATCTGACAGTTCTGGAAGACAAGGCAGGCTATGTGTCTTCTCACCTTTTACGTAAAATTAAAAAGAAACCCTCTTAACAGCCACTCTTGAAGGGGGTGTCCTGGCCACGGCCTCTAGCCTTGTTGCCTGAACCAAAAGAATACAGTGAGAGGGGCAAAGTTGTGACCTTCATCCTACTTACACAGACCAGGTTCAGGCTGAAAAAATGTTCCTCAACTCTTAGTGAAGAACCTGTTCACTTGTTTAAATGAGCACAACCAGATTTTTCCAACCCACCCTTGCTGCACCTTTTACTGTTATATCCCATTTACGCTTGGGAGACTGAGCATGAGAAGGCCACCTTGTCCCATTGAACCACTCTTGCTTATAAGATCTTCCAGAGAGGCCCTTCTCTTGCTCTGTCTCACAATACATCTTGTTGAGAGGATGAGAGGGGATCTTTTCAATGACTGTTCCCAGGCTGTCAAACTCTCTTCAGCAGGAGTCTCGATTGTCTTCTTCTTTGTTGACTTCTGCTGGCGGGCAGAAAGCTTGGAAGCCTTTTGATAACTGAGTAGGCTGCCGAGAGAGTGATAGTTAATGGGGGAAGCTGCACTTTTCTTCCCCATGAAACATTTTTAATTGTCCTAATTTGGTCATGTTATTGTATGTTTAATTGTACTTCATAGTAAGTAGTTTTTGTTAAAATTGTTTTCATAAGCCACATTGAGTCACTATGTCAGGGTAAAGGCAAGATATGAAAGAAATAAATGTAAATAAACAGGTGGGTATGAGTGAAATGTGGATGCTGTGACTTAAGCAAGGAGACGCGGTTTCCACTCAAACTATTGTTGGATTTAGTCACGTATCCTAAGAAGTTTTGCCATTCCTCATTACCAAAAGCTTACATCCCTGTAAAATCTACTGAACATCTTGAGCAGAGTATGAGGAAACTAGGTGGTCAACCATCCAAGTGGAAAAAAACACCATGCGATCAAAAACCTAAAGAATATACAATGTATGCCAGGTAGACAGTTACCTGATTCAGTCAGAAGAATGTTAAATATTATTCACCAGAACTGGCTACAAAGGAAACAAGCAATTCTGTCATTAAATGCAAAAGAAAGCATTTGATTATCTCAAACAGAAATTCCTGATTACAATTCTACACAAGATGAAAATGTAGCAAAAACTTTTTTAAATGTATAGATAGGCTCTTGTTGTTGTTTTGTCATTTAGTCGTGTCCGACTCTTCGTGAGCCCATGGACCACAGCACACCAGGCCCTCCTATCTTCCACTGCCTCCCAGAGTTGGGTCAAATAGATAGGCTCTACACTGATTCAAAAGCTAGAATTAAAATCAGTAGCTATACTAGTAAAGATTTCAGTTGCAGACAGGAACTGAGCAAGAGTGTCTGCTCTCCCCCATTGTTGTTTACCATTGCATTGGAACCTCTGGCAATATAAAAGATATCTACCCAAGAGATCCATCTCATAAACTAAGTCTCTTTGCAAGTGATGTATCTGTCTTTTTGTCAGATCCAGTATGAGAAGCAAAGATAATAATGGAGGAATTCAAATACAGTCAATCCCCGACTTACGAACAGCTCTACATACGGACTTTTCAATTTACAAAGAGCTCCGTTGGCAAAAATTGGCATCGACTTGCGAACGGAGCTCGACCTACGAACGAGGTTGAGGCTCCGTTTGCAAGTCAATGCCATTTTTTGCCAACGGAGCTGTTCATAAATGGCTCCCTGCAAAAAGGCAAAAAGAAAGGGCTGGAAATTCAAATTTCCAGCCCTTTCCCCCTGCTTTTTGCCTTTTGAAATGCTAGAACGTATTAATTCCGTTCCCATGCATTTCAGTGAGAAATGGTACTTCGGCTTACGAACGTTTTGATGTACGAACGTTGTTCCAATACGGATTAAGTTCGTAAGTCGAGGTACCACTGTAATATGGGGATACCGCAGGTCTTTATAGTGACTGCACTGAATTGGGGGCTCCTTGCTTAGGTACTACGTAGTACGCAACCAGACCCCCCCCCCTAAATTTAAAGTTAATTGCACATATCAATAAAAAGATGATGTCATTTAAATGCTTAGGTATCAATATTCCAAAAACAAACAAGAAAAACAAGAAAAACAATTTAAACCTTTATGGTACCAAATAAAATGAGATTTTCTTAGATGATCCACATTGAGACTTATTGTGGTTAGGCAAAGTCCTACCCACTAAAATGGCAACGCTACCCAAACTGACTTTTTTGTCATTGCAGATTTTATCTCTTACATCAACACGAGAAACTATATTAAAGTGGTGGTTTGCTTTTGGCAAGTTTGTGTTTTCAAATTAAAAACAAAAAAAAACATGCATAACCAAATTCTTAAGGTTCCTAAATAAGCAAAAAGGGGGGATTAGGACAATCTAATCACATATGGTGTTATCATTACATTTACCGTCTGTGCAGGCTGATTTCACTTCCAAAACAGGATAAAGAAGAGCAATGGGTGTCTATAGAACTGGAAATAGGATCAAGAGGGAAAATTGTCTTATGTTGCCTCAAAACCTCCTCAATAACAACAGCAACAACAATTCCATTCTTAGAATGCACTCTGGAAATTTAGACTAGAAGGTTTAGAATATTGACTCCCACTTGTAGGTAGGCATCCTTCAGTCTCAAGAGATTATGGTAAAGTGCTCTGAATAGAGGTCTTGGAACAGTGTCTAGAGTGGCTGAGAAGGCCAATTCGAGAGTGCCAATCCCTTCCACACTGAAGACAAATCCAATCTGTCCCCTGTCCAGCTCCCTTATTTTACTGGTTTCGGAACTGTCACTTTGCCTCAGCCTCCTGGATCAGGGTCTCTTCAAATTGGGAGAGGCCATGCTGCACCACATGCCTCCAGGCTGAACACTCAGATGTCAGTGTTTCCCATCTGTTGAGGTCCATTCCTAAGGCCTTCAGATCCCGCTTGCAGATATCCTTGTATCGCAGCTGTGGTCTCCCTCTGGGGCGATTTCCCTGCACTAATTCTCCATACAGGAGATCTTCTGGAATCCAACCGTCAGCCATTCTCACAACATAAGCCAACGTAGACGTCGCTGTTTCAGTAATGTATACATGCTAAAAATTCCAGCTTGTTCTAGGACAACTCTATTTGGAACTTTGTCCTGCCAGGTGATACCAAAAATGCATCGGAGACAACGCACACAGAACGTGTTCAACTTTCTCTCCTGCCGTGCACAAAGGGTCCAAGACTCACTGCAGTACAGGAGTATACTCAGGACTCCCACTTAACTCTCGTACTTTTACACCCATTGTTCTACCACCTGGGTAAGATGAAATAAGTTGGCAAGGTGGAAAAGTGCTAACTTGCTCATCCCCTTATGACTCAACACATACCAGAAAGTGTACCACCTGCACCCAGTATCTGGATGCATAGATGTCAGATGGGATGTTTTATACTTTTGAAAACAGTCAAAAGGGAAATGCCAGTGAGCTGCTCCATGGCTTTGAAAATCTAAAAATGACCACGGAAAAAAGGGCCTTGCTCCTGAGATCTGTAAAATATTCCTACATTAAACAGCTACTCCATGACTAGCATGAAACCAACCTGGGAATGTATATTGGGGATGACAGTTCTGGATGCCCCCTGGGCAAAGGTCTGAATTTATAATGCATGTACATCAGTTTTAGCCTCGTATCACGAAATGTCTGTCAGGCTAATATAGTAATGCCACCTTATACTAGCAAAATAGGCACATGTGACTGTTAATATATCTTACTTAGGGTGAAAAGGACATGGTAGTGTAGGATCATTTTGCCATCTATGATGGCATATCCTGTTATTTCACTGTTTTGGTTCAGAATTAGCAAAGAGATTAACTGTATTGTTAATGATGTTTTCCCCTAAATCCAGTGGCATCCCTTTTGAGCATCTTCTTGGAGGCCAAGACTAGACTTAAAGAATTATCAACATCCTTGTTGTTTATAGCCAGACAAGACATTATGAAAAGGTGGAAGGAGAGGAAGGATTTAACAAGTGACTCATGGTATAAAAGAATGTCATTAGCTAGAAAACGGCCTCAAGAAGGACAGAAACAAAGAGACCATGCTGAAGCCAGCAACTTGGATGCAATCTGGTTTCCATTTATTTCTTCAATTCTTCTCCCTCTTTTTTATGACTGACTGCATGAAAAGCAGTATACTAATATATAGTTATTTATATGTACATAGGAGTGTTAAATTGGTCATGGGCAACCAAGCTGTAAGCGTAGTTTAATTGCACTTAATAAAATGTTTTTAATAAAATAAAAAAACCTCTAAAGAACACAGGGGGGAATCTGCTCATTTTCTGAATTTCCTGCCCCCCCGTTCCCTGACAGAGGCTAAAAGCTAGTCTGACACAAGGAGTGACGTCGTCCCTGAACGGCAGTGGCATGGTGGTCGGTTCAGCAAGTACGATGGTCACGTCTCATCCTGAACAAGGTCAAGTCCTGATCCAGCATCCTGATGCACCTTCTCCAGCCCAACCACAGGTCTGCATAAACACAGAGGGGATTAAGGGGGTGGGGCGAGAGAGAACTGGCGTGTTACAGAAAGGGTGGCTAAACTCTGGGGTAGAACCAGGGAATCTTTGTCTCTCCAGGTATTTTGGACTTCAACTCCCAGAAGCCTTAGCCAACAAGGCAAGTGGTAAATTGTGGGAATTATAATCCAAAACATCTGGAGGGGCCAAAAGTTGCCTATCCCATGTACTTGGGGACAATTAGTGCCCCAGGAGCAATGACATACAGTGGTGCCTTGCTTAACGACGATAATCTGTTCCAGGAAAATCGCTGTTAAGCGAAAACATTTTAAAGCGAAAATAAAAACCCCACTGAAATGCATTGAAACCCATTCAGTGTGTTCAAATGGGGTAAAAACTCACCATCCAGCGAAGATCCTCCATACGGTGGCCATTTTCATTGCCTGTATAGCAAGGAATCTGTCCCTAAACACAGTGGGGAACCATTTTAACTACCCAGTGGCCATTTTGAAACCACCAATCAGCTGTTTAAAAAACATTGTTTTGCAAAGAATCGGTTCCTGAAGCAAAGCGATATTCCCCCATTTAGACCATCGTTTTGTGATCGCAAAAAATCGTTAAGCGGATTCGTCGTAATGCGGGGCTATCGTAAAGCGAGGCACCACTGTATAAGGAAGGGTCTCCCTTCTTTAGAAATCCTGGTACAGATCCATCTTACCTTGCTGCTAGTGCATTGGGAAAAGGGCAATTTGTATAAAATCTGCAGGAGATTAGCCAGCAGTGGTACAGTTCAACGGTAGTAGCAGTGGCACAAATCAGGTGGGAAACTGCATGGCTTACAGATCTCCATGTTATGTAAAACCCGCTGTAGACCCTTGTCTTCCAATGCTCCTTTCTCCTTCCCCCATGAGAACCAGTTTATTTTCTGATTTGCCAGGAACCCTACACTAAAATTTTAGATTTGGCATTTATCAGAATAAACATGGGAAATGTGATGTGCATTTATCTCAGTTGCATATGTTTTTCCAGTTGTCAAATGTGGGTTTTCTTGTTGCAGAATATGTGAGGTTTTTACAGAGTTCTGGACCTCCTAAACAGGCGTAAAGATCTGTCCTATATTCCATTGCTTCTCTCGTCATTGCTGCCAGGCATTTTCCACTCAGATATCACAGACGATAGGAACAGAGCCTGGAATATAGAAACAATATTTTGAGATATTCACTCCCTCTGTCTCTTTTCCTGTTTTAATTACTTGGGTTTAAATGCACCCCATTTGGTCCTGCCAGCTCACCAAATGCCAGCCTTCCATCAAAACCACCACCTGCTCTGTCAGCTAGATTGGCTTCCAGAACTTTACTATCCATATGCTGCCTGACTGACAGTGAGTATCAGTGAAGTGTAAACTGGCCTGGCATAATTACGGAACCCATTTGGTGAGGTAGCATGAAGTTGGGTACCTGCAGGTCCGTTCTTGCTCCTGACCGTTCATTTCCTTTGTTCCCTAACAAAATGATAAAAGGATGGCATATTCTTTGTGACTGTGTTGGTTATACAGGGAAAGAAGCACAGATATGGGTCCCTTGTTGGGAGAAACGCGGCATATAAATAAAAGTAATAATAAATAATAATAAAACCGTTGAGAAAACTTCTTTTTAATTTACTAGCATACACAGAACCAAGTAAAAAGAATATAATCCTCTGAATTGGTGTTTAATATAATCTGATAAGAGTTTTGAAAAGCATTTTATTTTATTTTATTTTATTTTTTATTCCTAGAATCCCCATTAACTCTTGGCCATGATGGATGGGGGATGCTGGCAGTTGTAGTCCAGAAAAAGCAACATTTCCAGACTTTGATCCTGAGCCACATAAAGATGTATAGACATGTCTTGAGTTGCTGCTCTGTTTGATGACAGCCTAGTAATAAAAACCAGTTAAGATACAGAATTAAACACTCGGTATTCCATTCTGCCTCAATGCCAAGTAGTGCTGAGATCTTCAAAGGCTGCCTTGATAAGTCATGAGCTGGCTTATTGGTCTTGTTTGTTTATTTCATGTCGTCTCCTTCTGTCCTTAAACCCTCAGGTTTCCCCAGCACAGCCCACACCCAGCACAGGAGGCAGACGGAGACGCACAGTGGATGAAGATCCAGATGAACGGAGGCAGCGTTTCCTGGAGCGGAACCGTGCTGCCGCCTCCCGCTGCCGCCAGAAACGTAAGCTCTGGGTGTCGTCCCTGGAGAAGAAGGCAGAGGAACTCACATCACAGAACATCCAATTAAGTGTAAGTATTCGGTCTACCGTGAATTATTATTATTATTTTATTATTATTTCCACTGTTCCATGTTTGCTATTACGTGCTGCTAAGTCAGAACTGGCTTATAGCAACCTTAATAGGGTTTTCAAATTGAGTGAGATATTTAAGGAGTGGTATCCCAGTACACACACACACACACACACACACACACATTGAGTTTCCATGGCAGAGCTGGGGACTCCAAAGTCCTAATTCTTTACTTATATCCATTACATCACACTGCTTGTGGCGACCATTCAGTCACAAAAATTACAATGTAATGGGCTTTCAAAGATTTCATTCTCAGAGTATCCAGTGGGATGTATTGTTTTATACAGAAAACATCAGTTCAAAAGCATATCTGAACAAGACATCTCCTTGTTCGCCATGCCATTGTAGAATTGGAACATGGTGTCAGGGGGTGCTTTCTTTGAATGGTGTGAACTAAAGATGGGGCCAGACCCATAACTAAGAGCCATACTTTTTGTAGATTTCCATAGAATGTTTAAAAATTCAGTTTTGAATAAACCGTTAACAGGCAGAAGGGCAAATGACTGTAGAACGATCACGTAGGCCTCAGTTTTAGTTTTATATAGAATTTTTACCTGATTGGATCTATCGTTAAGTGGCCCCAGATTGACTGAAATTCTGTGGAAATTTTCTGCCTGTTACATTGCTTCACCTTCCTGGAGATTAGTAGAAATTCCCACCTGCTAGGAAGAAGAGTTAAGCCTTGCCTTCTGACTTCTTGAAGGTGAGGCTGAACTCAGCATTGAATGCTCCCATCTTCTGAGAGAGAGAGAGAGAAAAGAAAGTTGCCTAATACAGACTTCACTTTCAACAAAAAGGTATCTTGTGTGGTGTTGACTTGATCTTCCCACCATTTAATGTGGGCCTTAAATGTTAAATGTTAAATGTTAAATGCGAGTAGATAAATAGGTACCATCTCGGTGGGAAGGTAAACAGCGTTCCGTGTCTAAATCACACTGGCCCTGTGACCACGGAAGATTGTCTTCGGACAAAACGCTGGCTCAATGGCTTGAAGAGCGGGATGAGCGCCGCCCCCTAGAGTCGGACACGACTGGACAAAAATTGTCAAGGGGAACCTTTACCTTTACCTTTAAATGTTACCTCAGAAAAGCTGCTCGCCCTCCCCTACTGCTGTGACAGGATTAGAGTGCCAGAGGCTTCTGCTCAGACGTTAAAACAGGCTGTGCGACCCTTGCCAACTGTCCTTGCACAGTAGATCCTGACAGACGAGGCAGTGACTAGGAACTGCTTTGGGTCCAGTTGGTCACCAGCACATCTTTGCTGTCTCTTTCCTCTACCCCAGAGTTTGAACAGGGTCCTTCTGCCTGGATTCCTGGCACTGGGGATGGGCTGCCTTTATTTTTCAGCAGTGGAAGCACATTGGAATCTTTACCAGTTTTGTTTGTGTGCGCCTGGAACTTTTAGCTGGTTCTCTCCCAGGGGCTTTCATAGGTGATTTTGGACATCAAAAAGGAAGACAAGGAGACTCAATCAATTTTTGCCCTCAAGGCAGGCTTGTGTCCGCAACATGGGATCTCCCATTTTATGCCATGCCTTGCTGTCCCCATAGGCTTATTGCACATGTGCAGTGAGATCCAATCATATGTTGGTTTTTTTGGCCCACAGAATGAAGTAACATTATTAAGGAATGAAGTTGCTCAACTCAAGCAGTTGTTGCTGGCTCACAAGGACTGCCCAGTCACTGCATTACAGAAGAAAACACAAGGTTATCTTGGTAAGTGGGGGTCTTCAGGACTTATTTGTGTGGCAAGTGAGGACAAAGTGTACAAGATTCGGAATCTCTGTACTTTGCAAAATACTAGTTTAAAGTAATCCTTCATGCACAGATATGTACGCACATACATTATAACTGTGGAGACAAAGTTCTCTTTAACAACAGAATCTGGAAACCCAGGCCTAAATTGGTTGAGATGATGAGGTGTGAAATCTCCGACTCTACTTTGTTTTCAGCGGTGAATAGAACTGAACACCTGTTCTGCAAAACTGGGGCGAGAAGGTGCCTGTGCTTGCATGTGCCTCTAACCTAGACGGGTTTCCACACAGTGGATTTCAGATTTGGCCTTGGCTTTGCTGATTTTCTGCATGACATTTTTAACAGGTGCTTTACACCTGTAAAACTGCAAAATGGATGAATTTACCAGCCATTTTCATGCAGCAGGGATCTCCAAGCCTGGCCACTGACCCTCTGTGGAATGTACAGACGGGAGCAGATGTGCTTGCTGCTTTCACCTATGTGTGAATTAGGCCCAGGAAAGCCACCTTACTGTAAGTAGTTAGGAAAGGTTGTGTGAACCAACCTGTCAGCCATAACTTAGGACTTTGAATCAGTTTTGTGAACCATCTATCTGCCTTTTAGTGCAAGTTTCCTTGGTGGAGAAGTTTTGGTAGTAGGGGTATCTTTCCAGATCTGAAATGAGTTTTGCTACTCAGGCAAGAGTTGCTACCCTCCCTCTTCCCAGATAAATCTCCCAAAGATATGTGTTTTGGGAGCTGTAGTTCTTGAACACAGATTTCCCGCTGTCTAGCCTCCCAAGTTTGGCTGGACTCCTTTCAGCATCAGTTAAAGAAGCGAGTGCAGCCGTGTCTTTCACAAGGAAACCCAGCTGTGCCCATCTGATTTGTATCTCCTTTCCAGTATCTGTTCCTTTTCTTAAAACCCTTTTTGTCCCTGTCCTACTTCCCTCCCAACTTTCATCATTCTTTCCATGCTGTGTCCTTCTGATTGCTTATTAATGCTGTTAGTGAAATCTGGAATCTGTATTACCCCTCGACACTTGGAGAGGATAGATTTTGGATTGGCTTCTTGTTGCATAACATCTGCAGGCCATTTTGGCAGAGGAACTTTCTTTCGCTTGTCAAGATGCAAAGGAGAGAGAAAGAAAAAGAGACCAATAAGGCATAAGGTTCGGAAAACAGCAATAAAGAAAACAGTTGATGCGCCAGAAGGGGATCCCCACTGGGGGTATTCACAAATGCCACTTGCAGGGCTCCTGCCGTAGGCTGCTTATTTTGATTCACTACGGGGTGACTCACGGTTTGAGAAATGTAGCAGTGAAACCAAACCTCCTCCTCCAGCTCCCTTTTCTTCCTTCACAGGCACTTCCTTTGTGTACAATGCAGCACAAATCTTTTTTTTATTATTATTATTTTCTTCCCTGTTAACTTCTGTGTTGCATAGTTCATGTTATTAACTTGTGTTATCCGCAGGTATAGAAATCCAGTTTGTGTCTGAACAATAAAAATGAAATGTCTCTTTCCTAACTCACTTGTAGGCATGCACACATGCACACGTGTGTGTTAAGGGTGCACACACATACACACAGAGTTTATTGTTAGGATTTGTGACTAACCAGCTCCTTAAGCAAAAAACAAAACAAAAAAACGAAGCAAGCAAGCCAGGATGGAATTACAGCCTCCTTACGCACAGTTGGGTTATTTTATTTGCAATACCTTGTAAATCATTTTTATTGGGCAGGGAGTGGTATGTGGAATGCCAGAATATTTTAAACTGCAAGGAGATAATGAAGTAAAAAACACGATTTGCAATCTACCATACTAAAAGTTCTTTTTTGCTCAATAGGCTCTGAAAGTCAAAGCCAGCAGTAGTCCACTTAAAATTTTGGGAAGTCATACTAAGAGGCATATAAATATTTGTAGAGGACAGCAATAGCATACCTATTATGAGACTTGTTCTTTTTCCTGTATTTCATCTTGCACAAATAGCTCCGGGATAAAAGCAGCTTGATTCAGTAGCAGCTTGAATGACAATAGCACTTTTGACATTCAAGTTGTCCAGAGCCATTAAGCTGTGCGCAAACAAGCTTCTTGTCTAGAATATATCCCAAGAACAGCAGCAACTCTTTGTGCTGGATTCCAAGTGGAGCCACTAGTCCGTAATGCAGGTCCAGGTTTGCTCCAGGGAAAATAAGTTCCTCTGTAAAGAAGAACAACATTTTCTCATGATGTTCCATGTAACATCTAAGACATCTTGTGGACTCTCAGTCTGGTGGGTCAGGTAAGCTGTGGCATCCCAAACCCCTCCTGCGGCCAAGTAACATACCACTCTCTTTCAAGCAGGAGACTTGCCTGTTCTTTTAAACCAGAGTGGGCAGTACTGGCTCTTCAGAGGTTCAAGAAACTTCACAGGTTTAGCTTCCAAGTAAAAAAACTTTAATAAAACAATTAAACATCAAGTTTTCAACCAAGAAAGTACCCTGTCACCTTCTGGATTACAAATGGCCTACTAGCTACATTGCATATGGTGATAATACTCAATGTGATTACAACACAAAATATTCCAGGTGTACTAATTGCTTAATCAACTTTCTGCTGTTCTAATGAGACCAGTTACAGGAAGCCACGAGTCACTTAGTCTTTGCCCTTCCTCCTGGTTAACCACATTCTTTCTAACATGTATCTCTAAAGATTCCCTTATCAGATTCCCTTATCAGATAAGAATGAGAACAGCAGAAAGTTCATTAGAACAGCAGAAAGTTGATTAAGCAATTAGTATACCTGAATGTTTTGCGTTGTAATCACATTGAGTATGTATCACCGTATGAAATGTAGCTAGTAGGCCATTTGTAATCCAGAAGACAACAGGATGATTTTCTTTGTCAAAAGCCTGATCTTTTATTGTTTTATTAAAGTTTTTTTTACTTGGAAACTAAACCTGTGAAGTTTTTTGAGCCAACTCATTCTGTTTGGTCCGGGATTGGTCATCTTTTTCTAGGATGCTCCAAGAAAGCAGAAAGGTTTTCACCTTCAGAGGTTGTTGCCCTCTATCAGCCTTCGCCAGGCTAGCCCTTGGTAAGGGATTATGGGAGAGGCAGTATCATAAGATCTATAGGTATTTAAAAGCAAGAGCATGTGGTGGGCAACCTATTTCACAGTTTCTCTCTTCTTTTTCTTTCTCTCTCATGCAAAACCAGAAAGCCCAAAGGAGAGCTCTGAGCCCACCGGTTCTCCAGCTCCAGTCATCCAGCACAGTTCCGTGACAGCCTCTCCCAACGGGCTGAACGTCCGCTCGGCCGCCGAAGCCGTTGCCACTTCAGTCCTCACTCAGATGGCAAGTCAAAGGACAGAACTGAGCATGACCGTACAGTCACATGTCATTATGGCTCCGCAGTCTCAGTCTGCTGGCAGATGATGTCGCAAAGCCTGTGACTTAGAACTGATCCGTAAGAACTTGCTGCCGGAGAGACTGAACATAACTAAGCCCCTTGATCAATATGGGGTGGATACAGATTTTTTTTTTTTTTTGGTGTTTTTTTCCCCCTCCTTAAATTGAGTTAAGGGCAGCTACAGAGCTTCTAACAAAGCATATTGCATACATATCCTGGCCCAAAGCAGTCACCATCTCGTTTCAGAAGCATGGCTCCAGAATGAGCAACTTCACCTCGGGGGACGATCTATCATCGTATAGAACCGACAGGACACGTAGCCTTGTTCAGTGTGGCCTCAAATGGTTTAACATTCAGGTATACTAACACTAAGCCTCCCTGAGTGTGGTTACTCTTGGTGCTTTTATTGAGTTGGCCGCTTTAACAAAGGAAAAGCAGCTCTTGGGAGAGACTATAAGATTTTGCTGGTGCTGCCCTCCCTGCCACCGTCCCCCTCCTTAAAAAAAAAGCACCCTCACTGCTTTCAGGGAGCGCTGGGGTTTCCAGTGCTGCTCTTACTGGGCCTTTAATTCTGCACTTTCACGTGGGACTCCAGCTCAAGGCTCGTATAGTGGTAAGCTTCATACCTTTGTAGGTTTTGATTTCTCCCACCACCAGACACCGTGCTGTTTTGCAAATCATGTTACATCATTCTTTCCTGCTGCAATTAATGGGCGTTTGTAGTCACCACAGTGGAAATGTTGAACCTGTTGCATGCATTTCAGTTTGTATATTCTATAGCCACACCTATTTATCAGGGATCAGGTATTCCTACGCTTCTTTTTATCGGGTACAGTTTTTAACCCTTATGGCTCCAGAGGTGACCACATAAACATGAAGAAAAGTACCCAGTCTCCTAGATAGCAGGAGGAAAGGATAAGCAGCATTTTCATTAGGCAGAGCCTTTGCACTCTGTGCACCTTCCTATTCTCCTCCAGCGCTTTCTGTTTAGTAGAAGCAGGGTAAGTGATGCCATTTGAACACGTGTGCCTGCAGAGTACAGAACATTTTAATCCTGAACATATATGGTTGGCCATGGCCACTTACTAAACTGCAGCCTGTGGTCCCTCCAAGGCTTAGGTAGGACAATGTAGGAGCCACCCTGCAGCAAAAGAACAGTGAACAAGCAAAGAGACTTTCTGCAAGTCAGAGGGGCTTTAAAATGCTCCAACCCCTTTTTAAACCCTGCGCATCTGAAAGGATTGCCTATCGTATTTAGCTCAGCGAACCTATCAAGAGTGTGGCCTTAAATCATGGACTGTCTGTTTGAGGACAAGAGGACTGGAATCAGCAGCTGACTTGCCTTTCCTCTTATCATTTGCTTCTCCTTTTCCGATATTTTCCCTTGCACCCTTTCTGGGGGCCGTTAATGGTAATGCCTTCTGCTCCCTCCCATCCACCCTTATGAGAGCAAATGTTATATTCTCTGAGCTCCATTGTTATGAAGTGGATGTACACAAAACAAAATACATTGGCATTTTAAAGGCATATAGAATTGTTTCATACAGTTGCTGCCCAAATGTCCATGTACGTGTCTCTCTGTGTGTGTCTCTGTGTGCGCGCACACACACAGTTTTTGTTTAGGCTGACCTTGCCCTCTTGCTAGTGCAGGGTAATGCTTGGATCTTGAGCAAGGGGAGAAGGTGCTATGTGGTTGTAGGTATGTAGGTATCAACACGCAAGCCCCTAAAATGCTATCTTATGTTTTGTCTTCCTAAATAAGTATTTCCTGCACTCATGAGAAGCATTTTCTTCCTTGAAATAGCTCTGTACTCTGTGCTGCTAAAGCTGTATAGAAATCATTGTTATTTCTTCCCACAATCTTAAATCGGCCATTGTGATCATTAGAATGCATACTATTACATTCAGGGGACCCAGGGCCCACTTATGAGGTGAGTGACCTGTGGAGATGTGTTTTTCAGTAGACAAGTTGTGTTGTTGTCCTTGTAAACATATTCGCTTCTCAGGGCTTCAAAATCACTGTTTCTGGATCTCTTTCCTTGCTTCTGTTCTATTCTTCTGTAACTTTTTTTTTTTTTAAAAAAATCCCTTTCCCCTCTTGAGTTTCCTTTCCTTCCTCCTTTGGTTCAAAGCAGTAAGGATCTCCTTCTGAATGTCCACAGACTTCCTCTGAGCAGGCATTTCAGATATCCTGTCCCTTGTCTTTCCCCACCCCTTTCCCGTGCTTACTTGATCTGTTGGAAAGGCGCATTGGCCAGGGCTTTGAAATATGACTTATTCCAACAGGGTATCAATGTCCTTAGTGACAGCTCCGGTAACAACGCACAGCAGGTGCAGCCAGGAGCCTCTGAGGATAATAAAGAACAGGAAAGGAGCTGACTGACTTCAAGACAAATGGCTCTGGGTGGGTGGGTGGGTGGATACACACACACACACACAGAGAGAGAGAGAGAGAGAGAGAGAGAGAGAGAGATGTATAGGTTTACATATGTAATATACACATACACATTCACTTTTCAAAGTGGAGAATCGTTTTACTAAGCATTTCTGAACTGTTTCCAGAGTAGGGCAAATGCCAGATAGGGTCAAGGAAGGTATTAGATCTTCTTGATGGCTTCACACCATCCAGAAGAAAAGAGGATAATGGTAAGGTTGATCCAAAATTCTCAATTGATTCAAAAGGTCCATTTGACACCCTCTGTACTTTTTCTGAGAAAATATACGAAGCTGGTTATAGAGAATTGCACCACTAGTTCACCCAGTACTGTCCGTTCAAACTTGTAGGAGACCCTTTGAGACCTCAGGTCAAGACGGTGGAAACATCTTCCTTTCAGGAATCTGGATTTCAGCAGTAGGAAGGGCCAGAACCCAAAATCGGTAATGCTATGGGTGTGCGACCTTTTGCTTGGTATGTGAGGCAGAGCGCAGGCAAAGGCCATCTCCTTCCCCAATCAGTTCAAGGTTTCCTCCTTCAGCCTAGTAGAAGGGAAGGAGAGAAGAGAGCAAAACGGTGTGAAGAATGTGGCTCCAGGAGGGTCCAGATAGCCTGACTGGGAGACATAGGGATGGGAATCAGCATTTGGATCATGTGTAACAGGCCTCTCACTTTTGCCTTAGGCAGAGAGGCTTTCCCAGTGTTGCTGCCTGAGATCTTTTTAACTGGAGATGCTGGGAACTCAGGCAGGGATCTTCTGCCTGCAGAGTATTTACTTTGTGCCTCGTATTAGTGTTTTCCAGTCTTGGGCCTTATAGATGTTTGAGGATAAATTTCCCATCAGCTCTAGTCAGCCAGCAGGCCATCAATCAGGAATGTGGATCAGCACTAGAGATGGGTGCTAAGTGCTTCATACTACTTCATCCCAATTCATACATGTAGCATCACAGGTGCTGTGCATTCTCTCCCCCCTCTTCCCAGCCAGCTGCCCCACTCACAAGCCACGGCACATCACTTGGGTCGTCCTCCATCGCTGGCTTCCAGTCCAGACAGGAGCCCAGACTTCACTTCCCCGGCTCCTCTGATAGCCAACCACTCAGAAAAGGGGGCAGGATGGTAATTCTCCCTGTACATATGGAGAGTGGTCAGCTGCTGGAGGAGGCAGGGAAGAGAAGCCCAGGCTCCTACCTGGACTGGACAGCCAGTGACGAAGGATAACCCAGGCAACACACCACGTGTACGAATTGGGATGAAGCACTCAGAAGCACTTTGTTCCCATTTCTAGTTAGGACATCTGGCAGCTGCCGAGTTGGAGAAGGAAACTTCCTTAGTGTTGAGTTCTCTGCACATCAGAGCACCGGCTGATCAAACATCACCCTATGTGCACTTCTAGTGAAGCCTTTACCAACCTGGTGTCCTCCAGTTGCAGTGGAGTACTCTTGTCTGGACTGGTGATCATTTTAGTCATTTTAGAGCAATGGTTGAGAAAGGTTGATCCATGGCAATGTTGAAGGCATTATCCGATTGGCCTGGCCCTGTAAGAAGCAGGTTCATTGTTTGTTCCTTGCCATGCTCCTCAAGTCTGTGACTGTCCTGCCTCTAATTCCCAGTTCCCACATTTGCTTACAGTGCTGCACCATGCACGTACAGGTATGTGTGTAGAATCATGCACCAGCATAAGCTGCGGAACTGGTTTTGAAGACATCAGACATTTTCAATACCAGGAAAAAATGGATGAAATAATATCAACTGGAGAGCAAGGGAGGCTTTGTGGATGTCCTTTCAGGGATGTAGTGGATCCACAAGGTGCCATTTGAGTCAGTGTAGAGGCCCCAAATGGATTCTTCATGACAGCATTCTTAACACATTTCCCAGACTTGTGAATGCACCAACATTCTATAATAGCATATACCAAGCATTTTGTTCCATCAGTCTCTCTTAAACATACTCAGTGGGGTGTAGCGGATAGAGTGACCGGCTAAGACTCGGGAGGCCAGGGTTCAAAGCCCTGCTCAGCCATGGAAACTCAGTGGGGTTGTAGAACTGGTAAAGCCAACCCTTAAATATCTTGAAAGCCCTATTTGGGGTGGCATAAGTCAGTTCTGACTTGATGGCACATAATAAGTGTCTTAAACATGATCATTAGAACCCAGAAGTTCATAGCTCAGTGTGTGAAAATGTCAGAGAGAGAAGAAAAATCTAACCACTCGGGAGCATCATTGTATAGGCCTCTGATACTTGGATGAGGAAAGGGTCATTAAGAGCATAGCTGGCTTTTCTCAGTCACTGGTTTATGTGTTTCTTTTTTTAAAAAGTGGTGGTGGGGATTAAATAATGCTGTTTTTCTTGCCTTTGACACCATGACCGAGGTGGCTCCAGAATGGAATTGGGAGCAGAGATAGGCAGAAAGGTCTGCTGGATGCTTTTCCAGGAATGGGTGGGCGGGTGGCAAAGCGGTGTAGTGGTACATTAGCCTAATTAGCTTGCATGTCATGCTCCACTCAAGCACAACGTGTCTGTCTCTGCCTATTAAAATTTAAAAAACAAAAACAAATTCAGGATTCTAGAGAGCCAAATGCCTCTCCCTCCTGCGTTCCCCCCCCCATGGGCCCCTTTGAAAATGGGAAGAGAAGGTTCCCCAGTCGAGAGCGTTGGCTACTGCCCGCGACGTGGCTGTGGTGGTTCCGTGTGAGGTGCTTCCTACCTACTGCTGTATTGTGGGAGAGAAAGAAGTACATAATAGGGGCCCACGTGGCAGTTCTGCTCTCTCTCGTAGCTCTTGCTGCCACAAAGGAGGAAGCTGGCACTTGTTTCTTTTATGGTACTATCTTGTGGGTGGAGAAAGGGTATTTGGGCAAAATTATCTTTCTAGGCCACCACCTGTCATGAAGTGCAATACACTCAGGAATGGACTCTTATGGACTAAATACAACAAAGACTTGTCCCTCTTTTTTTAAAAAAAAAATGGTTTTGCAAGGTTTGCATACCTTTTTTTGATAGTTTCAAAATTGGAGGTTGTATTATACCCATCCACTGGCACATTTCTTTGACTTGCAGCCACGGTGGCCAGGCCAGCCACCTCCTCATCGCACTGGAAGAGGGGAAGAACACGAGCTCTCACCGAGTTGATTTTGTATACGCACATCCTTACAGCCAGGTGACATCCCAAGAAGGGGGCACTTGCCAGCCGGTGTTTCTGTCTGAAGGTGGCCATCAGAATCACCCCAAGATACGTTGCTGCCTGAGACGGAGTAAGAAAATGGTTTGCCTCCCCATCAGACCTAAACGTGCCCAATAGGAAGAAAGAGTGCAGTCTGTCTGCCCGAAGGAAGGGAGGAACATATTCTATGAATATATTCATTAATATGTCGAGATACTATACGTTCAGTTTTTACCTAGCATATTTATCATTGAGAGGAGGCATATTTCTAGGCATGCGTGTACATATATTCTCATACAGGTAGAGAAGCCGTTTTTTCATTTTATTGATCACTTTTAAGAAAAAGCATGTGTTCTGTTTTTTTTTCTAGGGTTATGCCAGAGCTAAATGCAGGTGGGGAAGGAAATGCATGCTTGAAGGCTGCCCCCTCCCATCAGAATTCCTTGCTTGTAGGAAAAGTAGCAAGTCAAAAGACCTCTAATTTAAGTTTTCCTTTGAGCTTGTACAGCTCCATGCATTAAAATACTTGTCCTCAGTGGAGGGGGACCAGCTGATATTACCCAGAGTATGTGTGGATGATGGGACTATGTGCCCTGCCACCTGGGCAAGCTGCACTGTCCAAGAGTGCCACCAGAAGGAGGGATTGATAAACTTCTGTCTATAACCAGAAAACCCTGGGAGGGTTGCCATAAGTCAGGTTCCATTTGATGGTATATTACTATTATTATTATTATTATTAGTTAAGCTTCTGTGATGTGTTATTGCTTTAAGTGTGATTGCTTTAACAGCTGCTAAAGTGGGTAGCATTAACACAACTCTCCACCTGAATTGTGAAATGGCACCGTCTTAGTATGTGGGCCTTAACATTGAAATCCCAGTCTGATTGGTGATAAAATGTGTCATGGTTTCAGACAATCAAGTGTAGGAAAGTTGGCAGAATAGATGACATCTGTGCAACACAGGAAAGAAACCATTTTATGTCTGTGCCTGGGATGCAAGGAGTCTACAGACATCACAGCAAAAGGGTATGCGCTGGTCCTGCATCATCTTTCACCTTTTTCTTCCACTGAACAGATCACACACACCCCGTACTCAGTTCCAGCGTATTGCAAAAGGGCTTCTGAACTGCTTTTCATTTGCAAAAGCTGCTTGCCACATGGGCAGGCAAGCATAGTTTGACAGAAATCCATATTTATAGTTCCTCTGGGCGCACGGAACTAGTTCATAGCTCTTTGGCCCTTGGCCAACGTACATGTGGGGCAGTCATGGCCATCTGTCCCCGTATAATGCACCAGAGATTATAGGGGACACCGGCACAGTGTCCTGTATCATACCGCATCCCTATGAGATACTTGTCTAAACATTTCTTTTTCAAACATGACAGCAGTCCTTTCAAAATAAACAAAATAATATAATACCAGCAGATCTTAAGTATTACCTGGCTGCTTTTCGGAGGCATGCTTGGGTAGTACCGTTTTATTTTTAAATGTGGGAATACAGTGAGTGCACAAGACACCTGCAGTTCTGCATGGGGTGCTTTTAAAAACAATGTCACTTTAACATGAGCTTCTAAGTGTAGAAGACACATAAGGGTTCCTTTCAAAATCCAGGCAAAGAAACAAGGTGTATGTGTGCTTTTTTGTACAGAGTTGTGTCTACACGGGATTATTTCAACCAAAGACTTGAGTTTTGCACTAAAAAGGTCTCATTGTACTGTACAGTATTTGCGATGGCTGTGGATAGCGATCAAAGGCATCTGTTGGGGTATATGTCAGTTTTATCTAGAAACCACAGTTACTGCTTAACCAGCATTTCTGATGCTTGTGTTTCGCGAGTGGAGGACAAACGGTCTTAGGACACAGGACAGGAATGATCCTACCTGGGCACTGAGCACCCTAGGAGTGGGTCCTTTCTACTTTGTTTTGCTTTTATCCTGCAACTGGAGCTTTATCTGTATGTTCTTCCATGTGATTAGACAGGGAAAAATAAGTGCCTTTGTGTTTCTGAGCATATAGTGATGGGTCTCTGACTTTTGTTTGCAGTTCATAATGGAATGTGGAATGCCCCATTATTGTGGTTGCAAAGTATTGAAAGAGAGGTTCTAGAACTCCAGACCAAAAACATGGGGTGGTGGTGGTGGTGGTCATTATGGCACAGCAGTGCAGCTTGCGACACAGTGTGATGCAGGGCTTACTCATCATCATCTTTAACTTTGCTGGCACAGCAAGTTTGGGGTGGCTGGATTGGGTGTCAGGTCGTAGAGGTGCATTTCAGTGTGTTTTATAAAGCCTTAACTGTTCATGATTTTTGGACTGCCTTTTACAGTGACCGTTCTACATTAAATATATGTACTTGAAAAAGATTCTGGGAATTGCAAAAGAAAGTCCGCTCTCCATTCTTGTCAGCCATGCATGGTATTTGTAAGGTTTCATGTTACTTGCCTTTTCCTGGACTGCCAGCTGAAGTGGATCCATGCTCTCTTGGATATTCTTTCCAGATCTTCAGCTAGAAACAGTAATATACTTCTGTTTTGTTCTTGTCTTCCATCCCCTTGTTCCATTTCATCCTCTCTGGGTGAAAGGCTGTTTTTCCTAGCTTCCAGTGTATTTTGTTGCTTTAAGAACCATGTTCCCTTCTCTCACTTTTGCTGGAGGATATGTGTGTGTGTGCACACAGGTGAGAGAGAGCGAGAGCGAGAGAGAGAGATCCACAGATGGTCCTAGCTCCACTGAGCAGTAAATCTGTCTCTCTGTTCTGGGCCTGCTTCATATCTCCACCTACCACCCACTTGCATTTCTGCTCTTTGCCAAAATCCCTTTCTCAAAATTGAAACATATAGTTACCTTCCTGCCTTGCCATCTCTGAGCTGAATCTTTGAAGAAACTCCAAGACTTCCTTAGTGGCACATCGAGTGTGCTAATTTACAGGCCTGCACACTTTCCACAAAATTGTTTCCTTTTTCATAGGATGTGGAATGTTTTGGCTTACGTGTGAGAGCGTGTGGTTTCTGGCTTCTCTGTGTGAGCAGTGTTTCACTGGGGAAATGGATCTGCTTTCCTGGCTTATTTCTGGCAAGTAATGTATTGCAGCTTGGCAATGCTGTTCCATTTGAGCTCAGCCGTGTTTAGGGTATGTTTAAAATAGTGAGAATTAAATCCACATACGTGCAGGCATCATTCTCCATGGTTGAGGCTAAAAAAGTGGAAGAGTATACTCAAAGGCAATTAAGATTTGTTGGGCAGTTGTGAGAGGACCCGCGTCTTTTGCCAACTGGTGGCTTTTGCTCAGGATCCCCAAAAATCTTGGATTTGGCCTTGAATTCTTATGTAGGACGGATTTCTAATATACTGAAAGGTTTCAGATTTTTCTCTCATACCAATTGTTTTTTTGTGTCATCACTCAGGCCAGAAATAGTTATGTGATGATAAACAGAAAGAGCTGTAGCTGCCTCAGGTAGCATAAAGGTTGAGTTAGGGGTGTGTGTGTGTGTGTGTGTGTGTGTGTGTGTGTGTGTGTGTGTGTGTGTGTGTGTGTGTGAGAGAGAGAGAGAGAGAGAGAGAGAGAGAGAGAGAGAGAGAGAGAACACTTCATTGCTAAAACAATGAACAGAACTGCTCCGACCACTATTAAGGTTTCCACTAGACCCCTTTGGTATTTTCTGTTTTTGTATCTTTTTAGTGCTCCTTCTCCCCACTGCATAAGCCAAAGAAAAGCTGTAAGTTTCACATCTGGCAAAATGAATGCTGCAGATGTGCAGTAGAACATGCCGGTAGGCCGCTACAGGGAGCGAAATACCAAGCCTGTAGGTGCAGGGTTGGATAAAAGCTGGCAGGGTTTGGGGCGGGGGAATCATGTCTCTAGTTTCCTTCATAAAGAGGCAGAGTAATTTGGTGTGCTGTAGAATAAGGGTGGCATGGTCCCAATTCCCGTATTATCCTGATGGCTGCCAACAGGTTATAGAAATAAGCTGTGGAAGTCCAGTGCATTTCAGAGAGCCCGTGGCCTTGTTCATCCCACAAGACGTGTGGGGTATAATGCTGCTTGTTCAGTTCTCTAGATTGCCCGGCTTGCTGTGCTGAGGCAGGGGATTCCTCACGTGTCACAGTGATGGTTGCCTTGTCGTAAGAGGTGGTTTGTTTGTTTTTTTGTAAATCAAAACTACATCAGGTTTACACAACTCATTTTGAGTATACTGTTACCTGAAAAACATTAAAGACATTATATTTAGATGTGTAGGTGACCTACACAGACTGAAAACAGAAGACTAATTTCTGATGAGGCTAAAGGTGATTATTTGCGGCCATCAGAAATTCCCTCCTGAAGCATAACGGCTTGCTGTTCCAATTGACCACCACTCAGCCAGCAACACACGAGGCCCCTGGCACGACCGAGGAGTCCCTTGTGCAGCTCAAAACACTTAGCCAGCAACAGGGATCATTGCTGCAGCTCCAGAAAAGCTGTCAAGCGTTGCAAAGTCTTGAGATGGTGCCCTGTTCTTCCAGCCTTATTCTAGATGCAAACTTGGGGGGTGATCACAGCTTGAGATACCATTCTGTGAGATGGGGACCCCGTAGCAAATAGTCTAGGTGCAATGGCTTTCTCTTTGTTTTTCTGGGGCTTTGGGGGCAACATTGTGCTGCCAATGGATCAGGGGAATGGCGCAACGTGCCAGAAGTAGCCTCACTGGTACCTTCCCTCTTGTCCTCCTTAATCCCCAACGGTGCTTCAGGAGTCACTCAGTCACCAGCGGGGTCATCATTTGCTTTGTCAAACTGAGAAAGCAGCCACTGGAAGCAGGGCTCTCATTGACTCTCCTCTTCCCCGTCTTCTCGACGTCTCCTTAAGAAAAGGGGGAGAAGGGTGCCACGGGACCAAAGCCAGGCACACTAGCTTGGGGCTGCATTGCTAGAAGAGAGAGAAACCACAGTGGCCTAAGAAGCCCACGTACAAGCCTCCTTGCACACCGGCCTTGTTGGTGTGAGAGGTTCCCCTTGGAAACTTGCCCGTCTCTCCAAGCCCCTTTGGTTCCCCTGTCACCCAAGATCAAGGGTGTCCCGGTTACCTTTCACACCTCACTTGTGAGGATGAAAACCCCACTGCCTGCCCTCACCGGCACCCCATCTTTCCAAAGCCTTCCTTCCATGGCTGTTGTAGAACTGTAGTTGGCGCAGGGACCCAGGCGATGCCTTCCTTTGCCCCCAGTGGCTGCCTGATCTTGTGTTTTGTTTTTGTTGTGTTTTCAAATATAGATATATTATATGGAGAGCTTTTACGATCAATAAATTGAGGTGGGGGGGGGAGAGAGAGAGAGATCCCTGAATGCTTAGGCACAAGAGTGGTGTTTAGTATCTCATAAAATGAAATACATATCTATGAACATATATAGAAATATATAGGCATATATCAACTCTTTTCTCCTTCCATGGCTGCCGTTCCTTATGCCATGACACTGTGGACATGTCCCTTGGTGAAACGTAGGCAAAGCTTGGGATTCCCAGGGGCCCGTCCGCTTTTCCCCCAGGGGAGGACTTGGTTTCGTTCTTTTGCTTTTTGATAACTGAGGTGGAGGGTCCCGCTTTTCTGGTCAGCCCAACCAATCACTCACCGAAGTGCTCCTGTGAGCAGGTCCTCACAAGCTAGCATTTTGTCGGTCCCCCGTGGTTCCCATAGTCCTGTGTCTTGTTCCCGCAGGCTTGGGTGAGCTGTGGCATTTCATCTTTGTATTCTGCTGTTTTTAAAATTGAAAGGAAAAGGAAAAAAAAAAAGAAAAACACAAATAAAGACATAAAACCCTGGCACCTGTTCCTTCAGCCACTGTTCTTACCAAACATATAATGTGCCTTTTTATTTATGCTGCAAATGTAACATTAAAATATTAACAATAAGACACTTGTCTGCATCCGCTTTCTGTCTGTCTGTCTGTCTTTCGCGCTCTCCGTGTGTGTGCGTGCGCTTGGTGTGTAGTTCATTGGGTGTGTCTCCTCCTGGAATACTGCTAACTTCTATTTTCTTCCAGCTTGCTTAGCTTGATGGCCCCCCAACAACAACAACAAAACGTATTGTTATTTATCTTTTGGTTGTGCAGTGACTTGACATGGAGAGCTGCCCTTATACCAGGCCAGACTGTTCATTCCACCTAGCCCAGGTGTGTACACCCTGGCTGCTCCCTATGGTCTCAGACCGAAGGTGTTTTTTTTCCCCGTCCTGCAGGGACCTTGCGCATCACAGATCCTGTGCTGGCTCTTCCCCAGGCTTGGCCTTTTTCTCCAAGTTTCACCACAACATTTCCAAGTCTGATTTTATCTGGTGATGGATGGAGGCTGAAAGAGAAGGCGGTGCCTGTCCTGTCATTTTCTGTGAGGCCTGCAGAATGCTCAAGACCACATGCTGCAGCTCCTGATAATACCAGCCTGGCTGTTTGTTTCGGCAGGAAACCTTCAGGGTCCCACTTGGCCCCAACTTGGGCCAAAGCAAATTCCAGGAAAGCCTGGACTTCCTCTGGGGTATGTGTGGAATTTTGGCATGCAAAGATCTCTCATGGCCAAAGCTTGGGGAATGATCCATTTTTGGACAGCAGCTCCCAGAATGCCCTTATTATAGCCAGGCAATCAATGGGAATTCTGGGAATTATAGTCCAAAAATTAGTGCCGGCTCCTAATGGTAGATGCTTCTGCCTCACAAAAGGCTTGCTGACCACTACCAGTCTGTTCCTACAGTGCATAGTTTTTGGGAATGTTTAAATATGGCTTATTTACATTGGACTGGAAATGGGCAGTGGAAATACATCCGTGTGGCCAACGGTCTGCACAGATAAAGTATTTGTTCCACAATGCACCCTGGAATACTTTGCACCACATAAAGATTCTGTGGTAAGAGCACAGGGAGAAATTTGGGTGAGGGGGTCAGAGGGGTGAGGAAAAAAAAAACGCATGGAAAGGATTCTTCAAACAGAAACATTGCCAAAATCGCTGCTCTCAGAATGAGGTTGGTGCCATTAACCCTGCATGGATCTCACCAGCCAACCCATCAACATATCTTTCAAACACTCTCTCTCTCTCTCTCTCTCTCTCTCTCTCTCTCTCTCATTCACTGAGGAGCTGAGCATACAAAACAGGGAGTGGAGGTGGGAAGTGTTGGCTTTCTACTGTTGATAGACTGCCACTCCCATCATCCTCTAGTCTTGGCTAAGCTGGCTAGGAACATGGTTGAATTCCAGCAACACCCCAACAGCATCTGGAGGGTCACAACATGCAGTTCAGGAAAACAGCCAGGTGGCCTTTTTTGGGGGAGGGGTGATCCCTTGGCCTCACAGAACTGGCTAAGAATGGGCGAGACAGGATTGAGGCTTACCACATAGCCAGAAAGAGGGCCTGGGAATAGACTATGCTGTCTAAAAGTGGTAGTTCAGGACCTGAAATGCAACTGGCTGGAGAAAGCTGGTGTAGACCAGGGGAATGGAAGTGTGTGCCGCTTCTGTTGTTACTGGCCTATAATCCTTTTCAGCGATAGCCAACGTGGCCGGCAGTAAAGGAAGTTGCAGTCCAAGAACGCTGAGGGGGCCACAACTTCTTCAGCCCTGCTGTTGACCACAGCTCATGGTGTATCTGAACACCAGGAAGAAATTTCATTTTTCTCCCTCATTTTTGCAACAGCTGAAATGGAAATACTAAAATCTGCATTGACAAGATACTTAAACAATGACTCCTTTGCTTTTTCCATACTCCTATTCTCTCAATAACCAGCCTTAATGACACAAAGGGAGAAGCCTTTCTTTCTTATAAGGATTCTCACCCACACACGTATACCTCAGGGTGATGTAGCCACCATGGGATGGTCACAAGAACAGCCCATTGCTGGAATGGGTGTCTTACTTTGTGTAACGACAACAGGTCCAACACGAGAGCCGGCTCCTGCAGGGCACCTGAGGCCAAGTCAAAGCACGTGGGTACCTTTCAGGCCAGCTCACACACCAGACCCAATGAATTTCAGGATGGCCAGAACTCACAAGTACTCCTGAACATGAGAGAGAGAGAGAGAGAGAGAGAGAGAGAGAGAGAGAGAGAGAGAGAGACCTCATCTAGGGAATGCATTTGGAAATTTGGTGGGACCTTCTAGGCTTTGAAGGTCAAAAACAGCTGCTTCGTGGGCCCAGAAATAAATTGACTGCCAGCAGAGAGGTCTCAGAACAGCTGATACAAGCAGGTTGACCCACACCCCACGACAGCTGGGAGACCCAATTTCACACCAGCCTAAATTTAAAAATCTTCAAAGGTAACCTCTGTGTGAATAGTTTAAAAAATGCTTTATGTGAATCTCCTTCCAAGGCAGCTTCATAAAGATTTGAGTTGTAAGCTGTTAAGAATTCACTGAAGTCGGTCACTGAAGACAAGCTTTGCCATTTTGTTTTGTTTTGTTTTATTCATATTTTTCCTCCAAAGAGTCTGAAGATAATCCTGTGGTGCCCTAAATCTTAGAGGGACTCACTGAGAAACATTAATAAAATGTTTATTTTTTTTTTATCTCCCCAAGGTTGTTGAGTTAAGCCAGTTCTCCTCAAAGTACTTTATTCTTGGACGGATCCTTCTGTCTTTGGGTTCTCACCTTGGTGTGAGAACTGAGAGTCTATCTTGGAAAATGGGTAGTGGGTAAAGTAGATCAGGGGTGGGGGGGAGCCAGGGGTTTTTCAGATGCTTTACTACAGTCCCCATTGTGCTTCACTGTTGTCCAGGGTGGGAATCGGGATCCATTCCATGACTCATTGACAGCCCTATTTCCCCCACTCTGAATTAGAGATGCCCCACCATGCTTCAGTCAAGCTGTGGAAAAGGAATATCCTTTTGACTGGAAGCTAACGTTACACAGAAACTATATATCTCAGCAGCTGGACTGAGAGGGTGGACCCTCCCCATGGAAATCTGTATTTGAAGCAATGGGAAAGCTCTCTTTTTCAGTGTCCTCTGCTCCTTGCTGCTGAGTCTTCTCGAGAATCCAGAGTCTGAACAAACCAAGTATCTAAACAGATTATACGCAATGTTGCCTGAGTAGCCCACGCCTGGGCAGCCATAATAACACAATGGAGGCAATGCATTCAAAACAGTATGTGGCTGTCCCAGAAGATAACCATTCTCTTGGAACCACAGGAATCACTGTAAAGAGCATCTCTTGAGTCCTTTGTTTTCTTCTGTGCGTTGACACTAGTAACATAGCTGGCTTTTCAAAGGCATGAAAACCCATCACTCATTAGAATGTGGCATTTGCCTCAGGCATCAGGTTCGTGAGTATCGCAAAATTAAGAGTTACCGAAGATTTTAGTTTAATTTTCCTCCCCTGCACTTCTACTGCCAAGAAAAGTCAAAGGTGCTTGTGAGAACAGCCTGGTGTGTGTGTGTGTGTGTGTGTTTTGGAGGGGGGGATTGTCTACCTCTATGCAGAGGAGAAGGCACCTTTTGCTGCTCCACCTGAGCCAGCCACAGTTACCCGGTTGGACAAGACATGACAGGGTTGGACTTGATGGCCCTCGGGTCCCTCCCAGCCCCACCGTTTTAGGAAATCCCCGCAAGGTAGGTGAGGATGAGATGGGCTCAGAGTCCATCTCGAGTGCATTTCATGGCCAAGTGGGGATTCAAGTCCTTCTCCTTGTCCAATACGCTGAGTAACTACACCATGCTGTGTTTGTTCCGTGGCCCACCTAAGGGTTGTGGGACAATCAAGAAAGTCTGTCTGTTGCTCAGGCATGAGGGTGGGCCAGCACACTTTCTGCTTTTCCGATTAAAGCTGCAATGTTTAATGTTCAGGCACAGAGTTGATAGCAATCATCCACTTCTCACCTTTCGTTGTGCTGGTTATAGCTGCTGGGGCTTGTAGTCCAGCAAAATCTGCAGGAACACAAGTTGCTTACCAGTGATTTCATGGATAGATTGATGCCTGATATATTAATTAGCATTTAAACCATAAGCTGATTAACTAAGGGTGGCCAACGCCTTTATGGGTGCCATTTCTCCTTTCCCTGCACTTCCCCCGATAGACCACACGATGGCGGCCGTACTCCACCGGTACCCGGAGAAGCAAGACACGCTCAAAAGAAGTTCTTGGAAAGTTAGAGCTGCTCTCCTTTACCACGAAAGACCACGTAATAAGAGGCGACGTGCACGCTGTGGTCCGTTTAGGCCTTTAGGGCATTTCCTTCAGAATGCTTCATAACTGGGAAGCCTTTTTATAAAGTCTTCAGTTACCACCTTTTTCTGTTCTGTGCTTCCGGTTCTTTACCTTAAAGAGTCTCTGATCTTTGGACTTCAGCTGCCCTAAGCTTTGGCCATGGTAGGAAAGGATAACCCTTTGCCCACCTCCCGGGATAAGGCAGAGGCTCTCCAGATATTTTAGATTTCCACTCTCCGAAGCCTCAGCCTAAAGGCTTGGCCCAAAGGTCTGGGATGATGAGCAAAGGAGCCCAAAATGCCTTGGAAGGTGGAGAACCTTCGTTGTCAAGGATTCTGAATTATTTTCAGGGAGTGTGCTCGCTAGACCTAAGGGGAGGCCATTCTCACCCCTGAACAAACAAATCACCTGCCCCCATCAGGAGAGGTGCTGTTGCTGAAGAGAGAGGAGGAAGATTTACTTGGCACTGCTCCACCAATGGATGAGAAGCTGTCTCGGCTCCAATGCCCGGGAGAAGTTGCTTGTTATTGGGGGCCATCATTCAAGGGCTGATCAGTTAGTTCACAACTGGGCCTCCAGGAAAAACATCATGGGATGGGGATTCAACTATGCAGTCGTGCTGATATTTCACTTCTTCTGGTTGTCTCCAGGCAGGCAGCATTAAGAACAACATACCTTCACAAACACGGACAAGTCCTTCTCAGCTATTCCGGTGGGAGTGTTTTGTTTTGGTTTGGTTTTTACTGGCCAAGTGTGCTTCAGGGACCTCAGAGAGCCAAGGACTGGTTTAGTTTAACCAACCGGCCTCTCACACTTCAGACATGGTGATCAGGTTATTTTTAACACTTTGAATTCCCAAGATCAACAGCTGCCTAGAACGATTGGGGAGGGGGGGTACTGTGTCTTTTTGCAGACAGGTTCTGTTCCATAGCTGCCTTTCTTTCTTTTTCCAAGGTACCAGACATTACCTTCGGCTTTGCCAAGGGCTGCCTCACCCTCCACACAAGTGCTAGGAAAGAGCAGAGCAGAGCAGAGGCGGAGGACATATGGTCCTCTGGCTAGTGTTGAACTACAATGTCCATCATTCCTCACTGCTGGCTGTGTGGGCTAGGGCTGATGGAAGGGGCTGCAGACACACAATGTCAATTTAGGGCATGAGTACTTTCACCTGCTAAATCATGCACAGATATGTACCCCTTTAACTAGCACTGGCTTTGGTGGCCAGGCTGAAAACTCGAGAAAAGATTGAGCTCCAAGGCATTCAACGTATGTGGATTATCAATTCTAATCAAGGTTCTTAGTTTCCTAAGAGTTTTTCCAAATGGAACTTAGCGCTTCATGTTGCAGTGGTTTGAATGTTCTACCTGCGCAGCAGAAGTACAAGGGATTCACAGAGCAGAACAGCGTCAAGTTCACCAGAGCAGTCCACCCCCTTTCTCAGCAACTGAAACTTACCGTCTCAATTACTCGTCCTGATACATTTGTAGGAGAACAAATAAAAAACATTTTCTTTGCTTAGAGTTCTGAACAGATCAAAACAATAAACAGGACTGCCTTCAACAATGGACTTGAACAGATTCTAGAGAGGGAAATGAAACTCAGCAGAAATTCTCTTTGAAATCAGAGCCAGGAGAGAACTATTGGTTACTGCTGGATAAATAGTCACCCTAGCCCAGGAAAGAGATCTCCCAGTCAAACCTTCTAAATCTAAAGGCAGCATGCATGGTTGCAAAAACAAACAAACAAAGAGAGAGAGAGAGAGAGAAGTTGCAACCTGCCAGAGTTGCATCTAATGTATTCAGCCCTTCCCCACCCCACGGACCAGAGGTGGTGAACTTTTGGCACAGCAGATGTTTTGGACTACAAGTCCCACAGTCTTTTAGCACGGCCAACAGAGAATGGGGATTCTGGGAGTTGAAGTCCAAAGCATCTGGCACACCAAAGGTTCATCATCCCTCCCCAAACCATTTCAGGTCATTATGCAGACACCGTGACCTCAATAGATTAGTTTTCCCACCCCACCTCTGGGTTTCTAACCTCTTAAAAAAAACACAACGCCTTGTCTGTTTAAGAGATTTAGAGATCTCAAAAGCTTGAAGATATTTTGGTGCCCTTTTGATTAGTATAATGAGGGTATTGCACTAATTACAGTGGTTCCCAACCTTGGGTCTCCAGGTGTTCTTGGACCAAAACTCCCAGAAGCTTTCACCACTAGTTTTATTGGCCAGGATTTCTGGGAGTTGTAGTCCAAGAACATCAGAGTTACCCAAGGTTACAAGCCACTGCAACAATACAAAGGGACCCGGCCTTTTGCCTCTTAGAAAACAAGCAGATGTTTCACAGTCCCCTCATTACATATGAGACAAGGGCATTATTCTTGCCCATGGGCTTCCATCAGCCCCACATCTGGATGTGAGGGCTTGCATCATTTCAATGTGGTGAACTCCCCACATGACAGTTTCCCTTCCTGTGTCCCGTCACCAGTCGGCTGTTTTGTAAATGTGTTTCATTAAACTGTTAAGAGCGGAGCTTTGTCAACATGAACGCCTCAGGGATCGGGGCTTGTAAAAACACACAAAGAGAGGGAACATGATGAACGCATGACCCCAAGCAGCACCTGGGGGGGTCCCCAGATCCATTAATCTAAACCGAGTTAAGATAGAGATGTGAGAGGCCAGTGGCCGGGCCTCGGAAAAGCCTAGCCTCCATTTCCCTGATGCTCCCACAAAACCACGATAAACAAGCAATTAGCCGCCAAGTCTCAGTAGGGCTTAAAAAGAGTCATTTGAGTGGATTTATCCCCTCAATAACGTGCAAATTGGTCCCAGCCAACAGTGATGCCGTCTTTGTCAGGGACCATCATGGTCCCTCTCTGCTCGTCACAGGGAGGAACGCCGCAGGCCACCCACCGCCTGCATTGCCTTACAAATGGTGGCCTGCCACTGTCATCAATCCCAGCCTATGTCCCTCGGCTCCCAGCATGGAGATATAAAGGCGCTGCCAAGAGAAGGGAAACTGGGACCGGGGAGCGAAGCAGAGAGGTAAGCAGAGCTCAGCGGGCCACAAACATGGAAGCCATCCATCTCCTGCTAGCTCTGGTTTTGCTCTCCGGCAGTCTGGGGTCTGGCCGAGGCCTTGAAGAGGGACTGGGCTCCCAGGAGCTCTTGGCTGAAGATCCCAATGTGTATCCAGAGAGGCTGTTAGGCTGGACGGTAAGTAAACCTGGGTCCTGTGGGTGAAACAGCGAGGGATTGGAGGTGCTCCTACTCATAGTAGTATGGCCATTATTGGAGGATTAGGTTTCAACCTCAGTGCAAAGCAGAAGGATGGCTGTGGATGCCACCTTTGCTTCAAAAAGTTCAGGTTAATGTACAAGGGGGGGGGGGACGGCCACCTCATTTTATCCGCACGACTATCCTGTGAAGTAGATTTTGTGCCCAGAGAGAGAAAGAGAGGGAGAGAGAGAGAAAGGCCCAAGTCACCTAGGAAGAAGAGAAGGGATATGAACCCAGGCAGGGCCAGCCCTACGGATAGACAAAGTGGAGCGGCCAAACAGACAGTGAATTGCTAGTGGGCCGCCTAATGTCAACACTGCCTTTTTGCTGCAAGAGGTGGGTAGAGGCACAGGTGGGATTTCCTGTCCCAGGCACCAGAGGAACTTAACTAGGCTTGGATTGCTATGACAGGGCACTAAGCGGGGGGGAGGCAGGAGGAAGGGGGCTATTTGCTATTTATTTTAAGGTGTCCTGCACCTTGGGATGGCCCTGAATCCAACTCTGAGAGGTCCACTCCACAGATTTGCAGTGACTGAGTGGGATTGTTCCACCATGAGTACACAACCCTGTGGAGCACAAGGTGTCTCTCCTGTTTCTCCACCTGCTAAGACTTCTGTGACAAGGGAGGTGGAAAGGGTTTGCAGTGGGGGTGGGGGTGGGGGCTCTGCTGCTTCACCTCATCCAACAGTGTCTGTATTTACCCTTTCAAAGAAGAGACATGCTTTTATTTTGAGGGAACAAGTAAACGCCGAGGTTCTCTTCCCAGGGAAGTGTATCGTCTGTGAAGATGCTCACTCCTTGCTTAATTTCCCTCAGAAGCCTGTGGGGCTGAATTAGTTGTGGTACCTGAGGAACATAATGGTGGGAAGACAAGGTGGAGAAATCACCGGCTTTCAGCCTCTGTGGTCCAGTTATCTCTGTATTTTTATTTTTACTTTTGGCAAGGCTGTGGTCAGAACTTGGGAGCCTGACTTCTATGGACTTCCCAAATGCCGCAGCCCAGCCCATGCTTCTGGGCAGCCAGCATCCCATGTTCTTGGTCTCTGATCTTCCTCTTGGCCTCGCGTTAAGGGACTCTTTTTTCTCTCCAGCTCTTTGTGTTCAAAGGAGTGCCTTGGCTTGGTACTCAAGGCTCCTAACCTTGGTTATGTTGTATTTAACCCTCCCAAAGCAAGAAAATGAGGACCATGCCGCGCAGAGCCTGCCTGAAGAACACTCTCTGGGCGTCCTTCTCCGCTCCTTCCTCCACGCTGTGCAGAGACCCGGCCGCAGCCCATCCTTCTTGTTCCAGCCCCAAAGGTAAGGGAGACGCTTAGGGGTCAACGGGCCAGGTAGGAAGAGGCTACTGTAGGCCATTGCTTTTTTATGCACCAACCACAGCAGGAGACCCAGCCAAGGATCTGCAGCTTTTGAATTCTCCATCTGAATGGCACGGCACAGATACACATTCTACTAACCTTCCAAGGCATAACATATCCTAAATTTTGGACAGATAAGAGCAAGGCCCAAGGAGATTCACCCCTTCTCTCAGCCCAAGCCAGAATGCAGGTTTACAAACTCTTTGTAAGTTTTGGTGATTCGCACTTACTCCTTTTGGATCAGGTACATAATAGCCTTGATGTGAATGCAGCTGTTTCAAAGTACAGCAATACCTGCAGTGCAATGCACGCACACACATGCACGCATGCGCACACACATGCATGCGCACACACAAAAATGAATCAATGAGCAAACACATTTTCATCTATTCAATCATGGAAAGTTCAGATTCCAATTCAGCTAATGTCTGTAACAACTTCTCAGGCTCATTCTTTCACACTTCCTTTTAGTGGGCCAGCCCTGCCATGAGGCAGAGTGAGGCAGCCGTTTCAGGTCCCAGAGGCTCAGGACATCACCCCCTTAATAGTTTTGCCCAGATTTCTTGACAGCTTTCCCCTGCTCACCCTCATCTCGTCTGCCATCTCTGGGAAGGGTAGAGGAAGCAGCCCTTCCATCAATGTTGAAAGAACTGCCCAACCAGTTCGGCTTTCGTACATTGCATGGTGTGCGTGTATCTCGTGCCATCTTGTCCTTTGCCTTAGACAACCAGATAACCTGGGCCAGACTTATTCAGTCATTTCAAAAACGAACGTTAAGCCCCATGTTTTAGCCTTCTTTATCTTGCCAAGACAAAAGAGACGAATGATGCCTTATCACCCATGCCTGACTTTCCCCGTGGAATCTTCCTGACCAGTCTTGGAAGACACGATCCGGGGTTAAATGAACTTCTGAGCACTCTAGCTTAGGTGATTTCCCTAGTTCCCCTTTGGATGGAGAGGGAGGAGGAAGGCGGCGGCCTCATTCCAGGGTTGGATACCCTTCTTTGTGTGTGTGTGTAGGTGTGTGTAGGTGTGTAGACCGTGCACCCGGGGGTAGACCAAAACTGAGGGGATGTCCAAATACTAGACAAAAGTGTGGGGAATGAGCAAAGACCTGTGCTTGTGGGTGGGGTTTTTGGAGCAGCAAAAAAAGTTGCTTCAGCAGCTGGATCCTTCCCTGAGGCCACCTTGGGTCCTTCTCTCTTTAGGTTTGGGCGCGACGCCAGGGCCAGTTCCCTCAGTGTCGGGCGAATCAAAGCCCGTGCGTGGGATTCCATGGCACCTCAGTTTCTGAGCATGGCCACTCCTCAGCGCTTTGGCAAGAAAAAATGAAGCCGGGAACAGCAACACGCAGCCGAAGAAACAACAGCACCAAGAGATAAGAACCCAGCCGAGAACCATCTGCTCAGTGGATCTTGCCAGATCAGACAAAAGCCTCTCCTTTCCTTTCCACTTCCATGTCTGTGTTTTGTATCGGTGGGTTACTTGGGTGAGCAACTAGCACTCCTGTCTGGGACTTGTAGTTTGCTAACGGTAATAATAAACGTCATTCCAGCTTGGAAAAGACTGCAGTCCCTTGAGGCGCATTGTCTCCAGCACAGCAGGTGAGGTGGTGCCATCCAGTGTGAAATGTCCATTGACCGCATTGCCAGTGGTTAGGGGGAGGATGGGAGCTGTATTCCAAAGCATCTAGAGGGCCTGAAGCTGCCTGCTAACTAGAATGCTCCTCATTATTCATGGCAGGTATGAAAGAAGCCTTGGCTTAGTGGCAGAACAGATGATAAAGGAGACGTTTCCATATAACCATAGAATTCTAGAGCTGGAAAGGACCCCCAAGGTCATCAAGTCCAATCCCTCCCTTTGGCTAAAATAGGAAATCTACATTAAAATATCCTTGACAGAAGGCCATCCTACCTCCTCTTTGAAAACTCCAAGGGAGAATCACCCACCTTCAGAGACAGTCCTATCCACTATTAACCAGCTCCCTTTGTCAGGATATTATGCCTAAATTTAGTCATAACCTTTTTATTTATTTATTTATTTGGAATATGTATCTATTGCTTGGGGCCCTCCCCCTGGAGCAACAGAAAAGAAGCTTGTACCATCTTTCACATGCCAGCCCTTCAAATAATGGAAGACAGCTATCATATTGCCAACAACAGGGCTTAAAGGTTCCTTGAACCCACTGGCACTTTAGTATTTTGAAGCAGACCATGTGTGTTTGCAAAGGTCTTCTTTAATTATAACAGTTCATGGCAGCTAATCCATTTTCCTTGTCATTTATCTAACACGTGGCACTGAATCCTGTTCATAACAAAGACAGTCCACCCTGTCCCTGTACAGGCAATGCCATTAAGTTATGCTGCACACATGGCTTTGACTTCTTCATACTATGTAGCTGATAGAATCAACGGCCCACAAGGCACAGTATAGGGCAAGGCAGAATTAGCATATGTCACTCCATGTTGGGTCAAAGGGCTGACATTCTCAGAACTGGAGATGACCTGATAAGCTCAGCATCTGGGGCACAGGTCTTTGTTGTCTCAAAGAAAGTCACACCCCTCTCCAATCCAGAATGCATTTCATGCTGGCTCGAGGATTTGAGCAGCTGTCATCCAAATATGTGAATATGGAAGCTTTGTCAAGTTGGCTTTCAACAGCTCTTCTGTGCAGGACATGGGCAAGAGGAGCATTGGGTAGCCACAGCCAAGGGAAAATGGAGAAGACATGGTTGGGCAGATTGGGTGGGGATTGTAGCACCATTGTTTGAGAGGCATCAGTATCCTCCTACCCCGTACATAGATATATAGCACATCAGAAAGAGAAGTTTCGGCTTTTTTATATGCAGGGCCATTTTTTTAGCTGGAGATATATATGAAGAACTGATCCATCTAACTACACTTTTCAATGGTCTGCCTTATGGATAGCATGGATGCTCAGTTCTGCCTTCATGTCCCTCCTGGAAGTGGTGGAGAATATACAGTGCTAATCCACTTAAAGATGACCACTTATTACAAAAGCCCTTTATTGCAACTCCTAACCATGTAGCATTTGTAAGTGCATGCCCCTCCCCATCCCTCCCCACAAGGAGAAGAACCAGGGTGACATTAGGTGAGCCACAAAGAGGCTGGGCCACTATGACCATGATGGGCAGCGCCAGCAGTTTGCTCTCAGGGTGACAAAGTCTCCAACAGCATCATCTCTGCTGTAGGTACCAAAGAACCCTGGCCAAGTCTTAATTCTGGTTGGAAATCAAAACCCACCACCGCCACTTGCCACTTCAAGACCATGGCAAATACAGTTGTCTCCTTAGAGTGGGCAGGCAGGTGGGGGCAGAGCTGTCTGGGAATCTTTCCGTTGCTCAAGAGTCCTCAGTGGTGTCAGGGTGCCTCATTTGCCCCCTGCCATAATTTTAAGATACTGAAGAGCGTTGTGGGCAGCATCCGCACGAGCAGCATGGCGAGAGGTAGCAGAGCCGTGGCACACTGTGGTTGGCTGTGTAGAAAGCTCCACCAAACACTGGTACAGGCCACTCAAGCTCATCTCATCTGCAAAAAAGGAAAAAGACAACACTCCATCAAACAAACAGAAATAACAGAATGATTTCCATCAACCCTCTGTTCTGTCCAGAAGATGAGTGGACATCAGCAGTTGTATACAGAAGAATCTGTTTAATTCCACCCAACTTCTTCAAAGATGCAGCCAGGTTAGTCTCCTCAGCATGTTGACAAAATTAAAGGGTAGGGAGAAAGAAAAAGCTAAATATTGTGGCATTTTAAAAAGACTAACAGAGTGAGCTCTCTTGGGTCAAAATCCACTTTGTCAGACACCACAAAGTGGATTTTTAGTGAGGCTCCTGCAGAAGTGGATTTTTATCTGCAGAAAGCTCATACTGAAATACAGTGGTGCCTCGCACAACGATTGCTTCATACAACGATGAATTCACACAGCGATGGGTTTCTTTGAGGAATTTCCCCCATCGTTTAACGATGTTCTCTATGGGGGAATTTCACTTAACGATGTCCCTTTTTCGCTCCTGTAAAAGTGTCTTAAACTGTTAGAAACCTGTTTTAAATGCTTGCAATCGTTAGCCCACCTCCTGAACCCTATGCAAACTTAATTTGGTGTTGTTCTGAGTCGTCATTACTTTTTGGTGATTTTTTTGTTTTCTCTCTCATTGAAATGCATTGGACGGAGATTTCAATAGAGTTCAATGAGGGAAAAAGAAAAAATCACCAAAAATTAACAACGACTCAGAACAACACCAAATTAAGTTTGCATAGGTTTCAGGAGGTGGGCTAACGATTGCAAGCATTTAAAACAGGCTTCAAACAGTTTAAGACACTTTTACAGGAGTGAAAAGGGAGATCGGAAAGGGCTCTTTGATCTCCATTTCCCTTTTAGCTCTTCCCGATCTCCCTTTTCGCTCCTGTAAAAGTGTCTTAAACTGTTTGAAGCCTGTTTTAAATGCTTGCAATCGTTAGCCCACCTCCTGAAACCTATGCAAACTTAATTTGGTGTTGTTCTGAGTCTTTGTTAATTTTTGGTGATTTTTTGTTTTTCCCTCATTGAACTCTATTGAACTGTCCGTCCAATGCATTTCAATGAGAGAGAAAACAAAAAATCACCAAAAATTAACGACGACTCAGAACAACACCAAATTAAGTTTGCATAGGTTTCAGGAGGTGGGCTAATGATTGCAAGCATTAATCTGTTCCAATTGAAACGGATTAACCGGTTTTCAATGCATTCCTATGGGAAATGGTGTTTCACTTAACGATGTTTTCACATAACGATTTTTTTAATGGAACCAATTAACATCATTAAGCGAGGCACCACTGTAAATCCATTAGTCATTATAGTAACACAGTATTCTGCTTCCTCTTTTTTCTTTCTTTTTTGTTTCCCTTTTAATTTTGTCAACAGCTTCCTCGAACTGACACAAAGGCTGAAATCCTGTGACTCTGTGCAGTAAGTCACACTAGAGCAGGCCCACTGACGACTCCTCCATACATTCCACCGATTCAAATGGACCCACTCTAACTGCAGCTTACTATACTAATTGACAGGATTTCAACCACTGAAAGAGAAAAGTGGATAACACATTCTGAGTCAGCAGAGGATGAGGTGGTAAACTAGAGGAATCAGTTGCGACCAGATGGCATGAATTGCCATGTCATTGCTCATTTTCCTTGGGGACAAACAGCTTTATACAGCTATTAGAACCAGTTAACCTCCCCCCCATTGGACAAATAACAGGGAAAAATAAGCCAACCTCAGATTTTACTGTGTTCTTCAACTGCTTTTAAATCTGCAAAGAGGCACACACTCAAGGACTCCCAGAACATGCCCACATCAAAGGGAAAAAACATGTGTAGCAAGAGTAGCGAGCCAGATACAGCACCTCCATGCTTAACAGCACACCATTTCTCCCCACTTAATGACAGAGATTCTCATTGATTTATTTATAGGCCTCCTTTCTCCTGATAAGGGGATTCAAGGAGACTTGCAATATTAAAAAGAATAGAATTAAAAACACATTACACATTGAAAACAATTAAACCATGAAACTGATTATGATACATTGAGCAATTAAAACAAATAAAATGCACCACTGGGGCAGTAACATTGACCTGTGTCACAGGCTGGCTCAAAGGATTCCTGGAACCAGAGAGATGACGTGCTCTGAAGACTCTCGAATGTTATAAAGGTGGAATGCTCACATAATAGGGCTGAGTTGGAAGGCCTGTAGATCTGACCTGAGCACTGCTAATGTCTTTAGGCACAGAAGCTAAAGGACAAGACCCTTCGCTTCATGGCAGGGCTGGGCAAGCTGCATCCCAGGGCCAAATATAGCCCTTGACCTAATTTCACACACTGCTAATAAACCAGTCGGACTTTTGGCCCAAGCAATATGTTTTTCTCATTTCGTCTGATAGGTAGGAGAGGAAATTTGCTGCGGTGTATCTGTGTGTGAGAGAAGAGGATTTCAAAGGGAATAAAATAAAGATTGTGATAGGCAAGAAAGAGAGCAAGAAAAGAGGTGGACTCTATTCCTACTTTATAACAACGAGAACCGGTGCTGGAAGGGACCCTCTGCATCACCGAGTCCAGCTCCAGTCAAGGAGGCCCAGTGTGGGAATTGTGAACTCCCAGTCTTTGGCTCCACAGCCCAGAGGGCTCAACCACTCAGCTACCCAAGCAGTTCTGGAGTGAAGAGTCACACGCTAAATCAGAGAGGAACCTACAATGGATTAATATAAAGCAGTGTGAGCAGCTCAGATTCAGACGGTATTTCCTAGGCTCTTCTTTGAGGCTCCTTTCTTAGGTGCTGTTCAAGACATCACACATCTTGCAAGCATTATGGTGGCTCCTCCCACGCTCCTATTCACAGCCCTCTTTTATGCCCTGAATAAACTCTTTTCTTGCTTACAGGAGGTCACTGGTGAGGACTCTTAAGCTCTTGATGTGGTTTACAAACAATGTGGGCAATTCTAAACAGGTCTGCCTGTGTCTGTCATTCATTGCCTGACCAATCAGCCTGCCACTAAGGAAATATACACTGATGTATTTAAGTGGACAAACAGGCCCGTACAAGCTGCGGGCGTCTCCACAAAGGATAAGAGGTGAAGTCTTTAAAAAGCAGGAAGGTGTGTGTGTGCGCGTTTGTTTCCCTTATCCCTATTCAAGGAGCCAATCCTGGCTTCCGCCTGCAGGTCTCATTTCCATTCCTTTACCAATATCGAGGTAGCTGATATCAAAGCTCTGCTCTTCAGAGAGTTCCTGCAAGAGGCTGCAGAAGCCAGAGTTGAGCACGCCCAGGGGGTTGCTTTTCAGGTGCAAAATCTTCTCTCCAGCAGAGTTGCGCAAAGAGTCCCAGGTGCAGCCAGAACCTCGGCCCTTCACCCCGTCCAGCTTGTTTCCTGCAGTCTAAGGAATGGAAAAGAGAACAGAGAGAGGAGGGAGACCTTCTTCTTCCATAGGTCAAGGCACAGCCATTGCGCTCCCCTCCTGCTGTAATTGCAACCCAGAACACCACCACCCCCATCCATCCTTTCGGCAATCAGGCTGCCTCTAGTTACTCTACGTCAGCGCCATTCCCCCCCACCCCACCCGGCTCAGGGCCTCCCATCCACATGGAGGGAACAACAGCTCTCAGGTAAAGCATAGGGCTTGTATGCCAAGGGTCCCAGGTAATTCTATGACATCTCCAGCCATGGCTAGGAAAAAAACCTAGATAAATACAAATACCCCCACAGCATACCAAGCCACACTACCCACTGCTCAAGGCAGGAATCCAAGTCAAAATCTGACGCATGGGTGTGTCCCTTTCTTTTGAGCATGTCCAGCATCGGGCAATTGGCTCTGCTGTTGTACCACTCAAACAGTTAAGAGGTTTTTCCTGATATTCAGCTTGCAATTGCGGTAAGGGGTACCATCCCCTCCCAAGTTTTTTGGGGGGATGAGACACCCTCTTTTGCTCAGTCCATGAGTCTCCCATGGTTTCTGTGAATAGCCTGCCAATCTAGTGCTAGAGTGACAGGAGCATGACTCAGACCTTCCCTTTTCTGTTAAAATAACATGATAAAATAGTTTTGTACTCTGTAACTGTGTCAAAAAGCTAATTTCCCAATTTCTTGAAGTGCAGGTAATGTTCTGCTGTGCAGCCTTTGCAACTCTGCAAAAGAGAGCCAACTCTTTCCAGGTTTGGCAGGCACACAGTTGCATATGCTAGTCTGCGTGTTTAAATGTGAACACTTGTGCTTTTTGTCACTCTAGCAAGAGATCAGCCTTTCCAGATATTATGACAGGATGAGGATTCACAGAGCACCATACTCTGACAGTTGATTTCCCAATGTCCAGAATGGACACTGAATCTTGGGGCGGCACAGCTGCTTCTAAGGCTCCTTAACTTGCCTCAAGTAAAGAGGCCACTTTCCCAAAGAGACTTCCAGGGTGGGACTCTCAGCAGAGCCTGACACAGCTCCTCAAGCAGCAGGTTTTGGCATCCCAAACCTCATTCAGGGCAACCCCAACCATGAATGGTTTCGTCCCCTACCCCAACGCTGCCCAGGACTCACAATGGAAAACTGGTCCTCCTCCACTTCAGCCTCACTGCCCTCTCGTGGATCCAGTGGGACATTATGAATCCGCACAAGCATCTTGGCGGCAGCATTGCGCTTGGCAAGCTTTTTGGAGGTGCCGCTGCCTGGTGGGGAAAGAAAGTGGGTGATACGAGCAATCCAGAAGACAGTTCAGAGGACATGGTTCAGGTGGACATGGGAGTCCAGAACAAAAGTTGTGGAGAAGAAAGAAGGAGACGATACAGGTTTGCTCCACACTCTCTACCCCGCTTTCCTCCCATCTGAGTGTATTTTGAGCCACACCACACCTGCCTCCGTGTCTGTACCTTGTATCCCAACCATGCCATCCAACTGGAAAGGTGCAGAAGCAAGAGCAAAGGAACATGATACTTGTACATGTTTGACCAAAATGGCCCAATGTGTCCAAGCTGAAACACTCAGCAATCCTTTACACCAGAAATATGAAAACTTACATGTTTGGACTACAACTGCCAGAATCCTGGCCATTGTGGTCATAGGGAACTCTGGAACCTGTCATTTAAAACAAAAACAAAAAGCCCTCTTCCAAGCTCTTCTTGACACACAGGCTGAAACCCTATTGCTTAGCACAGTAACTTGCAACTAGAGTAGGCCCACTGAACCAGTGGGGATTTGGTGAGTCAACTGCTCTTTTAAGTTTCATTGATTCAAATGGTGGTGGCAGGCAACTCTGAGGCCTGCAAGACTGTACCTATTTCAATGAACCTTTCGACACGGCAGGTCATGGTGAATTCTTTGCGGTGCGCTGGTCCCGATTCCTGAGTGACTGTGTATTCAGGTAACCGCCACCCTTTTTGAACCACCAGCTCCTGGAAAGAAAGAGGGGGGGAAAGAGAGAGAGAAGGGAGAAGTCAGAAAGCCATTTAACTCTGGACTCATGGAGGGAATGGGAAATTAGGACTCAGATGTTGCCTGGGATGTATTTAGAGCTACAAGTGGCCTGCCTGAATTAAATGGCTGGCATTTAGAAGCTGAGCTGATCAGAATACTCACATCTTCAGTGCAAACAGAAGAAACAATATCAGGCAGGGGGGGGCGCTCAGCAGGTGGCCAGTGGAAGAGACCACAAGTGGGACTTGGCTTTCATACCAGAGATAGGCACAGGCAAGATACAGATGTGTGCCTTCTGCTACTGATGTCAATGCTGGCAGAGGAGACCAGACACAGTGTGTGCCTCTGTCTACACTGTCCCTGGCAAGGACCTGAGGCTGGGGAAAACTGCACCCAAGAAAGTCACCTACCTGCAGGGCCCCAACGGGATTGCACTCTGACTGCTGCGGTGATACTGGGGACTTTATGTCCATTGGGGAGCTTCTGGGTGAAAGAGAGCACAAGGTCAAGGACTCTCCCCCAGGGGTTTTCCTGACCCAAACCCTCCTCTATCCCACCTCTAGACAGAGGTCTAGGCACATGGACAGTATTCCAGGGGACCAGGTTATGGAAGGTACTCAATAAAGAGGGCTCTGATTGCCCACCATCCCATGCCATTCCCAAGTTGCTGGTTGCAGCTTACAGAAAGCCACAGTGGGGGGGATGCCGGCAGCAGGACCAAGCAGAGGGAACATCCATCCAGAGAAACCAGCATGTTCTAGCCGAGCAGCCAAGTGTGCATCTGGGGTGGGGGTGGGGAATCCAGGTGTATGTGAGCAGCTAGAAGGTGCACGGCAGCCCAGTTCCCAAGCTCTCACATCTGTGTCGATCCCATTACCTGGGAGACGCAGTCGGCAAGATGGGCACAGGCGTGGTGGCGGGGGTGGTGGTCTGAGCCAAGGGCTCTAGAGAGAAAGGAGAGCTTCAAAATACAAGGTGACAATATTAAAAAGCAAGCTCAGAAGCAGAAGCACATGCAGTGTGGAAGAAGTTTCTGGACACATGAGAATGCCCACAACCTCGTCCCCAAACCCTGTGCACAACCCTCCTGGTCTTCACCAGCACACCTTCCATCCATTTCACCCTCACCCAATTCATCTCACCCATTCGACCTGCAAAACTAGTCCCTTAACTCTGCATAACCAAGACTGCAGAAGATCAGAACTTGCTTTGTGAGATGTGTCTGAATCTTAGCTTTCACTGGCTTTAAAATATAAAAAAGTGTCTTCAAAGGCCTGTCCTGAAAGGACTACATGTCGGCCGGTGAACTGTTACAAGTTGGGGCAACAACAAGGAACTCTGGTCATGTGTGTGGGACCCTTTGGCCCTGCACCTAACTGGCAAAAGCAGACCAAATTATGCAAATCAAGCACAGTAAATTGTTTCATGGTGCAGCACATGGCATTGCTTGGCACAGAATTAAAGTTAAATTGATGTGGGTGTAAAAGTAAGAACACAGGCTTGACTACTTCCAACACGTGGCTGCAAACACCAGAAGAACAAACATGCCCCCAAAGTGCCTGCATTTCTCATCCCGTAGTGCCGCAACCATTCTGGGGGGCTTTGCTCACTCATGGAAAGACAAAAAGACAACTGATTTGAGCACCTTAATGTTCCACAGACCTCCTGCCTCCCAAGTATCTGCCAAGCATCTGCCGTACCATCAGAGTAGCTGTGTCTTTTTTTAACCTACCCAACACCCACCGGCAGTGAGAAAGGGCATGCCTGCTTTGTCCTTCCTGCACCCAAGTTATCTTTCAAAGCAAAGGCACAAAAAATTTAAGGGCTAGCATGGATCTTGTATGCAAAGAATTCCTCAGAATATACATTTTACAAACAGAATTTGGGGGAAGCAGCTACTAGACTGATTCTTCTGTGGTCCTTACCTGGGTTCCTCCAGCGTCGCTGGCTCCAACATGTTCCCTCCCTTCAGAAGTCTGAGGGCCACCTCGGCCGCCTTGTGCTTGGCTGCTTTTTTGCTAGGGCCTTGGCCTGAGAACAAGGAAAGGGGAGAAGCCAACCTGTGATTCAAAGCCGGAATGGCACCTTGCCAGGGTGCAACCGGACAAGCTTATAAACCTCTTTGGTCAGATTCAACCCATGGCCAGACAGACCCAGACTTGTTTAGGTTCAGCAAGGTGGTGGCATCTTGGGCCTTCTAACCGCCTTCATACAACAGCTCTGCAACATACAGTACATATAATGGCACATTATATGTACTGTATGTGAAAACACAACTGGGCATGGAGGTAGTGGGAGTGTTTTGGGCAAATGTAAGAAGCCTTTAAGTATAGGCTGGCCCCCTAGGATCAAAAACTACACAGTTCAAGAAGAATTAGAGGCAACTGCACATCCCTTCTTCTGTGCAAGAATTCTCTTCCTGAGCTTCATTATAATCAAGTAAAAAGCTCAGTGCTCCATCTGTAAATCAACCACTCTGCTTCTTAACTCATTACTACTCTGCATACCTACTCATCTCCAGTGGAGGCCAGATCAATTGAATTTTCCAAAAGAACTGTCAAGAACTGGAAAAATAAATGAGAAACTTTGGGGGAGCACTAGAAGTGAGACTAAAACAGGTCATTGACTACACAAAAGCCTTTGACTGTATAGACCGCAGCAAACTATGGCAAGTCCTTAAAGAAATGGGAGTGCCTGACCATCTTATCTATCTCCTGAGAAATCTATATGTGGGAGAGGAAGCAACAGTTAGAACTGGATATGGAACAACTGATTGGTTCAAAATTGGGAAAGGAGTACAACAAGGCTGTATATTGTCTCCCTTCTTATTTAACTTATATGCATCATGCGAAAAGCTGGACTGGAGGAATCCCAAGCCAGAATTAAGATTGCCGGAAAAAAATTCAACCTCAGATATGAAGATGATACCACTCTGATCACAGAAAGTGAGGAGGAATTAAAGAACCTCTTAATGAGAGAACAAAGAGGAAGGCGCCAAAAATGGTCTGAAGCTCAACATCTAAAGAACTAAGATCATGGCCATGGGTCACATCACCTCCTGGCAAATAGAAGGGGAAGATATGGAGGCAGTGACAGAGTTTACCTTCATGGGCTCCATGATCACTGCAGATGGTGACAGCAGCCATGAAATTAAAAAATGCTTGCTTCTTGGGAGGAAAGCGATGACAAACCTAGACAGCATCTTAAAATTCAGGGACATCACCTTGCCGACAAAGGTCTGCATAGTCAAAGTTGTGGTTTTTCCAATAGCGATGTATGGAAGTGAGAGCTGGACCATAAAGAAGGCTGACCACCAAAGAATTGATGCTTTTGAATTGTGGTGCTGGAGGAGACTCTTGAGAGTTCCCTGGACTGCAAGGAGAACAAACCTATCCATTCTGAAGGAAATCAAGCCTGAGTGCTCACTGGAAGGACAGATCCTGAAGCTGAGGCTCCAATACTTTGGCCATCTCATGAGAAGAGAAGACTCCCTTGAAAAGACCCTGATGTTGGGAAAGTGTGAGGGCAAGAGGAGAAGGGGATGACAGAGGATGAGATGGTTGGACAGTGTCTACCAACACAATTCAAGCTACCAACATGAATTTGACCCAACTCTGGGAGGCAGTGGAAGAGAGGAGGGCCTGGTGTGCTCTGGTCCATGGGGTCACAAAGAGTCAGACACGACTTAACAACTAAACAACAAATAAAAAAAAGACAGCTCATAACTCTTGGTTTGGGGAAAATAATTGAAATGGGTTGAACAGCCAGCACCGCCTAAGTTCTACTCTGAAGATAGAGTGGCTTAGGACATATCTATCTTTAGCTCCCTGTGTTTAAGACAGTGGACCTGAAACATAGGCAAAGAAATGGAGACACTTCTTTTAGCTTCAGGTCCTCATCAGTTGTTTCCCAGAGTCTGCCTCCCACTGCATTTTTCAAGGTATTTGGAGTTGCATTTGGAGGGAGAAAATCTCCTACGAAGACAAGATAACATGTTGTTTTGTTTGTATGGACAGAGGAGGGAGTATGACTTCCTTCCCTTTTTTATAATAACCTTGAAGCTTCAGGAGACAGGATAAAAATGTAAACAAAATGAGTACTTTGGGAAGAGTCCATGGAAAAAGGTAGAGATGTCTCCTGCTCTCCATTTAATAGCAAAAAACTCCTTCAAACAACACAAAGGACAGCAAGAGATAAATATATTACACACACACACACACACCACAACAGCACACAAACATATACAACTGTTTCCTGCTTCATTTCTACACCCATTCTTTGCCACTACTAACCGGTACAGCTGATGTCCCCAACCGTGACACGAAAGGTGAAGTTGGGCTGATGAGCTTGTCCCTCGGCTTTCAGTAGGTCGTAGACGGGTGTTTTGCCTATGCGTGTCCCATACTCTTGCAGCAGGCTGATCGGGGTCTTGCCAGGATTAGACGCCAGCATTTGCTCTATACTGAAGACAGCAAAGAGAACACAGATGGATTTCAGGAGTCACTCCGTCCTTGAACAAGGACAAAGAACTTCTTTTGTCAGACAAGGTATTTGCGGCTTCAACAATTCCACTCTTTATAAGAGGGGCAGGCAATCTGTAGCCCTTCAGATACTGGCAGACTACAATGTGCCATCTTAGCAAGTGGGAAGCCACAACAGAAGTTGAAGCCCAACAACGTGAGGGATGGGGAGGGCTATAAGCTGGCCACCCTGCTCTATAACAAAGACTGTACTCCACTCTCCTTCACCCTATTCATACGACATCATGCCACAGTATGCAGAGAAGCAATTAAGATCCAGGTTCAAGTCCTCACTCAACCATAGGACAATCATTCTCTTTCAGCCTAACCTACCTCACAGGGATGCTGTGACACAGTGGGGCAGCAGAGAGGCATGTATGTTGCCTGGAGCTTATCAGGGGGAGGGGAGTAGGAAAAATAGCTAATAAATAAATAACTCTGGAGTGGCTCTGTCACTGCCAAAGTCCTCTTCAATTGCAGTTCCACAGCGCAGTCAGTCCTCCTGCCTAACCTCAGATGTGAGAGTTCTCTAGCAGAATAGAACATAAGCACATCGAAAGAAACTACAGGGTTACATTCAAAAGAGTGCTTTGCTCTTGCCATCTTTTAACTACCCTTTTAACTATACTGAAGATGGCAAAGAGAACACAGACGGATTTTTTCCAGGGCATTCCTGGAACTTATGTGAGGTTTCCAATTTAGACAAAGAATTGGCTGACACCAAAAGATCTAATTGAGTAACTTTGTTTCAAGAGCAACTCATACATGCCCCTGAGCACCCACACAGGACAAAAGCCATTTCTCCCGCCATTTGTCCCCAACAGAAAAATAATGTTTCTGTACCCAAAAATGCCATTGACCCTGAGTGCACTGGAATACATCATCTTGAATTCTTGGAATCCTTCAGCTAGCAGGGTCAGTATTCTGATTCTATGTTTGGGATTCCGTATTCCATATCGACGCAGACTGGAAGATCATGTGCTCTGACATAGGTGAGGTGACAGCCGCTTTTCTGGTAAGCAGCAATGTTATCCTTAGTAAAGTCAGCAGCACCTGGCTCTGAATTAGGATCGTGCCTATGTAAACGTACTTGGGAGCAAGCCCTTCAGTGGCTCTAATTTCTTCGGAACAAATGCATAAAACTGCAGTGGTGGGGGAGGTCTGCCTACATTGTAAGCCAATGGACTACCCTACCATTCCATTGAAGCTGACTGTTTTGCCCCTATTAACCCAGTCTTTTGGATCCCTTGGAAAGAGGAGAAACAGAATGTACTGTTTCTGTTAAAACTGATGTGTTATTTCTCACGGTCAGGAACATACTGAGACCCTCTTCTCAGATAAGGGGTGCGATCATTTCCAAGCATCTTCTATGCCATCATGGGAGCAGAAATCGATGGCAGGAATCGTTTGAAAAGTTAACTAAAGCACTACAGGGCTATTATTATTGGTGGCATTTATATTGTGCTTTTCCTGCACAACTCTCAAGGAAGAACAGTACTGTACAAGGAAAACGTCTCTGACCCAAGTCCCAAGCCAAGACTCTAACCACTGCAGAGCACTGCCACTGCCTCCGACCCCTTCCCGGGCCCCTGCCAAGGCCCGGGTTCTTGCTCCCATGGGTGGCCCTTTCAAAGGGCTGGGCCCAGCCCGTTCTCCTAGCAACGGGATTCAAGAGGTCCTCTTGGAGGCAACCTAGCAACGCACGTCCAAGGGGCGGGGCTTCCCGCCCGGCATCTTAGCAACGGCGGGCGGAGGCCTCCGGGATTCACCTGGGGAAGCTGCCGCAGCTCCTCGCGTTCCCGCAAGGCTCCTCCGCCTCCTCCTCGCTCATTCCCTCCTACTGCCCCGCCGCCGCCGCCGCCACAACGCCTGCCGCCCTCCAGCCCGGCTTGCAATGGCCGGGAGAGAGGAAGCGACGGCCCTCGGCCGCCTCCGAAGCGACGCGAGGCGCATCATGGGACCTGGAGTCCACCCGGAGCTCCCGGCCAGGCAGCGATAGAGGCAAAAGGACTACATATCCCATACGGCCTTTCGAACACACGAGGCCATAGACGGGCTTGCCCTCTCTGTGTGCGTCGGAGAGCCGTGGCTGGTCCCGCTGCATGCTGGGAAGAGTCGTTTCCGCGGGCCGAAGCCCTAATGCCGTTAATTATACTGTATAGGCGAAAGTCGGCGGCCAAAGTCAAGTTACAGCTGGGGGCCGGGGGCGGGGGGAAGCATCCGCGCGTGTAAAGATGATTATATCTAGCTTGCAGGAAAAGTGCAAATGAAATGTCCCGTAAAGCCGGTGAGAGGGTTGTTTTACTCAAGTTTCAGAATCCTTCTCGTTAAGGCTTTTACTAGAGATTAAACTCAAGCGGTATATTTTCTCTGAAAGAAGTTCGCAATTTATTTCATTGGCTCTTACTCCTTAGAAGTGTGTACAGGATTGCAGCCTTAATCCCTGTCCTAAATAAAATGAAATTTAAGGCGGTAATTTTCAAAGAAAAAGCCCTGTTAATCTGTGTAACCATACCAGATTTAAAAAAAAACTTTGTGACATCTTAAATAACTTATTTTTAAACTGTGCTTTCATGGTAATCCTATGAATAAATTCCATTGGAATACTTAGATTTATTTCTAAGTAAGCTGGTGCATTGTCAGTACTCTTTATGTTACTGATAGCAAGCTATATAATATTTTGATGCTTAAGGTAAAGCTTGAGCGCTTTTCTAAATATTTATTTTATTTATATCCTGCCTATCTGGTCGTGTTAGGACTACTCTAGGCGGCTAACAACATAAAAATAATACAATAATATACATATAAAACCATTTTACATAACAAAAAACTAAACAGAATGGGAGAGCTATAGGAGAAGGGAAAAGTCGTCAGGAGTTATCTATTGGGAAGGCCTGCCTAAACATCCATGTTTTTAATTGTTTCTTAAAAATACCCAGCGAGGGAGCCGCGCAAATCTCAGGTAGGTTGTTCCAGAGACGAGGAGCCACCGCCGAGAAGGCCCGATTTCTAGTCTTTTCCTTCCGGCCCTCCCTCGGCGTTAGGCTCCTCAGCCTCACCTCCTGGCTCGCGCGAGTGACACGGGTAGATCTTGGTGGGAGAAGGCGTTCCGCCAAGTATCGAGGTCCTAAACCGTTTAGGGCTTTGTACGTGAGCATCAACACTTTGAAGTCGATATGCAGAGTACCCACAACAAGACATGTCATTTTTGGCACCTGAAGCAGAAAATCCCATAAACATTTCCATCCCTGACACTAAAAAGTTACCTTAAATAACCATCTGCTGTGTATTTTCATAACACCCAAACTCAGTTGCTTTCTACATCTTTAGCCCCATTCCACCTCCCTTCACTCAGTCACTGCTCAAGACTTTAGCTCCTCCTTCTGTGAAAAAATTGAAAGTACTTGTACAGTACAGTATTTGATCTTCTGTCTCAGCACCAACTTCTTCCTTCTATGTCTACCTGCTGTTCACTGATTCCATGAATTAAAGGCAAACACAACCCAAGAGCCATAGGACTTTGGGTATGCACCATGCCAGCAAATTATGGATGAGCAGGGTCCACAACTAATAGCCAGTCTGTCATGAAATTCTCTTTCAAGGAATGTAAACCTTAGATTTATTTTTGAAAAGACAGAAGGAAATATAAGAACACAAACCGTAGTTCGGCACTTTCTAGTCCCACTGCCTTCCCAATCACACTGAAATCAATGGGTCCTAATACTGCTTATCGTTCTTTAACAGCTAGATACTGTTGTCGTTTAGTCGTGTCCGACTCTTCGTGACCCCATGCACCAGAGCACGCCAGGCCCTCCTATCTTCAAGTTTATTCTGCCTGTAACTGTCTCAGAAATGTTTTTTTTAATCTGTATGTATCTGTTGCTCTCTTACTTATTCAAAACATTTTACCCCACATTTTCCCTTAAAAAGCACCCAAGGCAGCTTACATTATTACAAGACAATGTTTAAAGCTAAAAATAATACTGTATACAAATACTAAAAAGGTCAGGTATCACACTACAACACAATAAACCACACTGCTTGCAGAAGGAGAGCAAAGATGGGGCCAGTCTGGTCTGAGGGAGGAAGTTTGAAAGTCTGGGAGCAACAACAGAGAAGACCTTCTCCTGTGTCTCCAGCAGGTACACCTGTGAGGATGTTAAGACAGAAAGAAAGGCTTCTCCTGATGATCTTAACACCCCAGCAGGCTCATAAAGGGAGATGCTGTCCTTGAGATAGATTGGACTGAAGCAGATCTGGACAAAGAGAGGCCATAATGCATTATGTATTACTACTGGATAGAGAACGTGTGAACCTCCAGATCTAGCAGGTCAGCCCGTCATCTTTTATGACAGGCAATACTCCCTATGCCTGATGGGGGTTGCAGTCTATCAGCATCTGGAGGGACACAGACGCTAAGGTTTCCTGCTTGTTGTTGATCGGGGTGCTCTTTCCGTCACGTCCAGGTTTTGCACTGAGGCTGAGGTTCGACACGCCTGGTGCACGTTTATCATAATCCTCCTGAACATAATGGAGTTACTCCAGAGTACAGAAGCACAAACTGTAGCTGCTGGCTTGCAAAACACACCTGTGTAGCAACAGTCCCACGGACGGGTCTATTGCTGTTGTCTTAAGTCTGGATTAAAGGACGACTTTCTGAGTCTGTCTCCACCGCAGCGGTAATCTCAAAAGCAGAGCATGAACTACATCACCCAGAACCGCATCGGGGAGGTGGGTGCGATTAAGAATTGGTTTGCGGGCTCCTGAAACGAAGCAACCAATAGGCACAGAACTACATTACCCACAAAAAACAGGGCGCGGATTATCTGATTGGTTCTCGGCGTTCCATTCTCGTCCCTCCTGGCTTTGTCTCCCGTCCAGGTTCCTTGGTCCTTTCCCCGTTTCATTGGTTCCTCCCCTTTTCCCTTCCCGACCCTCTGGGCGTCCAATCCTTTCTTCTTCCCTTTCTCCCACTCCGTTTTCTGGGTTGGTGCTCCCCCTGTGATTGGCCGCGTCTCCCCGGCGGAGAGCCCTCATTGGCTCAGCTCGGTGCCCCGCCGGTCTCTGTGAGCCGCGTTGGTGATGGAGGGAGCGCTGCTGAAATGGACCAACTATCTTTCGGGTAAGCCGGAGTCCTCCTTCGGGTCGTGCTTCGGGAGCGGGGGTGGGGGTGGGGACCTGGCTTTAGCAGCCCCCCCCCATTTCCTCGCCCGTAGGCTCTCTTGCCCCACAGCCCACACCCATGCCAGGCACCTTCCATAATCGCCACGTTCCAGAGGTGGGGGCAGAACCCCAGGAGTCCTGGTACCTTTTCTCCCACTAGCCTCTCTTCCCCCCCCCCCGCGTCCAGCACTTTTCTTCTTCATTGCTTCTAAGTGACCCAGGGGCACCGGTGCTTTCTCTTACTATACCGGGACTGTGAGGGCTGGCATCTTTTTATTGGCAGCACGGCGGCAGCTTTTAACCGTTATGTAACCGGCAGAAGTTCAACAGGTGCAGCTTTCTTCTCGGAGATGCAAGGAAAGGCTAAACGGTGCCTCCTTAATACGTCCCTGTCAGGCAGCCTTTAGGGCCGAACATTCTGTATTGTTTTTGCCACAAAGTTTGGGAGCATATGTGACACCCCCCCAAGGGCGGATCTACCATAAAACTCATGAAGCTTAAGCTTCAGAATCCAGGAGGGGGCCCAGAAGTGACTTTAGTCCACATTTTTAAGAAATTCGTGATGATCAGTTGTAGACCAACTAAAGAATATTAAAGAAGATTACAGTGGTTACCCAGATCTTGTTGCTGGTTGTGAAGGGAACCCCATAACAGGTCAAACTTCAGGGCCCCAAAAATGTGGGTCCCCACCCCCTCTGGGCCCTTCCTTTTGAAAAATGAGCTGTGTGATTCAAACAGGGGTCTTTCGCCCTTATCCTCCAAGACCCATGAATGTCAAAGCTTGAGGTGGTTTCTCATTTGTAGTAGGATGAGTCATGATAGTCATGAAAAGAGAAACAGCAGGTAACAGGTATGTTTGCCAATTTATTGCCAGCATGATGAGAAAAGCTTTCTCTTGACACTTAGTAGATTACTCGTCAGAATACATGTTATTTAGATTGTAAACACTATGTTCAGGAATTTGGATGATCTGGGTGGCATCTAGTGTTGTGTTAATAGTGAATAGAGGTTCAATAGCAACAGAGAAAGAGAGAGGCATTTCTGTTTAGTAATGTATAACTCTGTGAGTTATGTATCTGTTAAGCCAGAGGCTGAGAATTTGATTCTTGACTATGCCACTTAGGAGAAGAGCCAACTTGTGAAGACTTTGGTAAACTCCAGGGCACCCTTGGAAGAAGAAAGGGATAAACCTTAGTAGTCTCTACCTAGAAAGCTTTGGAAAGGGTTACATAAGGGAAATCACATAAGTTTTGGTAGCAGACTGCTACTGATTAATGAAGTGCTGCTTATATTCCTGTTCCTGCCTATGAATGCAACCTTCATCTTGTTAATGAGCAACAATTTGCTATCAGCACTTATACTAGCTTGCACAAATATAAATTGACAGTAGGATTCTGGCTACTGTTTTCCGCTCTGCTCCAGGAATCAGATTATGTATTTCGTCCCTCAACTGTGATGGAGGCAGACTCTGAAAGGCATCAAGGCAACCAAAATCTGAGTAGTCTTCAAGTGAGATTTTCTGTTCTTTTGTTCTATGTTCAGATATTCCAGGGTGGAGATCTATCTATTGAGGCTGCAGAGGCTTCTGCTGAAATATATTTATAAGCTTAAACAATCATTTTAAAAAAGCTTATTTGAAAAATAACCCATGTAATCAATACTATATTCCCATCATGGATTTTTGGATTACAAAATATTTGTTAATCCAGTCCTTTTTTCCACCTGCTTCATATGAGCTTAATTTGTAACGTATCTTAAAATCATTGTTCTGTTATATTTCTATATAATAGATTACCACCACCCCTTTTAATTGTTTTGGTATAATTCAGCCCAGAAAGTGCAGAAGGCAGAGTTTATTTTCCAACTGAGGCTAAAGAGAGCTGAACCACATTTCTCATTATACAGGGAATACAATTTTTTATTTTCCTAGTCAACTACATACAAAAATGCTTGGCTCATCACAAACAAAAATTGCATTTCTTTTTCTTCCTCCTGCTCCAGGTTGGCAGCCACGGTACTTTGTATTAGAGAATGGCATCCTTTCCTATTATGATTCTCAGGATGATGTGGGCAAAGGTAGCAAAGGCAGTATCAAGATGGCAGTGTGTGAGATTAAAGGTGAGGCTGTTTGACAATGTGCTGGAGTGATGATTCTTGTGACATCCTGGTAGATGAAATGCCAAATCTGTTCTATTTCTTCCTATCCAACTCCTCAATTCATTCTGGCATGTGTGTTCCCTTCTGCTTCCTCCCAACAGCGTTACCTTCTTTCTTCCCACATGGGTATCTAGGCTTCTCTACTCCTTTCCCTTCAGTAGATCACACTGTGATCTGCTCTGTTATTTTTCTTTACAGTTTCTTCATTTCTGGAAGCTCTGAATCAAAATTTCAATGTGAAAGGGGCTGTCTATGCACAAATGCCTACACACACACGTACACATGTGCAGGTGTATACCTTTCCTTGCCTAGGGTTGGAAATGACTTTTCTAAGGATGCTGGAAGAGGGGAATACTACAATCTCTAGGTAGTGTTTGGAAATATCCCGAAGTGTTAGTCTGGGACAAACATTCCAATGGCTGGAAAATATATTTATTCCAGGCCAAGATATTTTGGAAAATCTATTTCTTACTGAACACTCTAAATATACAGTGGTGCCTCGCTTAGCGATGTTAATTCATTCCAAAAAAATCGCTGCTAAGCGATTTCATCGCTAAGCGAAACACGGTTTCCCATTTAAATGCATTGAAAACTGGATAATCCGTTCCAATAGAAATGAATTGCCTTCCTTAAGCGAAAATCGCCATAGGAGACATTGCTAAGCGAAACGCGGTTCCCCAATTGAAATGCATTGAAACCTATTCAATGCATCTCAATGGGGGAAAAATACAACAACAAATTAAAAAAGAGTCAGAACAAAGTCAAATTAGTTTAACAAAGGGTTTATTAAGTGCACTTTATGATTTCAAACATTTTAAACAGTAAACTTTAACTTTATAAATAACAGAAAAACATTTAAAAAACAGCAAACATGAGTCTGTTTAAACCATCGTTAAGCGAAACAGGGGACCCAAAATGTAATTGCTATGCAAAGCATGGTCCCAACCATCGCTAAGTGAAAATCGCCCATAGGGACCATCACTAAACGAAGCGCAAAAACGCTCCGAAAAAGTCATCGCTAAACGATTTCATCGCTAAATGGAGCGCCCGTTAAGCAAGGCACCACTGTATCAACATATGCATATAGCAAATGGGATATTAAGAGTATGTTACAAAGTATATCATCTCAAGCTAAATGTATAATAATAACAACAACAACTATGTACCATCAAGCCAATTCTGACCCTTTTCCAGGTAGAGAATACTCAGAATTGGTTTACCATGCCCTTCTTCTGGGAGCATCCTGGGACTGTGCAGCTTGCCCAAGGCTACATAGGCTGTCTCTTCTGGGATGCCCACTGGGGGAATTGAACTCCCAACCTTTGGCTCTGCAGCCAGGTGCCTAATTCATTGAGCTATCTAAGCAGTTAAATGAATACTTGACTAAAATGAGAGCTATAAAGCTGTATCAAAAGAGTAGCATCAGATAAAGTCAAATTGTATTAGGAAATACAGTAATTCTTACACCAAGAACTGTCAGAAAGTAAGCAGTTTGAAAGCTCCCTAAAATACTAATTTTAAAACACTGAAGCATCTCAATTGCCCAAACAAAACAAAACAAACAGAAAAGAACCAGTCAGTTGCTTCCAACAGCATGGGCATGAAATTTTGTAGCTATTCCTTCTCAAATAAGCTTTTGAAATGAAATGTTTGTCTTAGCTAAAAACAATTGCCTGTGCTGTCAGATGCCACCAATAAAACAAAATGCTGGAGAGAAAAAAATGTCTAGTAGGTATAATATTTATAGTTAGTAAAATGGGGAAAAATGGTATCAGCCCTTACTAGTGTAAAGCCCCCCCCCACCTTGTAGTTTTGAATTCTAAAAGAGGTAGGTGGAACATACAGAGGTACGATAAAGAGGACAGCAAAAGATCTGCTTGGAAATCTGCATTGCCATAGGAAAGTGAGGGAATGTATTTCCTATTTGTGGTCTTTTGGTGTTAAACTGTATAGGCAGCTTCCTCCTTATCAGCAGCTTGACTGTCTTGTGCTGTACTTTTCCGGTAGCACACATCAGGAATGGTAGGCAACCTTCTGTAAAATGTACCACCATTTACCTTTACAAATGCTGCTGATAAGATTCCCCTCCACATATTTTCAACCCTATTGGACAGCCCATAGGAGTGTTGTACCTCTGAATGCACCAACAGGATACAGTCTGTTCAGTCCCATTGATTATGGGTTCTATATATTTCTTTTTAAATTATAAGCTGTAGTACTCTGTGGTTTCTGTCATGAAGTGTTCCATGTGAGAAGGCAGTGCTTTGAAAAGATTCATGGGAGAACACATTCACACATCGATTTGAGCTGATCTGAAAGATTTTATTTTGGTTGCTTTTTTTTTTTTTTTTTTTTTTTTGCTGCAATATCTCTTCCCTCCAGAAAAAGTTAAAAAAGCTTCATGCTGCTTGTACACAAGCCAAGGGCAAGACTAGGTGACACCTTTCTTAGAGCATTCAAAAAATCACAAAGCGATGCTTGTTTTAGATGCAGCCTGATAAAGGACTGTAGAGGTCAAAAGGTAGTGTTCGTTTGCCCTTTTCTAGCTTTCTTGTAAGGTATCATTTACCTTGCCTTAGTGAGAAGGTTTTTTTAAATAACATCTGAACTTTACTATTAAAATTTCACAGTTTTCTGTTTTCTACAGTTGTATCTTTTATTTTTATTAATTTTGTTACATACTTTGCTTTGTACTTTAGCAAAAAGGTTCTCTGTTATATTGATTACTGAATTTTTGTTTATTATTTGTTTAGTATGAAAATATGAGAATGTCAGTTCAAGTTTATTGTATTGACTAAAAGCCGTCACAATTGTTTAAATACAGAAATGGTCAAATAAAAACATGATAAAAGCCGTCACAATTGTTTAAAATACAGAAATTGTCAAATAAAACCATGATAAAATCAAAGACATATAAAATAATAAGAGATCCTTCATATCTGGGAATCTCCCACACAATTGATCGCAGTGGCTTTCAGAAAATTAGCTTGAATATTTCTGGCCACTTTTGCGAACAGCGTTGTTCTATGTGTAGCATAAGGGTCACAGTCCAAGAGTAACCTGACCACCTTTATCTGAGGGCTTTCCTCCTGTAGAGCAGCCAAAATGTTACCCAGGAGCTTTTCTCGGGGGTTCTGACATAGCTGACAATAGAGTAAATAATAGAGAACATCCTCTATCTCACCTGCTCCGCAGATACACAGCCTTAGATGTTTAGGGACACTCATATACCTGCCATCTAAGACAGCAGTTGGCATGGTTTGGAAGCGGAGTTCTGTGAAAGCTGGTCTCAAGGAGGCAAAAGTAAGTGTATGTAAGTATTGCGCCCTTGAGTGCTTTGTTTTCAACAGACGGTACCAGTGAGAGAAACCTGAAGAGTGGATTAAGGCCAGGTCCTGGTCGTCATCCAATTTATAGAGCCAATCTCTCAACATTCTTTTAACCCCAGAAAAAATGAAAATGTCTGTAGAGAGGGATTTAGATTTTAGTAGGTTTTCAGCTAAAGTTGCCCAGCCGCCACTCTTCCATTGCTCTGTCAAATATGAGAATGTATTCTACTTGTTTTGTTAATATTGTCCCATTTTCTGTGTGCATTGTTTATAACACTCCTGATGAAGGGTTTTTGTTTGTTGTTTGTTTTTTGTCTCTCTAAACATCTGGGCCTAAAATATATATATTTTCTAGCATCTGGGTGCCCCCCCCACCCTCACTCCATTCTGCTGGTAATTCTCCCAGGGGCAAAACAAATTTGCTGCTTAGGAGGGTGGCCAGATTTTTTAAAGAGAGAGAGAGAGAGACCCTGTTCTTTCTTTTTAATCTGGTGAACCAACGCCTAGGGCAAAATGCAAGCAGGAGCCCTCTAGCTGCTCCCCAGCTCTACAAAAATAAATGGACTAAACTGGGCATTGACTCCCACTACTAATGATAAAGGGGGAGAGCACACCAGAGGGCACATCCAGAGCTGTGTTTTCCCAGCATCCCTTCTCTGCCACCCAGAACCTGCTTCCTGAGACCACCACCCACTGTCTCTGATTGTGTAAGCTTTGCCACGGGGTGTCTTTGCCCTAAAATCAGGTGGGCAACACATAGACCAGGTAGGTCTCTCTGCACATTTTTTTTTACCTCAGAGGGTCCACTGTAAGTGCCGACGGCAATTTTGCTGTTGAAATTTAGCAATGCAGAGGCCATGGGAGTGGCGATTTCACTTTAAAGTGTTCTGTTTTAGCTTAAACAAGGTAGCTGCTCCCAGTGCATCTTGTTTACAAGCAGGTTTATTCTTCTGGGACTGCATGTCCTTCTCTTTGTAAAGCACATGGGGGACAAACACCTTGCTTTTCCCCCCTCCCCTGGTAGCACTGAATTTCAGCACCAGAATATAGGGTGCAGCCCCTGTGAGCTCAAGGGTGGGTTGGACTGATCCCTGGGGCTGCAGGGATTACCTTTCTCCCCACCCACACCCCATTTTCTAATAGGCCAGAGTCTTTTAAATTAATGGCCTGCACCTGTAAGATACGGGCCAGCTTCCTGCTTGCAATGCTGGCCTGAGTGCCATTCCAGGCACATCCTTTGGAGGCCAGTTTGCAAGTCCCGTGTAGCCTCTTGAAGAGCTGTGATTAGTGCTTTATCCTGGGAAAGGCTGGGATTTCTGTTGGGAAGCAGTGAGTCTTCTCTCTCTCTCTCTCTCTTTCTCTCTCTCTCTCACATACACACACAGAGGGAGGGAAGGAGGGAGGGAGAGAGAGAGAGAAGGTGTGTATTGTCAACCTTCACTCTGTTCTGTTTTTTTCCCCTAGTGCACACCACTGACCCTACCCGTATGGAGCTGGTCATCCCAGGCGAGCAGTACTTCTACCTGAAGGCTAGAGGTGCTGCAGAAAGACAGAAATGGCTGGTGGCTTTGGGCAGCTCCAAGGCCTGCCTTGGGGACAGCAGGAGCCAGAAAGAGAAAGGTTGGTTCTTTGGAAATGACTATATGCTAAGGAGACGGTAGAGAGTTTGGGAAACCCAAGGTCTGAAAGAGATGGCGTTGTGAGGCTGGGATTCGGGAGGGTGTTGGCATTATTGCTGGCAAGTTGTTGGGTGGGGACTCTAGCAAGTTGGGATTACAACGAGGTGCCTTGCTGTCCCACCTCCTTTGCAAACATGCTGGGCATGTTTAGCCCTTTAAGATTGCTTGACCTTATCTGAGCCGATAGCTTTTGCCACTCCATGGGTCCTTAATCACTCCGCCTCTGGCCACAGCTCTCTTTGTAGCCCCTTGTTTAGCACTGAATTGTAAACCAGCTTGTAGGAGAAAAGCAAATGTAAATAACAGGCTTTTAATAATTGGGTCTTGCACACTGCTTTTTAGCTTAGCCAGTATGTTTTTAAAGTTGTAAATGTTTGTAATCATTTAACTTTTTTTTCAGTTATTATTATGGTTTAATTCCTTTTCAATGCATAATTTGTTGTGTTTTTAATCCTACTTGTTTCAACATTGTGAGCTGCCTTGAGTCTCTCTCTCTCTCATTGGGAGAAAGAAGGCCTACAAATGACAGTAATTAATTAATGATGCTTATTTATTTATTTATGAATGCATATCTTGCCCATCTAAGACCTATGTGCCTGCTACTCAAAGTATATCATAATGGCTTAAACTGACCATATTTTCATGGCTATTTCTTCTTCTTCTTCCCTCATAGACATTTCCCTATATTTCTTTATCTCTGTGTACTTCAGAGTTCTCTCCTCTCTTTTTCTTCTTTTCTGTCACTTTCCTCATCTTCATTTCTTGCTGAAAAGAGAAAATGAGGTTCGTGTCAGTGGAGCATCACTGTAGGCATAGGATTTTCCTTTCATTTGGAGTGCTGCTCCCAAAATTCAACAGGACTTCCCCCAGGCCGAAATCTGGGAGATGCAGCCAAAACCAAAAATCCACATAGTACCTGCCCTTATTCATGTATTGTACCGTGTTTCCAGTGCTATTTTGCTCATTTCAGCAAGAAGGAAACGGCCCAGTGTTCTCTGGGAGGGACAGTGCTTCATTGGAGGGGTGGTCTTGCTGCCCATTAGCCTCTATATAGCAAGTCTGGATGTTTGTAGCTCCGCCCTGGTTCTTATGGCAATCCGTGTTTCTGCTTACGAATTTTTCCCTTTACGTAACATCCTGTAGAATGCATTAATTTCATAAACTGAGATATGCCTGTATTTGTTGGGTGTCCTGAACTTTCAGGATTTATTTAATTTATTTATTTAAAATATTTTTATCCCATTTTTCTCCTTAAAAACAGAAAATGAGGTTCTTGTTTGTTAAATATTTTTCTTTTAATAGTGTCAGCCCAAGATGACTTACATTATTAAAAGACAACATTTAAAAGTTAAAAATGGCAAGTATGCAGCTATTAAAAAGAAACAAATGCCACATTAAAAATAGTAAACAAAATCAATACCAAAAAAAGATTCAAAGTAACAGGGTATATAATATGCCATTTAAAAACCCATCTCAGATAGGGTCCCAATCACTAAGGAAAAGCTTATTTGAAGAGAAAGGTCTGCAGAAGGACAGCAAAAATGGGGCCAGCTGAGCACCCTGTGAAAGGGGTTCCAGAGTCTGAGTGCGCCAACATACCTCTGAATGTGGTGGGACTGAGAGAAAGGCTTCTCATTATTTTAACATTGCTATTTAACAGGCTCATAATGGGAGATGCGATCTTTGAGATAGCTTGGATCCAAACTGTTGTGTGTGTGTTTTTTAAGTGTCACTGTTTAATTGTGTTGTAAATTGCCCAGAATGTCCTTGCCTGGGCAATTCAAATTTTATACCACATGGGTGGTATAAAAGTTGAATAAATAAATAAAATCAGGCTTTACAGGTTAAAACCAGCAACCACTGGAGCTGCTGTAACAGGGAGGTTATGTGATCGCTCTAACCAGTCCCAGTTAATAATCTGGCTGCAGTATTTTAGACTGACTGAGGTTTCCAAACCCTTTCCAAAGACAGTTCCATGTAATGCATGTTACAGTAATCCAGCTGGGAGTAACTAAGGCGTGTGTCGCCATGGCCAGATCAGACCTCTTGAACAGGAAAAATGCAATGAGCTAGCATACTTTGAATGAAAATGAAGCATTTTGATGATGGTTATGTTTTTCAGGGTTACAGTAGTTCCACTAAAAAAGCTTTCCCTTTTGAAATCTGTGAAAATCCACTAGGAGGTGTTAATGGTACATGGAGCGAAATCCTTTGTCCTCTCAGTTGGAACAGACATCATTTCTTCCAAGAGTTCCAGTTGGCAAAAATGCTGTGCCATGTTTCTGTATCCCAAACATTTTAGCGCATTGTCCTTGCTTTCTGCTCTAAACCAGAATTTCTTTGCACTCATCTGTTAACCAAGGCTCTGTTCTTCCCTAAGTAGAGGGAAGAGTGTCTCCCTATATGTGATATTAAATTTCCTGTGATTGCTTGTGTAAACCTGTGTTTTGCTGCACTTGCTTGTCCTCCTCAGATCTGGACCTGAGCCAGGAGTCCCTTGGGAGGAAACTGTCTGAACTGCGTCTGTATTGCGATGTTCTAACCCAGCAAGTCTTAGCTGTACAGGATGCGACACACCCTCAAGACAACGGCTCTCCTCTTGACATTCAGGTGGGAGCAGCTTTCAAAAGCAAACATCTACTATATGTGTGCATCCATGAGTAACAGAACAGAGAAAATTTCTCTCCTGGATGTATCCCCATAAGGTAGAGATGGTCTACCTCTGGTCACTGGAGGGAATCCCTAGGGAGCACATCCAATAATTGTGCCAACTCTTTGAGTTAAGGAAAACAGCATGGCCCATAATCCAGATTTCCAAAGACCCTTAATTATGTCCATAGATACTTGGAACTAAGTTGCACCTTGATGAAGTGGTTAAATGGAGGAAGGATGGAGGCTCCTCGTCTTTGGAATAGCCTCCCTCCTGAGATTTGCATGGCCCCTTCCCTGGGCACCTTCAAATGGCAACTGAAAACCTGGCTGTTGAAGCAAGCCTTTCCTCCATCCACTGTCTGATTTTGTTTTTTATGCTTTCTCCCTTCTGGATCACTGTGTTTTTTAGTAATATATTGTTATTATTTTAAACTGTATTTGCTATATATGTTGTTACCTGCCCAGAGTAGTCGGTATGACTAGATGGGCGGGCTATAAATTAATTAATTAAATAAATAAATAAATAAATAAATAAATAAATAAATAAATAAATAAATAAATAAATAAATAAATAAATAAATATTTTGAACATATTAGCATTCCAATGCTAATATATTCATTCACGTTAGAAGACCGCCTAGAACTGTGTCTCTGAGGAGTTACCTCAGGAGATAGGCATTGGTTCCTGTTCATCCTTTTTTCCTGTTCTTGGCTTCCCTCAGAAGATGAATGAAGCCTCCTCTTTGTTGAGGGCAACTTGCAGCCAATTCATCTCCACCCTCGAAGACTGTATGAAATTTGCAAACACTCGTCTGGCTCCTGAGCTGTACCAGCCTTCGGCAGCTTCCCAGCCTTCAGATTTTGTAGGCACCAAGTTGCCACATTCCCACCGGGTGAGTCTGTTCCTTCATTTTTCACTTTTATGTTCTTTATGTTCTCTCTTTACATACCTATAATACCCCTGGAAAAAGGAAGTCACCATTGTGTTGCCACTACACCCTTCTTGACAGAACCTCCTGGAACAGTGATACTCATGAGAGAGCATTTAAAAACACATTTTCCCTAACATGCAGGGTTTGGTATTATTTTTGTGTATGCCATGAGAAGTATATATAAAAATAATACCAGAATGATGTAGAAGTGCTGTCTGGATATATCACTCACTGGTTTAGGTATCTGGCTATGGAGCCAGAGGTTAGAAGTTCGATTCTCCACCCTGCCTCCTGGGAGAAAAGCCAGCCTGGGTGGCCTTTGGCAAGCTGCACAGTCCCAGGGTGACCTCTGAAGAAAGGAATGCTAAACCACTTCTGAATATTTTCTACCTGGAAATCTCTGGAAATGACCTGACGGTACATTGTTGTTATTTGTAGTAGTAGTAGTAGTAAGATTATAGACTGCAAAAAGCCATGACATCTGAACCTTTCCTGTATCCCATATAAATGGCATATATTACATATATTGTTATGTTTGTATATTCTTATTAACAAGCAATTTTGATAGGTGAAATCTCATATATACATTTATTTGACTTTGCTTCATAATTCTGAAAAAGAAAACAAAACTCAAATGAGGCCATTACTGCTTAGTTTCAAAACAAAGGATGTTCACAAGCCACTGACTGAAATCGTGTTGCTTAGTATAGTAAGTTGCAGTAGAGTAGGCGCATTGAATTATTGGGGATTTCATGAGACAGCTCCTTAATGAGTTCCATTGATTCAAATGAGCCTACTCTGGTTGTAACTTACTACACTAGCAATAGGATTTCAGCCTGTGTGCCCTTAAGTAAGGGCTGAGGAGCATTTTGCTTTTTTTGTTGTTTTTTTTGGGGGGGGGATGATAGTGGGGCTCTAGCTCTTCTCAGCCCCAGCCTCTGTGGCCAATAGCCAGGGATGCTGGTAACTGTAGTACAGCAATATCCGCTGGGCCACATGTCCTGTCAGGCACATTTCTCCCAGCATATTTCAGGTTTTAAAAGAATTACCACTACCTTGATATGGGCCTAGAAGGTAATCATGTAAAACAATCTACATTTATTCAAATACAGCCATGTCATCTTCTTCTGGTCGCTGCACAATGGTGGGGGCACAGGGTTTCACTTAACTGGGGCTTATTTTGGGGATAGGGCTTATATTACGAGCATCCTGACAAATCATACTAGGTCTTATTTTCAGGTTAGGTCTTACTTTCAGGGAAACAGGATATATCATAGGCTTTGCCAACTTGGCGACCTGTATTGGACTACAGGGCTTCCCTGACCAGCACAGCCAGTATTCAAAGCTGGGAGCTATAGTCAACTGTAAATTTGTGAAGACCTGTCCTCATCACCCCAATTTGAGAATGATGCCGTATCATATGGTGGCTGAAATCTGGTTGAACAGAGTTCACCTGTGAACTGAGAAGTGACCTCAGCCATCAGGGTGCTACAGAATAAAGAATTATTTTTGTGACTTTTGGGTACACACAACTGAATTACAGTATGTGCAAGGTGTGTACATCCCAGAATTGCAAAAGGAAAGCTTTAGTTGACAGCAGTCTGTCACTGAGCTGGGCAACAGTATTTCAGCCATAGTTTCTGAGGGTGCCTTCTTACTTCTGTCTGACATGCCATTACTGACTTATTTGCACTCAGTTGGCCTAGAAACTGGGCCTTGGGTTATCTTTGCTATTCTAAAGCCACATCCTGTGGCACCGTCAGCCATACAAGAAAAACTAAGGAAGGTGAAACTAGAGATCAGCTCCAATAGGTCAGGCTAATTTCCTGAGAAGAAGTGAAGATTCTTGTCCAACAGGGCTGTGTAATTGTGAACATAGAACAAGAGCTGCTAGTTATTCCCTGTGTAGTAGAGGATGGAATAACAGACTGTTGCTTTGTGTGCATTATGTTTGTGCCCTCATTGCTGCATTATTGTCTCCCCCATCACCTGCTTTAGGTAAGACGCTCTATGAGCCACACAGGCATAGTTTCCTCAGACAGGTAAGCACCCATGACCCAGGAATCTTCCCCCCCCTTTTTTTTTCTTTTGAGATTGGGGCAGTGATGGATAAGTGTCCCCTGACTCATCTTAGCATTTGTTAGTTTTCCCAGAGAACGCTCGGAAAAATGGGAAATTACTTTGCGACTTCTTCCATTGGATGAATGCACGCCTTCTTTTCTACCAACCCTCCCCCTAAGAAAAAATATATGAGCTCTTGAAAAGGAGGTGGGGAAACTAAAGTCAGGGATAGCCCAGCAGAGGCATTTCAGAGTAAAGCCCGCAAAGCCTTGATCCAGTCTTCCCTGATGCTGCTAGTCCCACTTTCTCAAATGTATGGCATTGGGAAGGAACTGAGGACTAGCGCTTGGCTTGGCCAAGCCCTGTGATAAGCCAGCCCCGCATTTGGGTGGGTGGATTTGGCTTGTCAAAAGGTGTGAAACCTTTCCAAATATTTTCATATTCTCAACTCCCTGACTTCTGCATTGCCTATTTGCAGATAGTATTCTGATGGCTCTGTGCCCTGATCTGATCAGTAAGAAACCTTCTGTTCCATACTGGTGCAATCTGATTTCCAGCCTCCTTTTTTTTTCCAGCTAAGGAGAGGTTGGGGAGAAAATGCATCTTATTTTTTATTATTTTTTAAAGAGAATTAGAATTGCTGGATAGCTCAGTGGTTTAGGTCTCTTGTTGCAGAGTCAGAGGTGGGGAGTCAAGTTCCCCACTGTGCCTCCTTGATAGGAGATGGACTTGATGATCTATTGGGTCCCTTCCAACTCTGCAGTTCTAAGAGGATAATGATGATAATAATTAGTCTGGAAGCTATGTATCTTATGGAAGACGATCAGACGACTTTATTTGGCATAAGCCATCCTCCCTTCACTTCAACACAGTCCTTTGTCTGTTTAAGGAGAAGTAGACTGTGGATGTTTTAGAGCTGCTGCCTTACTGCTGTGTCACCACTGAAATCTCCCTTTGCAGAGCTTTGGAGCCAGCCCGGGTCGCGCCCAAAGGCACCACGACCGTGCTGCACAACTTGGAGGAGATGGTGGTGTTGCGCTCTCAGCAGTGGGGGCAAATGGGAGCCCAATCTGAAAGCCCCACTGGCATCATAAGTGAAGAAACAGTTGGTAGGTATCACTCTGACAAATAAGTCTATAAGGTTAACTTAAGTAGCTTTGGGTCCTTTTAAGGAGTAAGGTGGGTTTCAAAAATATTGTAAATAAATAAATAAAATAAAAACTTTGGAAGAAAGAAGCGGCAAGTTGGCAAGAAGGCTGATTTACCTCTGGTCTCTGAAGAAGAAGTGGGGGTTTGGCATCCCATTGCTTTTCTCCCATCAAAGTCCACTTAGAGACTTGACGAGATGGGTGTTATCCAACTGGTGTCAAGGAAAGGTTAGCAAAGCTGCTACATCTGTGCCAAATGTAGTGCTGATCTGTGGTCCAAATTCAAAGTTCTAATTTTTTTATTTGGGGCCTCGTATATTTTGACTTGCCTTATGGAATCCTGAATTGTGCTGTTGCACAATATCTATTGCTACATGTCTGTGCAGCAATAGTAAGAAAGGCCTAGGAACACTGGACTGGGAGATAGAGACCTAGAGAGCTTGTTGTGGGTTTTTTTAAGCAGTAGCCCTGCATTTCCTGTTATCTCTCACTTCATCAACACAATTGTTGCAGAAGCTGCTGAAATGACATTTTTAAATAATTGCAGATGGATATTGCAGAGACCTACTGATGCATTTGTGTTTCTGTAATATACTGGGCAGAGTATTTGTAATGCAGAAATACAATCTGAGTGGCACATCCTACATAGGATATTTTTTGCTGTGGAGAGTGGGACATGAGTGTATCATTCCCTTTCTTTAAAAAAAACTTCATTTGTTCATAGGAAAGCATAGATTCACAAGTTAAGCAAATGAAAGAGCCCTATTATAAGATACTCGTTGAATTAAAAATGGTCCTTTTCCATTGTATTTGCTGCATTAAATATATTCAGAAGGTGGGTGGCAAGGCACAAAGTTTTAAAAAAAGAGTATCAAGACTACACCTGGAGCTGCTGATGAAATCATCCCTTTTCTTTGATACTGTTAATGCTCTAATGCAGGTATTTAAAAATGCAATATTTTCCAAATATTTTCTAATCATGAATAGCACTTGTATATTACAAGAACTTTTCCAGTTTTGGAAAAGTTCTTGTAATATACAAGTGGAACACAGAGGCAACCTTAGGTAAAGGTAAAGTTTCCCTTGACTATTGTCCAGTCATGTCCGACTTTAGGGTGCAGTCCTCATTCCCGTTTCCAAGCCATAGAGCCAGTGTTTGTCCGAAGACAGTTTCCATGGGCATATGGTCAGCGTGACTAGACACAGAACGCCATTACCTTCCCACCATGGTGATACCTATGTATCTACTTGCATATCTACTGCTTTCGAACTGCTAGGTTGGGAGGAGCGGGGACAATCGTGTGGATTCGAACTGCTGGTCCCTTAGAGGCAACCTTACTGACCAACAAAATTAAGTCCAAAATTACACATTACGGTGATACCTGTATTAGGCCAAAGTTCTGTGCAGATCTCCAGGGTCACTTGTCCCTTCCTCAGGCCTGGTTTTACAAAAGGGGGGAGAGGAAAGAGAAGGAGTAAAGGACCAAAAACCTATAACCTCATCTGTCCCAGTTCTGATTGGGAAGTTGAAGAACAGCAGATACTCAAGTGTGACTCTTTCATGAGACCTCCCACTGGTGTTGAATTGCAGCACAAAGTAGCTGATTTCCTGGCTGAGAACATAGAACTAGGGATAATTCAGATCCTCCACTGTTGCAAAAATCAAGTTCAGCTGTGAATTTCGGCCTGTCTCTATCCGTCTAACACTCATGGCTTGTTAGTAGCTGGAGATCAGGCATCCATTAGGCAGCATGACTGAGGATGACACTGTATTGGTAAAAAAAAATGCAAAATGCTCCAGGATTAGGATGGGCCGATTCACATTTTTCCCCCTGTGGATCACATGATGCAAAAGGAAATGCAAATCAGCCCTGAATTTTGTTCTTAATCTATTATAAATCTATTGTAACCATAGTCAGGTTTCCCAGATTGACTATGACTGACATACTTATAAATGTCAATCATAGTCAATCTGGGAAACCTGACTATGGTTACAATTTCCTGTTTGTTTTGCCCCACAGCTGTGGACGAGGAGCAAGGCCCATCTAGGAAGCAAGGGCTCTAATTAGAACTGCAGGATCTCTCATATCCAGTTTCTTTTCCCTTTTCTCTGCAGATCCTCCATCGTCAAAGCAAGACTCTCAAGTGGATTCAGCTGGCAGTGGCCAACAACTCTAATCGGGATTTGGGGGCTGCCCCAACTCACGTTGGACTGTTGGGAGCAGAGTCTTTATTGCTTGCTCCCGGCTAGCTAGAACAGCTGCCCTAAAGTTCCCTGTAGGGTAGGAATAGCCTGGGCCTGTAGGATGTGTGGCTGGATGCATCCTGTGAGGCTGGTGGGCATGATGGATGGCAAGGAGTAGGTGCCAGGATCTGTTCTGTTCTTCAGTCTTGTGGTTGCCAGGTATGGAGAAACGCTGCCCAATCCGTCAAAGCCGTTCCTTACTGAGAACGGGATGTGTTGGGAAGAGAGAATAGTCCCCCAACTCTTCATGCTGGCTTAGGTGGGAAAGAAGCCTTGGCCTTGAGTAAAAGAAGAAAGTGTGGGTGGCTTAAGAGGCAAATGTTCTCCAGACATCTCCTGGTGCCCTCCCCAACGTTCTCCTGCTCCCATTAAAGCCAAGCCTGGAGACTTCTGGCCTGTGGCAGATGCAGAATATCTTCTTGTTCCTCCTCAAGTTGAGTTCTGCACACGGTTCCTCCTCCGTCATTGCTTTCCTCCTGACAGACTTGGGGAGCGGTTAGCCCCCTCCCTAGTGATTGGATCAGAAAGCTTTTTGGCCAGGGTTCAGATCTAGTTGCAGGCATCTTCCAGGAAGGACCTTTGTGTGAAGTCATCAGCCCTCTTCTTTCCTCCAAGCCCCTTGTCCTCCTAACATAGCTTCAGTCCAGAGTTAGGTCTCCTGGATGTAGATACCCACCCGGGCTCTCCTGACTTCTCTTCAGCCCTTTGCCTTGGGCCTGTGTGGCAGAGGTCCGAAGTAGGAAAACCAACCTCTTTGGACACTGGACCGTTGACTCCTCTCCCTGTATGTCACTGGGTCACAACTCCCAACGTTTTGTACAGGAGTGAAGTCTTTGTCTTGTTGAATTGTCTTATCTTTTTTTTTTTTAAACAGACGCATGGCAGGTTTTGTTCCTGTGAGTGTGTGTGAGTGATATTCCTTCTCTGGCACCCATTCATTGTGGAGAGCCCTGCCAAAGATCAACCTCTAATTTTGAATGAAGACTCTAATTTTTGAAACAAGCAGGGCATCATGGTTATCTGTTGATTTCTCAGTGGCATAGAAGGAGGCATCTTTTTGGGGGGGGGGGCTCTGCAAGAAGTCAAGCCAAAAACAAAACCACTGTCGTTCACCTAGCTGCTTGATGGAGCTGAAGCAAACCAGGCGATTGGCTGTGCTGTCTTGCCTCCTACACAGCCGACAGAATCCGTGTTCACAGACACCTGCAAATGTTTCCTCTCTGGATTGATGAACAGGTGGCTGTGGTTTTATATAAATACAGTACTGGTTGCATCACTGAAACCCAATGCAGAATGGGGCTGCAGGTGACTCATAATGGTAGAAATGTACCAGGAAACCGCTAGGAACTATTTCTGGCTCTCTTCTTGCTCTTTGCTTTTCTACCTCTCCTACACGATAGCTTTCAGGGTTTCCATGTGTGTGTTCTTATATTGAGTATTTCATAGATCTTAAGAGTGCAGGGGTTGAGTTTTGATGGCAGCTCAAGGTGACACAATGTACCTTCTGTGGCTTCCTCAGATTCAGAGAAAGCGAATAAGGCCCCCTGTCTCTCTTCAGGAGAGGAAGAAGTCTAGAGTTAGCACCTTTGTTCAAACCCCCAACCATTCCCCCCCCCTTTTTTTGCATTGTGCTTTGATATCGGGAATTACAGAACAGCGTGTGGGCCCCTCATCACTGTCCCAGTGTTACCTCACCAAAAAAATGTGCGAGAAAGAGAATTCCTCTACAATAAGTGCCCCAGTTCTAGCAGTTGGTAGGGAGGGAAAATTACACATTTGGCCAGGAAGGGTTGGTGTAGTCCATAGCAAATCTAGGTGTGGTGGGAAATGATTCCGAGCCTCTCTGCTGTTGCCTATGTGTGATGTAAAATATCTTCACATTATACAAGGTCCTTATGGTGTTTTGTGAGCCTGTAACTGTAAGTGACGGAGTAAAGCTTCAGATGATTGCTTTGTGAGGGCACACATTTTGGTTTAATGTGGAAAAGGGATAAGGACTGGTATTTCATAATTATTATGAAGAATAACTTCTGGCAATTAAGTTTGAATTTACTTTTTCTGTGTCTTGGAAAGAGACTATAATACTGTACTAAAGTCCCAGTATTATAGAGTATTACGAAAATTTACCTGTATTTCATTTTATACAAAGGCAAATGATTGCTCAATTAAGATAATTCACACTTAATTCCTACTTACAGTCAATCCATGGCAGAGCATGCTGAATGCCTGGGACATGCTCCTGTTTAAGGATGCATGGGACAGCAGCCATGATGGTGTTAATCCAGCTAATACTGAAAGCAATGTTGTACCTAACTTATTCCATAAATTTTGACAGGTTCGACAGCCTGATCTTATCCATCTTTACTCTGAAATAAGTCACATTGATTTAAGTGGCCCTTGCTGCCAGTTTCATATGCATAGGATTTCAACCTAAGTCACAACTAATTTAGGATCTGGTGGTTAATATCTTGGGGACATGGTGGCGCTGTGGGTTAAACCGCAGAAGCCTCTGTGCTGCAAGGTCAGAAGACCATCAGTCATAAGATCAAATCCACACAACAGAGTGAGTCCCAGCTCCTGCCGACATAGCAGTTTGAAAGCATGTAGAAATGCGAGTAGATAAATAGGTACCACCACAGTGGGAAGGTAACGGTGTTCCGTGTCTAGTCGCGCTAGCCACATGACCACGGAAACTGTCTATGGACAAACGCTGGCTCTACGGCTTGGAGACGGGGATGAGCACCGCCCCCTAGAGTCAGACACAACTGGACTAAAATGTCAAGGGGAACCTTTACCTTAGTTGATATCTCAGCCAGTATAACAAATTCAAAGAGCATATGGATAACTTATATACTATCTGAATTTGCTATGGAGTGGAACACTAGGGTGCCCATGTAGGATTTGTGTAACTTGCCATGGTTAATAGCAGTAGACTGATGGGCCTGCGGGCAGAACCTCTGAGTTGGATCTGTGTTGTAGACTGGACTGAGCAATACAGGGTGTCTGCAAACAGTGGAGCTCTCTGCACACACAGAAAGATTTACAGAGCAGTCCTAAATCCTTTGCACAGCTGTTGAATCTGTTCTTAATTTTTATACAGAAATAGTAATTTCTACTATAGATGATTAGTAGAAGTTTAATAAACGTGCTGTGTAATATACCTCACCATAGCTGGAGATTTGGGGCAGGTGACAGCTGCTTCTCAGGCTGCTGTCCAAGTGCTGACCGTGGAGTTGCAACTTCAGGGTATCTCCCTGTTCTCCCTCCTTTATCTGTTAACGGAGAGTGGATTCAATAGCGGGCTTTTCTTTATAAAGCAAGACAGACTTTTATCTTGAAAGGAGACGTAGAGAATGCAGAAAGTGTGAATATCAGGGTAAAGAAAATTGAAGCTTTGTTGCTGCTCTCGAAGGCACAAAATATGCAGTATGTAGTGCTACGTATTAATCGTTCATGGCATGCAGTTGTGGACTTTAAAACAGGCTATTGTTTTTTAAAAAAGAAAAGCATGTCAATTTGTCACGGAGTGCTAAAAATGTCCTGAACTGAGGGGGTGGCCTGCAAATAAGTATTAAGTCAACAGAACAAGGACCAAGAAATAAAGCATACTTTGGTCATACAAACAGGAAATGAAATGTGTCAGTTGGAACTGCTTATCATTTAGATGGGAAAAGAAGTACAGGAATTAGAAGAACCTTGTGACTGAAAAATATTAGTGATAATATGGATACGACCCCAGCACCATTGACTGGATCTGCCCCTCCATGTAGGCATCCTTCAGTCTCAAGAGACTATGGTAATGTGCTCTGTATGGAGGTCTTGGAACAGTGTCTAGTGAGGCTGAGAAGGCCGATTCGAGAGTGACAATCTCTTCCACATTGAAGACAAATTCAATCTGTCCCCTGTCCAGCTCCCTGGTTTTGCTTGTTTCGGGACTGCCTCTTTGCCTCAGCCTGCTGTACAAGTGTCTCTTCAAATTGGGAGAGGCCATGATGCACCACCTGCCTCCAGGCTGGATGCTCAGACGTCAAGGTTTCCCATCTGTTGAGGTCCATTCCTAAGGCCTTCACATCCCGCTTGCAGATATCCTTGTATTGCAGCTGTGGTCTCCCTCTGGGGTGGCTTCCCTTCACTAATTCTCCATACAGGAGATCTTTTGGAATCCGACCATCAGTCATTCTCACGACATGCCGAAGTCAACGTAGATGGTGCTGTTTCAATAATGTATACATGCTGAAAATTCCAGCTCGTTCTAGGACTACTCTATTTGGAACTTTGTCCTGCCAGGTGATACCAAAAATGTGTCGGAGACAACGCATATGGAAGGTGTTCAGCTTCCTCTCCTGCCGTGCATAGAGAGTCCAGGACTCGCTGCAGACCTGGATTTTGGTGTTTGCCGTCAACTTCTTATTAAGCCATACCCTATTGGTGAGTCTTGAGAACATGGTAGCTGCTTTCCCAATGCGTTTATCCAGCTTGACATCTAGGGAGAGAGTGTCAGAGATTGTTGAGCCAAGGTACAAAAATTCATGAACAACCTCCAATTCTTGCATGGAGATAGTAATAGAGGGAGGTGAGTCCACGCCCTGGCCCATGACTTGTGTTTTCTTCAGGCTGATAGTTAGTCCAAAGTCTTGGCAGGCCTTGCTAAAACGATTCATGAGTTGTTGGAGGTCTTCAGCAGAGTAGGCAAGAATGGCTGCATCATCGGCAAAGAGGAAGTCACGCATGCATTTCAGTTGGACTTTGGTCTTTGCTCTCAATCTAGAGAGATTAAAGAGCTTTCCATCTGATCTAGTCTGGAGATAGACACCTTCTGTTGCAGTTCCAAAGACCTGCTTCTGCATGACAGCAAAAAAGATCCCAAACAGGGTCGGCACGAGGACACAGCCCTGTTTCACTCCGCTTCAGATGTCAAAGGGATCTGATGTTGAGCCATCAAAAACTACAGTGCCCTTCATTCCCTCATGAAAGAATCTGATGATGTTAAGGAGTTGAGGTGGACATCCAATCTTGGGAAGTATTTTAAAAAGGCCGTCCTTGCTAACCAAGTCGAAGGCCTTTGTGAGAGCTATGAAGGCCACAAAGAGTGGCTGTTGTTGTTCCCTGCATTTCTCCTGCAACTGTCTGAGGGAAAATACCATGTCAGTGGTGGATCTATTAGCTCGAAATCCACACTATGATTCTGGATAGACTCTGTCCGCAAGCATGTGGAGTCTCTTCAGCACAACACGGGCCAGCAGCTTCCCTACAATGCTGAGAAGAGAGATACCACGGTAGTTATTGCAGTCGCCCCTGTCGCCTTTGTTCTTATACAATGTGACCATGTTTGCATCCTTCATGTCCTGTGGTACTCCACCTTCTCTCCAGCAAAGACAAAAAGAATTCATACAGCTCGGTGGTGATGATCTCTTTACATCACTTCAAAACTTCAACGGGGATGTTATCCTTTCCAGGTGCCTTGCCAGAGGCAAGGGAATCCAAGGCTGCTTTTATTTCTGCTGAAGTTGGTTCACTGTCCAGCTCTTCCAAGACAGGCAGGCACTCGATGTTATTTAATGCCTCTTAAGTTACTGCATTCTCTCTAGAATATAGCTCAGAGTAGTGCTGCACCCAGCGTTCCATCTGCTGTGCTCGGTCCTGGATGATCACGCCTGTAGCAGACTTGAAGGGAGCAGATTTCTCCTGTATTGGACCTAAAGCCTGCTTGATACCGTCATACATTCCCTTGATGTTACCTGTGTCTTCTGCTATCTGTATCTGAGAGCAGAGCTGAAGCTAATAATCATTGGAACATCTCCTGGCAATCTGTTGGACTTTGCTACGAGCAGCTCGAAGAGTCTGCAAGTTGTACTCACTGGGACAGGCTTTGTATGCTGCTAGAGCTCTCCTCTTATCCTCGATGGCTGGAATCAACTCCTCCGAATGGGCTTCGAACCAGTTGCCCGTCTTTTTGGTCTTCTTGCCAAATGTGGACAAGGCAGTGTTATAAACAGTATTCTTGAAATGTTCCCATTGTTCAGGTGCATTTGCATCAGCCGGGCCTGGAAGGGTTTCCTGAAGTGCTTGGGCAAATTCCTCCACTTTTCTTTGATTGCGAATCTTGTTGATATCAATACGCGGTCTTCCTTCCTTTTCAGTGTGATACAATCTCTTTGTTCACAGTTTTAGTCTGCTACACACCAGGGAGTGATCAGTATCACAATCAGCACTCTGGTAACTGTGTGTGATCGTAATACTAGGAAGGCTAGAACGTCTAGTGAAGATCAAATCAAGCTGATGCCAATGCTTGGATCTTGGTTGTCTCCAGGAAACTCTGTGTTGAGGCTTTGTAGTAAAGAACGTGTTGGTGACACAAAGACCATAATAACAGCAAAACTCCAACAAGCGTTGGCCATTTTCATTCATCTTCCCAATGGAAAAATGGCCTAGACAGGTGGGCCAAGAGTTGTGATCAGCACCAACTCTAGCTTTAAAGTCTCCAATAATGAACAGCGGCTCTCTCTCAGGGACTTTTTTGATAGTCAGCCGCCAAGTCGTCGTAGAATTTGTCTTTGACTTCTGTTGTGGATGACAGTGTTGGTGCATATGCACTGATGAGGGTGACCAGTCCCGCTGATGAGCGGAGCTGCAGAGACAGGATTCTTTCACTCCCCACAGTAGGTGGAACAATGGATCTCAGCAGAGTACTGTATTTCTGACCGGAAAGCCAACACCATATTCCCTGGTCTCATTCAATGGTTTTCCCTGCCAGAAGAATGAGAAGTTTTTTTCTTTGACAGATCCCAAGTCTGGCAATCTCGTCTCTTGCAGGGCAACAATGTCCATCCGGAGTCTACTCAGTTCAATGTCGATGACAGCTGTCTTGCACACATTGTGTATTTCCTGCAGGTTGTCAGAAAAGCCAGGGGTCATTGTCCGTACATTCCAGGTACCCAACTTTAGGGCAGATGTTTTCTTCTGATTGTTGTGTAGTGCAGGGTTATTCATCTGCTTGTCGGCTCTCCCACCATCAGAAGTAACTCCTGGCATCATGCTCTACGCCAATCGAGCAAGACTTATAACCACTAACTGCTAGTTCCTGTGTTATTTTGACACTGTATGCAAAGCTGGAGTGTCCTCTCCAGAGCACAAAGCCTGGGTAGAATAATATGGAGGATAGGCTGTTACCCAAGCAGCAAATCCCCCCCTCTCCACGACACTGAAATAGTCCAATGGAAAGGCAAGAGTCAATGCAACTGGTTCCAGCCACGTCGCAGGAGTTGCCAGAACGACACGAACTGTCTATGGGACTCCGGCTCCGGATTTTGCCTCGAGGTTATCTCCTGAAGCCTTTTCCATCAGTGGATATAGCCACAAGGCAGTGGAGGTTTGAAATCGGAGTTTTCCTTCTTCTAGATGGGCTGCCTTCCATGGCTGACGAGCCCCACCTACCCGCCCTGCTCCCTAATAGTGCAGAAGTATGATCCTACTCCTCAAGCATTCTTGCCCGCAGGTGTATGAAATGTTATTTGGCTATCCTATTTAGCAGATTAGAGTCAAAAATAGAACCAGAGAATTTCGCGCGCCATGAGGCGCACACTTCTGCTGGCACTAATTTAAAGCCAAAGCCCCACTCTCTCAGACCATGCGGTCAGGGAGTACAAAGGTCAGCCTACCAGAAGAGATCTCACAAATTAAAATGTCCCCCAAGCACAGCTCCCTCCTGCCTCTGCTTCCTTTTCAGCCCCTAGCTAAAGTCAAAACAACCACAATGATCTCAAACTTAAGATAGAAGAGCACTGAAGTAGCAGCAGGTGAGAAAAGAGTTGACATTTCAGGCCTTCATCCAGCAAGTATCATAATTTCACTAACCTCACAACCAACAAGTGAACTATGGTATAATGATAGCCCATCTCAGAGTGTACATAATTGTGCTGGTAGGAAAAAAACACATACGTCCACAAAGAGCAATTGAGGCTGCAGTCTGATTAGCCTGAAAGTAAGGAGAAGATGATCCCTAGGGTATGGATGGCCAAATGGAGGTACACTTCCAACCAGAGCGCTGTTGAAGCCCACTTGCCTACAGAAAACATGGGCCTCCCATTCTAAACAGAAGGAAATGGCTATAGTGCACAGGTCACATGATCAGAAGGGACACCGTAACTCTTTCTAGAGAGCATGTTTAAAGGAATCTAGTAAGAGGAACAGAAATAATCCCAAGCTGTGTCAGTCTTTGAGTATCAGGGTTAGTTACATGAAAATAGAGCAATCAGCCCTTCCTTCGAGGTGTTCTCCCTGCTGTGCTTGTCAGCTTTTTTAAATCACCTGCCACCCGTATCTGTGCATGAGTATAAATGTGTGTATCCACAGTGAACCCTGGCCTACTCATTCAGTTCAATTTGAACCAAGACAAAGTTGATTTCAACTTTAATTTACTGGTTGGATGTGGAGGAAGAATACAGGCAGTGCCTTCAGCATTTCCCTCCCATAAAAAGGATGTGCGCACACACACCACACAAGAAATTAGGAGGAAAAACATTATTTGGGGGCTATGAGTTGCTGATAGATTTGAGACCTGATCATTTTCCCTCCAGGATTTAAATGCTACACATTCTTCCTTCATTCAGCCAAAAAGATCCATCCAGTGTAGCATTGTGTTGCCTACAATGGCCTGGGAGAAGTTCTCAAACAGGGAATTTTGGCAGTTCTTTCTGTGGATTGTTTCCCCGTGTGGTTTGTCCAGAGAGTGGTGTAGCTAATGAATGGAAAGTTCCAGTTTGCCAGTGTGGCCATCAAACACCAATGTATCTGTGAATATATTCACTCTTGAGACCATCATCAAAAACTGGTGGTGAATCCCATATAAGTATCAAGTGTAAAGGAGACTTGTTCAGTCCTGGTTGCTGAAGGCGAACTCTGGGGCCTTCAAGTGAATTTCTAGGACAATTTCCCTGTCTCTTGTGTTGAAGTGGATGGTCTGAGGTTCTTTGGTCCTAGGGTAGCTTAAATATCTCTTCTCCGTGGCCTTCTTGGTATTTACAGCTAGCACATGATGCTGACACCTTGGGGAAATGAGAGAGGGAAGAAGACATGCATCTTTCTCAAGGCTGAGGATTATTTTACAAACAGGTTATGGGGTCCTCACCATCTTTGTTTCTTGGCCAGCTGAAAAGATCCTAACACTTCCCCCTTCCTTGAAGAAGACCACCTTAGCTCCTCATCTGACACCTTGCACTGCAAACTTACACAAGCCTACTTGGAAGGAAGCCTGCCTAAATTCAGTGGGGCTTAGTCCCTGTCAGGGGCATGGCAGACTGCAGGGTGGGTTGCTCTTTTTCTGTGCCCTTCTTCCCGGCCAGCCCCCGCCCCCCGCTCCTCTACGACGTCCATGCTGAGACGAGACAACCACCGTATATTTCAGGGGTGGCTGCTTGTCCCCTTTGTTTACAGTGAACTTGGGATCCTTGCCCTTTCAGGTCCTCCTCCTGCCCTGCCAACTCTCATCCTGCTACCGCTTCAGCACCCGTCCAGCCCCTCCCTGGTCCTTCCACGGAACCCCTTGCCGGGGGAGGGGGCAGAGTCCGCTCCCAGCCCGCCTCATCCACCCAACCCGACGGAAATCAAAACACGTGTTTATGATCGTCAGGAGCGTTGGGAGCGAGCGAGGATGCGTTGCACCGCCTCCTCCTCGTCAAGGGCACTCTGCCTTTAAAGGGCTGATGCTCCGCACCGCCTGAAGCCCCCCAAGCGCTTCCCCCCCCCGGCACCCACAGGTTCAGGGCGTGGCTGTCCCCGGAGTGACACCGGCGGGGGTGGTGGCGTCAGGAGGGGGACCGGCCCGGAGCCTGCGGGGAATCCGGCCCTGGAGAAGCAGCTCCGATCCGGACTCGGAATCGTGACGGGGGCGGCCGGGCGGGGGGGAGAGGAGGCAAGGCCGACCGGGGGCTGGCACAGCGAGGCGCCTCCTCCTCCCCGGTCCCTCGCCTCTCGCCGCCGGCTCCGGCTCCGGCTCGGCTTGCGTGCGCCGCGCCTTGACCGGGGAGGATGCGCCTCCTTCCGCGCGCTGCCGCTGCCCCGCTTCGTCTGGTGCCCGGGGAGCGCGGCGATTAGCCAGATGGGGACCGGCCTGGCCGGCTGACGGAGCAGGGGAGGAGGAGGAGGAGGAGGAAGAGCAGGCGCTTTTGTTGCCGCTGCAACCGCTGGATCGCTTGCTGCAAGGAGAGTCGGGGCGGCCGGAGGAAGGAGGCGCCAGGTGGAGGTAAGCGGAGGCAGGCGGAGGGGGGAGCAGCGAGCGCCCCAGTGTGTGTGGGGGGGAAACGGGAGAGATGAGGGTTCAGAAGCGGGCCGAAGGAATATCCGGGAGCGGGGTGGGGAGGAAGGCAAGGCCGGCTGGAGCGGGAGGGGGAAGGGATGGAGAGAGGATGATGGCGCGGAGGAGGGATGGCCGGTCCTGGCGATGAGGCGGCGGAAGGATGCTTTCTCTCGCTTGCTCTCCCTTCCCCCCCCCCAAGACCTGATGCTCGCTCCGGCCTCCATCCCCTTCTTCCCCGTCGCGGCTCGGTTTGCTGTCTCTCTCCGGCACCCCCCCCCACACACACACACACACTATCACCACCACAAGATCAAGGTGTGACTGTGAGGAAGGAGAAAACATTCGAATGTATTGTGCTCTATAGGCGATGTGATGGAGAGAGCTTGTGGAAGGCGAGGTGATCTCCCCGAGTGGTCAACGGGGCACTTCTTTGTGCGTGCGTGTGTGTGTGTGCTGTGAGGGGGGAGAGCTTGTTCTCTCATTTCCTTCCCCCCCCCCCCCCCAGCAGCAGCCTCTTCTTCTCCTCTAACCTCCTGGAGTGGCTGTAGGGATGGAGGAGAAAAGGCCAAAAAGAACCGAAAGCAAACGCTGGGAGTAGGGGCCATCCCTGATAGATGGGGGTCATCCTTAGCATCCGGAAAAGGTTTCATCTCCAGCAAGTCCCCCACTCCCGTTCTCTCCCCCCCCACACACACACACACTTTGAGCCAGAGATGCTGTGAGGAAGGAAGGAAGGATGCGGCTACTAGAAGGCCCAGATGGCTGTGGCTGCTTTCCTTGTTGCCATGAAGGGGTCCTCCTTAGCTCTTACAGGGCCTTACAGCAACTGCTTGGATGGAAAGGGCAAAGAAGGAGTAAAGAAGGGGGAAGGCAGATGGGCTGTGATTCCCCAGGGCAAGCGGGGGGGGGGGGAAGGGGGGACTATGACCCAGGCATGAGAGGCCTTGGGAGGGAGAGAGGCAGTTTTGATCCTCTCCAGCACTGCTGCACATATAGAAGAGATTATATCAACCTCCTGGTTATTGCATTTGAATGGTTTGCTAGTTTCTCATTATCCTGGATTGCAAAGGATGTGGAATTTGAGCCCCTAATATTAAATGTTTGGGAATGGCAGTGGCTGCTCAAGGAGGTGCATCCTGCAGGTGCTCGGAAACACACCCCAAAATGGTCTCTGGTTTGTTCCTGGCTTGTTCCTCTCATTCCAAAAGAAAGAAAGAAAGAAAGAAAGAAAGAAAGAAAGAAAGAAAGAAAGAAAGAAAGAAAGAAAAATCCTTGGGCATGATCCGTAGTTCATATTATGTCTGAGAGTAACCACCCGCACAGGAGACCTGAATTAGTTTGTTTTTTTAAAGCCTATAATTTTCACTTGCTGGGGGGGCAGGAGGAGACAAAAACTCATTTTCTACTTAACTCTCTTTTTAATCACTTTGAGTATGAGGGCCATTGTAAAATGGTGGTGAGATCAAGCAATTTGCATGAAGTGCTTTCAGAGTATATTCCTAAGAAGTGGAAGTAGGGGTCTCTTGCCTCATCCTTGTTTCCTTTCACACCTCCAATGAAGCAGGGTAAACTGCAGAGGTATGGAAAGAGGTTTAGATGGGGATAGGGGTGCCTTTTAGTGGAGCAAAGTAAAGAGATTTATCCCTTTTTTTTCCCTCCCCCACTGGTCTCTCTTTCTCTCCATCTCCTTGTTTTCATCATTTCATTGTGGAAAGTTTGGCATTTCCCCTCTACACCTATTTACTCCCACTCCCTTTTTTTAAAAGTAAAGCGCACCATGTAAGATGAGATGCTGTGAAGCACAATTCTTGGGTTAGGGTTGCTAAACTATGGAACAGATGATATGTAAATCTCTGTTTTGCCACTTACTCCCTGAGTGACCTTGGGAAAGTCACTTGCGTCTGGTAGGCCTCCAGCTGCTGTTGGCGTCTTGCCATACGAGTGTATGAATGGAGGAGTTGTGTGCTATGTTCATCCAGAAGCATGCAGAGAAGCAGGCAGATATAGGTTAAAAGGTGAGTGGCTCTCCTGCTGCAATGATGCTGGAGGTTCAGCTAATGAGAGTTGGGCCTGGAGGTTTGGAAAGACTTAGCAGGACTAGAATGTGCTGCTCCTCACATTAAAAAAAGAGGTCTTTTTCTAGAGATAACCCAAAAGGAAACCTAGCTTCAAAGAAAGGGAGACAAGGAAACCGTGAGCAGTTCGTTTTATCATCCAATGACAGGCACTATACTTCTTTCTCCCCCCCCCCCCATCTTGATGCAAAAAGATCTAGACCACGTAAATCTCTTCAATGGAATGATGGACAAATATTTTGATGTCCTGGGATAGAGAATAAAGGATAACACAAGAATAGTGCAGTCTCGTGGCACAACCAAAGAAAAATTAACCTCCCTTGGCATTTTGGATCAGACTCGTCAAGGTAGGGCTGGAAAAAAAAACTTTACGAGGAACCCTTGAAAATATTAGAGGTCCATCATAGATTTCTAGGTACCTCAATTAACAACATTTGAAGTTTTTCTATCTATGCATCAAGGCCAGGATCTTCCTTGACTAAGAGCTACCATTTGCTGTGTGTCGTACAATCTGCCTTTAAAGAGTCTACTCAAGAGCTCAGTGGTACAGCGCCTGCAGACGCCCCATATCTCTAGTGAACTGGACCAAGTGGGAGTTAATGAGAGAGATTTGTCTGCTTCAAAACCAGAACTATCACCTGTCAGTGGGCAAATGTTGATGCCACAGTCCAAAAACACCTACCCTGAGGTAAGCCCACTGAGGCTGGCTTCTGAATAGACAGGTATAGGGATTGCTCTGAGACTAAGGCAAGGACAGGTGGTGCCTTTATTAGATCACTAAAAACCATGTGCGTAAGCTAGCTTTTGACCCTGCAAAGGTCTTCATTCATTTTTGGCTGAGAATGCAGAGCTTGAGAACAACCCATTTGAGGTTGAAAGCTAGCTTATTCTTGCTAATTGTAGGGTCAGGGACAGTCTAATAAAAATCCTACTTTTTCATTTTTCCCTTTTCATCACCGATTTTTTTTTTCATGACCAGGTAATCAGGAGAGAATGGAGGACAGATGTAGCAGATCTCGCCAAAGCAGTAGTGGGCAGATTGGCCTAGAATCCAGCAAGTCGAGTCTCTGGGCTGGGGAGTAAAGAAAGTTCATTGGGAGAGATGCTGGCAAGGTGTTCAGAGCTGTAATTATTTCTTGTATTAATCTGACATCTTGAATTTAAATGTTTATTCCAGGACACATTTTGCTCTGCTTGACCTGGGTGCCAATATTGCTAGGTTCACTTCTACACCCGAGGAGACTACCATTTTATTCCCACATCTTTCTACTGCATTAGTACTTCAATTTCTTATTTGTGATGTTTCAGTTCATTTTTGTTTGCTTGCTTCATTTTGTTTTGTCACACTGATGGGTTACGTGTGTAAGTTCTAGCTTTTGATGACATGAGACTCTTTTCTTCAAACCTTCAGAATAGTTGCAGGTTGCTGCAACTTGAGGCATTTGCATTAAAGGAAGCTGTAAATGCCTCATCAGTTAAACTGGTGGGCAAAAAATAGGCTGAATTTCATTTCCTTTGTGGAGAGATGTTTGTGCTCAAACTTGAACAATCCTTCATCAGTTTCTGTGTTTTGGAAATGGTATTAACCTTCACAGAATCTACCTAAACCACAGAATCCTAGGGACTAGAATTCTGTTTGAATGAGAGGGACAGGACTATGTGGGCTTATATTCTCCCTCTCAAACATCTCATGTTCCTCATTTCCTCTTGGAAGCCAATGTTATTGTTATTCTGAATACACTTAACTTGTGTTGTGCTAGCATTGTTGTAGTTACCAGCGGGCCAGAAAACTATACAAACTTGCTCTCTTTTCCCCCCTAGTGACCAATTATGATGTTGCACCATGTAAATATTTCCAATAAACACAGACAAAATAAAAAAAAATACTCCTTTGCAACTTAGAACTGATAAAAGAATATCATAAAACCTGAAAAATCCTATCCAAATGTCTCTAGAAATGGCTTAAAACACGCTTAAATTGCAACATCTGAAAGTAATGAGAACTTTATTTCACCTATCTATCTATCTATCTATCTATCTATCTATCTATCTATCCGTCCGTCCGTCCGTCCGTCCGTCCGTCCGTCCGTCCGTCCGTCCGTCCGTCCGTCCGTCCGTCCGTCCGTCCGTCCGTCCGTCCGTCTGTTTATCTATCTATACCAAGGAAGGGCATTTAATTCTTTCTCTTGGGGCTGAATTTGGAACATGTACACAAATTATGCAGACTATCATCATAGAGAACTGCTATGATAGCTCAGTGGTTGAGGTCTCTGGCTGCAGAGCCAGAGGTTGGGAGTTAAATTCCCCCACTTTACCTCCTTGACGGGGGCTGGATCTGATAATCCATAAGGTCCCTTCCAGCTCTGCAGTTCTAAGATGACAATGAGGATGCATATGTTACAACTGAACAGAATGCCATATCATTCCTTTTGTGTAGTGTTTCTGGTTAAGTTTGACATGAGATGCAAAGCACAAGTCATTTCTGAGCTAGTGGAAATATTTCAGAGACAAGGCTGGTTTGGGAAAGTTGAATAATTCATGTTCCTTCTTGCTTATTAACGTGGTCCCTCCACCACGGGAAAGGTCTCCTGTGTGAGGCTCTATTCAATGAAGGGGAACTGTGTGAGAGTACGCTTGTACATCAGATGTCCTCAGTGACTTTTACTCCATAAAGTGGAAGCTGTTTGTCTATATATCTAAGTGATTTTATCCTGCTGCTTTTCCATACAATGAACAGGGGAATGTATATTACCTTTCCACTTCCCACATTTGAATCTCACAACAGCCCTGTGAGGCAAGTTAGTTTGAGTGATGGTCGTTGGCCCAAGGCCATCCAGGGGGCTTCAAAACTGAAAAAGGATTCAAACCAGATCTACTTAGTTCTCACTGAGGCCCCAGCTATGGCAGTGCACTGCCTCTCTGCCACCCTTGATGGTATCAAAAGCTTCTCCTCTGAGGCAACTCCCTAGGGAGGTAAATATGTCCTTGTTTGCTGGAGGGGGGAGAACCAGGAATTTCCTGGGGCTTTTGATCAGAATTTTTTCTATTATGGAGAAAAGATGTTTTGCTTTTTTTCCCTTCAAAAATGTGCTATTCATGAATTGCCCCAAAATGAGGTGATGGCGCCTATATTTAAAAATGTAACGCCCTAGGTGGATTTGTGCATCTCTCTTAGCAATCCTTTTCTGTGTTCACTTTGTGCCTTTGTGCTTTTTTTTTCTCCCCCAAGAGAAAATGCCCCAGATGCATTTTATCCAGACATGGGACATAAGGAGCGCTCTTTGTGTTGCTCTCAGCTGGAGCAGAGGGATCTTGCAGGACTTTAAAATCCCCCATGGAAGTGTTTCTCTTGTGTTGAGACTGCATAAAATGAGTGAGAAGGAGGAATTTAGCAAGTATTTTGGTATTCCCCCCCCCCTCTCTCTTTCACCTTGCTTGATGATAGGTTCCACTGTGTTAGGTGCCTTCCCACTACCCAAGTTAGAGATTTCCCCAGAGGTTGGTTACAAAGTTTTATCCCAAGTAACATAAAGGCTAGTATCTTGCTTTTAAAAAGGAGAGGTGTGGGGATGGGGAGATAGGATCCTCTTATTGCTGAAGTTAGAATTAAACCTCCTTCTGTTGACACCAGTGTTTAAGGCAGTATGTGTATGTGTGTGTCTTGTTTTTGTCTTGTTTCTGCGGTGCCCCATACTGTAGTGCAATTCTAGCAGCATAATCTAGCCAGCATCTATTCGTACAGCTAAATTCCTTCATCTGTGTATCTTTCCCTGGTTTCTTGATCTCTCTGTAATAATAATAATGTGCCGTCAAGTCCATTCTGACTTACAGGGGTACTTTCCGGGAAGAAAGTACTCAGAAGTTGTTTAACGTTACTTTTGCCTAAGGGCATCCTGTGCAGCTTGCCTAAGGCCACACAGGCTGGCTCTTCTCCCAGAAGGCACACAGGGAAATCAAACTCCCAACCTCTGACTCTGCAACCGGATACATAATTCACTAAGCTATCCAGCCAGCCAATGTATCTGTTGTTGTTGTTTAGTCGTTAAGTCGTGTTCGACTCTTTGTGACCCCATGGACCACAGCACTCCAGGCCCTCCCGTCTTCCACTGCCTGGGTCAAATTCATATTGGTAGCTTCAATGACACTGTCTAGCCGTCTCGTCCTCTATCGTCCCCTTCTCCTCTTGCCTCCACACTTTCCCAACATCACAGTCTTTTCCAGGGAGTCTTCTCTTCTCATCAGATGGCCAAAGTACTGGAGCCTCAGCTTCAGGATCTGTCCTTCCAGTGAGCACTCAGGGTTGATTTCCTTCAGAATGGATAGGTTTGTTCTCCTTGCAGTCCAGGGGATTGTCAAGAGGCTACTCCAGCACCACAATTCAAAAGCATCAATTCTTTGGCGGTCAACCTTCTTTATGGTCCAGCTCTCACTTCCATACATCACTACTGGAAAAACCCATAGCTTTGACTATACGGATCTTTGTTGGCAAGGTGATGTCTCTGCTTTTTAAGATGCTGTCTAGGTTTGTCATTGTTTTCTTCCCAAGAAGCAGGCATCTTTTAATTTTGTGGCTGCTATTACCTTCTGCAGTGATCATGGAGTCCAAGAAAGTAAAATCTGTCACTGCCTTCATATCTTCCCCTTCTATTTGCCAGGAGGTAATGGGACCCGTGGCCATGATCTTAGGTTTTTTTTTTATGTTGAGCTTCAGACTATTTCTTGCGCTCTCCTCTTTCACCTTCATTAAGAGGTTCTTTAATTCCTCCTCACTTTCTGCCATCAGAGTGGTATCATCTGCATATCAGAGGTTGTTGATACTTCTTCCTGCAATCTTAATTCCAGCTTGGGAGTTATCCAGTCCAGCCTTTCGCATGATGTATTCTGCATATAAATTAAATAAGCAGGGAGACAGTATACAGCCTTGTCGTACTCCTTGCCCAATTTTGAACCAATCAGTTGTTCCATATCCAGTTCTATCTGTTGCTTCCTACATTGGGATGTAGACTGATCTTTTCCAGTCCTCTGGCCACTGCTGAGTTTTCCAAACTTGTTGGCATATTGAGTGTATCACTTTAACAGCATCATCTTTTAAGATTTTAAATAGTTCAACTGGAATGCCATCACCTCCACCGGCCTTGTTGCTAGCCAAGCTTTCTAAGGCCCACTTGACTTCACTCTCCAGGTTGTCTGGCTCAAGATCAGCAACCACAGTATCTAGGTCGCCCGGGACATCCAGATCTTTCCGGTATAATTCTTCTGTGTATTCTTGCCACCTCTTCTTGATGTCTTCTGCTTCTGTGAGGTCCCCACCATTTTTGTCCTTTATCATTTTTGTCCTTTACCAATTTTCATGTCCATCTTTGCACAAAATGTTCCTTTAATATCTCCAATTTTCTTGAACAAATCTCTGGTTTTTGCCTTTTTATTTATTTTAGTCATCCTTCAGTCTTGAGAGACTATGGTAACGTGCTCTGTATAGGCTTTCACCCTAAACCCCACACACCCCATGAGGTTAACAGACCGTGGCAAAGTAACACCTTAGTGGCTGGGGACTGCCCAGCTTAAGGCGGGTTGTAGCTACCTAGTGAGGTGCAATGACCTCTTCCACCATCAGAAGTAGACCCTGGTGTCATGCCAATCGAGCAAAGACTTATAACTGGTAACTGCTACTTCCCGTGTTGTTTGGATGCTGTACGCAAAGCTGGAGTGTCTTCTCCACAGAGCGAAGCCTGGGTAGAATAACATGGAGGATAGGCTGTTACCCAAGCAGCAAATCCCCCCTCTCCACATCGCTGAAATAGTCCAATGGAAAGGCAAGAACCAATACAACTGGTTCCAGCGACGTCGCAGGAGTTGCCAGAAAAACACGAACTGTCTCCAGGACTCCGGCTCCGGATTTTGCCTTGAGGTTAACTCCTGAAGCCTTTTCCATCAGTGGATATAGCCACAAGGCAATGGAGGTTTGAAATCGGAGTTTTCCTTCTCCTAGATGGGATGCCTTCCAAGGCTGACAAGCCACACCTACCCAGCCTGCTCCCTAATAGTGCGGAAGTATGGTCAACACCTAAGACTTTCCTGCCCCCCAGGTGTAAGCAATGCTATTTGGCTTTCCTTTCTATTATTTTCCTCTATTTCTTTGCACTGTTCAGTTAAGAAGGCCTCTTGTCTCTCCTTGCTATTCATTGGAAATCTGCATTCATTTTTCTGTACCTTTCCCTATCTCCCTTGCATTTTGTTTCCCTTCTCTTCTCTGCTATTTGTAAGGCCTTGTTGGACAACCACTTTGCTTTCTTGCATTTCCTTTTCTTTGGGATGGTTTTTATTGCTGCCTCCTGTACAAAGTTACGAGCCTCTATCCAAAGTTCTTCAGGCACTCTGTCCACCAAATTGAGTTCCTTAAATCTGTTCTTCACTTCCACTGTGTATTCATAAGGGATTTGGTTTAGATTATGCCTGACTAGCCCAGTGTTTTTTCCTACTCTCTTCAGTCTAACCTTGAATTTTCCTATGAGAAGCTGATGATCAGAGCCACAATCAGCTCCAGGTCTTGTTTTTGCTGACTGTATAGAGCTTCTCCATCTTTGGCTGCAGAGAATATAATCAATCTGATTTCGATATTGCCCATCTGGTGATGTCCATGTGTAGTTGGAAAAGGGTGTTTGTGATGACCAGCTTGTTCTTGTGACAAAACTCTATTAGCCTTTGCCCTGCTTCGTTTTGACCTCCAAGGTCAACCCTTCCCTGTTGTTCCTTTTATCTCTTGACTCCCTACTTTAGCATTCCAATCCCCTATAATGAGAAGAACATCTTTCTTTGGTGCCGGTTCTAGAAGGTGTTGTAAGTCTTCATAGAATTGATCCATTTCAGCCTCTTCAGCATTGGTGGTTGGTGCATAAACTTGGATTACTGTGATGTTGAAAGGTCTGTCCTGGATTTGTATGGAAATCATTCTATCATTTTTGAGATTGTATCCCAGTACAGCTTTTCCCACTCTTTTGTTGACTATGAGGGCTATTCCATTCCTTCTATGGGATTCTTGCCCACAGTAGTAGATCTGATAATCATCTGAATTGAATTCACCCATTCTCGTCCATTTTAGTTCACTGACGCCCACGATGTCAATGTTTATTGCCATCTTCTGTTTGACCACATCCAGCTTACCAAGGTTCATAGATCTTACATTCCTGGTTCCGATACAGTATTTTTCTTTGCAGGATCAAACTTCCCTTTCACTTCCAGGTGCGTCCGCAGCTGAGCGTCCTTTCATCTTTGGCCCAACCACTTCATTAGCTCTGGAGCTACTTGTATTTGTCTTCCACTCTTCCTCAGTAGCATGTTAGATGCCTTCCAACCTGAGGGGCTCATTTTCCAGCGTCATATCTTTTAGTTTTTTGTTTCTGTCCATGTTTTCTTGGCAAAGATACTGGAGTGGCTTGCCAGTTCCTACTCCAGGTGGATCGCGTTTAGTCGGAACTCTCCACTATAACCTGTCCGTCCTGGGTGTCCCTGCACAGCATAGCCCATAGCTTCTCTGAGCTACTCAAGCCCCTTCACCACGACAAGGCAGCAATCAGTGAAGGGGATGTCTCTCGAGGTAATGGTAAACCATCCCTATACCCAGACAGAAGTGTTGCAGTCCAACAGCCTCTGGAGGGTGACATGTTCCCCATTCCTGCTTTAGTGGATAGAGAGAAAGAGAGAGATCTGGTTTTTAATGGAACCAACCAAAATCGCATACAAAGGGAAATGGTTCTTCTCAGAGAGTGGCTGGCAGAACTTGCAGGAGTGCCCATAAGTCCAGGCTATCTGGCCATTGTTTCGGATTGCCACAACAAACGTGAATTGGTAAGCCATCTTGGCTCCCACTTCTGGGGAAAGCAAAGATACAGATAAAATCACATTAATAAATAGCTGTCACCACTTGCCCTATAGAGCAGTTTCATGAAACTACTAGTGTTAATGATCCTTAGCTCCTTGAAAACGACAGAGTTTTGGCTCTTGAAATGGTTTGAATCTTATTTACATTTGTGGTAAAGAGGTATAATTTATGAGTGCATGGCTAAAGTTTTTGTTTGTTTGTTTAAAAATATCCAATCCTGTGGATTACAAGGAGACCTGTGTTCCTGTAATGGCTGATATCCCACTCCATTCTAGCAAAAAAGAGAATGGAGATCACATACCTAATACGTTGCTTCAGAATTAACAATAACAATAAACTGCACAGATGGAAAGGATCTTGTGGATCATTGAGTCCCACCCTGGTCAAAGAGGCACAGTGGGGACTTGAACTCCCAGATAACTAAACTACTGAGCTAAGTTCCCCCCTGAGCTCAGTAGAGCGTGTTTTTACATTAAGCTTTCAATATGCTACAGAGAGCTAGAGTCACAGAAGTGTAGATCTGAGAGCTTGAGAGCCAGTGTGACATAGTGGCTGGAGGGCTGGGCTAGGACATAGAAGGCGTCTGTTCAAATCCCTGATTAGCCATGGAAATTCAGTGGAGTGTCAAGGGTCAACCAACCCTATACAGATTGCCCTAAGTCTGAAGTGACAGCACATGACCAATAGATGTATCCTATAACTCTTTTTCCTGCTTGATCCAGAACTGAATGTAAACATTCTGGCTCCCATCACTTGGCAACAATACCTTCTGGGTTAATTAAAAGCATTCATATGGGTATAGGTTCACACGCATGGTGCTTGCTCTGAAAATAATGTCTTGCTCTTGATGGGATCATCTTGCTCGCAAATTGGTTTGAGCAAGATTGTGGTCGCTCCTGAACAACAAGTGCTTTCTCGATACTTGAGTTTAGCTTTAGGGGTTCGTCCACAATTCCAGCAGTGACAGTGGGTTTCTATAAGGAGAGAGGATCTCCTGACAAGAGGTAGAGTTGACTAGGATTTGTCCTTTTGTCTCTCTTGATCCTGGGAAGCAAGGCCTGAAGTATCTGCACTGTTTGTCTGCCGTTGTAAAGTGTCTCAAACAGTCTATCCAGCTGGTTCTTAAATTTGAGGTATTCTAGGACACTGTTTGACAGATTTTGTGATGGAAACTTAATAAAGCCCCAAATTGGCTCAGTGCGTAAGGAATTCCTGTCTTTCAGCTCTTCTTTGCTACAGTCTCTGAGTCATTTCAGCCAATAGAATTATAGTGTGCAAACGAGGCAGAGGGGAAAAGAAGGGCAATTGGTTAAGTGGTTTCTCACATCGCCATGGTCTTCCTTCAGAGACGTTCGACTCTGCTGGCATCACCCTGGACTTGTGGAGGCCAAGAGCTCCAGTTGTGAGACACTGGTGAAGGGTCAGAGGTCGTGCAACTATCAGCCTATGGCTGACGTGGAACATATTGCTCAGGGACCAAAGTGCAAATATATGTTTCGCTTTTGGCATTATTTGCTCAGGAAATGTAAGGTCATCCTGTACCTGCTCTCCTCAACCACTAGTTTTCATATGGATTGGACAACCCTACTCTTCAGCTCCATTCAGCACGGGTGGTGCTTTTCTGTGGGCAATGAGAGTTCTAATCCGACACCTGTGGTGCGATCCAGATTGGGGAAAGCCAGTTTACATGGAGGACGAAGGCCACTTAACTGTAAATAAGCTACAGTATAACCAAAATATTCAGGAGCACATTTGTCAAATTAAGGTTTTTACTGGAAACATAGTTGTTCACAAGTCAACCTGTAGCTACAGTGCTACTCTAGCTTGTTGGAAGTTACTTGTGAAGATGGTCAGTAAATTGTGTACCCAGCTCACTAGGGTGGGGGTGGGGGGGACCAATGTGTAGCCTGCATAATTAACTTGTAAACTGGCCAGAGAGTGCATGAAGCGCTATGGGGCGATATATAAGCACCACACTTTGCTTTTTTTGCTTTTTTGCTTTTTTTATGTGGATTCATGAATGGTTAAGAGAAATGTAGCAAGGAGGTCAAGGATGCTCAAGGATAAAAAGAATTAGTAGCCTTTCAGGGCAAGTATTGCAAAAAAGGGAGGGATCTTTCCAGCTTTGCTGTGTAGACAATGTAGTGTTTCTTCTTGGTATGAAACCAGGAGTCAGCAGTTAATGTAGATGCAGCACCAAGGTTTCTTATGGAGCCACACATCTTTCTTCCAATGGCCACATGGGCTCCCTTTTCTCTACCTTTCCTAGAAACTAGAATATACACCCATGTCTTTAAACTGAAGGTTGGGTTTAATAAACAACTACAAGGACATTCATCAAGACATCTGTGGCTAGAGTAGACAGGAAGATGTTCAGTGAGCCCTGTGACACAAGAGATTAAACTGCAGTACTGGAGTCAAGCCTCTGCTCACAACCTGAATTCAATCCCAGTGGATTCAGGTAGCCAGCTCAAGATTGACTCAGCCTTCCATCCTTCTGAGGTTGGTGAAATGAGGACCCAGCTTGTTGGGGCACAAAGTGTTCCTTGCATAATGTTGCTGTAAACTACCCAGAGAGTGCTTGAAGCACTATGGGGTGATATATAAGCAGCACGCTTTGCTTAGCCAGCTCAAGGCTTTCGTTCTTTCAAAGTCAGTAAAATGAGGAGCCAGTTCACAGGTCATTGCATGATTATGTTGTAAAGCTTCCCAGAGAGTGCTCTTACACTATGGGGCAGTATATAAATGGAAACAACAACGATCAGCGATCTGGGCCAACTCGTCTAGACAACCATAATTCACTCTGTACAGGGTCTGACTTTGGAAACTACCAATACTGCAAAATGCAGCAGCCAGGTTGTTTAGTGGGTACTTCAGAAACCAAACATTACAGTATTAATTTTGACTCAAACAAACGATACTGATTTTTTTTTTTTAATGAGGCAAATCCAAAGTGCTGGTTTGGATCTTCACTACCCTTAAATGGCTTGGAGCCAGGATATCAGAAGAATGGCCTCCTCCAGTTTGAGCCTGCCTGGAATCTGAGATCTTCATTAGAGGCTTGGCTGTATGTCCAACCACAAACAGAGCCAAGGCATTTTCAGAAGTACAACCTCAGCTTTTGAATATCTCCCCAAAATTCCCCCCATAGACTGTGGGGAAAAGCTGTAAAAACTGGCCAAATAAGTAATTAAAATCCATGCTTAAAAGATGAGCAACAAAACACACCTAAGCTTTCTGCATCAAAACAAAGTACAGTAAGACTCCTTTATCCATGTGATCAGTGTTCGCTGATTTGCTTACCCAGGGTCTGAAAATATTAAAAATATTAAAATATTAATCCTAGAAATGTATACGTATTTCTAAAAGTGAAGTTACCAGAACTGGCCACTAGTAAGAGCCAGAGACCATGCTATGTATAGTGTTCATTATGATCCACTTGAAACCTATCCCCACAGACATGGGGCTCCCATTGTACAGTGTGCATCACATTGTCAAAGTACCTTCAAATTGCAATATAGTACCTGTAAAATAACAAGTACTGTAGATTGAAACCCTTCATTTTACAATGTTGTGCGAAGTGTTAGTAGTAAGTTAGTAGTAATTAGTAATAAGAATGCAAAGCTTCTTTTAGGCTTGTGTTAGATGTCTAGAGTTGTGTATCATAATCAGCTTACCTAGATCCAATGGCAGTCTCTGTTCCCACAATTTATAATTGGTGATTCCTCCCTCCATCTTTTCTTCCCATTTTCTCCCTAGCAGAATAGGAGTATTTTAAAGGTAAAGGTTCCCTTTGACAATTTTTGTCCAGTCGTGTTCGACTCTGGGGGGCAGTGCTCATCCCCGTTTCCAAGCCATAGAGCCAGCGTTTTGTCCAAAGACAATCTTCCGTGGTCACATGGCCAGTGCGACTTAGACACGGAACGCTGTTACCTTCCCACCGAGGTGGCCCCTATTTATCTACTTGCATTTGCATGCTTTCGAACCGCTAGGTTGGCGGGAGCTGGGACAAGCGACGGGCGCTCACTCCGTCGTGTGGATTCGATCTTACGACTGCTGGTTTTCTGACTCTGCAGCACAGGCTTCTGCGGTTTACCCCGCAGCGCCACCACGTCCCAGGAGTATTTTACCCTCTTTTTAAAAAAAATGAAAAGTGAAATGAACATGCACAGGGGCAAACAATTGAAGTCTACCCCCTCCTAGCTGGAATAGAAATGGAAATTCACACAGTTCAGAAGTTACTCATCAGGAAGCGAGAGGAAGCAATAGAATTGAATGGACTTGCAGACAGGAAACCTGAAAATAACTTTTTCAATATCCTGGTAAGTAAATGTTCCAGAAAGAGCTTGACTGAAGGGGAGAGTATTCTGGATAATATATAGCACCGTAACTTTAAAAACTGCTTTGGGGAATTATAACTTCCAGAATTCCTGTGCCTGAAATGATATGACTATGTTGGCCAGGGGTTCTAGAAGTTGTAGTTCAGCTCTGTGTAGCACTTTAGGGAACCTCTTCTAGAATCTGCCTTTCAGTTCCACTTCTGCTTTCTTACTGAAAAGCAATCCCTTGGCATGCTTTTAAGGAGCTTGAGATATCAGAGGCGAGGCTAGATCTGCATATCTGGTGGTCCAGCTTTCTGTTCAGAGAAGAACCTTTAAGTTCATAAAATCATAGAATTATGGAGTTGGAAGGGGCCTAGAAGGCCATCAAGTCCAACCCCCTGCTCAAGGCAGGAATCCAAATCAAAGCAGATCTGACAAGAGGGTTGTCCAATTTTCTCTCAAATGCCTCCAGCGTTGAAGTTGTCTGTGCTAAACCTCTGAGAGGGATATGAGTGCAATAGCAATCTCAGCAACTGATACACAGGAAGGTAGTGTCTTTAATCGGGGAGGAAATATATATCCAACAAGACTGGAAGCAGTCCTAGTGTCTAGTGTTAGTAATGGGCTTGATAAATGCAAACACAGGGAACCTCAACCTAAAGTAAGATCTGCATCACAATAGAGAGGTGCTCCTGGTCATTCAGAATCAGAATCAGGAAATCAATGTTCATGTATCCAGCCAGCCCTCATAAGGCTTAATTATTGTTGTGTGCTGTCAAATCAATTCTGACTTACGACAACCTCTTCCAGGGTTTTCTAAGTAGAGAGTACTGAGACAGGGTTTGTGATTGTCTTCTTCTGGGGTTGCCATGGAATTGTGTAGCTTGCCCAAGGCTACATAGACTTGTTCTTCTCCTCCAAGACGCAGTGGGGAATTGAACTCCCAACCTCAGCCTCTGCAGTCAGATATCAAACTCACTGAGCTGTCCAGCCTATTTGGGGCTACATTTTCCTGCATGAAACTTCTCCAAGTTGAAGACCTTTAAGGGGAAGCCCTTGTCTCAGTTCTGCAGCCCTGATGGACACTTTTGGTGAGAACACGACGCTAGGCATCTCCCTCTTGTCCTTCAGCCACTAAACAAAGTTTCTGTGAAGTTTTGGCTTCTTCTCTGCAGCTGAAACTCAGAGAAAGTCTTTTAAAAAGGGATGGAACACACCTTTTGCCTCTCAAGATGTTTTTGGGATGTATATATACATATTTTAAAATATTATAATTGCTGATTTTATTTTTAAAATGCTACGACTGTTTTTAAATATAATTATGAATTTCACAGTATTTAGTTTACATCCTTTCTCATCATTCCTTTTAATCATCTTGGAAACTGCCTTGCTTCTGTGAAAAAAGTGGAATATGGACTAATGGAATGAATAAGTGCAAGTTAGGTTTTAAAATAAATGGGTAAAGATTACATATTAGAAAATAAATTTAATATTATTAACAGTAAGAAACAAAGTTAACATAATCTTCTTATACAAAATCTTTGTAACTATTTCCCCTATGTATAAACAAAAAGCAGTGAGTTAGTCAATTACATTTTTAAGGACTTTTTTTCTTGCATGTTTTTAAAATACAAAAGAAACAAAAATACTTTATCCTTTCTTAGCATGCTTTGCCAATGTTCTAAAAACCCTCATTTTTGCTAACATATGGCAGCTGCTTAGGTTATTATGCTAAAGTAAGTCACAATTAGGATAGGCCCATTTGAATCAGTGGAACTTACAGAGGAGTTGACTTACCAAATCTCCATTGATTCAATGGGTCCAGTTCTAGTTTGACTTTCTATACTAAGCAACATGATTTTGACTAATATGTAAGTTAATGTTTTATTTTACCTTTAACCCTGCTCTTTATTAGATCAGAAGTATACATAGACCCAGAAAGCGGGGGTGGGAGGGTCCTTTGTATTCATAGTTCTTATGAAGGACTGGATTACTCAGACCTATCATTTACCCTCATTAATTACTTAATTTTCAAAAATATCTTATTTGTTAAGTGACAGGGGGTACCCATGGTCCCACCAACTCTAAATGTCGCTCTTGTTGTTTGTAGCCTTGTTTGGTGGTTGGCCTGTCTCATGGTCTTGTGTTGTGATGGAAGGAGATGGCGCATTGGAAGAGGTGGGGAAGATATATATGTGGCCTCCCAAAGAATGATTGGAGGAGGGAAAAGATCACATGGGCAGCGTGGACGTGCCTAGGACATAAATTTCTATAGGGAAGGGTCTATGCAAATCTACCTTGGTTCATCACAGGGGCGACTGGGATATACTTTTGCTCAAAATTAATATTATTTTGAAAACATGATCAATGGGAAACTAAGTCACTTTCCCCCCTCAGTTTCTGGAGAATTGTGTTATACAGAAGTAGCAGGACTTTAATGCCATGCCTCTGGAGTTACCCTGCATGATGACAAAACAAGTCTGTGATTTTTGTTCAAACTCTGTTAGAAGAAGTTATGTACTGTGTTAGTGAATAAGAGTATGTTGCTCGACTTTCATAAGCAAATGAATTATACTTGTAAAAATTTCCAGTCAGTTGGTATTGTCTAAATCAGTAATTCCCAACCTTTTTCGAGTTGCCAAATAATTAGAATGGCCAAATAATTGCTGACCCCCACCTGTCACATGTGCATAAAAAGGCATTTTTAATGGAGTAACATCATCCCTTTTCAGAAGGTGGAGGCTTCTCCCTCACACACACACACACACTCACACACACAAAGGGCCTGTTTCTCATACATACACACACACGCTAACTTTAATATCTCACTCTGAAAGGCCAAGGAAGAAATTACTGAGCAAGGGCTACAGCACGTATAAGGTGACCCGCGACCCCCAGAAAACACTTTCCGACCCCATTGGGAGTCATGACCCCCAGGTTGGGAACCACTGTTCTAAAGTAAAATGAGAGCGGGTGCAGTTGAAAGGGTGTTGGACAAGGAGACGGGAGACCTGGGTTCCCATCTCTGCTTGACTACGGAAATTAACTGAAGGATGATTATGATGAAACTATGTTTTAATTATCTTACAAACTTTGGAAACCCTGTTAGGTTCATCGTAAGTTGAACGTGACTCGACAACACACAAAAACAACAACAAATTACCTCAGAACACTAGAACTAAATACAATTGTGAAATGAAGGCAGAAGGCTGTTTACTTTTACAAGGCTTTGGTATATAATTTCTAAAGTTTTAAACTCAAAACTTTCTGTTAATATTGCTTTTTCAAGTTTTATGTTCATAACATTGCATTTCAAGGGCCTTTTTTTGTTTGTTTTTGGTCTGAAATTAACAAGTTAACATTGTTGCAGTAATTTTTAACACAACCTCTCCAAGCTCTGGTTACCTTCATGAGTAGTGTTTGAAAGGCACAGCTTGTAGTACTGAAGGACAGAACGCATCTCAAAAGATTACCAAGCCACCACATGGCCTTGGGGACCGCCTGGTGGCGCGTACAAAGGTGCATTCAGGCACCAGCACCCTTCATGGCACTGTCTTGGTATCCATCCAGAGCCCTGAGAGCCACAGCCCTGGCAAGTATGTGTGTGAAAAAGCTAGATAACTGGGTGTGTCTCACAGTTGCCACCTTTGCCACAACCACCAATAACCACCATCAATGGTGCTGAATCAAAAAGAGAGGCACTGGCCCGACAGTGACTTCTCCATGGTGCAGATGGGTCTCCAGCACCTCCTGTTCTTTCCCTGTGGGCCATGCAGGAGAGGGAGGCGGCCCTTTTTTCGTCCTAAACCCGCCCAACACAGTAAGGAAGCTTGGAAAAACTGCTACAGAGTAACAGGAGCTCTATGGAGGTGAGAGGCCTCCATAACACCCTGCTCATCCACCAGAGGCCACCACCTCACTTCGCCTAAGGGCAGAGCCGGTCATGCCGGTATCTGAATTCTCGACGGCTTTGCTGGGAATTCTGGAACTTCACGAGAGGCAGGTATACCAAAAATGTGCACACGATTCCTTTTGGGGAGGCGGCTTTTGCTCTGTTTCTGTTGATGATGTGATTTGTCTGGACAGTCTGTCCAAGACAAAGCGCTGGGGGAAGGGGGCTGTCGGAAGAGGTAACCACCTTCCCTCCTCCAGCTGGCACGAAAGCAGGCAGCTGGTCGCTGCAGGGTCCTTCCTGTACCTCCTGTTTTGGCTAATTAGGCCTCCGGCAGAGGAGAGGCAGCAAAGAGGCCTGGGCTTCTCTCATGCCCCCCCCCGCCATAGACGGATGGCTCTGAGAAGCCGTTGGCAGGAGAAATTCTTCCAATGGTGGGAAAGCCTGTTGTTGTGGGGTGGCCAAACACAAAGATGGCTCTATCGCTCCTCACGCCACGCTCCCCAAAACCCATTAGCCCTCCCTTCCGTCAATATCAGCTGGCGAGGGCTGCAGAAGAGGTTGAGCCTACTCTCTCTGTGTGGGAAGAAAGAGTCAAAATTCTGCATTAACAAAAGCCAAATCTTTACAACCGTGCATGATGTGCAGATTAAAGACTACGCCAACCCAAGGTATTTTGGCACCAGAGGAGGAAAAACCCCATGGCTTATCCTGCTGTCATTGCCTCACTCCCCCACATCAACATACACAGCTAGAACTTGGTGTTCAGCTGGATATTGAGAAATCTCACAGTCAAATTCTAAAGGCTTGTGATGGCTAAATTTAAAGGCCCTTTGCCCAATTAATTATCTGCCTTTCAGTAGATAAGTAATGATAGCTCAGGTAACATACAAATTTACGCACTTGTGCACTTGTTTTTGTTTGTTTTTTGAGGTGTGCAAGATATTTAACAGCTTAATAAACAACACAAATGGATTGTGTACAGCTAAGAGGGAACACTATCTTTAGCATTTTATTTTATTTTTCATTCCTTGTTCCAGTGACATGGAACAAAATTTTGATGTGTGCCTTTATCTTTTTGTTCTTGCAAATTAGGAGTAGCCCTGTGGCAGAGTCATCAACTCATGTTTAAGTTGATTATTCTATTGATTCATAGTTGCAGAAGTGGGAAACCAAATTAATTTACAATCAGTTTGTCACCTTTTAGCAGGAAGCTATGACTGCCACCTGAGACAGGTGCCTCTTTCTCCTTGACGTAGGCTTGTCTTTTGAAATCTTTTCTTGTTTTCTGCTTTGCTTATAAAACTATAAGGACCCTGTGCATTGTACATACTATCCATGCATTATAGTGCCTTATAAATAATGCTTTCTTTCTTTCTTTCTTTCTTTCTTTCTTTCTTTCTTTCTTTCTTTCTTTCTTTCTTTCTTTCTTTCTTTCTTTCTTTCTTTCTTTCTTTCTTTCTGTCTACCAGAACATTGCAGAATTTTAAAATTATGGATGCATATGAAATATAGGTAAAATTAAAAGTGAATTAAAATATTAATTACACTATTTCTGACCAGAAGCAGGATCCTTTAATAGCATTATCTGAGCAATTTGCTAGATCTGCTTTTGTATACATGGTGGGACATAAATTGCATACACGTAAGTGCTGCATTGATTGAATTTCTCTACATTCACAGAAAAATTGTCCTGTATCCAAGTACCCCATTTTACTTGATTATTCTTTGATCTTGTATTAAGTGACTTCCAGATGGTCCAATTCGGCAAGGTGTGTTGCTTCTGTTCTCCATAGATTTAGATTAGCCTATTCTGGTTTGATATTTCGAGCTAGAAATGTGTGCAGAAAACTTTTCCTCAATTTTAGCCATCATCTAGGGTGTCCATGAAGTCATGAAGTGGATGGGTTTATTTATTTATTTACTGACCCATTAGTGCACAGCACTATTCTGGGCAGTCAACAGGGTTTGAAGTTGTATTACTTATTTCATTTGTTATTTGCTAGCATCTCTTGATGTACTTTTGGAAGGGCAATGCTAGCCAAAATAATAGACTTTTTCAATGGGCTTAGGTTTCAGGCAGCCAATAATAATCCTGCATGGTTCATTAAGAATTACTGTATATCCACTTGTTTGATATGTTCTGATTTATACCATACAGCACTAGCATAGAGACAAAGCTGTTCTTCTTGCTTGTGGATGTGTACCCCGTCTGACCTAGCAAGTTTCCTAAATATGTTACTTCTGGTGGGAACTTTCTGTTTAGCATTTAGACAATTATTGTAGGTCAGGGTTCAATTCAGAGTGGCTCTCAAATACTCTAGGGTAGGGCAATTTCCAAAAATCTTGCCTTCACAAGAACTAACTTGGAGCTTGCTCTTTTCTTCTTTGTTCTTTAAGTGGAAGACACGGACCTGCATTTTAAAAGAGTTTAGTTTTAGTTTGTTGTTTTTATAATATAAGGAAAGATCTAATGCAGAGGTTCGCTGGTGCTTGATGGCCTCAAAGACTTTGTACTGGACTATCAAGGCAAGATCATCAGCATAGATGAAACTCCTGGAGTATGGGAATGTTAGTTGTTCATATTTGGCTGAACGCCTCCTCCCACCAAGGTCTACCCGGATCACCCACGCGAGTCAGGAGGTGAGGCTGAGGAGCCTGACGCCGAGAGAGGCCTGGAAGGAGAAGACACAAAACCGGGCCTTCTCGGCGGTGGCTCCTCGCCTCTGGAACAATCTCCCTCCGGCGATTCGCGTAGCCCCCATGCTGGGCACCTTTAAAACCCAATTAAAAACATGGCTGTTTATTCAGGCCTTCCCTCCAGCCAACTCTTGATTTTTTTCTTACTTTTCCTTTTTATCTTTACTGCTGTTCTTGTTTGATTATTATGTATTTGTCTATGTTTTATTATTTGATTTTATATTTGGAAGCCGCCTAGAGTGGTCTGGTGGGCCAGATAGGCGGGGTATAAATAAATAAATAAATAAATAAATAAATAAATAAATAAATAAATAAATAAATAAATAAATAAATAAATAAATAAATAAATAAATGTTGTGTAAGTGTTAAAAAGTAATTATAATGAATGGTAGAGGAATGAGAACTGTCCCACATTTTCTGCTTTTTACCACAAATTGCTTTCTTCAAGCCTCAGTATGCTCCTCCCTCATAACTAGTAAGAGTCTGTGCTTTCCAAGTTTTAGGCTAGAATTCCTGGAATTCTCCAATAATTTTGGGAACCACAGTCTCCAAATTGACATCAAGATTTGCCCCTGCCCCATCGCACTCCTGCACAGAAAGGCTTTGGAGTGCTCTGTTTGCACCAGTGGGCTTCTCCAGCTGTCCTGTTTCCTGGTGTTGATATTTTTTTTTTTTTTAAAGAGGAAACAGAAGAGCATAGCCTACAAAGTCCAAAGAACCCATGAGTACCTTATATTTAGATGTGGAAAGCATGGACCTGAATCGGCACTTTGCCCATGGATTTCACTCATGGGTCACTTTATCTGCTGTTCCTCAGCCGAAAGTATCTGCCCTGTTTGTCTATCAAGCAGAGGAGTCGTGGCATTTGCTGTTTACACAGAAAGCCTCATATGGGGAATGGAAGCAAAAGGGTCCCCATGCCTCACAGTGTGCCATTGTTTTAAGTAGTTTACCCCCCAGGCCAAGTCTGCCACCAGAAATGAATGGGAGTCAGAGGTATTTCCTCATCTCTGGATTGTCATAAGATCTGATTAAGTGTGTTTCACTCAGATTGTGGGCCCATTTACCCGTATTCCCCTCATGGCCACTTTCATAGTTAGCTGGCCTAGAAGCAGTTCTACCTTCTTGCATGGTCCACCTCTGTGATATCACAAGGACAACTTTCCTTGCTCATCTTGGTCTCAGCTTTTGGCCTTGAAATCTCAATCATGTGATGTTGCTGACTGGGCAACCCTGTTTCTCCCAATTCTGCTCTTTTTCATCATATTTGGTTGTAGTTTGCTGTTTGTTTCAGGACAGAAAGATAGTGTCTTTTGACTAGTACCACCACCACCACTTCCCGCCAACCTAGCGGTTCGAAAGCATGCAAATGCGAGTAGATAAATAGGTACCATCTCGGTGGGAAGGTAAACAGTGTTCCGTGTCTAAATCACACTGGCCATGTGACCACGGAAAGATTGTCTTCGGACAAACGCTGGCTCTATGGCTTGAAGAGCGGGATGAGCGCTGCCCCCTAGAGTCGGACACGACTGGACAAAAATTGTCAAGGGGAACCTTTACCTTTTTACCACCACCACTACTACTACCACCCTTTGTCTGCACATAGCTGCCTGTCAGGTTTGTTTTAATCAGTGTAGCATTAGGGTTAGATTTTTTTAAAAGCTCTTGACCAAGATATGCAGCTAGGACTTTGCTTAGTGTCTCTAGAGAGGTGGTCTTGTGGTAGCTTTTAGCCAGAGACTTTTCTGTTATGGCCCTAAGATGCTGGTGTGAATGAACTTCCTGAGGAGTCCTCATTACAGAGAGAGCAAACTCCCGTACAGAGGCTCTTGAAGGTATCTACGTACTGAGAGCATTTTGTGAGTCAGTCTATGCTGTCATCTTTCTTTTTACTTGTGTTTGATGGTATGTTATGGTGGCAGCTGAGTGGGAATAATAAAAAAATTATGACTGTTCAAATCTAATCATGTTAGAGGTTTTATGGATTAAATTTTAACGTCTGCTGTAGTTTTTGTGTGTGTGTGTGCTTTGGTAAAAATGCTGTCAAATATATTAATGTCTGCAAGATTTAAAAGTTTCCAGCTGTCCTCTCTCTCTCTGTGGCCTGCATGTTCGCTGTAGGAATAAGCAGACTTCTGTTTTAAAGGTCTGTTTTGTTTTTACTGCACCCAGGTAAGAAAAGTATTGGTGTAAGGGGTTAAGTACAATCTGGTAATGTCAGTGAATACTCATTCACTTCTGGTATCAAAGTAGGGTGGCCATATGTCCTTTAGGGAAGACAATCTTCTATTTGAAGATCCGTCCTCCATTTTGATGGACATGTAAGTGGCCATCCTACCTGCCAGTAAGTTTCCCTAGCTGAGCAAGGAAAGTAGGGGCTTAGGTAAATGTATCTAATCAGCCCTTTCTCATTTTTAAGTAAAATGGTAGAAGGGAGGATGGTCATTTAGTAATAAAGGACACAAATCACACACTGACACTGATATAACTCCTGATGAATGGCAGGGAAGATATGGCTTATCATGTCAGTTGTGTGTGAACTTCAAACGAGAGGTCAGTCCCACAGATAGACATTCTGAAAGCACCGTGAAGTAACTGATTGTTGCCTAGCTAGATACAGTATTTCAACAAAAGTACAGTGACCTCAATTTTCTCTCTCTTTCTATTTATATATGTTCATTTTCAGTAAGCTGCAGAAAATACAAGGCACAGGTCATTTCAGAGAATTATTAAATACTGGCCAAAATTATGTTGCTTGGCCTGGTAAATGGGACCAGAGTAGGCCCACTGAGCCAATGAGAATTTGGTGAGTCAACTTCTCCATGCATTCCACTGATTCAAATGGGCCTACTCTAACTGCAACTTATTTCATCATAGCCCGTTGTAGCTAGAGTAGGTCCATCTGATTCAGTAGAACTTATGGAGGAGTTATAATAGTAATAATCTTGGAATTGAAGAGCTGGAAAAAGGACCCTATGGATCATGGAGTCCAGCCCCTGTCAAGAAGGTGCCATGGGCAATCAAACTCCCAACCTCTGGCTCCACAGCTGGATGTCTAGACCACTGAGCTATCCCAGAGTTGACTCGTTAAATTCTCATTGATTCAATGGACCTAAACTAGTGAGATTTACTGTGCTAAGCAACAGAATCCTGGCTAGTTGGTCCCTTTTAATTATATCCCATCTTTAGCCCAATGCTGCAACTAGTGCAAGATGGTAAGATGTAGTGCATTTCTATTTAAATTAATATAATGATGTCTAATTGTGGTGATATTTGCATACATTAGTTTAAACTAACATATGCATATTTAATCCAAAAATGTCTGACTTTTCTTGTGAAGCATGCCCTCCTTTTTGGTGTTCTCTGTCCTCCGTGTCCTCCTTTTTGGTGATGGAGCAGTGACCACCCTATTTTTGAACACAGGTGAAGAAAAAATAGTTAAACGCAATGGACGTGGCAGTATAAGGGTAGAGGAAGGTTGATTTTATTCCCTTCCTTGGGAATTTCTTTTAATTTAGTTATAACGGTCAACTCCTTCTCAATCTTGCTATATAACTGGTGCTGCTGATGGTATTACCCCAGGTCACCTTTAGAGCTCATCCCAAAGACTTGGCATTTGTATTCTGTACCTTATATATCAGGTCAGTGTAATGTTAGGCTGGTGCGTCACTCTCCCTCCCTCGGATTTCTCTTCTAGACAGGGAAATGCGGATCAATTACTCCTCGTCTCTCTTTAACAGTCTCCCTCCTGACTTCCAGGAAGTGCCTTGTGTTTTCCCTTTGCTGCCTGACTCATGATGCTTTACTGTTGAAAAGTAATGACTTTTGTCATTGCTATGATGACAATTCCTGTAGTAACAAAACAGGAAGGTCTGTTTGATCTGTTTATTGTCACTTTAGCAATTACTTCATTGTACTGAATCAGTGTTTCCCAGTAAGTTGTGATCTGAAGCTGCTAGGCAAAAAGTTACGAATGAAGCAGAAGCAAGGGCAGAGAGAGTCACCTGCAAAGGGCAGCATGTCTTGGTGTTCCATGCTGCTGTATAGATGGGGTAGAAGAGTGGCTAGGACGCTGCAGCTATGCATCTGAAAGTCTATGGTTTGCATCTTGCTTCTATTGTAAACTGAATAACTCCTTTAGGTATCCCACTTGCACCCTCAGTCTATCCATATTCAATATGGGGGATAACATTACAGGACTGCTGTTAGGACTAGATGATGATAATATAATCAAGTCATTTCTGACTTACAGCGACTCTTTCCAGGGTTTTCCGAGTAGAGGATACGCACAAGTGATTTACCATTTGCTTCTGCTGCAGGCCCCTTGGGATTGTGCCGCTTGTCCAAAGCCACACAAGCTGGTTCTGTTCACAGCAGGCCCCAGTGGGGAATCGAACTCCCAACCCATAGCTAATCTACTGAGCTATCCAGGACTAGATAATGCAGTTAAAATGCTTGCTTTGTATAATCATTAAGTATTTGTAGTACTACTCCAGCAGTGCACTCCTATGCATGTCAAGGCACAACACAAAGGCCAGTTTGGACCAGTCTGGTCTCTTTACTCGTGATACGGAGTTTTTTCACCTGCTGCTGGGGACTTCTACTTTTTTCAAGCTGGAATGATTTGAACAGACTTTTCTCTCTGTGATCAGTTGTTTCATTCTCTAAAAGAATGTGGGGGAAGATGACGGTGGATAGTATTATGGTAGCATAGTAAGTTGGGCATGATGTTTTGGACAACAGGAATGTCCATTCATGTGATCTACCTCCCTAATCAAACCAATATTTTTTTGATTTTATAAAATACCAAATTCAGTTGAAGATCGTCTTATCAGTCCATTGATAGCTTGTTGTTGTTGTTTAATCATGTCCGACTCTTCGTGACCCTATGGACTAGAGCACGCCAGGCTCTCTTGTCTTCAACTGCCTCCCGGAGTTGGGTCAAATTCATGTTGGTTGCTCCGATGACACTGTCCATCCACCTTGTCCTCTGTCGTCCCCTTCTCCTCTTGCGTTCACACTTTCCCAACATCATAAGGGTCTTTTCCAGGGAGTCTTCTCATGAGATGGCCAAAGTACTGGAACCTCAGCTTCAGGATCTGTCCTTCCAGTGAGCACTCAGGGTTGATTTCTTTCAAAATGGATAGCTTTGTTCTCCTTGCAGTCCAGGGGACTCTCAAGAGTCTCCTCCAGCAGCACCATCATTGATATATTAGTTTAGCACTAGTTCACCTCTGCAGAGACAGAAAATAAAAATAAAAATTGATGTGAAAAAGAAGCAGGCCCAGTGAACTACAGCAGACTACAGTACTATGTTTCTACCAGATGTGTGTATGTGTTTTCCCCAAATGCCATGCTACACTTTAAACAGCCCACCAGCTTTCCAATGAACCATAAAAGGAGAGCTAGAGATTGGCAGAGGGCAGGATCAAAGGCAGGGGAGCTGTGGGCTGTGGTGCCGAACAAACCACATCAGATTGAGGGGACAGTATGGCCACTGGCTCTGAAACAATCCACAGTCTTTGCGTGATCACCTCATCCAAACAGAAGCGCAAAACAGGCAGCAAATCAAGCCGCAGCACGGCCTAATCTCTCCAGTTTGGCATGCTAGTGCTGTCACAGCCTGAGACAGCCTATTGGTTCATGTCATCCATTTCCTGGAGTTGCAGTGGGGAGTTAATTCACTGAAGAATATTCCATGTCCCTATAATAGTAAGTAACTGGGGATCCTGGAACTATGGACCCTCAGCAACATGCCAGTTGTATTTAGTGAGTGATGCTAGGAGAAGAAATCTCTTGGCCCTGTTAGGCCTGCCTGTCTTCCTTCGGCTACACTTCTGCCTCCATTCCCAATTCACGGCACAACTGAAAACTGACATCTCATGGAGGCGAGGGTTCTCTTTGCCACCCCAAAATAGTACACCTGACCCTGGTTTACCACCTTGTCACCAGTTTCTTAGAGCCAGGCCTCAGTTAGAGTTGAGGCAAAGGCTCATGAGAAATGGCTGTCAGAACTACAGCAGGATAAAATCTGCAGCGCTCCCAAGCTCTGAAGTCACTAGATGGAGCCCAAGACTTTGGCTTTTTCCCCAGAGGAGGGCGTTCCAGTAACACACATACCCCCTTCCCAGAAGTGTCTCTGGAGCTTCTTCACTGCTCATTTGCATGTTTATAAAAGGGACCTGTCAGCCTAATAAGAATGCAATTAATTTCCACTGAGCACATCCTATTCAAAGGTATCTCTGAACACTTCTGCAGATTTAATAATATAGCTGAGGGAATTATATAGCATTACAGATAATAAATAATAGATGATAACAATGAAGGATTAGAACTGGCGGGTTGGTGCTGCTCTGCATTACATGGGGGTAAGAGTAGAGATCTAGCTTTCTAGAGAGTAAGACTGAAACGCTCTTCTCCTCCCCCCCCCCCCCAATTTTGTTGCTACGTTTATCTGTGCTCAGTGCCTCAAGGCATGAGGATAGACTAGGTTCTGGAATGCAGGGCGTTCTGCAAAGTGTGAGAATGAGTTTCTGGACCTTCAAGACTGCTGAAATGGAAGGATGTGTTTGCAATGTTTCAGTCCTACCATGTTATGGATAATCTTCCTCCATGGTTTTCAAACTCTGTTCCGGGGAACTCTCGGGTTCCTCATTGACACTTTCCTGAAAAACAACTGAAATTACGCTATCCATCTTCTCCTAAAACAAACAGTTGTAGGGGGTTAGGCATGTTCTAGGGCAATGGCTCCCCATCATAGAGAAATCAGGCAAGAGGAGCCACGCTGACTTCCTCTCCTGACTTATCAAGAGATATAAAATGGAACCCACAAAGTGCAGCCCTGTTGTATCACCACAGTATACTGAACACATTTTGATTCGTGGTCCCCAGAATCTCTAGAGCAGGATTCAGCTGTGCTAGAAGCTATTCTTTCAGCCAGAACAAAACCAGGAGTGAATTGTGGTACTTATCACGAACTGTTAATATCCCACATTACAGTAAAGCTGAAACATGCCACTAAAAGAATTGTAGTGCCAAAATATAATCTAAACAACATTCCTGATTAATTTGAAGTTTGCATAAAGAACTGATTTGCATTGCTAAGCTTAATCCATCACGAACCAGAAGAATTGTGGAGTGAAAGAGAAATATTATCGGAGAAGGGGGGGGAACACAATTTGTATAATAATAAGAAAAGAAAAACCTAAATGGATGACATGAAAAACACTTATAACTGCAAAGGACAGATGAAAAGCAAAAGTAAAAAGTGACAGAAGCAAAGTCAGATCCCTGAATGCAGTTTTTCAGAGACTGTCACATAGAACAAAGAGAACTACTAAAACAACCAATGCAAAGAAATACAGTAGAAGAGGACAGCAAAAGGGCGGGGGTGAAGAATCTCTTTTAGAAAATCCAAGAAATCAAAAGGAAATTTAAACCTAGATTAGGAATACTGAGTGACAAAAAGGGAAGCACACTATTTGACCAGGAGAAAATAAAGGTAGAAACTAGAGATTGGGATGAATATAAAAACAGATTGGCTTTTTCAACAAAAATAGCTGATTCGTTAAATATTCATCCCTTCATATTTGTGGGTTCCAGAAACCAAGGATGCCAAGGAGAGCAGTCACTATAGGATAATTGCTTTAATTTGTCATGCAAACAGATGCTCAAAGTGTTGCAACAAAAGCAAGATGGAGCAAGAAGTGCCTGATGTTGAAGCTGAATTCTGAAAAGGAAAAGACACTTGAAACCACATTGCAAATATCTGCTGGCTACTGCAGTGCACCAGAGAATTTCAGAAGATCAGTCTACGCTTTATAGACTACAGCAAAGCCTTTGACTGTGTGTAGATCATGAGAAATTATGGGTTGTTCTGAAAGAAATGGGTGTCCTCAGTTCTTGATTGTCCTGATGCAGAAGTTGTATTATGGACAAGAAGCTACCATTAGGACAGACAAAATGGTTTGCTATAGGCAAAAGTGTCAGACAAGGGTGCATTTTAATGCCCTTACCTACTCAACCAGCACATAGAACATATTATAAAGAAAGCCAGAGTAGATTCAGATGAAAGAGGAATGAAAATTGTCGCAAGAAACATAAGTAATTTAAGATATGCAGATGACACAGTTTTACTGGCAGAGAGCAGCAATAATTCAAAGTGACCATAAGAAAGTTAAAGAAGAATTGCCAAAGCAGAACTGCAGTTTAATGTTAAGAAGGAAAAAAACCCAAAACCCGTTCATGACTACAGAAGAACTACACAACTTTAATGAAAAGAATGAAGGAATTTAATTTTTTTCCCCCTTGGTTCAATCATCAGTCTAAGGAAGACTGCAGCCAAGAAATCAGAAGAAGGCTGAAACTTGGAATGGCAACAATGAAGGAACTAGAAAAGATCTTCAAGTGTAAGGATGTGTTATTGGAGACCAGCACCAAAATCATCTACACTCTTGTATTTCTGATCAACATGTATGGGTGTGAAAGTCAGACAATTAAGAAAACTGACAGGAAAAAAATGATTGATTTGAAATGTGGTGCTGAAGGAGAGCTTTGGGGATTCCCTGGAATGCCTGAAAGAAGAGCAAGTGGGTCCTAGATCAAATCAAGCTGGAACTATCTCGGGAGGCAAAAATGTTGGAATTGAGGCTGTCCTACATGGAACACATCACAAGAAGGCAGGATTCTCTGGAAGAGAAAATAATGCTGGGAAAGGTGGAAGGCATCAATAAAGGAAGATCAAATACAAGATGGACTGACTCCATAAAGGAATCCACAGGATGGAGTTTGCAAGACCTGAGCAGGGCTCTTGAGGACAGGGCATGTTTAAGATTGCTCATTCGTAGGTTCGCCATGAATTGGAGGAGAATTGATGGCACATAACAACAACAAGAATCACGTATTCCAACTCATTTCCATTTCTAGTTCAGTTGGCAATATTATTCTGAACTGTCAAAGGGTCTTTATATTATGGGATAGTTCTGAAAAATCAGATGACGGTAGTACAGGATCCTTGACAGGATGCAAGCAGGCTTAATGGTGAAGCAAAATTTCCTTCTACCTTTGAAGAGAGTGCTTTGCAGATACTGTCACTGAGTACACATGTACTAAAGTTGTTTGCAAAACATTGCTTAGAAGTTACGGTTTAGAGATGTCTTCTTATCCTCTGCCTGTTCGTGCTTTAACAGTTGCATCTAACAGGCAAAGCATTTCTTGGCATGATGAGCAAAAGCATCACCTGTTGGTTTCTGCCTTTTATGATGCAACAAAGAAGAACACCTGAAAAAAAATCTCAGAAATTAGAAAGGAGCCAAGCAGGATCTTCCACCAATCAAAGAGCAGAGCTTCAAAACTCAGCCTAAGTTTTTGCCCCTCCATGTGGCTAAGGGTAAACAAACAGAATAATTATGCACCATAAATATATGCAGATATGTTCAACATGCACAATTTATTCTTTTATTAGAGCATTATTTATTTTATCATTATTAATTTTACATTATTTGTTTGTTTTTTGTTTGTTTTATTACAGACTATACTTAGACGTATGCAGCTAGGTGTGATCTCTGTCATATCACATTTTCCGTACTGCCTGCTGTTTCAAAAACTGGTCTGATTCACTATAATGCAAGGGGCAGGAGAGACTAGAAAGCAAAGACAGGAAAGCTGAGCCCTCCAGAAGTTCTCTGACTACATCTCCCATCGTTCCTGCTCAATGGCCATGCTGGTGAAAGCTGATAGGAGCATGCCTCCAAAAACAAGTAGAGTACAGGTTTCCCTAGCTCTGCTGTCGAGGAATATAAATAAATACAAAAGAATCAACTTGAATTGTCACACGTATTGCTTTTTCTTCTTCTTTTCTTCATATCAATTGAATATGACTAGTTGTGACAGCGCAGCAGCACAGACATGGCTTAAGGCTATGTCTGCTTTAGCAGCTCAAGCAGGTCTAAAGGGAAGGGTCTCCACACTAGATCCAACCACAGAGACACAGTGTGCAGAAAATGGGTTTTCAAAAACTCGGAAGCCACCTCACAGAGGCACAGTTGCCCCTAGCACATACAGGGTGCTTCCAGGACAAGGCTTTTATGGTGGAATCAAACTACTTTGTTCACCAAATATTGCTGGGAGGGTAATTTTCCATTTATAACCCTCTCCTGTCCCAGTCCTTTTCTTCTATCTTTTTTTTTTCTTCAGAAAAATCTGTAAAGGAAGAAAAGGTGGGTTGGCTGTGTGATGTCTTTTGATAGCACTCAGAGAGTCTGTCCGCCAAAGATTATGGGATATTGTTTGTGACAAGTTACATGTTTTTCTGCCCACCTCTTACCAACCAATGCCTGGAGCAATTGTAGAGATGCTTCAACTTTGGTTTAATTAATTCATTAATCAATCAATCAATCTGCATAGTACATGAAAGACTTGCATGCTTATCTGCCTATGACTGCATGTAGCCCTTGTTTTTTAAAAAAGTGTGCACACATGGGAGGAAAAAAGAATCGTTTTAATGCTTCTTGCTTTCAGCAAATTCCTTTTTGTTTGATCCCATATTTTCAGTTCTTCTTTTCTTTGTACTTTCTCCTTTAGGGATGGAATTTATTAGGCCAGAAGCAGCTTGGGCTGGAGACCCACTTAATTTTTCCACTCAATTGACTTCCACAGCAGTCAAGGGGGGGAGAGAGAGAGGCTACTGCTAGGCATGAGTAAAAATCACAGGCTGAGGGATTTTGTTTCAGCATAAATAATTGTTTTGAAATTTTCTGGGGAGGGGCAGGAGGTTCATTATATCATAAACAAGTACCATTCTCAGCTGTAGGTGATACAGTGGGGTCTTGACTTAAGAACGGCTTGAGCTAAGAACATTTTGACTTAAGAACCACTCTCATAGGAAAATATTGACTTGACTTACATACTTAGATTTAAGTTAAGAACTGAAAAAAACCACGTGGGAGGCAGGGAAAGTGCAAAATGTGAACTTTCAGTTAACTATTGGCCAGTGAAAAGGGTGCCTGTCTGCTTCCTCACTCCTCCCAGCATTTAGAGAGTGGATTGGGAGACAGTCTTCAGACTGCCTGGTACTGGACTGCCTGGACTGTATTTTCCCTGCCTTCCCTGAACCTTTCTTGACCTAAGAAAAAAAGAAACAAAATATCCCCCTCTAGTGGTCGAAGGCAGAATAGCAGCTTCCCATTAGTTTCTATGGAAGGAAAAGAGCAGATACGGATCAAATGGTTTTCAATGCATTCCTATGGGAAATGCAGATTTGACCTGAGAACTTTTTGACTTGAGAACCGCCTTCCAATACGAATTAAGTTCTCAAGTCAAGACCTCACTGTATCTCACTCTTTAAAGCAAAGCATGCCTTTATTACAACCAACAGATCAGATAAGGTGAGGGTTGGTTGGTTGGTTGATTTTCTTTCTTCTTGGTATGTGTGTGACTAAAATGCCATTTGAATGTGGTAATGCAGAACTGTAATGTAAAGAGTTAGTGTGGTGTAGTGGGCAGCTGGACTCAGAAGACCTGGGTTCAGATCCTCACTTGGCCATGGAAACTCATTGAACGTGGCCCAGCTAAAACTACTCCTTCAATACCTCATCTAATAAAGAAAGCCTTATTAGGCTCATTGTAGGTCAGATGCAGCATGGCGGCACATAACAATAGTGTAGAATTGTGTCTTTGACATGCACATCTAGGAGGAATGTGTGTCTTATTTAATAGAGGAGAGTCCTCTGTTTGGTGTTTTCTGTATTAAAGATTGTATAGTCGTCTGAAGCAGATAATGAACCTTAAGAAGGGACAGCAGGGAAGAGCCTTGAAGCTGCCTATCAGCATTTAGTATGTGGACTGTACACAGGTCACCTGGTCGCAGTCCTTGCCACCATAGGGAGATATGCTGTATTTCTACTTAATTTGCAGTAGTGATTTCTGAAATTGCATTTATCCATTTAAATTAGCATGTGCATAATTTATTCAAATTGTGCCCATTCAAATTGATGACCTCTTTTGTTCTCTTTTTTCCTTTGTCATCATGTGTGTGTTTGTGTGTGTGCGTGTGTGTGTGTGTGAGAGAGAGAGATGACTCTTTGCTTATCAAGTCTCCTCCTAGCACCTTAGTGTCTGAAGGAAATGCGTGGTTTGAAGGGAAAGATTACTTAAACCAGAGGTGCTTTTTCCCCTTTCCTCACACCCCTACTTTGTCCCATTACCAATACTAGAGCATGGCTAGTATCAAGATGAAGGAGCTTATTCTAATTACTCTCTAGGAATAACTAAAAGTCCAGGAGGTGGGGTTTCATTGCAGCGAGAACCAGTCAGGTTTCAGACAAGCTCCTGAAACTGACTGGGACCATTTGGTTCCAGGGAGCCCAAACTGGGGGAGGGGGAGAGGACATCACTAGAAGTGACGTCTGAAGCAGCAGAGATGACAAAAGGGGAGAGTGGGATCAGTGAAGGCTGGTTCCCTCTCCAAAGTCGCATCTGAGTGCATGGACCAAGGAGGAATCCATCTTGGCAAAGAGCTGGGAACATCTGAAGCAGAGAGTGAGAGACCGCAAAAGGTTGTTGGAAATATCTCAACCAGAGACCCTGAGTAATTTAAAATATTTATTCATGTAGGGAAAATCTTCATGGACCCAAATAACTACAGTGGTGCCTCGCCAGACGATGATAATCCGTTCCACTGAAATTGCTGTTTAGCGAAATCATTGTCTAGCAAAAAGCATTTCCCTATTGGAATGCATTGAAACCTATTTAATGTGTTCCAATGGGGAAGAATCATCATTGTCTAGCAAAGATCGCCCATCTAGTGAAGATCAGCCATAGGAAAGCCGCTTTGTGAACCGCCGATCAGCTGTTTAAATAGCTGTCTTGCGAAGCTTAGGTCCCGAAAACACCCGTTTTGCGAGTGCAGAGAGAGCTGTCAAAATCGTTGTCTAGTGAAAATCGGTTTGCGAAGCAGGGACCAAGCATTGTCCAGCGGAATTCCTCCATAGGAATCACTGTTTTGCGAATCGCTATAGCGATCGCAAAAAGTCAATGTCTAGTGAAAAAACTGTCATGCGGGGTAACTGTCTAGTGAGGCACCACTGTATACAGAAAAGAGATAGATATGAAGAGGCAGCAAAATGGACTTTAGCTTACTGTCACGGTAGAAGCGAACTGCCCCCCCAGCTTGGATCAGGAGAAGAAAAGGAGAGAAAAAAAGGGAGAAAGGAGAGAAAACTACCTTGCCATGAAAGTAGAGCAATCTAAGATAAAAAGCCTCGCTCCTATGACTATCTGAAATATCAATATCAAATCCTATTTACTTCAAAGCATTGTGGATCCTTTAAATTTTGATTGTTGTGACTTGGCGACTGTGAAAACTTTCTGTCTGGAGGGAAGCTCCAGCCCCCCCCCTCTCTTGGATAAGACATGTAAATAAGACTGAGAAAGAAAAGTAAGTTTCAGTGACATCTGCTGACAGAAGACTTAAACAACACTCCTTAAATAAAAAGAAAACTGCTGACAGAAGACTGAAATAGCATTCCTTATTTACTTAAGAAGAAGGAAAAATATCAATATGGAGACAAAAAAGTGGAAAAGAGAAAACTCAAAGAGACTCACTGGCAATATCCCAAGTCATCTCAATGGGATATTGGGGCAAGAGTCATTTAAGGACTAGCAAAAGAGTATTCAAGAGATGCTGTCAACAGGGTTACAGCAACTACAAGGAGGGACGGATCATCTATGTGTACAAATAAAAGACTGAGGGATGCAAATGATTGGTATTAAAAATCAAATTACAAAAAATAAAAAACAAATAGCCAGAATAGATGTGACATCAAAAATAGAAGAAGAAAGACTGGAGACATTGAATACAGAGATGGGAGAGCTAAAATGGGAAAGCAAGCACGATGAAATTACTCCGTTAAATCCACAAAAAGAAAGAGCCAATGCCATACTTAGATTCCAGAATCTACCAGAACAAAAAGGAAAAGATACAGTGAAGTGATTACAGTGAAGTGATATGCAACCAGAAGTTGTTCAACAAAATGTAGACACAGCATGAAGAATTAATACAGCATACACCATGAATAAAAACCTCTCCAGAGAAATTCATGTTAAATTTACGAGAAAGATCTTTCAAAATAAAGTTATAAGAAATATACAAGGAACTTAGTATAAAATATAAAGAAATTAAGATCTTGAAACATATTCCATGGCAAATAAGACCAAAAAAGAGACAATGTGCAGAGTTGACATCCCTTAGGAGGAAAAACTCAATTACGTATAAGTGGTTGGTGTCTGAAGGTGTCTTCTTTGAATTCAAGGAGCAGAGTTATTATATTAACTGAAAATGAAGGCAGAAGATTTTATGAAAACAAAGGAGAAATGCCTGGGAAGAAAAAAGGAGTTAAAAAACAGATGATAAAAGAGAAGAGGAAAAATCAAGTGGATCATCAGGATCAGAGGCAGAAAGAAGCTCTACTAGAGCAGAAGAGCAAGCGAGAAGCTCTAAAGGAAAGTGCACTATAGAAACAAGAGGATCCAGGAGGAGGAAAGAAAACCTCAACAATAAAAATGGACTAAATGAATAAAATGGTTAAAGACTCTAGGATATAATGGGTATGAAATGGCAGAAGAATATTAATGTTTTAAAATCAGTAACTATTAAAAATGCAGATAAGACAGAGGTGGGCAATTAATTTCTATAGGGGGCCACATGAAAAATCTGCCTAAATTGAAAAGGGGAAAAAAAACCCCGACACTGAGCTAACTCACCTGTCCTCCATTCCCCTGCAGCCTTCCTCTCCGACTGTCTTCTATCCTGCGCAGATGACGTGATGAGTCATCACGTCGCCTGCACAAGGATCCAGGTTCTCCAGCCTGCGGCTCAAGAGTAACAGTCAAAACTCGTGAGATCCCAGCATCGGATCTCACGGGTTTTCCTGTCAACTTTCCCATGCTGGGTGACCGAAGCCAGAGCTCTGGCTCACTCAGCAGCGACGGGTGGGCTGGACAGGAGTGGCTCGTGGTGCCGTATGTGGCCCGCGGGCCGCACTTTGCCCAGGTCTGAGATAAAATGTTTTAATGCTCACTTATAAGGCCCTAAACGGTTTGGGACCTCGATACTTGGCGGAACGCCTTCACCCACCAAGTTCTACCCGGACCACCCGCGCGACCCAGGAGGTGAGGCTGAGGAGCCTGATGCCGAGGGAGGCCCGGAGGGAGAAGACAAGAAACCGGGCCTTCTCGGCGGTGGCTCCTCACCTTTGGAACAATCTCCCTCCTGAGATTCGCGCGGCCCCTACGCTGGGTACATTCAAAACTCAACTAAAAACATGGCTCTATGTCAAGGCCTTCCCTCCTGCCAGCACCTAATCTAACTTAATTTATTTTTCTCTTCTTTATCTATTTATTATTTACGATTATTTATGATTTTTGTCATTTTCTGTTAATTGATATTTTTAATTTATTTTATTATAATTGTATATATGTTCCTGTTAGCCGCTCAGAGTGGCATAGATTTACCAGATGAGCGGGATATAAATCAAATAAATAAATAAATAAATAAATAAATAAATAAATAAATAAATAAATAAATAAATAAATAAATAAATAAATAAATAAATAAGATGTTTTTTAAATGATACATGATTTACCAATGGTACACAACATCAACAATTTAAAAAAAGATATAAAATGTTTTTAAATAGTGTGGGAAACGTAAAAGGAAATTTTTATTATGTTTGGTGGATATATAGAGAATAATTTCATAATTAAACTCAAAAGATAGCCTGGAAAGCATAGATTAAAGAAGAATGTGAAAATTCAATTAGGGAATAGATTAATAACTATAATAATACTGGGAAATTTGCTGTTTTTCTTTTTATCTCTCTAGTATAATTGTGCAAGTTGATGTAAATGTACTATCTCACTCTCTGGAATTTTACCCTTTCCCTATCCATAAAATTCCCTTCCCCATAATCCTACCCCCATTGAAAAGAATTAAAAAATCAGAAATAAAAATGAAAGCCCATAGTACTGCAATGACAGCATTTCTCCAACACAGATCCTGTCCTGGGGTTGCAGAAGCCAAGTGTAAACAGACCTATGTGGCACTTATTCCCACTAAAGATATATTATTCATTTGTGTCACATCTATTTTAGTTTTAATATGTTCAGGAGGCTTGCAGATGGCTGGAAACAGTGGAATCCAGTTTTTTAAAAGAATAAAAGTAGCAATTCATCATTAGAAAGCTGCAATTGAACCTGATCTAATTAAAATGGATTCACAGGCCATTTCCTCCAAAGGACATCTGGAAACAGGTAGTATCAATGCCTGTACTTTCCATGCAGGTAGCCTTGGAAGCCACTTCCAAGAGTTTGTCCATTCCACTGCCTCAAGGCCACAACAGAAAAGGCCCTACTGTTTGAACGTTATCAGTGAAATCCAAGGGCATGGACTCTGAACTGGCCCCTGTGCCTCTAATCTTAATGGGGGAATGTTTGACAGCACAGCTGGCGCAAGATCTTTGGCTGCCTGAAGTGTAGCAGGCAATCAAAGATCATGTTGTCTAACGCTGCTCAGGTTATTTTGGCACCTGAGGCACAAAATCCTATACATGACTTTTATTCCTATCAGGAAATAATAATTATTCAATTAAGAAGAGGAGGATTTACATAGGTGGCCATTTGCTGCCTTTTCCTGACACCATGACGAGATACTTCTCTCATCATCCCAGTGTTCAAGACTAGGGGACCTGATCTGCAGGCAGTAGTGTAGTGGTAAATTTCAAAGTGAAAGAGCTTTTTGTGACCGTCCCTGTAATTGGACTGCTCTTCCTAAGGAGGTGGTAGAGTAGGACTCCCATATCCACAGGGGGTGAGTTCCAAGCCCCCCCCCATCCCGCCAGATGCTGAAAAATGTGGATTATAGCAAACACCATTTTACTATCGAACAACAGTATGCATAGCATGGTCTCTGGCTCCCTCTAGTAGCCAGTTCTGGTGACTTCATCTTTAGAAATATATACTTCTAGGATTTTTCTTTTAATATTTTTAATATGTTCAGGCCATGGGTAAGTAAATCAGCAGATAGTGATCCTGCAGATAGGGGAATCCCACTGTGTAGAGTTTTGTCCCTGATGTCTCCAGTTAAAAAGGTTTAGATGACAGGTATTTCTTTTCTTTGTTTGTAGCAGAGCATTGCACAATTTAAAATTATAGTCTTATATGAGTCTCTGCCTGAGATCCCAGCCTACACTGACCAGAGCCAGATTAAAAGTATGGCGAGGCTCAAGATATTAGACCCTATTGCATTGTCAAAAATATGTTTTATTCTGACTGTGTGAAATTTTAAACCTAGGATTATTTATTTATTTAGTAATTAGGGGATCTCTTATAATCAGAAAGCTGAGCTGTAGCTGACTTCACTTGTGCATAAACCTGAAACTGATTCTATACAACCTCCTCTGATGTTCAGTCATCGACAGCTGTTCGTTTCGAAGTTGCCTCTCAATGCTCAAGGACCTGTCATGCTTTTCAGCTGGCACCAGATTTTTGCACCCAACTTGTGCCTGGTATGCTTAACTCTGGCATCTAGCCTTTAGCAAGAGAACTGCCCCCACTGCTCCCAAGAGAGCCATGATTTCATTAGGAAAAGCACTGTCCATTATTTATTCATCAGTTCTTCAAAGTGGGAAATGATGTTTTTCTCAAAGCTGGGCTAATTCAAGCCATCGTTATGCACTCTGATTGTCTTTACACAATCAGCTAAACAAACACAGGCAAATCTTACTCTTTCTTGGTCACTTATACATGTTGTTACTATATGTATCAGGTCACCTCCAACTTATGGAGACCCTATGAATGAGCAACCTCCAGTATGTCCTGTCCTCAACAACCCTGCTGAGTTTTTATAAACTTAAGTCTGTGGCTTCCTTTACTGAGTCAACCCATCTCTTATTTGACCTTCCTCTTTCCTTGTTGTCTTTCCCAGCATTATTTGTTTTTTTATTTGTTTATTCATTCATTTGTTTTTTATTGCATTTATACCCCGCCCATCTAGTCAATTGACTACTCCAACATTTCATATTTTTAGGGTTACAATTCTTACAACCTTATCCATATAATACTTTATACAAAATTCAGGTGAGTGTAGAGAAGTCTTGTTTGGTTTTCGTTGTTGCGCAACAGTCCAATTTTGCAATCATACCAAATCATTCCACAAAACAGCCTTCTCTCAATGTCTGCCAATCTATCCATATACTCTCTTCACACGAACCAACACTGATTGTAAGGACAGATAAGCTACATTACAATTTATGCACCATCACTGGAATTGTTCAGATGTTGGTACAGCAAAAAAGGCTTAAGTTGGGCTTAGGCAAAAGCAACTGACATTCTTGATAATATTATAATTTATTTTTTCCAGAGTATCCTGCCTTCTCATGATGTGCCCAAAATAAGACAGCCTCAGTTTCAACATTTTTGCCTCCAGAGATAGTTTCAGTTGATTTATCCTAGAACCCACTTGTTCATCTTTCTGATTTTCCATGGTATTTACACAGCTCTCCTCCAGCACTACATTTCAAACAAATAAATTTTTCCTGTCAACTTTCCCAACTGTCCAGCTTTCACACCTGTAGCCGCTCAGAGTGGTATAGATTTACCAGATGAGCGGGATATAAATCAAATAAATAAATAAATAAATAAATAAATAAATAAATAAATAAATAAATAAATAAATAAATAAATAAATGTTAATCTTATTATTATTGTTGCTCTTGAGAGGAGGTCTCTCTCTCTCTCTCTCTCTCTCTCTCTCTCTCTCTCTCTCTCTCTCTCTCTCTCTCTGTGTGTGTGTGTGTGTGTGTGTGTGTGTGTGTGTGTGTGTGTGTGTGTGTGTGTGTGTGTGTGTGTGTGTGTGTGTGTGTGTGTGTGTGTGTGTGTGTGTGTGTGTGTGTGTGTGTGTGAAATATGTATTCTAACCTTTCTCCCTGGTGGTATACATAGTATTCCAGTGCTCCATTTTATCCTCTCAAGTCGCAACCATCTTGTGAGGTAAGCTTATGTTGGGAGGAAAAGGGAGGAGAGAGAAAGAGAGAGTGGCTTGTTCAAGATGACCTGGGGAGAACTACATAGCTGAGGGGATTTGAACCTGAGTCTCCTTGGTCTTACTTAAGCTACATACAAATCCCCAGACTACTAGAGAGGCTTGGAATAGTAGCCTAAATCATTATACCTATACTATGAGAGGACAGAAAGATGGGTCTTTAATATAAACAGAATATCAGTGGCTGAAAAGTGAATAAACTATGCCATTCAATCATTTTTCAGAGAGGTAGCTGAGTTAGTTTGTTCCAGCAAAAACAAAAAGAAAAGCGGGAGAATCGTGGCACCTTTAAGACTAAAGAAATTCTTCCACTGTGTGATTTCATGGATTACAGTCTGCTTTGTCAGAGAGGCACAGAAGATGTATCCAAGAAGTGAATGGTAATCACAAAACCTTACAACGAGAGAAATATTCTGGTCTGTTTTTTCTTCTTGTTTTTATTATTGGGAGCCATATCTCCTGTCTGAACTGGTGTAGCCCAGATCCAGTTTATCACATGATCCTAATTTTAGTGAACGTGATCACAGCAATGGCTTTCTCGTCAGAAGGAGAGGCACCCTATAACCTCTCCCAAGGCACCCGGACCCCACAGACGTATGGTGTCCCTGGGTGCTAGCCTGTGTAAGCTTTTGAAGACTCCCCTCCTCTGCTTTGAACAGAATATGAGTATGTGGAAATGTCCCCAATCATTTCATTTATTTTTTTCAGTTTAGTCTCCATAGGTTGTCAACACAAGGAGGCCAAAACAGGCATCGCATCAGATAGGCATTGCATCGGGACTGACACAAAGCATCTTGCTGCCTGATGTGAAGGACAAAATGGCACCCTTTCCCATTCTGTATACAAAGGTTGACTTAGGAAGGTCTGTGACTCCTCCCGTTAGATCTTTCTTCGGTGTTGGTGAGGGAAGAGGCATTCTCCTCCTTACCTGAGGACAGCAACCTAGCTTACAGCATGCAGGGCAAACCCAGCCACGACACCTTTCTGATCTTTTTAGCACTGGCCACCTGAGTCAGCCAACTTCAGTCTGCCTAGTCGGCAGCCCTGGGGGCGGGGGGGGGGGAAGCCATTGGAGGCACTTTGAGTCTTGCTTGCCAGATGCCCAAACAAAGTGTGTGTGGAGCTGTCAGAATGCACTGGGAAAGGGGAGTTAAAGGTAGATGTCTGACCTCCAGGTTGTAAGCCAGCAATCCTATAGGGCAGGTGTTGGCAAAATATCATCAGATTGCAACTCCCATCATCCCTCACTCTTGTGCTGGTTAGGGCTGATGGGACTTCTACTCATTGCCCACCTCTGCCATAGGACAGCAAAATATAACTAATAGTAAGATTGCTTTAACATTTAATAGTCATACACGTAACCAATACACAGCAAGAGCCTGTGTCGTACCGCTTCTGCCCCGCTGTGTGAATCCATAGCTGTCAACTGCTGACCATGATAGATATGCTGTTGGGACATAAAGCTGAACAAGAGCTGTTACTCCTCTGTGCATGAAAATCGGGCTTCATTTCCTGCCGGGAAATGCTTTGCATGTAAGAAGGGAATAGCGTACACAATGGCCCTACATCTCGGCTGCACACAAAGCCAATTTGGAAAGAGCAGGAAGTTTGAAGGAGAAAGAGGACAGTCTCCTCCAGAAACACTGCCTAATTGAAAGAGGAGGTTTTGGGCCCTCCGGCCTCAGTTCCTAATCAATCTCACCTATCTCCAGGGACGGATGATGTATTTTTCCTTCTGGCAATGAGCATAGAGAGGGATGTTGTTTTAGGTTCTCCAGCTGCCATACCCAGTGACCTCTAAGGACTCAGGTGCACATGCATGCGTGTGCACAAACTTTGCCTTTTCTGATTGGTGGCACAATTTATGGGGTTGTCCTAATGAGGTGGGGGAATTGGCTTGAAGCCAGGAGAGTTAAGGCTGGAAGGAGAGAGTTTGGCCAATGATTTGGGACTGATGAAAATCTAAGAAGGGAACAAAGTTGGACTTCTCTCACAATTCTAAAGTTGTGGCAGGATATAGAGAGGTTACCTTGGTAGACTACGGTTTCCAGCATCCTGTAATTTAGGAATAAATTTTCCATGCTGACTCCTGGTGGCATTTTCTCTGACAACTTTATATTGTCTGATTTGGGGCACAGCAAACACATTCCAGGAAGGATTGTTTTACCCACCCGTCCCCTGGAGTTCTAATACATGAAACTGTTCCCCAAGTAGAATCTGTGGCATCCGCAGGGCTGCTCCCATTTTGCTTTCAGTGAAGCTCTATTTCACCCTTTGTGCCCACTCTTCCTCTTCCTGGCTTTGAGAGTAAAAGAGGAACTATGTCTTGCAGCATAATGGGGTGCATGCAAGGAATGTGCTGGTGCTATAGCTCAGTGGCAGAACACCCATTTGGTAGGCAGAAGAGGCCAGTTGTGGACTGGACATTGTCCAGCACCTCCAAATAGGTCTGGAAATGCCATAAAGCTGCTGTCAGGCAACTTCCTTTGATTCTGTTTTCCCATTTCCTGAAGATAATCTAAAATATGCATGCACAATCCAGGAACAGAGAGAGATCCCTTGTATCAGGTCCAACTTGGTCCATTCAGGTGAGTGCACCCTACTCATTAATTAAACCCAGAGTTTTAAGGAGAAGTCTTGGCCTATCATTGCAACCTTTGTTGATGATAATGATGATGATGATGATCTTGTTGTTGAGATGCAACCACTCAGTCCAATATTTGCTTTGTGCAAAGAAATTGCTTTGAGATGGAACTCTGGTCACAAGGATGGCTTATGGTGGCTATCATGGTATTCAGGCATCACCACAGCCAGGAATGATCAGGACAGAAGTCAACAATTTCCAGACATCCAGATCTCTCTCTCTCTCTCTCTCTCTCTCCAAACTCCAGGGACAACCTAGACCTCCTTTGCTTTAAAAAAAATTTATTGCTGCCTTTCCCAGCATTATTGGGGGATGACACCAAACTTTGCTTTTAAAAATTATAAAAGAGGTCCCTAAGCACCCCGAGGGTGCTTTTGCTTTTTAATGACCTCTCCCTAGCCTATCTTAGAGCCATGGGATTGGTGTTTCTTGCAAATCAGGGACTAATTACAGCAACACCTCTTCTGTTCATAAATTCACACTTGTTGTGCAGTTGAGGAGTGAGGTTCATATGCCTGCTCTCTAGGAAACACCTCTGCTGTGGAGAGATGAGAGATCTTGTCCTCATGTACTGGCTCCAGTGTACCTCCTGTGTGGACTAAAGGCAGAACAATTCTTTCAGATGGCCATCACGGGAGGCTACTATCAATCAGAGGAGGCAACACTGGCTTTGATGGGCTAATGATCTGTTTTGTTGTAAGGCAACTTCTTCTGTCTGCATATGTACTTGGCTGGAAGAGGACAGACATTTTCTACAAAAATCAGAACATTGAGAGGTGGCTGACTCGGTTGTACTGGGCAACAATACTCGTCAGAGGTGCCAAATGAGTTTGCATTTGGTAACACAATCTCTGATGGAAAAAAAATTGACCATGCAGCTACAACCTGGTGCAAAGGAACGGATACTACAGGGCAAGTCTGGTGGTGCTGATTTTATGGGGCAGTGAGTTTACTGCAAGTTTTAGTCTGAACTTTACAAGAATTATATGAGTTCCTGAATCTGTTCTGGGGATAGGGTTCAGCACCCTGGAAAGCTTACATAAAGTTCAGACTCAAACCAGCGGGGCACCTTGCACTCCCACTCCAAGACCAATGTCATCAGCCTCTGCTGTTTGTGTCTGTTCCATGAAAACACCAAGATTGCTCTGGAAATCAAGGTGATCGCAGTAGATTGCTTAACTTCCAAAAGCAAGATATGCAAGCATCTGGCTCTGTCCTAGGACCAGCTCTCTCTAATTCGTCATGATCCTCTGCAAATTTCATTGAGCAGGCTAATGACTATGCCTGTAGAGTTTTAAATGCCTGTGGTCACTGCTTGATGAGAGTGGTTTGGAGCAGGAGATGAGTACAAAGAGGAATTATGATAGTCATATCTGCCATTCTGTCCTTCAAACTCCACAACATTCACCCCAGTTTTTCTCAAAATCCCATCAGGTAGGGCTTGTACTGTAAAGAAGGTGTTTGTAGCTTTAGATGATTATCAAAGAGAGACTCATCAACAGCCAAGAAAGACAGAAGTGAAGGACAGATACACCCAAGAAGCATTAAAGTATTATTTTCCTCATGATTCTATAGGAGTTTGCATCCCCAAAATGAGTATAGCATGAATGCACGTTGATCAAAGATATGTTTCTGGGTCAGGGTGGTCATATGACAGAGAGAACAGGGCTCCTGTTCCTTCAAGAGCTGTGGAGAAGTACTTTCAGGAGTGTGCATTGCATGACAAGATAAATCTGCTGAAATTGACTCTTCTGTATCACCATTAAAGATGCAAAAGGCTGGTCTCCTTTCCCTGTGAACATCCTAACCTAGTGTTGCCAAGAAAAAAAATTGCCTACTCTGTTCCTCTACCTTCAACTGCAGCTTGAATTGCAGAAATTAAACATGACTATGTCTTTGAAAACGGCAGAAACAAACAAGTGAACAGCATGGAGAGAAGTTTTATCATGGCAAGTACAGTGGTACCTCAATTTACAAACTTAATCCATATTGGAACGGTGTTCGTACATCGAAAAGTTCATAAGTCAAGGCAAACATTTCCATAGGAATGCATTGAAAACCATTTAATCCGTACCAGCTGTTTTTCGTTCTTAAATTGAGGTGCTGTTCTTAAGTCGAAGCATTAGTTGCCATAGGAACTAATCCAAAACCGGTTAAACTGTACTCTACCACTAGGGTGAGAATTTTTTTTATTTTTTCTTCTTTTGACCTAAGATCAAGTCAAAAAAAGGGCAGGAAAGGTTTTTTTCATTCGTAAGTTAAGGCTGCGTTCGCAAGTCGAGGCAACATTTTGCGAATGGAGCCATTCATAACTCAAAATGTTCGTAAGTGGAGACATTTGTAAGTCGAGGTACCACTGTATTTGGAGATTTAAACATTGTAAATACCACAGCAGCAAGAGTAAAGAAATACTTGGCAACTCTGTGCAGTAGATTGTGTGTGTGGAACTTGGCCCCACCTTCAAAAATAATGTTGGGTTCTATGCCCTATCAACCCAAGTCAGCATGGTCAGTTATACAGTTGTGCCCCGCTTTATGATTGCCCCACATTATGACAAATCCGCTTTACAACGATCTTTTTGCGGTCACAATTGCGATCGCAAAACGATGGTCTAAATGGGGGAATTTCGCTAAGCGATGATCGGTTCCCTGCCTTGGGAACCGATTTTCGCTTTACAATGATCAAAAACAGCTGATCGTCGGGTTTTCAAAATGGCTGCCGGGTGTTAAAATTGGCTCCCTGCTGTACTTCGGGACGGATTCCTCGCTATACAGGCAGTGAAAATAGCCGTATTATGAAGGATCTTTGCTGGGCGGTGAGTTTTTACCCCATTAGAACGCATTGAACGGTTTTCAATGTGTTTCAATGGGGCTTTTAATTTCGCTTTACGTTGTTTTCGCTTAACGGCGATTTTCCTGGAATGGATTATCATCGTTAAGCGAGGCACCACTGTAAGGGAAATCATTAATCTTGATGGCCACAGGTTGCTCGTCATTGTTGTGAACTAACACAATTATCTTCCATAACCTGTTACCATACATTTTGCAACTTTCCTTTCATCCATGGAACTGGGGAGAGGGTGTGTATGTGTGTGTGTCCGCATGCCATCAAGTCAGGTTTTTTTAGGTTTTGCAGGTATACTCGTAGAACATTAAGAAGTGGTTTCTTTATTTTATTTATTAAATTTATACCCTGCCCACTTAGACTCAAGTCTACTCTGGGCGGCTAACAATAAAAAAATAGCATAAAAGCAATATAATAAAATAGAGAACAACAATAATAATATTCAAGATGGGGAAAAGATAAAAATAATCAAGTGATGACAGGAGGGAAAGCCTGCCTAAAGAGCCAGGTTTTAAGTTGGCTCTTAAAAACACCCAGCGAGGGAGCCAGACAGATGTCTGAGAGGAGACTGTTCCAAAGGCGAGGGGCTGCTGCTGAGAAGGCACGGCTTCTTGTTCTTTCTCTCTGGGCCTCCCTCGGCGTTAAGCCCTTCCTGTCTAGAACGAGTGATTCGAGTAGATCTAGGAGGGAGGAGGCGTTCCGCTAAATATTAAGGTCCAAAACCGTTTAGAGCTTTATATGTCATCATTAACACTTTGAAATCAATGCAGAAATGAACAGGCAGCCAATGCAAGGCAGCCAGAGTGGGGGAAATATGCTGATATTTTCTCATCCCACTGAGAAGTCTGGTGGCTGCATTCTGCACCATTTGAAGCTTCCACATCAATCTCAAAGGTAGCCCCACACAGAGCGCTTTGCAGTAGTCTGATCTCAAGATTACAAGTGCATGGACCAAAGTGGTGAGCACCCCAACATCAAGATAGGGACACAGCTGGGCAATCCGCCACAGATGGAAATAGGTAGAGCAGACCAATGACGCCACCTGGGTTTCCATGGTGAGCACCAGATCCAGATGGAACCCCAAGCTGAGAACCTCACTCTTCGCGGTGAGAGTCACTCCCCCCAAAGAAGTTTCCCAAACCACCAATGGAGGGGCCACCCACCCTCAGGACCTCCATCTTATCCGGGTTCAGCCTCAGCCCATTCTCCTGCATCCATTGCAGTACAGCCTCCAGGCAGCGCTGAAGGGATGGAACAGCATCCACTGTGGTTTGAAAAAAAGGAGATGTAGAGCTGGGTGTCATCAGTGTACTGATAGCACGAAGCTTCACACACCCAGGTGACCCCACGCAGCAGCCTCACATAGATATTAAACAACATTGGGGAGATAATCGAGCCCTGCGGAACCCCACAATTGAGGCCCCACGGGGCCAAAACACTCTCCCCAAGCTGTAGTCTCTGAGGACAATCCTCCAAGAAGGATCGGAGCCAGGCAAGCGCCAGGCCACCGATTCCCAACTTGGAGAGCCTCCCCAGGAGGATACCGTGGTCGACGGTATCAAAGGTGGCTGAGATATCGAGGAGGACCAACAAAGACATTTTGCCCCTGTCAGCCTCCCTCAGCAGGTCATCCAGCAGGGCAACCCATGCCATTTCCGTACCATGGCGCGGCCTGATGCCCAACTGGAATGGATCCAGGGCATTGGTTTCATTCAAAAGAGCCTGGAGCTAGTCAGCTACCACCCTCTCTACCACTTTGATACCATTCCCTTTTTCTGGGATGAAGCCCTGGGATTGTGCGGCTTGCCCAAGACAGGACAGGTTGGCGCTTTTCTCTGGAGGCACAGTGGGGAATCAAACTCACAACCTTTGGCTCTGCAGCCAGATACCTACACCATTGAGCTATCCAGCCAGCTCTATATTTACTTGGTAATAGGTTTCCTTGAGCACAATAGGGCTTACCCCTGAGTAGGCATCAATAGGATTGTATTATTAACTTTACAAAATAAACTAGGCTGAGTTATTTGGTCTGGAGGAACTTTATGAGCAAGAATAAAACTTGAATACACCTCAGATTCCGGTTAGCTATGCAAACTTCTACTTAACAATCAGCTCTTGAACATTTCTACCACTTAAGAGCCACATAAAAAAAGCTAAGAACCAAGTCCACTGGTACTTTCTCCTGACCTATTCTGGTGCCCTCTTCTAAATTAAAAACAAATAGCCAGTTAAGTTCCAGGCTAATGTCTCCCATTTCATTTCCATCCTTTTCCTTGCTCCATAATATCCCAAGCCCTTCCCTCTTCCCTCCTCCCCCTCTGGTAAATATTTTATAAAGTGGAACTTATGAAAAATTCAGATTGACTCTAGGAATCGTCTTGCTCCATTTAACAAGGTGACGGCATGTCTGGCTCCCCTCCCAGGCCCAGGCAGATGGGGGGCTTTTTGGCATCCTGGCTGGAGCTGTGGAGGGGGGGGCTCACTCACGTGAGTCCCTCTGGCAAAGGCGATTTGTGGCAACGTTGGGTTGTCGGGAAGATTTGCCAGGCTGTTGCGAGGCAAAAGTGCCAAGGGACCTAAATAGCTATTGGGGGGGAGGGGGGGTGTCCTGAGCTGGTCATTCCTTGATGGACAAGGAGAGAGTCGGGTAGTCACAATCTCATCTCCTGAGTGCTTGACGGTTCTGAGCTCATTTAACCCTTACAGGAGGAGGAAAACAACCCCCAACCCATCATGTAGTTTTCAGCTGAAAAAAAGACTCTCTTAATCCTGCCTAGTGGGATGAGATGGAAAGGGTGTGCAATCATGCGCCCATGTGTCTCTGTACATGGGTAGGTGGAGCGCTTCTGAGGTAAATTCTGTCACATTCCTAGAAACTATTTAATTATTACATTTGTTAAAAATTTAACTACCCCTGATGTAATATTGTTGATGTAATATTGTTAATATTGCTGTCAAATTAGAATTGATTTATCGCAGCTCTAATAGCATTTCCAAGGTAAGTGAGGTATTTAAGGAGCCAGGGAATTGAACCCAGGTTTTCTGACTCATAGTCCATTACTCTGTCCACTACACCACACTAGGTAACTTATGTAATATGACCACTAACAAATCACCCCAACAGGAGACCAAAAGGGACATTGGTTTGCGTATAATTCTGTACGCTAATAGATATGAGCAGATGTAAAATAAAAAACTTTTTATAATTGAAGCAGAATTAGAATGCATTTCGCTGCAGAGAGGGAAAGACAGTGACCATGTGACCTGTTTGCACGCTTGGATAGGCAACATGTATGCCTCTTAATTTTTAAATTATTCATAGCCTGAACAGCCCTTCAAATGGCATACATCTTCAAAAGGCAAAGTATCCTCTGGTAACCCTTCAAATGGAGAACTGTCCTCCCTAAAAACCAGGCATGTGGCCACCTTACTCTGATATCTTACTAGAATATCTTCTTGTAATAGTATCTTGGTTAGGGACTGGCTGCAGGACTCATAGAAGAGCCACATCAAAGAGGATCCCAGCCTTTTCCAAAGAAATGGGTTAGGGGAGAGGAGGAAATGAGGGTGGAGGAATGCCTAAGCCATGTTCTGGGCATAGCTCTCCAGCCACATTAAAAAGAAGACTGGGCTCCTGTATCTCACATAGATGTATGAAGCAGCCCTCTTCTATTTTTCATGCATCTGCCTATCTCGAGATACCAACACTCCTCTAATGGCCAAAACTGAACATCAGAGGCAACCATGTTTATCATATACATGTGCTTGAGTCATTCACATGCAAAACATGGAAGTCAACTTTTTACATAGGCAGGAACACACGGGGTGTGAAAACCAACTCAGCCTCCTCACCACCCCCACCAAACCTAATTTGCTGCACACTGGTATTTCTAAGCAGTAATTCTCTCCCCCAGTCACAACCCTAGAAGTAAGCTTAACAAGGATATAACTGCATAAAGCAAATGTATATTATTTCATTATGTATCTCCTACCTAGTTGCTTCTCTCATTATGCAACACTTGTGCCAACCCTGATGACTCTCAACTTGGTGTGCAAAGCATTCCTAACAAAAACCACCAGTCCTAGTCAGTCATTCTTAAAGAGTGTGGCCTCTACACACAAGAAGGGGAGAGAAATTCCAGGGAGGAATTTCTTAAATTCTTAGCTTAGTTCCTTCACTGCTTTGTCACAGCTGTTCTTAAAGTGTGGCAGTCTTGTGCTTTTTTCTCCACATGGAGGTGCCATTTTTCACAGATAGGACCTCTGCTGCAGTGCTGCTGAAGCAAGTGGAGAGTGACGGTTCCATAAGTTGCTGAAGGGTTTGTGTCAGCATGGCCAGTAAATAAGGAGCAATAGATACGGATTTCCTTGAGTCATCTGGTATCACACTCCCATACACAAGTTTTCATCTGATACTTCCATCAAGGAGTGATGAAAACATGCTTCTGAATTCTTCCTCTGTGGCAGCTGTAAAGGTTCTAATCATTCCATGTTCTGTAGTTTAAAAAACTTATTGGAAGAACTAATTCCTTTCAATTAAAACTGTAGGGTTGGTCCGAGAGTCTTTAAGTAAAGGGTGCCATATAAATACCGTATTTTCCATGTATAAGACACCCCCATGTATGACCCACACACACACACTTTTCTAACCCAAAATTAAGAAATCTAAGTGGGGCTTAGCAAAAGGAGGGGGAAAGGGATCAAATTAATCCCGTGACTGTATGTTTGTTTTGATCCCTTTCCCCCTTATACAGCCTTGGCATTGCTTTGATCCTTTCCCCCTACATTTGCTAAGCCCCATGGGACTTAGTAAGCAGAGGGGAAAGCAAGGATCAAAGCCATCCTGCAGCACTTTGATCCTTGCTTTCCTTTTGCTAAGGCTTAGCAAGTGGAGGGGATAGCAGGGATCAAAGCCCTGCAGGATCACTTTGATTCCTGCTTTCCCCTCCACTTGGTTTTTTCTCTCCTCAGCTTACTTCCATGTACCAGACGATCCTCAATTTTTAGTCTAAAGATTTTATACAAAAGTATAGTGTTATACATGGAAAAATACGGTATTTCATGGTTCTGATCATTGTAGAAATATGTCAAGAGGAGAATTAGTGTTCAGTCTGGTAGTTCTGTCAGTTTTGATCGTTAGTTCCCAAACATGGGGCCCCAGTGTCCTTGGACTACAACTCCCAGATGCCCTGTCCTGTCTAGTCAATGGTTAGAGTATATGGGAATGGTGGTCAAAGAAAATCTGGGCCCCCAACTTTGGGAAACAGGGGTTCAAAATATTCATCCAGCACACTTTTAACCTTGAGGATTTTTTAATGACTTTTTGGTCAGCTTTCTCTATGGTTGTGCCATTTGAAACCATTGGATCTACATAAAGTCTTGTAAGTTTGTCCATGTAACCTTGTAGCATAGGAAACTGCTGTATTCCAGGTCAGACTATTTGTCCACCCAGCTCTCTGTTGTCTGTTCTGCTTCTGAGAGTGGCAGAGCAAGGTGCTTCCCCTCACCTCTTGGTACCTGATCCTTTTCATTGGATTCAGACTGGGCCCCTTCCCCATATAATGGTACAGGTCAGCAATGCCCAGGGATCTAAGAGTGGCATTTATGCCCCACTCACCCAGACCCTGGATGGCTGTATGCCACCCCAAGCCCCCATTTCATCACATTTGGGGGGGGGGATTCCTTGTGGTGGCTGCTATAGAAAGGGGGAACTATGTGAGGTCACAGTTCCCCTTTCAAGGCCCTTTCTATATTTGCTCACTCACACACCTCCCCTCCTGCTGATCCTGAGATGAGAGACCTCAGGGTGAGCAGATGTGCAGAGATGCTTTGTCTTGACTAAGCATGTTTTATTCCCCAGCACTCCCTCTAGTCTGTTTGACCAGCTGTGCTCTAGAGAATTTAATATAAACGAAGGTTCCCAAGGTTGGCAGATAAAGGTAGTGCACAGAGCCTGTCAGGTACTGCCATCCCCATAAAAATATTGAAAATTCAGTAGCTTGGCCAAGGCTAGGAGTAGTTTTAGTATCACACTCCTTGTCCGCTAAAAAGTCCAGAGAGTTTCTTGAAAGGATTTCTGTATTTTATTAAATGAAGAAGAAAAGAGGTGGGAAGTGGGAGGACAATTTAAGCAAATACAAGCTCTACATGATTACAAGGAAAGGTTGCTCAGAAATCCAGAGCAAATGCAATTACTGTACATGATCGCTGCATTCCAGCAGAAATCTACCAGAAAATAATAAAATCTGATCTATCCCATCTGACTCATATGTAAGCAAAGAGATGGAGTAGTTCTGGGGCATACTCCAAGCAGTCCCTGGCACAGCTTTGTAAAACAGCACACAGAGGTCTCCTCGTGAGTCACGCTGTGGCCTCGAAGTGAAGCGTGGCCTCCCCAGAGGTAGGCTAGGCTCAAAAGCTCAGTTTTCCAATGCCTATTGTTATACAAAGGAATGGGTTGTTTTTCACCCGTGGCCCACCATCATGGAATTGCTCTTAATTTTCTGGGATCCTTCCCCAAGACAAAAGGCAGCCCAAGGTGTTAGGGTCTTTTTGATAGAGGATAAGCACATAAGTTTTCCTCCTCGTAAGTCTTTCTTTGAAGTTACAGGAGAGAAGGAGAAGGCGCTAAGTGTCTGTTAATCATATTTGATATCAACATTTGATCTCTGGTTAAAAGTTAAGTTCCCATGAACTCACAGGCACACAGAACTGTCCAGAAACTGAATTTCATATTTGTCAAGTCCTTGATTTCTTGACAGTGGCTTTTATATACAGTATTTTTATATATATTGTGTTTTGGGGGCGGGAGGCTAGGAAGTCTCCAGAGGTGGCAAAGTTACTCAGAACATGACAGAGTCTTTGCCCACAACTCCAAGAGAGCACAAAGCAGGCTACTTGAGATTTTTCAAAAACAATTTACTTCAAAATGTTATGGTTGCTACAGGCCAGAGGTACTAGAGGGCTAGGAAAAAAAGCTATGGACACATATTGGTGGTATGGGAGAGACTATCCCATCAAAAAGTTGGCCCCATATTTTTATTTATAATATTTTTATCATGCCTTTCTCCTTAAAAGAACCCAAGGTAGCTTTCATCATTAAAAGGCAATATAAAAAGCTTTTAAAAAAAAAATTATACAAACTTGGCTTACATCAATAGAAGACAATATTTAAAGCTAAAAACAACAAGTACTCTATACTAATATGAAGAAAGCTCAGACAAATAGCACTCTGGGAAGTGGTAAACAAAAGCAATACTAAAAACACGTTCAAAGCAGTAAGGCATAACAGTCTATTTAAAAACCCCACTCAGGCAGCCAATCAGTAAGGGAAGGCTTGCTTGAAGAGAAAGGTCTTTGCCTGCTTGCAGAAGAACAGCGAAAGTGGGGCCACCTTGGCGTCCCTTGAGATGGAGTTCGAAAGTATGGAGGCAGCAGCAGAGAAGGCCCTCTCCTCTGTCCCCATCAGATGCACCTAGGAAGGTGGTGGGACTGAGAGAACGGCCTCTCCTGATGATCTTAACACTCTAGCAGGCTCATAGGGGAGATGTGGTCTTTGATCTAGCTCGGACCCAGGTCATTTAGGGCTTTCTAGGTTAGAACAAGCACTTTGAATTGTGCCTGGAATTGGATTGGCAGCCAGTGGAGCTGCTGTAACAGAGGAGTTATGTGATCCCTGCAACTAGCCCCAGTCGGCAATCTGGCTGCTCTGTTTTCGACCTGCTGAAGTTTCCTGTTGCCTGTCTCTTATGTTAAGCCGAAGTTTCATCCATGAACTGAGGTCCCTCAACCCAACTAACAGAGTTATAAGAACAGTAGAGAGAGATAAGCTTATGAAAACCCATGTTGCTGTGCCAGTGGAAATGAAACTGCATTTAAGACATCATCATATGAGGGAATCTGGGCATTCAAACAATTTGGAAAATTAGCAACAGAGGTTCTGTGTAGAAGTGGTTGGGTGCAGGCTTTGCCAGTGAATTTTTCCATATGGAATACACCGTTCAGGATCTTCCAACAGCATTGATCTTCTGGGTTTTTATCATCTTTCCTCCTGGTTTTTGGCTTACCAAGAGAGACTAGGTAAAAAAAAATCTGGAGGGTGTAGTGAATCCTTATATGCCTCTTCCATGTATAATCGCTTTAACTACTAATTCCCTATAAAGGATCAGTGCTGACCTGCTAATCGCCTTTGAGATCGCAATTTCAATGCATGCTGGAGAAGGGGGAGCAAATCATGATTCCAATGACTCAAAATTGATGTTTTTTAAAAACACCCCACTGACTCCCATTGAACTCATTCCTGAGTAAATACAAATAGCTGTAGCAGAAAAATCATTCCTACTGGATTCCTATGGATCTTCTGGATTCTTATCCAACTGCACTTGGAAGGAACTAAACTCTCATGATGGTAAGAAGTGAGTGTGGCTTGACTGAGGTCGAGCTGTAGAAAGAGATCCAGGACCAAAGAACAGGCTAATGGGTTCTATAGGTGGTAAAAATTCAACAAATATTCAAAGTATTTTTGTTGCTTATGATTAAGGATGTCTCAGCACAAGATACCCCTGTCGAAAATTTGTCAGTGGTCGTGAGAATCATATAATGAAAGAAAAGTGAAGTTGGAAGGGGCCTTTAAGGCCATCAAGTCCAACTCCCTGCTCAATGCAGGAATACAAATCAAAGGATAACTGCCAGGTGATTGTATAAATTTATCTTGAATGCTTCCAGTATTGGAGCACTCACCAACTCCCGAGGTAACTGGTTCCATTGTCTTACTGCTCTAACAGTTAGGATGTGTTTCCTGATATTCAACCAAAATCCGATTTCCTATGGCATGAACCTATTGTTACATGTCCTGCACTCTGGGATGATTGAGAACAGATCCTTTCTCTCCTCTGTATGACAGCCATTCAAGTATTTGAAAATTGTTATTGTTATCACCCCTCTGTCTTCTTTTCTTAAGGCTAAACATGCCCGGTTCTTTCTGTCTTTCCTCATAAGGCTGGGTTTCCAGCCCCCTGATCAACCTTGTCACCCTCCTCTGAAGTTGTTCCAGTTTGTTAGCATCCTTCTTGAAGTGTGGTGTCCAGAACTGGACACAATACTCAAGGTGAGGCCGAACCAGTGCTGAATAGAGGGTAACTAGCACCTCGCGGGATTTGGAAACTATGCTTCTGTTAATGCAGCCTAAAATAGCATTTGCCCTTTTTGTAGCCACATCAAATTGTTGACTTGTTGAAAATCATCAGCAGTATCATCAAGACATTATGTATTTTGCATCAAAATATTGCATTTTGCATTGAAAATGTCACATTTTGTACAAAAACCTTATATTGTGCTACATGACAACTTTGTGCAAAATGTGATGTTTTGGTGGGGAAAAGGTTTGTGAATCTTTCATGAAAAAGTCTCTCTCTCTCTATATATATATATATATAAGAGAAAGTCTTAAACTTCTCGCAATCTCGACCAGTAAGCATTCAGCCTTTTTCATTCTCCCTTGTAAGACTGAAATAAGGAAAGATTTAAAGCCCAAAAAAGGTAGTCACTTCTGGTGGCTTCGCTAGCATGTTGTTGTTGTTGTTTAGTTGTTAAATTGTGTCCAGCTCTACATGGCCCCATGGACCAGAGCATGCCAGGCCCTCCTCTCTTCCACTGCCTCCCGGAGTTGAGTCAAATTCATGTTGGTAGTTTCGATGACACTGTCCATCCATCGCGTCCTCTGTCCTCCCCTTCTCCTCTTACCTTCACACTTTCCTAACATCAAGGTCTTTTCCAAGGATTCTTCTCTTCTCATGAGATGGCCAAAGTATTGGAGCCTCAGCTTCAGGATCTGTCCTTCCAGTGAGCAGTCAGGGTTGATTTCCTTCAGAAAGGATAGGTTTCTTCTAGAGCCTCCTCCAGCACCACAATTCAAAGGCATCAATTATTCAGCAGTCAGCCTTCTTTGTGGTCCAGCTCTCACTTCCATACATGGCTACTGGAAAAAACCATAGCTTTGTCTAAGTGGACCTTTGTCAGCAAGGTGATGTCTCTGCTTTTTAAGATGGTGTCAAGGTTGTCATCGCTTTCCTCACAAGAAGCAGGCGTCTTTTAATTTCGTGGCTGCTGTCACCATCTGCAGTGATCATGGAGCCCAAGAAAGTAAAATCTGTCGCTGCCTCCATATCTTCCCCTTCTATTTGCCAGGAGGTGATGGGACCAGTGGCCGTGATCTTAGTTTTTTTTAATGTTGAGCTTCAGGCCTTTTTTTTCCCCACTCTCCTCTTTCACCCTTTAATTCCTCCTCACTTTCTGCCATCAGAGTGGTATCATCTGCATATCAGAGGTTATTGATATTCCAGCAATCTCAATTCCGGCTTGGGATTCATCCAGTCCTGCCTTTTGCTTGATGTATTCTGCATATAAATTAAATAAGCAGGGGGACAATATACAGCCTTGTCGTACTCCTTTCCCAATTTTGGGAACCATTCAGTTGTTCCATATCCAGTTCTAACTGTTGCTTCCTGTCCCACGTATAAGTTTCTCAAGAGATGGATAAGGTGATCAGGCACTCCCATTTCTTTAAGAACTTGCCAGTTCTTGCTCCAGGTGGATCGCGTTTAGTCGGAACTCTCCACTATGACCTGTCCACCTTGGGTGTCCCTGCACGGCATAGCCCATAGCTTCTCTGAATTACTCAAGCCCCTTCACCACGACAAAGCAGCAATCCGTAAAGGGGTCACTAGCATGACCACCCACCAGAGACGACAGGTCTCCTGCATTTTAAGAGTCACATAAAAGAAGGTATTCAGCAGGTATATCTTATACAGTGAATTAATCCTTATGAGATTCCTTCTTTTCCTTTATAGTGTGGCTCAGTACATTTTGCTATCGTAACATCAAGTGTGAAATATCCTCCTTCATATTCTACAAGTAAAACCTGATTTGACTGTATTTTTATTTCAACACCAGCAATGGGAGCAGTTACCTGACCAAACTTGAGAGCAACAAGTTAGATTTTCAGGGGCTAGTTTGGCTGCACAGCACATGAAGCTCCATCCTCCAAAAAAGGAGAATGAATGGGTGGGTGCAGGAAGAACAGCTGGAGGCAGGGTGAGCATCACTGATCCCTGAGCATCTGCCACCTGAAGCAGCTGCCTCAGCTGATGTAAAGACAGGGCTGGCTCAGAAGTCATACCCGCTTTTGCCTTTTGCCACTGGAGCATCTAACAACACTCTTAACAGCACTTTCTTGCTATGCTCCTCTGTATTAGCACACCAGGCAAAAACAAAATAAAAATAAAGACAACAAAATGTGTCCTCTTAAAGGCCAACTGCTATATTTTAATGTGAGCTTTTGTGAACAAGCTTGAGGAGATGGACTTGTCCACGACAGCTCACATTGAAGTATAGTCAGTCTTTAAGGTGCCACAATATTTTTGTCTTTTTTATTTTTGGTTTTGCCTAATAGTCTTACATTTAGAACTGTCTGTGCTTACTACTACAGCCACACAGTCCCTTCTTGATTGGCAAGTTATTATGTAACTTGCAAAGCTATGATCATAGTGCACAGGTCCCCTCCAAAAGGGACAGTACCCAAGCTAGGTTTTCCCATTGTCTCTTTCCTTGCACGTGTGGTTGTGGAAGGATGGGCAAAGCCTTCTCTGTTTCACTCCACCCTTTGGATTTCAGCCTTGGCAAGAAAGTGATACCACCTATTTAGGACACCTTCTCTGAAAGAACAGATATGCAATTTTCAAGGTTTCATGGAGTGTTATTTTGCACCTGGCTTGGGATCCTATTACTATTTCACATTGTTTCCCATTAAAGGCACGGTGACCTGGCTCAGCTGTGTATGGTTGCCCTCTGAAAGGGACTAAAAGCAGTCTGATCTAATTAGTATATATTATAGTGCATTTTTCTTCCAGTCCTGCTCCCAGGCTTGAACAGCAGCACCACCACCACATACCCATGAGACCCATGGAGATAAGTGGTAGCAATGATGCATTATCTGATTCACATTTGTGTGAATGTGAGGCTATTGTTAAAGGCACAAGACCAAGATGAGGATGGAAACAAGACGGGCTGCCCTATGGCTGAAATTCTGTTGCTTCATGTAGTAAGTTGCAACTAGAGTAGGCCCATTGAATTGGTTTGGATTTGGGAGTCAAATAATCCACAAGTTGTGCTGATTCTGTGGACCTACTCTAGTTGTGGTTTGATACACTAAGCAATAGGATTTCAGCCTACAGATGGAAAACCTGAAGTGGAACAGAATACAGTAGTGAAAACACGTCCTCAGTGCCATTTGTGATAAAGTGTTACTATGCTACATGTTCTTCTTCTGCAAAAGATGCCAGATCCTTGCTCTTGACAGGTTTCTATGCTTTTTGACCACTGCCTGAAACTCATCAATAGCCTGTTGCAGCATAAAGTGGCAAAATGGAGGGAAATTTATCATGTTGAATATCATTTTCTGTTGCACACTGTTTTTAAAAATAAGGAGCATTGGTGGGAGGGGAGAGGAACAGAAGGAAGAAGGGAACCGTCCCACAAACAATATGAGCCATTGGTGGTGACCTCTGGCCAGATGTGTTCTTCAGGAGATCCTCCTTTGTGTGCATGGATGTTGCGCATTGGGCAATGGAAAGCAAATATTGTATTAGAAAGTAAAACATCATTTTCAATTAAATGAATGGTATAAAGAGGTTTGGAATATAGCTGTTAATGATAAGTTAATGTGTATAACTAAATTAAAGAAGGGTTTGATAAATTATATTTTTATTGGTATCAGGGGAGGTTTTATTGACTTTGTGTTAATAAAGGGGAAAGATTGTGCACCTTCGCAAGAGTCAGTGCAGTTTTGGATGGGCCTCCATAAATGGAAAAAAAACTGGTTATATCTCCATATGGTCCGGGATGGAGTGGAGCATGTTATGTATAATTATATTAAATATGTGGTTTTGTGTGATTTAAGTGTTTTAAGGCATATATTTATTTGTTTCCATTTTTGTTTCTTTCTGTATAAATAAAAATTTAAAAATAGGTATACAGAGAACTTTGGAAGATACATATTTTTAAAAGGAGCAAATATTGTACTGCAAAAGAGGGCTGTCGGCAGGACTGCTGATCACAGTAAATTTTGTAGGTCACTAATCCATAGAATTGCCGTAAATTGGACATGACTTGGTGGCACATTAACAACAACAATGAGAACAGCTCCCTGTGCTTCTCAGAGCCGTGCTCAAGAGGTTGTTCTTCGGGTTGCATTTTCCCTGTTATGCCTCCCTTAAAGACATGGGAGCCCTTGCCCTTCTTTTGAGCAGGCGGACACCTCTTGTGCCACTTGACTCTTCCATCGCAAGGCAGTTCAGGGACACCCATCCTCCTCCTCCTCCTCTGCTCCCTCCTGAGCCTGGCTGCCCTCCTTTTTTTCCTGTGGCACCACCCCCTGTGTGGAGTCAGCGATTAATATTAGTGCTGACTTCATGCTCAGGGCTGCTCTCTCGCATCTGTTGCTATGGCAGCACCGCAGCCTGCCATCCTTTCCTCCTCCCCTTTTCTTGCACCTCCCTCTCGTATTTGTCTCTCTCACATGGTTTTCAGGAAGAGCCGGGCTCAGAAGCCAAGCCGCCCGCTTGGGATTTATGAGGTGGAGCTTACAACTGCCTCCAGCCCAGCTTTGTCAGCAGATCCTTCAGTGGCCTTGGGTGGAGGCCGCTGCTGCTGTCTCTCCTCATAGACCCTTTCATGGAGGGTTAACAAAACACACACACAGAGAGAGAGAGAGAGACAAGAGCATCTCTTCTCATTTTTGTCACCCTGTGTTGCCTCTGGCAGATTTCAGCTAAGTTACCTGCAAAAGCAGAGGGAAGGAAAATTCTAGGAGGCTGCAAAGTGTCATGGTTGTTACTCTGGTGGCAGGCCTAACCTCAAGATTTGTACACACACACACACACACACACACACACACACACACACACACACACACACACACACACACACACACACACACACACACACACACACACACACACACACCCGAAACCCCGTACACCTGAGGACCCTTCCTCAACAATGCAGGGAAACTGAGCCCATCTCATCATTTCCCCCCAAACACACTTGTATAGATTTCTAAAAGTTTTATATTTTGCTAGAGAGTTTTGCTTCTTGATTTACCCACAAGAATGAACACCCTGGACACACACAGTTAAGACTGTGTGTGTGGTGGGGCGGGTGTCTGAAGATTTTCTCCAATTTCCTCTCATTCCATGGAACCTCCTTCTTTGTTCCCTCTATCTTTCCCACTCTGTGAAACAAACTGTATGTGATGGAAGCTTGGAGGAATAAAATCATCATCTCCAAGAGAAGGGTAGGAGCAGCCACTTAGGGCCACCAGCACGGTAGGCCATGATGGTCTGTTCCTGCCTGCTATTTTTCAGGGCTTGCTCCAAGAGTCAGTGGTCACAAAACATTCTCTGTCCCCATTAGGCCATTGAGGGTTTTTCCTACCATTGGATATGTTGAGGTTCCAAGCAAGTCTCCACCTCCCTCTTATACTTAGACGATACTGGTTTTGCTACATAAACAGTATTATTCTCCTCTGAGAACACCAACAGAGAGTATGTGAAACATTGGATTCTCCAGGCAGATTTTATCTAATAATATTAATAGTAATAACAACTGAATAAAAACAGTAGGCTACAGGATTGGCCATTCCAGTTGCTTTTGGAGTCCACTTTATAGCAGTTAAATTACTTCCTGGATCTGCATATAAAGAAAATACAGGGGTGTTCAACTTTTTTTTCCAGATAATATTTATATGTCAGTAGTCTCAGCATGGCAGGAGAAAATTCAGTAACTGAAGCTTCTGCCATCATTGCATCTGGGAAAAGCTTCTTTGATGTCTTCAATTTTTTTAAAAAATTGTGTGTTTTTTTTCACACAGTGGTCCAAGACAGCTCTTGCTTGCTATAAAGGTCAGTTAAGCAACAAACTCCTGATTTATTCATCCCCAGGAGAGTAACTAGAAGCAAATAAAAGTGAAGGGTGTTGCAGCTAAGAGTGGCATTAAGAGTGGCATTAAAATGAACTCAGCGTAGCCTGTGAAAGAGGTGTAGAAACTTACTTCACTTTCTGAAATGGCCCTCTGGATATTTTGCTTCATGATTCCCATCAGCCCCACACGTACCATTGCAGCATCTTGGTTGCCAAGATTTCCCCCACTCTTGTGATGAAATTTTCTTCGTCTATGCCAGTGTTAAAGGTGCTGCTACCCTAACTCTCTAAGCTCCCAACCACCATGAGGGTTGGCACTTATTGACATCTAGGGTTGATGTCCTTAAAACACAAACACACAGAGAGAGAGCCCTTGCTCCTATGCCTTTAATGGCAGCCTGGCATGTCGAAATGTAGCAAATCAAACTTTTTTTGACATGTCCAAAAAAAAAGTGGCTTGCTTAAATTTAGTATTTTGAGATGTTGTGAAAGAAAGAGGAATGTGACTACCAGTTCAAAATAAATGCAGTGATGGTGGTGGTAAATTGCCAGCATTTCTGTATCTCCTTTACCAGAGGTGGGGATCCGGAGCTCTCTAGGTATTGCAGAACGAGTCCTCCTACCATTCCATGTTGTGAAACCAGGGAATTCGAGTCCTACTACATCTGGATTGTGGTTTGAGAAAGCTTTCCTTTTGGACTACAACTCCCAGAATCCCCCCAGGCACCATCGTCCTTTAACCAGGCTGGATGGAGGATTTTTTGAACTGACAGCCTCTGATCTGGAGCGCTGTGGGTTCTCCAGTTCATTTCTGAGTCAGCATGGAAGCCACCACTACCCTCTTTGTTTATTTGTTACTTCCAACAGTGAGACAAGTTCTTTAGTTTAGAAAATGTTCCCCTTGTGAAGACCTCGTTGCATGCGGAGCTCATGCTCCTCTGTTTGCCCTCCTCCAGTATCAGATTCAGGGGGCTTGGGGATGGGGGTGTGTGTGCAGTGGAAGGAACCAGGAAATGATTTCAGCAGGAAAGACCTTGCAACTGAACGCAGATCCCAAGGGGGTTCACGGGGAGAACTGCCAAAGCAAATGTGGTTGTGGTAGTGGTGATAAAGTGGAGACAAAGACATGGGCATAAGAACCAAGGCTGTTTTGCCCTTCCCAACCCTACCTTCACTGAGATGAATCATCTCCAGAAGCTTCCACAACACAATCATCTTTCAGCCATGCCTCCCCTTGGGGGGGAAGTGGTGCCTTTGTGGGGGCAAAGGATGAAGTCACCTCCTAGATGTGATCACACAGCTGACCTTCAGCCCTCTTGAAACAGGAAGCATCTTCATTGGGAGACTCTCCATAAATTGTTAATTTGGGATCTTCGTTCCCTCTTAATGTCTTCTACCATGGGCCTGGAGCAGCCCAGAACTAGACACATCGTCCAGTGCTTATACAGCAATCCACCCTTTAACCATCTAAACTTTGGAGAATGCCAGAAATGGGGGGAAATGTTGATAGCACACACCCTTTGTTATATTCTAAAGGTGGGGGTGTTTTCAATACATCCTCTTAGCTCAGGCAGCCTCTAGTCTGCTTTAGTTATAGCAGAAGGACTTTGATGTATTTTCGTTTCTGCTTATGATTTTATCCATTGAGCTGCTCTGAATGGCATAGACAAGGTTTTCTTTTCATTCTCCACTTTTAAAAATGTTTCCATGGAATCGAGTCATGTCTAGTCAACCTGCTTTGTCCTTGCCCCGTGAGAGAGGTTGTTAGGCTGAGAGGTGGTGATTGGCCCCAAGGCCACTCAAGAAACCTGTTGGTGGAGGGGGGAGGATTAGAACCCAAAGCACAGCTGAGCATTCTAGTTGGTATTCCATCACAGATCCCATTGTTTTCGTATAGAAGGGAATTTGCAATTAATTATAAATACAGATGGGGACAAATATAAAAACAGATCAGTTTTTCTGACTAATGTAGCCGATTTGTCATATATTCATCAATCCGTATTTGTATAATTTTAAATCAGGATGAATATGGCTTGACGAATATTTCATCGGTTTTATTCGTCGATCTGTTCATATTTGTCTATATTCTATATTTCGCTTTTGTGGCAGCAAAGCAAAGACTTATATTTTTCTTTTTCAGCATCATTCATCAATCATCATCAACTTTACTGGGGGAGGGATTTCAGGTAGCTTAGGTTTCTTCTTCAGAAGAGCTTAATTTTATTTCAAATTCAAATCAATCAAACCTTTTCTTTTCCTAGAGGCTTGTGTGTGTGTGTGTGTGTGTGTGCGTGCGTGCGTGCGTGCGTGCGTGTGTGTGTGTGTGTGTGTGTGTGTGTATCACCCAGTGGAACTGTTGTCGTATGACTATGGAATCTCTTTTCCTTTATATTCAGTTTTCAAAAGTTGATTTTAAGAGAATCATTTTTTCCCTTCCACAAATTGGTTGTGTGTGCATGTGCATGTCTAGGTGGGAGGATTATTCAGTTTTCAAAAGTTCATTTTAGGGAGCCTTGTGTCTCTCAAGAGAATTTGGTGGGTGGGTGGATCCATCATTCCTTTTTCTCCTAAAACTTATTTGGGTGTGTGTGTGTATGTGTGGGACTTAGCTGGCAGGGCTTTTCTTTTTGGACTTTTTTGGCTTCTCTGTCACAGTGGGTCAGGGGGGAAATTTTCCTAATTATATTATACTGAGGGGGGGCTTTGTTTAGGCAGGCAGGTCACATTTTAGTAAAAGACATATGGGGAGAAACATCACTGACGATATCCTGTCCATGCTGCGGGAGTGGGCACCAGAGGGGGAGGCGACCCATGGCCACATGGTCACAGATGCTGGGTGGAACATTTTGGTGGCACTGAATGCGGCAGGCTTTTGAGGGCATCGTATGCATGGCGCACAAATTACACCTTATGGTGGGCGATGCCCTCGGCCTGGCCAGCCACGTCAAGCTCGAGTGGGATGTAGGCACCCGGGATACGCAGGCACTCCTGGACCGATGCCGCCAACTGGTGGACCACTTCTCCCACTGGCTGTGTGAGAGGCAAGAGGAGTTGGGTCAGGAGACCCGCATTCTCCTGACAGACCTGCCCACCAGGTGGAACTTCACCTACACCATGGTGTCCTGCCTGGTGGAGCAGAAGGCCATTTTGGAAGACATCATGTCCTCCATGCCCATTCTGCCCAAGGGGAGAGAGGTGGGCATCAGTGCCACGGATTGGCTTGCCCTCTCCCAGATGGTGGAGGTGCTCAAGGCCTTCCTGGAAACCATTGACATCTTGTGTGGTTATATGATAAGCCTGGGGCAGGGCATTCCCCCTGATTCTTGCCCTCAATCGGTCCCTGGAGACTGCAGGGGCACCGGGATCCTGCCTCCTTCCACGGACCAGGGCTTTGGTGAAGAGGTTGCAGGCAGGCGTGCAGAACGACTCCATCATGCCTACAGCGACAGAGCTTACCGCACGGCCTGCCTGTGTGATCCTTAAATCAAGGGAGGCTTGGCAGCACGCACCTCAGACCTCGAGGAGTGGAGAATAGCACTCTCCACTGAGGTCCGCAGGGCATTGGGGGCACAACACTTGCGTTGGGCGGTGGGAATGTCAGGCCATGAGGGGCAGGGTGGTTTGCCCAAACCACAGGGAAGAACTTCAACTGGTGAAGTTTCCATTCACCACCAACATTACTGGAGCTCTGTGGTGACCTTGGCACTTGCCTCAGAGAAAAGACATCCAGCTGAAGAGGATTTGGCAGAGATAATAGTGCTGGAATATCTGGCTGAGTCCCCTCAGCCCCACCAGTCAGATCCCCTTCATTATTGGACTAGGAAACTAGTCATATGGCCAGAATTGTCTAATGTGGCCACGGACCTCCTTTCCATCCCCCACACCAGTGTCTAGAGTGGGCGCATGTTTTCCCATCTCAGAGATATACTCCGACCACGCCACTCGCATTTGGATCCCATTACTGTGGCGAGACTGTCGTTCATCAAGGTGAACCTTCCCTTGTTGGGCTTCCCCTCACGGAATCCAAAGAGGTAGGATTCCAATGACAGCCTCTCCCTTAAGACACTGCCTGCCTGCCTGTGCCCGCCTTTCTACCCACCCGCCTGCCCACCTACCCACTCCTAGAAAAAAAAAAAAAGACCTGCCTACTTGCCTGCCAGCCTGTAAACCTGCCTCTCAGTCAGAAGTCCAGCTGCCGACTCCACTCACCTCCTTCGGCCAAGTTCCAACTAAATCCGTCCGTCCTGCCTGCCTGCCTGCCTGCCTGCCAGCTGGGTCACGTCAGTCCAGCAGGCCAATTTTTGTAGAACTTCTACCTGCTGCTGTTTCCAAGTTTGTTCCACTTTAGCAAGCTAACTTTGTTCTACCTTCTGCCTCCCTGCCTGCCTGCCTGCTGGGTTACATAGTCCCAGCGGGCTAACCTTTGCAGAACTCCTGCCTGGCACGGGTTAAACCATATCAGCTCTGCCATCTGAAGCCAGGCGATATGGTGATGGGGTGACACACAGACAGCCTGGGGGGGGCAGACCTAGGCCGGCCCTCTTGGCATCCAAGCCTAAACTCTCTCTCGGCACACCCAGAGCCTGTCCCGGCACACCCGAATGTGACTAGAGTGCCAGCCAACCCTCTCTTGCCATAGGCAAAACCTGTCCCCATCCCCGAATGTGGCAAGAGGGCCAGCCTGTCTCAGTGCCACAAAACCCCCGAGGGCTTTCTTTATCATATCCAGGCGATCTCAGCAGCCAAGCTGCAATCCCCAGCTTTCAAGTTCTAAACGAGCATCTTTGTTTCTTTGAACGTTGTCAGCAAGTCTAGTTAGACGTTGGTGGGGAGTGACCAGTGAATTTCCTAGGCCTGTTTCAGACCCACCCAAAGCCTGTCCGGGCATCGCCCCATCGCACGGCTTCAGATTGCAGGGCTGATCTGTTTCTGACAGTTCCGCTGCGCCGTGGATTAACTATTGTTAGTAACACCCACCCTCTTCATCTGATGGTGCTGATGGTGCTTTTGGAAGTTGCAAGCAACCTCAGTTGCCTCCTGGGGGCAAAAACCTTTCTTTTGCAGGCAAATCTGATGTTGCTGAAGGAGACCAGAGTCTGTTCTGTTGCCTTTTGCTTCAATGCCGTGATGGGGCCCAAAAGCCTGCTTTCCGGCTGCCAACTACCTCAGTGCCCGACGGAGCCAAAAAGCCTACTATGCTGCCAAATACCTCCTTGCCTCCAGTCCTCCTGAGGACAAACCCTACTTCACTGGCAAATGTAATGCTGTTCTAAGCTGAAGACAAACTCAATGCCTCATGCATGCCTCTGCCAAAGGGACCCCTCATTCTGCTGGGACTAAATATAACTCCCTCAATGCCTTGGGCTTCTGTGCCGTGTGGTAAACTCTCCGGGGGGGGGACCCAATTTGTGGGTGAATAACTCAGAGTTCTGGGTTATTCACCCACAACCATCACCAAACTTGGCAGGCGTGTTGGGGAAAGACATAAGAAGATCTGTTGTGATTCTGGATCCTCTAAGTACCTGGGGGAGCTTTCCTGGGGGTTCCTCTTTGTGACTATATAACTTGTGTTTCCGTGATCCAATATTCACCAAACTTTCAGGAGTTGTAGAAAAGCATCTGAGGAAGCTTCCCCGCACATTTGGTGTCTCTAGGTCATCAGGGTCCAGTGTTATAGCCATTTAAAGTGCAGATGAATCAACAGATCAATTCATCAGTTCATTGAAGAATATTTGTATATTCGTATTTGTTGATTCATTAACCTTGACAAATAACAGATCAAAATGAATTGCCATTTTTTATTCGTCCCCATCTCTAATTATAAACAATTGTAGTGCTCTGTAGTATATCGGTAGAGCAAATAGATTATACAGTCGTGCCCCACTGGACGATTACCCCGTATAACGACGAATCTGCTTAACGTTGAAGTTTTTGCGATCACAAAACGATGGTTTAAATGGGGTTTTTTCGTTTCACAATGATTGGTTCCCTGCTTCAGGAACCGATTTTTGCTTTACAACTATCAGCAAACAGCTGATCATCGGGTTTCAAAATGGCCACCAGCTGAAGAAAATGCCCCCCCGCTTGGACTGATTTTTTGCTTAACAGGCACCAGAAAATGGCCGCCGTATGGAGGATTTTCACTGGACGAGCAGGTATTCAGCCCATTGGAATGCATTGAACAGTTTTCGATGCGTTTCAATGGGTTTTTTTATTTCGTTTGACGACATTTTCGCTCTACAGCGATTTCGCTGGAACGAATTAATGTTGTCAAGTGAGGCACCACTGTATGTAGGATTGTGGCTGAACCTCCAGCTTCTCTAGTTGAAACAGGGGGGATGTTTGATCTGCAACTCCCATCAGGTCTAACTGCCACATCCAATTTTTTTTAACAAATAAACGTTTAAATTAGTTATCTTTATCAGTGTATACTAAAAGACAGAGAAAATTAGAAATGAAATAACACACTTGCAGCCAAGTTCAGCAGAGGCTGTCCGAACAAGAAGGGTATAGCATTATTATTAGTTCAGATCATTTTGTTTCATGACTTCTAGTTAATCAGTACTGTCTATCTTTGCACAGGTCTGTGTGAGTGCAAGGTGAAGAAAGTGATGAATTATCTGGATTCCAGTATTCAATAAAAGGGTGGCATAGCTAATGGTTAGGGATGATCAGAGTTGCAGTGGAACAGTATCTGGAGGGAGGCATATGTTTCCAGTGGTTGGTGTAAACAGCAGAATTGAGAAAGTGGCCTCGGAAACCAATCAGAGGAAGTACAACTGGGCTAAATGGACATGGGTTGTATGGCTCACAACAGGCAGCTTCAAACATTGCTTTCAAACCCAGAAAAGTCCATGCTTTTCCAATAATCCACTTCTGAATAGGTACATATGAACAATTTTAGAGCAGTGTTGCCTGGGGTGGAAACTCTTTCAATGATCATTTGTGGGCAATGTCTTATCTAAGAATCCTGTGCAATAGGGTGAATTCAAATGCCAGCAATCATCTGATGGACATTTAAAATATCTAGCAGCAATGTTCTTGCATCTGCCATGGGTTACTGTAAATTCACGCATGTGCTTCATTACTGAGCTGTGGGCAAAATAAATATTTGTATGCTATCATGCCATAGCAACACCAGTAAAATTCAGAACTCAGTTTCCTCCAAATAGTAGCTTTCAATTTAAATTGTCTTCCTTCCTTCCTTCCTTCCTTCCTTCCTTCCTTCCTTCCTTCCTTCCTTCCTTCCTTCCTTCCTTCCTTCCTTCCTTCCTTCCTTCCTTCCTTCCTTCCTTCCTTCCTTCCTTCCTTCCTTCCTTCCTTCCTTCCTTCCTTCCTTCCTTCCTTTGAAGCAGGAGGAAAGACTTTCAAAACAGTTTTAACATTACTCCATAGGGCAAACTATGGCTCAGATAATTGCTCAAGGTCTAGTAATGGACCTTGGTGAGCATGGACTATATGCAGTGGTCCCTAACCTTTTTGGGACCGTGGACCGGTTGGGGGCGCGGGCTCTGTGTGCAGGGCGACAGGGACACCTCCATGCTCATGGAGGGGCATGTCGTACTCATGTGCATGCCTGCAAGTGCAACACACCCACCTACGAGTGTGACATGCCCCTCCACAAGTGTGACATGCCCATTGTACGTGCGTGCGGGGGTGGAGATCCGTATCCATGGCCCAGTTCCAAGAAGCCCATGGACCGGGGGTTGGGGACCCCTGGACAGTGGCAGGTTTCATCCTGGACATATGCTGATTATCTGGAATCTTGATTTATGACAGCTTTTTGTTAGGGTTGCCTTCCATGTTTATTGTCAGACCATGGTAGTGTCTGTTGTTTGCCATCTGCATCAGCATTACAGGCTAGACCTAAATTTAATCTGGGAAGAAATGTATCAACATCTGCAGAGCCTGGTGTAACAAGCTGCAAAACCACAAACAACAACATTTGCACCAACAATCCCAAATGCTGTCACGTGGCTCAACATTTATATTTACCTCATGATGTGGGAAGGGCAGTCACATCCATGTGGGGGTTTTTTTCTTAATTTTTTCCCTACACTTGGCTTCACCCTTTTATAAACATAGCAAGGTTGTTGTATTTTGAAATGGTGCAGATTTTCCCCTCTGAAGTCTTGCTTTGGCAAAGTTTAATCTTGATAACATACTTTTTACAAACTTGTACCTATCCCATGACGACACTGAGACTTGATTTGCAACCTATTTTGTGCTTCTGCTTGGATTAGGTGGTCACACAGAAACTGAAGATTTTTTCAGAGCCAATGTCCACACTGGCCTCTCAGTCTGATGTCGCCTGATCCATATCACAGCCCACACGCTCCCGTTCCCTTAATCTCGCCCCCAGCCTATCCCCAACTCTTGTTTTATGGTTCATTGTAAAGCTAGTGGACATAGCACTAGGGGACATGGACAGTTTTCCACAGTTCTCCATAACATACAAACACAGAGACATTGTGGAAACATAGTTGTCTGATGTAGTTCATAAGAGTTGTTTCTATTTCATATCAATTTTAATCTCTCTCTCTCTCTCTCTGGTCCATGCAGAGGTGATCTAGTGCTAAACTAATATTTCAGTACAGTGATAAAGTGCTCTAGTGGTAAACTGGGTAGTTTGTTCTAAAAAATAAAAGTATTTCAGAGCGATTAGGGGGAAAGATTCCAGGGGTGAGTGTTTCTGCTGTCCAGAACATCAGACTCAGCTTAGTAGGACACCAGAATGCCACCTCCAGCCATGTCCCCTGTTCCTCTTGGAGGAGAACAACAACAACAATCACATAGTGAAAGGTCTGTTCAAATTGTTCTGGCCTGAGAAAAGTAGAAGCCCCACACTCATCCAGTGCCAGAGGGGGGAAAACCCTCTGTGTCAGGAGTAAAAAAGGGCTGGTCTGATTCAGATTGGCCTTTGTGTCATGCAATCAGTTTAAAAAGAAAGCAAATTCATCAGTTTCACACTCACAGCAAATCCCACAGTGTCTAACCATGTAGTTGTAGCCTCACTGCTGCGGTATCCTAGTGCCTCGTTTCAACTTGAGCACGCTGGCTTTATAGCTAGCACCTTGGACAGCAACTGAAACCACCAGCAGCTGCTTAAATTTGAGGCAGGGAGAGACTTTTTCCCAACTTCTTCCCAAAGGCTTTGTCACTGTGTCATCCAAACTGGATTATCTCTGAAGGATCTGGTTCACCCTCTGGTGCTACTCTAAGATCTGATGTTGTCTTTGGAGACCCAAGTGGACTTTCGGGCTGAAGCACCTTTCACCAGCTAAGACTTGTGTGCCAGGTGCAACCCCCTTGGGACAGATGTTTGCTGACCATCAGTTGGCTATACTCTGGTTTCACTGTGTTTGGATGGATTACAATGGCACACATACTGATTTCCAGTTTTCCTAGTACAAATACTTGCTGCAACCCTATGAATGAGTGATGTCCAAAATGTCCTGTCCTCAATAGTCCAGCTCAGCTCTTGTAAACTCAAGGCTGTGGATTCCATTAGGGAGTCAATCTGTCCCCTACAATCATGCCTCGCTTTACGATTACCCCGCATTACAATGAATCTGCTTCACGATGACGTTTTTGCGATCACTTTTGCGATCACAAAATGATGGTCTAAATGGGGGAATTTTGCTTTGCGATGATTGGTTCCCTGCTTTGGGAACTGATTCTTCGCATTATGATGATCTTTACAGCTGATCGTTGGGTTTTCAAAATGGCCACCGGGTGATTAAAATGGCTCCCCGCTGTGTTTAGGGACGGATTCCTCGCTATACAGGCACCGAAAATGGCCACCGTACGGAGAATCTTTGCTGGACAGTGAGTTTTTAGCCCATTGGAACACATTTAGTGGTTTTCAATGCACTTTTTATTTTCGCTTTACGACATTTTCGCTTAACAGCGATTTTCCTGGAATGGATTATTGCTGTTAAGCGAGGCACCACTGTATTTGGTCTTCTTCTTTTCTTGTTGCTTTCAAGAAAAGCGTTTTTATGCTGATTTTTTAAAAAAAGCATGTTGTCTGCTTTACAAAAGACACATGAGTTCCATTTAATGCCAGAATAACTCCTGCATTTTATCACGTCACAAAGACCGAGCGGCCTTTATGTCTTTGTCCTGGTCTACCTTAGTGTGGAAACCAGTTGCTTTGCAATGCGACTATTGTCATTTTTTTCCCCTGTACTTCAGAACAGGCTTCCACAGTTGCCTCTAACAATAGCTCCATCCCCATCCCTTGCACGTTTGTGTTGTTTTGTCTTTTCTGTATAATATCATTGCTATTTGTCTTTTGCAGCTGCTGCACTTGCTATTGTATCAAAGTTTTTCTAGGTGTTGTACAAAGAGTAAAGAATGACGTAAGCCCTTCAGCTTTGCAATCTAAAAGACATAATACACACACACCCCAAAAATGGGGAGGGGAATGAAGGGGGGGGACATTTTTTAAAAAAAATTAATTCAAACATCAAAAGTTTCCAGTTACTTCATGGCTATGTAGAATGAGATAACAGGCAACTGGTCCCTGGAGAAGGTCTTGTTCTCTCCGCTCTCCCTCCATGGCAGCCAGGAGGGATAGTTGCTAATAGAGAGAATGTTTTGTGAAAGATAAAAGCCAGCTTTCTGGTCTGTAAGGTTTGTGTGTTTTGTGTTCTTTAATTGATTCTGACTTACAGTGACCCTGAGTAGCATTTCCAAGGTATGTGAGATGTTTAAGAGATCGTTTGACCAGTGCTAAACCCCTGCCCCCAAGTTTCTGGAGCTAAGGGGAACTTCGAACCTTGGTGCCCTGAGTCCTGGTCAAGGATTCTGTCCACGACACCACCGGGCTCTCATGTTTTTTGGCGCAACTAAAGCTATTAAGATATTGCCTCTGTTTTGGATTTCCTCCCTATTTCTCTCACTTTTTCCTTCCCACCAGCTCCCTAGAAGAAATTACCTTAATTTCTCTCAGTATTCCTGATTTAACATTGCTCTGGGGATTGTGGGAGATGTTGGCTGCTAGAGAAGGCAGATAAAGATATTAAGGGTTAGATTTGCTAGGATGCTGAGGCTCCAGCAACTGCCCAAGGATAGTAAAAGCTGAGCTGCGACTTCAACTCTCTTTCCACAGGAAAGGTTGGAAGAAACAATTGCAGTAAACCACATAACTCCAACCTAGAGCTCTCAGCTGAAAGCAAATGGTGGGGACATAGGGGTCCCATTCATTCATTCATTCATTCATTCATTCATTCATTCATTCATTCATTCATTCATTCATTCATTCATTCATTCATTCATTCATTCATTCAATGTCTAAGCCCCCCCGTCTGACCAATGATCACTCTGGGTGGTGTACAACAATAAAAATTATAAACATATAATTCAAACCAACCCTAAATTAAAATTAAGATAAATCAGGTGGGGAGACACAACAGATCCTGTACTTCACATAGGTGGTAGCCCTGGATTATGAGGTTCACTAAGAGAAGTCTTGTGCACCTGGCAACACAGTTTTGCATGAGGATGCTCCTTGGAGGCTTGTCCTTTTCCATCCTGCACTCAAGCTGTCATGTTTCACTTTAAATCTCAAGACACTCTCGTGATGAATAGCCAGACCTGGAGCCTGCCAAGAATATAGAAGCACCCCCTGATTAATTACCCCTGGCCAGCTTCAGCCAATTTAATCTCATTTCCGTTTGGTGGGACTTTATTGGCCAGATGAGGTAGATGGCTGTTGCTAAAGGCTCAAGAGTAAATTGGAGCACAACGGAGCGCTTTGCAAGGGGTGTGTGTGTGTTGTATGCAATGCACGTACACATGCAGGAGTGAGTGGAAGAAGCTGGGAGGGCAGGAGAGCAAACTGAAATGGGCCTCCCAATATGGGGCTCTCCTATACATTATGCAAATATAGGTCCCGACTTCCATAAGCTGTATTCGCCACAGAGAACTACAATCCATCACAGTTCCTTAGGAGCACATCTTTTTGGTACCCTTTATGATGTGTCCTTCTTGCATTCAACATTTTAAGTATGTGCACAGAACAACTGTTCACCTACCTGTAAACATGTTTGAGTCTGGTTTTCTTGTGTCTTTCTTGCTCGTGTTGAAGTACACTTGAAGGGGAGAAAAACGCCCCATAGTAATGTTTTTGAAACTGAAATCCAATTAGATACATACAGCAGGAGTGGGCACTGGTGGCTTTTAATGGACTGTTGAACTTGAGTTCCCATCAGATCTAGCCAATACAGCCAACGACGAGAGAGTCTGGAAGTGTCCATCTGACAGCACGTGGAAGGGCATGGTTACCCAAGATTGTGGGTGTGGGGTATTAGGAAAGATGGTACTTTGAAGCGCAAAATAACTGACATCTGGATTTCCTTTCTGCACAGATTTGGACGCTTTTCTACTTTTCAATAGAAACCCAAATTCAAGTTTTAAAACTTTAACATTCTAATTTAATCCAGAAAATTTAGTTTTGCTTGGTTGAAGGCCATTGACCTGCACTGATTTTTCAAACACCTGAATGTTTTCAGGCTTCTTCATTTTATTTCTTCCTGTTACAACTGCGGGGTTATTATATTAATGCTCTATAGGTCTGTATGCTTGATAGCTCAGTGAGTCAGGTATCTGGCTGTGAACCGAGAGGTTGGGAACTTAATTCCCCACCGTGTGTCCTGGGAGAGGAGCCAGTCTGTGGAGCAGCACAGTCCCAGAGCATCCCCAGAAGAAAGGAATGGCCATCTACTTCTGAATTTTTCACACCTAGGAAGTCCTGGAAAGGGTGGCTTTAAGTTGCAATGGACTCAAGAGCACACTGTTGTTGTTGCTGCTGTTAGCTTTATACCATGCTTGTCCCCTTGTACAAACAAGTAGAGATTTTAGTAGTTTATTATTGATTTATATATTATTTTAAGAACATCCAAATGCAAATCTATAGCTCATTTCCAGTATACAGAGTTCTCGGATATACTGTATGTTACATTTTTAGTCTACAAGTTTCAGAGTCCTACAGCTACTGGCCATGCTGGTTGTAGTACTCAGTTCTAACAATAACAACAGCAACAGTGACAACATTTCAGTTCCTTAACAGTAATCCTTCCAACAGCTAAACGAGGCAGACTGGTCCCTGTGTTGCAAATAAATGGTGCGTGATGTATGAGCCTCCAGATGTTAACCACAGTTCCCATCATTCATTGCCCATTGGCTATGCTACTTAGGGCTGATTAGAACTGCAGTCTGACATCAGCAGAAGCATCACATGTTCGTGCAATTCCCAGTTGAACTGAGTGGATCCAACTTGTAGCCCTCCAGATGTTTTTAGAATTCATCTGATGAGATTCAGTTACATTAGGATACCAGTGTACTTGCTAGGGCTGGGCCAAGGACAGCAGTCCAAAGTGATCCCAGAACCCAGGGACAATATCACTAACTGGGATCAAAGGGGAAGTAAAAACAACAACAACAACCAGGAATGATGGAACACATTAGTAGAGAGATAGGGAACATGCATGCACCCCCTCCAAATCTTCTTGGACTGCAATTATTTTTCTTGCTTAGCTATGCTGGCTAAGGCTGGTGGGGAGTTGTAGACCAATTGCATCTGGGAGCTGATCATGCTGCATCCCCAACTCAAAAACACCTTGTTGCACAAAATGAGACTCAACTAAAGTAACAAATCCTTTTACATGCCTTCGAGTCAATGAGATTCCAATGGTTAGACTGGGTGAGTGGAGTTAGTCCAGGGCCCAAGTTGTTGAAATGTTATCGAACGGGAACTCCCAGCTTTCTTCACCTTGGATTGTGCTAGCTACAGCTGGAGAGAATTTCAGTCAGCAGTATCTGGAAAGCCGCCCTTTGCCCAACTCGGACACAGAAGAAGGCTGCCAGTCCCCTGGAGCTCTTTGGCTCCCCATGGACTGAATTTTTAAAAAAGGAGGTGGGGAACAGAAAGGAGATGTTTGTACATAGATGCAAGGCAAAAAGAAATGGAACCTTTTTGTGTCAACAGGTGCACACATATAGAGTAAGACACAGAGATAGAACTAAGCGAGCGATGAGTCACAGCTCGCAGCCCTGCCTAGGAAATACTGTTCTATTTTGAGTATGTCCTTTGGCTCAGAGGATCTCTCCTGGGCAGGTTTACATATGTGCGAGAAAAGAATGAATATTGGTGAAAAGGTTCGCAGCAGGCATGGCCAGTGGCCTGCCTTGAGGGGTCAGCTTGGTGCTTTGCTAAGGTCCAGCAGCAGCAGCCAGGTGCAAAATTGTGGTGGTAGTGTGGATGTGCGTACACATGTACAGTACTGGAACATTGCTATGGATGAGAAAGTCAGCCAACCCAGCTGCTGCTGGTGGCAGTGATGGGCTTACAGACACTGTCAGCTCTTTGGGAGTTTTTTAAATTAACTTGGGATAGGGTATGGGATACAGAGGGTAAAGGGAAATGTAAGGGGGGGGAAGAGGAGGGGGAGGAGAAACACAAAATATATTGACATCCAGTCTATTCATATTGCAATATCAAAATTCACACTTTCCACTTTTCTACTATTCGCTGCCCTCCAGATTTTAATTCACATTTACATCCTAGTTTAGATCTATGTTATTCAAACACTATCTATAAAAGTTTGAAGCCCTTCTAATTTGATAATAAATCATCTAGCACACTACCAGCAGATTCCAGTTTACCTTTGGGTCACCCCTAAAATGTTGGACTTCTGCTTTCATATTTGTTCAGTCCTATCTGTGGGTCAATGACTGGGGTGCACCTCTTGCCTGCTAGATCACCTCTTCAACATTATATTACCTGTTATATGACAGTGGTGACAACAGTGATGGCAGTAACCCCATTTATAGAGAGAAGAGAGCCCAGGACGCTAGACTAACAGGTTTCCTTAACTTTGCTTTGTTTTCTAATATATACTGTACATTTTCCTATTTTGAAGATTTTTCCAGAGAATTGTAAAATTTGTGAGTTTTCAGTTTGTTGAAGAGTATTTTATTTCATTTTTCATTCACTTCCTGGGTAGGCTCAGCCCATTCTTACCTCAATGCTTCTGAATATCAGGTGCTGGGAATGGAAAATACCAAAGGACTGCTGCCATATTGTGTGATTCTCAGACGCACCTGGCTAGAGATTGTGGGAAAACAGAATGCTTAAATTTGGGTGGGCTGGACTGTTTCTTATACCTGAAGTACAGCTATGTATTTCTCACTCACTTATTTTCAGCTCACAATTTTTGCTGGAACCACTGGCCAGCCTGAGGAGAAGCGGCTGTCCTTTCCGCCCTTCCCCTTCCTCCAGGTGAAAAATTGGCAAGTACAGCAGCTGCAGCTGTATTGCCTCATTTGTGAAAAATTTGAGGAATTCCGCATAATTTTTAGAATCTGGGCTTTCTTGTCTTCAATATTTAAATTTGTTTCTCCCCCACGTAGCCAAAATTTTAAAAAAAGAGACTATAGTATATAAATTTGCACATCTAGAGAACAAACCCATTTATTAGATTAGCAGATCTATCAGGGTGCATGTGCCTAGTGATGAAAAATATCAACCAGGTATTTGGCTTCTGTAAAAAAGAAATACTACTGCTGCTGCTGCCGCTGCTGCTAGTATCAGCAGCAGCAGCAGCAGCAGCAGTAGTTCTTCTTCTTCTTCTTCTTCTTTACAGCAGCCAAATACCTGGTAGTACTAATACTAGCAGCCATCGTAGTAACAGTGTTCCATGTTGGGGATGATTAGGAGAGGAACTGAAACCTGTCAATATCACACTCTGTTATTGAGGTTTAGACCTCTGGCTATAGAGCCAGAGCTTGGGAGTTGACAATTCCTCACTGTGCCTCCGTAACAAAGGCTGATCCATAGAGTCCCTTCCGGCTCTGCATTTCTAAGACTACGCATATGAAATATAAGAACCAGATCATTGTAGAAAAGTGCAGATAAAGTAATCAGCAGGCTGAGGGGAAAGACTATTACATTCCGGGCTCTTTAGTTTAGAGAGTCGGGGTCTCCAAACTACGGCCCACAGGGGCACATCTGACCTGCCTTGCCATTTTACCTGGCCCATTCCCTTTAGCCCGTGTATGCACATGCATGGGGGGTATTGTGTGTATATGCATGCAGGCATGTGGGTGGGCATCCATGCGTGCGTGCAGGGGGGGCATGTGTGCAGCTGCACACATTTCTATTCCTTCAGCCCTCAAAAATGGTGAAAATATCTGGTGTGGCCCTCAGTCAAAAGTTTGGAGACCCTTGGTTTAGAGGGAAAATAAGTAAGGGGAGAACATTACAAAAATGCATGAAATTAGACATAATGTGGATAAAACTGAAGAATTTGTTCTTCTCTTCACATAACACACAGTTGGGCTGTAGAATTCACAATCCCAAGATGTTATAATATGCCTTCAACATGGACATCTCTGAGAGAGATTTGACACATTTATGGTGGACATGATTGTCAATGACTATTGATTCTGACTATTGATTCTATATCATATTAATCTATAGCAAAGACAACACGTCTCTGTATAGCCACTTCCTGGGGACACAAGCAGCAGGATGTTGCTGCGCTCATGTCCTGCCCGTGGGCATCTCATAGGCCCCTGGTTGTCACACTGGGGAGAAGACTGGGCTAGATAGTCCTTTGGTCCTTTTGTAATTATGAACAAAGCATGCACAGACAAGACTATGAACGGAGGTTCATGTTTGATTGTCAGCAGGTTATTACAGCACTGAACATCTGATAGAAAACAGGAATACAAAGTGGACATGGGTCCCAGTGTGTGCATGTTGTATGTCACCAAGGTTTCAGTTTCCCCATTGACATTGTGTGTGTTATCAAGCCACTTAGGACTTAACAGTGATCTTATGAATTAGAGATCTTCAAAAGAACCTGTTGTTGACAGCCCTGCTCAGCTCTTGCAAACTCAAGGCTGTGGCTTCTCTTACTGAGTCAATCCGTCTCATATTTGGGTCTCCTCTTTTCTTGTTGTCTTGACATTTCCTAGCATTATTATTGTCTTTTCCAACAAGTTTTGTTTCTGCCCAATGTGCCCAAAGTGGCTGGATGGCACATAGCAACAGAAGTGCTACTGTGCTGAGCAGAGCTGAATGATTACACCTCACGTTTGAATCCCACTTTTTAAGATGATCAAAGCACTGTTCTCTTAGTTCTCTTTCCAGCAGCCTTGTGAGGTAGGCTGCTGTTGTTAGCCCTTTTTGCACAGCGAAGGTCACCCTGTAAAAAATATGGCTTGCCTGCAGTCACCTCGAGAATTCATGGCCTCAACTGAGGACTTGCTGGCTCCAGGCTCATGTTCTTAACTGCTATGCTGTTCTAGCTCAATGATAAGCCAGTCCAGGTAAGAGACTGCATTATTTTAACTAGAATCAGTGGCTGCATAGAGCCAACCTGTAAGTTGCAAGGGACGCCTGGCCACTAGTTAGCTAAATAAATCATGTGACATGATGAAATTCCACCTTTTTTAAAAAAAATCATCCTCCAACTTGATTTCATCGTTGTGGATGACTGTCCCACTCGCTCTAATGCCCCAAACATCAGATCTACGATGTCACAAAAAGGCTAGCAATTTGTTCACTTTTTACAATGTTTTTGTCAAATTTTTACTGCCAGGAAATGAGGAGCAGTTTTTGAGATATTCTGTCTCGGGTACCAAGGAACAGGGCTAGTTCTGTACACCGTGCAATGCATCTTGATTGAGGAGGGGACGATTTCCTGTCCTGTCTCAGACAACAGAAGATCTTGGGTTAGACCTGTTGCAGAGTTCTGAATTTCTGGTAAAAATTTCTTTTTACCGATATGCGGTAAAAGTACAGAGATTCACAGAGAATAATAAACTACAAGTTCCTCAGATAATCTACCCCTTCCCCATTAACTAGCACTTCAAGTCTCAGTGATTCCCAGTGCGGTTACAATGGACAGAGTGATGGACTAGGACTCTGTTGAACAGGGTTTGAATCCTCACTTTGTCAAGGAAAACTCAATGGGGGAGTGAAACTTGTAAAACCACCCCTTAAATATCTCATTTATCTTGAAAGCTCCGCTCAGTCGGTTCCAAATTTGACAGCACAGAACACGCAAACAGAGTCTCAGTGACACTCTCTGAGACACTTGTAGAAGAAAGAATTTTTAAAAAATTTAATTAATTATGAACTGATCAACAGCAAATGAACAACTGTCTTCAACAGACTAAAGAGAGGGAAAGAGACTTAATAATAATCATGTGCTGTCAAGCCAATTCTGACATATGACTAACTTTTTCAGGGCTTTCTAGGTAGAGAGTACTCAGAACTGGTTTACCCTTCCCTTCTTTTGAGGGTGTCCTGGGACTGTGCAGCTTGTCCAAAGCCACACAGGCTGGCTCTACAGGCAGGAGGCACAGCAGGGGGAATCGAACTTTGACCAGATACCTTGTACACCACTGAGCTATCCAGCCAGCTTCGTTGACTCATTAGGATTCATATAAGTGTTGACTTCCCTTCAACCATTGATTCAATGGGTCTGTCTGTAGCCTAGACCAGCAAGAGGATCCTCACCTAGGTATCTGAGTTGCCGTTGCCACCCCAGCGGTGATTTTTGGAGTGGTGGGCATGACAGCATGCTCCAACTGGAAACACAGGAGTACAATGAGCAGGAGGCTACCTTTTCTTCTACTGCCCACCCCCATCAGTTTTACACAAATGAACATGTGGTGACATAGACAAAAAGAGAGAGAGAGAGAGAGAAGAGAAGAGATGGGGGGGAGCAGAAGGGAGGAAGAAAAGAAAGGTGGAGAATAGGTGCTGCAGCTGCTGCTGTCCCCCCCCCCCCCCGGCTGCCCCTCGCACCCTCTCCTGCCTGGGGCCTGAGCCCCCAGCACGTCAACCCCCAGATGGCACCACTTCACCTTGGCTTCTGCATTCCATCGCGATGACATCAGTAGCTGAGCCAGTGAGCTACCTGCAGCAGCTGAGAACGGCCGCCAAGGCAGCCCATTGGCTGGATCCTGGTTGTGTGAGGAGGGGAAGGAATGGAGAGATTAACTAAAGACATGAGGAGAGGAGAGGATGGAGGGAGGGAGGGAGGGAGGTGGGGGAAAGAGGGAGAAATTGGAAGAGGCAGCTAGCCAGAGGAACCCAGACCGCAGCAGCAGCAGCAGCAACAGGACAGCACATGGGTAAGAAAAGGAGCAAGGTGGGAGGGTGTGTTTGGGGGTGTGCGTGGATGGTTTGAAAGGTAAATAGCTGCACAGTTTGTTACTGCCCAGGATGGATGCCGAGACAACACTGAAAAGGTGGCATGGCTTTAGGCAGGGGGATTGGGGGGTGGGGGCATGCAGCAGCCCTAAACTGACCCGGTGTGGATGTTTGCTGATGCTTGCCCCCAGGCATGTGCAGGATTTGCTGTCTTTCCTATCTCAAACAGGTAGGAAGATGCTGTTTGTTTTAAATGAAATGATTACCTCGTGTGTCCTGAGGGTCGCTGAGTGGGCTGTTAGGTCTGCCTTGGGGCTGTTTAAGGAGGTTGGGAGGGGGAGGTGATGGGAGGTATGCCACTACAGCTCTTTCCTGGAGAAATGCTCCAACCAAGAAGCTCGTGGAGAAGAAGAAAAACAAAACCACATGGCAACAAAACCAGGGCTGGGAAAAGCAGGTTCAGTCCACAGAGGGGGGAACTATCTGGCTCAGAGCTCAGAAGTTAACACTATTTCAAAAGAGTCTTTGGAAGAACCTAAGTTAAGGAGAGGCAGTACTGACCAATGGTTGGGGAATAATGCCTGTGCTGGGTTGACTGGACAAAGAAAAACTGAGCAAGCCCCTCTGGTGTTACAGAGACAGCGAAGATGTCAGGGAGAAGGTTTGAGGCTTGTCCACTAAGACTGTGCCCTGGCTCTCTTAGAGCTGCAATCCTATACAAACTTACCTCAGGGGAGAATTGTACTAGGATTTAAGAGAGGTGGAAGTTTGTGCATCAGATTGTGATGTTAGACATTGTGTCCAGAACTGGGGAAACAGGCTGATCTCCAGTCGCTTTTGAGGGAAAGGGGGGTGGGGGGAAGAGCTGTTGAATCGGAGGAGTTAACTTCATGGAAACTTAAACGGATGAAGAATAGTGGTATTCTAAAAGAATACAGGAACTTGGCTAATTTTGGATGAAATTGTGCAGGGAGAACTAAAGAGAGTGACCAAAGGGAGAACATGTCTCCCTATTCAGCTTTGGCAGTAGGTCTGTACAGAGATCTCAGGGCTGGCTACCCAGTAGTCCACCTGTCGCTGTGCATCCCATTACAATTCGAAGATCCATTGAAAGCACCAGTTCAAAGAGGTGTCAGCAACTGGTCCCCCTTGGGCCAAATCCAGGCCCTTGCATGATGGTATGCTCCCTCCACTCCCCATTATAAAACCCAGAAGAGAGAAAAGAAGGTGCAGGCATGTGCCATACCTGGCAGCAGGCTGGCCCAATATCATTTCAATGGGCTCCTGTGAGATTTGGACCCAAAGTCAATCACTTCCTTGCCAAAAGCTGCAGGAAGTATTTATTCCTTTGGTAAAAAATGGGCGGTGACAACAGGTCAGGTCACTGCTATGTCTAGTCCAGTTTTGGTTGCTCTCAGAGAAGTTAACTCTTGGACTACAGCTCCCAGAGAACTCTGCCTGTTGTGAGAGCTGCATGTATTCTGGGTCACACATTCTGGGATTTGTTGTCCAGAAAATTTAATGTTTCTGGTTCCTTTAACTAGCAGCCAGCTGTCCAAATCTTGGGCCAAAGTTTTGACCCCACCTCAAACTGTGAAATCCTTTGTAACTTGAAATGACAGAGAGTGAATCTGGGATCTCAGACAAGCAAGGCAAGAGATTTTACTCCAGATCTGTGAAGATCTGCTCGAGGATTAGCCAGGGATCATAAAAACAGGAGGAGAGAGAGAGGTGTTCTCTTTGGCTGATCTACAGATGTGGGTCTCCTGCACTCTGGAGATTCATTACATGTTCAGACTGAGTAGCTTTTGGAAATGTTTGAGCATCCCTTTTGAAAGGTCAGGGATAATCCAGTGTGAGACGAGGTATCTTACATTTATATGTGCTGCTTTTTCAAACGGAGGATTTTATTGCCTGTTACATGCCCAGGTTCCTTTTAGAATTATTGCTGCCAGCAGTGAACTTTTGAAATTATTTGAGTTATAAAATGGAATAAATGAATAAATCTATCCATTAATTATTTCGCAAATAGAATGACACCCCTGGGTTCAGGACAAAGTTTTGGAAGATCTGAGTCAGGGTGCTGAGCAGAGGACTTAGAAACATAGAACAGTGGAGTTGGATGGGGCCTAGAAGGCCATTGCAGCCAATCCTCTGTTCAAAGGAGAAATCCAAATCAAAGCAGATCTGACAGATGGTTGTCCAATTTTCTCCTGAATGCCTCCAGTACTGGAGCACTCACCACCTCCCTAGGTCATTGGTTCTGTTGTTGTACTGCCCTAACAGTTAGGAAGTTTTTCCTGATAGTCAGCCTAAATTTGGCTTCCTGTAGCTTGAGCCCATTATTACATGTCCTGTACTCTGAGATGATCAAGAACAGATCCTGCCCCTCCTCTGAATGACAGCCTTTCAAGTATTTGAAAAGTGCTGTCAGATCTCTCCTCAGCCTTCTTTTCTCAAGGCTAAACATGGGCACTTCTTTCAGTCTTTCCTCAGAGGACTTGGTTTCCAGTCCCCTGATCATCCTTGTTGGACTTCTTACATCCCATGTTTCTTCAGTCCCCAGGTCCCCCAGCTTACCCCCAACCCAGTCCTTGCTCCTCCACCCTCCTGACTTGGTCCCATTGAGCCACAAGGACGTTGGGATTCAGGAGCTTTCTGCTCAGTGGCCACACTGGGCACGCCAGTGTTATTCCTGTGGCCAGATATGGCAGTGACTTTCCAAGAAATCATTGAGGTTTAAAAAAAATTTAACCACAGCAACAAGAATCTTCTAGCTAGCCACGGCTAGTGGGAGCACTGGCTGAAGGATAGTCCAAAAAAGTAATGTTTTTCCAAAGAGATGAAGGGAGTTGGAACTCCAGAGGGTGTAGGCACACTTTGCTACAAAAGAGAACTCCCTTCACTCAAGAGAAACATGAGGAGTTAAAAAAAAAAACAGGCAAGTTTTGGAAAGCCCTAAATTTGAGAACCTTTGTTCTCCCCTTTCTGTCAGTTTGATAATATTTCTGGGTTGAATCAAGGTTTATCCATGGTTAAAGTTGACCCACTGAATTTGAGAGGTCTTTAAATTGCCAGGACTAACTACGATCCCATTAATTTTTGAAGGGTTTGATCTAATTGTGATTTAATATAAATCACACTTTAAATTATTTCTCCATTATTTCTCTTGGCAAAAAGGGGAAGCTTAAATCTGCTCTACTTGTGTAGCCTTCTGTGTGTCTCTCTGTAATGAGCTGTCCATTCCTCTGTCTATGCCTCTCACTCCATGTATTTCACCATCCACTCCTCAGCTTTCCTGTCTGTTTTTGTACTGGTATAAATGTTTACTTGTCTACCTAACTAGTCTCTGTTATTCTAGGTATCTAAATGCCTAAAAGCAATGCTTCCCATCCTTGGGTGGACAGATGTTCTTGAACTACAACTCCCAGAAATCCTGGCCAGCACAGCTTGTAATTAAGGCTTCTGAGAGTTTTAGTCCAAGAACATCTGGGGACCTATGTTTGGGAACCAATGGAAGATGGGTTCTTATTCTGCAGTCTTCAGGCTCCTAGGCGTCCTTGGATGCGCTTCAGGGGATCTGTGAGCCAATATCAAAAAAGAGACAGTTTTTAAAATATGTTTTCTTCCATGACTTTGAAAATACTCCTTGTGAGGAAAGAAATGTATGTCAAATTATACATTTTTTTAAAAAAGTGGGCTAATAAAGGTATCACCTACTCCCACACTTGCAGTTACGTCAAATTATGTTATTAAAGTAATGTTTTGCTTTGGTGAGAGGGTCCACAGGTTTCAAGAGATTCTCAGAGGGGTCTGTGACCCCAAAAGGTTAATGACCCCTCATCTTCAGTGTGCAGACACTAATGAATGTGGGGCCTACTCTTATAGACTCATTCTGCTCCATCTATCATAGATGCATCCAGTATGCAAATATACTTAACATTTTGAAAAGCACCCTATGTGTCTAATGAAGAATACTGCTATGCACTATAGCATATTTGTTAAAGTCAGTGTGATGGTCTATAACTTACATCCACCAGGATGGGACTTTCTGATTTCCTCAAACTCATCTTTTGGTGCAGAATCCACCCAGAGCTAGACTTAAGAAGGAAGTATTCTGCAGCATGGTCAGCTAAAGAGTCTCTCCCATTTTCCAGCTGCTCATGATGTGCAGTGTTTTGAAACCTACAAAACTTCCCAAAATGTATTACTTTTAGTACTTGTGGTACCTTTTTGTCCCAACCAATGTAACATATTAGGACCACCACCACCCCACCTTCCCAAAAAGGGGTCTTCCAGGCTGTTTTCCATGATGTTGAGGAGCAAAAGTGACATGTTCTGCTTGTCAGTAGATTGGCCCCATTCCAGGGGTGGGACTGGAATAATGGCTGGGTTCAGAAAATACAAGATGTGTACATTTTGCCCAAACTCTAGCTCTAGTTTTAATTCTAACCTTAAAGTTCAATATATTGGAATCTCATAGAGTCAGAAAATGTCCTGGAAATCACCCAGTGGCTGAAATCTGTTGCTTAACGTAGTAACTCACACAAGACTGAGTGCTCCAATGCTGGAGACATTCAAGAAAACATTGGACAACCATCTATGAGATCTGCTTTGATGTAGACTCCTGCACTGAGCAGGAGGTTGGACTTGATGGTCTTCTAGGCCCTTTCCAACTCAATGATTCCAAGATTCTTAGAGTATGCCTATTGAATTAGTGGGAATTTGGTAAGTCAATTCATCTGTAAGTCCTTTTGATTCATATGGGCCTATTCTATTTGTCCCTAAGCAATAGGATTCCGGTCATAGTAAGTTAAAAAGAAAAAGAAAATCCAACTTGATGGAAGTTATGGTGCCCCCAGGGACCCTTTGTTGCTTTTCCCTATGACAACACAGGGAAGTGGATTGCAATTTTGACCACTTGTGGAGTTGTCCAGTACAGTGGTTCTTAACATGGGCGATAATGCCCCCCAGGGGGCGATTTCATTTTTCAGGGGGGCGATAGAACGAAAAGGGGCGGCGTGGGGGCTCTGGAGCAGAAGGGGGCGGTAGGGGGGCGCTGGAGCAAGCCAAACCTGTGAAGATGGCTGCAGCCTTTTTACAGTGTGCATGAATGTATATATTTTCCTCCAATTTTAATTTAGTTTCAGACTTTTTGTCTTGAAATTTTTAGTTCCTGCATTTGTTTTTATGCCCTTTTTATATTTCTTTTTGCGTCTTAAAATTCACTTGCAACTAAATCATTAAATGTTACTTTTTGGGGGGCATTTCATTTTCTTGGAATTTAATTTTGTTTTCAGGGGTCATTGGATTTAAGTGTCTTAAATAAAATAAATAAATAAATAAATAAATAAATAAATAAATAAATAAATAAATAAATAAACAAACAAACAAACAAACAAACAAACAAACAAACAAACAAATAAAAAAGATATCATCACCGCGGGGAGGGGGCGATGATAACTTCCTCAATGGCTCAAGGGGGCGTTTCTTTCAAAAAGGTTAAGAACCACTGGTCCAGTACAATCTCTTTCCCGGCGATCACAATGAAATGCACTCCAGACCAGTCCCAAACTATATCCAAGTTGGATCTTTTGATCCAGCTATAGAGCCTGTCTTTTACAGGGGGGCAGGCTGGAGTGATTTTCCAGCAGACAGAAGGGCTGCTTTAAGGGTATTCACTCCTGTTAACATGATTCTTTCCATTACAATCTTTGGACATCTCCTGTACCTTACTGTTTCTTCTCTGACAAACTTACACTGCCATCTTGTTGTGCCTCTCGCTTCTTCCATTCATCCAGCTTAGTTTTTGACATGGTTTCTTTCCTCTGGCTTCTTCCCCAACCTTCACTGCCCTTCTGTCCCTATTGTCTGGCCAGGCATAACCCCTCCTCTGGTCAAAGGTGTCCTCTTTTTTTAACCCAGGACTGGAATCTCCCACAAAAATCAGGATCAATTTTATTGTCTCTCTAATGTCATCGTTCCCCAAAGTCTCAGCCAGCAGGACCAAGGATCATGGATGCTGGGCATTGCAATCCATTGGTTGGGAACATTGCTCTAGGAAAATGATGGGGAGAGAAGCTGGCTAAAATTGTCTGGAAAGAACGGCCTGAAAAAACTAGAGAACGTAATGAGTTTGCTTAAACAGAGGAGAGTGCTTATAACAGAAAACAGCATTCTTCCCTTCTTGCCCAGAATGGCTGATTGTCTGGGTGTGAGTTGAAATCACACTTTGAATCTGTAAGGCTCTTGAACTCCTTGCCTGGTTGGCTTCCTTGATGAGGGAGGTGGGGATGTGGCAAACCAAAGTTAATCAAGAGAGACACACCATTATCTTATGCCGCCCTTGATGCCACATGCTTCTACAAATGTTGTCTGTAAGAAGGGAGGCCCATGAGCTTCGTTTGCATACACACAACTAATGAGCCAATCACTGGTCTCTCCAGCAGAGTACAGGAGAGGTGAGAGAGCAAGGGAGCAGCTGATCCATCCTATGATAGCAGCTGTTTCTGTTGATGTCTCAGCACAGCCAGAATCTTGGGACAACCCCCCCCCCACACACACACACACAGTCTTCTGTTATTACTGGCACAGGACCAGGTTTCCTGAAATTATGTGGGGGCAAATATGAGCTTCATTTGTGCATTGTTGGTAGAACTGAGGGCTAGTATCCATTTTGCAATTGTGAGCAGAGCAGGATGCAAAATTGTATTGTGCAATGCAGTTCCACAACACAAACATCTCTCTCTTTCCCTCTCTCTCTCTCTCTCTCTCTCTCTCTCTCTCTCCTTTGCACACACCATAATCTGTGTTTCTACTGGAATTTTATAGAAAAGACAGACAAACTAGTTATCTGTCACTTGGTTCACTACACCATGCTCCACTGTATTTTTCTCAGCTGACCTTGGGCAAGTCTTCAGATCCCCCATCGTGGAGAATATCCCTGGACCTGCTTCTTGTTACGGTAGAGCAATGACTATGAGTCAGTCCTGACTATGAGTCAGTCCAGCTCTGGTTCTAAGGAGGTGAAGGGCTTTGTGGAGCCATACTCAGGAGAAAGTGAGAGAGACTTACTTTGAGTGATGCAATGCAAGCAAAGGAAGAGTCAAAAGAAAAGAATTCTGCATTTTGCTGAAAAATCCAGAACCCCCAAACCCAGTAGTCAATGTGCTGCTGCCTTTGTGTTTAAATAGTCTTGGCTGTAATCCAGCCAAAGGCAAACACTTTTCAGTCCCACTGATTTCAAGTTAAGCATCTTAGCACACTTTTGCAAAAGTGGGTTGCTGCAAGTCTAATGGCAGCATAATCTCACACATAATCACAAAAATAAGTCTCCTTGATTTCAGCTACATTTATTTCAAAGTAAGTGGGGCCTGAACTGGACATCTCCATAATAATCAAGGGCCACAGAACGACCACATTAGACAATAACCACAGATTTCTCCGCCAACACCCACCCTCTGACATCTTAAAGCCCTACCGAGGTGCAAGTCAAACAGCTGCCTTCCCTTCAAGAAAGAAAAAAAGGGGAAAGAAGAAAAGAACGTGTGTGTTTTTTTTTACAAGTGCACCAGGATCACCCTAAATTTTCAGCAATATTGTTTGTTGTCAGTAGTGACAACTGCAGAGCCGAGAGTTACAGGCTGCATATTGTCCACCCTTCTGTATATGACTGTAGCCACACAGAGGAATTCTAACATAAGACTGTGAAGGGAGGGAGATGACAGAGTGCCTACCAGTTCCAAAAACACACTGTGGAGCACATGTGGCTAAGAGGCTGGGTCTTTCTAGCAGGTTTTAAAAAATATCCAAATGGAGGGTAAACCTTCACACTAAAGGTCAATGTAGGGTAAGGGGGCCTCAATCCAGGGCCTCACAAGGCCTTTATTTTGAGACTGTGCCCCCTTCACACAAACCCAAAAATCCTATTTCTAGGCCTGCTTCTAGATGAAACATCTAACCCACCACAGCAAACTGTCCAAGCAGGCTAGGATTTCACTCCAAAACCTCTCAGGCTCTTTAAAAGAAGTTCTTTGAACACTCTCCAAAGTGCTAAACCAATGGTATTTTTGGTGACAATGTTGTCTGTCTCCTACTAATTCAAGGGAGCTGAAATATGTTTAATATGGCGGTAGAGTATGTCTATTACAGTATGGAAAGTCTCCCTCTACCTGCCCAAAGTGACTAGAAATGTTTGCATTTTTAGGTAGTCACATTCTGGACAGAAATCAAATTTAGTAGCTTAAAAAATTAGGATCTTAGGAGAACAGTCTATAGTTCAAAAACTGTCATATAAGATATGTTGGCCCAATAAAACTACTGTATTATCTAAATTTCTTTTTCCAAAATTAGAAACCAATTCTGCTCTTTTCTATTCTACAACTCTATAGAAAATGTGTTGCTAATATTTCCCCTTTCTGCCTGAGAAAGAATCCTGTGTTCTCTGCGAATCCTGTGCTACCTAGAAAGATCAATACTGCATCAGTAGAAATTAGGTCATTTAAATATATATATATATATATATTTAAATATATATATTTAAATGACCTAATTTCTACTGATATAGCGCCAATATTTTCTTTGTATTTTATTTTTGCTTACAATTGAAGAGGTGCTTCTTTTTTATTTTCTTAGACCCTTGTGACACTTAGAAGTGTGTACCTTTAGTCCCTTCCTGGTATACTATTATTTTACCGAAAGCATTTACTGATAAAGAAAGACAATGAGCAGCTAGCTCATTGAGGAGCTCTGATTTAATTGCATTTTGACTATGGGAGAGTTTTCTTAAAAAAGAAAAAAAGAGTTTTCCCTTACACTTTCTTTTACTATATGTGAGAGAGAGAGAGAGAGAGAGAGAGAGAGAGAGAGAGAGAGATATGGGAAAGAATTCAGTGTAATTTTAAAGCTTGCAGGATATTGCACCAGCACAAGTGGATCCAATTTTAAACAATGATGTCACCTTACTCCATCTGTCTATAAACAAAAAGGATAGGCTGTGGCTAGGATGTAGCCTAAGAGGCAGAGTTGGGATTAGAAGGATAAAAATGACTGTTTGTCTCTTGCTCCTGTGACCCAGTCTCCATCTCTTCATCTGTGTTCAGATGTCTAAGCTGCCTATTTTTAGGCTTAAGCATTGGGTGTCTGTCTAACCAATCTCTGTGCCCCCTCCCAGCGATAGCGTTCATTGTCTCAAACACAAAGACCTTCAAATTGTGTCCAAATTTCAGAAGCTGAAGTGTGCATGCACAGTGTGCATGGGTAGACAACCTCTTTTCAAGGCTACTGGTTAACACTTCCAGAGATCTAAGGGTCTTTATCTGTGCCAAGGTTTCTTCTTATAGGCTGCACGAGTTATGGTAGCAAGGGTGGGAGCTTTCCAGGCATAGGCAGGTCAAAATGAAGGATAAGTAGAGTCACTAGGCTCAGGCTGGCCGGATTGTGCCGATGCTGTTGTATTGCCCAGTGCAATGGCACTGGCCAATACCAAGGCTTAGCCTGCAGGAATACTTTCCAATTTGTTGCCAGCTGGCAGAATTGCTCAGAGCTGGAGCAGAAGGAAGGACAGAGGCTTTCCTAGAGCTTCTGGGTCCCATGAAATGCAAGGTCAAACTATGGGGTCTCTTTTACCAAACTAGGTTTGGTTCAGCCTTCAGCACCAGTCTGCTCTTCAGCTTTGTTTGGGCTATTCCTCCCTGCATCTCTGGGCACCACAGCTGTTTGCTAGCCAGCTGCTTACCGTGGAAGCTGTGATCCATTGTACCTAGAAAGCACTAAGTTGAGAAAACTGAACTTTGTATGCCTTAGGGGTCCCACAGCATTCTTCATCACACAGAGTGGAAAGGCAGCTGATGTTCATGCATTAAGCAGAGCAGCTGGACTACTTGTCTCCTAATTCAGTTGCAGTTGCAGAGATGGAGAAGAGGTGAGCATCACTTGCAACCTAACAGCTCCATTAGCTCATCACCTTTACTTTATCTTAAAAATAGGGGTAGAGAACGTGGGGCTTGGGGAGGCCTTGTTGTAAGCATCATCATTGTGTCTGAAGCATCAGTGGCTGAAACCTAGTAATAAATCATAACTAGAGTAGACCCACTAAATCAGTGAAGGATTTGGTGAGTCACCTCCTCCATTCATTCCATTGATTCAATGGGTCTGCTCTAGTAGTGACTTGCCACTGACTTTAGGCCACCCTGTGTCTGTTCTGACTTTATGTATAGAGTAGCTTGTTCTGTGTTTGCAATCCTGAGCGAAATATGATTGAAACTCATATCAGAAGAGGCACTTGTAGCTAAATCACAGGGAGCAAGCAGCCAACAGAAGGAGGGAGAAAGTTGATAAATTCAGTACCATGGAGAGATTCTGAGCCATTTCAAGGCTCAGGGAGGCCACAGGATATGTCTCTGCACAAGGCAGGAAGCACGGGGGGGGGGGGGAAGGGTAGGCTCAGGCTCAATAGAATGGTGGGCGGCAAAGGACCTTCTGAGCACTTCAACTGTTCAAGATCGAAAGGAGCTTTTCTCCAGCTCCAAATACAGAACTGTGAGAGGGGAGCAAGAAACCGTTCCATATCCTTATACAGCAATGCGGCACTTTGGAAGGCAGGGTTTATTGTGTCCCATAGCCTGTACCGAGAACATGCTTGTTATAATTTCTATCACATTGTCAACACGTCCTCTTCACAGTGGAAGGATGTTAACAATCATTTGCTACTTTGGTTCTTAGTTCTCCAACAGCCTGGTTCTCTTCTCTTGCTCAAAGCCTGGGCTCCACCGTTATTCCAGATGTTGAGGGGATTTTTGTTTCACAAGCTACAGTCCTTATATAATGGCATCAGACAGACCTGGCATATAATAAGGATTGGATTCCGCGCTTTGGGGTCTATCTAAGACCAGACACAGCTGTCATGCCTGTTTCACACCCCATAGAAGACTAGCCTTGATCTCTTACAAAAAGGTGTTCCACAGCCATTTAAAAAAACCACCTCACCACAGGCCTCTTCCTCACAGAGCCTTGGCACACAGATGTCTCGGTCAAAAGGCTATTTCCCTGTGTTCTCTCCCACCACCATTGCTTCTTGCTGCCCGAATGCACTTTGAATTTTCTTTTTCATCATTTTTCTTTCATCTGAAATAACACATCTAAGCCCTGTTTGTTTTCCTTCTTGTTTTGATTTCTTGATCCTTTTGTGGCCACTGCTGTAGTCATAGACCCATGTCAATTCCTCCCCACCAAATCCTGAGACTATTACATCTTCAGAGGTGCGGGTGGAGGGGTTCATTATTTATCCACCCTTTTGCTGCAAATTCCCTTCCTGGTCACATCTTAGAGCAGCTACCCTTTACCTTTTTTTAAAAAAAAACATGCAAATATAAGTAGTGCATTTAATATCATGTATAGTTTGGTCCTTTGTGTTTAATTTATGTGCAACATTGCACACACAGAGACATACAAACACACATACACACACATAAACACAGGCATTGTTGCATGTTTATTACACATAGAAGACCAAATTATATATGATAGATGAATCATTTCTTATACTACAGACAGACACAGATAGATAGATAGATAGATAGATAGATAGATAGATAGATAGATAGATAGATAGATAGATAGATAGATAGATAGATAGATAGATAGATAGATAGATAGATAGATAGATAGATAGATAGATAGATAGATAGATAGATAGATAGATAGATAGCCACCAATTAAAGTCTCTTCTAGTGAAATATACCAAATGTCACTTTGATGAGTTTAAATACTGTTTCTCTCCACTAAAACACCACAAAACTGTTAGATATCAAGTAAGCCTGAGTGAGGAAGGGCAAGACTCAGAGCAGAAGCACCATTTGATTTGCTGTGATGTGCATTAGTCAAATGAACTGAAAAGATCTTGAGGAAGGCACCCCACAGCTGAGATGCGCCCTGCGCGTTCCCCTTCTCCTGTTACGTCTGTCTTTATTTTCTGATGTTAAGTGTCTTTTTTTCTTTTCTCTGCTCATGCAGTCCCTTTGGCACTTCTAAGGTTATCTTTGTTGGCTTTGCCATGCACTATATTGCATTAAAGCTTCTTAGCCTCCTTTCTAAAGGTCTTGTCTTCTTTTGTCCCTTGTCTTCTGGCCTTCCATTAAGCCACACATTTGTTCCACTCCAAGGGTTGCATTCCCTTAATCAATCCATGTGTTCAGGACTCCTATAGAGGTCTTTGTGTTTGTTCCCATGCTAACCCTCCTTCGCTTCCCATCCTCCGCCCCCCCCACCGCCTGCCCCTTAAGCTTGCTTTTACTCTCTCCAATCCCTTTTGATAATTTGTTCTTAATTTGCCCATATTTAAGGCCTTCTTGAGAGATCTACTTTTGTTATACTGCTTCCAGGGAAATTGGTTTAGAAGTAGTCTTGTGTTTTTTTTTACCTAGTAGCCACTTTTAAATATTATTACATTTTTATTTATCTGTATTTACCACTTGTTGATGCTGAAATCAGCTCTGTATTTTGGGCTGTACCTACAGACTTGCAATTTAGCCAGATCGACAGGAAAGAGAAGGTGACAGGCTAGGAGCATAATCTCGAGTGAGAAATGGAAATGACCTAAGGAAACAGGGAGCAGCCACTAGAATGCAGGAAAGAGAGGCAACTAGCTTTGAGGGAAATCGGGAGGAATTACATGATCTAGAAAGAGACAGAAGATTTGATGAAAAGAAATGGGAGGGAAAGGCAAAAAAAAATGGCTGGATAGCTTAGTGGTTCAGGTCTCTGACTGTAGAGCCGGAGGCTGGGAGTTTGATTCCCCACTGGGCCTCTTTGACAGGGGTTGGTCTCCATGATCCAGAGGGTCCCTTTCCAGCTCTGCAGTTCTAAGATTGTTATTATCATTATAAAGCTGGCAACTGAGCATTTAGGGCAGAAAGAGTGAGACGTGGCATTTGAAAAGAAAAAAAAGGACAGGGTTTGCACAGACAGTGAAGCTACAGTAAATATGTTCAGCTTCTAAAAAGTTTTATTTGGTTTTGTGTTTGAATTACAACCCTCCCTCTGGGCTACTGATTTTAGAAGGTAAAGTATGTGGATTGATTAAAACTGAAGGAAGATGTGGATAATATTAAATTGTATTCACCACCGCTACCACCACCTCTGAACTTCTTCTCCATCATTCAGGCCCTGATATAGCAGATCAAACTGACACACAGAATTTACAGAAATATGTTTCTTATCTATAGATACCAAATGTGTTTTTAAAAAATGGCTATGACAGTGTTGTATTTTCTCTTAACACAAGAATTTGGAGAAAACATTCACTTTATACTTCACATACGCTTGGAGGAGTTTCTCCAACCTCCAGTGTTTGGCAAGCATGATTCTAGATACCGTAAAAATCCAGAACAGAGATTTTTGGCATATGGTAATAACATCTACAACAGATTCTAAATCTGTGAGATCTTCTCCCAAGTATTGTTCCAAATATTGCATTTCAAATAGACCACATATGGCAGGCACACACAAATGTATGTTCTGTATGCATTCATCTGTTGAAACAGGAGACAGTCCATGAAAGAGTATGCCACACCGAATTAGTCTTTGAAAGTGTTACAGGACATATTTGAGGTTTTTTTCCCCCCTCCTGTAATGCAGCAAATTATCCCTCCAAATACCTGCCATTTTGTTTCTTAGTATGTAGCTGTTAGTGAAACTCAAGCAGAAAGCAGAAAAATCTTCATCTTGGTTGTAATAATTCTCTTGTCATCGTTTACTGGATGCTTCTGGAATTAGATAACCTGATGTACATTTTGTTGGTTCTCTCTTTATCACCACAACGCTGCCTTGACCCTCCTTATTGGAGATCACTATACTATTTATTTTGTTTATATAAAATATTTTACCTCAATTTTCTCCTTTAAATGGACCCAAGGCAGCTTAAATCATTAAAAGACCATATTTAAAGCTAAAAACAGTAAGTATACAAATACTAAAAAGGATTATATAAATGTCAGTCTGAGAAATGGTAAACAAAAGCAATACCAAAAACACATTCAAAGTAAGGCACAAAATCCATTTTAAAAACCCCACACAGGAAGCCAGTCACTGAGGGAAAGCTTGCCTGAAGAGAAAGGTCTTTGCCTGCTTGCAGAAGGACAGCAAAGACGGGGCCAGCATGGCCTCCAGTGGGAGGGAGTTCCAGAGCCTGGGAGCAGCGACGGAGAAGGCCCTCTCCCATGTCCTCACCAAATGCACCTGTGAGGGTGGTGGGACTCAGAGAAATCTGTCTCCTGATGGTCTTAATACCTGGGCAGTCTGTCATAAAGGGACATGCAGTTTTTGAGACAGTATGGACCCAAGCCATTCAGGGCTTTATAGGCTGGAACCAGCACTTTGAATTGTTCCAGGAAATGGATCAGTAACCATTGGAGCTGCTGTAATGGGGGTGGCTGGAAGGTGGTTATGTGATCCCTATAACCAGCCCCAGCACAGCTGAGGCATGCCCTGGACAATTAAACTGTAATGCCCTATTTTGTACCAACAAGAAGCCTTCTCTTTCTAATCTACTAGCAGACACATCTGTTTACACAGATGCGCCAGGACTACAGTCCTATTCAGGTGTTTGCCTGAAATTTTGGGGTCTATAAATGAGTAGATGTTTGGAGATGGTACAGATTGCTCTCTCTAGGTCGATTAGCTCCCAACCTCCGCATCTCAAGGAGGCAAGTCTGATGGCGCTGCATACTTGCATTCACTGGAACACAAGTAGAGTTACATGGCTCCATGTAGCCAGGGATCCTGGTGAGGCAAGGGGGGGCGCCCATGGGCAGCGTTCTTCTGCCCCTGTTCAGAGGAATGCGAGTACCATGTCCCTTTGTCAGACCTTGCTGCCCAAGCTACTGAAATCAACGGACTGAAAGTTGGGGCCAGATGGGCACAGGGATTTAGAGTATAGGATCGGCATACTCAATCCTGTACCTCTGTCTACATGCTCAGGAAAACACATGGCACTGGGAACATGCTGTGTTGTGTATAGAAGTTACATGGAAACATGTGCACTTAAATCCCAGCGGAAGGTTTATACTGTGAAAAACAGCTTGAGAAGTAAACAGTTTTCCGTGGAGAAGCAATGGGAGAGCTTTCCTCACTCCTGCTCAGCTGCTCGCTGTATCCATGCACACACTGTTCTGTGTGTTTATTCTCTCAAACATTTGTCTAGTAGGGCAGCTTGATGCTGGAACTGCAACGTGAAAATTCTGGGTGGGAGAAAACCTAAGTAGCTCTCTTATGTCTCCACTGAAAATCCCCTTCTCAAAGCTGGCTTTCACTTTGTGAAGCTGCCATTGGCATTAAGACACATGTGCTGGCATGTACTGCTGCCCTATTGCCAGATTGGCAGGTTTTATTCTGATTTTCAGCATGGCACCCAGGGCCTATTTAGGTCAGCTGGCCTAAACTGCATGCTTTTATTTTTTTTAACAAAATCTTTGTTTCTAGCCCTTTGTTACAGGCCAGGAAATATAAGGCAAAACATTTAGTTTTCAAGAAACAAGACTTCCCATGCAACCAGTCAATGGTTTAAATCCTGTTGGTGTACATTTATGTCACACAACCGGGATGGTGTCATTCATTCAAATCTTTAATTGGATTGAATTGAAAACTTCCAAACCACTCCCCTTTCAGGATCCTTAGGGATCCCCTTTGTCTTTGGGAGCCTTTGGGTTTGTGTGGGAAGGGGAAAGCCCCTCGTATGGGAAAATCACTGCTGGATTGAATAGTGTGAACTTCCAGCAACAGGATTTCCACCACTGAGTGGTGCTGTCCACAGGATCCCATAGACGGATGAACTAAAGACTCATCTTCTAAGGATAAATATTACAATTATGAGAACATTTGATCCTAGCTTGTTTGCAAATAGTTAAAACCTAAACTGGGAAAGTGGAACTGGAAGCCCTGGGTTGGGCAGCAGCTGAGAAAGGTGATCACATTATCTGACTTTATGACCTGATTTCTATCTGATATGTTGGAGCAGGATGTAATAATTAACAAGTCAACATTGCTGGCCTACTGATCTCACAAACCCTCTAATACTCAAAGTAATTCTGTCTTCTTTCTTTGGTTCTCCACTTTAGGGACTCACCACGCATCCTTATCTGAAGCTCCACATCGTCATGGCATGCCTGCACGAGACCCGCACACCCTCGCCTTCCTTTGGCAGTTTCAACACTATCTTGACTGAGAGTTCCCTCCGCAAGCTAGATCCGGATGCCTCTGACTGCACCCCGGAGAAGGACCTTACGCCGACGCAGTGCGTGCTGAGAGATGTGTTGCCCATTGATGGGGGTGGCGGTGGAGGCAGCGGGCAAAGCCCCACTCCCAGCGAGGAGACCCACGACCAGTTTGCCAACAGTGTGCTACAGCTCCATGAGCATGAAGCTGGTGGGGGAGGAGGGGGAGGCGGCGCCGGTGCAGGGGCCGGTGCAGGGAATGCCGAAGTGCGGCCTACCCGTTACCACGCTGACCAAGTTCGGATACACTGCCAGTCGGGGAGCGGCTTCCTAGAAGGTCTGTTTGGCTGCCTCAAGCCCGTCTGGACCATGATTGGCAAAGCGTATTCCACAGAACACAAGCAGCAACAAGAAGGTGAGAGGGGATGGCGGGCTCTACGAGAATGACGGGGTGGGCAGCCAGGCATTTCAAAAACTAACCATGGAGCAGCCATGAGCAGCCCAGAGCTCAGGCTTTGACTCACAAAGGAAGGAGTCATCGCCCATTGGCAAAGTAGAATACTTATACAAGACCAAAACGGAGGGACCCACGGTGTGATCAGTTTCAGCTCCAGGTATGTTCTCCCCTGTGGAGGAAGAGGCCAATCAGAGACACTTTTGTCCATAGGAAATTTAGGAACCCAATAGGGGAAAGGTCACCCGCTAAACTGGTTTGTTGGCTCTGTGATCTTTATAGTTCATTGCTGTTCACAAGAACTTGGTGGCTGCTGATTCTCAGGTGGTATTCTTGCCCTTGAGCAGCTTTTACAGCTTCCATTTATGTAGATCCTACCATTTTGAATCAGAACTTTTTATTTAAAAAAATTTTTTTTCAGAATGTAACTCCCAGAATCTGCACTGACTGGCCATGTTGGATGGAGAATTCTGGGAGTTGTAGTAGAAAAACATAGCTGCTTAGAAAGCATTCTTAATAAGCTCAGAGGAAAGGGGGCACAGGCCATGGTAACACATTACATTAGTAAAGGGGTTACAGCCATCTGCTTTCTCTAGGGCCACCTTTGAAAAGTGCTTGAAAATGTTTGAGAAGGGAGTGTGGTTTGCTTCAGGTCCCCTTTGATGTGGAATTGCTGTGCTTGGTTTACCTATTTTTTAATGGGGCACCCACATGCCACCATCATCCAAGCCCTGGCATCTCGTTTTTTCTCCATAGTTCTGCTGCCCCCTTTTTTTTTCAGATTGAAGAAAGTCCATGGGCTCCCACCCACCCCTGTCTACCCCTGTCAGATTTTCTCATTTAATGTTATTTTGTTGTTGTTGTTTAGTTGTTAAGTCGTGTCCAACTCTTCATGACCCTATGGACCAGAGCACGCCAGGCCCTCCTCTCTTCCACTGTCTCCCGGAGTTGGGTCAAATTCATCTTCGTAGCTTCATCAACATACCTTTTATTTTAAAAAAGCACCCCTACTAAAAACAGAAAGAAGAGTGCTGATTGTACAGGTGTAAGATGATTTTCGCCCTGCCCCCCCCCCCGTCTCCAACTTTTGATAAATCAGAAAAGTGAAGTTACTGTAACGCAGCACCCATTCGTTGTACCTCTTGTGGTGGCTGCCATTTTATGACCCTGTGGCACTTATTTCACTGCCCACTGACATGGACAGAACATGGCAGGATGTACAGAACTGAAATATTCCTAGCCATTTCAAAAGTCAACAGCAGTTTGACTTGTAGCTTTCAAGGAAAGAGCTGTGCTTCACCTAAACTTGGCCAAGGTCCCTTTCAGACTGCAGCTCCTACAAGAGGGAAGCTGCAGTCCAGAAAGTTAACTTTTCCAAGCTCTGGATCCTACTAAATTTTAATTAAGATCTGACAAAACATTTGTTTAGCCTTAAAGGAAATGAAACCATGAAGCTCTATGCGTGTTCCACGTACACAGAATCCTATTGCAGATTGATACCTGCAACAATGTAATGGCATAAACTGTGACTGCAAATTGCTGCTAAATTAAACCTCTTTGCCACTTGTATGCCTACACGTGTGCCAGCCACACCGTTTAGTTTGCAACCAGGAATGTGAGCACCCACTTGTTAATTAGCACACTTGTCTGTCACAGTTGATACTATCGCACCTGTGCCAGCATAAATCCAGAGGAATTCTGACCCTTGTAAGGGTGGGGTTGTGACTTGAAAGTACCTAATGCTGGCTGTGCTGTTTGGGTAGCATCGCTTTCTCAAAGAACTTAGAAGGGGATGGAGACTGAAGCCACAACGGGAGAAGAGAGAAGATGAGGAATTTGAGTGAAGCAGAGGAGGCACTGAAAAATAATCCTTCCCCTCTTTCCTGAACAACTGTTGGTGATGGTTTGCAATCCAGCTTCCACGAGAGAAAGAGAAGTTGTGTATTTTGGCTGGGAGTAAGATCCTTCCCAGTCCAGCTTGGAAATAAGTCTCAGGGGAACTGAAAGGAACCAAAAGCCCAGATAAGAGTTGCTTAAAGAAGGGTGCAGAGCAAAGAATAAGCAAAATAAGGGAAGTTGAACAAAGGCTGGATAAAGTGCGAGGCCTCACAAAAAAAGACGGGGAGTTGAATCCAGCAGTGCCTAGCAGAGGAGTGGGGAAGAACAATCCATATCCCTGAATAAACTGTGTTGACTACCGCTTTCTTTCCCTCCCAATACAGACCCATGGGAAGTGCCCTTTGAAGAGATTATGGACTTACAGTGGGTCGGCAGTGGGGCCCAAGGCGCGGTCTTCCTGGGACGCTTCCATGGGGAGGAGGTCGCTGTCAAGAAGGTGCGAGACCTCAAGGAGACAGACATCAAACACCTTCGGAAGCTGAAACACCCCAACATCATCACCTTCAAGTGAGTGGGGGGCAGTATGGCAGGATGCTTTAAGGAGTTCCTGGGAGCTTTCTGCCTTCAGTGGAGATGGCAAGGTTTCTTTCAGATCCTCTCTCTGGATGGTTGCTGGGCTAGACACTGTGTTTGGGAGACACCGTCTCTCCTCCCACTCTGTAAGAAGCATGTAACCTATTATGTGCCCAGTGAAATTGGAGTGGGGGGATCCTGAGTCCTGCAAACACCCTCTATATTGATTGATTATTTGCCCAAGAGCCCAGGGAACCTAACAATCTTCATAAGCGCAAGCCAGAATCCTGTTAGCAAAAAGCATGTGTACAGGGGCCACAGAGCAGCAGGTTTTTTTCCCCCTCTCTGGTAAGCTGTCCTTTGTGTGACCAGTCACGCAACTAGCGACACATCTGATTTCACCACCAGTGCGTACCTTGTCACATGAAGGAGAGCCCGCCAGACAAGGAAGGAAACGCTTGTCCTGCTGCTCTTCTATGATCATCCATGTAACCAAAATGATCTGGCCACTGTATTCAAACTCCATTAAAATCATATCTCTGAAATCACAAATGAGTAATAAAATACAATAAAGATGTGCCAAAATTAAGCCAGCCTCTCCCATAAAGCACAAACCTATATCCACAAAGCTTGAGGAACTAAAGCGGTTTAAATCACAACAGCTGAGGTTAACCACTGGATGTTCACTGGGAGGAAGTTCTGTAACCAAGGTGCCACAGTCAAGAAGACCCTGCCACGTGGTCTGTTTTCATCAAGGCCACCACAAGCAGGGCCCTTGTGGCCAAAGTTAAGTCCTGGGATAGCCTTGAGTTATTAATGAATTGACCCATTCATTCCAGGGGCTTGAATTGAGCCTGGCTTGTAACCCTCCCTTTTAAAATTTAACCACGCATGTCTGTCACCTCTTCTTTCCCTGCACCTTTAATCACTGTGCAGAAAAGAAAATTTGAACAAGGGCCACTTGCCTGATCAGTGAAACCTGCTAAGTCCCCCCTTCTACAGAACTATTAAAGGCACCGGAACCCTGCTGTCTTCTGCCTCTAATAACCCCTTCCTACACAGTTGATTACTGTAGTCTTTTTAAAAGTGAAATCAGGCACAGTCAAAATGCTACCCTTGAAACCCTCCCCACCAAAAAATATTGGCCCTAAAATTGCAAATTGTGTACCCCAAGGGACCATGGGTATCATAATTTGCCGTATAAAAATAACTCTAACCCCCTCTCAACCTGTTTTAGGCCTTAAAAGGCATATTCGCGAAGGCTTTAACGGTCGGGATCTAATGGTTGTTGTGGGTTTTTCAGGCTCTTTGGCTGTGTTCTGAAGGTTGTTCTTCCTGACATTTCGCCAGTCTCTGTGGCCGGCATCTTCAGAGGACAGCACTCTGTGCTCTGGTCTCTCTGTCCTCTGAAGATGCCGGCCACAGAGACTGGTGAAAAGTTAGGAAGAACAACCTTCCGAACACGGCCAAAGAGCCTGAAAAACCCACAACAACCTTAAAAGGCATCTTAACTTGTTTTAGGCTTTAAAAGGCTTCCTCTGCCTATGTTCCCAGTCAGTATCTAATGTGCCCCCTGCTCTTTCCCTCATCTTAGGGGTGTGTGTACCCAGGCTCCTTGTTACTGCATCATCATGGAATTCTGTGCCCAGGGCCAGCTGTATGAGGTGCTACGTGCAGGACGAAAGGTCACCCCCTCGCTTTTGGTCGACTGGTCCATGGGGATAGCTGGCGGCATGAATTACCTGCACCTCCATAAAATCATCCATCGTGACCTCAAGTCACCCAAGTAAGAAGGGAATCTGTACCAGGGACCAGAGAATGAATAAGTCAAGCCAAGAACCTTTACCTGGCAGGGGAGATACCATCATCATGAATTAATAAGGTGTATGCATGGGTGGGTTGATAGATAAGGGTCATCAGGTGCAGGAGAACCAAGACTGAATTAAGGTGTAGAACCAGATCGAGCTTGGAACAGTTACTTTTTGGATTATGGCACCCAGGAGCCAGAATGTCACTTTTCTAAGCTCTGAGACAAGGTGCTCTCTCTGTCTCCCTCTCTGTGCAGCCTTCCTACCGAATTAACAAAATATCCCAGTAAAATAATCCGGATTGTGCATCCTGAAGAATCATTTTTTAAATCTGCCAGATTGTGTAAATCAAGGAATACATGATACATAGTTCTGATTCCTCCCACTACTCCCAACCTTACTCCCCTATGTTTGTGCAAATTTTCCCTTGTAATCAAAGCAGTTGGAGTTAATCTGAGATGTTATAAAATTTCATTAGACCAAAAAACAAACTATGCAGAAGATGACACAGGGTGTAGAGTGAAGGAACAGGTAGCTAGCAAGGGATAAGTGTAAGCAGTGGCAAGGAGATGATTAGAGTTAGTTATTACTGATGCTGAATGTTGATGTTAAGCTGAAGGGTGAATGTTCATGGGAAGGCAGGAAGGCAGAAAGGTGGCAGAAAGAAAGAGAGAGAGACGGGGAGGAAGGAAGGAAGGAAGGAAGGAAGGAAGGAAGGAAGGAAGGAAGGAAGGAAGGAAGGAAGGAAGGAAGGAAGGAAGGAAGGAAGGAAGGAAGGAAGGAAGGAAGGAAGGAAGGAAGGAAGGAAGGAAGGAAGGAAGGAAGGAAGGAAGGAAGGAAAGTTCCCACCAAGGCTCATTTGGAGCAGGCTGGTGCAGGCTAAATAAGGTCACTTAAGATCAGATGGAGGTCCCCTACGCCATGTTGATCCACCTCTTTTAAGAAGAGCTGTAAAGAAAAGGGAGGGGGAAAATCCTCTCCTGTCTCCTCCTGTTTACAGGAAAAAGCCCTCAGTTTTTAAAACAATTTCTCAAAAAGGTACAGTGCGTCAGAGCTGTCCTAATGGGTTTAAAAATAAAAATGCTGCTTCCTCTCTTTGCTCCATGGAAGAGTAAAGGACGGAAGGAAATTTTTAATTCCCCAATATCATTAAGTGGCGAGACTGTCTGTTTAAGTAGCTAATTATATTGGGAAACTGAAATGAGCTGGGAATTGAAAAGCAGGCTTGCTCTAACTAATTGCAAAAGGAGCAATCCAGCCCATGCTCCGAGTGGACTGAACAACAGGCCAAATGCCTGTCTAGGCCCCTTCATAGTCAATCAGGAAACAGGGTCAGAGCTCAAATTTTCTTTGTGCACCAAAGCACACGAGGGGAGGCATGTTGGAGTTTTGCTCGAAAAGATAATTTTTACAAGATCTGAGAACGGGCACAGCGTGGCTGGATAGCACATTTCCTTAATCCAGTTGAGCCATGCAAGAGCAAGTCAGAGGGGAACCTGAATCCCATTTAGAGAGCAGCCCCACACTCTTTCGTGGCAGAGGAATCTGATGGACTCTCAGAGAGCCTAGCTTGTTCCATGGGGGAGAAAAGACTCAGCCGTTGCTGTCCGTCAACGGTATGTGTTGTTCTGCCTTTGGTGCAGAGCAGGATACATCCAAAGTGCCCTCTGTGCTTCCCTCTCCCCAATGGATCAGAGAGAAATTTGTACTGTTACACTGCTCCCCCTGCTGTCCACAGAAAGCACTGCATGGGTTTCTGTCTCTTTCCTCAACTTCCCAACATGTGTGCACGCGTGCACACACACACACACACACACACACACACACACACACACACACACACACACACACACACACACACACACACACACACACACCACAGTAGCGATTACATCTTATGCTCTTTACCTGCTCCCTTTTCCCTAGCATGCTGATCACTTACGATGACGTGGTGAAGATCTCCGACTTTGGTACCTCCAAAGAGTTGAGCGACAAGAGCACCAAAATGTCTTTTGCAGGCACAGTGGCCTGGATGGCACCAGAAGTGATTCGGAATGAGCCTGTCTCGGAGAAGGTTGACATCTGGTGAGGAGGAGGGGGAGGGAGGGGGAGGCCACGTGGTGGATGGAGGGGCTAGAGCTGGATAGAACACACATATATGGGGACTAGGCATTCCTAGGCTATGTATCCCATCATATCCCATCCCTCATCACACGCACACACATACGCACAGAGGCATCCACCATGGAGCAGAACAGCCTTCCCCAGTCTGCCAATGACTACGCACATACACCCAGAGATAGTCACTATGGGATACAACAGCTCTTCCAACAGGACTCTGTCCATGTGGTGTGTCAGTATCCTTCAGTCTTGGGAGACTATGGTATCGTGCTCTGAATGGAGGTCTTGGAACAGCGTCTAGTGTGGCTGAGAAGGCCCATTTTCAAGAGTGGCCATCCTTTCCACACTGAAGACCAGTACAACTCAAAGCTCACATGCACAAGAGCTGCCACCAAGGAATCAATCAGCCTTCTCCCAGGTGCTGAATTGTCTCTCACACACAGGGACATGCACACACAGACCACAGCTGTGAAAAGGAGCAGCCTGAAATGTTGAATCACAGCTCCCATGACGCAGACATGGACCACTATTGGGGGGACACACAGCAGGCTTCCCCAACCTAGCACCTTCCACAGGTGTAAGTCCTATTGTCCTGTCAATCACTGAGGAATGTTGAAAGTCCAGCATCTTTAGAGAAGATGATGGGAAAAGGTGGAATAAAAAGATTACAGGGGGAAGAGATGGGAAAGAGCTGGAAAGAAATGCAAAAAGGGGAAGTGGAAGGGCGATGGGTGTGTCTGGTCCATGGATCTCCAACGCAAATTGGCCTTCATCCCCCCCCCTCGCCTACCCACCACAGGTCCTTTGGTGTTGTTCTCTGGGAGCTGCTGACAGGAGAGATCCCATACAAGGACGTGGACTCCTCAGCCATAATTTGGGGTGTGGGCAGTAACAGCCTCCACCTGCCTGTCCCCACCAGCTGCCCTGATGGCTTCAAGATCTTGCTGAGACAATGCTGGTAAGTCCACAGCTACAAGAACAATGATGGTGTCATAAGTGAGAATTTGGAACATGGCATTCCCACTCTGGTCACAGGGGGATAGGACTATGATCTGTAGGGCTAGACTGAGCGTCCTCCTCATTCACGGGCAGGCCACTGAAAGACACCTTTGTCAAGATGTGTGGTGGCCTTCCACAGGATAACATTTGGGGCCCAGAACAGTGGGTTGGATCCAGATTTATTAGAACCACTGAAATCCAAGTCTGCAGTGCCCACAAGTGCTATTTACAAGCATCAGCTGGTAAACCAACTGAACATCATGGATATAACCCGGAAAGCTACTTTGGAAAATCAATTCTTTCCCATTACCCATTACTTCGTTTAAAAAACAACCCATTTGTCAAAACACTGTTGAAAAATTAGTTTGATATATGGCTTCTTGTCATGTTCACTTCTTTTTCATTTGATGTTTTAAAAAACATGTTGGAATTATTAAGGATACTGTATCAAGCAAAATCCAAAGAAACAAAGCAAAACAGACAAAAACAGGTGGCACCTTAAAGACTATTATATTTTAATGTGAGCTTTCATGGATAAGTCCACTTCGTCAGACATATGGGGAAAAATTAAATACTGGATGAAATGCCAATTTCACAAGTAAAACATACTAAATACTCATTGGATCTAAGAATCTTGGGTATTTGGTCACATTTCATATGCAGTGATTGATGGTCTATGTTTGATGTTAGGTTCTATTGTAAGCATTCCTACAGCAGACAGAGAACAGATGCCACAACTCGACTAATTATCACCTATATTCCATAACTGAGACACATCTTAAATGATCTCCAGCCAATCCTTGACAAGAACACTTCACTCTCCAAAGCTCTTGGTGGGACACCCGTACTTGCCTATAGACAACCTCCCCTCCCGCAACCTCAGGCAAATACTAACACACAATAGGCCACAAAACAGCAACACAGACAGGAGGACTAAACCCTGCCACAGACCCAGAGGCCAACTCTACCCGCACATCTATTCTGGCAACACAGTCACGGGACCTAACAATGCTACACACAATATCAAAGGCTCCTTCACTTGTGCCAACAATGCCCTTCTGCACTCTACAGAGGAGAAACAGGAGAATCTCTGTGGAAATTAATCAATGGTCACTAATCGGGCATCAGAAACGACAACACATACAAACCTGTCTCCAACCGTTTTAATCTGCCGGGACACTTTGAAGAAGATATGAACATTGCTGTTTTAGAACAGAAGCATTACAAATCAAGAATACAGAGGGAACCAGCTCAGATAAAATGTATACACATGATGAACACCCATATAAATGGATTGAATATAAGCCTGGGTTTCTGAAGTCATTACCAAATGTAATATTTATACTGTTATCCACTGGTACTGTTGTTTTTTTCATAACTACCAGGCCTGTCTCATCACGAGGCTCAAAGGTAAAAGCTGTCAAAATTCCCTACATTAATAAATGTGGTTTCCCTGCTATCTTTATTTTTATATACTTCCCCACCCACATCCCCTTGAGTTTTTAATGGTCTTCACACACACACCTCTTCTCCCCCCTCTCTTTCCTTCATGCCTGTCATCTGTTCTCTATCTCTAGAATGTCCACAACATTATCCAAAAAAGCTCACATTAAAATACAATAGTTAGTTTTTAAAGAGCCATATGTGTTTGTCTTGTTTTGCTTTGTATTTTTTCCTTTGGATTTGGCTGAAATGCTCACACAGACTCTTCTGAAAGTATAAGCAGATCAAGTTTTCTTTTTCATAAAACAGACAAAGCCCCTGTCAAAACAAAGAGCTTCAAATGGCTTAAAATGCCCTTCAAGAAGCAATTTAGCATTAGCATAGGCATCCTTCAGTCTCGAGAGACTATGGTAACATGCTCTGAATCGAGGAGTGTCCTCTCCAGAGCATGAAGCCTGGGTAAGGTAATATGGAGGATAGGCTGTTACCCAAGCAGCAGATCCCCCCTCTCCACATTGCTGAAATGGTCCAATGGAAAGGCAAGAGCCAATACAACTGGTTCCAGCAATGTAGAAAAGGCTTCAGGAGTTAACCTCGAGGCAAAATCCGGAGCTGGAGTCCCGAAGGCAGCATGTGTGTCAAGAAGCAATTTACCCCCCCCCCCAAAAAAAAGGATATATGGTGAATATTTTAATATCCTAATATATTAATATTGTCAGGGTTGGAATTTGAAGAAATTGGTAGCAACATGGAAAATATTATCTTGAAACAAAATAATATTTTGAAGAAGATTGAAAATCCCTTTTTTGAAGAACATGGTACAAATATGGAATAAGTATAGACAAATATTTACCCCATCGATTTCTCCACTACATCCTATAACAGAATTAGAGAATTTTCCAGGGTATTTGAAAGGAGCTTTGGAGAAGATCTTAAGGAGGAAACAGGTTATTAGAATAAAAGAGTGGATGGGGAGGATGAGGAGTAAAGAACAAATAATAGATGTGGAATGGAAAAGTTATTGTGATTTAATTTCATTCAGCTGGAACATCAAATTAGAGAATGGGTGAAAAGAAATGGTAAATGGAGGGAGCCTATAAAATTTGAACAAATGGTGCTACAGTAGGAAAAAGAAAATGGGAGTAAAAGAATGAAAGGAATAATAACTAACATTTATAAAATATTAGCAGAAGCAGAGGGTCAACGAGATGTTTTAAATATGCTACGGGAAGTAGATTTCAGAGAAGAAATAAGTAGAAGTGGAAGAACATACAGTATGGAAATAAAAGAATTTTAAAATGTATGTCTAAGAATAAAAGAATTCTTTTACAAATTCATTTTGAGATAGTATTTAACACCAGACAAATTGAATTATATGGATAAAAAATTTTCTAGGATATGTTGGAGATGTGGTCTGGAAGTGGGAATCTACTTTCATATGTTGTAGATGTGTTAATGTGTATTGAAATTTTGGAGGTTGGTTTTTAAAGAAATAAATGAAATAATAAAGTTAAATCTAAGACTATGTACTAAAATGGTGTTTTTATCAATATTTGAGAGCAGGCAATGGAATTAGGCAATGAAATATTTGATTTTCAATCTAGTAACTGTGGCTAAATTAATAATGGCGAAGAAGTGAAGTGTGATCTCCAATTAAATGAATGGTATAACAAATTGTGGAATATAGATATTAATAAATTAACATGTAATATTAAAGTAAGAAAAAGGAATGACAAATCCGAATATGTTTAGGGAAGAATTTATATGGGGAGAATTTATTGATTTTGTATTAACAAAAGGGAAGGGTTGTGTACCTTACTTATAACATTGCTTATATCATAGAATCATAGAATCGTCGTAGAGTTGGAAGGGATCTTGGAGGTCTTCTAGTCCAACCCCCTGCCCAAGGCAGGAGACCTCATGCCATCCCGGACAGATGGCTGTCCAATCTTTTCTTGAAAACCTCCAGCGATGGGGCATCCACAACATTGGGAGGCAAGCTGTTCCACTGCTTAATGGTTCTCACCGTCAGGAAATTCCTCCTTATTTCCAGATTGGATCTCCCTCTGATGAGTTTCCACCCATATATCTAGTTAACCCCCCCCCAAAAAAAAAACCTTGTTACAGGCAACTACCTCACTTTTTAGCTTGTTCCTTCCCATTGTGCTCTGATGGCTACAGATACTTTTGTCATTACATCATTGTTTGGTGATTTCCTGGCTTCCCCTACAGTAGGCATTCTTCCTAGGGCTGTGTGTCTGGCAATAACAGCTTTAAGCTACGATAAACTGGCATACTTTGTTCCATTCACACCTACCATTGGTATGTGGCCCCCAAGAACTTTTATAAAGTTCAGCTCAACCCTAATGTTCAAAAATGTTCCCCATCCTTAATGTGCTATCAAGCATCTTTCAACTCATGGTAACCCTTCCCAAAGTTTTCTAAGTATAGAAAATGGCCTGCTGTTTGTTTCTTCTGGGGATGCCCTGGAAGTGTTTCTAAGTAGCACAATATATTTTTTTTATTATTTTTTAAAAAGACAATCTAGTTTTTCATGCTTCCTGGATACTGTCAGATAAAACGGAGTGCTCAGCAGGACTCTATGTTAGCCCAAATCCAAAACCATCACAAGTTTCGCACCAGTACATTTCAGATTGTTTTCCTTCATCAGGAACAGCAAACCCAGGAACCGCCCATCCTTCCGCCAGATCCTGCTGCACCTTGACATCGCATCCGCTGATGTGCTGTCTACGCCCCAGGAGACGTACTTCAAATCTCAGGTGGGCTTCCTTCTCAGAGTCTTAGCTGGTCTACAACTTCTTCTCTTACCCCTCTCTTCCTCCTAAGAGTCTAACACAGAGCTTCCTTCTCTTTCACATAAGCCTCTGTGGTGTGTGTGTGTTGCATTACTTTATGTCATCTTGGCCAAAATCCTGTTGCATAGGTCTGCACGTGCAAGCGGGATGACAGTGGCAGTGGTAGGGGAAGCAGCACATTGCTGTTAATTCAAGGCTTCCATTTTGGACAGCACACACTCAATGAAACCAAGTTGCATGCACCTCAGAATGGATAAGAGAACTATTTTTGACCTCATTCCCATTGTACAGGCAAAGTAACTGCGAAAAAGGATTTTGGCCAACATGTTTTCCATCAGGAACAATGCCACGGAGAGATGAAGGGGGCCCTATCATGGTTTCTCATCTGTTTGCAATCTCTGCTGTGTTTCCCCCAAAATAAGACAGGGTCTTATATTAATCTTTGCTCCAAAAATGTATTAGGGCTTATTTTTAGGGGATGTTTTATTTTACAGTCATGTCCTCTTCTTCTGGTTGCTGCACAATGGTGGAGGTGCGCGGTTTCACTTAACTGGTGCTTATTTTTGGGGTAGGGCTTATATTACAAGCATCCTGAAAAATCAGACTAGGGCTTATTTTCAGGTTAGGCCTTATTTTCAGGGAAACAGGGTAATGCAAAACCAGCCCAAAAGATTTTGCTGCCGGAGAGAGATCAGCAATTGTACCCTCCTCCTCCCTGCCAGCCGCCCAAGGGAAGGTTATACTCAGGGCCCATCAGTGAATTTTGGCACCTGGACCAAAACAAACCAGCCCACCAGTGCCCTTCCCTGTCAGTGGAAAATAAAAGGTGAGTAACTTAAGCATTAGTGTTCTGCTCTTTCTTGACAGCAATAATTTGTTATCTGAGGGGACTGCCACACTTTACTTAATAGTAGGGCCAGCCCTGCTCGGATTCCACCAGTTTTCCTGCCTTTTTCCTGGTTGTGTCAAATGATCAATAAACAGATTTTTCCTAATCTCATCTCACAAGAGCTTTATGCAACAGGAAGGGAAATGATAGGTGTCACTCACTAGGCACTCACTCATTTAGATCTGGCCATTGAGGGGTGTTCTCTGTGTATTACAGTGGGGTCTCGATTTACGAACTTAATCCGTATTGGAAGGCAGTTCTCAGGTCAAAAAGTTTGTAAGTCGAATCTTCATTTCCCATAGGAATGCATTGAAAACCATTTAATCCGTATCTGCTCTTTTCGTCCATAGAAACTAATGGGAAGCTGCTATTCCGCCTTCTGCCACTAGAGGGGGATATTTTTTCTTTTTTTCCTTTTAACCTAAGATGACTTAGCTTTTAAAAAAGGGGGGGGGAGAGTTCGTAACTCGAATCTAAGTTCGTAAGTCGAGTCCATATATTCCTATGAGAGCAGTTCGTAAGTCGAAACATTCGTATGTCGAGCCGTTCGTAAGTCGAGACCCCACAGTACATTGTTAAATTAATATCAAAAGGACAAGGTGGCTTTTTTTTTTCTTGTTGTCTGTTGGCTTCAATTGTGTGGTTTCAGGATCTAAGGGAAGAGGTTATGTATCTGTCTTCTCTCCCACAGGCTGAGTGGCGGGAAGAGGTGAAACTACATTTTGAAAAGATCAAATCAGAGGGGACGTGTCTACATCGCTTGGAGGAGGAGTTGATCCACCGACGGAGAGAAGAACTCAGGTAAGGTAGACAAGGGGGCATTCGTGATGCAGTTGAGAAAGCAAAGCAAACTGTGCTGCTTATATACCGTCCCATAGTACTTAAATACTGTCTGGACAGTTTACAATTTAATTATGCAGGCTATATATTGCTCCCTCAAGTCTCCGGTTTATCAGTCTCAGAAGGATAGAAGGCTGAGTAAACCTTGAGCCAGCTACGTGAGCCCATCAGGGTCAGCTCAGTGAACATAGTCCTCACTGCAGTACTGCAGTTTAACCACTGTACTTGGAGGCTCTGAGATTTTTTGCTCAGATATTGTTAATGATGGATGCTTAGGATTGTACGTATTTTGGACCTCCGCTCTACCTTGACATATTGAGAATATCAGGATTCAGGTTTCTAGTCCCCAAGAGCACTTATGTTTATTAGAAGAAGGATCTAAATTAAATAATAAGTAGCAACTGTTGCAAAGTAAATGTTGCTAATTTGCCCATGTTATTCTTATGGTGTGCCTCAAGTTGCTTCCAACTTATGGCAATCCTGTGAATTACTGACCTTCCAAATAACCTGTCATTAACAACCCTACTTGAGTCTTGCAAACTCAAGGCTATAGCTTCCTTTATTGGGTCAATCTATCTCATATTTCATTTTCCTCTTTTCCTGCTGCCTTCAACTTTTCCTAGCATTATTGTCTTTTCCAGTGAATCTCGCTGTCTCACAATGCACTCAAAGTATGATAGCCTCAATATTGTCATAGTTGCTTCCAGACAGATTTAAAGCTTTCATGGTCTTTTTGGTTTTTCAGTAGTTCTGCTCTGACATAAATGGATTGACATTTTCATGTCAGCTTTCTTCACTGTGCAGCCTTCATATCTGTATATGGTAATTCAGAAGACCATAGTAATAAACACATTTGCAATAAAATTTATCTATAAGTCTCAGTTTCCCTTCAGTCCACAGAATTAATAATTAAGTCAGTGAAAAAAGCATTCATGGGAACCTAAGTACATGAACGTCAGATGTGACAGTGGAACTGTTGTGGATGTAACAGCCTAAGGGATATGTAGTCTTCCAAAGACTCCTGAAATCTTAGTATAGTAACTGGGCTTCTTGGAAACAACATGCCCCCTTTCTTGGGACACAGCTGAGCAGGGATTTGGGGAAATATTCAGACACGCTTAATGTGATCAAGAGTTCTCACTACATTTGAATTTCAGTTGGAGTGAGGGGAATGGAAAGCATTCTGTTTTGTTGTTGCTGTTGTTTTAGGAAAAGGCCCATTTTGAATCAAATGTGGCAGAGTTTGCCCATCATTTGTAAAGACAAAAAGAAGAGAAAGAGAGAGAAATAAATTTACTTTGATAGGAGGTGGGTTGACAGGAGGTGGTGTGAAATGCCTACCTCAGCTACAGAGCAGAAGGGGCAGCAAATCAGGCTCCATCACCACTACGGAAAGCAGCTTTGGCACCGCTCTAGAAAATTGCCAGCATCCAAATGCCTGACTCTGGAAGCTTTCGCCTCAGAAAGGGGTGTTATGAGAGAGGTGTCCCGAGGACCACCAGCCTTCTCCATCATCACCTCTCTCCTGCAAGGCCTTATCCTGAGGAGGAACCTCTCAAGCTGAGGCATTTTGGGCCTCAGCTGCACCCTAGGGAGCAAGCCCACCTGATTTGAGGGGGCAGCAGCTGGATAGGGTGAGTGGGGGCAAATCTCAGCCTCCTCTTTCCGGCGGTAGGATCGCTTGTGTTCCCAACGGAGAGGTGACGGAACCTTTCCTCCTGTTCCCCCTCCTCAGGCATGCTTTGGACATCCGAGAGCACTACGAGCGCAAGTTGGAGCGAGCCAACAATCTCTACATGGAGCTCAACTCCCTCATGTTACAGCTGGAGCTTAAGGAGAAAGAGCTACTCAGGTGAGAAAATGGCTATTTCCAGTCATCCCCACCCAGGCGTTCTCTATTTGGACTGGGAGGCAACAGTATCTCTCCCCTCTAGATCCCTCTGAGGGAAGACAGGCACCAACCCAAAATTTTCTGACCCCCTTTAGGAAGGGATGGATACATCGAAGTCAGTTCCACTCCATTTCTCGTTTTACCCATATCTGGTGTTCACTCACTGTAAGTCACACCTGGATTGGCCCAAGCGTGAGAATGAACAGAGAAAGTGCTTTAATCAGCCTTGGAGCACCCTTGGGTGGAAAAGCAAGATCTATAGTTAACAAGTCAGGAAGTTATCCGAAGAAGCTGCTTTTTGTATCTCAGATTCTGTCTTGGTGCTGCCTGTGTTCTACATCTTCTTGTTCTCCTCCATAGGCGGGAGCAAGCTCTGGAGAAGAAGTACCCAGGGCTCTTCAAGCACCACCCATCACGGAGCCTCCTACATGGCAACACGGTGGAAAAGCTGATCAAGAAGAGGAATGTGCCTCAAAAGCTCTCTCCACACAGCAAGAGGTGAAGAGGGGCAGGGGAAGGCCTATGGAGGAGCCACCCAGAGGGGATCCAGGCAGGCCTGGGGAATCTTTGGCTTTCCAGACGAGTGGGTTTGGGTGGTGTTTTTTTTCCCAACTACAGCTCTCACAGTCTTCTACGCTCACCATACCATCTGGGACTTCTGGGAACTGAAGTTCAATACACTGAGAGGGCCAAAGATTCCCTAAAATGAGGACTTGACACAGCATGGGGGACCGCCCTGGGCCACACCATTGTGTAGCCCTATAAAACTGCCTGAAAATAAAGAGGCGAGGCACAGAGTGATAACACAGAGAAGGGAAAGACTGTAGGTCTCCCCTGCCAAGACTGGGTGTCTCACAAGTTGGCCATTCTTTCTGATAAAGTATATTTTGTATATAGGGCAAGGGGATGTCCATCTATGAGACATTTTACCTGCAATTCTAAATAGTGGAGTGAGGCAAAAGCTGTACCATGAGGTTTTGCTGGCCGTGTAGTTTCGCTCTTTCCGTTTTCTGGCAAGAGAGGTTTAACATGGGCCCATCGTGGAGCAAAGGATATGAGCAGCACGTTGGGTGCTGTTAGGTATTTACACACAATCTGAATTCTTTTAGTCAGCCTTCCCCCAGCTGGTGCCCTCTAGATATTTGGATCTGTGCTTAACAGAGGGACTTGGGCATTTGTAGTCCAGAGCATTTTGAGTGTGTCAATCTGGGGACAACGACCTAAGTACAACCTCTGCAAACAGTCTTGCGTTGAGGGTGGAGAAAGAAAGCACTTTCTCCTTGCAGGTGTTGAGAGAAACATGGCTGAGCTATTCATGTCCCAGATAGCTTCCAAATTTCCTGCATTTGGTACATCATAATAATCATGATCATAGCAAGGTGATGACGAATCATGACAGTAATATTTATTTGTTTATTTTGGACTTTGTAGCCTACTATTTCTCCCACAAGTTCAGGGTGGCTAACATTTACAAATAAAACAAAACAATAAACAGGTAATCAAAAAATCTAGTAACACAGCATGAGGCAAGCAAGGCAAGCCAGAGGCAAGAAGACCAGGACCAGCACTGGGTGCTGATATAATTAAGGGCCAATCTGAAATGCAGTTGTGTTTTAAAGGCCAAATGGGAAGGCAGGCCTCATTGCTGTGGCGAGCAACAGCTTCCCTCACGGACAGTTGCTGGGGCTCGGAATTACTGTCCTTCTTTACTGCAGGCCTGACATCCTGAAGACAGAGGTGATCATGGACCCCACCCTGCCACAGCTGGCCATCCCCGTGTGCCAGAAAGGACCCCCCTCCCCTGGGCGCAGTCGTCGGGCAAAGTCACGCTACCGCAAAGTCAGCACCCGGGGCAGTTGTGGGGAGCTGGTGGAGCCAGGGGGAGCGAAGCGCCTGGAGTCCTGCACCGCCCTCCGGGGCCTTCAGCACGACCTCCTGCTGCGTAAGATGTCGTCTTCCAGCCCGGACCTCATCTCCACCACTCTGGGAGCTGAGGGCCGCAAGGGAGCGGCTGGGCCCGAATCCCCGCCGGCAGAGCAGCCCCGCAGCGAAACACCGAGCGAAGATACTGCCTCCGTGCCATGTTCTAGCAGCCCTGAGTCACCCTCTTCCCGCCAGGGCGCGGTTGGGCCATCAGGGAAGGCGAGGCTGCAGCCGGGAGAGGAAGCTGAGCGCGAACAAGGACGGAGCAGCCGGGCAGGGGGAGCCACGCCACAGGCCCAGCACCTCACACCAGCGGCACTGTTGTATCGTGCAGCTGTCACTCGGAGCCAGGTAAGCCAAAAAAAGGAGTGTGGAGGAGGAGGAGGAGGAGGAGGCATCCTTCAGTCTCAAGAGACTATGGATACATGGTCTGAATAGAGGTCTTGCAAAGGAGGCCTACCTACCTACTTACCTACCTACCATCCTTCCTTCCTCCCTCCCTCCCTCCCTCCATCCCTTTTCTTTGTTTGCAAATACCTAGGTAATGCCTAATATCCTCTTAGAAGCATGAGGTGGAACTTGAGCTTACAAAAGCTACCTTTTTTGGAAATGTTACTTTCTGTAGTCCAGAAAATAATTTTTCCAAGTTCTCAATGGAACAGAACAAGATTCCCCGAGTTCAAGGAGGAGGAGGCCACTCCAGTACCCTAGGTAACTTCTCCCTTCCCTGCTCCGCATAGCTCTGACAAGCAGTCACAAATGATATATGATGGGCAGTCACTGTGGATGTTAATGCAACCCTCCAGTTGCCACTGATTACCTTATCTCCGTCATATCCACTTGAGGATGTGCAGCAGACTTCTGTTTATTTGTTTGTTAGTTGAACAGACTCTTCATTGTGACTAACGTTCAATGATACTTTTCCAAAGTGATTGACAATACAAAACCAATCATAACAACTTCACAGAAGCAGTCCAAAGAAAAATGAAACATTAGAACTGAAACTAGTGATCCAGACAAACTTTGAAAGATCATGGACACGGAGACTAAACAGAGTGCTTTGCATGGGATTATTGGAACAGACAAGAGAGAGTGAAATGTGTCTTGAGGCTGACTGTTTGTCTGAACTCTTTGGAGGGTTATCTCTGTGTTAGTGCTCTTTGTGTGACTGTAGCTGAGAGAGGGGTTACGTCTGAGAGAAAGTGAGTAATTGTCTTGGTTGGGGGATGAACTAGCTGCAACCAGTCTATACCCTGTTTCCCCGAAAATAAGACCTAACCTGAAAATAAGCCCTAGTCTGATTTTTCAAGATGCTCGTAATATAAGCCCTACCCCGAAAATAAGCCCCATTTAAGTGAAACCCCGCTCCTCCACCCTTATGCAGCAACCAGAAGAAGATGACATGACTGTATTTGAATAAGTGTAGATGGTTGTACATGAAAAAAAATAAAACATCCCCTGAAAATAAGCCCTAATGAGTTTTTTTGGAGAAAAAATTAATATAAGGCCCTGTCTTATTTTCGGGGAAACGCAGTAGCTCTACTCAGTGTCCTCATGAGTTCACAACCAAGGAGAATAAGCAGGGCATTTTACGTAGACCTTTCGTGGGGGAGCCTGAGTGCTGTGTCACGGTTCACAATTGGGCAAGAGAAATGAGTGTTGAAGAAGTAGCTGCAGTGACCCGCAACACCCGTGGTGTGTTTATCTTCCTGCCTAAAGCTGTAGGAGGCTACATCTGCACAAAGTGGAAGTCGGGAGCCCGACTGGAATGAAAAGATACAGCAGTTCAAAGCCCACCTCTCCACAAGGCATCTCAGGGGGCAAAATGAAGCCTTTCTGGATGGAGCTAAGAAGACTGTTCTTGAGGAGCCAGGGTTCAAACATACCTTCAGGAAAGAAGAAGAATGGCACATGCAAGAGGCAAGAATGTGGAGGAATGTGACACCGAAAATACGGACTGTCTCTAGAGCTAGAGATTCACTGTCGGGCCTTCTCCATGGACAGTCATTTTGAGCTGCTGGAAGAGGGGCGGGAGCCCCAGCCCCTCTCCACTGACGACCATTTAGAGACATTGGACACAAGGACAACAGTCTCACACCCTCTCCATGGAGGGTGATTTAGAGCTGCTGGAAGAGGGACAGCAGAGAGCATAGAAGCAACTGTGGAAGAGGATGCAGTGGGAAGAATTGTAGCCCCATCTTTGCAGTCCTTCTGCAAGCAGGTGAAGATCTTTCTCTTTAGGCAGGCTTTCCCTCCATGACTGTCTGTCTAACAGAGACTGTTAAATGGACTGTTGTGCCTTGTTGCTTTGAATGTGTTTTGGTGTTAATTTTGTTTACCATTTTTGGTATGGTAATTGTTTGATCCTTTTTTAATATTTGCATACTATTTTTTTGCATCTAAATATTTACTTTTAATAATGTAAGCTGCCTTGGATCCTCTTTAAGGAGAAAGGTGGGGTAAAAACATTTTAAATAAAATAAATAAGAGTTCCTATAGAGGAGGTGACAGGGAGACAGGCACTGGAAACAAATATGTAAGTGAAGCATGAGAACCTGGTACAAGGACCTACTAGTGGAGGAGAAAGGACAACAATGAAGCAGCAGGAGGGAAAGACACATGGATTCATATGTCTCTACCCCAGTGCACAGAGCAAGAGGAACAAACTAGATGAGCTTGAATTCTCAACCCAGGAAGGCAAATACTGTACAATTTAATAGGTGTTACAAAATTCTAGTGGGATGAGACTCATGAGTGGAATGTACAGATTGAAGTTTATTATTCAGAAGGAATATATAACAGGAAGGGGGGGGAAGTAGCACTGTATGTAAAAGATATGCACAACTGTGGTGTGGTCCAAGTGTTGGATCATGAAACACTGATGTAGAGCATGTGGATTGAATTCAAAGGAGACAGGAACAACAGTGACACTGTTGTGGGGAGGCTGCTACAGACCAGACAGGGGATTTATATGATGCCTTCCTGGATCAGATTACAAAATATTGAAAGAGGAGAGACATAATAATAACTGGAGACTTCAACTACCTTCATATGTGTCAAGACTCTAAAGTCCAACAAAATCCCCACTTGCCTTTCTGACAACTTCTAGAAGGTGGTGAAAGAAGCTGAGCTGTCCTCACTAACAGGAAAGAAGAGGTCAAGAAGGTGGAAACAGTGGGAACTTTGAGTAGAACTGGCCATTCCCTCCTCTAATTCATTATACTGAGTGAAAGAAACTCTAAGAATGGCATAACAGGTGCTCTGGACTTTAGGAAAGCTGATTTCAGTAAATTTAAGGAAACACTGGGCCCTATTTTGTGGTCAGAAATACTGTCCCTGATGGATGGGGGCTTCTTAAGGGCAAGATACTAAAGGCAAAATCACAACCAACTTCTATGAGGGGAAAAAAGTGGGAGACACCTGAAGAAGCAAGAGTTACCTTGTAAGGAGCTTTTCAGATAAGCTAAGATTTAAAAGGGGTATTGTGTAAGTAACAGAAAAAGGGAGCGGATCACTAAGCCAATAATTGTAGAGAAAAGGTGATGAAAACAAAAGCTCAAAATGAGCTCAGGCATTTGAGACAGGTTAAAAACAAATTTGCAGATGGCATCAAATTGAGAAAAGAGTTTTCAGCTATTTTTGAAGCAAGAGGAAGAACAAGAAAAGGGCAGCTCCACTGTGAAGAGGGAATGGAGAAATGGTAATGGAGGAGAGAGAAAAGGCAGAACTCCTGAATACTTGATTTGCCTCAGTCTTCTCCCAAAAAAGAAAGCAGTACTCAACCTAGTGCAGGTAGAATATAGGTAGAAGTGAGACTGCTACCAAGGAGAGGCAAAGAAGTGGCTGCTTTAAACTAATTTGAGTCTCTTGGGTGAGATTAACTGCATCCCTAGGGTATTAAAGGGATTTACTGGTGCAATCTAGGAGACTTGCTTGTAGTATTTCAGAATTTTTGGAGAACAAATGAGATCTCTGAGGATGGAGGTGGGCAATGTCATCCTTATTTTGCAAAAAGGGAAGAAATAAGACCCAGGGAAATATCAACTAAACAGCACGACATCAATACCAGAGAAGGTTCTGGACAAAGTCTCTAAATTATATTCTCACAGCTAAGCTAGTAAACAGTGAGATTAAAAAATGCTATTCTTAGGTAGATTTGCTGCTGGCTGACAGACCATACCCAAGTGATGCTCATCGGTGGTTCCTCATCATCGTGGAGAAAAGTGACAGATAAAGTACAGAAAGTGGCAACATCTTTATAAATGACTGGGATGAGGACATGGAAGGGATCATCATCAAATTTGCAAATGACACCAAATGGAGAAGCCTAGCTAATACTCCAGAAGACAGAATTAAGATTCAAGAGAACCTAAACAGATTGGAGGACTAGGCCAAAACTAAGAAAATTAATTTCAACAGGGGGGAAAAAGTAAAGTACTACATTTAGGAGAGAGAAACCAGATCACAACTATAAGATGGAGTGCAGCTGATATAAAAAGTGAATGCAATACTCATTTGCGTCAACAGAAGGAATAGTGTCCAGATCAAGAGAAGTAAATAGTATCACACTGTTTTGCTTTATTCAGACCTTATCTGGAATACTGTGAATAGTTCTGGTTACCACAAGGACACCAGCAGTCTGGCATTTGTCCAGAGGAGAGTTGACCAGATGGCCGAAAGTCTGGGAACCAAATCCTGCGAGAAAGAACTGAGGGAGCAGAGTGTGCACTTTCATTTCTGTTCTGCAGCTTTAGCTTGATTCAGTTGTGGAGCTGTCATACACAACAAGAACTCACCAGAATTGTCTCCTCCATTATCCCTTCAATCATGGAAACAACATGGTCTGAAGAAGGGGAGGCTGCTATGCCCAGGTATCCTCTCTCTGTGAAACCCCATTCTGAGTGGGGCTGGCTCCTGCTGTTCACCCTCTTTAGCTTCCATGATTAAAGCAGCAACAGAGGGGGCAGAGCTAGTTTATCACATGGGGGCATCACATACAAACTGGAAAACTGAATAGGGCTTTTGTCATTTTAACTTGGCTACTTATTTTGAGAGCATTCCATGCAGATCCCATTCATTTATCTAACCCTCACAGTTTTATTTAGCATTTCAACGTCCGTTTATCCCAAGTAGGTTATTAATAATTGTACTGGTTTAGTTGTGGGCTTTGTTAGTTTGAGCTGTGGCTCAACTCCTGTTGCTTATGTGATCACAGAAGAGCAATGGCACAGGTATTCATCCCTCGTGGCGTGTTCTCTTCTATAGGTTCAACCAAGCACTGATTATACAATCAGGTGCAAGAGAGAGCACACAAAAGACAGCCTGTGTGAGGCAAAAAAAATTGCTTCCGTGCCTCTGGATTGTCTTAATAGGATTTCAGCCTATGCCGTTGGATCCTTTTGTGTTCTACGTAGCAGCCTTAGAAGTAAGGGATGTTGTCAGTGGCAAAGTCTAGCTTTTCTGGAGGCAGCATCTGATGTCCCTCCTTGCAGAATGTTCTTTCCTCCGATATAGAACAAACACAGGCCTGACTTGGATCCTGATGGAAAGTCACTGCTCATCCCTACATTTTAAAGAGCCCTCTGACGGATCCAGACCTGCTGCACCTGGCTTTTCTCCTCCACAGAAAAGAAAGTACATGGCATACTTGAAAGCTCAGCCTGCATGCATGCTTCTAGGTTCTGACCACAGAACCGGGTACCAGCTACAAGCTGTGGAATCCTGAGATGAAACTACCTCTTCCTGGACAATGTGGGTTCCTTTCCTCCCACTTTTCCAATACGTTTTAAAAAGCTTGGTTCCCTCTTATTGCTTTTGTTGCAGGGTGTTGGTGCTGGTGGTATTGTGGTGGTGTAATCCCCAGGGTCATGCTGGAATGAAGGCAGAGCTTTGGATGCTGTGGATTCACAGTCTCTCCCAGTGCATCCCCAGCATGCCTCCTTTTCTGCCAGTGTTCCAGAATCAGATGAAACTGGCCGCACACCTTTCTGAAGTCTCTGGGTCATGAGAAGGAAATCTATTTGGAGATTTGCTCTCAGAGTGAAATCCAAAAACAATTCCTCTGGCCGAAATCCAATTGTGAATCCCAGCCATTGATACATTCCATTGATTCAATGGGTTTACTCTAGTTGGGTACAAGAGTTGGATTCAGGGCCTGTGTCATTCCTGCCATAACCTCCCAGGGGCCAGAGCACTGCAGCCTAAATTGAGGAAATTGTGTAAAGCAAGCCAATATGCGAGCACCACTCAGAAGCAACATTTCAAGGTATTTTGGCGTTGTACCTTCAAGGCTTAAGGGGTCCGTTTCAAAAATGAAATACTTGTCCATTAAACAGTGTTAGGAATCTTATATACTTTCTGCCCCCACATACACACACAACAAGCATTTGAGAGCCAAATGTATTTTATTACTTGTTTTATTTATAGGCTGCCTTTCTCCTGATAGGGGGACCCAAGGCAGCTCACACAATTAAAAAGGAACAGAATTTAAAACATAATAAGTTAAACATTTAAAAAACAATTAAGCGATATGCTCATTAAAATACATGTGAATAATTAAAAGCAAGTAAATATTAAAAACTATCTGAACTCGAAGAAGGCCTTCAAGGATTCTGTCATGGTTGTTTAAAACCTGCCTGAAGAGCTGGGTCTTCAGCTGTGGGTGGAAGGATAAAAGGGAAGGGGCCATCCTGAAATGTAGACATTGGAAGAAGCCACATCACCATCTCAGTCTGTGTGCGTGTTTGCCCAGTTAGACATTTGGGATTCTACCAAACAGCTGTTCAGGATGGCACTCAGTGGTGGCTAACGGGGGTGCTATCTGTGCACTCTTAATGGAGTTGTCTACATTGAACTTCAACACGTCCGCGTGCATGAAGTTTCGGATTTGGGCCTATAAATCTTGCAGCATTAAATATGTTAACAAAGAATCCTAGTTCACCAAATGTTCTTTAAAATAGCTGGCTGATGGTTTGGTTTGGTTTGGTTTGTTTCCCCCACATACACACGTTCAGTCAAACAATGATCATGACATGATTTTTCTTTCTTTCTTGACTTAGAAGCGTGGGGTCTCCTCAGAGGAGGAAGAAGGTGAGGTCGACAGTGAGGTAGAGCTTCCCCTCAGGCAAAGGTGAGTGCTTTTGTAGCTTTGTGCCTTACATTGCTGAACACGTTTAAGATAGCTCAGCGATTTAGGTATCTGACTGAGGAGCCAGAGGTGAGGCATTCATTTCCCTGCTGTGCAACCCAGGGGAGCCAGCCTATGAGTCCTTGGGTCCCAGGATGCCTCCAGAATAAGGGAATGGGAAACCACTTCTGACTGCTTTCTACCTAGAAAACCTCGAAAGGGGCCATCATATGTCAGAATTGACTTGACAGCACACAATTACTATTGTTAAGACTGGATAGTTTAGGGCCAGGTCTCTTTGAAAGCCTCTTCGTAAAATCTATCTTGGTGCAATACTTTTGGGCAGTGGTAAAATATAACTGTGGTTGTTTCTTTTGTGCTATGGGCATAGCCAGTATTTGAGAGAGTATTCATCATAATCCAGGTTACCAGATTTTCAGAATGCTGCACAAAGTGGCTAACAAAAACCTTTTAAGCACTGGCTGCCTGTGGGAAAATGTGCTAAATAATACATTGAGTCAACCTAGGGATTTGTCTGTATTTTTCCACTTAAGGGGCATTCATGAACACAGGATAAAGTGCTGGGGAATCTCACATGTGCTGCCTTCAGTTGTGTCATGGAAGAATTGTGGGGTTTAGAGAGATCAAAGGAATCCATACACTTCTTGAAGCCATTTAATATTTGTTGGGTTTGAGCTGCAAAAAGGCTTGTTAACCATTGTTTCCCCTGCCGGCGCATCATGAAAGGTTGATTTCCCCATCGTACTTAAGATACACATGTATAGGAGTGTAATTTTTACACACTTCTGTTAATCTGGATTTTTAGCAACAGCATAGATCAATAATTAGGGGACTGATCACTGAGGTTCCTGTTGACGTCTTAGAATCTAGAGGTCATTGTGGAGAGGAGGAGGAGAAGGTATTGTGGAATGGGAGGCTTTGAACTGGAAAGTGTTCATCAAGACCTGTGTCCTTTTCCATGCCCGGCTGCCTTCAGTTAATGGGGCTTAGGATGGGGGGGGGGGAACATGCCCTGCCCTCATCCAGCTGCTTCTGGAGGTCAGAATCAACTCTGGGGGGGGGGGAGAGGAAGGGATGTATGGAGGGCCCCTTGCCCTCCTTTCCCATCTCAGAGCCAGCTTCATCTGGACCCCAGAGGATTCTCCTTCTTCCTTCTGCCCTCAGGGGCAGTATCACAGTCATGCCTGCTTTGCCTCACTGCTGCCATCTTTATACATACTGTCAGGTTTGACATTGGCTGAGACACTCCACTGCCAGAAGCAACGGATCAGATAGTGCTTCTCTCCCATGTCATGTACTGAAGTTGGTTGGCCTGGAGGTTGAAGCATGTTTCAACACTGGGGATGGACAAGTGTTCTCCAGGACACCAGAGGCGGTAGGCTGGCTAAGGGAGACCAGGACAATTCTGCCACACAGGAGCACAGCCAGGAAGGCCCAGAGGAACAGCTGCCATAGGCTTACCATCCCTCCATTACCTTCATCACTTGAGGCAGCTGCCTCACTCTGCCCAATGATAGAGTTGCTTTCCTAGCCCTCCTTCAGTGTAAGAAGATGTGATCCCCATCCCTAGAGAAACGTAGCCCATGCTTGTCATGTTGCAAAGCTCAGAATCAACAAGGTAAGCCCAGCCAAAGGCCAGATCAGCCACTGATTCAATTTCTACCTGATCTCACCATGCATTGTAATCTGGTCCATCTGTTGCAGTGCTTCCCAACTAGGGGTCCCCATATGTTCTTGGACTGCAAATCCCAGAAGCCCTTGCCAGCACAGATGTTGGTGAAGGCTTCTGGGGGTTGCCGTCCAAGAATGTCTGAGGACCCAAGATTGGGAACTACAAATCTAGGGGGTCTGGCTTGGGTCAGGCTGCTGTGGAGCAGCAGAGGAACTGAGGGAAGCAAATGATTAGGGTGCCATGCGTGCCTTGAGCAGAGTGACTTGTCATATCTCTGGAATGGAGGTGCCTAGCAATCTCCATTGACCAAGTACCATTCCTGGCCTTGCTACCAACTTTCTGTGTAACTCTGCATCCTTCCCTAGCTGTAACAGAGCCCTAGCCACCCATGGTGGACCGAGGGTCTCCATTATTCCTCTCTTATGGACGAAATTCTCTCCCTCCCTTTCCCTCTACCCAGGTGGCCCCAGGCCATGAGCAAACGGCAGTCCCTTTCCACCTTCAGCTCTGAGAACTTCTCCGATGGAGATGGGGAGGAGGGCACTGCCAGTGAGGGCACCACCGCTTCCCATAGCGGGGGCACACCTGACGTGGCCAGTACTAACACGGATGAACGCCTGGACGCCGAACGCTCAGACGACGACATCCTGGGGCATTCTGACGGGCTGTCCGAAAAGGAGGCAGCCATTCGGCTCGTCAAACGCCAGCTCAGCACTGAGCAGAATGCGGCAGAGGTGGGTGCAGGATAAGAAGGAGGTAGAGTCTGCGGGGCCCCAGGACATTAGGTCCCAGGGCCAACATGGCCAGTGGGGAATTCTGAGACCTGTCATTTTAAAAAAGAAAAAGAACTTTGTTGTGTTCTGGCATGGTAGCTGGGGGTGTTCAGATGCCTTTGAGGTGACCTGCCCTACATTCCTCCAGGCCTGCTGCCTCTATTGCTTGCTTCCTGATTATTATTCACATGGACATCCAATAGAGGTCAGCAACTTGCAGATATTCTCAGACTGCCACTCCCATCCATCCTGGCCAGTGTAACCAGTACTGAGGGTTGCTGGGAGTTGCACTCCAGCAACATCGAGCAAGCCACAAATTGTAAGCTCATGGGGGGCAGCTCCTGAAAGGGATCAATCTTTTTTTGTTTTTTGTTTTTTAGGATTTATCCTTTCCTCAGGCTTAGGGGGCTGCAGAGAAAGATTTTTAAAATGTATGGGCTATTTCTGGTAAAAAAATTAAAAAATAAAAATTCCAAATCAAAGAGAGAACAAAGTCAGGTTTCTGGTGACCAAGAAGCCTGACATTTATACACCATCACTTCCAGCAGTAGTAAAATAAATTATGCTGTAGAAAGCAACCAAGTGGCAAAAGTGCTTTCTCTGCATAATGTATAAGGGTCTGTTTTCAGTTTTTAAATCTCGAAATACTAAGAGGCTTGGGTTTGAGTCCCCTTCTCAGCCATGGAAACTCGCTGAGGGTGTGGAACTGGTAAAAACACTCCTTAAATATCTCACTTACCTTGAAAGCCCCTATTAGGGTTGCTGTTAAGTGGGTCCTGGAGTCCTCTCCCTCACCAAATGTGACCAAATGTTTGAATGTCAGAGCCATGCCAGATGAGACCAGAGACCCCTCTTGTCCTGGCTTCTGTTTCCATAAAGATGGATCATCCTCCATGAGGCCCAGAAACAGGGCGTTACGGCGCCCCCTATCCTTCTGCTCACATCCTCGGAGGGAGGAATTCTGCTTCCCATACAAGATACAACCTTTAGGACAAGTAGTGACTGGTTTTGGTTTTAATTGCTTGTAAACCACCCAGAATCATGCTTTGGCACTAATGGGACAGTGTATAAATTAAAGTCAGTCAATGGTTGTTGTGGGCTTTTCGGGCTCTAAAGTCAGTCAGTCAGTCAGTCAGTCAATACATACACACACACACACACACACACACACACACACACACACACACACACACACACACACACACACACACACACACACACACACACACACACACACACACACACACACACACACACACACACACACACACACACACACACACACACACACACACACACACACACACACACACATTCCACTCAAGTTCCCCTTCTTAGATGTCCATGTGTTGGCGACCAGTGGTAGCAAATTTCCTTTCCACTGTACAGTACATGGTACGCCTTACACACACCCCTCCCCATTGACCTGTATTCCTCGTACAGCCCTTCTCCTGCAAGATTTTTCCCAGGAACAGGTGCTTTCACTTTCTCTCTCTCTTTTTTCCAACTCCATTCCCAGGACCCTGCTGTCTATGAGGATTCGGACTGCGACAGTGCCGAACTGGACCACTCAGGCAGCGGGGAGGGGCAGAGACTTCCGGACATACCCAATTTGTGATCATCACGTCTGCCCAACTTTCCTCCCTTTCATGGGTTGTACAGATAACCTGCCCTTCTCTCTGCCTCCTTGCACCACCACCTCCTCCCCTCCCCAGATATTTATATAAATAATCTATAAAGCTCTATATAAATCTATATTATCTCATAATCTCTGGAAGGAGAGCCAGCACGCCTCGTCGTTTCCGCCGCTGCCGCCACCGCCCTCCCTTCTTGTTCCTGTGTTCTCTTGGACTGGCTGGGGGTGTGTGGTTCGCTGAGGGTCCCTCGCACACATCAGGGCTTGCTGTTTTCCCTTTGGACACCTGGAGGCAACCCCACTCTTGCCCACAAACTTGTGCGGTTGGCCCTGCAATTCGGCAGGAAGGCGTGCCATCGACCCCTAGGCAGGAATCGACTCCTCCCATTCTGCTTCCTCTCAAGCCCTGGACATGGCAAGAGCCAGCCAAGGACCAACCAGCTCCAGCAAAGCCCGATGAGAGCCATCAGTGGTCCCAAGGGGCAAAGATGCAGAAAGAACACATTGGTTTGGGAAGCCATGCTCTGGTCCACCAAAGGAAGCAGCGAGATGCATCTGTCGAAGGTGCTCTGAAGGCCCTTCCGCAACATCCGGGCTGGAGGGATGTGCGTCCCGGGCACCAGCCAGTCTCTTGAGATGGACTCATTGCATGTTTGGGCCACAGTCAGCACGGAAACTCCCCGCCCCCCCACAAAACCAAAGCTTGAAAATCAGTTGTTTCCACACCCCAAGTGTAACCCCTTCCTAGAATTAACAAACCAAAGCTTAAGTGCAGAAAAACCAACTGTTCTCAACACAGAGAGAGGCGCATGCTCCTGTTCTTGGCAAGTACTTTCAGAGCCCAATAACTACAGTATCTGGTCCCTTCCAGCACCCACTCACCTGTATGTCCCCTACACAAACACCCACCCACCCACAATGTGGCTCATCCCCTATTTGGGGGGGGGGGGTTTCTGCTGTCTGCTGGCACCAACATGCACTGCACTTTTTAAATTTTATGTTATGCTATTTATTATTTTATAATGAGGAATGTTTACATTTGCACTTAAATGTGTGTCGCTGTCAGGTGGTTTTGTGTAAAGGGAGGAGTAGGGCAGGGCGGAAGAGCCAGGGGCTCAAGGGAACAGGAGAGGAAGTATGTGAGGGGCAGGAAGCAGGGGGGCAGGATTTGCCCTGCAAGCCTGCTGCTGCCCAATCATTTATGACGTTTAAAAGGAGAAAGGGGAGTTCGTAGCGTTTTACTCTTGGGAGGGAGAACAAAGTACCCTTTCTTCTTGGTTTCTCAGGTGAAGGTCTCGGCTTGAAGAAAGATTCCCCACCCCCCACCCCTTACAAATATATTTGTTGCTTATTTGTGTTTGATAAACCCCAGGGATGCCAGGGTTTAGGTCAGGTTAAGTGCGGGAATGAATGGATGGACAGGGAAAGAACATCAAACCATCCTTGCCCCAGTGCAGAAAGGAAATCTGGTGGGCTGAGCTGGGCTAGGGTGTGAGCAGGGTCCTCAGACATGAATTCTGGGATCAGTGTAGGTCCTCTCCTGTTGTGATAAATCAGTAAGTTGGACTTGAGCCCCTGGAAAAATGACTCCTTCGAAACTCTTCAGTTCCCCCAAAGGAAGTTGAACTGGTTGAACTCAGAAGGAGTTGTCCGTGCTCTTTTCCACTCTGTGGTAGGACGAGTCCTGGCTTGCACTGGACTCCTCCCTTCTGGTCTGGTGGAGCTCCAGTTTTGATGTTTGCACCTGTCAGAAGCAGAGATGGGCAACTTCAAAGGGTACAGTCTTCCAACCCCTTCCTGGCTGGTTATAGGCCACCCTCACCTTCCTGGGCAGACTGAGAAGCAACCAAAAGGTATCAGCCAGTATTGATGGGAGTTGGAGAGGGGGGACTCTAGCTCCTCATCCCTGTTCAGGTGCCCAACCTAGCCTTGCTAGAAGGTCACGTTATCAGGCCGAAAAAGCTGGGACTTAAACCCACTAGGTGGGCTGATTTCAGATCTGTATAGCAGCTTATTTATTAACATCTGCCAAGGACCTCCTTTCCTCTCTCCCTCTCTCCAACTATTTATTCACATTTTCCAGTACTGTAGTGAGTCCAAGGGCTGTGAAAAAAAAGATGTGTTCCACCTTTATCCCTTGGTGCGTGCCCTCTGACTGTCATGTTAAGACCCCCATGGATCAGTGGGAGGGATGCCCTGGTGCTAATTCTTTTCAGGCCACAATGGGTAAGGGTTGCCTTAGATGCTGTCCCATAGACAGCATAGTCTACATTCTGATCTGTAACCAGAGACACCCCCTACTCAGTGGAAGGGGAATGTATCAGCTGTGGGAGACAACCGTGAGCAAGCTTTGTGGTGGTGCTACACTCTACTTTTTAGTAAACATTGTTCAAGACATATTCAATCCACCAGAGATCAGGTAAGATAGTCATGGGTAGATGGGTGAGCTGCCTTCTCATCCTGGAAATCCAGATGCCACCAGTCATGATTGATAGTGCTAGATCAGAAAGATTATGTTTTAAGACAGGCTACAGCCTCATCGAAGTCCTACTTTTTGTCCTCTGCCAAGTTTGGGTGCTGCTGCTGAAGTTATGTAATGCTCACTGAGAAATGTCTCCTAATATCCCAAACCCAGGTCTACCACTACACTCCTTTTGCTTAGGGGAGCTGCAGTAAACTATCTTTTTACTACACCACTAACTCTTTAGGTAAGCTAACAGGCCCAACCAGCCAGGCCTCTCCTCTACTGTACTGCTAAGTCCAAGGAAGACCTGCATGTGGCATTTTTGCTCTCTGCAAACCTCTATGTATGCCTGTACAACGTGGCTTTGCCATGCAGAGTGAACGTTATGCAACATCTCACATCTTGTAAAATCCTAGCTTTTGTTGCTGGGAAAGGGAAGGAGACACTTTTAAAAACCAAAGGTTTGTAGAGAAATGAAGGGAAAGAAAACTGTGAGAGTGAGGTGGATTGGTAGTTCTAACAAGGTCAGAAACAGACTCTCTAAACAAGCCACCATAGGTGACTGAACCTTTAGCACGCTCTTAACTATTCTCTGCAATTAGTGGAGAGAAAAGGGTCTCTAATATGTACTTCTGATCCCAAATGGCAAAAAGGGGGTGGAGGTGATGGTGGGCATCAGTCACACATCACCAATATCTGTGTGGCCTTTTCTTAACCTGCCAGCATAGCTATGATGTGTAGAGAACCAAGTTCCTGCTCAACCAGACAGCCTAAGCAGGGAGTGAAAATCTATAGCATGGCGTAGCCTGAAGAACGGGCCTTACTACGATCCCTTGAGTCTTCTGAGACCATTTCCACCAGCCAAGTGAAAGCAGTCAAGTCAACTAGGAAGCCCAGGAAAAGTGGTTTCGTCTTCCAGGCCTGGGCTCAGTTACAGGCTATTTCAACAGACTGGGGGAGGGGGTAGAAAAAAGCTGATTAATTCCCAACAGGCCAGAGGAAGAGCGTTGAATCTGCCAACTCTGCAGGAGGGGCACCAGATGTAGCCAAGCCAAAAGGAGTTGCCATCAGTTTCCAGCAGGTTGTCCTTCAATACCACAAAGCTAGTCCAGCCACAGTTGCAGACTTCTCCAAGACACACCCTGGGCAACAAGCAGAGGGATGCTAGCAGCTCCCACATGAGAGCATTCTGCCAGTTTATTGAGCAGGGAGAGAGATTTCACTAGAGCTGGAGGAAAGACAAGACAAAAGGGGGGGTGGGGTGGGATTTGCAGTTGCATCTGCTGATGGAACAGCAGGACAATCAAAACAACTCCCACCATGCTGTGACTCAAGAGCCTTGATGGCTGTTGCTAATAAATGTTAGACCTACCTTTTCCTGAAGGCATGTTGCAGGGCAGTAATCAGTTGTATAAATTCTTCCATTAAAACTCAATTAAAGCCAAACATAATTTTAAAAACCATTCAACACTTTTTGAATAGGTCCTCACTGGTCCCTCTCAACTAGTCCAAATGGAATAAATAAAACAATACCCATATGTAGACATATTAGCAAATAGTGGCCTTGGCATTTGGGCAATGAGGGTGCAATGACAAAACCCTGCAGCAAAGTAACACAGAACCATGACTTGGGGTTAGAGCAAACTTCATACAATCCCAAGATCAAGCACTGGCACTTCTAGTTACAGAATTCTGAGTAACACAGCAAGGAAAGACCAATGTTTTGGGGAGAGCTGCTGTTAGTCAAAGGAGCTAGTCCTAAAACAGTTGGTCTGACAGCAAAATCTGCACTGATTGATTGGGGAGAAAGGTCACTTCATTTGACAGCTAAACTATCATTTACCCAAACTCTGCTCAACAGATGAAGAAAGTGCTTCTTATAAATGGCACATTCTTTACTGAAAGCCCACCTCCTTTGTAGATGGTAGTTCTTCTGGATCTGTTTGATGGCTAAGCCCCTCTAGCAATACTAAGCTTAACATCAACCCTTAAGGTCTCATTAGACTTGTCATGGCTACATCTGCACCCTGGCCCTCACAATCAAAAATTTCACAGAAGCTCACCCTGGAAAGGTTGCCCTGCACAGCAAGCATGGTACACAGCCCCATCCCTGACAACTCCCAGCTCAGTTTGTCATTCTTCCTGTGGAAGGCAAGTTCTCAGTCCCTTAGGTGAAGCCATACATCCTATCACACTTTGGATCCCTGTGTCCTCTACACTTGTTTTAACATCTACCCTTGTAAAATAGATCATGTCTGTATGGTAATAACATTGCTAGATGAGTTAATGGCACTGCAGATTTCAATTAAAGATCATTTTGTATTCAATACTGGTGTCCTCTTCATGTAGCTTTGCAGTTTGCTCAGACTTCAAAACACATGTTGTTGGGGACCGGACAGAGGGGTGAGTGGGTTGTGTATACTAAAGAAAAATAAGACTGTCCAAGAGATGTAAAGGGAGATGTTTAATTTCTGCTCACTATAGCCAAGGTTCCTAATTTCAATTGTCCTGTATTAAGTTTGCATGGCTATAAAGATATGCCTGAAGCAAAGGTGATGCCAACTACAATACTGGAAATTAGAGGACTGATTAGGATGACAGGGAATAGGAAGTTCCAGCCAATTCCTAAGGCAGTTCGGTAGCTGGAAAGTACCAGGACTAAAGTCTACAATATTCCGTGAGTTCTGGCTCTATCTAACAGTGACACTGACACCTTTTGAAATGCTTTCCTGTTATATTTTGGATCTCATCAATGATGTGTGCAAAATATGCTTAACCTGTTATTAACACAGATTTTTCCGCAGGTTCAACCTAAGAAGTCCACTACACTGTTTAGCACCATTGTTGAAGACAGGGAGTTTAGCAAGGAATTCATCTCAGATAGTCCAAGGGGGTGTAAACTTGTGCTTTTCTCCTGCTTGTCCACCCTGACCCAACTGCATGAAGCCTAATTGGATCCAAGCACATTTGCCAAAGCTTTAGCAAAGAGAGGGAAAAAGCTTCAAGAGTGCCAGTGGGAGAACAAACCTAGTCTTCTGGAGTATCCTGGTCTTTCCTCTACTCTCTTCTGGTGATACTGTATTATAGGCATGGTAGCCCTTTGAGAGGCACCTTATACAGAGAACAATAGGCAGGAAGACTACCAGTCCCATAATGACTTACAGCTTCCAAAGAGCTTAGTCCCTGCCAAGCACTTTGTCTGTTCTGTCTTCATAGATTCAGCAGCATTCACCACCTTGTACAATTACAAACAACCGTGAGAACTATGATTTATTTTCTATAATCCACAGATGTCAAGCTGGGGAAATTTCTATAGACTTCTGGGGACATAGTCCAATAGTCCCATGCCTATGTAACATCCTTACATTGAAAAGAGGAAGAGGAACTGGTCCCTGCTACATTCAAATGAAGAAGCCACGTTTCCATTTGTTGTTCAGTCGTGTCGGACTCTTCATGACCCCATGGACTAGAGCACGCCAGGCCCTCCTATCTTCCACTGCCTCCCGGAGTAGTGTCAAATTCATTCTGGTAGCTTCGATGACATTGTCCAACCATCTCGTCCTCTGTCGTCCCCTTCTCCTCTTGCCTTCACACTTTCCTAACATCGTCTTTTCCAAGGATCCTTCTCTTCTCATGAGATGGCCAAAGTATTGGAGCCTCAGCTTCAGGATCTGTCCTTCCAGTGAGCACTCAGGGTCGATTTCCTTTAGAATTGATAGGTTTGTTCTCCTTGCAGTCCAGGGGACTCAAGAGCCTCCTCCAGCACCACAATTCAAAAGCATCAGTTCTTTGGCGGTCAGCTTTCTTTATGGTCCAGCTCTCACTTCCATACATCACTTCAGGGAAAACCATAACTTTGACTATTCGGACTTTTGTTGGCAAGGTGATGTCTCTGCTTTTCAGGATGCTGTCAAGGTTTGTCATCGCTTTCCTCCCAAGAAGCAGGCATCTTTTAATTTCGGGGCTGCTGTCTCCATCTGCAGTGATCATGGAGCCCAAGAAAGTAAAATCTGCCACTGCCTCCACATCTTCCCCTTCTATTTCCCAGGAGGTGATGGGAGCAGTGGCCATGATCTGTTTTTTTTATGTTGAGTTTTTTGCACTCTCCTCTTTCACCCTCATTACAAGGTTCCTTAATTCCTCCTCACTTTCTGCCATCAGAGTGGTATCATCTGCATATTGGAGGTTGTTGATATTTCTTCCGGCAATTTTAATTCCGCTTTGGGATTCCTCCAGTCCAGCCTTTCACATGATGTACAGTGGGGTCTCAACTTACGAACGGCTCGACATACAAACGTTTCGACTTACGAACCGCTCTCATAGGAATATATGGACTCGACTTACGAACTTAGATTCGAGTTACGAACTCTTTTTTTTCCTTTTTTTAAAAGCTAAGTCATCTTAGGTTAAAAGGAAAAAAGGAAAAAATATCCCCCTCTAGTGGCAGAAGGCGGAATAGCAGCTTCCCATTAGTTTCTATGGACGAAAAGAGCAGATACAGATTAAATGGTTTTCAATGCATTCCTATGGGAAATGCAGATTCGACTTAAGAACTTTTCGACCTGAGAACTGCCTTCCAATACGGATTAAGTTCGTAAGTCGAGACCTCACTGTATTCTGCATATAAGTTGAATAAGCAGGGGGACAATATACAGCCTTGTTGCACTCCTTTCCCAATTTTGAACCAATCAGTTGTTCCATATCCAGTTCTAACTGTTGCTTCCTTTCCCACATATAAATTTCTCAGGAGATAGATAAGGTGGTCAGGCACCCCCATTTCTTTAAGAACTTGCTATCGTTTGCTGTGGTCCACACAGTCAAAGGCTTTTGCATAGTCAATGAAGCAGAAGTATTTTTTTTTAAACTCTCTGGCTTTCTCCATAATCCAACGCATGTTAGCAATTTGGTCTAGAGTTCCTCTGCCCCTTCAAAATCCAGCCTGTACTTCTGGGAGTTCTCGGTCAACATACTGCTGAAGCCTACCTTGTAGGATTTTGAGCATAACCTTGCTAGTGTGTGAAATGGGTGCAATTGTACGGTAGTTGGAGCATTCTCTGGCACTGCCCTCCTTTGGGATTGGGATGTAGACTGATCTTTTCCAATCCTCTGGCCACTGCTGAGTTTTCCAAACTTGCTAGCATATTGAGTGTAGCACCTTAACAGCATCATCTTTTAAGATTTTAAATAGTTCAACTGGAATGTCATCACCTCCACTGGCCTTGTTGTTAGGCAAGCTTTCTAAGGTCTGGCTCAAGGTCAGCAGCCACACTATCTGGGTTGTCCAGGACATCGAGATCTTTCTGGTATAATTCCTGTGTATTCTTGTCACCTCTTCTCTATGTCTTCTGCTTCCGTGAGGTCCCTACTATTTTCTTTATTATGTTCATCTTTGCACAAAAGGTTTCTTTAATATCTCCAATTTTCTTGAACAGATCTCTGATTTTTCCCTATTATTTTCCTCTATATCTTTGCCCTGTTCATTTAAGAACGGCCTCGTGTCTCACTATTCTTTGGAACTCTGCACTCAATTTTCTGTAACTTTCCCTATCTCCCTTGCATTTTGTTTCCCATCTCTTCTCTGCTATTTGTAAGGCCTCACTGGACAGCCACTTTGCTTTCTTGCATTTCCTTTTCTTTGGGATGGTTTTTGTTGCTGCCTCCTGTACAATATTACAAGCCTCCATCCATAGTTCTTCAGGCACTCTGTCTACCAAAGCACAAACTAGAGCAGAAAATCAAGGTCATGTTTGGTTTAGGAAACTGGGCGGCAGCCATTTAAGTTATCTCTGACATCCAGGGATATGCAGCATAGATTGCATGGAAGTGATGAGAGCTGTGTGAGACTCCAGAAGATCTCAGCTTTCCATAAATGAAAAGCAACTTTAATGGGCAGATCATGTTTCGCTGTTGTGAGCAATACCTGCCAAATGAAATTCACAGTTTTCAAGAGTGTAGTGTCCTACTTGGCCCCTTACCCTCTACAAGAAGCTCTTAAGATTAATCATTCAAGTGTGCAGTTTTAAGAGTTAATGTTTTTCTGGTTACATTCGTTTTCTTCCCATATGTGATGTATTTTTGCACTGGACACAAGCCAGGCATTTACCTCTCAGAGAAGGATCAGAGCACCAACAGATCTGTTTGGATCCTTTGAAAGAACATGAATAATCTTAAAATTAGTTAAAGTAGTATTGCTTCTCTAAAGTAGCTGAGGAACAACTGTTATTTGGGTCAGGTCTACAATGATTCAGAGATTTTAAGCATTGTCCAAATGAACACTGCAGCTGGATGTTCTCTCACTCAAACACATTGGGGGGATCCAGCAAAAAGCACTGCAATTATGAATATAGCAATGCTCCAAGGCATGTGATACTGCAGAGTTCAGGCCCAGAGTAGTGCCTTGGTCAACTCTTATTGGGACCAGGCAGTTATGGCTTTAGTTTCTTCACAGAAGTGATGCCAAATACTTTGGATATTGCACTGAAGAAAAATTAAGATGTCAATTAATCAGTGTGTGATATTGCCAGGAAAACTGTTGAGGGTGGGAAGAATCACATCGAATGCTCAGTGAAACCTAGCACCACTCTGACAGACCATATTTGTTGGCCAGATTCCTCTGAAATAGGTGCTTGTCCTAAAAGGAAGGTAGCAATGCAAGTCAACCAAACTGACAACCTGTTGAGTCAGAAAATCACCTCAAAGCCCTCAAGAAGTAGACGTCTAAAGACTCAAGGTATTTTGCGCACTGCCTTTTTACAGACACAGTATGCCAAACGAGTACTAGATGGGCATCTTACATGTCTGCTTCAGCACAACTAAGGAACCTTTGGCCCTTCAACTACTTTGGAAGTCGAGATCCCCTAGCCAACTTAACAGATCATAGGGGAGCATATGAGTTGTCCAAAATAGCTCATAAAATGCCCATCCACTGTACACTATTTTCATTCTAAAACAAACCGTGAAACACCTGAGCCAGGTCAAAAAAAGCAGTGCACTGTAGATTCCTATGGATTTAGCTTGATTTATTTAAACACAACTGAAATTTGGCCTTCACAACTTGTAACCTCCATTTGCAAGCTTTTTTTAAAAAAAAATAAAGTTGAGTTTAGGAATACTGACAAGGAAAGCATCGTCTCTCCCCTGCTGCCACCAAAAGCCTAGACCTTAGGAAAGCACTTGGATAGTTTGAAGCCAGCAAGTTATACCTATGATACACACTTTTGGAAAAGCTTCTTCAGCCCATATTTTAGGGGCAATCTAACATCAAATGGGTATGTAATTCATTTCTTCTTCCTCCATTAATTTTTTAAGTAGGAGAAGACAGCTTCTAACACCAACTGAGAGTCAAAGCAATCTTGCAGCCCACAGGTGAATAGATCTATGGATATTTGAATGCAACTGGCTTTCCCTCTCCCTCTCCTATACAGAGACATTTTTCTTCTTGGTGAGCTATACTCCTCTCCCTAACCCATATAAAACTATTGCAGCAGAATCAATTTCTAGCATTCCTAAACAGATTTTTTCTTGACAGTTCAGGGTATGGCAGATGGGTAATCAATGAATACCACACATTTGTATTCACAAGGAAAAAGCTCCAGTCCATCTTTTTATTTTTTTGAAAAATTTCTGACATTACAGAACTAAACTGAAATGTATTAATTCCACTCTTACATTTCATGACATAACAGAAAAACTTCATGAGCCAAGAAGGGGGAGAAGCTTATAAACTAAAATATGAATCAGCATTTTAACAGCTGAACAGAGAAAAGGAATTAAAATGCTGCAATTAAAAAAAATCATGAGTGGATGGGTAAAGCATGTAGAACTGAAAATTTACAAACTAGTTAAAACCTGGAATTGCTGACTGCTCAGAAACTACACAGATGGATCATGGGGGATGAACGGCAGAAACAGGTAATGAGTGAGGCGGTTGCATTGTCCTAGCTGCTTCCCATTCCACCAGTCTCCGAAGAAAGCCTATAAGGAGAACAGAAATTAAAGGCCTTTTAACACATTAAGATTAGTTGAAAGCCACATTTCTGATGCAAAACCAACTCCTTCCCATTCCTACCTCAGAGTCAGAAAGTCTGTAACTGAATCAGAAGTGGCCTACACTGTTCTTTAGTTCAGTTTGGCAGGAACAAAGCCACTATGTGCCCAGAGATTAACGCCAGAGTCCAGCCCACCCCCATCCATGGAAAGGAAGAGAAAAGCAGCTGTAATCTTTGGATCAGCAATGACCCTTAATGCCCTGTTGTCACTTAGATGTTCAGGATGGAAGCCACAATGGGCAAAAACAATAGTTCCCACCACTCAAATGAATGACCTTCTCCCACACTCACCCACAGCTGCAGTGTCCTAAATATACAGCGCCTTCCGCACAAATTCATGGTGGGGCCTCTAGCCAGTTCAGAGCTCGTTTCACTCAGTGAGCTGTTAGCAGCAGGCATCATGCACTGCCCTCTTTATGAGCATCTGGCACACATGTAACACCTAGCTGCTCCTTGGTTACCTTTCTGCACATCTCATCCCTGCAGAAAGGTGCCCATAAAAGCAAGTAGTCATCTGATGATTAGGTGACAGCAGGCAAGGAAAAAAAAGGACCTACCATCAGACCCTTAAAAGGTAAGCTGAAGGCAGATTTGAAATATATACACCCAGAGCATTCCCTTCTTTCTAACTCTGCCCAATACACCTCTAGGATTAAGGAGCAATATGTGATAAATTTATGATAAAGCCTGTCACTTGTCAGCTGCTTAAAGCCAAACAATAGTTATCTTGGCTACAAAATTTTGTCTCACCTTTAAACTGGGATCAATCAAAGTCACTGGGATTAGAAGAGCTTCTTGCTGAACGAGTGTCATTTTAACACTCCTTCACTCAGAATTTGCTTTCACAATCCCTGTGACACTGACACCACTGCATAGAAAAGGCACACATTGTTCCACTGTTAAATCAAGGTGGTGCACTGAAAGACTGCTTACTTTAAAAAAAGAGGTAGAGAACTTGTAGCCGTCCAGTTCTTTGGTCTCCAACTGCCATCAGCTCTGGCCAGCATAGCCAAGGAGGACAAATGCTTGGCTATGCACCCAAAATATAGGAACACCAACATTGTTGGCTCCTCTATGACAGACGTCCTTAACAACCTTGCCAGGTATGCATTGGTATGAATCCCATGTTTATGCAAGAGTTGGAAAAAACTACCCCCTCCTGGAAGACTGAAGGCCTAACTGTGAGACATTTTACATCCTCAAGGATTTAGGGTCTGTAGATCCAATGAGTGCAAACCAAGCTATAAAAAAACTTACCTTCGTTTGAGACCTTTCCTAACTGTACGAGTGCTGTTCACGTAGAAACAGCTCCCACACTACTGTGATTAATGTTTAGATGACCCAACCACAGAGATGCTTCTCATTCAATCGTGCCATAAAGGATGTGAATGACCCACCCCCCTGGGCTGATCACATAAATATCCTCCCAGTCTTATGACAATATGAGGGTTATCTGTGACTTAAAGGAGTCCTACAGATATTCCAAAAGCAGTAGGTAGAATTCCAGTACCATATATGCAACTGTAAAGCGTGCAATGGGAATCACTCATGCAAAATGAACAGATGAACAAGTCTGTGCAACTTCTCATTTTGGAGTTATTCCACATACTGAAAAGGGAGAAGAGCATTATCTCCTGGTGCCACAAACTTCTCCAGTAGTTTAGCAAATTAGTGCGGATATTCACAACCAAGGATCTCTTTCTCTGGCACAGCACTCCATTCCACATGAAACATTTAGTGCTCTTGTTTTTAGCAGCACAATTAAAAGTTTTGTTCTTGATCATATCTCTGAGACAATAAGGGAAGGGGGAATTCTAGGAGAATCAGCTTCCACCCTCAATGTGAATACCACAAAGGATTGTAGTGGCAGTACTGCCTATCAATGCACATAATAACTGTGTCTGTGTGTGCTCTAGAGCGAGTATCTGTCCGCTGAACACATCTCAAAAAGACCGGATGCCAAGTTTTTGCTAAATAATTTGCAGATAAGGGCACAGGGAAAAGTGGAGGCAAGCTTGTCATTCTAAAACAAGTTAGAACACTAACACTGAAATAAAAAGAGTTCCACTGTTGTCTCTGCAAAACAGGCAGCCAGGTTACTTGGCAATTTCAAGCAAGATGTTAACAAATTCAGCTCAAGCAGAGGATTTCCACTGCATTAATGAGCAAGTCATGGAGCAAAGTAGACTGCTAGAAGTTGAGAATGTGTGCACTGCCCTGTGAAGAAACTCTTTATCAGAGCTCAAATGATCTGCATGTCTCTGAAAGGGGCTAGCTGTATACGCAGAACCTGAAGTCTTTAAACTACTTCTGGTCACTCCTCTGCCCCAGCTACCGCTTAAACCGTTGCCTTAAAATCTCTAATTATTCCATACAGAATAAAAAATGTGGTGGAAAATGGTGGAGGTAAGGGCAGGATTTCCAAATATAGACAGGTATACAGGATTCCTGGGCAGATTGTTTAGAAATAACGCCTGCATAGTGTACCTACTTACAAATCCTCATTGACAGAACATTTATCTACTTTTAACACAGATCTAATGTAGTAAAGTTTGGCACAGTAATTAAAACAGATATGGATGCCCAGTGGACAGAAAAATGGGAGCAGAAGGAAGCTTCCCTCTGTTCTTAGCACCATATGGTCACTACTATTGCTTAACTGTAGTGCAGCTTGAACGAAGAGCTTTTGGACAAAATACAACACGCACTAGTCAAGAACAAATCGCCTCTCACAGTCAACCTGTGCATGACTCAAGGAAACAAATGGCCAACCCAAAAACTTGGTTAAGAGTGGACAATTTTTACTTAATGTGTTTACACTACAGAACAGAACAGTTTTTTTTAAAAAAAGTTACAATTGTGAAAGTCAAACTGCAGAAACAAGCACTTAAAAAGATTCCTGCTATCAAGGAAAAAGGGCTTGACAAAACTGCATAATCAACTAATTGATGGCTGCCCCATCCCCACGACAGAATCAGGACCTTCCCTCACCCTGAATGCGAAGTGTGAAACTGTCCCAGATCAGTCAGATAGCACTTTTAACTTGTTCCAATAGGTTTTTTTTTAAATACAAAGGATAAACATAAGATTGCTAGCAATTCTGTCACCATTCATACCCAACGTTGCCTCAATTTCTGAAGGGTTAGAAGCACCAGAAGCTGCTAAAAAAAGCAAGCATCTTCAGTGTTTGTGTGGCAACCCCAGGCTAAACATCAGGTGTATACAGCAAAAAGTGCAGACAGCAAAAGAAAGAACAAACTGCCATCATGCTAAACACAAGAGCATGTCACTCTTTCTTGCCAAGGGTTCATTCTACTTTACTATCAATGAATCCTCAATGGAGGGAAAAGGCGGGCTCCCAGGAACAAGCAAAAAGACTGGGATAACTGAAATCTGTTTGCTGGCCTCTACATCTCCCTCCTCCCAACTTTGCTATACCAGTTACAGCCCCAAGAATTACCTGTTAAGATGTTATGCCCATTTGTCAAAAACATATATTGCTGTCAGTTACTACATCTCTAATTTCTGAGCTACCTGCTCCAAGGCCTAAACATCAGCCAACTCAGCTTCACATGTTACGCTGCCATTTAAAATGTACTATACAGGAAACTACCACGTGCAGCAGTGTTATGGGTATTCATTGTACTGTATGCATTGCTTTCAGGTGGTCTTGGCTTGTTATAGTAGCTCATGCAGTCCTGGGTAAGGAGCAAATCAGGTGTCTAAAGCATTTGACCCTTTGAAAGGTCTGCCACAGTCTTTACAAAGGGAAGGATGAATACAGAGGAAAAGGCATACATTTTAAATGAGGTGTATTAATATGTGGATTCAGTTTTAGGGCTTCCTTCCCAATCTGGTGCCATGCAGATGTTTTTAAGACTGCTCCATCCACCACTACTAGCCAGCACAGCCAATGAATGGCCAGGGAGTAGCTGTACAAAACATCCAGAGGGCCACAGGTCAGAGAAAGCTGTTATAGAACAATGGCCAGAATCTATTCAAACACTTTAGCCTGGGGATGCAATGTGAATATTCAAACAGCTAAGGTCACATAGTTCAGTCCAAATTCAGGCACATCTGTGCATACTCTCTCAAAGTTGACAGCTTTATTACAGAGACAGACATTGAGACAGATTTGGCCAAAGTAGCCTCTTTGCACAGGTTAAAACCCAGGAATTGCAAATTAGTTTTTTGTTAACAGACCCTAGCATTCCCTTCCCGCCCGTCCACCCGCCTACCCACCCCCTCCCCACCCATCTTATTCCATGTAACAATGCAAACAAAACTACGAAATCAACAGCTACAAGCTACATCAGAAGATCACTACTGGACTTCAAAACGTATTAATACACTTGCTCAATTGTCTTTGACCTAGTGGAGGTTGCCAGCAAAAAGAAACTCCATCCTAAAGGAATCACAAGCTCACATTTGTTTTGAAGTTTTAAAAAAAATCTCTTCCAAGTCTCCTCTACAGGACTCCCCATGGCTGAAAAACTATCTGCTGTTCCTCTAAGGCCACAAGCAGACGTTCAGTAAGGAGAGAATCTCTGTTTTTCCGTTTTCAGTTTGTTAGTAACACATGGCACAGCTGAAGTGGTGGAGGCACCCTTAGCAGCAGACACAACATTTAGAGCCAGGAGAGGGACGGGTTTCATGCCAAGCAGACTGGAGACACAGGGGGCGGTCGGAAGAGGGTTGGGGAGGCTGGAGGGTGCGTCGGAGACCCCTGCTGTCGCAAGCGAGGGGGTGGTGGTGGAGGAGGAAGAAGAAGAAGGGGTGGAGGGTTGAGAGAGGTTGATGCTGAGGTGGTCGGGGATCGTGACGGAGGCTGCCTGGGAGGAGGGTTTAGCGCTTTCTAAACTGTAACAGAGGAAAAAAGGAACAAAAATACGGGTGGGTGGGTGGGTACACCACACAGAAAAGCACAGGACACAAAACATCTTTTAAAAGCATGAGCCCTAGTCTGGGAAAGTTTAGAAATAGCATAACCAGAAGGTGTGGGATGGGGAGAGAATGCTGGCTGTAAGGGAATCTCAACATTCTCTAGGTGCACCAAGGTCCATTGATAAGACCCCAAAGTATAACCCCCTAAAGTCCCAGGTCAAATCCCCTTCATGAACAAGAGTGCCAGCTTTCAGTGGCATTTGGATTTCAGAAGCAACAACTTTGTTACATCAGCCCTGAGCTATGGAGCACACTGTGTTGATGTTACAGTGAAATACTAAGCACAAACATAATGCAGGCAAAAAAACTTATCTCTTACACAAATGTACTTACAAGAAACCACTCCCCCCCCCCCGCCACCTTGCCTACACAAATGTTCCTTTATGCTTAATGTCCAAAGTCTGGTACTCCTTCCAGCTTTCCAAACATGCATTTAGATAGCAAACCACTTCTGTGTGTTATGCTCTGCTCAATCTGGGAAGCCTTAATGGAGCAAGCTCCATGCACAACTCCCCGAAATTTAACATGACCTAGTTTCCTCCACTGTTGGAACAGAGGAGCCCATTCTCTAGAATTGGACCAGATGACAAGAAGAAAATCTGAACAGAAGCCACACAGCTGAGCGAAGGCTTACATCACTTTGTGTTACAACTACAAAGAGTTTACTAGACAGTATTGCTTTATATAGCTGAGGTTCTGAGCAAGCCTTTCTAAATTTACTGAAAGGCATCAAGAGCGACTTGCTTCTACAGAAGAGTCACATCGCCAATTCAAGCACAGGTCAAATTGTAAATCTGTTTACAATTAAATGCCTGAGGAAATCCAATAATTGAGTTTTTCAGGACATTCAGAAAACCAGCAGACAACAGTTATGGCCACTGTTCTCTTAGATTTTGCACCATCTAATTTCACCAACGTTACAGCGTTAACTGTTAGCCTTATGTGAGCTCACTGGGGGAAAAAGGCACCATCTGTGGAAGCCAAATACGCTTCCAGCCCTAACTCCAGATTCATTTCTTTTCTAATGCATTCTGGGAAGAGAGGTGAGATATGAGAAGGACTGTGCCTCTTCCAAAATCTGCTCAGAATGATTGACCCCTGCTACTTAATGCCAAGCCAGCCCTGACCCACTGGACGTCTCGCAAATATATTGAATAGTGCACACATCAAGCAAATATAATTTAGAGGGCAAGCATAAAGACAACAATGCAAAACACTGATTGTTGTTATATAGCACTTCTCTTTCAATGTTTTAATACTGAAATCCTGTGGGCATAGGCTGTTTTCAGCTCTTTTACACACAGGGGGAGGTTTCTGGCACTGTATGAATAATATTCCAATTAGCTGAGAGATTCAAATTATAGTTAAGTCATCACTAGCGATCTTTGCTCTGACAACAGCCATTTGCAAGTGCTGTCAAGCTACTCACAAAGCAGCCTTCCTTCTTGAAGCCCCCTAAAGTGCAGAATGTACCAGTGCAGGTACAGCATAACTGGTAGTGCTTGCCACACGCAACAAGAACTGTTGCCTGAGCCTCCAAAATGGAATCCCCAAGTCGAAAACTATCTACTTGTAAGTAGCAAGGCATTTAAAAAGGCTGTGCAGTGTCCATTGTTGGCAGGCAAGAATCTACTTCAACCAGCTTCCTATACCAAGGTTCTGAGTCACTAAGCCAGACTGCTGCACCACTGAAATTAAACAGAAGCAACAGTTTCTGGGCACCTTAATATATGCAACTCTGTCCAAGGAATTTAGAGACACACGTGGTTCCTCTGAGAAAGGCATTAACGACAGTGCAGTAATCCAATTGTTTTAGCATGTTCATAGTGAGCAAACATATGTATGCAAACATGGCTCATGCAATGCTATGAACCATCGACTCTTCAATAGGAGAGGAGGGCGGGCGCTTTTTAGCTTTCGTATCTGTGTTATGGCAGAAAAAAATTTCCCACTGTATATTCAAAAGCCAAGCCTGCAAATGATATATACAGTACTCAGCTTGCCATTTTGCAAGGAGTACTTCAGCTACAGCAGAGATGGCAGGCGGAAATCTAGGACACACAATGCCAGCTGCTCAGGCCTGGGTTTTTAATTATTGAAGCCAACACTCCTCATTAAGCTGATGCTTTTACTTTTGCCTTATGAGATCATCTGATCTGCTCCAAAGCTGCAGAGGGCTGCTTGCCAAGTAGGCTTTTTCAGGGCAAGGCCTGAGGAGCAGCCACTGTCAGCTGCATAGCACTGCTGCAGCCCATAAGCTCCTCATGGAACTGTGCTGCTAGCAAGAGCCGCGAGGGAGAAAAGGAGCTGCAGGAGCTTTTACAGTGCATAAAGCCACGTCCCCCGGGGCAGTGCTGGCTCTCTGCTTTCCTCTCTTGTGCTAATGAACTGCACAGCTTTCCAGGCTCCTAGAAAAAGGCATCAGCTGTGTTTTTAGAAAATAAGTATCTTATTTTTACATCAACTAAGCCTAGCAATTTTTACATAGACTAAGCCTCACATAGTTAATCTACCTCCATTTAGATACAGGAATTTCAAGAAGTGGTGCTGATTACTCCTGGCACCAGCCAAAAACACTCTAGTAAAAGACAGACCATGAGGTGACAGCTAAAGGAGTTCTTGTTGTGTATTCGATTTATTTTACTCCCTCTCCCTCTTATTTCTATACTGGCAAATAGAGGAGTCAGTTGCGCAAAACAGAAGCTTTGATCTCCTACTGCTGCATTGGGTGAGAGGGTGGGGTGGGGTGGGTCCAAGTGGTATCCTGGAGAGTTCTACATCAACTCAAAGAGACAGCCTTTCAGAATACTGCCCTGGTTAAAAGAAACTGTGTTCCACAGTTCTGCCAATACATGCACTGAAAATCAGCATGCCTTTTGAAGAAACTTACCTGACATTAATTAGATACTGAGCCAGGCTAATGCTGGCTGCAGATCCAGTTATGGTAACCTGCCTGTCAGTAGATCCTTCCACTGGATTGGCAATTTTGATCTGCGCCCCGGACATCTGGCGAATCTCATTGATCTTGGCGCCTTGACGCCCAATGATACAGCCAATCAGCTGAGAAGCAAAAAAAGTTATATGTAGCTTCAGATTCCAAGAGAATTAATTGCTCATTTTGCATTGCCATTTTTATTCCTGAGCAAGAACAGAGCCATGTGTAGAAAAGCTGATACATAATTATTTGAAAAACATTTAGAATAAGCTGCTTTCCTCTGCTGGTACCTATATATTAAAGAAACCAGTATTCAAATTTTAAGTTATCCTTCAAGTTGTTTCTCCAACAGATTACAATTAACTGTTTATAAACAGAAAAGTCACCTAGATTATCAGCCTTATCACACAACTCTTCAACATTTAGGGTAGGCAACCCAATTCCCCTTCATATGGCTTCCCTACTAGTTCCTATACAATTCTGATAGCTCTATATAACTATATAAAAATCCTATAGAATTTGTCTAAATTCCAGCCCAAACAGTAAATGGTTATGGACTATGGGAATTGTACTATAAGCCATCCAAGGGGTGCCATGTTGCCTATTCTGGCTTTGTATTTTGTCTGCAGACAATAAGCTGATTTGCTGATTACCAGCTTCCTCAACATTATAACTCCTGCATCAGCGGCCATGTGATGATCTATCTTTTGTTTTGACACAGTTGAATGTAAGAGGCAAGACGGAAGCACTGCAAGGCATGTACTACTTCATACCATCTGAGCGCATTCTGAATATTATTTTGGGCCAATTAAAAACTGTACTCATTAAGAGCCTCTCACTCTTTTTTCTTTTTTCCTCTGCATCCACTGTTTGTGGACTGATGTCAGCCCTTCAGACCTGAGCTCAAAGATGCCTGATTGTGGCAACTGCACAGTGCCTGCTGTGAACACTGATGCCCAAGATGGGAGCAGAACTGAAAAAGTTGCTGCTGCCATGGCAGTAACACCTTTCACTCTGTCTGAATCTCCCACTCTTCTGGGTGAGGTGATGGCAATACAGTGAAGGGAGGTGGGAAGGGAGGTGTTTCCCCCTCTCCAAGTCATGGAGGAAGAAGGTAAGAGGGACAAAAAAGATGAGAGGAGAACCAGAGAGAGGGAGGGGCCGTGGGGGAGGAGACATGAAGGGTCACTTCCACACGCAAAAAGTAAATTAAACTCAAAGTGTACTGACGTTTTTTCCTTCTCGAATTTTATCTGATAGAGGCAAATCCCCCCATTACTGTGCATTATTAATGTATTACGGTAGAATTACATTCTGAAAAATGTATTTTCAATGTGTTTTCTTTACCCCATTAAAAATACCTTGGGGGCAGTCCCAACTCAAAAAAGGTTGGGCGACACCGGCTTAGAAGAATGACTGGAAGCCCCTTCTCTAGAAATCAACATTCATGCACCCAACCTTTTTCTCCTTCCATTACAAAGCTAATATCCTTGCAGGCTGCATCTGTATCTGTGCAATTTTCATTACAATCCCTACCCACCAATAACACAATCTTACCCAGCATAAGCAAGGCCCAGTTCCCTTCATATTTAAGAGTTAATTAATCTAGAGTGCACAGTTTTGATCAAGGAAGACAGGCTTTGCTGGATCAGACTGGTATCTACTTAGTCCAGTACTCTCTGCAAGCATCCTCACAGCCACTGTGTATTTCAAGACTACCTTCTGCTCTACTGGACTACTTTACCAACGTAACTCATGGAAAACAGGACACTGAACATTATTTGTAAATGAACTTCAGTAATATAATCACCACTGCAGCTCTAATTAAACTGCAGAAACAAAACAAATACATTAGGGCTCAAAGAAGCCTTACTGTTTCCAATATCTAAAGTCTAGGCTCCCCAGTTTCAGTGGCCGACTTCACTGTGGCAGGATGAGGTCACCGCAGAAGGCTGGCTGCAAAACTTTAACAGTGAAACAACTGTTTCCATTGTTCTTTTGTATGTAACGCTCTCAGTGCCATGAAGAGGTCCATGCACTGGTCTCAGCCACATGAGCTTCAAATCACATACATTTCTTTATGTACTTGCACTTCACTTCAAAACAAAACCCGTGTAGCATACTGGACAAGGAGTCTACATGTCCAAAGCCATCATCGACACTTTAATTTTTAAGAGATAAAAATACATACAGCAGGGTTACCAACTTGGTGCCCATTAGATGGTTGGTTGGGTGCATGAATGTTGATTTCTAGAGAAGGGGCTTCCAGTTCCCATAGCCTGACAATTAGCCATGCTGGCAGGGAGCCATGCTAGTCTAAAATACCCATAGGGCACCAAATAGCTTGATAAACAGAGGAGAATACTTGTAACTCTCCACAGCTCGTATTATTTTCCTACTGCTTTGATCCCCTCTGATGGAAATCTTGGCAGAAACCCAGGAGCACGTGGAACCTGGACTCTCTACCTCCACCTGTATCCAAGGGCAACCAAAATTCTGCATCTCTACAAAATACTTACATCATTTGGAATGGTGAGTTCATGAGAAGTAGTCTGAGCTGATGCATCCAAACCTGCTGAGACAAAGAAAACGGGGGGAAAAACACCAAGGCAAGTTTAACGTAATGCAGAGAAGGCAAGAACAGAACAGAGGCGAAGTAAGTGAGGTTAGCATTTGTTGCTGGAAAAACTGCTATCCTGAAGAGGTTCAAACTGACAAGCAAGACATACGGTGTTAAATCCAAGCCCCCCTTTCCTCTTTCTAAGCACCACAGTTAAAATTTCTAGTTATAAAGCAGACACCGACATAATAGCTTTTAGTAGGCCAGATGGAAGAAAATGACAACTCCCAAGTTTGTTCAATGTCCACAAAATAAATTTACCATCACCACCTTCTATACAACTTTCCTACAAAACTGCAGCAAAAACAGACACCCCCCTCCAAAATCATGCGCTTTTATCTCTCCATTCAAGCATCAGTTGTAAGTCAATGTTCACATATCACAAGCATCAAAGGTATGAGCAGTGGTGCCCAAATGAAAGGATACTACCATGAAAAACATGTATTTATAGATCCAAGCTAGCTATTGCCTAAACATCTGTACTTGACCTATTACCTTCCCAAGCAAAGAACGTTGCAACTAAATGAGATTTGGTTGCTTCCATTACATTCTAACACAGGTCCCAGTCAAATCTCTTTCACAAGTGAAGAGAAATTCCTCAAACTTAGTCAATAAACCCACACTGCTTTCTGCATTTTGCTGTATATTGCACTGTGATTTGGTTAACAGAATTTGCTGACTGGGAAAGAATCTCCCACCAATATGAACACACAACAGAATAACTACAGGTGTTTTTTTGGTCATTACCCCAATAGCCTTTCTCATCTGGAGAGCTGGATTCAACGCCTGTCAAGATACAAGGGAAAATAAGTGTGGTGGTCCTAACTGAAGCCCTACTGGACTTTCAGCCATAAGACAAGATTTTAACTATTTGACGCAACTGTCAGGATTGCTGCACTGAAAGCTATGAAGTAACTGGCAAAGCTGCTGAAAGAGTAATGGGGAAGGCAGATTGGTGATTCTGCTTAATAGCAAAATGGTGTCTTGTTTCAAGGACAGTGAAGATCATCCCACAAAATGTGGGTTTTTATTTATATTACAGTGAGACAATGGAGCTTAAGGCCAGCATCTGCATTGACAGCTTAAAGATGATTCGTGGACTGCTAGCTAATACAAGAAAGAAGGAAATTTCATACCACTGAATCCAGTGTTGCCATGAGACATTGGAAAGTGTGACTGTTGCATTGCCAACTGGTGCAGCTTGGTCAGCTAAAAAGGGAGAGAGAAAAACTGATGTTAGCAATTTTGCAGGCTTACTTGTTCAGCACACACTTCAAAGAAAAACAAACACTGCAAGCTGAGCATGAAGTGCTGCCCCTCTTGGGGCAGAAGTTCAGAAAGAGGGAGACTGGGTTAAGGAGCAAGCGCTTCCCTGAGCAGAGATGGGTGCAGACAGAAAGAAAGCACTTTTATAACAGCACCATGGGGCGTGAGGCCAACACCCATCTCAAAGTACCCTGGCTCAACAGAAGGAACCTGCAGTGAGTTGTGACAAACACTAGGAGACAAAGCACAAACAGGCAAAGTAACACAGAGACTGGTTTGCAGTGGTGCTTGGGAGCACACCATGCAGGACTCTGTCAAGCATTTGGAGGGGAGAGGTATATCATGAGTGACTAGGATGGAGTCAGATGCTCTCCCCAGTATTTAACAGCACAAGTTGCTAGCTATCCCCACTAGGCCTACTCATTCCAGTCCCATTCTTTCTTGCTCTACTTATGCTATGAGCTGAGATCAAATTCCTATGCACCCTTTTCATGAGAAGTGTGTCATCCAGCCAAACACCAGGAATTATTAGTAAAGAAGGACAGAGGGGGGGAAATCCTTCTACATCGTGAAGATTGCTAATGGCTTTATTAGTAGCAAGAAGCGTGTCAAGGAAAGAAAGGCATTCCAAGCGAAAGCCCCACTACCTTCTATTCACAACTGCAGAGTTACTACATGATGTGTTGGGCATCATGTTTGGAATGAAAGCAGATGTCTGAGGGCAGCCTTTCTTCCTCTTCTTCCTCCACCACCACCACCACCAAATGCACTACATCAACGGCCCTATACACCATTTACCATGAACCACAATGACAGTATACCATGGAGTTTTGTTTTAATTATTTGGAGGGATTTTGCGTCATATTGAGAGGTGAAGGGGAGGGGAACAGAAACTTGGAAAAGTATACCAAGCTTTGCTGTGCAAATGTATGTCACAGGCTGGCAGAAAAAGGAGGACAGATTAAGATTGGCTACACAAGGAAGTGCTGGACGAATTTGAGGATCATTTTAGGTTAGATGGCGGTATCAAATTAAAACAGACTTCTAAAGCTGTTTGTTGAGAAAGCATGGAGAAATTTTGAAGGGAGAAGTGGGGTGGTTTCAAGACAAGAAGTGTAAACAAAACTTACATCTGGCTGTGGAATGGCATACTGTCCTTGAATGGTATAGGCCTATAAAAAGGAGGAAAACAGTCCTATTAAAAACCATTGGACAGCCACCCAGTGACAGACAGATTTCAACTAGCCAGGAAGCCAGAGAGCTGAGGGGGAGAATTGTTGGTAGGGAGCCTGAAAGCAGGTCTCTTAAGGGGGCTGCTTGAAGTAACTAGTTGTGAACAGCGTGAGAAGGGAAGCTAGTCCCCACCACAAAAAGGATGATATTAACAGCTGGTCGTAGGTGAAGATTTGTTGTGTAGTGGAGGACTGGACAGTGCTACAAGCCCTCCTGCCCTACATATGCTCCACACCAGACCCCCCGAAAGGGAAACTTTATCACCTCCTATGCCTCCAACTGCTTTTAAAGCTAAGAGGAACCAGCTGGGTGTTCATCCCCACCCACTACTTTGCCCCAACACTCCCTACTGCTAAGGAACGTGCCATGGAGAAAACTAAAGCCCAATGTTGGATGGCAGAAATGCATCTGCAAGAATAGGGAGAACAGCAGCAGCCAAACATGACGGTTCTGGGAATTCCCGTACTGAAGCAACCCAGCAAGGTAGTCACTGTGTAGGGAGTTGCTTAACACTAAGGGAAGCTGTGGGAGTACAAGTCTCTCACTTACAGGGCACAGAAAGAAATGCAGCAGCCCGGGTTGGAATTGACCAAGCAGTTACCACCTGCAAGGCTGTCTATTAGCCTGCCAGGTACTGTTTGGTGGCCTGAATCCAGTTCCCAGTGAACATAAGTTCACAGCACAAGCCGCCGCCACCAGTCTTGCCACCCTTGTTGGCAGTCTCAAAGAGGCCAAGGATTGAATGGGCCATGGAGACTGAACTCCCCTCTCACCTCTTGAGGTGGTCCCTCCAGGTCAGAGTTGAGGCACATTGATGGGGCGGTGTGGGGGTAGCTTGCACTGCCGCTGCTGTACCTGTCCTGTGGATAAATAGAGGACTTCAGTCTCCAGGGCTGTCAATCCGAAACCTTTCACTAACACCAAAGTCATATAAAGCTTACTCTAATCAAGGGCTAACCTATACTAGACAGACACTGGCTTACTCTGGCTCCCATCGCATCAGCAGCACAGACAACAGTATGAGATTTCCCTGAGGGCAAACCCGCAACCAACTGCACCTTCAGGGGTATGGGCACAGTCTTGTCTTGCTCTCTAACACCGTAATAGGGAGACCCTGCCACCAAGACCAGCCTCTAAGATGCAAATGAACTCTAACAGGTTTCTTCAGTAACTGCCCATATGCCTTTTCATTCTCAATTTACCGCTTATCAAGCTGTCAAGAGCCTCGGGAGGGTAGGTAATATGAATGGGACGAGGAAAAAAGGGAAGAGCTTGAGGCAAGAACCAGACGGTGACAGCACCTTTCCCCCAGCAAGAGGTTAAAAGCCAGGTATCTCAAAAGAAATGGCATATGAATGTATAAGCATCAAGCACACTACAGCCAGACCTGTCCAGCTGTTGCCTCTACATTTCTGTTGCTGACTGAAAATTATCCACTAACATCCAGCATCACCATCCCTCACACCTTCATGGTCTCCAATTTGCTGAGTTTCTCCCCCCACTGCCATATCCACATCTAAGGCATCTGCACTGCAAACGTAGCCCTCTTCCATTACAGCTTACAGGTGGGCATTGAGGCACTGTGCTCAAAAGCAGTCGAGTGACCAAGTCCTCAGTGTTCCAACTCCACTCCATATATATACTCATGCAAGAGCCCTCCTCCCAGGTCATGAAGTTCTGAGATATATTTTGCTTCTCAGGTCTGCATGCCTCAACCTCACACAGAATCTGTATCCCTCAATGGCCACAAGTATCTGCAAGGGTTGGTTATTCTTTTAAAATGCCTTGCAGAATCTACCTGAACTCACACAGCCCATTCAAGCAAGCAAGATTCATAGAAAGAAAAATACATGACAATGGTTACCAGGATTCCAGCCAGCTGGAAGACTGAAGTCCCATCCTACAATGGCCACAACAGTGTCCTGTTTTACCCAAACCTGTGCCTCACCTTTCCATGTGCTTGAAGCAGTTGACAGACTTGTATTTGAGAGCCAGTCAGATTCAATAATATTTAGCATGTTATTAGGCTAGTGTATCCCTTAAGACATAGTTAAAAGGAAGGTGGCATTGAAACTGTGCCTCAAATCATTATCACTTTATTAAATGAATGCAATCCTGGTATGTTCTAGATTTTGGTCTCAAAACCATTATGACATCAAACAGGATCTCCTCCTCATTTCCCCAGTCTTCTGGGTTCTAGTTGTCCCAATATCTGTTCTTCTCAATACTCAGCCCCTGCTGCTTTAGAAATATTGCTCTGCATTATTCAAAGCCTATCACAATCTCTAATTTAACACTGCCTCAAAACTGAAGGCAAATTTGAATTTGCTAATCAGGAGCCGATTTCAAATTTCAACTAATTCCCCCAACCCAAAAGTGCTGACTATACCAATTCCCAAAGGACCTCAGAGCCTGTTGACCATTCGAGAGCAGCCTCCAAAGAACAAAACCAAAGCAGCAGAGGTAGCACTGTGCTGGCCAGGTGGGCAGCACAGGTGATAAAGCATGCAGAGTGGTTTGATGTGTGCTGGCAGTGTTGAAGCTCAGTAAGGCTACTACTTTCTCACCCCCACCCATGCCCAACAAGAGGAATGGCCTTACCTGACCGCCCGCAAAGATGACAGGAGAACTGGATGGCTTGGGTCGGTAGGGGATGGTGACACCCTTTGGGGGAGACTAGATTATGGGAGAGTCAAAGGAAAATTGTAATAAATTACTAAAGATTCTATGCACCAGATTACAAACTGAGTAACTATGAAAAGGCTATGAATTTCTGACGTATTTAAGTTAACGGCTTTATTTTTGATTTGTACATTTCTCCTTTGATCAGTCTCTGAACTGTCTGAGCTGGAGCTGTATTAGCTTACTGTAGCAGATGGCAAACTGGAAGCCTGAGACTAACTAGTCTGTGGCCTGAGCTTCCAGACAGCCTTCCACAGGAAAAGCTATTGTTTCAAAGAACTTCCTTAGTTAGTCCAATGGGAATATCTGGAACCAAGCAGACATATGAGGAAAGCTTCCCTTAAACAAGTGCCAAGAGGGGCAACAGCCAAGCCACCCACACACAGCCACAACACAAGAAAACTGTGCAACAGATAATCTTGCCTGTATCTTGTGTTGAGCAGCAATGTTGTTACTGTCTTTGATTTGTTCCCCCATGCATACTGCCATGAGCTTACACTGCTGCCATTTTTGTGATCTTCTGACTTCAAAACAAGAACTGCCTTCAGATGCAGTCTAACTGTCTTTGGACACTAAAGCTGCTCTTACACTAACTGGATTCTCTTAGCCAGTGAGTGCCATGGATAGATACCCCTTGGTTTCTCTACCATCAAGTCCCCAAAGACTTTTCCAAACATCACTTAAGCCAAGCTGTATAAGCACTATGAAGCTTCCAGCTGCTGCCTCATGAAACAAAAACACAGAGGCAGCTGGCACCACAGGAATTCGTTACCTGCTGTCCTTTAGCTAGAAAGCAGTTGGCCCCAACCTAGTAACATGCCCCTTCTCCTGCAAAACTTTTCTAAAGTTATCCCTCTACATGGGATACTAGCCTTCTAGCTTATGAAACAGGCCACCCCATTCCCATTACTCACCTCGAGCATGACCACACAGATCTGTTTAACGCACTCAATGATGGACTGTGGAATCCCAGCAATGGTGATCGCTCTTTCAGTAGAGTTGGGCAACATGTCTCCTGCCACCTGGACCTGTGCCCCTGTGCTCTTAAGATTGAAAATACCAAGTCAGGGATCCTACATCAGGATTTACAGGGCTTATAGCATTGCTACTTGTTCTAATACACAAGAACAGCACAACTTTCCCCCCTGCTCAAAGCAAACTACTGCTAGCCATACAAGGGGCACAAATTTACTATAGTGTTGTTAATACTGGATACTCAGTGAGTTAGGTATCTGGTTCTGGAGCCAGAGGCTGAGAGTTCAATTCCCTACTAGCATCCCAGAAAAGCCAGCTTGTGTAGCCTTGGGCAAGCTGTGCAGTCCCAGGGTGCCACCAAAAGGAAATGGTAAACTACTTCCAAGTACTCTCTGCCTTGAAAACCTTGAAAAGGATCACCGTAAGTCAAAACTGACTTCATGGCACACAACAATTACTACTGCTACTACTACACTGTTCTAGCATGAGATTCCACATTTCTTAGAAATCCTGTTTTCATCAACAGGAAAAATTGTTAGCATTGCAAATTCCGTGAAATACTCTGGAAATGAAGGTCAAATCCCAAAACAGGGGGTTCCAGAATGCAGTTACCAGGCAAATATTTTCCTGCCTCAACCACCCGACCTATATTACTCCTTAATCTTAATTATGGTTACAAATTTCTGCAAGTAAAATAAAACTCAGTCAAACAGGCCTCACCATGCTACTTTATACATTCCATATTTCACTTTATTAAAATTTAATGCAACACATCTTTTATTTTATTTCATATAATCCATTTATTTTGCTCATAATTAACTTGGGGAAAGGAGTATTTGCACGCTTGAGGCCAAGAAGGAAATATCAGACGACAAATTTTCCATTGTCGAGCCTTTTCTTTGTCATTATTCCAAGACTCTGACCGTCCCACAGAAGGCCAGGCTGGCCCCATCTTTGCTATCCTTCAGAAAACCTTTATCTTCAGGCAAGCGTTCTCTCAGTAACTGGCTACATGAGTGACTTTTAGAAGTATTGTTATGCATTACTTCTCTGACTGGTTCTCAGAGTGCTATTTGTTCCTTTTTAGTATTTACAAACTTATTGTTTTAACTTAAATAATGTATTTTAACGACGTAAGCTTTCTTTTTATAGTCACTGTTCTCAGCTTTAAATATTATATTTTAATGATGCAAACCACAATTGTACAGTGGACCCTCGACTTACAGACGGATCGACTTACAGACTTTTCGAGTTAGACTTCTCTGGCTGCAAAATTTAGATTCGACTTGCAGCCAGAGAATCGACCTACAGACCAGAAAAAAACCAAAATGGAACAAAAATAGAATAAAAACTGCCAGTTATGGGATTAATAGGTTTTCAATGCATTGTAGGTCAATGGAGATTCAACCTACAGACTTTTCAACTTGCAGCCACCGTTCCAATACGGATTAATTCCGTAAGTAGAGGGTCCACTGTATACTCATTGCTTTCAGCTTTAAATATTGTATTTCAAGGATGTAAGGCGCCTTGGCTCCTTTTTAAGAAAGGTGGGGTAGAAATACTTTAAATAGATAATTTTTTTACCGTTGTTCCACAATATGATGAACTGAAAATCAGTAACTGCACACTCACAACATAAAATAAAAGCAGGACTGCTTGCCACTGTGCTATACTTCCCAGAATACAATAGTTCAGATAAACAAAGCCCAAGTTCAAATGAACAGCATATAGCAAGTCTTTATTCCAAGTCCAGATAAATTTCAAAGAAGCAGGAGGTACACAATTTTTAAAAAATAACCTGAGCTAAGTAATATAAAAGCATCAGCTAACTCAGTGCAGGCGTCTGACTGCCACTAATCTCACAACAAAATTGATCCTGGAGATAGAGGACGAGAGACCGAGAACAGAGGGCAAATTTACAAAAATAAAAAATAAAAAAAATTGCCTGGCTCCAGCTGCCCTCCATCTCAGTTTCCCAAGCACTAAATATAAGTGGCTGTATTAAGCAATATGACACAGAGTCTATGTGTGGTATTCAACCTGAATACATTTGGCAAGGAGAAGATCAAGATGAAGAATGAAAAAAGCATTTGATGACAGAGAGAAGTAGTCATCAAACCTCACAGAGTTCGGCACACACCTCTCTTATCTCCTTGATCTTGCAGCCTCCTTTTCCAATGAGAGAGCCACACTGGCTGGCGGGCACCACAAGTCTCAGAGTAACAGGGGGTCTGCTAGAAGCTGTGCTGTTGGTCATTGAGCTGCTAATATCCTGCAAACAGACATAAACAAATCTCAAACAAATGAAGATTTAATGAAGACCAAGATTACTAGTTTATTTTTAGTTCTTTGTTCATATGAATGCTAACAATATTCAGAAACTTAGGAGGCCAAAAAAAAGGTGAAGTTCTGGCAGAGTAAGCAGTAGGAGGAGACTGAAACTAAAGCATTTAATCTGTTACTATAAACCATCACTTCCACCTCTACTAATATTTATACTTTCTTCCCAGATAACTATTACTGAATCTGCTCGGCCAGAAACACACAGTCAACTGTTAGGCTGAAGCAATAATAATTTTGAAACTAGCAAAGCTGTTTAAATAACTTCATACCTCTCCCGTTATCTCAGCTGACAATACATTCTCCTGTACTATAAAATCCTCCAAGAATTGTGTACACAGCAGACAAACATGTTAATCAACCATTAATAAATCACTTTGAGAGCAAGCAGAACCTAGAGCATGCACATTTTCTCGATCTGTTGGCTATATAAGGAGACAGAATTTTTAGAACACTTGGGATTTCTTCCCCACACTTTCTAGATATTTGTTCTGCAGAATAAAACAAGAACACAGTTGCTGACAAATTCTATGCAAAATCGCTATAAAAGCAGAGCAAAGTCGCTGTTCTTCTGAGACTGATAAGTAGTAGCCACAACCTCCACTATAAAACCAGAAGTGGAAAGGTAAACGGATCAGTTAACTCTGAATTGGCCAGTAACACAAAGCCACTGTTCTTACAGGGTCTAGCAACAGTACACAAAAATTATCTCCCTATGCCAGTTCTTATATTCCAGCCCTCTAAAACCTCAGACACAATCTCAGTGTCAATATGAGCATAGAGTAAGAATATAAACTCTCGTTATTGCAACAGCTACTGTGTTGAACACACTGCAAATCTCCTTGCCAGGAGCATAATGGGACACCATCTTGCCCTAGTCAAGGACAGGGAGTCGAGCTTTTCAGGAGGTAGAGCCAACAGAAAAAGTCCTCTCAGATTACTGACATTCTGCCAATGCTTAGGCAGTGCATTTCAAAAGTTAAAGAGGCACAACTAAGCATACCAGCAAATTGCAGTGTTTCATGTGATCAGCTACTTGGCTTCAAGACAACCCTACTCACATTTAGATTTCACTGGACAAGTAGCCTCCCACCTTCCTAAAACCTTCCCTCCCCGTTTTATTAAAATTAAAACTGAGGCTTACAGAACAAGCCAGCTTGAAGCTGCTCTACACAATCAGGGGTTAAAGTCCTGACAAGAGGTGAAGGTATTAACCAAGTGAGCACATAATTTCACCCAAGTCACTAATCCAGGAAACACTTCATTGTTGTTTCATCCAAATTCAAAACTGCAACATCAGAATATTCACTCTTAAAAACTGAAAACCTATTACACTCTAGAATAACTACTTGTCAATTTTCAATGTGAGCTTGAAACTAAGTCAAAGATGAAAAAATAACAAGAGCTGAGTTTCTTCAGATTAAAGAGGAAGTAGACAACAATTACAAAAGAATAAATGCATATTTAAATCCAGGCCATGGGAAGTTACAAGTTTATTGCTCCGTGGAAGCATGAAACTGATTGGTGCAGAGACACATTATTTGATTATTGTTCCACTCAACTTCTTCTGATGGGATGAGTGACAGAACAGACTAATGCACTGTGTTGGGGACATCAGGACGACCCATCAAATGAAAATATGAAGGAATCAGAAGCACCTGCTCTTGCTGCTTGGAGCTCTGACACATATTTCAAAAACCCTGGCTATAGAGCAACAAAAGGCTTCACAGGGAAAGAGGATTAATGCAAAAAATTTATGTAATGACTATATGTTGAAGGTCCAATGAACTGCAAGTTTTAGCTTCACATCAATTTGAGATTACTTAGTCATATTTCTGGTTCTTCTAAAGGTGATGGAGTTTCTCTTTAAAGCATACAGTTTAAAAATCAACTAATTGCTTTTGCTGGCACATGACGTTCTCAACAGGTTGAATTCTAACTAAACTTCCATAAATGGAACCACTCTTTCTGATCAGACACAACTGAATTCCAGTGGAGAATTCCACTAATAGAAGGAGAGCAATTCCCCCCAAACTATCTACCCCATTTCCTTATGTTCCAGAATGACCCCAAATCCTTTGGGTCATGTTTTTGCCAAGGCAACGGATGAAACAATGAAAGCAATCTCCTCCCTTTCCTCTGGTGAAAACACCCACAGACCAAAACTTTGTTTAGGAAATGCTTTTAAAACTGGGAGCAAATTCAGGATCCCATTTCATATTCTTCAGTAATAATCTAAACAGCATATAATTTAGTTGAACATTTTTAGCTATATTAAGGCTCATGTTCAACAAAAGGTGTGTTATCCTCTTGCTCCAAAAATGAGGCTCTGGTAGTATTTATATATAATTGAAAAAACCTAAAGTTCCAGGATTCTTTAAAAAAAAAGCTATATTGGTAACCAAAGTTCAATTAAGTTTACTGTTTTCATGTCTGAAGTAGCATATTCCCCTATGTTTAGTACCACTGGAAATACAGAAAATGAAAACATACATTATCTCAGCATTGTTACAAGTGGAGTATACCCATGTTTCTTCTGTTCACGTCCTAAATCCCCAAAGTTTATCTAATCAAAGCACATACCTCTTCCAGTTTGTCAATGATCATAGCAAATGCTTTGAAGATGGCATTAGTGGGTCCAGCAAGAGTGATAATCCGTTCTGGGCAGTTCCCTTCTGAGATATTAATGCGAGCACCACTCTGAAAAGATAAAAAGTTTCAGTTATCAAACTGAACTGCCCTTTATGATTCTCCACCCACCTTCCATTAGATTGTCTGGTTAAATAAGACCTGCTGAATCTGGCAAAACAGACTCCTCAATAAATGAGCAAAAGATACCAGTCCCCATTTTAGTCATAATCCATAATCATGGCTTTCAAAAGTTGAAAAAAAAAGTGTTTGCTGTTTCTTCCCCTGAAAATTTCCTTGTTCCACAGCTGATACACTTTGGAAAAGCCATATACTGCTATGGCCAAATTGAGCAAGAAAAACCTTGTCCCTGTAAAAATTGCTAGTATCTGATTGCTTCTTTTATCTATAGAATTCCTCGCTGTCCTATTTAATGTCCAGGTTTTTTTTCTGCTCTTGTTCTCAAGACCTACCTCTTCACGCATCTTCTTTACAGATTCTCCTTTCTACACAAAGAAAAACACGAAGAGAGGGAAAAACTGGTTATTTACATTTGCAATCTGAATTGAGGTAAGATAATAAGAATTAAGTTGGATAACCTACCTTTCCAATGATGCTTCCCACCTCCTGCAATAACAAAGAAAATTGTAGTTCACTATCATTGGGATGCAAGCACACCTCTTCACTGTAGTTATCCTTCTAATGCCTTAAAATTCCCACTCTTGAAACAAACAGAACAAAAACTGATGGGACAAAATGCTGACATTTAAAAATCTAATAAACCATCTGCACAGATAACACTGAGACAGAATCGTATTTTACCAAAATATTATTTAAAAATCCAATTAAACTCATTACAAACAAAAGTGGACAAAACATTTTTCAAGACATATCCAACTGCTTTATTAAAACTGCTAAGTTATAGATAGCCTCCACTAGGGTTAACAAAGCACTCTGCAGCAAAGAACACGGTTTGCCAAGAGCAAACTGATGCTTTAATTTGATCAGACAACTGGGTTTTCCAAGACATTTCCTGTGACCTAGTTTCAGGCTAAAGCAAACAAGGAAAAACAAGTACCTTCCCATGCATAAGTAGGCGGATGGTAAGTGTGACATTTAAACCTCCTTCGATAACACCAGTGTCCATCTTGAGCTATGTTCAGTTAAGTCAGGCTTAGTCAGTGGTCAAATCTTTGGTCGCTGGGAGAAAATCAAACTACAACAGAAAAATGACACTTTTTAATATTTTCTGATGGGAAAAATGAATTCATTATTACTGTTTGCTTACAATTACCTTTTAAAGATATCAGCCTAAACTTTCTAGTGTTCTGTTCAAATATGATTGTTAGTATAATACAGAGGGCAATGGCTATGTATTTCCAAAACAGACTTAAGTTCTGTCTTGGGGGGGGAGGGAAGGAAACCCTCAAGCTGTATACCACTGGCAAGTAGTCAAAACTGAGATTTACAAGTGCTTGTTACTAATCACTGGATGCCCAGAGGTTTACACCTATGTGTTTATTCACACACTGGGTACTTGATAACCAAATGTGTTAATGCTTGGTGGAGACTACTGGTTAAAGTTGATCCCCAAAGTATCTCCCTTGAACAATGTGATCTCCCTCTCTGCTAGGACAGATCAATTGTCACTTTCATGTCTCAGCTTCACTGCTGAGCCAACTACGGCTTCAGCAGATGATCCCCAGTTACTTTCATAGCTCCCTCTATAGAAGGATTTTGAAACTCTTTCTTGATTTAATATCTGAGGGACTACTTACGTGCTTGCCCATGTGCTGAAATACATGACTTGATTTGGTAGAGCCCATAACTAATTTTAATGCTGGAAAATTCAACCCTGAGACACTGAGAAAGTAAAATTCTTGCACTTACACTGGCCTTTTCCACACTACTGCTCAGCAACAGGAAATAACTACATAAATAGGTTTAGGAAATGAAGGATTAAAGAAAACTGTCTTGAGGAAGTGGATTCTATTTCATGAAACCTATCTGTTTGCCCTAAAGGTGCCAGGACGCTTTTGTTTCATCCGCTATACATGGTAAAACTGACAAACACTGCTATTTAATTTTAAAAAATTAAGACAATCTGATGTTTTAAAAAGAAAAATATTAGTGCCAAAAACATGGGGCAAAACATAACAGCAAGGAACTCCCAACAGAAACTATTTTATTTTTCGAACCATGAAACATGTGAAAAAAACAAATTTAACACTTGGCAGAATAGAAAAGGCTAAAACTACAGAGTACAGAATATTATACATCGAAATGTGCATAAAATTTAATTTTGCCATATATATTATTTTATACTAATTGCTCCATACAGTAGAGCACATTATTTAATGCTTGACTAAATTCTTCTTCAGTTGTCTCAATAGTGCCTGCTTCAAAACTACACTGACTGGAATATCTACCTGAACCTAACACAAATTTCAAAACCAAACACTTGGAAAGGACTATGTACATCTACAAACAGATTTTTGTGTCATACTGCAGGCCAATTTACCAATTATCCTAAGTTCTGGATATCACTGCAACAAACAAGTAAACTTTTAGTTGGAATATTTCATTTTCCCCAAAGATTTCCAACTATTTCCCACTCCTAAACTGATAATTCCCAAGAATAAACAAACTGATAAAACTGTCCCTCCATACTTAAGGGCTGTCTGAAATCCAGTAATTAATTTGCAACTAGAGTAGGCCCATTGAATCAGAGGGGATTTGATGAGTCAATACCTATGTAAGTGCCACTAATTCTAGGGGCCTACTTTAATTGTGACCTATTTACTTGGTTTCAGCCGCCTAGAGTGGTCGAAATGACTAGATAGGCGGGGTATAAATACAATAAATAAATAAATAAATAAATAAATAAATAAATCCTATTGCACACAATGTATTATTTCCCACCTTGGTTTGCCCATCGTTCCTGCGTGAGCCCATGTGTGTGTATGGTGTTAGAACCACATCTTTACACATTTCGCCAAAACTTTGAAATGACTCTATTTCTATAAAGGCCCTGGGCAGAAACAGGCCTAGGATTTGATTACTGGTTAGAAACTCTAAAAAGTTCTTTCAATGCTTCCCCCTCATGGCTGGCTGGCAGGGGAGAGAATGAAGAGAGCGCGGTGTCGCTCACGGGCCGCGTTTGGAAACGACCAGACGCAGCGATGCCATTCTCTTCTCCTCCACTCCCTCCGCCTCCTCCGTTCGGCCTCTCTACTCGACGCGCGCCAGCCAGCCAGCCCGCCCGCCCGCTCTCCTGCCTTCGCTGGTGCCCGCGAGCGGGCCTCCTCCATTCTCTCCTACTCACAGCCGGCCGCGCTCGCGTCAATCTCGCCTTCCCCCTCCCAGAGCAGAAATCTCCGCCCTTTCTCTCTCTCCCCCCCCCCCTCTCTCTCTCACGCGCGGCCCGGGCCTAGATCCCGCCCAATGTGACGCAGCAACAGCGCCCCCCCTCCCAGCCCCCTGCGGCCTCTCCAACTCTTTCCCCCTCCCCAACAACGGTCCCGCGCGGGCTCCCTAGTTCCCAATGCGCAAGTGGAGGAAAGAGGGCCACCCTTCCCACCCCCTTCGTCGGCTCCGGCGCCTCACACACGCACTCGGGCGGCAGTAGGCCGCAGTAGGCCGCGAGCGCATCCTCGGGCTTTCGTAGGTACCCGTCCGGACTCGCGAGACGGGGTCGAGGGAAGAATGAGATTACTCGAGGCCGGGGATTCGGAAGGAAAGATGAAAATTAATGTGGGGATGGGGGGGCGGAAGAGACCTTACCTGACGGGGTAGCTGGGCCCGGCCGCGCGCCTTCGCTCGCTCGCTCACTCACTCACTCACTCGGGTGGGGGGGAAGGGGATGGGACGGGGGGAGCGGGAGGAGGGAGGGCGGGCGGTGCGCGGGTCTCCGGGGCGGGCGGAGGGAGCGGGACGGGGGGAGGGGAGGAGGAGAGAGCCGGGGCGGTCGGGCGGGATGGCGGCGGCGGGAGGAGGGCAAGGGCAGCGGGAAGGGGCTGCGGCAGCTGCTCTTGCGGCGGCGGCCTCGGCGGGTCTGGGAGGGGGAGCAGCAGAGCGGGGCGATTTCAACCCCGCCTTGACCCGGAAATGATCAGATCCCTCCCGTCTCCTCCCCCGTGCAGACCTTTTGCGCGCTAGAACGACAGAGAAAACGAGTCTAGTGCGGCTGAGTCCGACGCTGTTCGAGGGCGAACCATAGAGAGGATGCAAGGGTAAGCGAGCCCGGGGCGCTGGATAGAGCGTCTCCCTTGGAGGAGCGACAAGGTTCCCTCTTCAGACCACGTGCCTCCTAGTCTTCCCAAAGCAGCGTGGCTCTCACTGAGGAAGTGCGGCGAAGGGGAGCAGGAGGGAAGGGGCGGAGGGAAGAAGAAAAGAGGCAGCCATGTATCTTTGTATATCTGTAGGTTGTTTTGAATAAAAACAGCGTGTTCTAAACATCCTCGTCTCACTTCAGCATGGCTAAGAAAATTATTCCACAATGCCCTAGAAGCAACACTGGTGTGCAACCGTCCCGTTTAACTTTCGTGGGACAAAGTAAATAGGCAGCAATCCCGTGGGGGCGGGGGGGATTTTAAAGATGGTGAAATTTGCTTCGTTTCTAGATAACGGAGTCAGAGACGGGGGGGGGCGCTCCCGACGATGATCCCCAAAGCACCCCTCTTAAACCCACCCCCTATGCGTAACCTTTTGCTCTTACTGAGAAAAGTGGCTCATGGTGCTTTGGAGCCGGGTAGTGACTGTAATGAAACTCTTTGTTGCCAAACTCTACTCTGTACATCCAACCCATAATAATCACAAGCTTTCGACCAGCCAGCTGTTCAGATTATACAGCTACCTAGGAGTAAAACACACAAGAGTAAATAAATACACATGGGTGGGCGCTTTAAAGGAAAGAAACTCACGTTGGGAGACAGAGACACATTTTACTGTTTTTCCAAGGCACCCACGTTTCACTTTAAGCCTATCTTGAGGCATTTCATTTTATATGAATATATAACCTACCCTATAGAAAAAGTTGGAATGGGATGTGTGATTAAAAATATGGAATGAAAATGGGCAGTTCAAAAGTAGCAAAAGTCGAATGCTGCAGGAGTATCATGACACCCTTCAAAAGCAGTTATCCAAAAATGTGTCTCCTGGTGCTTCAGAAAGATGCTCACAGCCTTTCCGCAATTGGGGGAGGGGGGCAGTGACCTCCATAATGGGAAGCAAAATAAGAATTCACTACCAGTGCTTAATTTTTAGGAGACATTTTGCCAAGCGTCAGGCCTGCCAAGCGGCCACATTCAGACCTTGGAATGTGCCCCGTACTTTATTCCTCAGGCACACTTACCCTGTGGTTGCCCGGTGACAAGAGGAAAAGGTTATGCAAATGATTCCAGGCACCGTTGCTACTGTCTCAGGCTGCATATTGACATTAATACAAAATCTAGGCCAGTGTCTTCATGTGGATCTTTGACAGCCTCACTCTGGTGCTCTGCTACAAGTTTGAAAAAAAAAATATCAGACTCAAGGGCTTTCCAAACATTTGTTTCTTGCCTAGTAATTAAGATCAGAAGGGCGGAAAAAACTGTGTTCCAAGGGCCACCTTTGGAAGTTGGCTCAGATAAGGTCTTTTCAGTGGTTGTGCCACAGCTGTGCAAAACCTTCCCTGGGAAAGCCAGCCAAGAGGCAGGCTTTCAGAGAATTGCTGAAACCTGATGAATCTCCCAGGGTTTTGAGCTAATTGTCTTCAATATTATGTATCTTTTTTCCCCTACTTTAAAAGCATGCATTGTATAACAATACATATTTAAAAGTTTAAAAGAAATTAATTGTGGTTTTATTTAATCAACACATTGCCTTAGACAAGCATAAATGAAAAAATCCCAATGCAGAAATACTATAGTAAATAAACTTTGTGCGGGAGCATTGCCACCTGGTCCTAGGTGCCTGAAGGCCAACAATGCCTGAAGGCCAAAACCTAGAGAAATAATTGCTGGGGTTGAATGCTAGAAGGCGAATGAGGATGGAACTTTTGATCAGCTGATCACATGCAATGCCGTAATCTCTAATCCAGTGGTTCCCAACTTTGGGCCTCCAGATGTTCTTGGACTTCAACTCCCAGAAATCCTGGCCAGCAGAGGTGGTGGTGAAGGCTTATGGGAGTTGTAGTTCAAGAACATCTGGAGGCCCAAGGTTGGGGACCACTGCTCTAATCCACAAATGTTTATGCCACAATTATTAGCCTTTATGGAATGCTCAAGAGATCTCTGACTTTGGCCTACTAAGATCTAACCTGAAAATAAGCCCTAGTATGATTTTTCAGGATGCTCGTAATATAAGCCCTACCCCAAAAATAAGCCCCAGTTAAGTGAAACCCCACCCTCCACCCTTGTGCAGCCACCAGAATAAGATGGCATGACTCAAACGTAGATTGTTGTACATGAAAAAATAAAACATCCCCTGAAATTAAGCCCTAACGTGTGTGTTTTTGGAGCAAAAATTAATATAAGACCCTGTCTTATTTTCGGGAAAACACAATAGCTTTTGTTGTCCAAAACACCTAATATGACAACTACAGAAAAACAGATGCCTTGCACATGATATCCAGACTGGGGAAAGTCAAGTGTGGAATAGGCCTTGCTGAGGGTGTTTGTCGATCCAAACCCGGGACAAATGTATAAAAATCTATGGGAGGTAATGGCATAAAACAGATCAGAAAAAGATGGGTGTGAACAGCTTTCCTTATTTTAATAGGTGTTAACTCTCACACAGTTGTTGCTGTGTCAGTGATGTTTGAACTCACTAATTTATTCTCACAGGAACATTCAGCTATTCAAGGACACAAGGCATAGAGTCTGCTTTTTTCCACAAACCTTGTTTCAGAAGAGAGGCCCTAAACAAATTGCAAAGAGGCTGAGGCCATAGTGGCTTCAATATTCATGGGTAAACAAGCCCTTCCTAACTACATTTGCACACATTTGTTTTATAATTAACACACAAGAGAAATGTGACTTGAGTAAGTTATACAATACAAAGGAATCAAAGCCAGCTAAGACATAGATGAACAGAAAATATCCCCTGAGCTGTGCAGGCAGAGAAGGCTGTGACCTCTTCACCCTCTCTCTGAAAAGCACTGAAGCAGGATGGGCCTGCTTGGGGAAATGAATTCCACATCAGAGGGACAGCTACCAAGGGAGCACAATTTGTTATGCCACCTCTTTGTATCTTAAAAATTAGTCAAGCACACTCTTAGAAGGCCCTCAGCATGGTGGCAGATACAAGAGGCAAGCTTCTAATTCTTAACTCATTTCCCATCTGTTTCAGGCTATACCTATAGCTTTTAATAGTACTCATATCCCCCCTAAACTGGTTCAGGGATTCCCCCACCAGATGAAATGTGTGACTAGTTTTGCTTCTGGATACAAATTGCTGCACAACAGACAGAAGGGAATTATGATCTTCCCACTGTGGCTCCTTCAAAGTAATAGGAGATTCTATTCCAAAGGCCTTTGTGTAGTCTAGAAAGGCTTTCCTTAGGTTGGAGATCACAACTCAAGCAGTGAAGCCTTGTGGAGGGGAGGCTGCTTGTCTCCTGTTGTTTGGCTTCCAGTGATTCTCAGACAATGGTCCTTCCAAATTTCCAGAATTCAGCTCCCAGATTCCCTAATCATTAGCTATGCTCTCTGGGGTTTCTGTCAACAGAAGTCCAAAGCTAAACGTTGAGAACCACTAAAGTATTGCTTCAGCATGTGTCTACAGCTAGACAGAAAACAATGTCAACAGTCTTAAAGCATGATTCAAACTGGGGCATTTCTAGAAGAAGAAGAAGAAAACCTATTACCAGAAAAGAAAAGAGTTTACTTATCCAAAATAATAGATTTCACTAATATAAAACATTCCACATTTCAAAAGTCTGAATTCAGCCACCTATTCCAGACCATGCAGTGCAAAGCCAGAAACCAGTTTTCTGCATATTGAACCATTGAAATGGGTTATGGAGAGAGAGAAAAAAAGATGGCTACACCACGGTGGACAGCAGGAGGCCGATTGCTAGCCATGTATGCACAATGGTCGAAAGCCTGTTGCTTAGCCTAGTAGGTCATCAGAGTAGGCTCATTAAATCACTGAAAGTTATGAAGGAGTTAACTCACCAAATCCTCACTGATTCAATGGGCCTACTCTAGTTGCAGTTTACTAGGCTAAGCAACAAGATTTCAGCCAATGTGAACATATACCACATCTTCTGGTTTGATATCACTTTAACTATCATGGCTTCTACCATAAATCTTGAAGTTAATAGTTCAGTGAGCATGATGACTATTTTCTGCCAGGGTTACTCCCTAGCTTCCTCTCTTAGGACTACAGACCTGCACCCCAAAACATCCTGAATAGCAATAAAGTTTAAAATTATAAAATTCAAGACTGGAGAATTTATGGACCTCCACAGGTTGTTGAACTTCCACTTCCACCTATGATAGGAATACTGATTCATCACCTCCTGGATACCCAATTTCCTCACTTTGGGTTTAAGCCTATGATGTTCTGTGTGGCTACTGCCTTGATCTTCATAAAAGAAACATGAGCACAGTCCTTTGCTGTGTTATTAACAATAAGCAAGGACATGTACTGTAGCACTTTTTCCATCGTTCCAAATTCTTTTCTGAGGAGGTATCTTTATAGGCCAAACAAAATTGTATAAAAAGTGTGCTGGAGCACAGATAAAAATACACAGGTTTTCAGGAATTTTTCCCTTTATCGAGTGAGATATTAAAAGAAAGCAATATGAAAAGGAAGGTGACTGATTTGAGCTGCAGAAGAGGAAACCTGAGAACACAACCTCTCCTAAAAAGAAGCATCCTTTGTCTACCAAATTGTTTCTCCATCACACCTTGGAACATTCAGATAAGAAGGCTTAGGATCATTTGCCCCCCCCCCCCCCAAACTGGAATTATAACAGTATGAAATGCATAGGCACTGGATGCAAAGCAGTTTACTCCCATACGCCTGATTTTGGTGAATATCCCCCCAGCACACTGAAATTCACTTTTGATGCTTCATAAAAATTCCCCACCCATCATCAAACATTACCCAAGAGATTAAAGAATTAAAACTTTACAGGACAGCTGTGTAGAATCATTCATCAGTGAACTGTTTCAGTGAACTATTGATATACAAAAGAGCCTTGACTTTGGCTTAACCTCACAAGAAACCTGTGAGGCCAATTGCTGCTATCTCCATGTCACAGGTGGGAAACTGAGCCTGCAAGCAATTTGCTCAAGATTGCCTAAGTGGGTTCTTGTCAAAGCTAGGATTCAAACTCAGACATCAAAGCGCAAAGGTCTACCCAGGTATCTCCTGCAGAGGATTATTTGTCTGTACAGTACAGGAGACACCCATTCTCTGCTAAAACCGCATGGACCAATAGGATAATCTACTGTTCCTCATTCCTGTAGCGCCAGACTTGAGAAAGATGTATTGTATTGGGAAGTAGCCATTCATGTATTTTATACTATGAGGAGCACATGTAGGTAGCAGAGGGGCAACATCGTAATACTGATCTCCAAAGCCAGATCTTGGATATATTAAATTGCTAAAATGGAAAAGGTTTTTTGTGATTAATCTCTTGCAATGTTTCATAAGTATAGCAATGCTATGAACATAGGCCAAGCCATCTCCCACTTAGGGGATCTGAGCTTTCATCACATGTAGCTCCAGCGGACTTCAGCCCAACAGAACCAATGATTTGCGAAGAAGTAAATCAGATCTTAAATCTCTCCATCTGAGTAAGACATAAGGACTAGAAGAACATGGTAGAAAACGAAAATTAAACAATTCCCACTGACATCAGTGGGACTAGTTGTTGTTATGTGCCCTCAAGATGGAACTGTCTTACAGCGACCCTAATAGGGTTCTTAAGGTAAGTGAGGTATTTAAGCAGTGGCTTTATCAGTTCCACCCCCTCAGTGAGTTTCCTTAGCTGATAGGGGATTCAAACCCTGTTCTCCTGAGTCTTAAGTCCATCACTCTATCCACTACAGCAGTGGTTCTTAACGTTGGGTTACCCAGGTGTTTTTCGACTGCAACTCCCAGAAGCCTTCACCATCAGCTGTGCTAGCTGGGGTTTCTGGGAGTTGCAGTTCAAAAAAACCTGAGTAACCCAAGGTTAAGAACCACTGCACTACAGCATACTGGTTATCAATAGGACTTAAATGTGCTTTATTCTGACTGTATGGTATCAAATACTGGCAGGACCTTTCAATGGTATCTTACAATGTCCAGTTTTTGGTGACTGGAATGAGATGGGGTTCACTTCCTTACATGGAGGTGGCATTTGTTCATCTAGACCTGCTTTCCCTCAATCAGATTTTAGGGTGTAGGGTATAGACATTGCTTAAAATACAATGTGGTGACTTGCTTTTTATTTCCTCTTCCTTTCCCCACCCCTTTTTAATCATGTGTTTTAGCCCATGTGCAGGGACTATATTATGTGTAAAGATCTTAATTAAAATAATAGTAATAATATAATAGTCTGACAGCACAAGTTAATGCAGAGACATAGACGTGGCTTGCTCTTCAAGCTTGGTCACTCCATCTGAAATAGGTATGGCCTATATTCAGGATGCTAAGGAGTGATAAAGATCCACTTTAAAAAACACCTGCTTCTCATCAGCACCAATGGAAATCTATGCCTGAATGTGGATTTCTTAAACACAGCATGCTTATTTGCTTGTGTTAACCTCTTGATTTCAGAGCAAAGATGGGGTGCATGTTCTCCCACACACAATGTACTGTTGTTGAACTACAACTACTATGTCCACCCTAGCCATGACAATCAGAGGAAGAGGAGGAGAGCTGCAGTCCAACACCTGGAAGCCCTCAAATCACCCACTCCTACATTGTAGCAACTCTTGGATAGATAACATCTGTTTTAAGGCAGACAGATACAAAGACAGATGCATCTCTCCTTGTGACTGGTAAATACCAAGCTCCTGCTTTTTGAAAGCAGAGAAAGTCACTTGATTGAAGACATTTTTCCAGCTAACATAACAAAAGGATGGATAGTTGTTTCCCCACCCCACCCTTGTTGCATTGTAACTCCCTTATTTACCTGGACTGGTAAAAGGCTAACAGGATTAGTATGTCAAAAACATCAGAACTGCTCATCTGCAGGACACTAAGTCCACTAAGGAATGAGTTTCCTATGCTTTTATTTTGTTTTTTAAAAATAAAGTGCAACTAGTAGACAAATAGCACCAAATACATCATTCCTTTCTGCCTAAAGAGATGTAGAAACCAACAACACCACAGCATCACCTCTGCCCTCCACCCTGTTCCCACCTTTTCCTTTTTGAATTACACTGCGTTCCTAGAAGTGCAATTCTAAGGCATTTATTTTAGACCTCACAGAGGCAGGCTGTTGTACTGTGGCATCTTCAAACAGATTATTCCCAGTGTAGATACATTCTTGATGTCCAGGCTAAAGTCAAAACCAACCAACTGGAGCTTGAAGCGATGAGCAGGCAAGGATCAGCAGAGCCTTGCAGCTGCGAACAGAGTATGACTTCCCACAGAGATGTATACATTTAGTCTCCAATTCCTTTCTGAAGGTTTAATTGTGAGTTTTCACAAAGAATAATGTACACCAAATCCAGCTGAATATTAAAATCAAAATCCTTTACTGAGAGAGAGAGAGAAAAGAAGAAAAAAGTGCATGGCATGCAGAATGGAATGCATGAATTTTGTGGTCAGACACTTGAAGGGAAGTTTTTGACACTGGATGCAAAGCAGTACAAGACATCATGGTGTGCTCAGGAATTAACATATTTTCCTAGGGGAAAAACAGCAGACCTGGACCTCCCAGAAGGCTTCACCCATTATAAAGTGCAGTAGGGCACACCAGCTCATACACAAGTCCGACGAACCTTTTGCCATCCAGCTATTTTGGCCTACAATTCCCATCAACCCCACCTGGCATGGCCAATAGTATGGGATTGTGGAAGTTGTAAGCCAAAAATCTGGGAAGGGTAAAGGTTCCCCTACCCCTACTGAACACATTTTAAAAACTATTTGGTCAATTTACTTTAAAAAAAAGTTTATAAGAGCATGTGGATGTTGTTTACGTTGCCAATTTTCCACAAGGCACCCATAACCAACAATTAAAAAGCAAAAACATGCTCTTCCAGATGCAATGATTTACAGCATAGTACAGTACTTATGAGTGTGTGTGAGATTTATATATATAAATACATAAATTTATATATAAATCTCACACACACTCATAATGTAATTTCATGTGCCATCAGGTCATTTCTGAACTATAGTGACCCTTTCCAAGGTTCTCTAGCTCCAAAGCCAGATGCCTAAATCGCTGAGCAATCCAACCATCTGTAATTTCATTAAGGGCACTCTTAAACCCCCCGAGATCATATACACACTTTGAACCAACAAAAGCTGTATCCATGGATGGAGTGTGTCATTGTTAAACACAACATGACCGATTGACATGCTCGTGTTGTTTTCCCATTTTGAAAAAAACCTAAGCTTTCTAGAATGTGTCCCAAAAAAAACCTTTTGCCCTCTATTTTATTTTTTTTCAAAAAAATGTGGCACCCAGATTACATAATAAAGGCATTGAATTGTGTACACAAAGCTACATATAGATTGTCCCTGATCAAGTCTATTTTATTCTGCCAGTTTAACCTTTCTACCTTACATTAAATGAGCAATTAACACTTTCCAAACGCAGTTGAAATGGAGAGCAGATTCTCCGTCTATTTGTCATTTCCTTGAGCAGCACAGGAAAAAAATCACTGGGGCGGGGTTGGAAGAATAATTTCTGAAAGCACTTGGGGGACAACTTTGATCCATCACACTGCAAGCGCGCCTTCAGCTTTAAAGCAATCATTTGACTGGACTTCTGGATTTCAGAAGACTAAAGGATGCTGTACTGGCGCCTGTGTTTACATGTGCACTGTCCTTTTAAGCCCAATAGCTGCCTCCCACTATAATTTCTTAAGTTTAATCAACAGGAACCAGGTTTCCATCAGGCTCAGCTGGAGGCAACCCAGGCCATCAGGATAAAGTCAGCATGGGGTGCAAATCCTGCAAGGTGGGACGAGTAGCCAGCAAGTAGTGTTGTTGTTTTGTATTTTTTTAATCTGGTGATCATTCAGTCAGAAGAGCATTGCGAGAATCAGCATTTGTGGAAAGAGGACGCAGCTGGGAGGTAGGGATCGGCCTCAGTCGGAGTCACTGCTGCTGGAAGAGGAGGAGGAATGCTATAAACAGGAAAGAGAGTGGGGAAAATGTATTAGACTTAATTTCAGCTCATCATCAGAGAAATCTAATTAAGACTCAATCTGTCTTAGAGCTCAGGTCCAGAAAATGTCAGAGACATTTTGCAACATACACTCTGCTAAAATGATTGTTTCATAGGCAGATGGCTGAAAACAAACACAGGACTCTGTGCACGAACAGAATACCTTTGCCTTCTAACCAACAAATTTCTGATATTTGAGGCAAAGGTTAAATTCAGCTATTGGGCCCCCCAATAGAGCAGACTCATAGAATCCAAAGGACCAGCATCACTGTGGGTCTAACAGGTGCCATTCTTTGAGTGGGTCTAGTTGTGAATAAAAAATGTGGGTCCTGAGTGCAGAATAAGCAAAGTGCAGCCCTCCAGATGTTTCCAGACTACAACTCTAAGCACTCTTCACTATTGGCTTTATAACTAGGGCTGATGGCTGATGGGAGTTGTAGTTCAGCAACAGCTGGTGGAGGGGCTACATTTTGCCATACAAGTGGTGCCTGACTTACAAACGCCCTGACCTACTAACAGTTTGACTTATGAACAGCTCCGTCTGCAAAATTTTGCTTTGACTTGCGGCCGGAGCTTTGACTTAAGAACAGAAAAAGGTGGAAAATTCAAACCGCTGGTGGCAAAGAGGCTGCTTCTTTGGAGCTCTTTCACCCCAACGGTTAGAGCAAGGGCTCAGGGAACTTTTTTACTTCTGCCAAGCAGGAGGAGGAAGGAGAGGCGGGGGCAGCTCCAGATCGCTGCCGGCGGGAAGCCGGTGCACTCCTTGCCCATCTCTGGCGCAGGCTTTTCTCATGAGTAAGCACCACCAAAGGCACTGGGCTGCCGGTGGGAGGATTGTGCTCTAACCACACACACACTATATATATATATATATACCCTGTTTCCCTGAAAATAAGACCTATCCTGAAAATAAGCCCCAGTATGATTTTTCAGGATGATCATAATATAAGCCCTTCCCCAAAAATAAGCCTCCGTTAAGTGAAATCCCACCTTCCACCATTGTGCAGCATTGTGCAACAACTAGAAGATGATGACATGACTGTAAAACAAAACATCCCCTGAAAATAAGCCCTAATGCATTTTTGGACCAAAAATTAATATAAGATCCTGTCTTATTTTTGAGGAAACACAGTACTGTATATAGTTTGGACAGCCAAAAATATAGGGTAAGCCCACAGAATCTGAAAAGAAAATACCATATTGAACATAAAACAAGAGATACAAATAGTTAACTGAGCACTTGATGTTCAGATTCCAAGTGACTGAGACACATGCAACCTTCTCTGTTCCCTATGGTCTGTTTCTCACGGACTGAAATCCTGTCGCCTAGCATAGCAAATCACAACTAGAGTAGGCTCATTGGGCATCTGATGAGTGAACTCCTCTGTAAATTCCATGGATTCAGTGGGACTATTGTAGTTGTGACTTACGATGCTAAGCAAGGGTGGATAAAAATCAGTGCTTTTTAAACAAAAATCAAATTGATTTAAATCAGGGTTTAAATATAGAAACTATTTTTTAAATTTAAATTGTCAAAATAATCTTTTTTAAAAATTTAAATCATGGTTCAAATCAATTTGATTTAAATCAAATCCACCCTGATGCTAAGCAACATGATGTCAGCCCATAGGTGTCAGCCCTTTGCCAATTCCATGTGTTAAAGTCCTTCATTTTCATCTTCTCCAGCTCCCACAGAGAGCCCTGCAGCACCAATAATATGTATAACTTAATATGTTTAGTAACCAAGCTCCTCATCTTGTCATTGTTCTTCCACTGAAGAATACAAAGAGACATTTTTAAATCATTTAGTATAGTGGTTGTCATCGCGTGCAGTGGTCCCCAACCATTTTGACACCACGGACCAGATGGGGAAGACGTGGCACCCCCCGTGCTAATGTGCATGTGCAAAGGGGTGGCACTCGCACACATGCACGAAGGGAGGGCATGCGCTCTCTCACACGCATGTGCGAAGGGGCTGTGCGGGGGGAGTGTGTGGGGGGGCTGAGAGATCTGTCTCCATGGCCCGGTCTGGCCCAGGCCACAGACCAGCACCAGGCTGTGGACCGGTTGTTGGGGACCCCTGATATTGTGGGTTGTAATCTTAGCTAACAAAGACTGAAGAAAAATGGAGACAGGAGAACAGATCCAGACTGACAGTATAAAGCTAAAATAAAATAAAATAAATAATAAATAATAAATAATAATAATAAATAATAAATAATAATAAATAATAAATAATAAATAATAAATTAATAATAATAAAATAATAATAAAATAATAATAATAATAAAAATAATAAAAATAAATAAATAAATAAAAATAATGATAATGATAATGATAATGATAATGATAATGATAATGATAATGATAATAATAATAATAATAATAATAATAATAATAATAATAATAATAATAATAATAATAATAATAATAATTAAAAAAGTGGGCCTCGTTTTGCAGTTTGAAGGGAAAGATGAGACTAATGTTGTGAAGGTTGAAAGCTCATGTTTTAAATGAACCTGCAGGATTACACAAACATTAAGAGAAGTTCATCTGTGCATTAGAAAACACACAATAAGTATTTAAAACATTTGTCATTTGAATGATGTAAGCCAACTTGGACGCTTTTTCAGGACAAAGGTGGGGTAAAAAATATTCTAAATGAATATAAATAAATAAATAAAACTGACTGAAATTGTCAAGTAGGTAGAAATGGATGGTTATGAAGATGCTCAAAATCTCTCTCTCTTTTTTTTCTTTTTTTTTTCTTTTTTGTGGTGGTGGTGGAGACGCCACAGTGAGAGTGTCTTCTCATGTCAACTGTGGCAGATCCCATTAAAAAGAAGCAGGAGCTTTTAACGCGTCCCAGCCCTGAAAATCCAGTTTCTGCCTTTATGATCTCACCAGAATGACACAGACTAGTTTAACAAAGGGCCTCTTGACAACAGTGCTTGCATTCCACGAGACTGCACAGAAGCTGGCATCCGGCACTTATAAACTCATGACGTTCATATCTTTTTATTTAGCTAGATGTTTATATTTAAAACACCTTACTAGATTATTTTTACTTTTTTAAAAGCACAGCTGTACTTCCTTTGACTGAAGAAATACAGTTCTGGAAGGGCGGTGGGTGATCAATATGTGGTGAAAGAAAAGCCTAAACAGGACTTTCAAGACATTGATATTCAGTGTGTGAGGAGAGGGACGATGTAGGCTCTCCTAAACCCATCCCTGACGAGATGAAGAACAGTAGGCACCAATGGGTAAAAGAAGTGGGGAACCTTCCCCTTCCAGGGGTCACAGACCGCTAGACCTGTCATACCATTTGCTGACTTCACTGTCCAACAACACCCAAAAGGCTCAGGAGGATAAACACACAACTAGTCCCTCTCTTCATTTCAGCTGTTCTGGCTTTGAAGTTCGAAGGGCTGCACTTCGACATCATTACAGCCTTGGTGAGTGGCCTGGATCAGGGCCAAGATGGTCGATTTGGCCCCACACCAGGCTTTCACCTTTCTGCTGATTCTTAACAGGACTACATTTTGAAGAGGGCTGCTATGGCCATCCACAGTTTGGCTCATGACCAAGCTTTTAGAGAGCAAGGCTTTTGTCAGGGGAAATGTGTACTCATAGCAGATTCCCCCCTTCTCTCCACAGAAGTTGTGCCTACACACCGGGAGGAGGGTAGGCAAACTGTGGGCCCCCAGATGTGTCTGGACTCCAATTCCCAACATTCCTAACTATTGACGAAGCTGACAGGAACTAAAGGGAGTTGCCATTCACCATCCAGAAGCCATACTGTTCCCATTCCTCCTGTACAGATAACACACCTCAATCCCAAGGACTTTGGGGCTGTCCAACTAAAACTAGGAGGCACAGTGGCCTTCTGTCCCAGGCAAAACAGGCAGCAATTTCTCACTCTTCATGGCACCCCATGGACAGAGTCCACCATTCCTGACTCAACTTGGGCCCACTCGGCTTCCTGCCCTTCTGCTTCCTTAACCCTTGCTTCCCATCCCTCTCACAGACCTTCCCATGATGCTTGTGAGGCTTGTGCAGCTTGTGGGCCTTCTTCATCTTCTTCTTCATCTTTTTGGCCGCCTTCTTATCCATCGGGTGCATCCCCCCAGGCAGTAGAGGACTGACCCCCATTCCTCCAGGCATACCAGGAGGGGGAGGAGGATGAAGGCCACCAGGTGGGACAGGGTAGCCAGGTGGATGCCCGGGATAGGGGGGCTGAACAGGATGGCCTGGTGGGTAGGCAGGTTGCCCTGGGATTCCTGGTGGGGGAGCCGGGTAGGAACAAGGAGGAATGGGACCTGGAGGAAAGGCAGGATTCACAGGCGGAGGGTGCGCAGGGTTGACACCGGCCGGGTAAGAAGGGTTGGGAGGATAGGCTGCGCCAGGGTAGGCACCTGGCTGGCCTGGAAATGAAACAAAAAAGACAGAAGAGGGGAAAACAACAAACCATCAGCCACAAGGCAAAACAAATCCTGCTGCAGCCATCTTGTCTCCTCAGTAGTTAATCTCTAAAAGTGCGACTGAGACTCTCTCTAGTTATATTTCACAACTTCACAGGGGTTGATGTGGCCTAAAGCGGTGATGGCCAACCGATGGTCCTCCACATGTTGCCGAAGTGCAACTTCCAGTATCCCTCACTATGGCCAAGGATGATGGGAACTGCAGTTCAACATTTAGAGGGCCAGAGGTCCCCAAGCCATACCCTAAACAACTCCTCCCTCACTTAGCTGCACTTCAGTCCCATCCTCAATCCATCAAGGCAGCAAGTAACAGAAATATCCCCACTTCTCCCTCTGGATTGTAGAGACTACCCAGAGTGGCCGCCATAGAATATATCCTTCACTGGACACCTTTGGGCAATGCAGCACATTCCCACTGAGCAACCACTGAATAGTAGCCGTTGGTGCAGAGAGGACAGACAATGTTTTTAAAAAGCACATCACTGGTAGCAAGGAGCTCATTCAAAATGAGCCATCCCTGACTATGCGCTCTGCTAAGACATAGCACTCTGCTGAGTCACCAAGGGCAGCATCTCTATGCAATGAAAGGAGAACATGTGGGCACTTCTTTCACAAATGCAAATTCATTCTGGTGCAGGAAAAGATGAGTCTGACCAAAGCTAGATGTGACCAATCTTAACTGCTTTTCTTGCAAGGATACTTCCAGGAGCTTTCCCATCAGTGTGGACTGTGATGCTGGAGCTACATCAACACAATGGCACTAGAGGTGACTCGGCAACTGTTGTCATAGGCTATCCATTTGCTTTCAACTTATAGTGATCCCAGGAATTGGTGATTTCCAAAAGGTCCTATCATTAACACACCTGCTCAGGTCTTGCCAATTTCCAAGCAATTATAGACAACAATAAGGATACAAGAGCTTTTAAAACCCATAGCTACAAGCATCTAATTCAGCAATTAGCAGGCACCCAACCCTTTTTTCAAAGTTGCCAAGGGCCCATCATGTATGCTTCCAGGTAGGATATCATCTCTGCTTCTCGTCTTGTATAGGTGACATGCAACAATGTGCTACCTTTGTAGTGCTTTCAAGGACGGACTACTGCAATGTCCTCTGCACAGGGCTTCCCTTGATGCTGACCCAGAGACTGCAGTGGGTTCAGAATGTGGCTGCCAGGCTGGTGGCAGATGTGACTAGATTTGATCACATCTTCCCAGTCATGGCTTGCCTACAATGGTTACCAGTTGTGTCCCTGATCAGGTTAAGGGTTTTGATGCTTACTTATAAAGCCCTTCATGGTTTGGGACTAAACATGGGAGCTTCGTATTCATATCCTGGGTGATATGAATCTGAAGCTTGGCACCACGGTTGCCAAAGCGGTCCATTCCTGCCCCCCAGAACCAGCCTGGTCCACTCACCAGGCTCCTTGCAATGTGTGCGTTCGTTGGCGGTGACACTGCGGCAATCGCCCATGTAGTCAGTCCTGCTAGCTCTTGCCCACCTTTCCCCTCAGTCGGCTGCTCTACCGAGGAAGCAGGAAGGCGAGTCTCCCTACTCCGCTGCTGAGTGGTTGGCGGAGGGGAGAGGTGGGGAAGCACCGGCAGGACTACGTGTGTGATTGATGTGATGTTGCTGACGGACGCACACACTGCAAGGAGCCTGATGAGTGGACTGGGGTGATTCTTGGGGGTGGGAATGGACCATCTTGCCATCTGTGGTGCTGCACTTCATATTCGTATCCCCCCAGGGTAGGAATACGAAGTTCCCATGTCTCTTTGGGACCATGTTACTTGTCAGAGCGTCTCTTCTCAGGCTATGTTCCTCTGGGTGGCTACGACGAAGGCCAGAAAATCTTCAGCAAGAGGCCAGGCCTTCCGGGGGTGGCGCCACCTCTTTGAATGGCCTCCTGGCGGAGCTCTGTCTGGCTCCTGCCCTCCCCAGTTTCAAGAGGCTGCTCAAGAAGCATCTCTTTTGAGAGGCCTCTGAAGGCAGCCTTTCTTGAATTCAAACTATGATATGCTGTGCCATCTGGGCTGAACGCTGGTTTGCTATTGTTAGGTTTTTTTATATTTTGTCTTCTGTTTTGTTTTGTTTTTCATATGTACACTGCCCAGAATAGGGAGGGAGGGAGGGAAAGAGAGAGAGAGAGCCCTCTCTCCCTTTAGATTCTCAAGGAAGAGGTACCAAAGAGAAATCCATCCAATCTTACCTGAACGGGGATCCCACATGGTCCTGGAAGAGAGAACAGTCTGTCACCTGATGGGAAAAAGATACTGTTGAAGCAACCATGTAAAACGAGAAGGCCATCAATACTGCATAAATCAACTCAGGCTTGAAGGCTGGGCGGAACAGCTCAGTAGGCAGTCAAAAATCTACGCCATAAGGTCAAAGTGCACAACACAGATATCTGGGTTCACAAGGTCAAATGCTGCGAAGACTGCACAACACAGATTCTTCCAGAGAGGAACAACCGGTAGTCTTGTGGAACCTTAAAGAGGAATCAATTGTATTTGCCAAACACTAACTACAGCCCTTTATCACTGGGAACTCAGGGCAAGAAATTAGTCAGGGCATTCGCAGACACAGACACAGACGCACGCACACGCACATGCACGGCGGACTGAAATCCAAGATTCTGCACAATTTGATTTTACAATATTAAAGCTTCATTTTTAACTATAGATACACATGTTTGAAAACCTTAGAAGAGGTAGCCATGTGAGTGTGTGCAAGCACATCAGGCAAAAATGTCTCTTACGTCTGAAGGAGTGGATCTGATCCACAAAAGCTCACATTAAAATATAATAGTCTTTAAGGTGCCACAAGTTTTTTTGTCTATTTTATTTTCTTTCTTTGTTTTTTGCCTTATATGTTTGAAAGCCTAAAGAATTGGAAAGCAACTTGAAAACGCTGAAACATCTTTTTCCCTTCTAATTTTCATGTTTCCTGGAAGTTTATATATTAAACATCCCAAATTTTGCAGTATCTGAAATAAAGATGGAATGAGTGTTTTTAACTTTGCAAACAGACCTTTATAGAATTCCAAATGATTTCTCATCCGTTACCCAAATGAGACAGAAAGGTCAGAATCAAAGGAAGTCTTCAAATCCATTATATTATTTCATATCCAGACTTTTCAGGCTACTTTTCTGAATCTATGTGATTCCGTAGGAAGTATTTTATAGATAATTTATTGTAAAATTCAACATTCCATTATAAGCTGTCTGATTATTCCAGAGTGAAATATGAGCACAACAATATGAATGTTTCAAGACATACTAAATCACAAAACAAACAAACAAACAAAAACCCAAAACCACCACCCATAATTAGACTACAATTTAGAAGAAAAAGAATCTGGGATTTTTAATCTCCTAACCAGCAATGAGATGAAAGCATATCTGCTGGGGGGGGGAGCGGGATCTGTTTCCATAAAAACAAATTTGTGTTGTGAGATTGCATCTCGGACTACAAGAATGCAAGTTTCTGTTATAGGCAGGAAAGCAACAAAAGTTAGGACACTGGGCCTAAGCAGGTCAAAAGACTTTGGTTTGCGGGACAACACCTTTTTCTCTGTCCCTTCCTCTCTCCCTGCCTCCCTCTCTCTCACACACAGAGTTTCTCCACTATAATATGTTAAGGAGCCTTCTACCTCCTTTTACTCCAAGGGGAAAACTCAACACACATAATGGAAGGGCAAAGCTTGCTTTGAGCCCCCAACAATTGATAGCTGTGCCCGACCAAGACCATTCTTGCAGAGGGGACACAATCTGTCTGAACGCACAGCAACGCACTACCTCCCTCTCTTGAGGCCCTGGCAAATAGGTTAGACCTCCCTCTGTATACAATCTGCTCCTTGTTTTCATTGGCATCTCGCCCTTCAGAATAACTCAATCCTCACAGAGCTACAGATGATGTAGTAACATAAGAAGCATTTTAGAACTTTTGAGGGATATTTCCCAGCCGTCTCTCCAACAGCCCTTATAAAGATAGATTGACAGCATTACAACTCATAATTCACAAAGGGGACACCGACATTGAGAAAATAAGGCTATCAGGTGAATTTGTGGCTAGCGGGAGACAGGAACAGGGAAGTGCCTGGTTCCCAATTGCAATCTCTTAGCTAATACGCTAAGAGGATGAGATGGTTGGACAGTGTCATCGAAGCGACCAACATGAATTTGACCCAACTCCGGGAGGCAGTGGAAGACAGGAGGGCCTGGCGTGCTCTGGTCCATGGGGTCACAAAGAGTTGGACATGACTAAATGGCAATGAGCTAATATGCTAACTCTGGAACCATCGGAATGAAAACATAGTTTTTTCACCACAATGCAGTAAAATGACGTGTGTGACATCTTCCCGGCATCAAAATAATTCTCACAGGAATGAAACAGAGGGTTTTGAGAGCCTTTGTCGCCACTCCTTTTTACTGATTGGTGCCAGAAGAGTGTGTAGTTTACTAGAAGTCATGCACAGACACATCCATCTCTCTTTTTTCTTTTCTTCTTTAAGAGATCCCTAAGAAATATTTTAAGGAAACAATAAAGTCATCCATATCCCTGCTGCTGCTTCTCTGCTGGAGCCATTTGTGTCGTTTTTTTATTCTTGAGTGCTCATTTAAAGAGTTCAACCAGGAAGCTATTGCTATGGACATGGGTTTCAACTAGGAAACATTCTAGGAAACATGCCCTGAGCAAGCACAGATTTAAACCCAGCTCCGAGGAGTGACAAAACTCATAGCAAGTCACACAAAAAAACAAAAAACAAAAAAAAAAACCCACACAAAAAACATAAAAGCACTAAGCTAGGCAAGACAAGATTTACCTGGTTTGGATTATGGGAAAAATGCCAATAACATCAGCATAAAACCCATTATTACTTCAGCAAATGATCCATCTGGACAAGACCAAAGTTCGAGGGGGGGGAAGGAAGAACTTTGTTTAACGCACCCACTAATCTGGAAAAAGACAGTCCAGGACTTCAGAACAATGGCTCAGCATGAACTGTACATGCTTTGAAATACAGTAATGTTCTTCACATTCCCGCCTCTCTAGCGAGAGTTGAATTATAGATTTCTTTCCTTTGTATTCCACCTTCTTCCTTATTCAGGCATCCAAGAACCATTTACACAGAATGAGGAGGAGCACAGACATTAAAGTATTTTATATATTTTAAATGTTACTATGAAGAAAAAATGGTCAGAATGTGAAAACAATTTAAACATTAAAAATGATAAAAAATCAAAAATCAGAGCCATTAAAAATGAGCTTTATATTTTAAAAAAAGCAGTCCTTCCTCTTAAAAACTGTCTCTGCAGCCTGTTCAGTGGCCAAAATCATGGCAAAACGGAAATAGCTTTGTCGGCTAGCAAAAGGAGAGTGTGGGGTTAACCTAGCTGCTCATGATACACAGTTTCACAGCCTGGAAGCAGTCACGGAAAAGGCCCTGTCTTGACTCCTCTCACCCTACATGCCTGTTCTCACCTACCCTTCCATTTATACTAGTGCATTCATCATGCAACCTTTTCCCTTGTTCTAGAGCTTCTGGGCAAAAGTACCTTCTTCCCTTCGATTCCTTTACTTTCTTGCTACTAGAGCAGCCTCTTGGGAATGCAGACTCCTGCAGCAAAGTGCTGCCTGCCAGATGATTGTGGACTGTCCACTCCCAACTTTCCTCACTGTTGGCTACTCTACTGATGGGAACTGCAGTCCAGCTACATATGGAGGACCACCCTTTGACTAGCCCCCTGCCCTGCAATATGTCCTAGTGACAGCCGCCAGATAACAAGTCCAGAAGATCCCAAGCAAAAGAAACATTTCTGCTTAATCAGGCCACAAAAACTTTGCAAAACTCTAAATGCAAACAGAGCTTACCGCTGCAGTGATTATTTACCCAAGCAAACAAGATGGGAAACAAACAAGGGAAGAGCCCGGCTGCAAATTACACACAGAAAACACACAGAGGAGCTCAGTCCAGTAACCGCTACAAAGAGACCAACAGATGAAAACTGGTTCTCAACATCTGATCCTTCAGATACAGTATTAGGAATTTCAGCAGCTGCAATCCCTGCTTACTAGCCATATTGGGAGAGGCTTCTGGGAACTGAAGTCCAAAACACCCAGAAGGTCCAAAATTAAGAACTAGCAAGAGGATCTGGAAAGTTCAACACTGGATTATGAGAGAGTGTTTGGGAACCATTCTTTCTGAAAGTCCAGTTATTTGCCATAAGTTGCAGTCCCCACCTTTCTGCGGTAGTGCAGTTGCATTGGCCTTTAGCAGCAACACCAACCAGAAGTCTTGTGGCAACTTAAAGATTATTTATTTATTTAATTAATTATTTATTAAATGTCTACCCCGTCCATCTAGTGGCAAGCACTATTCTGCGCAGCTTACAACACCCCAACTAAACAAATGCAGTAGGATCCCCTTATCCATGGGATCAGTATCCACTTATCCATAATCAGAAAATAGTAAAAATAGTAAAAGAAAAAAATCCAGAAAAAACTATTTTCACATGTATTACCAGAACCAGCCACTAGAGGAAGCCAGAGACTATGCTATGAATACTTGTTAGTGAAGAATATATAGCATGGCATCTGTCATCTTCTAGTGGCTAGTTCTGGTAATGCATATGAAAATATTTTTTCCTATTTCTTTCCTTCTACCATGCTTGCTAGCTATCTATTATCTGAAGTTTTCAGTTTCCAAGGGAGGCTTGGAACCAATCCCCAGTGTATATACTGCATTCCAAAATGGCGATGGCAGTAGTACCAAATAAAAATCACACAATTATACAATAAATCAAATAGGGAGAAGGTTATTAAATTAAATTGAGAGAACATTGTCTACAGTTATCAAAAACCTGTCTGGAAAGCAAAGTTTTTATCTGTCTTCTAAACAGGAGGGTCGATGCCTGATGCATCTCCACTGGTAGGGAATTCCACAAAGAGGCAGACACCACTGAGAAGGCCTAGTTCCTAGTTTAGGACTTCCAAGGCCTCCCTTGGGAGGGCCACCCACAACATCACTGATTGGGAGGTGTGGATGGGATGGGTGGTAGATCTGAGGAAGCGGCATTTAAATCGGTAGCAAGGCCCCAAACCGTTCAGGGCTTTGTATTAACATTAACACCTTGAATTGTGCCCACAAACATACCAGCAGCCAGTGCAAACAAACCAGAAACGGGGAGACAAGATCGCACCTCAATGGTCCCAAGACCAGCCTGGTCTCTTCACTCTGCACATGCTGCAGCTTCCAAACCACCTTCAAGGGTAGCTCTACGATTAACCCATTTCTTTTGTTGGCATTAACTTTTATGGACTGAAGCCCACCCATCCATGCATTTGATGAAGAGGACTGTAATCCCTGGATAATTATGCCAAATAAAATAATCTTGTTGTCTTTAGGATGTCACAAAACTTTTCTGTATACACGGAGCTGACTTGTTGTTTTGCTTGGGCCACACGATAAAGATGGATAAGACCAAGACATTCCCTCAGATTCAGGTGCCCATCTCTAAAATACCCTTACAATCAGCACACATCTTGGTGCACAGAAAGAAACAAATGCTCCATCTGCACGAATCCTCAGTCTCCTTCATCTGCGACTATTTTGTCAGTCTAACAGAGTTGAACTTTCTGAGCAAGTTCTACATAATTCTTCTGGCCTGTACAGAGTTCCCCAACACAACACTGTACTGTAATATCATATACAGTATATAACATTTTTCTTTCTTTGGTACTAGTTGTTTCATATTTAGAGATTTAGTCTCTTTCGAGTGGTGCTTTATTTGTGTCCTATTGTTATTTTATTATATGTTTATATTACAGTACATTGCTGTGATATGTTACTCACCCAGAGTAGTGGCCCAGCCACTAGATGGGTGGGATACAAATTTTATTAATTAATTAAAACATTGCATTCTGGAGTGACAGCCTGCCAGCCAGCCAACCTTTTTCCAGGACAATCCATTCGATTCCACTCTCCCTCCCCCTTTTCACACACACCCTACTGGTCAGCAATCCATGCCCACTGAGCATGCTCCGTCCTTATCAAACTCTTTGATAAGACTTTGCCTAAAGATCTTGTCCATTTGTATAAAGGCTGAATTGATCTAAGCTTCCCAAAACTTCAATTTTTTGAGCATGGGCAGCACTATGTTCGGTATACATGGATCTATACTCTCAGAATAACTTCCCTGTTATTTTGCAAATGTTTTAGTACTACTAAAACTCCCCTCTAAGCCTCCCCCCCTCCACTAGATAGTATTTATAAGCCTCAGCATCATCAGGACGGGGTTGATAACCAGAGGTAGCACAAGATTTACTAAAATAAGCACAGGGCAAGTGCTTGGGCAGTGCACAAAAAAAGCTAGATAATTATTTAATTATTATTACGACTAACAGGAGGAGCATCATGAGTTACATTCAGACAATTGGATTACAGTTTTAATGATTGGTCATTTTCCGATGCGGCATTGCCTCTAAGGAGAAAGAAGGTCCTGGAAGGTCCCCTTTCTCTTAAAATTCGCACTTTTCCAGAGTTCACAGGGATCGCCTCCCCAAAAAAAAAGCGCCCGAAATGGTGCAGCCTGATAACAGAAGGCTTTGGCTCACGCCCCAAATGCAGGAAACGGGTTTCCCCGCTGAGGGCTGCTCCCTTTAAAAGAAGGCAGCGCCCCAAACAACAAAGCCTCCCCAAGAGCCGAGCCCAGCCCTGCCCGTATTACCAAAGAGCAACCACTCACCTCCGCCTCCAAGAACTCTCTTCTCCCTTAGCCCTTTGGCTCTGTGGAGCACCGCTGCCGCCGCTTCCTGGTCGTCTTACTCGCACCTGGTTCCATGTCCAAGCTCCTCCGTCCATTGGCTCACGACCTAGCCGCCGTCTTCCTATAGGCCAAGGAAACCGTCCATCACTTAATAGCGTCTCAATAGCCTGTTAAGCAGGCCTTCAAGCAATGGGTCTTCGGGCGGAGGAGGGGGGGCGGAGTTTAAAGGGACTAAGCAGGTTTGCTGAACTTCATCCGGTTAAAATCGTCTTTATGCTTTAACCGGACTAGGGAATTGTTTAAAACAGCAGCAAATGTAGAAATTGCCGAAAAGAACCAGGGGTGGCTTCTGAGGTGTAAAGTGGACAGAAGAAAAACAAGCAGAGCTTACCTGTGGTTCTGCTGAGGTGGGGTTTTCAACAGGTGTAGTATGACGTGCACCTTCTTGGACCACCTTAATATGGTGAAGGGGGTTGAGTGTGTCACTGAACGAGCCTGGACCTTTAGCAGAATAGTTACAGCGGGGACACGAGAGTCAGGTGTATCCAACTTCTTCAAGGCAACTGCTGGGCATCAGTGTGCAGCGTTCACCCTCGTGCCCCATTTTTGACCGTCAAAACTCAGAGCACACGAAGGCAAACAATCCCCTCTTTTACACTGCTGCCACCAGGTGATCACTAAATCACCATTACTTCAGGAAGATAAAGATTCAGGTCCACACGCAAAGACTTTTAAATAGGACTTTTGTTTATTGATTACAGAAATTGATATTGATTCATGAATATCTTCTTTAAGTAAATTTATTATTAACAACAACCTTCTATTTGATAATACACTCCTAAATCTAATCACACCTCAGAATTCCCCAAACTCCACACTCTTATCTCCTTCTCTCATTCATACCCTGACTACTCTTACTCTCTCCCTCTGAACGTCTCTCTCAGGCTCCGCCTCTTATCCTTTTTTCTGGGCTCTGCCTCTCAGCAACATGAATATGCATGAGCAATTAACATCATAACATGAACCATTGACATCATAAAGGGGAAGGCTACACAGTGGTAGCCTGAAGGTGACACTGGTGGAGGAGGCAATGATGGTGACACTCAAGCTAACTTTTGTTAGTCCTGCATAGAAGCTGGCAATGGTAGACTGCTGGTGAACATTTCTTACCTTGAAAACCCCATAATGAGACAGCTCAAAATGAAACAAGAGATAGTGCTGGAAGAGAAGAGTTCTAGGTCAGAAAGTACTCAGTCAGCCATTGAGGAAGAGCAAAGGACAAGTACAAATAACTCAGTTGCTAGTGACACAACTAGATTAAAGCTGATGGGATCTCTAGTGGCTAATATGCACAGAAGTAAAAGGGAAGTCGAATGCTGTACAACACGTACAATTGGAACATGGAACATGAGATGTATGAACCAAGGTAAACCGGAAACTGTAAAGCAAGAAATGAAACATATAAACCAGAGGTCTCAAACATGTGGCCTGCGGGATGATAGTTTGTGGCCCCCGCCTTAATTTGAAAGTTTAAGGAGCGGGAGCAGCGGTGGCGGCACCTTGGTGAGTGTGGGGCTTCCTCCCCGCCTCATAGGGGCTGGGTCCCACCTGCCCCCCTGAAGGGCCCACATGTTCAGAAGGGGAGCCCTCTCTCTGCCCGGCCATCTTCTCCCTCATGGGTTTGGCGTCACCGGGGCTTCTGCTTTTAGGTCTCTGTCTCTCCCCCCCCCCCCCGCTCTTTGTGGGTCACCTGATGAGGCAGCTGCTGCAGTCGACTCGTCCTCTCTGTGCTTCTCCTTCCCCCTGCCTGGCACTCCTCCGCTCCCTGCCCAGACACAGGAGGGGAGTTGCCGAGAGAACAGCTTTCTTGCACGTGCTTCCCTCCCCCCATCTCCCTGAGCCACACTGGGCAAGACCACAGCATCTTGCCAGAGTGGGAGTCAAGAAGTCCCAGGAAGCCCCATTAGCCCTTGGGTAGGGGGGGGAGAGATTACTCTGCTGATGGGTCCAGCCTTGCAGAAGGGGAGCATGCAACTACTAGGGGGGGTGCACAGGGAGTGGAGGAGCACCGGGGGGGGGAAGGAGAAGCGCAAAGAGGACAAGGCGACAGCAGCAAGCAGCCTCGCCAGGTGACCCAAGAAGAGCGGGGAGGGGGGGAGAGAGAGACCTAAAAGTTCTTCTTTTAGACCGAAAAGCTCTTCTCCACCTTGAACTTCAATAAGTCCAAGTACAGGTCCAGATTGACTGATGATCATCTTCAAGCCATACTGAGGGTCTCAACTGCTTCCTCCTTCAAGCCAAATGTGGTTCAGCTATGCAAGAGGAAGCGGTGCCAGGTCTCTAGCAGCAAGGAGTAGGCAAGAGAATTCATGTTCTTCAATGTTCCATTCATGTTCAGGACAATTCATATTTAGAAGAAGATTAAAGGTTAAAGAACTGTTAATGCAGACATTTGAATCTGAATACAGCAGATATAGAAGGCTGAAGAAACCACATATAGTCGCTCACTAGAGGATAATAATAATAATAATAATAATAATAATAATAATAATAATAATAATAATAATAATAATAATAATAATAATAATAATAATAATAATAATAGTAGTAGTAGTAGTAGTAGTAGTTGTTGTTGTTGTTGTTGTTACTGATTTATTTATTTATTTTCTTATTAATTATTAATTTCTTTTTTTTCCCATCTTATTTTGTGTTAAAAAATAAAGAGATTTGAGAATATTGGAATTTTTTTTAACAAAGCTTTTAATGTGGAAAGTCTGATGCGGCCCAGCCTCACCCAGACTCTGCCTCCAGTGGCCCCCAGGTAAATTGAGTTTGAGACCCCTGATATAAATATTGAAATGCTTGATGTCAGTGAACTAAAGTGGACTGGAGCAAGATATTTTCAGCTTCAAAGTATTGTACTTTGGAAATGACAAACTCAGAAGAAATGGAGTGGCTCTAATATTGAGACAATATGTAACACAGGCAATCATGGGCTCTAATACAAGGTCTGAGAAAAATACTATGAGCCAGACTCCATGGAAAACCTATCAACATAATCATTATTCACATCTATGATTCAGCTACAGATGCTGAAGAAGAGGAAATTGAAAGCTTTTAAGCAAGCATCCAAGAGGAAACTAATCACACATGAAAACAGAACTTGCTTATAATCATAGGGGACTGGAATGCAAAAGTAGGAAACAAAGTAGAATCAAATGTTGTCAGAAAACATTTGCCTAGGGGACAGAAACTTTGAGTTCAACTCCTGCACTGAGTAGGGGATTGGATGCAATGACCTTATAGGCCCTTCCAACTCAATTGCTCTCTGATTCTATGCAAACTAAGCAGGAGTTCTGAGAAGCCCACAAACTGTTTATTGCAAATACAAGATTCAAACAATCAAACAGATGAGTGTACACATAGAGATTACTAGATGGACAATATAAAAGTCAAACAGACTATGTAATTGAAAGTAAGAGATGAAGAAGTTATATTCTCTCTGCCAAAACAAGACCCGGAGTAGATTGTGGCACTGATTATGAACTGTTAATATCCAACATTTAGAGAAGAGCTAAAAAGAACACTAAAAGAATCATAGTGCCAAAATATAATTTAAGCAACATTCCTGATTAATACAAAGTCCACATAAATAACAGATTTGCATTACTAAACTCAATTGACAATGAACCAAAAGAATTGTGGATTGAATATCATCACCAGAGATATCATTAGGCACGAATGCAAAAACCCATTCCTGTAGTGAAAAGAAAAGAAAAAGCTAGATGGTTGACAGAAGAAATACTTAAAATTGTAAGGGACAGTCAAGAAGCAAAAATAAAAAGTGATAGAAATAAGGTCAGAACCCCAAATGCAACCTTTCAGCAACTGTCATGTAGAGACAAAGAGAACTATTACAATACCCAGTGCAAGGAAATAGAAGAGAACAACAAAAGGGAAAAACAAGAGACCTCTTCCAGTATATCTGAGAAATCAAAGGGAAGTTTAAGATTATGAATGCAGAAAGAACACAAGGGAAGTATACTATGTGAGTAGGAGAAGATAAAGAGAAGATGGAAACACTATATCAAAGATGTATACAGAAGAGATAAAAGGATGACAAACTCCCTTGAAGAAGAAACCTATGATGAAGAACCTGTGGTTCTAGAAAGTGAAGTGAAAGTTGCCCTGAAAGCACTGGGAGGAAATAAATCACCAAGGTTAGATGGGGGTACCAATAGAACTATTTCTAGACACAGATATTGACAAAAATATGCCAACAAATATGAAAAACAAAACAATTGCCCACAGACTGGAGACATTCAATATGTATTGTACAATTCCCAAAAAAGGAGATGTCAAGGAGTGCAGCAATTATAAGACCACTGCTTTAATTTCCCATGCAAGTAAAATTAGGCTCAAAGTTTTACAACAAAGGTTTTTACCTTACCATATATTGAGTGAGAAGTGCCTGATGTTCAAGCTGGTTTTTGAAAAAGAACAGGCATTCAAGATCATGTAGCTAATATCCACTGGCTACTAGAGCTCACCTAAGAATTTCAGAAGAAGATCAGTTTATGCCTTATAGAATCCAGCAAAGCATTTTACTATGCGGATCATGTGAAACTATGGGTTTTCTGAAATAAATGGGTGTGCCTCAATACCTGTTGTGGACAAGAAGCTACCATTAGGACATCGTTCCAGAAATGGGTGTGCCTCATTACTTGATTGTTCTGATGCGTAACTTGTACACCAGACGAGAATCTACTGTTAGGACAGAAAATGAAGAGTAAGGGTGGTTTCCTGTAGACAAAGGTGTCAGACAAGGGTGCACTCTATCCCCTTATCTATTCAATTTGTACAGAGAACATATCATACATAAAACTGGGTTAGACTGAGGAGTGAAAATTGGTGGGGAAAACATCAATAATTTAAAATATGCAGACAACACCATCTTACTGGAAGAGAGAACCAATGACTTGAAACAACTTTTAGTGAAAGTGGAAGAAGAAAGTGCCAAAGCAGGACTGTAGTTGAACCTTAAGATGAAAATCATGACTACAGAAGAACTAAACAGCTTTAATGTTGAATGAAGAAATTGAAATAGTGAAAGATTTTGTGTACCTTGGCTTAATCATCAATCCAAATGGAGATTGCTGCCAAGAAATCAGAAGACTGGGGCTAGGAAGGGCAACAATGAAAGAACTAAGAAAGATCAAGTGTGAAGATGTTTCATGGGAGACCAAGATCCAGATCATCCACTGTTGTATTTCTGATTACTATGTATGGGTGTGAAAGTTGAACAGTAAAGAAAGTTGACAAGAAACAAATGGATTATTTAAAAACATGGTGCTAGAGGAGAGCTTTGCATGTACCCTAGATTGCCCAGAAAAAAAACCCAACAAGTGGGTCCTAGAACAAATCAAGCCTGAACTTTCTCTGGAGGCAAAAATGACAAAACTGAGGCTTTCATACTTTGAGCACATCAGGAGAAGGCACGAGTCTCTGGAAAAGACAATAATGCAGGGAAAGTTTGGGGGCAGCAGGAAAAGAGGAAGACCAAATAAGCAATGGACCGTCTCCCTAAAGGAACCCACCAGCTTCAGCTAAGCAGGACTGTTGAAGTCAGGACATTTTGGAGATTGTTCATTCATAGGGTTGCCATAAATTGGAGGTGACCTTACAGCACGTATCAACCAGCATGACATGCTGTTTTGCCTGAAGCTGAATAGCTTTAATTGTATCATGAAACAAAGGGATAACAAACAGGAAGAGCTGACAGGAACAAATACACATAGTTACTGAGCACAGTAGCTGAGGTTGTGCAGGATCACATGAACCCAGAGATAAATATAGGAGTGGCCACCAGCAAACATGGGACGTGGGGGAGGGGGAAATGTGCATGGCTAACTACAGTAACCAGAACAGAAGTCTGTTGTGAAAGCAATGTGATATCAGTAGGCTAATATGACATTATTAGAGGCAGAAAGTATTTGTACATCAGCAGAGGGTGTACACTAAGGGTGGTCTAAGTATGTCCCCTTCCCGAGTGTTTTGGGCCATTGCCAGCACAGCCAGTAGGAAGGAAGGCTGGATGCTGGAGTCCAACAACATCTGGGGGAGCACGTTTTTCTTCCTCTTGTGGTACAGGTAGAAATGATCTGAGAGACAGGGATGAGACTGAACCAAAAACAAATAAAAAACCATCGCACCTTCTCTGTGTGCCTCATGGGTTTTCCTATTAGTTCGTTTCAGGGCTGGCTCTCATAATCTCAAGATTAGACCACTGTAACACACTCTACGTGGGGCGGCCTTTGAGGTTGATGCAGAAACTTCAGGTGGTGCAGAACGCGGCGGCCAGACTCCTTAGTGGGACGAGAAAACATCAGCATATTTCTCCTACTCTGGCCGCACTGCATTGGCTGCCCATTCGGTTCCGCATCGACTTCAAAGTTTTAATGCTCACTTATAAGCCCCTAAACGGTTTAGGATCTTGATATTTGGTGGAATGCCTACTCCCACCAAGCTCTACCCGGATCACCCGTGTGAGTCAGGAGGTGAGGCCCAGAAGGAAAAGGCACGAAATCGGGCCTTCTCGACGGTGGCTCCTCACCTCTGAAACAACCTCCGTTCGGAGATTCGCGCGGCCCCTACACTAGGTATTTTTAAAAGCCAATTAAAAACATGGATGTTTATTCAGGCCTTCCCTCCAGTCAATACTTGATTCTTTCTTCCTATATATTTTTCTTTATTTATTTTTACTCTATTTTTCTGTTTTTTACATTCTCATTCGAAGATTTATGTAATTTTGTGTTATTTTATTAATTGTTGATGTTATATTGGAAGCCGCTCAGAGTGGTCGCATAGACCAGATGGGCGGGATAGAAATCAAATAAATAAATAAATAATGAGCCCTCAAGTGGGCCCCCGGCTATGTCAGGCCTCCCTGGTGGTGCTGGGCAGCTGGAGCACTGGTAATGGGACTGGGGGTCTGCGTTTAGCAGAGGCCCTTTCAGGGTCCCATAATACTCCAGAGCAGCACTATGCTCCTTTAAAGAATTATATACCATGCTGATTAAATGGCGGCTGGGATGGGGTGGGGAGGGGAGTGAGGAGGGAGCTGGCGAAAGGAAGGCAAGGACAGGTGCCCACCAGAGAGCAGGAGGCACTGACACTCTGGCCTCTGCCTGAGAACGCTACATGCAGCCATTTGTTGTGTGGGAGTGGGGGTGCGTATTGGGTCCACTTGTCAAAGAGCACAAAACATGTTTGTCATTTGGGGACCTGGCTTCTTTGACAGAGTCTTTTAGTGCAGGACCGTACATGAAAGATGAAGAATATATAAATATGAATGTCGGCACAACAGGTGCCATAAAGATCCAGCACTTCCCCACCAAACCGGCAAGTCCACTCACTGGTTGCCGCACGGCGTGTGCGGCCATCGTCCGAGTCATTGCGCCAGTCATGGAAGTAGCCCAGCTGGTGCTTCCCTGCCTCTCTGCACAGCCAACTGCTCAACAGTTGAGCAGGGAGACTCTTCATCCCGCCTCCTTGCCAGAGTGGTCAGCTGCACGGAGAAGTGGGAAGTGCCAGCCAGGCTGCTTCTGTGATTGGTATAACGTAGACGACAGCCGTGCAAGCTGTGCAGCAACCGGTGAGTGGACCAGCCACTTCGGGGGGGGGGGGAAGGGGCTGGACCTGTAGAGAGAATATTTGTATTTGTATCTGCAGGGATACGAATAGCCCAACTCTAGCGAGAACCATTGTTCTGCTCAACAGGCATTCCACAGGCATCAGGGATCCTTCTTGGCTACTTTAGCATTCAGACACTCTAGCTGTGGGCTGCATTTGGCTTTTCAAGCCACAAGCTGGCAAAATGTGTCTTGACTTCCCTTTAACTTCTAGTGAAGAGACTGGGCTTGATTAGACCTAGAAAGCAGTGAAGGAGGTGACTACATGGCCATTTGTTCCACGGTTTGGTTCACTGTGGGGATGGGCTGGTGTGCTCCTTTTGCTAGTGAACAGATGACGTAAGTGCCAGGATGAACCAGTCTGTTCCCAAAACATTCTGGCTCTCTGTCTTCTCTTTTTTAGGTGCCAATAGGATTGCTCTGTTTTGGTTTGTTTCCAGCATGTGAGATCACTGGAATCAAACCAAAGTGGAGTTTGCTGGTTCCAATTTCATATTCAGTTTTAATTTTGAATTATAACTAAATGGTTTAAACAGACAGCTTAGTCACTTAATGATATTTAGAAATTTCAAACTTCCTCTCCTCTAAGTCTAGTCCCTCGGTGGCATTGTTTTCAGCTTCCTTGGAACACATAAATGGCGCATCACATTAAATTGGGCATCCAAGAAATGGAAAGTCCCATTTGCACAACATACTGTATGTTCCAAAATGTATGCATTTATGGAATTCATAATAATTGTATATTGTTAAGTTAGTTTTGATTTATGGTGACACTTTCCAAGGTTTTCTAGGTAGAGATACTTAGAAGTGGTTTACCATTCCCTTCTTCTGGGGGCACACTGGGGATGTGCAGCTTACCCATGGCTACATAGGCTGGCTCTTCTCCCAGGAGGCACAAGGGGGAATTGAACTGCCAACACCTAAACCACTGAGCTATCCAGCCAGCTGTGGAATTCACACAAGGTGAGAAATGGTTGGGTTTTTTTTTTGCCTTTGAATGTGACACATTCTAGGTTTTTACACACCTTGGCCCCTAAGCAGGTAAGGCATCTGGTGTGTGGAAAGCTAGGTGTGGTGAGGGAGCAGGGAGTGTTAAACTACACTTGCAGAAATTCCTGTTTCGGTATGACAATTAAAGGTGCAGCAGAAGCCCTGCCTTCTTTCTGCATCTGGCCACCTGCGTCTGTAACCTTTCATACTGAAAAAAAGAAACTGGCAAGGGTGTGGCTTATGTATATAGACCTGCAATGTACAGTAGTTTACATGCCCCACCTGTCTTCTAGTACTGCCTGTAGGTCTGTCCCTTTCAAGTATCCAGTGTTCTTAACTTCATGCAAGCCATTCCAAATCTGCATACTGCATGTCTCCACCATTGGCTCTTCTTTAATGTATCCTATGTCTGTTCCTAGACCAGACCTGGGCAAAGTGCGGCCCGAGGGCCACATACAGCCCGCGGACAGTTTTGAACATTAAAACCATTTATAGCTTTCTGTCTAAAGTTGATCAGTTGCTTATCTTTAACATACCGCAAAAAACCTCTTTAGTATTTGTGAAGATTAACAAGTTTAAAGTAAAAAACAATCATAACATCACTGTTTCATTTTATTTTTAAGTAAAGTTGGTTCGGCCCCCAAACACAGTTCAGATTTTTCATGTGCCCTCATACAGAAATTAATTGCCCACCCCTGCCTAACAGGAAGATCCATCCTGACCAGATGAAGGCTCAGCCTGACTGTTAACTGCCTCTCAGTTTGCAGAGACACAGACCAGATTGTGACCTCATTCTGACATCAGAGGATTCTGACCTATGGCTAGGCTGGTTAGGAGAATTGTGGGAGCTGCAGTCAAAGAAAGCAACTTTATCAAGCTCTGCTTGGTATGTCATGAGCTTGCCCAAAGCAACACAAGCCAACTCTTCCTCCCTGAAGGCACAGTGGGAGATCCAACTCCCAAACTCTGGCTCCACAACCAGCCGTCGTAACAATACCCAAATAAACCCTTAGCGTGACCCGAAAGCCTGCTTCCAGTAGAAAAGCAAAGACACAGATCCCAAATCCTGGGGATCACTCATAGCTGAAGTGTGACATCCTCAGTCACAGGACATATTTTTCCTATGAATAGCGTAATTAAAAATAAGGAATTAATAATTTCAGGAGCATCTTTAAAGAAAATGAGTAGTTGACTATTAATACAAGGGGGCCTTGAATCCTTTCAGAATAAAGTTACTGTATTTTTAAAGCTCCTGCCACTCCTCTAGGATCCTCTCTGAAGGCCTCCTGAATTTCTACCTGACGGACTATCCGCTATGACACCATAGCTGTAAACAGGTCATATAACCCACCTTCAACCCTCAACTTGACCTAACAGCAGACCTGGGCAAAGTGCGGCCCGCAGGCCACATACGGCCTGCGAGCTACTCCTGTATGGAGTACAGTTTTGAACATCAAAATCATTTATAGCTTTTTGTCTGAAGTTCATCAGTTGCTTATATTTAACATACCGCAAAAAACCTCTTTAGTATTTGTGAAGATTAACAAATTTAAAATAAAAACAATCATAACATCACTGTTTCATTTTATTTTTAAGTAAAGTTGGTTCGGCCCCCGAACACAGATCAGATTTTTCATGTGCCCCCCCTATAGAAATTAATTGCCCACCCCTGTCCTATACAGTCCTCCTGTATTCTTTCTCCCCAGCCTTGCCTTGACCTAGTCTTCCATTTTTAGAGAGTTTTTCTTCCACCTGTGGTTTGAATGGCCACGTGTTCTGCTTTACATCTGTTTGGGAGGCTGTCCTTCCTCTATCTGAAGGGCTTGTCTTGCACATGTCCATTTTAGAGAAGCACATGAAAGAAAAGGGACAGTGAAATACCCCACTGACACCAGTAACTTCACAACAGTCTGAGCAGCCAGCATATGGGCCACACAGTCTTGCCTACTAGGGTGGAAGGTATTGTCTTTTGTTTCAACTATAGAATTACATTTGCATCGAGGAATATATAAATTAACATGTCCAAACAGACATCATCCTTCTTGGTGATGCATAAGAGGCCACCGTAGGCATCAAGAAAATTAGTGGCTGGGCTGCAACACTACTTAAGGTGAGGTATGCCATCAGCACCATTTTGTTGTTGTTGTTGTTGTTGTTGTTGTTGTTGTTGTTGTTGTTGTTGTTTAAACATTTTATTAGTTTTCCAATCTATCTACATTGTTTGTCCTTGTCAAACATCGTGTTACATACTTGCTTACAATTGTTTTTTACATCTCAGTGTCTTCCCAGTTGTCCCCCCAAGTTCCAAACATCTTTCAGACTTTCAGACTATTCATGTACAAATTTTGGTATACAGTGCTGCCTCGCTTAACGATGTTAATTGGTTCCCACAAAAACATTGCCATGGGAAAACATTGCTAAGCGAAACACCATTTCCCATTTTGTTGTTGTTGTTTAGTTGTTAAGTCGTGTCCAACTCTCCATGACCCCACGGACCAGAGCATGCCAGCCCTCCTGTCTTCCACTGCCTCCCGGAGTTGGGTCAAATTCATGTTGGTAGCTTTGGTGACACTATCCAACCATCTCGTCCTCTGTTGTCCCCTTCTCCTCTTGCCTTCACTCTTTCACAACATCAGGGGACTGTGTAGAACTTCTCCATCTTTGGCTGCAGAGAATATAATCAATCTGATTTCGGTATTGCCCATATGGTGATGTCCACGTGTAGAGTTGCCCCTTGTGTTGTTGGAAAAGAGTGTTTGTGATGACCAGCTTGTTCTTGTGACAAAACTCTATTAGCCTTTGCCCTGCTTCGTTTTGAACTCCAAGGTCAACCCTTCCTTTTGTTCCTTTTATCTCTTGACTCCCTACTTTAGCATTCCAGTCCCCTATAATGAGAAGAACATCTTTCTTTGGTGTCAGTTCTAGAAGGTGTTGTAAGTCTTCATAGAATTGGTCAATTTCAGCCTCTTCAGCATCCGTGGTTGGTGCATAAACTTGGATTATTGTGATGTTGAAAGGTCTGCATTGGATTCGTATTGAAATCATTCTATCATTTTTGAGATTGTATCCCAGTACAGCTTTTCCCACTCTTTTGTTGGCTATGAGGGCTACTCAATTTCTTCTATGGAATTCTTGCCCACAATAGTAGATATGATAATCATCTGAATTGAATCAGCCCATTACCGTCCATTTTAGTTCACTAACGCCCAGGATGTCAATGTTTATTCTTGCCATCTCCTATTTGACCACATCCAGCTTACTAAAGTTCATAGATCTTACATTCCAGGGTCCTATGCAGTCTTTTTCTTTGCAGCATCGGACTTTCCTTTCACTTCCAGGCGCATCCACAGCTGAGCGTCCTTTCAGCTTTGGCCCAACCACTTCATTAGCTCTGGAGCTACTTGTACCTGTCCTCTGCTCTTTCTCAGTAGCATGTTGGATGCCTTCCAACCTGAGGGGTTCATCTTCAGCATCATATATTATAGCCTTTTGTTTCTGTTCATGGGGTTTTCTTGACAAGGATACTGGAGTGGTTTGCCAGTTCCTGCTCCAGGTGGATCCCGTTTAGTCCGAACTCTCCACTATGACCTGCCCATCTTGGGTGTCCCTGCACAGCATAGCCCATAGCTTCTCTGAATTACTCAAGCCCCTTCGCCATGACAAGGCAGCAATTCATGAAGGGGATCAGCACCATACTGTTGCCTATTAAGCAAAAGGTGTTGTTGGTCAGCAGTCCCAGCCTCCTAGCTGTTCCTCCTGAATTTTCAGACTGTTCTTTTTCCTGGAGTACAGGACTGTGTATATTAAACAGCCTGTCTGGCATATCCATAAAATTTTTGGCTACTCCTCACTTGTCCTCCAGTCCAGGACACTCCATATCTTTAGCGTTCAAGTAAGGTTCAGCTGGGGATCCAAGAACAGTTTCTGTACTTTAGTGGGGACAACTCCTTGCTCTTCACCAGAGGCAACAATTTGTCTTGTGGCTGGCCATGATCCTGAGGAAAGTAATGCATACCTTAGAACACAACCTTAGATGGCGTACTCATGTCACCAATAGCCCAAGTAACATTAAGAGAGGATGCTGGGGTACATATTTTGACCTAAAGGGTAAGCAGAAGGGAGGTCTTGATCTCCTGCTGGGTTTATTTGTAGTTCATTGACAAGGGTTTCTGACTCATGCCCCAAAGCCTTTTTAGGGTCAGTTCACACTAAGCACTTGTCTAGCTTTTCTTACACCCGTAGTACTAGTATTGCATAGTACTGGTACTGCATCTAACACAAGATCAAAATGCATGTCAACAAGAGTCAAAGCACGACTAAAAACGTGCTGTGGTGTTGTGTTTTCACATCAGCACAAGGCGGTATTACATTCTTCTTCTGCTTTGCCCAATCTGCTCATGTAGACCGCAGTACACACTGATGTGTCCTGACTTATGCACTTTGTGGGGCGGTGTTATTTGATTAAATTTCCTTATAGCCATGCTTCTCTAGGCCAGCCTCTACTCCTCCATGCCTTCTACCTCTCTCTCTCTTGTTCAGTTTTATTGGGTCTTACGGCTCCTCCCGTTTAGTTTTCTTAGGTCTATTCAAATCTGCAACGAAAATGCTAGAATGGCCCAGAGCAACCCCAGAGACTGGAATATCACTTTAAACAAATTAACTTACTGATTTATTCATTACCTCTATGAACAGTATTCTTGCAGCACAAGGAAGCTATACTATTTCCCTATTTAAAGAGGCAGGAAAATGCTCTTCTGGTCACCTAAGATTAAGAACATTTCTCAAGCTGTCTCCCAATCCTTAGCTGTAAAAGCAAATAAGCAACTACAATATGAACAACTTGAGCATGTTAAATAAAAAATAATTTGCTGTTTTTCATGATAATTAGAACCTGCTGCTTGGGGTGAGGAAGGAATGTCAACTTATTGTCACAAGCAGTTTTTATTAGCACGTCCCAAAGAAGCCAAAAGGCCATGGTATGATCCGTTTTTATGTTCTGAAAACTGCAGCTGCTGCTTTTTCAGAGTTCCTGTGATCTTTTGATTCTCGAAAATACTAGAAACCAAGTATGTATATTTAAAAAATCCATGATCCATTATTATAAACCACTAATATCTTATAAGAATGGGTAGGTGTTGATTTTACTATATTGTAAAATAAAATTAATATTTATACATTGGGAATGAATAAAGTATACGGATCATGGTTTTTTATTTATATCCAGTGCCCTCTAGTTGGGAGACAAGAAATTCAGCTGCACTAGCTCAAGAGGGCAAATTGGGGTGGGTGGGAAATAATTTAATCTGAGTTACTCCACAACCTTGAAAAAAATATGTTACTAAGCAAAGCATCTCAATTTACTTTATAGAGGGCAAATTGGGGTGGGTGGGAAATAATTTAATCTGAGTTACTCCACAACCTTGAAAAAAAATATGTTACTAAGCAAAGCATCTCAATTTACTTTATACAACCTTGTGTGCCAGGCAGCTTTTAGAGAGTACTCTGTCCTACATCTACACACAAGTAAATCCCATTAAATTCCTTGGGATGTCACTTGGTACACCAAGCACACTGCTGTAGCCTTAAACAGCAACCAGCCCCTTTTGCTCTAGATGTTCAGGGTTAAAATAACTGCGAATTCTTGTTTTGTGACTTGCTTTGGAGTGCAGTTCAAGAATTGCAAAAGAAGGAGGGTAGTGAGGGTAGAGAAGAAACATGGAGAGAATGGAAATTACACTGGAAACAGCCTTCTGCACATCAGCCAGAAACAAGTGTCTAGTGAGTGTGCAAATGGAAACAATTCACAGAGGCAGGCAAGAGTTTTCTTTGGGCCGTCCACAAGGGACTCTCTCGGTCTCTCCCAGGATCAATTTAATTCCCTCTTTCCTTTCTTCATCTTTTAGGGCTGACTTTGCTATTAGTTGCACCATCGTTCACTTTCACCCCCTCCTTGTCTTGTGCTGTCTGATTGTCACCCACTGCACAGATAGCACCTAATCCACAAAGGGAAACAGGGAAGGCGGCAGCACAAATTGAACCACCCAAAGCACCCTTCTTCCTTCCCACTCCAGCTGCTGGGGAGCAGGTGGACACCCATTTTGGTTCCACTGAAAATGACCACCATGGCCATTGCAGGCAAACAGGTAGCTTTGTCCCAGTTTATTAGTGAAATGCAACGTATTATACAATTAGCTAATGAGAAACATGAATTACATCCAAGCTCCGGGTTTCTGGTGCATTGGTTATCGTAGGCAACTGGTTCCATCATAAGCCACACTTTTGCACCAGGCTCTAGTTAGTGGACTTTGGGGCTCTACTGAAAAACAAAGCATATTTAGCAAGTCTAAATTCTGCCCACCTGTGTTTAAACTGCTTATTTTATTCAGCTTAGGCTGCTGTTGTCTAGCCATCCCAGATATATATCTGTCAAAGCAGCACAGCATTCTAGCTGGAGTCACATTAGCATTCCAGAGACAGGAATACAGCAGACCTTTGGGTCTGATAAATCAGACATGCAAATAAAGCCAGCTGGAAGACCAATCAAAAACAAAACAAGCTGATTTGCAAGCAGTGGGCGGTGTAAAAAAACTCCTGCTGTGACAATCAGGAGTTTTCACTACATAAGGTATTCCGTCTTTCAAAAAATGTGATTTCTGTAATAGGAAGTTTAACTTTTAGTGTCCCCTTACCTTCTCTCAAAGATTGCTGAGTTGTACTTACCTAGCTTGTACATCAATTAGATCCCATGGGGGGGGGAACCCTCCTGAAATTCACACATAATGTTGTGTTAAGTTGGGGCACGGGGAGAAGGAAAAAGAGGGACAGAGAACTGCATGCATGATTTTTTTTTAAGAAAAAAAATTTGTGTCCTATGTTATGGGCCTACTTTTAAAAATGGTCCAAGATCTAAAAAGACCCTTGATTCACCTTTTCCTATCAGAATTAGCAAAGATCTTGGCATTCTTCCCCCACCCCCACCCCAATAACAAAGGCATAGCAACATTGCATGACAGTTGCAACCTAACAAGGGATAACTTTCATCTGCAATTTTAATATTTATAATTTTCTAGTTATAAATACTGTATACATCTTCACTAAAAAGTGGAGGAATAGCACCTGGTTCTAATGCTAGCTGATACTGCCATTCGTGCTGCCAGCTGGTGCTCTTTTGTGAATATTGTGGCAATAATGAAGCGGGCATGTGGAGTGTATACTGTGAACTACAGGACAACAGCTTGAACCATCCAATTAAGTATTTAAAAGTAAGTATTTCAGTTGTTCCTGAGAAAGAAGGAAGTAAAGGGCTACTTCTTTCTAACTATACTGATGACGGTAATTAGCAGGCGCAGTACTTAAAGATGTAATGAATCACTTGTTAAAAGGAACTTTTCAGGCAAGAGGAGAAGCCGAAAAGGCAAAGCCACGCTGAGCTCTCCCTGTGAGGACATGACATTGTCTTGGCATCCCCTTTCCCTGCTCCACATGATTGGCGGCAGTACTGGGGTTGGGAAGGGCAGGGGTAGAGAAATGGGCAATGTGCTGCTGTAAAATCACCACAGATTCCCATAAATACACCCAGGGTTGCCATTTTTAGTAACAACCTTGCATTTATTATCACATCTAGTGATAATCTAGCACCCTTAGAAGATGCTGCCATCTCAGACTGGATTGTCTTTCCAACGCTGTTTGCAGCAAAGTTCCTCCGATACATTGAAAAAGCCTGCTTAGCTGACATCTTGTCATAGCAATACTTACAAAAAAAAAAATAGTAACTGTGTGGAAAGGCCTTGGGTTTTCTTTTCAATCGGGATTTGTTGATCTTTCTCCCAGCGACAAATAAGGTTCCAGGCTCCAGAATGGCGAGCAGAGTCTGTACGTCAAGGACACAGGGCCTGCAATTTCTGGTGGATCTTGGCTCCCAGCCCAGCAGCCTGGTGCGCGATATAGAAACAAACCACCCTTTCTCCTCTGATAAGATTGCAAGAATGCAATTCTCCCTGACAGCTGAAGGTCAAAAGAAGAACACAGCTGAGCAGCCAAAACATGTCCTGTCTCTTTTTCCTCCTCTTTCCTAAGGGCTAGAAGGAACTTACAGCTGACCTTTATCTGATGGCATTCTCTTAAACTGCCCCCCTCCCTCCAAGGAGCTCATATCTCCTTTGAGTTACACAACGACCCTTAGAGGTGTATGGATAAGGTTTGGCGTGTGTCATCCAAGTGGCCTTCTTGTGTGAATTTGAATCTGAACCCAATTCTTCTTGTTTCATGTCTAACACTCAGCTACACTGGCTCTTTCCTTTATGGGGTGCAGTTATTTCAGTTAGGAATAAGATTTAGGATTAGTAGATTCATAGATTAATGCATCATGAATCAACAGGGAAATATATTATGTTTGGGCCCCTTTGGGGTGTATTAGGCAAAGGAGTAAGATATATCAAGTTCACAGATGTGATGAGTGTGTGGTTTTCACTGGAAGGGCTTGTGTTCTGCTGTAGCAGAATCAGATGCTGTTCTTCTGAGGGCAGAGTCTGCAGGCAGTGAGAAAGGTGGGTGTGGGAGGAGGAGGAGGAGGAGGAGGCACTTGGGGGAAGGATGCAGGAATGCCACCTGCACCCCCTTTGCGGCTGTATCTGCTTAGAGGAGAGGGAGAGGAAGAAGGCAGCCAACAAATAACACTATGATCCCCCTGCCCCCAAACAGAATCCATCACTTTCTCAAGGAGGTGGCAGAGATGCCTCTGGTTCCAGGTGGGACAGGTAGGAGTGAACCTCAGGCATGCCCCAGGGATGTCTTTGGCCTCTGCTTCCCCAAGGCGGCTGACATTTCCTGCTGGCACTCCCACTGTTCAGGGTCCAATCAGTATGTCTATTTCAGTCGTTTCCTCTAGTACTTAGGCACTGCTGACTGTTGGTGTGCATTCTTCTTATTTGGCACAGTCACTGGGGAAGGTGTCAGAAGACACAGAGAAATCCTTTAAATATGTCCCCCCCCCCATTTTTAAGGGGCAAATAATGACTATGGAGCATTCATATTGACTGTAATGGAATTCCAGATATCTTGAAACTGTGAATTTTTAAACTTACAAATTCTGCATCTGGGGGGCTGTAATTCCAAATGTTAATTCCAATTCCAAATTTTAGTGCTACAGTGTCCTTTTTTAAAGTACTACAATGACATCAGCCTGCCTTTCCCTCTTCAGCTGCCAAAGGCCTTCCTTTGGCCAGCCTGTGACTTGACTTGTCAAACTCCCTGGTTTTTGAGACTTCATCTATTGTTTCCTGCGGTCTGTCTTGTCTATTTCTTTTCTCTTCCTGCTAGTATTTCCGACTGCCATTGTAAACTGCAAGAGTTTTAATGGCAGAGTGAGACTGTCAATCTCTTAAATAAACGTAATTACAATGCGGCAATGTTATTTATTTGTTCAGCATTTACCATATCATAATAAATGCTTTCCAGTGTGTGCCCACTCAGCCTGAGGTCCAGCTGTGAACCACAGATGGTCAACTTCAAGGCTTCTCTCTGCTCAGGGATCTTTATCTTTAAATCAGACATGGTCTGGGACCAGACAATAGTTTGAATCAAGGACTGTACACACAGCATAACAGGATGCATGACTGCTCCAGACAAAATACAGGTCAATCGGTTTGAGAAAATCCAGTTTTAAAAAAGAAGGAATTACTTATAAAGTGAAAGTGAGGCAAATATCTGGCTGGGGTAGATATGAATTAGAAGCCCCCAAACAGGGGCTATATTTTTTTTCCAGAGGCGCTCTGTACTGTGACATCAGCTGAGGGCAAAGACACTCCTCTCCCACAAGGCCCCTTCTCATTCGGGAAGAGTAGACATGATGCACACCACATACATATTGACTTTAGGGGATGCATTCAGATGACCAAAGGATGGGACCCATGACCTGTTTACCGGAAGCTGTCTCCCACTCTTCACTCTGTGGCTCGTTTATCATGCTGCCTGGTACTTCTTCTTCTCTGGTTTGTTTTTCTCTCAATAAAACCAGTGAAGGGAACCTAAAACAAACCCTGGATTCTTTCTCAGGTTTGTTACAACATACCAGAGAAGAGAGAAAGTCCCCATGTATGGAAGAAGAGATAAAGAGACCACGGAGCAAAGCCTTCAGGCAATTGGTCAACGTGCACGGCAAGCAGGAGGAAATGGACAGCATCTGTTTCATAAAGGATAAGCCAGCATTTCATTGGATCCCTGGAGAGCTATGCACCTGCCATTGGGGGTGGGGGGAGGATGGCAAAGCCATACAAGCCAGCCTAAGCTAACAGTGCCATGTGCCATAAGGAGTGCCGTATCAACCAGAAGGATTTCTTGGCACATATATTTGTAAAGAGGGGACAGGCAGCCATCATAGTTCTCCCTCGCCAATTGGGGAGGGAAGATAGTTCCCTTGTGCTTTTTAGGGGATGAAGAAAGTAGTTTTGCCATGTTTGCCTCCCCCCCCCCAATCTTGAGCAACATTCCCTCCCTCCACTGTAATTTTAGTTGTTAAAACAAAAATTGGCTAACAAAGGTTTTGGGAGGGCTTTTTTAGTTTTTTTGTTTTTAGTAATAGAATTGGAGTGGTGGTCCTCCCTGGGACATGCCTGAGTGGGTGTGGGTGTGTATGGTGCTTGGACTGCTGGAGATTGCCTGATCCTAAAAACGGGAAACATGACCAGTAATAAATGCCCCTCCTCATTGCTAGGAGCTCTGTGATAATACTTCTGTGCAGACAGAGAATGTGTTCTGACAGATATGGAGCAAACATTTGTCAGGGGACATGGCGGTAAAAAACAGTGACAATGATGAGCAGGGCATGGAGAGAGACATAGCTAGTGTGGGGGGTTTAGATCACCACAACTTCACAGATTCCTGTTAACATCCATCCATAGAATCACAGCATAACTGAGTTGGAAGGGGCCCTATAAGGCCGTCGAGTCCAACCCACTGCTCAATACAGGAATCCAAATCAAAGCAGGTTTGACAGATGGTTGCCCAATTTTCTCTTGATGCCTCCAGTTTTGAAGAGCTAACTACTTCCCAAGGAAATTGGTTCCGTTGTCATACTGCTCTAACAGTTAGGACGTTTTTCCTAATATTCAGCCAAAATCCAGATTCGTGTAGTTTGAGCCCATTATTATATGTACATTTGCTCTCACAAACACACACACTCATAAACGTATAGCAAGCCACACACATGGGACAGAAGCACCCCATCCCATACAGTCTACTCTCTCCCTGCCCTCTTTATTATTCTTTTTTCTGTCCGTTATCCCATTTTTGTCTGTCCTCTCAAATGCCAAAAGCTTTCTGTGGCCTTGTTTGGGACTTCCAGTGTTCATTTTACTACACACTATATGCATATTTGCAAACCTACCTTCACAAGCATACAGAGCAGACACACAATTTTGCTTTAAATAAAACAGATATTCTTAAGGGAGTGAATTCTGTGCCCAGAACAAACTTCTGCTTCTATGCAGCATGACTTGATTCATATCCATTCCCAGGTATGGCCAACTGTGTTCAATCAAACTTACTCAGAGGGAAGCGAGCTTGGGATTGTCGCCCAAACCACAGAATAGATGCAGTCCTGCCTTGTGCAGGCATCAGTTATCTTGCAGGAAGCAATGAGATTAATTCAAGGGGCAAGGGCAAGGTGCACGGTGGAAACCTATACGTAACATGCAGATTAAGGTGATTCAGTGGCCAGAGTTCATGATGTGAGTTATATGGACAGAATGTATAAAAAGCACTGCAAACAAAAACCCACACCCTGGTCATTAAGATGAGTTCCAGGCAGGGTCCGACTAACAAGCTGCTCCTGGGAGGATTTTTCCGCAAGGGGTCTGTGTTGGTTCTCAGCAAAAGGGAAAAAAGCTCTGCTCAGCCAAGGAAGCAAACGCCCAACACAGAATGGACTTCAGCCTCAGTCTTCTTGCACCAGGTCCTCAGCTCCTAGCACCTGCAACCTTTCCAGGACACAGTGGGCTTGCAGGCGAGCCTCTGGGTCAGGGTCCCAGCAATCCTCTAGGAGCTCCTGCAACCCAACAGCAACCTAAGGGAAAGCAAGGCAAGGGAGACAGTGGTCAGCAGCAGACAACGTGAAGTTCTCAGGAGGTGGAGACTCTGGGTGGCCATATACACCTTGGCTAGTTTAACAGAATTAAATGATTCTCCATCATCTTGACTTTAGGGGAACTCATCTGCTACATCACTCTGTCCTACACATACAACTCTCAACCTCACCTCTGTGGCGAGCACCATGGTGACTGTGGGTCTCTTCCCCTCGCCCCTGGAGGGTCAACAATGGGCTCATCAACGGAATGGCAGGCAAAGCAAGCGCGGCACCTCTTGCCTGCCACACCTATAGGTCAGAATGAGCAAGTAGTGGGGTTAGCTAGGCAACCCAGGGCCAAAGGGCATGTTCTAGATAGCTAGTCATTACAAGCTAAAATCCATGAATGTTTCAGGCACAAGGTTCAAGTACACCTTTGTAACTGAGCAGTCAACTTGCAGACAAAGCTTGTCTTCTCCTGAAGACCAATTGAAAAAAAAAAAAAAAACACAAGCCAACTGGAAAACTCTGAGAGGTGTGAAAAGTTCCTGCAGTGAGACTCAGATACTCTCAGCACTTAAAGGAATTCCCTTTTCTAATGACAGTCTCTCTGTAACATATATAGTATAGTGGAAGAGAACAAAAAATAGGTGAAGGTTGGGTTGTATGGCTGCTGAGGCTAAAGACCTTTCATGCAAGGAGCAGAATCAAGTACCAACATTTTCCCTCAGGGAGAATATCACTTCCAGCTGCAGGTGGTGGGGTGAACTGCAGGAAATGTGGTCTAGTAGTCAGAGGGTTAGACTAGGACTCAAGAGATTTGGGCCCATATCTCAACTGAGCCATAAATCGCATTGAGCAGCCATGGGTCAGGTGCTCTCTGTCAGTCTTTCTGTAAGAAGGGTGGCAAGACTGACAGCCTTCCCACAGGTGAGCCACCCTCCTCTACTCTCTGCCTGCTGAGGGGCATGAGACAATGAGCTCTGCAAATGATGTATGACTGGGATTGGACTCTCTACCTTGTGCTCAAAGCCCAGAATGAGATGAAAGACTGGACAGAGAAACCTCACCTGGGAGCTGGGAAATAGAGGGGAAAGAAGTTATGGAAAAGGAGAAGCCAATAGGAGAGAAAGAGGAGGGATTAGAGAAAACCTGGGAAAGAGAAACAGGTAGAGGAAGAGAAAGGGCAGGAAAGAGGTGAGGAATAAAAGGAGAGGAGAGAGATAAAGGGAGCAGTTGGAGGAAGGGAAAGGGAACAAATATGCCCAGGGGGTCCTAGAGGACCCGTGGACTGGGGAATGGGCCACCTTCACTCTAACAAAGAGAGAGGCCGAAAAGATAGAAAATAGGAAAACTCCACTCAAGCTCCACTTATGGGGGAGAAAGGGAAAGATGAGAACAAAGGTGGTTAGAGAGAGCAGCCAAGGAAAGGACCTGAGTACAAGGTAATGGGGAGACATGGAAAGCAGCTGAACCCAGGAAGAAAGAGAGATGTCCCAAGGAAGGACAAGAGGGGGGATTATTCCAAAGGAGCGATTGATGGAAGGGGAGCGGGCTCGCCACCCGTGTTGTGGAATCCTCTTCACCTGCCAGCATCCACACCTGCATCCCTGGTCCGACTAGGAGAAGTTTCATGCGGTCAGACGTTAGGTCCAGAATACTGTAGATGCATCAGCCATTTCAGATATGGAATTTGGTTTCTTTGCCTGTTACAATGAAGCCTTTGAGGCGGTGGAGAAGCAATCCCCCCTCTTTTTTTTAAAATAAAAATGTTATTGTTAAATCAGAAGCTTCATCATCTGTGGGGGTGGGGCTGGGGGTGGGAAGAATTCAAGGACCTGAGGTGTTGGATCTGAACCCAGTCATACTATCCTACTTCATAGTGTTGTTGTGAGAAGAAAGATATGTACCAAACAGATGCATCTTTGCCTTTAGAATATATAATGTAAAATAATTATAAATTTTGTAACATTGAAAATAAAGTGCACGTTTCCTCTTGAATCCTCAGAAATTCAAATCCACATTAAGGCATCTTCAGCTGAAATTGGAATATCTGAATGAGTCTGAGGACCAAGCTAGACTTTATGTTCACATAAATTGAAACAGTCTCGCCTCATTTCTTAAAAAAGAGTTGCAGGCAGAGATTTTCTGCTCAACGTCACAGCTTCTTGCAGCTATTTTTAGTTTGGTTGTTTTATTTTAATGTAGAAGTATAGTTATATATAAATCTATCTGATGTGTAATGTAGTCCAGTGTGCCTCTGGATTTAGTCATACTTGTGTTTCTTATTCTGCTGTGATATTGTACTGCTCTTTTTTTGTATTTTTTGTGCGTGGGGAGGGTTTCTTATGATGCATTGCTCTTTTGTTTTAATAATTTAACATCTGAAAAATGCAACTGATAAAATAAAATAAAATAAAATAAAATAAAATAAAATAAAATAATAATAATAATAATAATAATAATAATAATAATAATAATAATAATAATAATAATAATAATAATAATAATAATAATAATAATAATAATAATAATAATAATAATAATAATAATAATAATAATGTGTCATCAAATCAATTCAGAGCTATGGTGACCCTTTTCAGAGCTTTCCAGGTGCAGAATACTCAGAAGCGGTTTGCTCTTCCCTTCTTCTGTGGGTTGCCCTGGGCCTGTGTAGTTTGGCCAAGGCCACGTAGTCTAGCTCTTCTCCCAGGACCCACAGTGGGGAATTGAACCCCTGACCTCTGGCTTTACCTAAACCACTGAGCTCTCCAACCAACTCATTCATTAATGAGCTGGTTGGATTCGTTCGTTTAGTCGTTTAGTCGTTTAGTCGTTTCCGACTCTGCATGACCCTATGGACCAGAGCACACCAGGCCCTCCTATCTTCCACTGCCTCCCGGAGCTGGGTCAAATTTATGCTGGTCGCTTCAATGACACTGTCCAGCCATCTCGTCCTCTGTTGTCCCCTTCTCCTCAGGTTGGATTAACGCCAAGTAAATTTTAAAATATTGTGAATTATGAGCTGCCAACAAGGTCCTCCCTGATGGCAAAAGATCCTAGAGATGGTGATGTAACATTACAATCCTATACATATTTCTCAAAACAGAAGTAATGTTGAGATAAGTGAGCATAGGGTTCACCTGCCCAAAACTTTTCCAAGCTGTAGGAATAGCGGGCCTCTGCCTTTCCTCAACAGCTAGGCTCCACAAATCACTGTGTGTAGGGTTGCTGCCCAGTTCTGCTTCATAGGCCCGCTGGAACTCAGGGGTGGCGCCCTCTAGGAAGGCAAAAACAGAAGAGATTAAAAAGTGTGTGTGTGCGTGTCTATATGTCTGTCCTTTTGCCCCATATATCCACTGTCTGAAAGCTGCCATGTCCCATTTTCCCTTGGCAGCACCTCCACTATTTCAATATGCTCAACCTAATATTTGCCGATGTCATTGTGGGGCATTTAAACAGCTCTTTCCAATCTGCCCACTGCTCATGAGATCCCCGCCAGAGCAGGTCTCAGAACAGGTGTCAAAGCCGTGGGGCCACATCAGCTGCGTCAGGATGCCAGATGTGAAGCCAGTTGTTGTCCTCAAACACCAGTTATCACTCCGCAAAGCAGTGACTCACACATGGCTCTTAAAAATGGTAAGTCTCAAGGCAAAGCAGGGAGTCGGGAGTTACTTGGAGGAGAAAGAAGTCTGAGAAATGAGAGATGGGGGGTGTTAAGAAAACAGCATAGAGGAGGTGGGGGAAGCACTCCTGTGAACTGCATCAATACTGAGATAATATTTTGCCTCCAGGCTGAATATATAAGCAAGAAACATGCATTTTTCCACCATGCCCTGGGACTGCCGGCAGGTGGTAGCAGAACCCAGACCATCGCCACCACTTCAGGAGAAACAGAAACAAAACGAAACCATTTCGCTTTCAGAACACAGAGCCTGAAGACAGCCAGCGATCTACAGAAATGAACACGGAGAGAGAGCAGCTAGTCTTCGTGGTGGGTTGCAGTACTTTGGTTTTTGCTGTTGCTGGAATAGATTAACACGGCTAATGCTCTGAAAACCACGACTTCAACCACGCTCCTATTTGTATGCAGTGGGTGGCGGCAGGGAAGAGAAGAGGGCGGTAGAGAAACCCTAGAGGTGGGCACCTGGCCTTCTGCAGCAAGGTGGGAGCATTTCCAAGCCACTACCTCCACCCCTGCCGCTTACCTCTGGAGCAAACAATGACACCATCCAGGCCACAGTGTGCCACAACAGCAGGTGTGTGTGCGCGTGCGTGTGTGTGTCTTGTATCAGCACCATTAAATTAAATTATGATGATAAATCATATGTACAAGAGAGTCAGGCCACACTGGCACTGGGATAAAGGTGATTATAAAGGTGGCAGTACTGGAATAAAGCTGATATTCCTGTTTGTGGATTGCACTACAGTGATCTATGGCAACAAACAATGAGTCTATTGAAGTCCCCACATCTTGGAATTCTACAGGTTATTTTTGCATTAACTGCAAAAGTGAGCCTCCTGCCCAGAGGAACTTCCATTCCATATCTTTAAAGTATGTTTCTTTTTTCTTCAATTTCTAGTTTGATGCCATTTTAAAGATAAAACCGAGCTAGCAGGTATTTTACTTTGAGACAACTATACCAAGTACTTTACGCACTGAAAATACACAACAACACACATATAATGGTCCAATGCTACCCTTTGTGTGGCTTCTTCTCCTGATCTTCCCACTTCAGACCTCTGTAGAACCACAAGCCTACCCCGTTGGGTTTCTGAGGCCAGGAATAGGGTTTCCTGTGGGGCCACAAGGGGCTGCGAGAGAATGGAGAAGCAGCAGGAACACCACCATTGGATCCCAGCTTTTAAGCAGAAGGTGGGAGGGGGTGTTCAAGAGGGCACTCTTTGTCCTAAGGGTGGGCTTGGAAGAATAGCCATTCTTCCAAGAATAGCCATTCCTTTTACATGTAACGTGCACATGGGGCAGGTGAGAAGATGCTTTTACTGCCACCCTTTGTGCATCCTGACTAGAGATGGGAGTATTCATATACGAATACTCCCATCTCTAATCCTGACATATTGCATTTGCAGATAGGTAGGATACAGGTTTTTTTGGACCATTTGTGGCCATTTATTGGTAGTTTTGCTGTTTTTGTTATTGTTGACAAAGAAAAATCAGCTTACTTCTTCCCTTTTGAGGTGATAGACGTCCACTAAAAATGTTTCTCAGACAATCCCCCATAAATGTGTTTGTTGTTGTTGTTGTGTGCATTCTGTCAAGTCAGAACTGACTTAAAAGGAGTGGTTTTACCATTTCTACCCCCCAGTGGGTTTCCACAGCCAAGGGATTTGAACCCGGTTCTCCAGAGCTCTAATCCATCGCTTTATCCTACACCACATTGGGAATCTAATGTTTGGTAACCTATTTGTAGGTACGGGCTACAAAATCATGCTGTAGAATTCCCAACATCTACCCATGCAGGGTAAGGACAAATAAGGGAGAGAGAAAACATCTTTACCCTTTGCTGCCATCTTGCAGATGAAGGAGAGAAGGCAATCAATTAATCAACTCTTCCACACAACTTTTGTTTTTGTTTTTTAAATGACCACCCTAGAACAAATAAGCATATATATAAAGCACAGAGGTCAAGAAGCGGTGAGGCATGTTGTTCTTCGCTTGCTTGTTTGCTTATAAAGGGCAAGGGTGAGGCGGGAGTAACATTTTCTAGCATGTAAATAAAATATTTATCATAAGACTGTATTGGGGGGGAGAGGTAATCTGAAGGATATATTTCAAATATGTAACAACAGTAGGGTGGATATGTGGTGGCTTGTATTTATTTGCTAAATATCTCTAAGCAGGGTTCCATAAAGGGTTCCCCATACTGGGAAACAGCTGATCAGTCCTGAAGATTATGTGTGTGTGAAAGCCTTTGAGAATACAGGGTTCCATAAACTTTGCAAGAACCCTGGTCCTACAAATAACCTTCAGCAGTCCAACAGTTTTCTTTATGAGAGTCAGTGTGGTGTAATGGTTACAATATTGGACAATCACTCAGAAGACCCGGGTTCAAATACCTACTGGCTCATGAAACTTACTGTGTGTCCCTTTGGCCACTCTCTGTCTCTCAGATTGACCCGCCCTGCAGGCTTGCTGTGAGGATAAAGTGTGGGGAGGAGCACCTTGTACACTCCAATTCACCGGAAGAAAGGCAGGGCAAATGCAACTAGTGAATAATACATAAATAAATACAGATTTTGCAGGATAATGGCCATTTTTATTGGGATAATATCCCTGCCATTTTTCCTTCATGAAGAGGAAACTCTTTGGTCACTGTATACTGAGATACTAGTGGCAATGCCCTAAAACAGGGATTGAAAACCATGGCTTTTCATATGTTTTTAGCCTCCACTTCCCCAAACCTGTAATATTAGCTATGCTAAGATGGGTAAAAGGCTTCCAACATCTGGAGAGGCCACCTTGATCCACATTTTTTTTAAATGAAGATACTGAACCCCCCCAGCCTACATTGGGTATATGGGCCCCTCCAGCCGGGGTCTGTCCTCTCTGCAGCCTTGCTTGTCCCTCACAAACATGGCAAAGGGCTCACCCGAGCAGCAGCATGGCAGACAAGGGGCAGAGAAGACAATTAGTGGGAGAGGAGCTCCTTTTCCTGCTAATCTGATGAGCAGCACAGATGAGTTTGAAACTGCAGGGGGGGGAGAAGGGTAGCCCCCTCCCATCTCATCACCTCTTATCCCAGGTTGCTCAGCTAACAGGGGGAAACAGCTGTGGAGCAAGAGGTAGAAGGCCAGAGTCCCTGTCCCTCTGGAGCCTTGTTTTCCTCCCTCCTGAGCTGAAGAGCACAGTGTGGCCTGAGGACAAAATGAATGGGGAAGAGGCAATTTAAGTCCTTCTTCCCTCTTCAGTTCCTCCTGTGGTGCTCCTTGGGGAAACAGCTGATCCGTGCTGAAGACTGTTTGTGTGTGTGTGTGTGAGAGAGAAAGAGGGGTGGTGGAGAGAGAGATTGATTTCTATGTGTCTGTATATGAATAGCTTCTCCACTGTCCCAGGTCTGGCTTTTTGCCACACCAGCCTTTGACTCTGGCCTTATCCTCCACTAGTGTGGACAAGCAACCCAACTTTCTCTCAAAGGAATACCTGTGGAGGCAAAAAAAAAAAAAAAGAGTTCTCCCATCCTGGACCTAAAGCATAAAAAAGAGAATAATTAATCTCTGAGTTACTGCGCCAGATCTGCATCTGGATTCCAGACATTACATCATAAAATGAAGGTCTTAATGATAAGAGATCGTCAACATGAAACTTTTTCATGTGGAGTCTGTTTGTAACTTTTGTTTAATGTTGCTTTGATCTGTGATGCTGAATCAATAAATTAGAGTAAAACCACTGAAGACATGGGAGCGATGTGATTAGATCTCCCAAATTTAAAAATAAAACATTTAACATAAGCAACAGGGATGGGGGAATCATTCCTCTCCGTAGTGTCTTCCGGTTCTATTCCTCTACATGAGCTGCATGAGCTCTACAGAAGAAATAATAAAATTACCAGGGATGTTGGCAAGTCTTTGGATCTGAGCCCCAAGTCCAAGTCTTTGGTACCAAGTCTCAAGCCTGAGTCCCTTTTTAAAACAAGCTATTTTCCCCCTAGAAGAAAGGGAGGAGTAAATTCCAAGTCACAAGTCAAGGCCAAGTAATGGAGGACGGGGGAAACCCTAGTTAAGTCACCAGTGTGACTTAAGTCTGATTTGACAGCAAGTCCTGTGACCCAAATCCTCATTCCTGAAAATTGCCTATATCATGATTGGCCAGCCCTCCTGTTGTCAAGGGAAAGCATAGACTGGGAGGAGCGGGACGCAGATTCTGAGTATGTGTGGATGAACTGTAGGGATTACGATGGCTCCTTCTTCTTTCCTTGCTTACCTGGGAAGAGTGCTGAACATCGCATGAACATTTCCCACAGCACCAGTGCCAAAGAGTAGACATCTGCCTGCCTCAATGCCATACCCAAGTCTTTGAGGTTCAGGTTCTCATCCAGAATTTCAGGGGCTACGTAGTGTGGGGGCTCAGCCTAGAGAAAACATGAGTGAAGAACGAGTGTTGTGTTTACAAAATACACTTGCTTTGTCCTGGGCCAACCTAAATTCAGAGGGTCAGTGCAGTATCGAGAAGCTCTTATAGGGTTACAGCTTACACCTGTTTCCTTCCTGGGCTGCAGCTTACAGCATCCTCTTTGGCTCTCTTTGGAATTGTGGGAGCCATTGTTAAAAAAGTAACTTTTCCAAATACGAGCTGCCTCTTTGGCTTCTGATAACAAAAGCCCAATACATCATTTCAAAGGGAACTGCTCATTGTGAAATCATAGCTACTAGAACAGCAAAGACTGGTCTGTGTTCAAAGCTTTTGACCCTTGACCCTGCATCGGAAGAGTTTTTACAATTTCACAGAATCATAGAATGACAGAATTGAAAGGAACCCAAGGGTCAACCAGTCCAACCCCCTGCCCACAGAAGAAATCCACACCTAAAGCATCTCTGTGTCAAAAACATTCAGCAAAGGAGAGTCCTTCCTCTTCCAACCCGAATCCATTCCAGGATTAAACAGTGCTTGCCAGGAAGAAGTTCTTTCTAATGTTTAGTCTGAATCTCCTCTCATATCATTTGAATTCATTGGTTTGGGTCAGGATTTCCCCCCCCCCCCAAGTTTTAGTTAGCATCTTCTTTCCTGTAACTTGAATCAATTGGTTTGGGCCAATTTGTTGGTATTTTTTTAAAATCCTAGGTGTGTTTTCCTGGAAGCAGGCAGAGCCAGCTCTATCAACAGTCAGAACAGAGGTGGGGAAAGTTATTCTTTTCAATTACAACTCCCAGATACTATGTTCTTTACTATTTTGAGTGTATGTTTTGTTTTATTGCTATACACTAACCATGCATTGTTTAAAGGCAGTCCATAAATTATTCTAAATAAACTGGGGTGTGACCTTCCAGATGTTGCTGAAGGGCAGCTCCCAGCATTTCTCACCACTAACTATACTGGCTAGGAAGCTGCAATCCAGGAATATCTGATGGGCTGCACTTTGCCCATTTGGAATCTCTCTCACATCTCTGTTTAGGCCACGATGACCTTGGTGCTCCTCCTCCTCCTCTAGGTGTCCCTTGTTCCTCTGCACCCCATAGATACCGTGCGAACAATGTGTTCTGCAGGATCCTCCCTCCACTGCTTCAGACTCTCAGGCAAAGTCACAGCAAGGCCAAAGTCACTGATAACAGAGGTCCAGTCTTCCCGTACAAGCACATTCTGGCTGCTCAGGTCTCGGTGGGCCACGCCAGGCTTATGCAGACCTAGAAGAAAGAACAAAAAGAGCACTTGCAGCAGAGCTCATTAGAGATCAGCCGCTTAAGCTCCCACATAATCTTATCAATACGATGAGCGCTAGGGAGGCAGAGGAAAAGGAAGAAGGGGGCATGTCGCTCAGGGACAGAACCCATGCTTTGTGTGCAAAAGGTCCAAGGCCACAGATTTGAGCAAGCAAAGGGCAAAGGATCAGCCACCTTGGGTCCTTTTGAAGGAGAAAGGCAAGAAAGGCAGAAAGAAAGAAAGGCAGAAAGAAAAGAAAGAAAGGCAGAAAGGCAGAAAGAAAGAAAGGCAGAAAGGCAGAAAGAAAGGCAGAAAGGCAGAAAGAAAGGCAGAAAGGCAGAAAGAAAGAAAGAAAGAAAGAAAGAAAGAAAGAAAGAAAGAAAGAAAGAAAGAAAGAAAGAAAGAAAGAAAGAAAGAAAGTAAGTAAGTAAGTAAGTAAGTAAGTAAGTAAGTAAGTAAGTAAGTAAGTAAGTAAGTAAGTCTTATTTTGGCCCAAAGCTGCCAGCAGGAGCAAACAAGGAGAAAAGAACTTGCAGCCCTCCAGATGTTGCTGTAATCTAACTTCTATTGTCCTTGTTGAGATGGGCCATCAAGTTGCTCCCCTTGTGTGGTGTATCTAACAGAGCTTTTGATCTATATGAGATATTCAAAGCTTAGTTGAGGATTGCCACCCTTGTGTGAATTTCCATGGCAAAGTAGGGATTTGAACCCAGTTCTCCTTAGCCCTCCCCTCCTACCACACTGGCATATCATACCTGACAAGTGGATTATGAGGCACATGCAGGGGAGTGGGTGTAGCTGGAGGGTTCTAATCAGTGGGGCGAAAGGGGACTGAAATGCAAAAAGCGCCAATAGGGTGAATTACCTTAGTGGTGGCCATTAACAAAGAGCAGTTAGGTAGCATACTCATTCCCGTATGTCAAGTATCTGACTGACACAGTAAGAGAAAAAGCTTCTGTTCCCATTCAAGCCACAGGAAATGCAGTGGTTTGAACAAGAATCCATTGAGAGGTTCACATCTACCCCTGTAGCTTGAATGCCCCCCCCCAAAAGGCTTGCTGTCATACTCCATGTATTAATCAGCTCTTCAATGAATGTCTGTATTACCACTAACAACTATTTCTTAATAGCTTCTATTGAGGTAATCATCCCTCTTTCCCTTCTGGTTTCCTTTATTCCCATCATTAGCAACCCCTCAGCCATACAGGGACAGGCACAATAATCTGCCAACTGATGTAATATTTTTTTGCATCTGACAAACCATGATAATCCATAAGATTTTATGCTGTCATAAGATGTGTTTGCCTTTAAGGTCCCACAAGACTTCAAACATTGGATGAACTGTGTTCAAAGCTTACGGCAGTATAAACTGTATCAGACTTTAAGCTAAAACTTAATTCTGTCATATGTGCTGCAACAGATTACAGTACTGTAATATGTTTGCTCCCCTCAACCTGGGAAATAGTTTGGGCTCTGTGTAGTGCAGGGCTAGGCACAAAGGAGGTCAAAGTGACATGGTCTGTCTTTTGGTGATTCATTGTAGATCATGAATGATTTAAAATTCTTTGACAATAGCAGCAATAAAATTACTCTGCCTGCTAACCAGGAGTTGATTTCATCATGCAGGTACTGCATACTATTTGTGTGCATACGTGTGTGAGTGTGGGGGTGGGTATGTATATCTCCACAGACCATGCTACAGTATGTACAACATTCATTATTATCCATGTTTTTTGGCATCTGAGGGAGGAGCTTGGAATTGATCTCCCATGGATATAGGGACCCTAATGTATTTTGATTTTGTGTTGTAAGCATCATCACCATTGGGGGCTTTCTTTGGGGTTGCTTTTAGATTACCTATGGACTGGGGTCTGTGTATTGAGGCTTCTACATTTTATGTATCTCATTTGTAAACTGCCCAGAGTAGTAGCATACCACTAGCAGAGTGGCATAAACATTGAATAAACAAATGAACGACTGAATAAATAAAGTTCCAGGGCAGCAAAGGACGTGCTCAGCACCTGTTGTCTCTTACCTTCCTTCCACTGCTCCTCATGTAAAAAAGCAAGGCCCCTGGCAAGGGATGATCCCAGCCGGAGAGTGATGTCCCAGGAACAAACGTGCTGGCTGAGGAAATTTCGCAATGACCCCTGCAAAAGCAATGCTATTCAACTCAGAGTAGGCCACAGGTAAACTAGCACTGTTGTGTGCCCTCACCATGCATCATTCAATGGACTGGCACATGTGAATACCCCCACCCACCTTAGCACAGACATATCCCAGCTCATCCTCTCTCCTGCCTCTGAAATTACATAGGCAGTATCTGCATGCTTTCACCTATTTTTCAATAGTCATAAGATCTAGAAACTTACCCATTGTTTTTAGAAAAAATACCAAATTAAGAAGCCAACAGGGTTACACTTTGTTAAGCAGACTCAAAAAATTTGTAGCTTACGTGGAAAAACTGAGGGGATTTAAAAATATAGATAAGACAGAAACTTACTGGTTAGTCAACACTGGTTTAAATACAGTGGCATAAGTTGCAGCAGCAAATTACTAGTTAATGAGCCTCTGCAACAAGGGACACCAGTTCGCGGCCACAACTGTACAATATCCCAGGCCATGTTGTGCTTGTGTTTGTAAAAAGATATACAACACATAGATACAGGCAAATGTTTGCCTGGCATATGCACAAGTGACCATTTGTACACAACCTGAATCATCTCAGCTACTACTGCTGTGCACAGAGCTCACCAATGGGTATAGCGTCAGCACCAGGAGACCACCTTGTTCCATACTGGGTCCTCCGCATCTAGCAGCCACCAGCTGTATCACGTTGTCATGGTTCATCAACGGGAGGCTGTGCACAGCCCACTCCGATTCAAATTGCCAGTGGCACAGCGGGGGAAAGGCTTTGATGGCCACAGGCTGTTGCTTGAATGTTCCTTGCCAGAGCTTGGAGAACTGCCCATGATGGAGAATCTGTTGGGGAATATATATATATATATAATGTATAGGTAAGAACAAACATCCAAACTTCCTGGATGAAACTTGTTTGCCAGATGTCATTATTTTCCAAGCACACACTGCTGTTAATGTGAGACCCCTTTTTAAGCAGCCTCAGGTAACATTCATGTTACAAACTGGGGCAGCTTCAATGCCTCAAGAGTGTGAAAAGAGTGTTGAGTTGGAAAATATGTGTCGTGTCCCAAGACTGATAATGTCCCAGAAATCTAGAGAGAAATAAAACTTTAAGGAGTGTCTCTAGATCAGAATCATTGAACGAGCCATAAAATCATAAAACCATGGAGTTGGAAGGGGGCCTATAAGGCCATCGAGTCCAATCTCCTACTCAAGGCAGGAATCCAAATCAAAGCAGTTCTGACAGAGGATTGTCCAACTGTTCTTGTTTACTGCATTTCAGTGTGGTATTTGTTTGAGCCTTTATATTACTTGCACGCTTACTGTTTTCAGCTTTAAATATTGCCTTGTAATGATGCTTTTAAAGAGAAGGTGGGGTAAAAGTATTTTAATTAATCAAATAGCTCACTAACGTCAAAAGCCCTGTTAGGATTGCTATAAGTCAGTTGTAACTTGACAGCACAAACACTTATAGACAACCAAGTTATATTGAAACCTGAGACAGAAAGTTCCACAAACACTGCTCTCTTCTCTCAATGACACACTAATGACAAACATGGGGGGTGTTTCCTGCCCCTTCTTATTTCCCTTTCATGATATCTGAAATCTTTTGCCACAAAGGGTCACCTTCAAATGCCTAGCAATAGGGCTGGAATTGCTGCTAATGTTCTTGAAGCAGGAGATAAAATAGAGAAGGAATTACAATGAAAATCTTTGGGTATATGGAGTAAGACCTGAGCAGAGAGACCCAAATTTTTTTGTCAAATAGAACCTGTTCTTCCTTAAGGTGCCACTTGAAACTCTGTCGGTTTTTGATGCAATAGATAAACACAGCTCTCCCTCTGGAAATTTTTGTAATGCCAATGAATCTTTTGTGTTCTGTCCCACCCCAAGAAGGACTGCTTTAAGAGAGCTCTTATGCAAATAATAATGTGACTGGTCAAGGATTTTAATAGTCTTCCTCAGCTTTCTGCATGTTAACAGACTACTGTATCAGATATTAACATCAGTCCTTATATAAAGATGACTGGATGGCTCAGGGAGTCAGAGCAAAGAGTGTGCATTCAATTTTCCGCTGTGAAAACAGTGACCATATGTTGTCTTGGCCAAGTCACATGCTCCCAAATTGTCCTCTAGAAGAAGGGCTTAGGGGGACTTTGTGCTAGGAGAACCCTGGAAAGGGTCGTGGTAGGTTGGAATCAACTTGGCACCATGTAATTATAATTATACTTGTTTTAAACCACGTGCTGGCTGGGTAGCTCAGTGGTTTGGGTATCTGGCTGTGGAGCCAGAGGTTGGGAGATGGATTCCCCACTGGGCCTCCTGTGAGTAGAGCCAGCTTGGGCAAGCTGTACAGTCCCAGGGTGCCCCCAGAAGAAGAGAATGGTGAACCACCTCTGAGTACTCTCTACCTGGAAAGCCCTGAAAGTGGTCGCCCCTTCAGAATTTACTTGACAGCACATGATTATTATTATTGTTAAACTAAACACTCACCCAGTCTTATATTTGCTCCAAAATTATGCCAAACATCAGTACTAGTCATGAGTTGTTCTGAGCCACAAACTCTAGGTTTCATGCCACCACACAAAAATGTTTAATTTTATTTGTGGATTCATAGTTGACACACATAAAATACAATGCTAGACCTAGGCCAAACACCCTGGCTAGCTATGGTCTGTTTCTGGTCACAAACCCCTGATGTTTGACTCCTAATGCACTAAGTAAGTCAGGTACTCTTAGCCTTCTTGCTTTGGGGTCATTTCTGGCTTCTTCTTGTGGAAGTCAGCTATAACCAATTAGTGATCTTTTTAGCTCCTTTGCTTTTTTAAAAGGATTTCCTTGTTAACGAACAGCACGCTTCCTTGTGCCTTACCATCACTGTAAGACAACTGGATCAATAGCATTCTGTTCTGAGATTTTGCGGCCAAAACTAAACAACAGGGTTCAGATCTTTATAAAAATGCCTGTGGGGCAGAGCAGGGGAGTCAAACTGCTTCTGTATAATAAGAAATGCTCACAAGGCATGATACCGATGTTCCATTCTTTGTTTCACTCCAAATGGCACCATACGGCCTAGGGAATGCGCCCACCATCTCTCTACCCAGTGTCTTCTCCTTGTTTCTTACTATTCTGATGTTGTGCAAACACAACAATCATGCCTTCATGTTGACCTACAGTACTAGCAGGGAATGGAAGGGGTTGGCATTAGACTGGCTGTTTAGAACCAGATGCCTCCACTTGTAGGTACAAACGTCCCAAGAAAACTGGCTCTCATTTTTCCCTTTGGAAAGCTGTTTTCTTGTCAACAGAAGGAAGGAAATTTGCACATGACCAACACAGCTTCTGACTAGAGTTTTCACATATTTGAGAGAAAAGATTGTTGGAATTATTGCAACCCTTGTATGTTGCCATTAAGAGCTTTCTGGCTTGAAGGGACCTTCTGGGCTGGGATAACTGTCCATAAATCCAGCAGTAATCAATTATTTTCCCTCTGCTTCAGTTTTGAGGAGAGCCACACCTCTAGACTTACTAATTATTTTCCTACTCTTTTTTCAATCACTGGGCAGTTAGTCACCATGCAGTCAATATTTAGCTATATAGTCATGTAGTAATGAAGCTGGTTAATCAGGTAAGCTCTGTTGATGTAACCAGTCATTATTTTTCTACAGTATGCTGTTTGTATCTACTCATAACCGTGAGTAAATTGAGCTTTTTATTCTTTCCTTTACCAATGTCTTTGACTGTGTTATTGACACTCAAAGACAACTGGATCAGTAGCAAGACTACTAGTAAGTGCTAGTTGATGAAAACAAAACAATGGATGGTATACTGTGGGGAGATGTGAAACTATTTCTGCTCTGTAGGTTCCTAAATTTTTTTTTTGGCTGCATAGCTAAACGATTTTTAAACCACAATAACATTTCATGCTTTGTTATGAAGAATAAAACAATCTATGGTGATTCTTTAAGCGAATCCACAAATCTTCCCTTAACCAGAGGGATACCTGGAGGAACTGGAGGTCTGGAAGTTCCTGCTTGGGCAGTTCCCTCCTGCCTTTTTGCTCTGGGCCTGAGGTGACCTTGGTGAGCTCCAATGTGGCTTCAGAGCTGAGTTGTGCTGCGGGGATTTTCCAGCGCTTCAGAACTGCTACAAGAGAAAAAGGTATTTGCCCTTGAAGCAACACATATTCCAAAGCGATCCAGCTTCTGCATCCAGGGTTGCCAGGTCAGCTGTATTCCATTTCCTGAGATTCCAGGGCCAAAACCTGAAGTCGGAGGAAGGAGCTTTGTGATGTCACAGAGGCAGGCGGGCAAGTGTTGGGCCAGGGCATGTTTTCGGATTTTGTAAGCTATTGCCAACAAGAAGGCTTCTGCGTCCCAAGCTCAACATCAGCATGACAAAAGGCCAGGATGGAGGGAAGAGTTGGTGGGAAACATGCACTTTGGAGCCCTCTGCCCTTTGGAGCAACAGCCACATCCATGTCTTAGTACAAAATCACATGAGCCCTGGAGCGAGCAAGAGGTGAACGAAGAGAGCCGCCTCGCCCACACACAAAAATCAAGGTTACGTCTTCCTTTGCTGCTTGACCTGAGATTGTTCTCCCTGCCAGGAGACATGGAGAAGCCTGTGAATCCCTCAAGACTGCAGCCAGCGGTACCCTGCGACCTGGCAACCCTAGCAAGCATTCTAAGCTCTCCTCCCTTCTTTGTTGCCCCCCCCCCCCAGTGTCACAACCATCTCCATCAGGACCCATCGTAGACCAGAAGAAGATGGCCATGTAAATTGGGTCACTGTTTGCATGCTTGCAGGGGGACAGGTGAGGAGGCAGCAAGAGTGGAGGAACAGCAAGACTGATGACGATGGGGCAATCAGCCATGGGCCATTTGCCAGGTATCAACTTTGGTAGATACCCAGCAGCACCAGCTCCTGGCCCCACCTCTGTGCCCATGAGCTTTCCAACTAAAGGCAAACAAGAGGAGACACCACTATGGTTGCTCTTTGTCCCAAGGCGACAGATGCGCCTTTGCTCACCTTTTCCCCAACAGCAAGCCTTGGGGGCAAGATACAGGCAACTCTTATTCTTAAATGTTTCACATCAGAGTTTCCCCTGAAGCCACAATACCTAGAAACACCAGGCAACCCAGGAACAGCAGAACAAGGCAGGCTGCGAGAATCCAGGTGGTCCAGCCGGGGTGCGGCAACAACTCAACTGCAGAGATAAGAGGAGGCAGCCATCAAATCCACACCATCATGGGAGAACTCGCTACAGTGAATTCCAGGTTTTCAAGCAGGAGAGAGTTAAAAAAAAATTAACTGTTGAGCTCTTCTTGTTTCCAAGCCACTTGGCCTCAACCCGTGGGCACCCCTCCACCGGCCCACTCCCCCATGCATCCAGGTGTTTATGAGTCCCTGCATGGTCTCCGAGACCTCTCTGCCCATCCCTGGCATCAGCTTCCTTCATCCTCATCAGATTTTTCTCTCTGATGTTTTAATTAAAATTAGAGCAGGAGAATGGATGCCTCCCTCTGCAGGCACCCACCTCTTCTGAGCTCCTGAGCCAACATTCCTGTCTCCTCCCATGCATTTTCCAACGTTGGAAGGCCACGCTGTGCTGTGGCACTACCGTGCAGGTGTGGTGGGTAGGTAGTGGGTGGAAGTGCATGAGAATGGCAGGAACTGAAACACCAGGGTGGGGAGCACAGCTCTTGTAAAGGACGCAACAGAGAGTCCATGGGATGAAACCTTATTTTTCCCCAAAAATTCTGTCACCACAGAAAGGAACTAGGATCTGAAGCCACCGCAGCCTCCCCATGCCCAGCGTAGTGTTGTTCTGAACTACCCTTCCTGTCAGCCTCAGCCAGTATGACCCAGGGATGATGGGAGCTATCATCTTAACCATTAAAGTTAAAGTTCCCCTGATGAAGTTGGGGAAAGGTGGTGAGCACTCCAATGCTGGAGGCATTCAAGAGAAAATTGGACAACCCTCTGCCAGATCTGCTTTGACTTGTATTCCACTGTACTCCATCGTACTATGATTCTATTTCACAACAGGGATGTTCATGGACAGGGTGGGAGGCTCTCTCTCTCTCTCTCTCCTTGACTTTGATCTAGAGCCAAAAGGGGGCTGGAACAATGCTGGGACATCTGTTTTTGCTATCTCTTGTCCGGTGATAGTAAAACGGCCTCCTTGCTTTGTAATTTTGGTAGCAGAGGGCTAACAAAGCTGTCAGGATGGAGGACGCAGTGGGGGTGGGTGACTGGCATCAGCCCAGGACAAGTGGCTTCATAGAACCAAACCAATGGTTTTCTGGAGAGGAGGAAGGGGGAAGGGAGGGCTCTATGGCCAAGGTTAATAGGAACCTCCCCCCACCTTCTTTTTTTCCACTGCTGCTGTCCTCTTTCTATCTTTCAGATAAATCAGGTTTTGCACCTGCTGTAAAATTGCAAGAAACATTATAGCAGGCTTGGGAAGATCTGTAATAATAAACAAGAAAAGGAAGGAAAAAGGAGACCCCAGCTGATAACGCCTGCTGTTTATTTCTGGATAACTTCATCCTGAGAAGTCACAGGACACAATTCTTAGAAATACTGCTGCTGCTGCTAAGGCTAGGAATCCAGCTGACTGTGATGACAAATACAACTATCAATGGGTGCTTCATTTCAAGATCTCCTTTTGTACAGAGTCCTCAGCTTATCCTTATTGTTTTCACTCTTCATTGAAATAAAGGGCAAGCCTGTAGAACTGGATTTGCTCACATTCACCTTTTATTTCTCCCTCCCTCTGCTATTGTAAGAGGGATTATGGTTTGCTTGCTGCACTGCAAAAAGGCAGTATATGCTGAATAAATGGTAAATTTGGCCTGGTCTCTTACCTTCATAAATATCACAGCTTTAATGCCTGATTTGTTGACATCATCTAACTGTTATGATAGCTCAATAGTTGAGGTCTCTGGCTGTGGGGCCAGTGGCTGGAAGTTTCATTCCCTTACTGTGCCTCCCTGACAAGGGCTGGACTTGAACATCAGTAGGGTCCCTTCCAGCAATGCAGTTCTAAGATCATCTATTTCATAAGGGCTGGGTTGTGTATTCCTGAAAGAGGGTGGGATTATCATAGAATAACTGAGTTGGAAGGGGCCTATAAGGCCATTGAGTCCAACCCCCTGCTCAGCACAGGTATCCAGATCAAATATGACAGATGGTTGTCCAATTTTCTCTTGAATGCCTCCAGTGTTCGAGTGCTCATCACCTTCTGATGTAATTGGTCCCACTATCATACAGCTCTAACAGTTAAGAGGTTTTTCCTAATATTCAGCCTAAACCTGGCTTCCTGTAGCTTCAGCGTATTAATTAATATGCATCCTGCACTCTGGGATGATTAGGAACAGACCCTGCCCCTCCTCTGTATGACTACTGTTCAAGTATTTGAAAAATCCTGTCATATCCCTCTCAGTCTTCTTTTCTCAAAGCTAATAATAATATTTGTCTAACTTCTCCAAGGAAAAATGATAAATTATTTTTCTCATTCATTGGCCTATAGAGATGTCATGTCAGCAAACTGTTTGCCCTCAGAAAAGCTAGAGTAATGCACAACTTGGGGAGATGGGTTAAAATTTACAGTACTTTCAGCCACAAAAATGCACTGGCTGGCCTTGAGTCAGTTACTCTCTTTCAGCCTAACCTATTCTACAGGACTGTCGGGAAGATAAAATGGGGAGAACCACGATGTAGATCAATCTAAGCCCCTTAAAGGAAGGTGAGAAATACCTAAGTACGTACTGCAGTCACAAAGCTGCTAAAATTAACACAGTCTTTGTTTCAGCCTTCCTGCTGGTTGTGTGAGCTACACTAGATTCTGCTTGGTTTACATATGCCTGTATCTGTTGTGGCTTTAGGGGCCTGGGTGCCTAGCCTGCAGAGGTCAATACCCTCAGGAACAAGGAGTCAAGCTGCTATTTAAAAAAAAGGATGAGAGCAAGCCAGGTCATTGGCATCTGAGCAATCAACCACTCAAAAGGCCTTAAACTGCCTTGTGTCTAAGAAAGCCTTTAACTCCCCTCCCCGTCTTCTCCTTGGAACAGTTCCCTTCCTCTGAGTGCTGTGCCTGAGCTTAAGAGAAAAGAGAATCCTGTTAAGGCAAACACCCTGTTATGTGATTGTTACACATTAAGGCTGGACGGAAGGGAAGAGGGAGAGGTCCACTCAGTCTAAACTTGAACTATCCTTTGGTCAGAAATTCCAGACATCCAAAAGTAGACCCGTTTCTTGCTACTCTGGGTAAAGAACCCCCTCAGAATTACAGCCCTTCCCAGGCCTGGCCTTTAGGGTGAAACAACGTGAGAGCTCGCTGCTTCCTGCACCTCCTCGGTGCTGCTCAAGAGCATGCTTGTGAAAAGTTCTACGACTGATGTATTTTACAATTTCGATGTGTAGCGAAGACATCACAGCACATGTATGAGAAGTGGTCCATGAACAGTAGAACTAAGATTTTTATTCTTACATGTATTCCAATAGATGCCAGGGAACGCCCATAGCTGGGAAACCAAGGAAACAGAACAGGTGCTGTTTTCCTTTTCACATAACCCCCAGTGTGAGTTTCAAATGGGGGATAGAATATTTCTTAAAGGAGCTATCTTGGAAGCTGGGAGAGGCAGCTGTGATGCTTTCCGTGCAACCCGGCAGCTACTCCACCTCCAAAGTCCTGTTATCAGGCTGACTCAGAGACTTGGTGCGCTTCCTCCCTGCAACCTCAAGGTCTTTGCAGGCTGGTTGGACGGCCCCCACATGCGTTGTCTCACCCCTGCTGCACAATGGCTGGCGCACACCTGTTGGTGGGGTATGGGAAGAAAGGTTCAAGACTACAGTTTCTATCATCCCTGGCTATCTATCACACTTGCTGGAGTTTATGAGAGTCAGACCAGTGTTTCCCATGAGGTTTGGAGGTCCTGGACAGAAATCAACTGCAAGCCAAGAATGGGGGAGAAAAAAGGAAATGGGATTTACAGGACCTTTAGAAGGTCCTTTGTTTCCTTAGTTTTTCTTCTCCTAACTCAGTGGTCCCCAGCCTTTTTTTGAGTGGCGACCCCCTTTTATAACAGCCAAGTGACCTGCAAGCCCCCACCACATTTGCATAAAAAGGCATTTTTAATAGGGTAAAGTCATCCCTTCTTAGAAAGAAGAGTCTCCTTTTCCCCCACCAGACCTTTTTCTCATACATACACATACATAATAACTTTAATATCCCACTCTCTGAAAGGTCAAGAAATAAATTATTTAACAGAGGCTACAACACATTTAAGGGAACCCACCACTCCCTAGAAAACCCTTTTGTGACCCTCTTGGGGGTAATGGCCTCCAGGTTGGAAAACACTGGTCTGACTCACGTAAACTCCAGCAAGTGTGATAGATAGCCAGGGATGATAGAAACTGTAGTCTAAAATATTTGGAGGGAAACAGTTTGCTAGCTTCTTCTAAGAGGATAGGGAGCCTGTGGCCTTCTAGAGGCTGTTGAGCATCAGAGCCTATCAGCCCCAGCCACATAGCCAATGAAGAGGGTGGGTTTTATAAACCAGCAAGTTCTGGAGGGCCTCCCTCTTTCCACATCATCATTCACACTCTCAATCTCTCCATTTGGGTCATTCCATGCTGTAGTTCATCACTGACCCCTTGATCCCACAGAACTCTTACCCTGCCTCCTTCCAGACACCATATAGCTGATGTTAGCATTACACAGATCAGAGCAGCACGTGCAGGCTGACATGCCGGGAATGGCTTGAGGCTCACAGGCTGGAGAATCGCTGGGTTTGTTTTCCTTAGTCCAGCAACCTAGATTGTGGGGTGGAGAAGGAAGGTACAGAAAATTGAAGGAACAATCATCAGGGGAATGACTTGCTTCCAGAACTATAAGGCGTAAAAGCTTACTCTCAGAAGAAAGGGGGAGGGGGAGGAGTAATGGAGATTCTAAGAAGTCCATCCTTACTGTGTATTCTTTCAAATGTTGTTAATAATACATTTATCTCTTATAATCATCATAATAGGTAGGCTCGTGTAAGGACTTTTCTTCTCGCTTCTGTTATCTGGAATCTCTTCATCCACTATGATCCCTTTCTTTTCTTTCCTTTCTTCCTCACTGTAAGTGGGACAAATCTGTGCTTTTCAAGGTAAGTGTATGATTCCTAATTGCACATGAAACTTAAATCCACTCCATGTTTTCATCACCTGCACTTGTTCTCCATTCTTTATTCCCTCACGCCCTTTGAACTTTGGGTCAGGAAATGGTGCCATTTGCCTGTCTTTGATACCAATGGTGCTGTTATTCAGAAGGTATATTAGCAAATATATATATATATATATATATATATATATATATATATATATATATATATATATATATATATATATATATATACATACAGTATAGCAAAATACTTTAACCTTTGGATGCTTCTAGATGAGGAAATTACTGTGCAATTATCCTGCCTCATTGATGGGGATTTTTCAGGGGATCCATATGATGCTATCTTCCATTTATAACCCTCCCAGTTTCCCCTTTTCCCTTTTTTTCTCACCACAGGGAAAATGTTAAGGTGGAAAAGACAAAACAGCTTCCCAGTGTCTTCTGATTGATAGCTCTAAGAGCTGTCTGTCTGGAAACACCCTTACAGCAAAAGTTGGAGAAACAGTGGAATTCCATACATGGTTGGATTAAATCTTAGACGCCTTGGAACTGCACAGCTGGAAGGGACCCTATGAATCTTCAACTCCAGCCTCTGTCAGGGAGACCCGGTGCAGAATTGAACTCCCAGCTTTCTGGCTCTGCAGGTGGAGACCTAAACCACAAGGCTATCCAGCACTTCTGTCCAATTCTCATGAAGTAGTTATTCCCGATAGATTTGCCAACGGTGAAGGATGATGGAAATAATAGTTCAGTGATACCTGAAGGGCTGCAGTTTCCTGGATCATTCAGGCATCCATCCTAAGCATAAAGGGAGCCACACTGCCGCTGCATTCCAGCGACAGAGGGGACATGATGCACACTGAGGTCCCTCCAGATCTAAAAATAAAGCTACCACTATCAAATTAATGGGACATCCCAAGAAGCATGGATGGAACTAGGGTGTCTACCTCACAGCTACCTTGTGAGTTAGGCCACTGCTATTTTGATGTAATAAAGGAGAAAATGAGGCTGAGAGATAACAGTCTGGTCAGGTGGACCCAGTGGAGTCCGTGGCTGTACTGAGATTTGTACCTGAATCTGAGCTAGGAACACAAAATGGAAGTAATTGATACCTTGTTTTCATCATTTATGATTCTGGCCTGATATTCAGATATAGCACTGTATGTATGTATGTATGTATGTATGTATGTATGTATGTATGTATGTATGTATGTATGTATGTATGTATGTATGTATGTATGTATGTATGTATGTATGTATGTATGTATGTGCGTGCGTGCGTGCGTGCGTGCATGTATATGTATGTATATTCAACCTATGTATATCTCTCATCCCACTCTCTTAGTGGCTACTGCAACTGTTCTAGGGCTTAGAGAGCTGTCCCCAGCCTCCAATAAACTATTGCAGTAATAATTTCCAAGCCAATATATACTTTGATTATAGGGTTTATTTGGTGGGGCAGGGAAAGGGGTAGTTCCACCCCCCATTGCTTTTACATTAATTCATTAGTGGCTATAATCTTGTTGTATATAATGCATAGTCAATTGCATTAGAGATTTGTACCTGAATCTCTGTGTTGAGCTTAATCAGTGGGGATTTGGTGAGTCAGTTCATCCATAGGTTCTATTGATTTAAATGGGCCTACTCTATCTGCAACATACTATGCTAAAGCAAACCAGTTAGAGCAGGCTGATTTGAATTAATGGAGCTTATAGAGGAGTTGACCCACCAAATCCCCACTGATTCCATAGGCCTACTCTAACTGCAACTTACTACATGTTTACTAAGCAACAGGATTGTGGCCACTATTGGTGTTTTTAGAAGTCCCATCTGAAAGTTACGAACCCCTGGTCTGTGGCACAAGGGACTCTCTTCTTCCTGGGTGTCACGTCTACACCCACAACGGAAGATGGGGTGTAGCCTAAACCAATATGTACAGGCTGATGGCTTTCTACTCTTTTTTTGTGAGGGCACACTCACATAGTGGTAAAAGCAATTTAAAAAAACTTTTAAAGACATTGCAAAAAGGAGCGGTTATCCTTTTATGTATTACACCATTATCACATAATGTAGCTATGCTTTTGTTGTTGCAAGAGTGGTTATTTCCGGACTCATTGTTGCCAAACTTTGCATACCTGGCTCTTTTCATTTTGGACCATACAGTCTCTTTAGTAGGCTCCTGCTTTTCGGGAAGGAAAGATACCTTGTGATATTGTGCAGAGGTCTCCTTGGCGCATCAGGGTGAAGGGGGAAAAGGGAAGTCTGTGCTGAGGAAAGGGCCAGCTGCCATTTGGTGAACAGGGAGGGCAGGAATCAGGGAGCTCACCCCTTAAAACCGCATGGGCTGGGCATGAAGGGCAGGCTGGAGAATCGCTGCTTTTGATACACACTTGTGTAATGTGTACCTTGACCCCTTCTTCCCTGCCTCTCGCCATGGTAACGGCAGCTTCCCAGCTCCCTTCCAGAACAGAGGGGGCAGAAGAGACTGTTGTGTGTGAAAGCCAGTTCCCTTGGCTTTTTCTGATGGGAAGCAGCTCAGAATTTCCAGAGGATACCTTTGCTGGCCAGCATGATCTGCCGCAGCAAAAGCACTAACAGCTTGTGGAACCAAAAGAGCTAATAGGTTTAATTTGGCTGAAGTTTTAACCGACGGTAGCCCATGTCGTTATTTATATCTGAAGAAGCATGCTGGAACCCCTGAGGTTGATGCTATACTAAATTTGTTGATCTCTAAGGTGCTAGACAGCTTCATTGTTTCTCTTTTTCACTGTGAGTTGGTGGCAGGGTGGGAGAAGAGAGACCCAGATTCAAACTGACCTGCAGCCAAGAAGCTCCTTACCCTTTACCATGGACTATGCTGGCCAGTCCAGTTTCATCAAACAACATCTGAGCATGGGAAGAATCATATATGCCTGCCTCAGCTTTTTGCAGGCAGAAACGGGTAGTAATATACAGTAATACATAAATGTGTGATCCAAATGATCATAGCTTGTCAGAACATACACATAGTTCTCACATTGTTTACTGGGAGGTTTCATCCCTACAAGCACAAAAAAACACACACACCACAACACATAAACCTGGTCAGCTAATGAATGTGTGATGTGTGAATAACTTGCCTTCTTTTTCAGGCTCAAGAATGGTCTGTTTAGAGACCAGCATGCACATCAGCTGATCCACTGAAAGGCCTTGCATCTGAGGTAATGTGAACGCTCAGGTAATATCAGAGGTGAGATTCTATCTGTGGCTCATTTAAACAGGCAAGCCTTGACATATTTGCATGCCCCAAGCAATAAACTTGTCTGTGCAAAGCAGGCCAGAAGTTTCCTGTTTCCCTTTTACGCTAGGCAGAACCCTTCAACAGATATAGCTTTATTTTAAGTGATGCTGTGTGTTTCGTGCTAGGGGTCTCTTTTATGCCTATCTGTGCGCTCTAACTAAGCACAAGTGAAAAGATGAATGCTGGAAATGCATCTTCCATTTCTTACTCTCTCACACAAAATGCTTTCTTTTGTTTCTATTTCGTCCTCAGAACACCTATATTTGGCCTAGCACAGGGCTAGGGAAGCTTTGGTCCTCCAAATTTTGGAAGTTGGGGACTACAACTCCCCAAAGTCCCAGCCAGCACAGTCAATAGTAAGGAATTATGGAACTTGTAGGCTAAAACACCTACAGTACAAGATGAACAGGGTGACAGAAGGAATCTTATTTTAGGTGTGTTCTTGATGACCTTGTAGCTTGCAAGCTTATGGAACATACAAGATCCTGAAGTCACACAACTGACTTCAAGATCTTGTATATTCTTCTTCCACACTACTGAGTAGAATTCCTGATCCAAGCTGCATGCTCTTTCTTAACAAGGTCCAACCACCTTTTCATTGCTGGAATGAGAAGCTTATTTAGATTTTCCTTCTTCCTGCCAAAATTTCGCATCTCAACCTCCCTTCTGTTCCTAAGTCCCCAAGTTTTTCCAGGCACAGTCGGTCCTTACCTTGCACCAAAACTTGGAGTTGTCCTTCTGTTAGGTTCCAGATGCCAAAACAGCATTGGTTGTGAGGGCACTGGACTGTACCGCTACGTGCATCTTCCAAGATTAAACCCTGGAGGTATTCCAGACTCCCAGTCAATGCATTGGATCCATAAGAGATGCAGGTACGGTTTTTACTCATGGTGCCTATGCTCATTGTTCAGCATCTCAGCACTGACAACCAGGCAGCCAATCTCCAAAGTAAGCCGTGAGACCCTAACAGCACCTAAACGGTACGCAAAGCCTCCTCCAGACCCAGGTGGGAAGGACTTGGCCAGCTATGGCGTGTGGGATGGGGCTGGTTGCTGTCAGCTAGGAGCCGCAAGCAAGCCCAAAAGGGGACAAACTGAATCTCCAGTGAGTTGTCTGTAGTGCTAGCAAGTTGGGCTGCTTTTAAGGCATCATAAGGAAAAACATCTCCCACGAGGCCAGCTACATACATCCCAGAAAAACAACACAATTGCAAACTTGGGGGAGGGAGGGAGGGAGGGAGGGAGGGAGATGCTCTCTATTGCCCTAGCCTGGGATATTGTTGGCTAGGCAGGCAGGCCAAGGACACCAATTCAGGTTTTAAGGAGGTGTGACTTGAGACTGTGGGAGGTAAAGAACTGTCTGGAGGTGGAACAAGATTATCAGTAAGGTTTAAAGGACCACTCAGATTAAACTACAAACACACTTAGCAATATGCACATTGTTAGAGGCCCCATTTTGGTGTTTTTTTAGTTCAGACATCCAGAAAATGCAACTGGCTACTGCATTCTTTACTTCCCCAATTTATGAAAAGGATTTGTGCCTTTGGCGTACATATAATGTATTTATAAATGTTTAGATTTCTAGAACCAGATGATTAGCAGAAAACATGGTCTCGAAAAGTACTTCATGTGACTTGACTCCCTAGTCAGAGTGAGTGAGGTCCTTCTTTCCAACCACAGGCACACTTGTCTTTCTGTAGCAAGAAATTAGTGGAAATAAAATTGTATTCTTTCCATGTTCTATGCATAATTGGGTATTATAGCCTCTTGTATTCACAAAGAATTTGTTTTTCACATTTGTATTCCCATCACTCCTCCAAGGTGTGTGAGGTGGGATTTTCTTTTTATTTGGAGACAGGTGATACATAGTGATAAGGGCTTGTTTGCATACAAAAAGGCCCAGGTTCAGTCCCCAGGATCTTCAGGTCAAAGATCATGGCGAGTAAGGCAGAGAAATATTCTGCCAGTAAACTCAAAGGGCTGCTGCCATCTCCAAGTGGACCAACTGGGCCAGTAGTATGACTTGGTACAGCGTGCTGTTACCCTCACTCTTTCCCTGTAAGCTATGGGCTTGGTGAGGCCATCTGCTTTACAGGGAAAGTGAGCTGTGCCTCTAACAATATACCTATTATGGAAAAATAATGTTTTAAAATAATTGTAAGTTGCAGATTTGGGATAAAGCAAAGTAAAGCGTGCTGCTAATATACTATCCCAAAGTGCTCAAAGCACGGAGTGGTTTACAATTTAATTATGCAGGCTACACTTTGCTTCTCACCTACAGCAAGCTGGGTACTCAATTTACTAATTACTCTGGAAGGATGCAAGGCTTAGTGAACTTTGAGTCGGCTACCTGGCATTTAACATAGGTCGTGAACAGAGTTTTGGCTGCAGTACTGCAGTTTAACCACTGCACTGCAAGGCTCAGTGGTTAAGGAATCTAAGCATAACTGAAGAAGGATTTAAAACCTTGCATTAAAATTACCCAAAACAACAAAAGGCAGTCAAAAGAATAATGAAACTTTAGGAACAGTTCATCTAAACTGACTGGTTACATTTGGAACTCAACATACTAGAAGCCAGAGGAACTTATCAGATACCTTTGCTGGAGATGTTACAATGCCCCACTTACAGAATATTCTTTGTGGAGGGCAGAAGAATCCTATGGAGCCTATGACCTTTTGTGTGTGTGTGTGCGTGTCCCACATTCCATATCCTTTTCTGGGCATTGACATATCACCATGGGACTGGATTTGGAATGGCATATCCCCCCCCCCCCCCCAAGGGATATCACGCTTGTCTGAGCAGCCATGAACCTTGAGCAGATGAAATGGTAACATTTCTATTTTGCCAGCACAACTTAAAACCTAGTTTGTACTAACTTTTCTTTTCCAGAGTTAAGCAAGTAGAATGTTTCGACATGTTCCTGTTTTCTTCTTGTACATGGGTAAATGCCACTTGTACTACTTGGCTGTGTAAACATTTGTGCAGCTGGCATTATCAGTTGTGGCCAGCAACATGGGCCGTGTTGTTGCAGGAAGAATAGCAAAACATTTTCTCTAGACACAGCAGAGTTCTCCCTTTCCAATTCTCCTACCCATGATTACATCTATCTGTACACACTGAGAATGCTAAACACATCAGTGAAGATACCCAGTGTAGTGTAGTGGAGAGATGGAGAGACAGACTAGGACTCAGGATTGGGTTTGAATCTCTGCTCTGGCATGGAAGCTCACTGGGGATGGGGGTGGAACCGACCAAAACTCTCCTTAAATATTTCACTTACCTTGAAAACCCTATTAGGGTCCCTGTAAGTTGCCTTCTGATTAGATGGCACACAACAAAAACACCAGAGTTGTAGGCATTTGTATTTATCACTAGCAGGCCAAGCATTTTCTTTTTGCTAGAATCTCCATATGCCACTGAGATGTCCTATATTTATAAAGCAAGATTGCAAACACAAGGTACTTTCATAAACATTAGCTATCAGCATAGCTCAGAAACTACAAATCTGTGGCACTCCAGCAATGGGAATACAACTCAGGTAATTCATTATCAGCCATATGTTTGAGTATATCCAGATATCACTGGCTAGGGGCTGATTGGAGTGGAAATCCAACACAGAACACCAAGTTTCCTTCTACTACTTGTAACTGTTAGAGGGACCACAACAATAAGGGCGAAATGTTGATTGAAAGCACTAATATCTTTATTTTCAAGCCAAAGGCCCCTCTAGTCCAGGATTTCCCCCCTCAAAATCCTTGCAATAAGCAGACATTAGATAACCCAGTATCAGTTGGCAAGTTGTCCAAAGTTTCATATACTAAAAAGCCCTAGTGTAGAATATAACATGCACTGGAGTATGTCTCTTCTAGTATCCATCACTTGCCATATTCTATATTCAGGAGCATCAAGCAATTAACACCCAGATTGGCTCCATTTTGCCCTCTGTCCTGGGTTACAAGAAAAATATGCACCGTCTGCAACAACAGCAGTACAATCCTCAAAACCCTACAGGGGAGGGGAAAGTCATTTACAAAATGGAATTACAAAATGGTCTTCTAGTCTAATTGTTTCCACCTAATCCAGGCCAAAGAAGGTGGCAAAGGCTGTCCAGGGCTAGTCTGCTCAAAGCCTATCCAGTGCCTAGCTCATGAAGGCCACCCTTCAGAAGGAAGGAGCTCCACATTTGACATTAACCAGACACTCAGCTTTGTATTAAGCAAGATGAACCACTGTTGACAAAATGCATTTCATAACCCAACAGCTTATTCCTCTAACAATCCACTGCCACTTTGCTCATTACCTGTAGCCCAGCCTGGTCATAGGGCCATGTCTGAATATGACAGCCATATAGCCACACTCTTATGTCTGAGGAAGTGGACTTAATCCACAAAAGCTCACATTAAAATACATATAAGGTACCACGTTCTCGCTATCTCTTTTTCTTTGGCTCTTTGGTCTGATAGGCTGTACAGACCAACAGGACTACTCTGAGAGGTAAAAAGGTTCTTTTACAATCAAATGGCCAAATTCATGTAGGTGTTCACACAAAGGCTGTGTGAACCTGCACACACCATGGCAAACTGTAGCTAACTGATAAGTTGCCAGGGCCTATCTTTGTGGGGTGCTTTGTCACTCAAAGGACTAGGCAACTCAGCCACAGCAAGTTATGCAAATACCAACAAAAATCCAGCCAATATAGCAATGCTGCCCCCTTGAGGTAATAAAAATGTAAAACAACTCTGAAATTTGAGCCAGGTACTGTATTCCATTCCAGACAGATAGTCAAAGCCTTACAACAAGACTGCAACACTGGTCATGGTTATTTTCCATTTAGCTTTACAATCAGGTAAGGCGGCCAATCTCAGGTCACAGGACAGGTGCTGTGCATCCCAGGGACGCACTGCCAAGTGACAAGATTGCACTAGACAAATAAAACAGTCTGGTACTTTATGGAGTAGCTTTGTTGATAGTTGATCATAAGCTTTTAGTTTGTGCTAGCAGTGCAACCTGAAGAATGAAGAACTTGGTTTCTGTATGGGACAAGACCAACCACACTATGTTTTTTTTTTACACACACAAGAGATGAAATGTATAAATGCAATGTGTTTGAAAAAGGAACATGTATGCATGTATTAGTAGGAATCCCAAAGGGCAATGTTAATACACAAGACTAATTATCATCATACACTCCTAAAAGGACATTTCCCCATAGCTATACACCATAGAAACTAGCCTCGTGAAACAAATATTTTAATTCTTCTGCTAGACCACCTGAAAATGTGAATTGCCAATAAATGTCAACCAGTAACATAAAGTAAGATGAGAAATGATTAAATGCTGCAGTTGTTCTGTAAGAATAGCTTTAAGCTCAGTATCTCACAATAAATGGGGAAAGGGATAGGGGGAAACATACGTAGTCCATATGGCCAGCCAAATTAAATACAAGTTCTATAGATACTTGTTTTATTTCTTTCATTTAAAAAATGTAATCAGTATACAAAGGAGCCAAACTATTTTAATCTTTGTACAAAAATAGCACTTTTTAAAAGTGTTCAGACATCATTACATCGGTAATTGGATTTTTTTTAAAAAAAGCACATACATTATTACAAGATAAAACAAATAGTCTTTTACACAGATAGACAAGAATTATTTTATTGCCAGTGTTACAGCTTGGCTTAAGTGTCTGCAGAACTGTGCTGTGAGCACAAAAGAGAGAGCAAGAGAGAAGGAGAGAGACAGAGAGAAGGGAGAGAGAGAGAGAAAGAAAGAAAGAAAGAAAGAAAGAAAGAAAGAAAGAAAGAAAGAAAGAAAGAAAGAAAGAAAGGAAAGAAAGAAAGGAAAGGAAAGGAATTTAGATAGCTATTTACTACCCACCTTCCTGGGAAGAGATACAGAAGTAGCCACATTACAAATGAAGATTTGTAGCCATCAATAATCAAGGAAAATGCATATTAAACAATGGCATCTGAGCACGAGCTCCTTCTCCCCTTCTGCTTCCATTACAAATCAGGCAAACATCCAAGAATTCATCCTTTCACCAGCAGACTGCAGGGGTGGGGGATTATTTCATTACTGAATTTACGTTGTCCACTTAAATTGGACTATGACAGGATTAAAGCTAGAAAGGGCTGCTTCAAGGCACAGAATACTAGAGAAGAGTCTCTTAAGGATGATGGCACTGGCTTGGCTATATACAATAATTGACTATATATATAAAAACGGAAAGGCACGTTTGATTCCAAAAAAGAGCATTATAAGTAATTTTAAGAAGATATAGAGATTATATAGAGGTCCTATCATGGCTCTACGTTTTGTTTTTGTTTGCATATATCAGATTAATGGCCAATTTATTCAGTGAGCAGACTCATGCAATAGAGCTTTTCCTAGATCCAATATGTAGCTGCATGGATAGTTCACCCATATTTCCACTTATTACTTACATACTCACTCACACATTCAGAATATGTCTCCTTAAAGCCTGGTCTAGACCCTTTTCTTGGAAATGCTGATTTTCTAAATGCACAAGTGCACTGTCCCTTCCGGCCTTCAACAGGGAAGCATTCAATGAAGCAAGAGTGTAGGGTTTGAGAGGACCCACTGTAACTCCTGACAGAAAGACCTTGAGAGGCTGTGCTCCTGCAGCGTGGCAGCCACTGCCGCGGATGCTACCCAAATTCAATGGTGGCAGCAGGAGCCCTCTATGGCAGTGGTCCCCAACCTTGGGCCTCCAGATGTTCTTGGACTACAACTCCCAGAAGCCTTCATCACCACCTCTGCTGGCCAGGATTTCTGGGAGTGGAAGTCCAAGAACATCTGGAGGCCCAAGGTTGGAGACCACTGCTCTATGGGACAGGAGAATGCCAGAGTACGCACACTCTTACACCACACAGTCCTGCCCAATATGCAGGGCAGGATGTTTCCTTCCCTTTCAAAAAGGGAGAACGGGCAACAGGGCTACCAATTTACATCAGCCATTTGTTGCTGTCTGCAATCTGAAGAAGAAAGTCAAAGGGACTGCAAAATGAGTAAGACAGACCACGTGTAGCCTGCGAGTCCCATGTAACCCATTCCCTCTGCAATAATGCAAGCACTCCCCAGCCTGAACAGGTTTAGGTTTTTGGTGGGAGGGCTGCCCCCCATCACTCTAGTCTGCCAGTTGTTCTGATAATATGAAGAACAAATTGCAGAGCCTTGTTCTCAGTGTATACATGGCAAAAAGAAGCTTTATCTCAATTTCTGTTTTAAAAAAAGGCAGTTCAAAGGCTATCTTCTGGGAGGCAGCCATAAGGCCATCTTAACCAGGAGATAACCAGGGATCAGTGTTACGCTGGTATAGGTCACAAGACTGCACCACCAGAGACCACAGTGTGAAGCAAAGCTGATAAAGTAGACATCGTGGAGGGAGGGGCCCCAAGTGGGGATGCAGCTGCTCTGCAGTATAGACTAGTCCCTTTTAAAAAAAACAACCCCACTGACTCTCCCCTCCCCTGAACCCCAGTGTTTTCTGCTATCTCAGAAACTACCGTATCCACACCAGAGGCTTAGAGCAATGTTTTCCTACTTCTTCACATAAGATACTGCAAGACCAAGGGGAAGGCCCCTCAAGTATCTTCAATACTGCATCAACGTATTGGGCCATATAAGTAGACAAAAGGGGGAGTCATAGCTAGGAAGTAAGACTTCAAGGACCAGAGTCCTTGCCAGTGTCCTCAGCAAAACATAGTGGAAGTACATAAGAGATGCTAAAGAAACAGCTGGCAACCTGGGTCCTGGTAAACTTAAGCAATGTGTCCCAAACAGAAGTTTCAAGTGCATGTAGGACTGTAAGCACAACACAGGACTATCAAACAGGGCCACAAGCTGAACAGAAGCAGCCAGAGATGGCTTCAACTAAACGCTAACTTCCACAAGAAAATTAAAACCTTAAAACTAAAGATTCATTCTGGAACCCTTTAAAAAAAGGCACTCACTAGTGTTTCTGCCACCTCTGTAGCAACGTTCCTGTGCTGTTGTTCCACAAATGTATTTATAATGAGTGAAAAGTACTGCCTCTTGAATAAATACCCAGGTTTCCTTCTCTATGTTAAGAACTGAAAAGAAGCATTCTGAGGCTGAGGTGTATGTACATGTGTGCATCATGTATCTACATGTTCCATGGGAGGTCTTTGCAGAAAGCGCATTCCTAAAAGCTCTGCTTAAATCTGGACAAAACAGGGCCAGTTTGGGGGCCCAGGTCTTGCTCAGGTACGCAGAAAAAAAAAAAAGTTGCATCCAGCAAAGAGACAGGGCAGCCGCTGCCACTCGGGTGTCTCAGTAAGGTACAGTTTACAAAACATGGGGAAAAATAAATATAGCATTCACCTAAAGGCTGTAAAATTGCCAATTATTTCCAAAATATCATACTTTTAATGCAGCAACAGTTTCTGAGTATTTAGCGATTGTTAAGAAAATACAAACGCTTTCACCCTCTCCTTATAAAACATATGATCTCACCACCCAAATCAAGTAGAGAGATTTATAGGAAGAGCTCCTTCTCTTGCTTCATGTTCATATTTCCTCTTTTTGTGGATTTTTATTTAGAAGCAACAGATTCTCTTCTGCAAACCATGCAATAATTACAAAACAAACAATATTGTTCTTTAGAAAGCAAAAATGAAGATTCAGCAAGAGGCCAACAGATCCTTTCGGATGGGCAATTGGTGATGCAACCTCCGTCCCCGTTCCGCCCCCCCCCCCAATTACTGGCTGTTCTAGTCACAGGTTGTAGATTCAATTCCTTCCCCTTCCCACACTGCGCCCGTTTGACAACATGCCCTTCCACACATGAAAAGGAAAATGTTCTATAGATTTATTCTCCTAAGCTACAAAAATGTGTAAAAGAAACATGGCTAGAGGATGATTTTGAGCAAGACTGATGAGGCAGCATGGGGAACAACAGATGACGAGGACAGTACCACAACAGTGCCCCTTTGACAGCAAACATTTCAGAGGGATAAGCAGTTCCAAATTGGTACTAAAGTCCCCTGATTGTGACCTGACATTTTCCAGCATTTTAGATGCAAGGAAAAGTGGGGGAGCTAAACAAGAGTTCCTCTCTTTCTCAAGCTGAATTTGAAGCCCTGGGAATAAAAAGATAAAACAGTCTGAAAGAACAGATAAGCTCGTATTTGGAGGAGTTTTGCATGGCAGCTTATCATGTGATAGTTTATTTACAAGACTTACTCCTGCCACCATCCCAAAGCATGCCTGGGTTCATTTGCTTCAATAACAGTACTGTTCCTTTGTCTCTGACAGAACCCTGAGATGTGTAATTGTACTATCGAGCTTGAATGCTCAAAAAATGAATTCAGTCATGCTTCTAAAATCCTTGTGTTTTGTAACAACCAAATCTGATTGCTGTGTTCTCAAACCCACATTGTACAGAAAATGCCTCTGAAGCAATATTGGTTCAGAAAAGACCTTTTTCCTAGCCAAATCGTTCTTTAGTATGGTTTGTGCCATTAAGAACAATTCACCTTTCACCAGATCTGGTCTTGTAGACATGGCAGAACAATCTTTCAGAACTAGTCATCCATTTTGACCTAACAAAAATAAACTAAAATGACCCAACCTTGTAATACCACAACATTTGCCACTGTAAAATTTACCAGTGTTTTTCTGGCTGGCTAAAATGTTCAGATGTGGTGTGCATGAAGTGATAGTCCTATATGTACTTTTGCTTGGAGAAGGTAGGCTTTCACAAGTGCAATTCTGGATCCTATAAAATCAAGAGCAGGATATATGCAGCCCATGCTTACAAACACATTTGATAACAGTGCGCGTGGAAGGCTTTGGTGTGCCCCTGCAAGTAAAAATCAAGCCCAGGGATTGACAACCTTGGAACCTCCAAGATGCAGTTGAACTGCAACTGCTATCAGCCCTAACCAGCACAGGGAGCGATGAGATATGATGGGAGTCCTAGGCTAATAATACTTGGATGATTAACTATTCTCCATCTCTAACCAAGTTAGAGCTTTTCTACAATTAACAGGAAGACTACAGGGCATTTGGATACTAGCGCCTCCTTGAAATACTGGCATGGGAAGTTCCATTTTAATGACAGTCACAAAACTGGTACATGCAGTGGCACACTCATTTTCATCTGCTGCTCTATTTACTCATTACGCATAGCCTATATTGAGGTAGCCTTGCTCTTTCAAACCCAGCATCTACACAAGACAGACTAACTGAACCAATAGCGTTGTGTGTGTGTGTGTGTGTGTTTAGGAATACAGCAGCACTATGTTTTACAGAATCAAAAGCTTCACTCTCCTTTTTATGCCCTTTTTAAACAAGATAGAGCTCATCTTAACATTTCTGCCTCAATGAAAAAGTCAGACCAGTCTATCCAAACTACCAGAATGTGTTTGTTTTTTTAATAAAACCCCCTGTCACTTACTTTTTTATTTGGAGGTCAACAGAAAAGAGAACACAACTAACTACTGTATCTTATACCTTTGGCCAAAACAAGGTTTCCATCTTCCTCTCATTTCAATGAACTGTAGACCAAGCAAAATATTTCTGTAAGTAGCTTGAAAAGACCATGAAAGAGCTACTCAGTTCAAGCCACATGAGTACCAGGGGTCCATAAACACAGCCAGCATGTCAACAGAGGTCATTGTTGAGTTGGCAGTATCTTGGTGTGATGGCATACCCAATTCCTCCAATCATGCGTAGCAAAAAGCTGCTGTACTTGACAACAGTTGATGATTGCCCTTGGTATCCTGATCCAACAGCAGGAATCCTCAGGTGTTTCCTGATCCCGTTATTATCTAAATAGTAAAGGTTCAAAGAAAGAAAACTGGGAGGTGGAGAGAGCAGGATGTGGAGAAAGGAGGAGCTGGAGGAGCAGAGAGTCAGGGCTACATATGTTAGGACATATGGAAAAGGCAGTGGCGATGAAACCCCACGGCTGGCTATTAACCTCAACAAGAACTTATGGACCCTTGTTAACATTTCATGGTATAAAAGGATTGCTTGCACATGGCAACAGATATTTGACTCTATAGATAACAGCAATGTAATGAAAAGCGTTTCGCCAAGCTTGGCAGTTTTCAGAAATTCATTATTTGCTATTCTTATGCAATACGTAAGTACAAAGGCACTTTGCCCTCAGAGTCCATTTGGATAAGAACCACTTTACTATCCCTTGCAGCTGGAAATGAGGGAGAGAAAGCAGAAAAGATGTGTTTATTGGGCACAGCCCACTCTGGTGTTGGACAGAATGGCCAACGCACTCTAACTAAACATGAACAGTCTGGGGGAAATGGCCACACTTTGGAGGTCTGAAACACTGTTTCTTTACAGGGAGTCTGCAAAGTTTTGCCAAGAAGCCCTTAAATTCTCTTCCTTTCTTTCTCATCAGCTTTGCTCCTCGCATTTTTTTTTGCTCCTGCTTACAATGACCACCAGCACTCTAGCCATACCTGCAGTGTATCTTCACAATCCTGTGACAATATTGTTAAGCAGCAGGATGGCTAGAAAGATTAAGGTGCTGAAAATCTATTATAAATAGCAGATACACAGGACAAATGGTAATTCTGCAGGTAGGATGGCTGCCAAGGCTAAGAATTAGATTATTTAGCCCAACAATATAGAATCACTGCCAGAGGGAGGCTGAATAGAAACTGAGGAGTTCTACGGTGGTTCTTAGCAAAGGAAGAGCATAAGCTTAACCGTCCCTCACCCAGCTCTCCCTCTACTACAAGGCCATACGTTTTGTAAACATACAACAGGATCCAAAGCTCTAGAGCTATCCTGTCCCACAGTACAAATTTCCATCACTGAGCCAACAAGACACATGTAAAGACCTCACCATTAAAAAAAAATTAAACCACCACATACACAACATACTTGAAACATCATCATTTGCAAATTTATCAAGCTGCAGTGCTTCAGTTCAACTGTGGGCTGTAACACAGACAAAATACATTGGGAACTGAAAAGGGCATTCTTTCCTGCTGGTGCCACAAAAATAACATCTCTTTCAAACCTTAAATTCAAACCTTAAAGTCTCAAATTACCTATTTCCCCTTACTGCAACTCTCCCCCTGCAAAATCAGAACATACTATGTAGGCCATGGATCCTACTACTCTGAACAAATGGATGATATGAACTTAAACAAATCTGCTTCTCCTGAAATGGAGAAAAGTGAGGATGAACAACGAAAAGATTTTCTAAAGATAGGAGTTGGAAGTGTGATTTTGCCCAAATCACTGGGGGTGGGGTGGGGGTGGGGAGACAGATAAACCTAAAAGTCAAGCATACAAAAGCTAATTTATGTTGTTATAATTACAATATAAAACACAATATAGCATCTGAACATAAGCCTGAGCATTGCCTAAACAGCTCAAGGAGTTCCAAGTTAAGGCATCTAAATGATGACCAAAAACTTTGGTCACAGCAATTTTAACTTCTCTCATCAAAATGAACATATTTTATACCTTTATATAATTACAATAATAATAATAATATAATAATAATATAGATTCTTTTTTTCTGCTAAAAAGTATTTCAGTGATCCATATACATTTAGAACCAAGGCATGATGGCATTTGGGGTACCTAAGAAGGGTGTGGAGGCTTCTATAGGAAAGGGAAGGGAAAGAAAACCCAAATTAGTCAAGAGTGTGCTGAGCTGTCGTTACTTCCCTCGGGCATTCAGAACAGGCATTCAGAGGGATGGCATGAACAGCAAACAGCCTTATTCTGGGATACTGACATGGGGTTTGCAGGCTGGGGGGGATGGGGGAGTGCAGCTGAGTTCCCCCATCATTCACTTTTGTAAGGAAAGATCTCATCCCTTGGACCCATCGCTACCTCCAGAATCCTGTGCTTGCGCAACATCACTGCCCTCTGCAGTGCCTCAGAATCCATTGCCACTGATGTTGATTGACTGGAGATCTGCCACTTGCATCACGCTGATGCCGCTGCTGGCCAGGCGGGCGATGCCTTCAGGGCAAATGGCTTCCATGGCCACCATGTTGGTAGCAACGAGGGCTGATGGTGCTGCTCCCCCAGTGCCCTCCGCAGAAGCCCCGGTGTCCATGGAGACGGCAGACACATCTACGGCCATGTTGTTGGGTGCCAGTCCCTTCTTGTTTTGGTGGGTCTTGATGTGCTTGGAGAGGTGATCACTCCTCATAAAGCGCTTTGTACACTCCGGGCAAGCAAATTTCTTCTCTCCTGAAAAATAAAAAGAGACAGGGATAAAACTGGATGGAACTACTCCATCCTCAAAAGGTAGGAGGATTCATACCTCCTACAATAAAATGCTTGCTAACTAAAAGTCAGCAAGAGAAGATCCAAATCAGCTCCAACCTACCGTTATCACCCAGGTGCTGGTAGCTTCCAATCTAGGTAAGGATAGACTAAAGAAATTTGAAGATATCCTTCCCAAAGCACTTCCTATTTCTAGATTTCACTGCTTTTTACAGCAATTTGCCTTAGCCTTTAAACGTCTCTGAGATAAGGAAGCATTATTTCTACTTTCTGAAATTAGGATCACAGTGGCTGTGCTACAGGTGGTTTTGTCAGTAGCACTGCTTGTGTCTGCTGCAGTTGCTTCTTCTGCACAGTCATGGATGGTTCTATACCCATCAAAACAAAACAAAAAGCTTGCCAAAGTTCTAGCTTTCAGAAAAGACTAGGACCAGAACCACATCCAGACACCTGCCATCATTACACCCATTAGCATATTCAGTAGCAATTTATCACTACTTTAAGAAGTCAGGCATTTGATGTTGCATTCAGTCCACACACCCCAGTAACAGTTTGAAATGGAACTAACAGTACATATGTTGTGCCTCAAAGGAGTTCCACACATCTGCGGAGTTTGCTCCAAAACCACTAGCGCTCTGGGGTACGTACTGCTTCCCTTCCCAGGCTAGGCTGCATCTCTCCCTTTACCTGTGTGTGTCCGCTTGTGTCGCTGCAGTTCATCACTGCGTGTGAAGCGTTTGCCACAAAACATCCAGGTGCACACAAAGGGCCGCTCCCCAGTATGCCACCGAAGATGGGCTCGCAGGTGAGAGGTCTTCCCATACACTTTCCCACAGCCTGGGATGTGGCAAATGTGCTGCTTCTTCTTTCCTGGATCCCCGGAGCTCCTAAGGATAGTTATGTGTAAAGTCAGAACCAAACAGACAAACAGGCTTGCTTACTGTGTACTTTGTCCTGTGGGGAGAAGCAGATGGGACCTCCATGTACATTCATGCATAATTCTCCCAGATGGTTGCTACAGGAGGCAGGGGTGGTGATGGTAGGTTTAAGCAGAAGAGCATGGACAGGTTTCAAGTTTAATATTCAGACTTCCAAACTAGTGAGACAGACTTTAAAAGTCCTTTATGTAGATTTAAAGATCCTCATACTCCAAAAGTTTAAATAGCTTCTGGAACTGCAAGGAGACGGAAGTATCCATCTCAAAATGTTTGTGAGGGTTGTTTATCTTAATTGCCGTCCATCCTGAGGGGCCTCTGGTGGGATGAAAGGTAAAACTCTATAAGAGGCAAGGATCTTGAAGTAGCTCCTTATTGTGCATCCAGTGGATGGCGAACCTAACTGCTAGCAATCATCACCTCCCTGCTTGAAAAGATAAACATATACTTCCAACGACCTATAAACAAGGCATGAAACTTATATAGTAGAACATCTATGATTTCTGCAACAAGAAAACCACAGATGAATTACACTCATTCACTGCATTTGTGTAAACAGATGTAGTACTATTTGGCTTTGAAAATTAACTAAGGTACATGACTAGGCAGGACAACGCAGAAAGGGATGGTAAAGACTGAAAGAACTGGGCACATTTAGCCTTGAGAAAAGAAGACTGAGGGGAGAAATGATAGCACTTTTCAAATACTTGAAAGGCTGTCATTCAGAGGAGGGGCAGGATCTGTTTTTGATCAACCCAGAGTGCAGGACACATAATAATGGGCTCAAGCTATAGGAAGCCAGATTTCGGTTGAGTTCCAGGAAAAATTTCTTGTTAGAGAGAGCAGTACGACAATGAAACCAGTTAGCTCGAGAGGTGGTGAGTGCTCCAACACTGGAGGCATTCAGGAGAAATTTAGACAGCCACCTGACAGATATCCTTTAATTTGTATTCCTGCATTGAGTAGGAGGTTGGACTCCATGGCCTTATAGGCCCCTTCCAACTTCATTATTCTATGAAAACATATAGAAGATAAAATATGCACCATTTATAGCAAACTGCTATAAATGGTAGCAGTCTTTGAGGCTTACCACTGGTTCCCAAAGTCAAGGAAAGTCAAAATTGCTTGCCTAGCCCACAGATGTAGTACAGTCAGTTCTGATTTATGATTACCTTTCTCAGGATCAATGAGTCTGTGTTTAGAACATGGCCTACCAGCCCCTTCTTCTGGGGATATTCTGTGACTGTGCAGCTTACCAAGTCCATACTTCTCTTACAAGGCACAGCTAGGAATCAAACTCCTGATCCTAAATGAACCAGATTCCTCCATCCGCCTTAACTGATGCTCTTAAGACCAATTCTCTCAACAGGCGGAATTTGGTCCTATGAAATTTCAGGAGGCAAAAAGCTGTCCAAGAACCCCAAGCCAATTCCAATCCATTGTTGCAACATGCCATGCTTACACTGCCTTACCTTCCTTCGTTGTCTTTGCAATAGGGGCACGTGCATGCTTCTCTACGTGTTCTGCGGCCTTGCTGTGGTTGGGCATCGGGACTAGTGTCTCCTTCTTCCATGGTTCCATCATCAGGCAGACCATCGCCAGTGCCATGAAGGCTGAGGTGGGCAGTATGATCACCTGGGAAAGAAACAATTTTTTTTCATTTCTACTACTAAAAAAACCAGCAAAGGTACAGTGCACCTAGAAACCATTATCTGCATCTCCTCTTTTGTAGTTTAATTTTCTGGGTGGCCTCATACATTAACAAACAGAACAAACGAAAAACTGTAAAAGAATCCCATTTGGGTGACATTCAAATAGGTGGCAGTCTCATCTCTCTCTATCAAGAGATGACCGGTTAGCCTGGAAGAGACAGCACATCTCACTCTTGCTTCCTGGCAACATGGAAATACCTCCACAGACCTGCCTCAATTATTTTATCTAAGACTGAAATTCTATAGGTGTTGTAACAGCTATAGAAGCATCACATCCTAGCTAACAAGACCCACAAATGTCCTAAATATCAAACCCAAGAATTCAACATCATTTTAAAAATTGCATTTTGTACCTTGCCATTTAAACTAGGTGATCAAAGTAAAACATAGCATCTCACTCTCAGATTCTACTCTTCTAACACAGAGAAGTGGACTCCTTAGGGTTTGGCTCCACAGTGGATAAAAATAAATGATTTTCAAATCAAACTGTTTAAATTGTTTTAAAAAATCAATTTTTTAAATTTTAATTGTGATTTAATCAAATTAATAAATCACATTGACTTAAATCACGATCAACCCGTTGGTTGCATTTGTAATCAATCTTAAGTGATTATGACAGGGTCGCATTGGCACAAACCTCAGTGTGTTTTCCCACTGCCTGGCCACATGGAGGAATTTAGAAGCTTTCTTTTTCAGTTTCTGAATGACCAGAGTTTTTTAGCATTACATCCGAATCCTAAACTTTAGCAAGTCTACATGAAGCATGACATTATCAAAAGCACATGGTCTGAAGCTGGCTCTTTTTAAGCAAGCAATAATTATTAGTATAAGCGAGCTTGCTACATCCCAAAGGCATAATCAGAAAGAGGGAGCCCAAGCCTGATGAGATTCAACCAAACCCCACCTCATCACTATAAACCATGGTCTATCACAATGTCCACACACACACACACACAAATGTCATATCCTCAAGATCCTCATCACTGCAGCAAACTGCATTGGGGCCTAGATGTTTAGGGAGTGCAAAGCCTTCTTCCATATGCATTACTCATTTTGTTCAAGTTTCTTTGTTTGGCAACTTCCAAAATGCTGGGCTTAACAGAAAGAGAGTTGTTTTGTTTTGTTTGTTAAGTATCTGTTTAGTTGGAAATGATTGCCCAAGCACCAGGGGAGCTAATCTCAAAAACAGATGTGAACCATTGCAACAATAAAGCAAGGAGAAGTCATAAATACAGCAGCCTGAGAGAGACAGTACTTTAAGCAGCACATCTCTTTAAGAAAGATATCAAGGGGTTTGGGGAGCCTGCTAGCTGGCTAATTACTGTGATCACAGAAAGGATATATAAACTTGAAAAATCATCTGTTAACAGCCCAAGCACCACATTTTCTTCTTCCCTTCCTCAAAAGCCAATATCCAATTACAAAAACCATAGGAATTATAGTGCAACACTGATGAGTTTTCAAATGTTGGCAAGGATATAAAACATTTCATAAAGGGAGGGGAACACTGGAAGAGTGGGGAGCTTTCAACTCCATCAATTTTCGTTTCCCTTTTATTGGGCCATGAGCTTATGCTGTCATCTAATTACTTCTTCCATAACACCCAGCTACACTTCCCAAATAGTTTATGTCCCTAAAAGCTTCGCTGCTGGATTATTTTCATGCATGGGATGAAAACCCACAGAAATGGTAACAGATGCAGAACACAGCAGGCTGAGCAATCTGTTTTCAGAGGCAATTAGCATATGCCAGTAGGATGGTCCAGCATGTACATATCCATCGGACTAAGGAAGACATAAAACCTTCAGGAGTCTACAATAGTTATTGCATAGTTAGCACTGCAGCATGATTTCCATGTAAATGAAAATACACCAACAATGTACTGAGATGATGCTGAGAACAATGTGACTGGGCAGGGGAGGCAAAATGGTAAGTCCAATGTGTTTTGGACTACAATTTGCATAAGCCCAAATCACTATGGCTAATGGTCACGGATTATGGGAGTTATAGTCCAACAGATCTGGGGAAACCATATGTTGCTTGCACTATGGGTTATCATCATCATGCATCTTGGTCTAATATCACAAATTTAGCATATTTATATAGCATATTACCATGTTCATACACATTCTCTCATGAATCTTTTAACAGCATGCTATAGGCCAAGATGCCATATTATCAGCATAGGGCAAATGGGGTGTAATGGCATGAGACAACAGTTTGATTTATGGCTGAAGCAAGATGAAAATAAAAAACTGCCCCCACTCCCAAAATACAGTGGTGCCTTGCACAACGATTGCTTCATACAACGATGAATTCACACAGCGATGGGTTTTTTTGAGGAATTTTCCCCATAGTTTAACAATGTTCTCTATGGGGAAATTTCACTTAACAATGTCCCTTTTTGCTCATTTAAAAGTGTCTTAAAATGTTTGAAACCTGTTTTAAATGCTTGGATTCCATAGTGCACCTTGTGAAACATGTGCAAACTTAATTTGGTTCTGTTCTGAGTCTTCATTAATTTTTGGTGATTTTTTTATTTTCCCCATTTAAATCAATTGAATGGACAGTTCAATACATTTAAATAGAAAAATTAATGAAGACTCAGAACAACACCAAATTAAGTTTGCATAGGGTTCAGGAGGTGGGCTAGCGATTGCAAGCATTTAAAACATGTTCCAAACATTGTAAGACACTTAAAAATGAGCGAAAAGGGACATCGGAAAGGACTTCAAAAGCACTGAAGCCGGCTTCAGTGCTTTTGAAGCTCTTCCGTTTTCGCTCATTTTTAAGGGTCTTACAATGTTTGGAATATGTTTTAAATGCTTGCAATCGTTAGCCCACCTCCTGAACCCTATGCAAACTTAATTTGGTGTTGTTCTGAGTCGTCTTTAATTTTTGATGATTTTTTGAATTTTCTCTCATTGGAATGCATTGGACGGAAAGTTCAATGCATTCCAATGAGAGAAAATTCAAAAAATCACCAAAAATTAAGGACGACTCAGAACAACACCAAATTAAGTTTGCATAGGGTTCAGGAGGTGGGCTAACGATTGCAAGCATTTAAAACCTGTTCCAAACATTGTGAGGCACTTTTAAATGAGCGAAAACGGACTTCGCAAAGCCACTGAAATGTATTGAGTCGGCTTCAATACATTCCAATGGAGGAAACATTGTTTCACTCAACGATGTTTCTTATGGGTTTTTTCACTTAAAGACGGCAATCTGTTCCAATTGGAACAGATTACAGTGGACCCTCGACTTACAGACGGCTCGACTTACAGACTTTTCGAGTTACAGACTTCTCTGGCTGCAAAATTTAGATTCGACTTGCAGCCAGAGAATCGACTTACAGACCAGAAAAAAGAAAAAAAACAAAATGGAACAAAAATAGAATAAAAACTGCCAGTTATGGGTTAATCGGTTTTCAATGTATTGTAGGTCAATGGAGATTCGACCTACAGACTTTTCGACTTGCAGCCACCGTTTCAATACGGATTAATTCCATAAGTAGAGGATCCACTGTAACCGGTTTTCAATGCATTCCTATGGGAAATGGTGTTTCACAGAACGATGTTTCACACAACGTTGATTTTTTTGGAACCAATTAACATCGTTGTGTGAGGCACCACTGTAATAGTCTTTGCTACCACCTTAAAGCATTCAGCTGGTAGACACGTCTGAAACCAAGTCAAACGTTCCTATTATCTCCCTTCTATTCAGTGTACAAAACCAAGTCAACATTATGGTTGCTAGCTTCTACACTAATCTGGTAATATATAAATCTTCCACTCAAGTTCTTAGGATGGACTGTATGGCTAGATACCACATACTGAAACAAGATACTGTAAATGCTGCCTCCCTAATAAAGATGACAAAGAAAACAAATCCCATAGAAAAATTCTACCTGAACCTGGTGAATTGGCTGGGCTTCACAATAAATAGCAGTGTATTATATCAGAAATAGGAATATAGGTGGTTGTCTCAGAGGCATCATCATTAGAGGTTGAGGGGCACATAATGACCCATCATTAATCCTAATCCTTCAAAAGAATCGGCAAAACACGTATCCATTTTAGTGGCTATATTTGTGGTGGGGAATAAAAGGAGAACAATAACATATGTAACCAGAAGTAGGAAATCAAAATTGATCTGTCCTTCCAGGGAGCACTCAGGTTTGATTTCCTTTAGAATTGATAGGTTTGTTCTCCTTGCGGTCCAGGGGACTCTCAAGAATCTCCTCCAGCACCACAATTCAAAAGCATCAATTCTTCGGTGGTCAGCCTTCTTTATGGTCCAGTTCTCACTTCCGTACATCACTACTGGAAAAATCATAGCTTTGACTATGCGGTGATGTCTCTACTTTTTAAGATGCTGTCAAGGTTTGTCATCGCTTTCCTCCCAAGAAGCAGGCGTCTTCTAATTTCATGGCTGCTGTCACCATCTGCAGTGATCATGGAGCCCAAAGAAAGTAAAATCTGTCACTGCCTCCATATCTTCCCCTTCTATTTGCCAGGAGGTAATGGGACTAGTGTTGTTTTTTTGATCTTAGTTTTTTTTGATGTTGAGCTTCAGATCGTTTTTTTGCACTCTCCTCTTTCACCCTCATTACAAGGTTCTTTAATTCCTCCTCCTTTTCTGCCATCAGAGTGGTATCATCTGCATATCAGAGGTTGTTGATATTTCTTCTGGCAATCTTAATTCCAGATTGGGATTCCTCCAGTCCGGCCTTTCGCATGATGTGTTCTGCATATAGGTTAAATAAACAGGGGAACAATATACAGCCTTGTCGTACTCCTTTCCCAATTTGGAACCAGTCAGTTATTCCATATCCAGTTCTAACTGTTGCTTCCTGTTCCGCCTATACTGTAGGTTTCTCAGGAGATAGATAAGGTGGTCAGGCACTCCCATTTCTTTAAGGACTAGCCATAGTTTGCTGTGGTCCAGTCAAAGGCTTTTGTATAGTCAATGAAGCAGAAGTATATGTTTCTCTGCAACCATCTGGCTTTCTCCATAATCCAGCGCATGTTAGCAATTTGGTCTCTAGTTCTTCCTCTGCCCTGTCAGCTTGTACTTCTGGGAGTTTTCAGTCCACATACTGCTGAAGCCTACCTTGGAGGATTTTGAGCATAACCTTGCTAGCGTGTGAAATGAGTGCAATTGTACGGTAGTTGGAGCATTCTTTGGCACTGCCCTTCTTTGGGATTGGGATGTAGACTGATCCTTTCCAGTCCTCTGGCCACTGTTGAGTTTTCCAATATAGCACCTTAACAGCATCATCTTTTAAGATTTTAAATAGTTCAACTGGAATGCCATCACCTCCACTGGCCTTGTTGTTAGCCAGGCTTTCTAAGGCCCACTTGACTTCACTCTCCAGGATGTCTGGCTCAAGGTCAGCAACCACATTATCTGGATTGTCTGGGATGTCCAAATCTTTCTGATATAATTCCCTCTGTGTATTCTTCCCACCTCTTCTTGATGTCTTCTGCTTCTGTTAGGTCCCTCCCATTTTTGTCCTTTATCATGTCCATCTTTGCACAGAATGTTCTTCTAATATCTCCAATTTTCCTGAACAGATCTCTGGTTTTTCCTTTTCTGTTATTTTCCTCTACAGTGGTGCCTCGCATTATGATGTTAATTCGTTCCAGCGAAATCGCTGTAGAACGGAAACATCGTAAAGCAATTTTAAATAGCCCATAGAAACGATTAATGCGTTCCTATGGGCTTGAAACTCACCGTCCAGTGAAGATCCTCCATAGCATGGCCATTTTCGCTGCCCGTGCAGTGAGGAATCTGTCCCAGAAAACAGCGGGAGGCCATTTTTTTAACCCAGCGGCCATTTTGAAACCGCCAATCAGCTGTGCTAAAATAGTCGTTTTGTGATAATCGGTTAGCGAAGCAGGGAACCGATCATCGCAAAGTGAAAAAACCCTATAGGAAACTTCATTGCAAAAACTTCATCGTTATATGATTTCGTCATAAAATGGAGCGCTCATCTTGCGAGGCACCACTGTATTTCTTTGCATTGTTCATTTAAGAAGGCCCTCTTGTCTCTCCTTGCTATTCTTTGGAAGTCTGCATTTAATTTTCTGTAACTCTCCCTATTTATTTATTTATTTATTTATTTATTTATTTATTTATTTATTTATTTATTTATTTATTTATTTATTTATTTATTTATTTATTAAATTTAATTTAATTTAATTTATGCCCCGCCCTCTAGACCATGTCTACTCTCGACCTTCCATTTTGTTTCCCTTCTTTTCTCTGCTGTTTGTAAGGTCTCGTTGGACAGCCACTTTGCTTTTTTGCATTTCCTTTTCTTTGGGATGGCTTTTGTTGCTGCCTCCTGTACAATGTTACGAGCCTCTATACAAAGTTCTTCAGGCACTCTGTCCATCAAATTGAGTTCCTTAAATCTGTTCTTCACTTCCACTGTGTATTCATAAGGGATTTGGTTTAGATTATACCTGACTAGCCCAGTGGTTTTTCCTAATCTCTTCAGTTTAAGCTTGAATTTTGCTATGAGAAGCTGATGATCAGAGCCGCAGTCAGCTCCAGGTCTTGTTTTTGCTGACTGTATAGAGCTTCTCCATCTTTGGCTGCAGAGAATATAATCAATCTGATTTCGGTATTGCCCATCTGGTGATTTCCATGTGTAAAGTCGCCTCTTGTGTTGTTGGAAAATAGTGTCTGTGATGACCAACTTGTTCTCTTGACAAAACTCTATTACTCTTTGCCCTGCTTTGTTTTGAACTCCAAGGCCAAACTTCCCTGTTGTTCTTTTTATCTCTTGACTCACTTTATCATTCTAATCCCCTATAATGACAAGAACATCTTTCTTTGGTGTCAGTTATAGAAGGTGTTGTTAAGTCTTCATAAAATTGGTCAATTTCAGTCTCCTCAGCATTGGTGGTTGGTGCATAAACTTGGCTTATTGTGATGCTGAAAGGTCTGCCTTGGATTTGTATTGAAATCATTCTATCAATTTTGAGATTATATTCTATTACAGCTTTACCCACTCTTTTGTTGACTATGAGGGCAACTCCACTCCTTCTACGGAATTCGTGCCCACAATAGTAGATATGATAATCTTCTGAATTGAATTCGCCCATTCCTGTCCATTTTAGTTCACTGACGCGCAGGATGTCAATGTTTATTCTTGCCATCTCCTGTTTGACCACATCCAGCTTCCCAAGGTTCATAGATCTTACATTCCAGGTTCCTATGCAGTACAGTATTTTTCTTTCCAGCATCGGACTTTCCTTTCACTTCCAGGCACGTCCACAGCTGAGTGTCCTTTCGGCTTTGGCCAACCACTTCATTTGCTCTGGAGCTACTTGTACTTGTCCTCTGCTCTTCCTCAGTAGCATGTTGGACGCCTTCCAACCTGAGGGGCCATTTGGATTTAGTTACTAGTTAATAATTATTTGTTCTGGGATTATGAAAAGTGAGGAGCACCTGGCAATGCAGTAAGATAGGAGACCTGAAGGCTGGATTGCAGCTGATTAGGTTATTGTACTTAATGACCTGAACATGAAAATCTAATATCCTTATGTTGTTTTAAACAGAAAAACCAACGTACCTTAATGCAAACAGGGGAAACAGATTAACAACTGAATAGCATTTCCCACTGTAAATGAATCAGGTTACTTCATTATGGCTGAGTTATGTACCCCAGACTTCATGTTAACAAACAATGTTTACTGTCATCTGTTACACAAGGAAGTTCTGATTTAAATAATGCTGGGTGGTTGCACAAAGGAGCAGACCTGTAAAACCAGTATGTTTCAACTGTAAACTGTACCAATTGCAATTTTCTGCTGTTTAAGCTCACCATTTTACCAGAAATTCCAGTTCTAGGTGAAAATTTAGAACTAGAACGATACAAGACCTGCAAGCCAACATTCTCCATCTTGATGCTCTCTAAACATGTTGGTTCCTACCCATCTTCTCTCTTTTCACTTCCACTAATAAGCTGTAATAAAGAGCTTCAAATATAATGTGACTTATGTAGCAATTACCAAAATTCTTGCTGCCGTGTATCAGGAACAATATCCTGCCAACCTCTCAAATTCTACAAATACATGAAGTCTTATTACCCCTTTTTCTTCAGACAGGCTTTCCTGTAGCTACTGGCTGCCTGAGTGGGGTTTATAAATGGATTGTTATGCTTTCTCCTTTGAATATGTATTGGTGTTGCTTTTATCTTTTTTAGTGTGATATTTGTTTGATCCCTTTAGTATTTGTATACTCACTGTTGTTAGTTTTAAATATTGCATTTTAATGATGTATGCCACCTTGCATCCTTATCAACAAGAAAAGCAAGGCAAAAATATTTTAAATAAATAAATAGTAAAATAAGTCACATCTCCCACTTGCTCCCATTCCAATTTTATCTAATTGGGTATGCAACCCAGATGCCCTGCCTTTGAGTATAGGTGGGTCACCCACTGGAGAAGGCGAAGGTGTCCATGAATCACCACAGCTTGCTCTGCATAGTAATAATGAGGTTTAATTACAAGTGGAATGGAACTATAGGGCCACCTATCAAATGATATTTACTTGTTCTGCAGAAGCAGTAGAATAAAATGGGAAGGAAGTGGTAGAACAGACTCATCTACTTCCAGCTGCAGATAATAAAGAAGAGCCATTAGTTTGAATGACTTGCAACTAAAGAAAACAAGCTCCTAACATAGCAAGGGAAAGGATTCTGACATTGCAGCTTCTCACACATGGGGAAAATGGATGTTCTTCATGTGAAGATTGCTTATTCTGCTGCCTAAGTAGTCCAGTTCTTAATAATACCTTAAGACTTCATCTTACCTTACTATCTGTAATTGTAACACAAGTTCAGGTACTTAAAGAAATTATACTTTTTTCCATTTTGTTTTTAACTGTCAATTTGGATGAGCTATTTGGCAGACTATGCTGTACCCTAATAAGCATATCTATTGACTTTGCCTTCTGCAAAAACCCATAACTCCACTCTATATTAACTTTGGTAACTTAAAGGAGGAAGTATTATGACACAGGTCTATCCTTTTTCTTCTTCTTCTGCTTAGAGTAAGAATATGTATTCTTGTGGCTCAGACATGGCACCACTACAATATGCAAAGGTAGATGGAAACCAGGCCACACTGAGCAGCAACATTTCCTCTAATTTCTGCTAGCACTGCATGGGGGTCTGCCCCCACGCGTGGAGTTCCACCCGTAATCAGTAGCAACTGAGCAGCAACATTGATCTGGCTGTGCATGACTGATGCAGTGCTGTGTGCGCATGCACAGCTTAGAGGGAACACTGTGATCAGCAATTACACAGTATAACACCAGACACACAGATGTATGGTATAACTGACTCTGCAAATCTTTTGTATGCCTGTTATTGACTCCAAGTGTGGATTCAATAGGTGTAGAATATACTCAATGTACAGAAGTACTGTAGTTATTATTTAGATCAAATTGTCCATGTATTCAGTTGTTTGTTGACACATAAACAAGTCTTCTATTCTTTTGTTGGGGTGTGTGGGATCACTATAGAAACATCTCACATTCCAGCAAATAAATGGCAGTTGGTTCTGCACAAGAATACAATCCTTGTTTCATTACTGAACATCTTGGAACATAACCAAGCACTCAGAATTCACTGAATCCCACTGACACCAGGAACCCTGTTATGCCAATCTTTTAACACCTATATTAGCCCAGTTTCTTGTCACACCTAATTCTACACAGTCTGTTTGCTCACGATGGTCTGACTTAATTTGCCTACACATAGGGCTAGGAAGTCATTCAAGATCCTTGACCCCATCCCTCATACTTTTAATCTCAGAACAAAGCAAAACAAAACTTCTGTGGTACCTGGACTATTAAGAGCTTGCCTCCTCCTCCTCCTCCTCCCCCCTATCTCAGTCCCCCTCCTCCCTATCTGCTGCTAGTCATGCATTTTTCTGCTGTCATTTGCTCGGTTTTGTGTCCTCACATGGCTCTAGCTAGAGATGGCACTAACTCTTTGGCAATTCTCGCTAGGACATTACTTTTCCATTTCCTTAAATCCTCTAGCAGTGGCTAGAAGCAGAAACCGATGGCTTCTTGAAACCAAGGGATAAAACACAGAAGGTACAAGTTCTTTAATATTTTGTTCCTACATCCAGAGTCCAAACCTCAGCATTTACAAGAAAAAAATCTGTTTGTCTGTTTATTTTCTACCCTGATTTTCTAGGGAAACTGTTGCATCCCTGTTGTATTGCTTCACTATTAGCACTGAAGCAAAAAATAAATAGTAGTCACTAGACAGCTGTTATTTTGCCTGTTTTGTGTGTGAAAGACTGGAATCAGGGCAATGAATCAGATCACAATCGGAAGGCTCAAATTTGTAACAGCCCACCCAAACAACAAAACAATGGCCTAATTAAGGAGCAAGTCTGTCTTAATTTTAAAACTAAAAGAACACAAAACAAAGACATATGCTTTTGGTTCCCACCTGAACTCCAACTCCCATCAACCCCAACCCACATGACCTATAGGAAGAAGCCTGATGCTATGGTGAGAGAAACTCTTTTCCAAGAACACAGTTCTGGAACTACTTCATGGCAAGCAACACAGAAAACAGCCAAAGCCAAAAATATAATGACCATAAAACATCATCACCAAAGTAATTATAATGGCCCATGAAATCAATGGAATTTACTCAGGAGCTGACTCACTAAATCATCACTGACTGAATGGGCCTACTCTCATTGTGACTTACTATGTTGAGCAATAGAATTTCGGCCACTGAAAGGAGCACGAAGGGAGAGATGACACATTAACAGGAAGTTGCTGAAGCCTCCAAAACTAGCTCAGTTCTTCACAAGGCAATGTAAAGAGGCAAGTATGAGGAAGAAAACAGAATTACTCATAATTTCTTCAAGACCAGAACTCACTGTTACCTCTAGTGGCAGATCATCTGGATTACATTATCTTGGGAGCAACTGCATTCAAAAACAGTGTCCTTAATTGCATAACAGTATCTAAAATGCCACTCCTGCTTTAAAAAATGCCATCCAATGTAAAAAGAAACAACCAACAAATCATTAAAAACATCTGTGCTTCATAGCTTGAAGCGCTATGGGGCAGTATATAAGCAGCACGCTTTGCTTTTTTGCTTTTATTTATTTTTATGGATTTATGGTGCAAGTTTTGCTGCACACTATACCAAATGACTGTGCAGAGATACTGAAAGGACCCATTTGTCTAGTGGCCCAGACACGTTCCATACAGAAACACCATTCCCTTACTTAAAAACTCTTCACTCATTCAAAGGCCTGTACACTAGGTGAAGGAAAAACTCAACATTATGCCACAAGGACAAAATAAAATGGGTAACTGGAAAACTGCACTGTTAGTACTTGAGCAAAGTGTTTGCAACCATTATTAAAAACAGGACACTGCAGCTTGTTTTGTATTGTGAATTACTATGTCAGCAGAAATCACGAATGCGGCCACAGCTCATGGGCCTTACTAGGTATATGTAATTTACATATACTACATATTTTCACATGGGAAATTATGATGGGAAGTGGAGTTATGTAAGCATTTTCTTTAAGATTTTCTCATAAACACGGTGGCTGAAATCCTATTGTACTTGCCGTAGCACAAAGTTACATTTGCTGAATTTCACATGATTAGGCAGTGTACCTATCTGACTGCACAATTAGTTGCACATCTGGTTGCACAACCCATTGCCATGTGTGCCTGCAGAACCGCTTCCTGGAAATAACTTTTCTCTTTGTACATATTTTGCAATGATTTGTGCAGTTTTAAGTTATGTATTACAATGCAGGAGTAGGTAATTCCTTTCTCAGACCACTAAAAAAAATCTACTAGCTTTCGAGGACCAAAGCCCATTTCTGTTGACAAGCTCCAGTGTCTTGTCATTAGTGCAAAGAATTCAGAGTCTCGGAAGTTCATAGCAGATATATGTGCCAGGACTTGTTTTTTAGATGTAAGTTAGAAAAGGCACAGGCTGTATTGGAGGTATGGTTTTCAAGTCACAGCTCAGTAAACTGTTGATTGGATATCATATTCCAGCTCCTCAAACAAAGAAGTTCTGGCATTATGCAGATACCCTTCCTCATGGCCTTCTAATTTAGTAAATCCGCTTAGGTAAAGCCAACTGGAGCCAAATTAAAGTCAAAATAATAATATTATTATCACCTAGTGGTTAAAAGTAGGTGTTTTCTTCACTTTGCAGTCCTGCTTGGCTGACGCTATTCCTGATGACTTCATAGTTTCAAATAAATCTAAGAGAGCCATGTAAGGACCAGATGGCTTCGATTTTTTCAACATATGTAGGTATAGCTATGCAACATTTAGTCTCTTGCTCTTTTAAACATCCTTAATTTGTACTTGAGCTGAAAGAAATCAATCTACCATGTTCTCCTCCTAAATTTGACACCGGAAGGGGTTAATTGCACAAACTATATCAAAGTTGACTAGCTCAAGATTTCAGTCACACCAGGCTGTGCATAGTCCTCTTGGTTTCTGCAACAAGCCAGGCAACCAAGGAAGAATTCACTATGAAAGCAAACTTCTCACCTACACAATACTTACAGGTCAAGTATTTAAAACAGTTGAACTCTATACTGAGAGGGGAAAAATAAGTGTAATTCACATAAGAATGTTAAACTGCAAAGTAAAACAGAATAAATTAATTTGACAAACAGAACAACGAACGTGTCAGTCATAATCCATAAATATTATAAGACACGTATGAAGTACTGTAATTACTGGGCAAGACACATACAGTATTAAATGAGTAGCAACCTTTTAATCTGTAGTAGGCAGTTACAACGGAATGAAAATCTAAATTCTTGAAAGGGGAAGCCCTGCCCTATCTCCTTTCAACCCTTTAAGGACAAATACTGAAATATAACTAAATTTGTAGAATAACAAAAACAACACAAACATACAACCCTGCTAGACATAATGCATTACATGCTCCTGAATCGTTGCTCAGAAAACTTTTAAAACTTACGCCTTTATTCTGAACTATAATCAGAACATAGATCCTGTTTCAGTTCAAAGTGCGAAGACACTGATATATCTTGTTCAGGAGGAAAACTTACGTTTTGGGCCTATCTGCCTGCTGATTTTAATGAACATAGAAATCTGAACAACGCTGCCAGCTCCAATGTACTATAGTTTGCCCAGCCAATAAATTCCTCAATATAAGCTATTTAAATATTGCACTACACATGGAGCAGAATTTCTGGGACAGAAGCTACACCCACCCTGTGAAGAAAATTGTTCAGCAGTCATTACAAAGGTTACTCTCTATAACCTCACACTTTCATTAGCCAATCCATTTGCCAAGTGACAATTTCATTTGCCAAACTGTAAGTACAAAGACAGCTCCCAATTGCCACAACGTAAATCCAGCAACATATCAGCAGTGGCTCCTTCACTGCTCTTCTCCAGCCAAAGAATCTGAGAAACCGTTGCCCCATGAAAAGGCTACAGGTCTGTAATAAAGAATTATTGACATAAAATGGTGCTTCCCAGGAAATTAGGAGAGTGAATGGAGTGGGGAGCATGATAATTAAACTAATTTTTTTTCTGTAGCTACACCCAAGTTTTTATCAAAGTGTCAAGAATCCCTAATTTGAAATACTGTACACATCCCAGTGATATCTCCAGTGACAATTAGAGAAGAGAGAGAGGGTCATTAAAGGCAACTCAAATATGGAAGTCTGGATGAAAATAAGTACAGTATTTCAAAGAAAGTAACATGTCATGCAACATGTACGTGGAAGCATAAGGATCATGCTCTGCCTCCATCTACCTAAACTCTACCATTACACAGAGTAGGCAGAAGTTACGGAGAACAACCTATACTTCACAGGCTCAAGAGAAAGTCTATGTGTATGCAGGAATATAGGAGGTACAGGAGAAGTCACTGGGCACATAATGCAGCTGTATACAAATTTCACTTTTTAAAGACTATTTCTTTTTAGACCTTATGGCTGTGAATCTCTGTTTAAGTATACGAGTAAATTTATTGAAATGTCAAGAGTCAAAGAGGATTTTTAAATAAAAAGTCATGTGACCAAAAGGCAGAGATCAATTATCCAGTACAGATCCATATCCTATGCCCTTACCCACAATTTCAAGAATCATATGAAATGGGAGATGTTAAGGAAAAATGAATTATGCAAATACACCGTTCATGGAGGCGGGGGGATCATTTCAATTTTCTTGTGGTCAAATCTTCAGTGCTTCAACACAGATAATTATTTTTAAGTTATCAAACAGATACAAAGCTTACAACAATCACAGTATGATTTGGCTACCTCGGTGGAAAAAAATTCAGTACAAATGATGTGACAGAAGCAGGATGTACAATAAACCAAGACTATTAATGCAGTGCACAAATGCATGCCAACAGCTTTGTGGAGTACTGCCAAAAACAGAAACCTTATCTACATACAAGTTCTTCACCACATTATAGATAATATTTAATTATCCTTTGTGAAGGAAACAGAAATTAAAACCAAGCAATACTCAGAAGTCTCATTAAAGCTTCTCCACCCACTGGAGAAATCTGATTTCAATTGGACTATAGAACATTTAACTCTGTACCATTTGCAAGAAGTAGAAGAAGAAGAAGACTACAAACAGGGAACAAGAACAAACAATGCAGGCTTTCCAAACAGAATGGACGTAGATCTCTTTCAAATCAAGACTAAACTTTTTTGTGACAACATGACAGCATATTGTTTATTCACATTTACAGTATAGTGCAACTATGCTAATGACTGCTCACAGACGACCCTTTGCTACATATAGGAAAATCTGTACCAATTTGAGTAATGGACTTTTTAATATAGAGAGCACTACTATCTTCATCAATTAGTGAGGATTCGAACCTCAGGTCTTCTGAGTCCAACAATGTCATTTCCGAGTCCAAAGAGGTCACTCTAGTCTAGACCAGGTTGGATACATACTATACAGTTGGGAAAAACTGTAGAGATAGATGAGTTGCAGAGATCAAAAGTGTTAACACCCAGCACTGTTCATGCTAGCCTAGGAATTAAGGAAACAGCTTCAGGACAGTGCAATTAGATCAAATCTTAGTCTAGTCTTAGACATGTCACTACAATACCCTTGGCCCAATTGGCTAAGAGACTAGTGAGTGAAAGACAAAGAAAAACTGCAGAGATCCTAGACTACTGGAAATCTTAAGATCAGCTTCCACCTGCAAGAACAGCTAAATCTTTCCTCTAAAACTGAGGTCAACCCCCTGTCCGTGGCCCGGTGCCAGTCCGTGGCCTGTGCCAGAACAAGCCACGAAGACAGACCTCCTGCCCCGCATGCACTCCCCCCCACAGCTGCTTTGCGTATGCGTGCCAGCACTGGCGTGCGCACTCCCCCACCCCTTCACGCATGTGCATGCGTGCAAGGGCGCACACATGCAGGCATGCAGGGGCTCCAGCGCATGCACAAAGGGGTGGGGGAGTGATTGCGCATGCACTCCCACAGCTTCACGCATGCGCCCGAGAGCACGCACACTCCTCCATGCGTATGGGGGCGAGGGGGTGCCCCGCCTTCCTCAGCCAGCCCATGGTCCTGAAAAGGTTGGGGAGCGCTGCTCTAAAATACAAATAAGGAAAGTGTGGGACTTCAGATGTTGCTGGACTACAATTCCTATTATCCCTCACCACCTGCTACAATTAACAGCTGAGGTAGTCTGACAACATCTGGAGGGCCACACATTATCTCCCCAGCTTTAAAATCACAAGGGCTAAAAACTTTTGTTGCCCTTAAAAAAAAAAACTCAAGCTGTAACACTCAACACTGGACTCCACAACTGCATTTTTAGAATTTATTTGGGTTGTAGTTGTGTTAGTCTGTGCAAGCATTTCAACAAGAAACACAAAACAAACAAAAGCAAAAAAGAAGATGTTGTGGCACTTTAAAGACTAACTGCTATCAAGCCTTCATGGATGATTGCTCACTTCATTAAAATATAGGAGTTAGTTTTTAAAGTGCCACGATGTCATTTATTACTTTGTTTATTTATTTAGCTTTTGTTTTATTTTCTGGTTCTGAACATTTGTTGGGGACATGGAAAGGGGCCTTCTCTGTTTCTGCTCCCAGGTTCTGGAAGTCCCTCCCATAGGAAGCCAGGCTGGCTCCATCTTTGCTGTCCTTCTGCAAGCAGGTGAAGACCTTTCTCTTCAGGCAGGCTTTCTATTAAATGACTGGTTGACCAAGAGGAATTTTTAAAGGGAGCATTTTATTCTATGTTTTATTTGTGTTTTTTATATTCTTCCTATTATGAGTTTTAATATACTTGTTCCAAGTTTTTTAATATTGTAATTTATTGTTTGGTTTTTAACTTTGTTGTCGCCTTGGTTCCTCTAGGAGAAAGATAGCATATAATCAAACAAAGAGTTCATTTGGTTCTCTGTCATCGGGACACTGTTTAATCATTCAGAAAGAAGTTACATTCTGTACCAGTGGTCCCTTTGGACTGAAGTCTAAAACATCTGGAGATCCAAAGGTTGAGAACTGCTGATCAACACCTCTTTGACTCCCACTCCCAGCAATATCTTCTTAATATAATCAGAAAGAAAATGTAGACTAATTTTTGCTTCTAAACTTTTTCAAGCTGTGTATGTTCAGCACTATGAACACATATACTGTGAAAGCATACATTGAAGATATGATCCTACACATGCTAAGCTGGGAGTTACTCTGAAGTCCATGGCATATGAGACTTAATTCAATTATGTTTGCTCTCTTTCCTTGCCCCTTCCTTTTTTGGCATTTTTTCTATTGTTTTACATATGTTCACATCTGCAATCCTCAAGTCACCAGGGTCTTACACGTACATTTTTCACTCTTTCATCCACAGCTGGTTTCTTGTGGCATTCTTCCATGCATCTCTGAAGTGTGTGCGAATACTGAGCTTTACACATCTTTTCCGTTAAGTCAGGACCCACACAGAAAAGAAGTTAATTACCATATGGAATAGATGCAATTATTTGATCCAGCCTATATGGTTGTAAGATTAGCAAATATACAGCAGGTAGAGAAGATTATACTGCAAAAAGTAGTATTCCCCAAGGGGAATGAGAGAGCAATGAATGCGCAAGTCAAAGTAACCACAACAAGATCAGTTCTGATATATTTCCACAATCATGATCCTAGGGGCCAAGACAGATTTGCCCTGTCAACATACCTAATAATTTTGATTACCAGCTCCCTGCTGCATTCCCTACAAGTTCATACAGCAAGAATGTTCTTCCTTAAAAAAAGAATACTACAGAAGGAATCAACAGCTTCTTCTGTATGGAAGACGGGATAAACTGGGAAGATGTCACAAGTGACAGCCATGATACTTTTTTTAAAATCTGCAAAAGGTTTCCCACACATTTAGAATACCCCTCATGTTAACACACCCTAAAAATGCAATGCAGCCTTGACTCAGAAATTATAAGCACTGGAAAAGTGATCTGGAACATCTCAGATTGCTTCATTTCCAATCTTTAGCAATGCTTGGTTTTACACTCCCTTGAGGCACTTTGTGGTAACAAAAGATAGAAACATGCCTTTTAAAAGTGGAAATAGATCTCCTGCCAACAACAGGCATCACTAAAAAAACCCTACTTACCCGTGGCATTTGCTATAGTGAGTGGAAGCCCTTGCAGCTGATGAACCTGGATTCCTGATCCCAGGGCCCCAAGATTAATGGTCTGAAGACCTGGCACAGAAGATAACTGAGCAGCATTGACAGTGACCGTGCCACTGGGCAGTGAGGCTGAAGCTACTGGTGTGAGTGTTGTGTTGGTGCTTCCTGTCTGTCCCAGGGACACTCCTTGCACTGGAGCCAAAGCGATTGTCTGAGCTTGTGGATTCTGAACCTGAAGATTTTGCAGCTGAATCGTCTGCCAGCTGACCTGCCCGTTTGGCCCCACGGTGGGTGTTCGGATAAAGATAGGACCAGCATTGGGCAGAGCCTGGATCTGCAGATTTTGCAAGGCATCTTGGGTAGTAAATGTCTGGCCAGCTTGTCCTCCTTGTAGAAGTTGTGGTTGCACTAGAATTTGCTGCTGCTGCTGCTGCTGGTTTTGATCAGTATCCTTCTGCTGCCCTTGTTGAACAGCAACCTGCAGACCATCAGTGTTTTGAGCACTGTTTGTCCTCTGAGGTGTCTGTGCTTGGATATTTGTTCCGACAGTGCCACCCGTGGAAAAATTCATGATGCCCAAGTTACCTGTTGTGTTAGTGGCATTATAGCTATTGGCATTGGTAAAGAAACAGCCAGAGTTGGCTTGGGAAGCAGCCACACTGGAGGAACTGATTGAAACACACGATGTTGCTGGCTGAGAGCTGCTCTCTTGGGAGCCAGAACTGCTAAGGGTAACCGAATGAGAAGTGGGTGCCAGGCTGGCAGAGATGCTGTTCACAGGCAACAAGGTTATATTGCCATTCAAAGCAAGCGGGACATTAGTGACATACTGAGTCTGCCCTGAGAGTGCATTCACACCCTGGATGGGGACAGCCTGCTGCAAAAGATTTGGCATGGCAGCCAGGATACTGCCTGTCCCAGATCTGTTGGTGATGAGCTGCTGATTCGCTCCAGGAATGATCTGCAATTGACCAGAGGCATCTGGCTGGACACTGACTTGGGTGGGAGTGGTAGCAAACTGCAGCTGCTGTCCATCCACGGTTTGAAACTGGGGGATCACCTGATACTGAATGTTGGGTATGACTCCCGACAAGCCTGTTAGGACTTGCTGATTCTGTAGGCTGGAGGTGGTTGAAACCACATACTGCCCAGCCGTCACAGACCGGTTTTTGGACGATGAATCATTCTCCTCATTGTTATTGCTTCCCTGGTCTTTAGAAGAATCGGCGGTCCCAGAGGGGGTGGAAATTATTTGCCAGCCATTCTGGGAAATCTGAGTTGCAGCAGTAGCCAGGTCCAGTTCACTGGAGCTCCCCTGATGTCCTTGTGAACCATCAGCATTCTCGTTGGGAGATTCAATCCGGCTGCATGTGGCTGCCAGCAAAGCCAAAGGGGAAGGCTGGGACTCCTATCAGGAAAAACAGACAGAGAAGAGGAGTCAAGCAGAATCTAGAAGGCTGTACAAAACAAAACAAAAGGGGGGAGGAGCATACACCCATTCAGAAAGCCTCACAACGCCTCTCTGAAGTAGGGTGACCTGCCTACTATCATTCTCCTCATTGTTGTTGTTTCCCTGGTCTCTCTTACAGAACTGGGGCTCAAAGCAGCTCACAAGATGAAAAACAGATACTGCTAAAAGCCCCTTTCTATGCCTGCTTACTCACACACTAAAGGCAAGACAATTTTACAGCCCAGCTATTTTTAATGAGGACGTTCAGAGTCTAATTCTCACAGGGTAATTGCTTAAAAGTAGGAGGAAGAGTTCTTCATCCACCCTACTGCAAGATGACACTTTATCTAAAATTAAAGACACAAATATTGTGGTTGCTATTTCCCCCCTCCCAACCCAAATTACAAGCACAGAGGACGGCCAAACTGCCAAAATTTCAGAGCATGTTTGTGGGGAATGCAAAGGACCCAGCCACTCTCTCCCAAAGAAACAAACAAAAGCATGTGTTGTTGTAACCACTGAGGCCCAGAAAAAACTTCCCCTCCCAACAGTTCCTATTCCAACTCACCTGGCCTTCACCATTTCCTCCATCATTATTGCTGCTTTCATCTATCTTCTCAGTCTTGACAATGACCATTTCTTCAGAAATATCATGGTCTAAATGAGATTTGGGGAATAAAAGAAAAAGTAAAAACCGAATAGGCAAACAAGTTACACAAAGCAAGTTACACTTCCAAAAGGAGGGCATGGAGGCAGTTTGAAAATAATATTGAAAAACAGGTGCCTTTGTCAGTAGAGGACATTTCAGGAAGGATTTCACTCTTCTAGCAAAACACAAAGCATTATCATCACCCAGCTAAAAACCTCAATATTGCTAACTTGCCTTTGGAACCTTAAGTTCAAAAACATCTCGCCCAGTCTCGCTGGTACCCACCAGATGTGGTGGACTACAATTCCCATCTTCTCCAACCAAGACAGACAAGAAAGCTGGACATAATAGGAGCTGGCCACTCTAGAGGTGCAGGATGCTGTTCTAACACTGAAGAAGTTGAGATTCTTACAGTGGATAACAGTAGGAAGGTGAGAGAGAGAAAAGAGGGATGTGGTTTTATGGATAAGAAACAGCAGAGTCAGCCAGTGCAGCAAAACAGTCGGTTCTGAACTTGCACTAGCTTCTCCAGTTACTAAAGAAGTGCACATTCACATTCCTTCTCAGTCATAAAGTTGATCAAGAGGCTTAGAGGAAGTCACTTTATCTCAACCTAATCACAAGATTATTGATAGGGAAAGCAATCACATGACTTACACCCTCCTAAGCTACTTGAAGAAAACAAATACAGCAGGAAGTCTGGCCAGTATGCAAAGGGCATCAACCAGCACAACAGAAAGGAGTGGCATGTAACAACAGAAAATTGAGTTAGAAAAGGCAAAGGCAGTAAGAGAAAGACTTGCTGCAGTCTAGCATACAAAAGAAAGATGAGTCCTTTTCACCAAATTAAACTACTGTTTATATTTTTATGCTTTTAACCATAACTTATTGTATTGTATGTTTGTTCTCACTGCACTTTGATATTTGTGTTCACAAACGTATTGATATTGTGTTATTGTGTTGCTTGTCTATTAGTTGCAAACTGCCCAGAGTGGCCTTGACTGCCAGATGGGTTGTGTGTGTGCGCACACATAAGTAAATAAATAAAATAAACTTGTGATTAATTTCTGCAATGCACAGAATATAGATACATACTGGTTTTCCCTGAAAATAAGACAGGGTCTTATATTAAGCTTTGCTGCAAAAATGCATTAGGGCTTATTTTCAGGGTATGTTTCATTTTTTTCATGTACAACAATCTACATTTATTCAAATACAGTCATGTCATCTACTGGTTGCTGCACAATGGTGGAGAGCGGGCTTTCACTTATTTTGGGGGCAGGGCTTATATTATGAGCATCCTGAAAAATCATACTAGGGCTTATTTTCAGATTAGGTCCTATTTTCAGGGAAACAGGGTAGCACTCTTCTAACTGAATCAGGTAATTGCCTACCTGGGGAAAATTGTATCTTCTCTCAATATATAAACATGTATCCATTGTATGTTCTCTCAATGTATAATCAAAAATCAGGGGGTACTACTACTGGGTCTAGTTCTAGGTTTAAAGTGAACTTTCCCTGAGTGCATTTAATATGTGGTGTTCTACATGCTCTCTGTGACTGGGGTGTGTGTGTGAAAAATACCAACCCCCCTCTTTGACATGGATAACATTTAATCGAAAATACTAATTTCCATAGGCACGTTACTAAACATATACAGACCTCTGGTCCTCCTTCATAAATACATTTCTTTATACGACAAAAACCAATAACCCACAAACTGAGATCTGCATACAAAATATTTTCAGCATAAAGCAACTGAAAATATTATTCAATGCAGGAAAGGAAGCAGCTGCATGAGTCAGTCCTACTTGCAGCAGACCCAATAGGGAACCTCGCACCAGGATACACCAAACACAGGCTGCCAATCATAGGGGTTCTTAAGATTCTCCCCCCCCCCCCGGAAGCGTTCCAAGCAATTTAGTAGCTTAGATGAAACGATCCCTGAAGAAAGGATAGGCCTCTTTTATTCCCAGGTGATGGTCTTTGACGGTAATAAATGCGATGCAAGTTTTATTCTTAAGAGCTCAGCAGAAGCAGCCCAGCAAAAAAAGGCAGCCTAGGAAGACTTGAGCCCATGCCTAGAGGCATTTTTGTTTTGATCCTGCCAAGGGGCCTCCAGTAGATGAACGTGCTGGGCAAGATCCGGGCCCTTCCCCCTGACCTACATCAAGCCTCCACTTCGCAACAGCGAGGCCCTCAGGTGCCTGCCCGCTCGTCGCCCGCTTCCTTCCTCAGACATGTGGGCGGTATCGTCGGGTTCCCTCCGCCACGAACACAGCCAAGCGCTCTGCACATGTTCAGGAACACTCCCTTTCCTCCTATTAACCTCAAGGGTTTGGCGCTGCTCCAACAGGCCGTTTGAGCTGGGAACCACCTGCTACTAGATTTACACGGGGAACCTCTCCAGCCCTCTTCTTCTTCCTCCCTGCCTCAATCCCGCACCTCGTCAGTCGCCCGCGTCTCTCTCTCACAACCTTGGGCCGAGGGAGAAAGGAGGCGGCTCCGTCGTGCTCTGCCGCCTCGTCGTTCCCGCTGAGGCATTCCCACCCCGGTCCTGGTCCGCCCCCCCCCTCCTCCTCCTCCTCCTCCTCCCTCGGCTTCCTCCACCCCTCATCGTAAGCCCCGCGACTCCCCCCTCCCCCCTCCTCCTCCTCCTGGCCGGAGCCCCTCCCCCAAAAAAGGCTTCCCCAGCCCAACCCTGGGCTCCCGGCTCGCCTTCCCCTCCCCGGGCTCGTTACCCCTCCCCCGCTCGGGTCCCTCCGCCCGGGGGGCTGGGCTGGGCGGGGCGCGAAAGCGAGGGGAAGGCAGGCAGGCAGGAAGGAAGGCGGCGCCCCCCGCCCGGCCACGATGGTCCCGTCCTTACCGCTCATGTTGCCCGAAGGAGGGAGGCGAACCCAAGTGGCGCCGGAGGGATGGGCGGGGCGGCGTCGTGGGGGGGGTAGCGAAGTCGGTGACGAGGCAGGCTAACCCCACCGGTGACCGCCAAAGGGTTGGTGAGGGGAGGGAGCTGCGCCGACACGGCCCAAGGCCCGAGGAACACGCCTTTTCGCCACTCTGCCCAATCCCAGAGCACGAAAGGATCTACGGAAGGCGGGGAAAACTACGAAGAACAGGTCGCTCGACCAATGATTGAAAGTGAGGCGGGGTCTGGTGGGGGAAGAGAGGAACGAGGAGGAGCAGTTTACCAAAAGCTCCGCGGCGGCGCCCCTTTTGGGAAACGATTCTAAATGAAGCTCCACCCAGTGAAGGGAGGCGGGGCTAGCCCAATAGTACATTTTTTTTTCTAAACCTAGCTTGTCGGGTGGGCCTGGTGAAGGCAGGACGAGGCTGAGTTAATAACTGACGTTGTTATGGGCCAATTAGCGATCGCCGGAGATTTCAGAGTTTGAAACTGTATGATGAAATCTCACGCCTTTACCCAAGATTGATTTGTCTGTCATCCAATTAGGAGAGCTTCTGCCCGTTTCCTCGGGTTAAGGACGGCAGGGCTAAGACGGGAAGTGACATGAAAGGAAGCCAATCAGTTTCCACAGGAAAACGTGTAAGGGTGTGGTGCGCCTCAGAGCGATCTGTCATTTAGCCAAACAGAGGCAAGAGGAGCGGGGTGGGAAAAGCTCTCTGCTCCAGTGAGGAACGCGACCCTTCTCAAATTGGCCAATGACGTGGCTTTTTCTGTTGGGTTTTTTTTTTTCAGGAAAAGGCGTTGGGCTCTGGCGCCATTTTAGTTCGAGCGTGTAGCTCCGCCTCTTTCCTCCATTTAATGAAGGGGGTTATGCAATGAGACGTGACGCCCGTGGTTTTCCTTTTTGGAAGTCGGTCAAAGGGTGCTCTCGCTCTATTCCTGTTGGAGTGGCTTGAGTTTGGTAGAGATTCTCTTCCCTTGCTAATTATTTACTGAAGGAGCGCGCAGAAAGCCGTGGAAGCGGGCTGTTGAGCATTCATTCACGTTACTCATTTCCACATAAAAACAGAACGTTTTAAAGACAACGATAATTCGGTTTATAGAGTACACTGCGCATGCTCGAAGCCAGAATGCCCGAAAGCAGCTCGGTTGTACTTAAATATACGGTATAAGAAATCGACACCATCTTCTACTGGGTGGATCTCAAACTAGCTTCTAGATTCCTCATTCGTTTCAGTGAGCTTTGCTTCCTAATAAGTATGGTAAGACTTAGAGCTTCGGGCTGCAGCCCTATGTCCACCTCCGAGGGAGTCAGGCCTCTTGACTTGGGTAGAATTTCCTGGAAAAAGCAGGACATTGTTTTCGCAAAGTGATTTATGGCATATTGTCTCCTCGTTCATAGCCTTTCTTTGAAGATGAGTTATGGCAACTGGACTTCTTTCCTGTTAGGTTGAAATGTTTCGCTATTCATCCAAGTAGCTTCTTCAGTCTGAGGAGAGTTGGTAGGAGACCCCCCCGATATATCTTCCACATTGGTTTCACTTCCTCCTGGTCTGAATAGGCTTGTTAGAAGGAGAAAGGGCTGGGGGTGAGGGATAATTCCACTTCTGCAGTCCTCCTCCGCCCATTGTCATGGGTCATTGGCGGTCCTTAACAGTCATCTTTCATGTTTGTGTGTCCCTAACCTGGGGAGGGATGAAATGGCAGCATAATAAATAGGAGACAGATTGTATCTAAGGCCTCCACCCCTGTTGAGTGAGGGATTTTCTATATGCACATGTATGGTCTCCCTGACCTCTCTCTCAAGCCACTTATTTTCTTGGTCCAAAATGAGTGTTCTTCTTCAAATGAAGGAACACTGCTGATTGTGGTCCTGAGCCATTGCCCCTTCTGTGCTGGGCCATTCTCCTGTTTAGTGGCTGTTTGGTTTCTCCAATGTAGAGCTCCAAACACTCTTCTTCGCACTATATTGCTCGTGTTGTGCTTTGGTGTCCGGTCTTTTGGGTAGATGAGTCTCTGCCTTACTGTGTTTGTGGGTTTGAAGTGCACAGTATCTGACAAGAAGCAAAGAGAGAAAGAGGTGGAGGGAGGAGATCCAAGGTTAGAAATACTGTACAGTTAGGGAGTTTGGCCCTGTAGAATGGACTATATACGTGTTTCCAGGCGGAAAATGTCCCTCGAGGAGGGTGGTCCATCCAGAACCTATGCAGATGACTCAAATACTATGCAGGGGAGATTGGGCCCACCATCCTTGTTGTGGCATCATATGCACAGTGAGGAACAATTCCCCACGGACAAGGGGAGATTTGTAGTGTCTCCGCATTGAAGGAAAATTAAGAAGTTAGTGGACTTTCCATGTTATGGACTGATCCTATATTGATGGCCAGTCCTGTTGGACCTTCAAAATTATTGTTGATCCCCCTCCCTTTCATGAAAGTAAATGTTCAGTTGATAAAAATATGTCTCCTTTGATTAATACAGTCAGAGAAGAGGAGGTACTTAGTGTCATATCAGAACTCAATCACAGTACGTTTTCTGTAGATATCTTTTCCTAAAATGTGGTGATTGCACAGTCCAGTTGTCTTTGATTACTTCCCTTGTGAACTTAATATTTGGATCCATTGCATTGCAGTCCAATGCAAAGAGAAGTGTTTGGAGCTCTACATTGGATAGATACGACATTGAATTGCTGTATAAGCAGCATAGAGGAAACTAATTTCAACACAATAAAGGATTAAATAATTATTATAGAATTATGTTTTTATAATCTTTGAGCAATATTTGATCACAGCCATGGTAAATGAGTTAAAGATGGATTTATGCTCCTCTCAATAATGTGACGATATCCTGGAATTCTGTTCTGTTTCTTAGTGACATTCAGTACACAGTTCAGGAAATGAAGGAAAAGTTTTAGCATAGTACAGTACTGTATTTCAGATACAATCTGAAAAATAATTTGTTGATCTGAGTTTTTCATTGCTTCACATTACAAAGCCACTGAAGTCTCTGAGCTTCTTTCAGTAGAGACGGCCTAAACAGGGGTGTGATCAACACAACTGTTTCTCTTTACACCTCAGTTCAATACCATAATAGCTGATAGTGTGTCAGGTATCTTAGTCCAATTAGAGAAACTTGTTACCAAACTGCATTGTTAGAGATGTTGATCTGTGCATGCACTCTGTTTCTTTTGGCAGTTCTAGTTGGGGCTACCAACTATCAGGATCTAGGTTTGGTCTTATAGCTTACCATTACTAAGCTAAATCCCTACAAATCACACCAGTTCAGTACTTATATGGCTTATTTGAAACAGCAGGAACACATCTGTCTCAAACAGAATCTTAGCCACTGGCCTTGAATTCTAATTTTGGCATGAATTATTGCTTCTCCTTATCATCTCCCTGTCCTCCTGGTCTCACCAAACTGAACCTCTGAGAGAGGCCTTGAAATAATCAATACTTGAGAATATCTATAGGTCCCTTGCTTTCAGGCCAGGGTGGGGAAATTCTTTCAGGGGAATGAAGAGAAACTAAGTGTAAAATGGGGTGAAATATTATTTTCTTCGATCTCTGGGAAAAGGTTATGTTGGGTCAAAAAGGAAACATGTAACCAAAATTACTGTTACATTCATGATAACAAATATGGAAATATGGTGCTGTTGGATCATGTGAATGAAAGTTGAAAGAAATACAGTTCTCTCAGTTTTGAGTACTGTATAAGAAACTAATGTTACAGTAACAATGCTGTATGTTTTTCCGCTGGAATGTTTTTCCGCTGTTGTTGACTTTGGAGAGGTTGTGAAGAACAAAGGTTAAAGGGTAAAATTTACTCTCTTGATGGAAGCTGTTGGAGAAAGCCTCACTGCAGCGTGAGAGCAGCTGCTGTCCATATTAAATTGGCAGCTGGAAAATTCTTACTTCATGAAGGATGATCTCACACCCCCATTCTTGTTTGAGGGAAATGTTTTCATTTCAGTCCCAATGATCAGAGAGCGAGCAGCCAAAATTACAGGAGTTCTTAGCTTATGTTTTGAGGAAAAGACTAGTTGGCAAAAATACATTATACATATATGGAATCAGATAAGATCTGTTATAAGATACTTAAATATTATAAACAGTTATACTTCCAATTCTGTTGTCTAGTTTTATATCCAGGATGATGTATGGGGCTTTAAAAAGTGACAAGGAAGGCAGGGCACTGAAACAGCCACTGGGACCCACCTAGAAGTGCACTACATCACAACATTTTTTTTAAAGAAGGAACAACAGCAGAGGGGCATTCACAATCAGCTTTAACAAAACCAGGTTTGTTTGTTTGGGAGAGAAGTGACGTGCAATGAGGTGACCAACTTTTGGTTTGCTGCCTTTTTAGCAACTTCAAGTGCTATGATTCAGTGGTTGAACTTCTTGTTGAACTTGCTGCTTCCTGGCTTCAAATGAAGGATTCCCTCATAAACGAGCATTCTTGGGAGGAAAGGTGCTTTTCTCTGTCAAACTGCTCTGGGCTCCCAGTTGCTAATTGGTAGCTTGCCACTTTCCCTACTTTTAAATTGGAAGAACACCTGTGATAACAGGTGTGTGTGTGTGTGAGAGAGAGAGAATGCTAGAATCTTCCTGATGTGTTGCTGTGGCAAGAAAAAAGTTCAGCTATTTCACATCTGTTTGATGTACAGGATTTAAAGGCACAGAATCTCTGCAGAATTCACCCCTCTTCCTTCAGTCATTGGCAACTGGGCAATTTTCTGCTGTGCATGCTCCATGTGGAGTGGGGGTGAGGGAGAGAAGGAGGGAGCTGGTAGGACTTGTAAGCCATTTCGGTACTTCTGCTGCAAAGTGTTTAGGGATCCACACACTGAGCTGAGTACCCAGACTAAGGACAAGCCTACTGAGCAACTCAAGATCATGTGATCTGATCAGAGCTGCAGAGCTTGGAGAGAGAGAAAATAGTTGGATAATACCTTTATTGTACAGTCAAATTCGTGCTGACTTGGGGTGCTGAACTCCTTGCAGGGGTTCCAAGATATGTGGTGTTTTCACCTGTGCCATCCCTTCCATGGCCAGGCAGGGATTTGAATCCAGATCTCCTGAGTCCAACACTAAGTTGCCTTAGGTCCTTTTAAGGAGAAAGGTGGGGTAAATAATATTTTAAAATAATAAATAATATACTACACTGGATTTTCAAATACTTTATTGAATCACAAAAGAGTCAAACCTTTGCATCCTTCAAAGCTCTTTTTAAGGCTGAGCAAAGAGACTACATCTAGAAAGCTTTCTGCCCAGATTCTACAATTCCTGGAACCTGCAGTTAGACTAATGTCCCCGAATGGGAACTACATACTTGAAAAATGAGCTTGAGGTACAATAGTATCAAGTTATATCTTGAGAAATGTTGAGTATTTCTCCATCTCACAGGACACAGTGCTTGGTGACTAGTACTCAGTGATCTGCCCATTCATTGCCTACATATAAAATACATTAGCTCCTTGGTTGGGATAAAGCATTAACACAGCAATGCCTTTATCAGCAAAGGTGACAATTACATTTAGGTGATGCACAAGTAAAAACAGTCAAGAGAAACCAAATTAAGAGGGTTGGTGTGACAGATAGAAAGGCATGCAGCCCTTGCCATAATGCAGCCCCCCTTGAGCTCAATCTCTCTTTCTGAGATCCTACCATGAGCAACTGATTTAGCCATTTCCCTTAACAGATTGGGGAAACATAACTGTCTGGTCCATGAGCAAAAGAAAAAGTCAAAATTGGGCAATAGGTAGGAAGGTTGCTGTTAAGAATATGCTGATGTCATCCCTAACTGAGCAGTGGAGGGATGATATTATGAGACCCAGAGCATTATCCCACCATGACTGAAGCATAGATAGTTTCAGCATATCATTATATTAAATCATCTTAGAAGTAATGTCCCAAGCATTATTTGTTTGGGAAGCGTGGGGTTATAGGAGTGTGGCTATATTACACTGAGTCCTGTACTTGGCAAGCAGTGCATAACCTTCAGGTGGGCAAGCCTGCTTCATATAAATACTGAACCTTCTACCATGGCCTTGTCATTGGGGAAGAACCTTCTGCTGTTGTGTTCCAGAAATGGAGACACATGTACCTATGATGGTTGTCTACAGCTCTAGCATAGTCTGTCCTGTGCTTGCCAACACAAAGTACCCTTCCTCTAGACCAGTGGTGTCGAACTGTGGCCCTCCAGATGTTCTTGGACTTCAACTCCCAGAAGCCTTCACCACCACCTCTGTTGGCCAGGATTTCTGGGAGTTGAAGGCCAAGAACATCTGGAGGGCCACAGTTCGACACCAGTGCTCTAGACCTTCTGTCTCCTCAGCTGCAACTAGATCATCTGCTTACTAAATAGACAGTGTAGGGCACAAGAACAAAACATTTGCGCACCTGGGTTGGAGATGCCATTGTTGACTGTTAAGGCAAAAAGCCGGGCCTCTGGGTCAAACTACCCTTTTGACAACTCAGACTTGGAAACAGCCATTTTAAAGAGGACTTCTAAATCTTAGTTGCTGTTAAGCAGCTCTGGTTTAAATAGTGTGGAGCTGACAGGGAATAATTGCCGGTTTACTGAAAATGTGGATTTTACCCAGTCTCTTTTACTACAATCATATCCCCCTCAGGAGACATTTCAGAGTTAAGCTGCCTTCCTTTGTTATTATTACATTAAATAATTATCATTGAAAAGAGGGAGGATGCAGTCAAGTGAAAAAGAAATGGGAATCATGGGATCACATCCTATTCATTTTCATTGGGGTGAGATAGAGGCCAACAAATGTTGGAGTTCCCAAATCCAATCTACGAATAGTAGCTGCTTGCCATTATGCTGTGCATATCCAATAAAAAAAAACACAATTAAATGTCTTGAAGTGCAAATGTATGTACTTGTAATTTGAATCTTCTGACTGAAGAGTCCTGTGACTTTATATTTTACTCAGATGACAACCCTACTGAGGATAATGAGACTTACCTGAAACATGCATGTAGAACTGCAGCTTGGTTTTTTAGACTAGTAATGTTTAAGTGCAGGTTTCTGTTTTTGTGCAGTCAACTAATTTGCTCCAACATCTTTCATGCTCCTGAACTTAATCCATATTTTCCTCTTCCACATTGTGAATATGCAAAATCATTAAACCAGAACAAACCATATAAACTTGTTTGTTCACCCTGTGCTATGATGACTTAGCAAAGATGGCATCAAGGTGCGTATTTCCACACATTTATCTTCTATTTGATGACACCATCTTCACTCGGAAAAAGGAGAAGCATCAAGACTATGAACCACTGTTATGAGGTAGGTTATTAGTGTTTGCCTTTTCAAAACAGAGGTAAAAGGCTGAAAGTGGAGCAGAAATTAGAGTCTACTTGTCTTTCCCAGTCTGCTAGTCATTGTTCATGTTGGCTGTGGAAGATGGGATATGTAGTCTAGAACCCCTGGAAAGCAGTGGTCTTAGTAAAGCTACCATAAAATACAGAACAGAAGCTACTTTTCAGTTAATTCAATCTGTGGCATTGCTGGAGCACTTAACAACTCTCAGTTACATGACTGGATGTTATTATTAATGTCTTTTAAACAGAAAACCACCATTGAATCAGGTGCAGGGTGATAAAGACCACACTGCTAGTTATAGCAGTAGCACGAAAGTAGCTGTTTCTCACTCGTGAGGCCTATACTTTACATGTAGAAGGTCCTAGTTCAATCCCTGGTATCTCTTGCCATGGATGGGAAAGACCCCTATGTGAAATCCTGGAGGTTAAAAAAAAAGCCAACGATCTGATTTGACATATAGGGCAGATATCTGAGTCCAGCTTTCTATTCCGTGCTTTCTGCATAAAGAAATCCTAAATTTGCCCTCACCAACATAAAGTCAAAGCAAGTCACTGCTTCCTCCTTTGTAAACAGCGGCTGTCATTTGCAAATCACAAGTCAGTGGGCTGATGATCCTCTGCTAAATGTGATTCCTCACAAATGCATGCAAAACAGCCAAGCGTCAAGTTCCTTCCCTCCCCTCCTGAAGTATAGCCAGCCCACAGAGACAGGCAGAGCGAGGAGGAGGAGGAGGAGGAAGATGGCCTGGTTTGGAGGTGGAAATCTTGAACAGGCACAACAAAGCGCCCATCCTTGGGGTGTGGTTTGTGAGTCTGATGACCTGAGCTGCTCCAACTTGTCCCCAGAGAAACTTGCCGATGCAGCCCAGCAACTCCTGGGTGGCCTCAACTATTTCAAGCAGCTGTTTGATAATATTACCTTTCAGCGAAAGGGGAAGGGTGCAGATAGAGCATGCCACCACCAGTAGACAGGCATAGAATGTGCTTGGCAGCCAAACTCCGATTCCTCCAACAGGCAGAAGCTTGTGTTTGTCCATTGGTGCTAAGGTTACCGGATCAACAGCTTGGAATAAGGAAAGTTATTATGAAGCAAAGGCCTTGTATCCCTACACAAGATTAACAGTGATATTAATATGAGCTGGGTGCCTCTGGGATTTAGCTTGGACTGAGATCTTAAGGACCTGTTGTTACAAAAAACAAAGAAACAGAGTAAATTCATGTTTGATTTGGTTTGCAATAGTTAATTTCTACTATAGCTTGGAGTAAATCATTTTTACTCATGTTTGTTTCTGGGCCCAATCAGAAAACATTTTCCAGCCTTCTTTAACATATGTTCTCAGGTTCTCATGTAGTGCCTCTGACAGGCTATCCATTTCTGCAATATCCAATTTTTTAAAAAAAATCAGCTCCCCCATCTTCGGGTTTTCCTGTTTTTCCCGTTTGGGGGCCTAAATCAGTCTTGCAGCTGTAAATATGTGCAACATACAGTATATTTAAATTTTTATCAACAATTTCTGGCATTATATTCAGCAGAAACATTTCTGGTTTAAAGGCTATTTTTTGTTGTATTTCTTGTGTAATATCTTTTATCTATCTCCAAAATCTTTTTACTCTATGAAAAAAAGTCCCAGATTGCTCACCACACTTCCAACATAAATTGTTAACCCCCGACACCATTTTTTGCCAATTTTACAGGTGTGAGATGCCATCTATAAAATAGCTTTAAAGCATTTTCTCTCAAGTTTACTGGTTTAATCCATCTATAGTTATCATTCCACATTTGAGTCCAATCATCTATATCTATATTATAACCAAAACTTTGTGGATTTTTAATCATCACTGCTTTTACCCTTTCATCTTCTAAATTGTATTCTAACAAAAAGTATACATTTTTATATAATCTTATCACTAGTATAAGTCCATAATTCATCCACCTGAACCTTTCCTTCATAAAAGCCCATTATTTTGTCTTTTTTAAACCTTGATTCTAATTTTAACATTGCCCACCAGTCCGTTGGTAGCCCCATTTCCTTCAGCTCCTGTATATTTTTTAATTGTTGCTCTTTGGTTAAAGGCTCTTTATACATATATCTCACTTCTTTGGAGATTAGAGAAAGTTGTGTAAAAGCTTCCAAAGGCGCTACTGATATCACGTATTTTTCTATTGCAATCAGATTGCTTTTGTATATTTGCCCTTCTACATAGTACCTTGAGTGTCACTGCCACTTTCTCCTCCACCAGTGTCATCTTCAGCTACCACTGATGCCCAGTAGCTGCCTTGAATCGAGTGGATGCATCTTACTATGGTGTCTCAGCTGTGACTATTTCACCTTGGGTGACCCTGTTAGGAGTCGAGGCGCATACTGGAGTCTGGCCTCCTGATGGCATTGCTCTCAGCTTCACTTGACACACTCAAACCCCTTCGCCACATTAAGGTATGCCTCTAAGAAGGGGGCCTTGATTCGTTTGAAATGTGGTGCCAGATGAGAGCTTTGTAGATACCCCAGGACTGCCAGAAAGACAAACGAGTGGGTCCTAGAGCAAATCAAACCTGAACTATCTCTGGAGGCAAATAGTTGAAACTGAGGCTGTCCTACTTTGGGCACATCATGAGAAAAAAAGATTGTCTGGAGTAGACGCTGGGAAGGCAGCAGGAAAAGAGGAAGACCAAATACAAAATAGATTAAGTCCCTAAAGGAACCACGGGCTTGAATTTGCAAGAGCTGAGCATGGCTGTTGAGGACAGGGCATTTTGAAGGTTGCTCATTTGTAGGGTCACCATAAGTCGGAGGTGACTTTATAAAAGTTTTAAAAAGTGATCTGTTCCATTATTTGTTGCAGTGCTTGAAAAGCAATGGTTTGTTAATTGTTTGTCACAAATGCAAAAAAATATAACTTGATACGATTATCGTTGCCTTCCTTGCTACTGAACATTTTGCTATGTTGATTTAACACTTAGGATTGATAAGACAGTAGCATGAAATTTGGGGAAATTTGTGCCGAAATACCTTAAAATGCTTTTTAAATGACCTTTTGGAAGTAAGTGGAAAACACTACTCATGCCAAAGAAATAACTTGATTCTTACTCACTGAGAGTGCAATTGCATTGCTAATTTGTATTGGTTTCAGCTCCAATGTACAGTATTTTAAATCCATTTACAGTCCTATGCAAAGTTCCCTCTAAGGTGTGCGCTTGCACATACGCAACTCTGCCATCCTCTGCACAGCCTTCCTCCTCCTCCGTATGCCAACAGCAATCATTTTCAACCCCTTTGTTTTCAGTTGCGATGGAACCCCACACAGGGAGGAGAATCAAGCGCATGTAGAACAGAGCTAAAAATTACAGGGAATGTTGGTCCTGTGGTGTTTTTTTTTTTTTTTATCACTGTGCATGCTCACTTTGAAAATTATTACTTTGATATAGAGGCTTAAAATTGCTTTGAGAAACTACACGTAATGTTTTAAATCATTTCATTAACCAACACTTTCGCAGACTGTTTTCAGTGTTGTGTAGTATTTTGTCAGTTTTCAGGCCTCCTTTGGAAATGCCTGCATTTTCCTCTTTTTTAAAATAAAATTTAAGTGCCATATCACCACAGTGATGCAATGCTAAAGTTAAAAAGAAAATATCTCAGATGGACAGTAGTGTACCTGCTGTCCAAAACCAACACTCACCTACAAAGGCAGTATTTAATATGACAAGAGGGTTCACATTGCCTGAATTAAGTTATATAAAAAAAATCAATGTTAGAAATGTGTTAAATTTTTTAAAACTTCCCAAAAAAATTGGTTTGTGGTCAAAAAGAAGCAGGCTTCATGGAGTGTCATGTAGCCAGGATTTTAAAAATTACACAAAGCCTGACTGAACAGTGGTTCTTATTAGCAGCGTATCCGTGTGCTAAGTTGCTTTGAAATGTGACTTTGTCCCACTCTTACTTTAAAAAAAAAAGGTAACTTGTGACAGGTAACTACTAACTAATTATTTCACAGAACATGTTGCACAAGACATTTTGAGGAACCTCAGAGCATAGGGCCGCACTAGAATGAGACCCATGCAGAAACCACTGTGTCATGTTGATCAGCAGTAGGAAGAGAGGGTGTAAGAAGGAAATGAATGGATGCACCAGCCTTATCTTCTCCCTGCAGAGCATGGGTGTGAAGTGGCCTTTCCCTTTTGGCTGCAGCTAAATGTTCCTCCCACACTGAAGAGGGTGAAGTTGGAGCCCACAGCTTGATGTACTGTTCCTTCTGATTCACTCTGAAAATAAGTTGGGGGGTTTACACTCCAAAACTTACTTTCTATCTCTAAAATCTTCCTCCCCAGTCAGTCTGTCATCATTAGGTCACTTTGCCCTTGAAAATCTGGTGCCAGATCTTGGTTTAGCTGAACTGGTGAGCAGATGTAGGCTTCTGGTGGAAAGGCACTCAGCACATGCTCAAGGGAGCAGCTGAATACAATCATCATCATGACGATTGTTTTGTCTATTTCTGTGCATGAGTCAGGGGCTCCAACCTGCCCCCATCCTATTTTCCCTTTTAAGTGTGCCCTTTCTGCCTTGCAAAGGAGCTAAAAAAATGAAGAAAGAAAGAGCGGTCTTTTGGTGCCTTTTGAGGCTGATGGGTGAGCGATCTTCCTTTCTCTTTCTTCCCAAACTGGGCATGAGCATTCTCTTATTGGCGGGTTCTGGAGGAACTGGGATTCTTCTTTGCAACGTGGGCTCCACAGAACAGTTCTTGGGGAGCTCTCAGAATGACATTGTTGCCCAGGAAACAATCCATCCATTTTTTAAAATCACTGACTGACTGGGTAAAGGGTGGGTGGCCAGGATATGGTTATTAGTTGGCCTAGCCTCCAGTTTCCCAAATTTGGCCTCCTCCATGTCTTAGGTGTATCTGTTTTGACTGGAAGGACTCTTCACTAGGCTTCCCCACCTCAGCATTTCTGTTACGTATGGCTCGCTGATGATCTGCATGACACACTCAATGATCAAAGAGTCCTTGTATGGTTTTGGTGATATCTGTTTTGCCACTCCTTTTTCCTGCCCTCATTGCAGTGGCCTCTTTGCATTCCAGATTCCGCTCTAGACAAGCAGTGCACTGTTCAAACTTCTATCTGGTGCAGAGTGGCTTCAAAGCTGCGGAACCAGCTTGGCAACTTTTGTGGTGCGGAAGAGGTGGGATGGGGGGTGGGTGGGGAGGAGTAGTTTTGTGGGCATGAAATAAGGGTCCGTGCTGTATTGTTGCTGGTTGTCATTGATCAGACTGGGTGCTTGGCCATTTAAAAGCAGGAGTTTTCCTTGCTTTTAGCCAATGTATAGATAGGTAGTCATGAATGACATGTATATTAAAAAATTGATTTGCAATAAGTGGATCTACGTATCTTCATAGCTGGGCACATCTTTGTTGTAACATGTGTGAGATGTCTAATGGCACAAAGTTGGGTCAATGTCCATGCATTTAGCTGATTTTACCTGATTTGTGTGTCACCCTATCACCCACCCTCACTTGATACATAGCAAGTACCGTATACATTAATACGTGGCGGCACAGCATTGTAATACAACCAAAACAGGGCACCTAACCTAGCAAATGTTTTTCATAGTGTAGCACCACTGGAGCTGGCTCAGTAGCTCTCTGTGTTGGACCACCTGGAGTTTGATTCCTTCCTGCACCTTGTAGGAGAAAAACCAGTCTGTGTGGGTCTTAGGCAATCTGCATGATCCCAGGGCACCCCCAGAAGAAAGGAAGGATAAACCACTTCTAAGTACTTTATACCTAGAAGCCATAAGTCGGAACTGGCGGCACGTAATTATTGCTACCACAACGGGAACACTATCCATAGGGCAGGGGTGTCAAACACAAGGCCCGCGGGCCAAATCCGGCCCGCCAGACCTCGTCTGATGGCCCGCGGAGCCGCCGCCAGCCTTGCAGCCTCCCCCTTTTTTTTCAATGAATTTACTCCATGCCTGCACGGAGTACAGTGGTGCCCCGCACAGCGAGCTTAATCCATTCCGGATTAAGCTTCGCTGTGGGAAACATCGCACTACGGAACACAAAAAGGCATTGGAACGCATTAAACAGCGTTTAATGTGTTCCAATGCCATAGAATACTCACCGTTGTGCGATGTTTCCCAGGGCCTGGCAGCCATTTTCGCGCCCTCCCCTCGCACAACGAGGGTGCCAAAATGGCTGCCATCAGCTGTCCGGCAGGTCCAAAATGGCCGCTGGAACAGCCGAAAGGGGCCGGGGCACAGCGTTTTCGCGCCCTTGGTAAGCAAGGGGAGCGCGCGAAAACGCTGTTGGAAGCCCCGAAATGGTTGCGCGCAGCCATTTTGGGGCTTCCGCAGCATTTTCGCGCGCTCCCCTTGCTTACCAAGGGCGCGAAAACGCTGCGCCCCGGCCCCTTTCGGCTGTTCCGGCGGCCATTTTGAAGCCGCGGAACAGCTGATTGTCAGGGCACAAAGCGAAGGTCGGTAAGACCTACAGATACAACCGGCCCTTTGATGGGGACGAAACTGCTGATGCGGCCCCCGATGAATTTGAGTTTGACACCCCTGCCATAGGGGTTCTAGTCTCTCAGAGTGTTATGGAAGCTGAACATAGAGCGGCAGTTACGTTTGTGGTGGAGAGAAGAGCAGCTGTGCCTCAGAAACAAAAGGGACCCCCACACAAAAGTTCAGTGGGGCTCCGGTTTTCATCCAGACAAAAACACGGTGCCTCTAAGTATTTTTTTAAAAAAACTGCTAGGAAACAGTCTCTAAACCTTTTAAAAGATATTCCAAAGTCCTCTGTGCAGCATCACTCCAATGTAAATGTTCAAAACATATTTCACAAGAGTTAAACATCTTTTAAAGGGTCTTGGTGCTTTGAGCAGTGGTCTTTTTCATGTAATGAAAACTTTTTATTTCCATGTTAAGGCTTCCAAGTAGAATCCCTTTCATCTCACAGACTACAAAACTGGTATCCTTTGGAAGGATGCCCTCCCATCCCTCCTCCAGACCCACGTCCCTTTCAAAACAGTCCTCCTCCTTGCAGCCACTGGGCCAGGTGGCCTCCTGGGTTCTGTCCTGAGAAAAACTGCCGAGCTTGCAAAAAGTGACTTGGGGCGAGGGGGCTTACAGGGCTGCAGGGGGATTTGGGGAGCTGCACCAAAAATGTCACCCTTCTTTCCTCTGAAAGGCGCACACACACCAAACTGAATGTTAGTCAGAGCCACCCAAGCGTTTCTGATTCAGAATAGAGGTGATGATGGTGATGACAACCGCCTCTCAAGGTGGGAGTGACAGCAGAGGGAGTGACTTGACGTCCATGAGAAAAGAATGAGTCTCTCTCTTTCATCCACAGCCAGAGCTGTAAACTGTCTGTCTTGTCTGCTCCCTTCTCTCCTCCTCTTAGGCTGCCCTCTTGTGAGTGTCTCTGTTCAGTCTCACATTCATGTGTAGCCGCAAAATGATGGCAATTTAATAGGAAGGAAACCAACACAGCCCATGTGTCTTTGTGAAGCTCAGTTTAAAAAAGGTTGGGGGTGCCATTAAAAAAACAGTGGTGGGGTGGGACAGGCATTGCTGGCCAGGGGCACCTGGTGCCCATGGTGGCACAGCAACCAATGGTGGGCAGAGACAGGAGCAAAAGTGGATCACCATAGACACAGATGCAGGTGGGTCAGCATTAATGCATGTGCACATGCATGAATGTGTATGTTGGTGCACAAATCAGTGCACAGATTTTAATTTTTTTGGAATGGCTAGATACCACAGAAGACAAAGGTAACAGAACATGTGTTTATGAAATATATAAGAGATTGTGCATGGTGGAGAGGGAGAGGGTTGAGTTGTCAGTTGCGTGCACCTTGGATTGTGGAATTCAGACCTGGCCGTAAACAACAAACCTGGCAGTCCCAGTCATGTTTAGGTTGGCCCTCGGCTGTGCTACATCACGGTTTTAGCTAACATGTGGTTATCCTTGAATAACTCCACCCTTCAGTTTGTGTAAACCTTTTGCTTTCCACATTTTGCTTTTGACACAAAGAACATATTACTGGGCAGAGAGTGGGTGAGCACTGCATGACTGAGACAGACCCCTCACAGTTGTTGGTGGGGGAACAGTCAGAAGACAGTCCTGTAATCAAAGATGTTGTATGTCAGGAAGTGTCCTCTGTTGGGGTCCAGTATGAGTTTGAGTTGAAGACAAGGAAGCCTAAGAAAGGAGAATAAGGAAGGGGAACCTTGAAGCTGTCTACCCTACAAGGGATATTTCAACACAAGGTGGAGGAGGTAGGAGCCTAGATCACCTGGGCACACTCTTCTCCATCATAATGAGGTTGACATCGACACCTATTTAAATTACCCTATGTTTCTAAATGTGCATGTAGGTACATGGATTTGCCCTGGTGCATTTCAGTGTGAAGGCAAGAGGAGAAGGGGACGATAGAGGATGAGATGGATGGACAATGTCATCAAAGCTGCCAACATAAATTTGACCCAACTCCGGGAGGCAGTGGAAGACAGGAGGGCCTGGCGTGCTCTGGTCCGTGGGGTCACTAAGAGTTGGACACGACTTAACGACTAAACAACAACAATTTCAGGTGAACTTGTGCACTATTTGGTTCTATCTTTGGATGATATATAACTGGCCACCTTACTATTTGGCCCTTTCATTTGGGATTTTTCAGGGGTTACTACCACCTTGTGAGCTGCAGAGAATGATAACTACTGTAAGGAGAAGAGCTTTTGATTTTGCAAGTACCCCTTGGGGCTTTGCCTGCCACCTGCACTGTTCATCTGCCTATGCCAGAGAGCTTTTCAATCCCCCCGCCCTGAGCTTTTCTGACCTTTTAGCATAACATTATTTATCAGTTCTTCTCAAAGCATTGATCTATGTTTCATGTGCTCCCCTTCGTTGGGGCTCTCCTTTGTCGTTTTAGTGCTTATTGTTGATTGACTGCATGATTCCCATTCTCAGGGCCAAACTATAAGCTATGGATAACACATCATTGTAACTGAATTTAGTCCGAGGAGCAAAACAGGTGTTAAAAATAATCCAGCTTCAAAAAGGGGAATTCCTGAACAGCTGAAAGTGTCTTAAGTATACAGCAGAATCTTTTCCTACCATACAGAGCATGCAAATCAGCTTCTTTAGTTTTGATAGTGGCCTTCAGGGCTTCAGTGTAGGATTCCTCTCGTTTTTCAAACAGAAAAGTCTGCCTGAATCATGCCTTTCCATCCCCAGAATGCTTTCAGTTCTAATAAGGTTGGTTTCTGCCTTTAGAAACCAGGCTGCCCAAGGAAGCCTCTGTGTACATCAAGAAGGCAAGTCACAAAACAGAGCAAACTAGCTTGCAGACTATGTGAGGTATGAAAAGTTCCTTCTGCAACCATCACCCCTGCTTACAGCACTTCATGAATTCCCTTACAGTAGTTCTGTGCTCTCTCTCTCATGTGTGGTGGGGCCCTGAGCACCCTTTTGCACTGACAGTTTACAGGAGGTAAACGCAAACAAAGAAATTCTATACTGTAATCACACACTCATTATCTGGGGCGTGGATCCTTGTGCAGCCAAAATGGCGCAATCCAAATGCCACAGGGAGAAATGGGGAACCTCAATGTTTGCAGAAGATCTAAAAATATGCAGGGAGCAAACTCCAAGAGAAGGGGGAACAGTCCAGCACTAACTGAACATGCTTGGTGTTCACAGAAAGCTGGCTTAAAGGTGGAAGGAGGCAGAAACTAGGGCAGTGGATAGAACTATATTCTGCAGGAGCGACGTGGTTACCTGTCTGGAGCCCTGAACTGGAGGAGTTCCTCTTATTTTAACACTTTGTTGCAGGTCCTACTAATTTATTTACTGGATTTCTGCCCATTCTCCTTAAACTGGAACTCAGGGTAGCTCACAGTGAAAATGAATAAACACAATTACAGTGGACCCTCGACTTACAGACGGCTCCACTTACAGATTTTTTGAGTTACAGACTTCTCTGGCTGCAAAATTTAGATTCGATTTGCAGCCAGAGAATCGACCTACAGACCAGGAAAAAAAAAACCCAAAATGGAACAAAAACGGCTGGTTACGGATTAATCGGATTTCAATCCATTGTAAGTCAATGGCGCCTCGACCTACAGACTTTTCGACCTGCAGCCACCATTCCAATACAGATTAATTCTGTAAGTTGAGGGTCCACTGTAGAATGCAAAGCTTAAAGCATAATCAAATTAAAAACTCAGTTTAAAACACAACAGTGGAGAAAACAAGGAAGATGCAAGACCCCACTCAGGGCAAATCTCCTTCCTCAGCCAGCAAAAGAGGGCAACCCTGCTTTGGGGAAGAGGTCCAGAGCTGGGGAGCAGCCATTGAGAAAGACCCCTCTCTCCTCATAGCACAGGTGACTCTGAGGATGGCAAGATCTGAGACAAGAGCATCTGTCACAGATGTCAAAGTCAGGGCAGCCTAATATGGAGAACATGGTCATTCAGCTATTATAATCCATCCCTTGAAAATATGTTCACTCCAAGCATGCAGCTGAAACATGGTCAGCCACTCTATCCCCATCTGGAATGGGCTTCTAGATTGCTTCTAGGCTGGTCATGAAATTTAAAGCCTGGCTGATGGTACACTTCTGCATGTATGTACTTTCGACAGGTCGTTCTGTTAGGAATCAGTGAGTACAGAACTCAGTAGTGGTGTTTTTTTCAGAGACAGTGTAAGTGAAAAACTGCTTGGGGAGATGTATTCAGACTTGATGCACGGACTGAAATAAGAGGCTGTAAGTGAGAGCACCCCGTTTGCATCAGTCCTTCTGTACAGTAAACACACAAATATGGGAAGGATGCCCACTTTGCAGAGACTTGTCTGTACACGTCCAGTGCATGCAGAGAAACATGCACATCTCTTTTCTACTTCCCCTGTTTACTGCAGAAAACAGTGTTGCAACTGCCACCTAAGGTCCTTGCTGGGTCAAGTCTGAAGGGTGGAACTACCCACACTGGCATCAGGTATAAAGTGGCAGTGATGGATCATTTGCCTGGGAAAAAGCAGGAGGCAGCCAGAAATAGGATGCTTAAACGCCACCCCGTCCATTGTCTTCCTCCCTGTCACTTTAGCTGGCCAAGTAGAGAAATGTAACAGGGAAGAAAACAATGCAGAAACCATAGTGGCAGCAGAGGAAGATTGGAGACTCACCTCTACCTATTGCTTACCTTAAATAATAAACAAAATACTTTGCATTCTTTATCCCTCCGTTTACGAGTCATATCCTAGGAACTCCTCCCACCCACCCCCACCAATAAAGACCTCTTCCAAAAGCTATCCATTAAACCAAGCTTACTTCTCACAAGCTGCAGGCAAGGTGGTAACAAACCTGTGTCAGGAGTTGAGGCCGACCCTTTCTGTCTGGGAAAGGCTCACACGTGACTGAAACTACTTCTATAGAAGAAGTGGGAGGCAGGGTTCTTGGTAGCGAAGGGTACAGAGTACAACTCCCTCAGATTCCTGTACTGGTGCCAGGGAGAAATTGCGAGAGATTCACTTCTGGGAAATGGCAGGACTTACACTACACTTCACAGATATAGACAGAGGGTTCATGGTGGAGCCATTTGAGAAGTCTCCTGTAGACTTCAATGGTTTGTTTGAATATTCTTGGCCTGTGATCAGTCTAAATATTTGCAGACAAAACTCCCAATTATGTCAAAAAGCCTCAATTGATCTCCTTCCAGATGCTCATCAGTTTGGGCAAGGATTCTGAACCCCCCAAACTTCTCACTGCTCTGAGACCAGGAAAAAGTGGGGTGAGGAGAAACCTAGCTAATGTCTCCAACTGAAATCTGGGAGTTCAGAGTGCTTAACTATGGCCAGATCGGGGATTTTTTGGTCTATTATGACGCAGCTAAAATGTAGAGACTTCCCATTCAAACCGAAGAGCAAAGTTTCCTCCCACTCTTCTTAAAGGAGAGATTGTTTATGTGGATATATTTCCGTGGCCACTAAATCTATCCGATTCATCTTGGGGAAAACTACCCCCATCCTCTATATAGGGTGCTGAGAGGAAAGCTTCCAAAGCAGCCTGCTTGAGTTCCCAGCTACTCCTCCTTAACTGGCAGTGGGATGATTGAAGCAAGCAACCCTGCCAGATCGATGGCTGCATTCACATGTCAATGCTGGAACAGAGACCCAGCCTTCCCTTGGCAAACACAATGGCGCCACAGCTGGATCCTCCTGCAGTGCTGTCTGTTTACAGTCAAGTCAGCAGAATAAAAAATCTCCCGGAAATAGTATTGAAAATTAATTTGGCACGCACAGTATTCTACGCCAGGCTTCCAGACAAAACCACTGGCTCCCCTACAAAGTGGACAGAACACATATTAGCGGTAGTGTGACTGCTCTCCAAAATTAGCAGGGCAGTCTCATCCTACCATCTTTGTGGGAAAAGAATTAATGCTCTGTTCCTCTCCTTTAGAACACTGATAACGTTCATGAGCCAAACAAGTACTAAGGTGGAAAAAGAGTGAGTCAATGGCATGGCATTGTTTCTTGTGAGAAAGCGACACCTATCACATTACGGCTTGGATCTATTCTGTGAAAACAGTGGTCATAGATAAGCCTTTATTAATAAGAGTGTTCTTATCAAGGCAAACACAGTTGCTTATTGTCCAAAGATATAAGGAGAATCCTGCCAGTTTGGAATACAAGTCCATTTCATCCGGCATTCTCTCCCGACAATGTTTGTCAGGCAACTGTTTCTGAAAGGACTACAAACAGAATAGTAAGATAGGAGATCATCGTTCAGCACAATGTATGGACATTACGTGTCATGCAAAAACAATGAAGGATGTTGTGGCATTTTCAAGATCAAAGTTTTTTTTTTTAAAGAAACAAACTTTTTTGTGGGAAACATCCTCTTCTCCTACCACATCATATATTATCTCCATTGGCAGATTTATATAACCCTATTTCATTAACGTAGAAATGGTAATAAGGGAACTGAAATCTAAAAAGTACAGACTGTGATAATTACTGTAACAGTGACTGCTAACAAAAACCAGAGTTAGTGGTGATACAGATATCCATGCATTGATTAATACTCATAAAGTGATAGGAAACCTTTATCTCTCTTTAGACCACAGGAAATAAAGTAGAATCTCTTGATGAAGTTTTATCCAGTTGTTCTGCACTGGAATCTGCCTTTGTTGTTCATATCATCAAGTTACTATATTGGGGCATGTAGGTTTAAACACCTATTTCAGCCATGAAACAAACTACCTCTCAGGCAAAACTACCTCACAGACTTCCTGTGAGGTCCATAAAAGAGCAAGAAGATATGTGTGGCCCTGAGCATCCCGAAGGGATAGCAAGCTACATCTGTGTATCTTTTATTCTGACACAAATATATTGGTTTCTTTAAGGAAGGAAGAGAGGCACGGATGGATTAAAAGCTACAGAAATGTTTGCGGAAAGGCTGGGGTGGGCAACACACAGTTTTAGGACACCTGTCTTCTCCCTGGGCTCCTCACAAAACAGTGCTGTCAAAATTTGGTGGCAAATATCACTACAGGCCAGAACCCTATTGGCTACATCCTCCTAGCATACGTTTCACTGGGAAATTGCCTCAAGTGAAGAAATTTGCACAGACATTTGCCATCACTGTGTGAGCTCCGTGTGGCAGGAGGTGTCAACACTGACTTTTTAACTTGCAGCAATTCTTCACCAAAATTTACACTGAAGGGGTTGTGTCAGTATGCATGTGCAGTAGGATATGGCCATCGAGGGTCATTGGCCAACACTTAACACAAGCATAAAATGCTTGTTCTAAAGAGGTGTGAACGGGTCCTTCTCCCACCATGGGTGGCCCCCCCAGTAGGTGCAGAAATTAGAGACAGAGGCTGGCTTAAAACTCCAACAGGTTCCTTTTTATTATTTAACACTTCTTGCTCAACTGCATCGAAGGGATCTATTAAACTCAACTCAGGAATGGTTTTGTAACTTCGAACTCTTAACTCAGGTGTAGTCCAATCACTCCTTACATTGGGGCTGGCCCAAGCCGCTCGCGATCCGTCATCAGCCTCAAAGGGGTGGTCCGAACTGCACAGATCGTCCCACAACAGGGACTGGGACGGATCACTCTCTGTCCCCCATGCTGGTTGTGGGGGTAGACAATCACTGTCCATTCTAGCGGATCTAACTCCCCCTTCGCAGCATCCTGCCCCACTGGATCCGGCAGCAGACCTCCGCCAGTGAGGAGGTTGGGGAAGTCCTTCAAGAGTCCATCCAGCTCCACTGCTCCAATCTGTTTGTATAGCTTTTTCTTTCCTTTCCTCACTGGGACCAACTGTTATCTGAAAAGCCCACACATTTTCTCCCATATTTATGACCAGGCAGGCAGGCAGGCAGGCAGACAGACAGACAGGCAGAAGGATCTGAAAATTAATTTTCTGTGCAAAGCTTCTGGTGGAAATGAGTCCATTAGAAACATTTTACTATTTCAGATCTAACAGAAACAGCATTAGAGGAAAATGTAATATGACTTTTCATCAGTTCAAATGGTGGCATCTAGGCCTAGCATAACATATTCTGGAAAAAAAGAGATAGGTTCCACACCAAAAATGCATTTCTGTTGTGTACTATGTCTGTGATGCAGATTTTTTTTACCCTTAAATCAATAAAAGTTAACTTGGAGTCTGTACAAAGATGATCTATAAGGGTTCTGTGTTTTTTGTTAGCAGATCTTGAGGGGTAGAGGTGAATAACATTCAATGGTCACATATTAAAAGAACTGCAAAAATGTGAACTGGACAGAAGATATATTGTCTTTCTTCTACACCAGTGGTTCCCAACCTTGGGTAACCCAGGTGTTCTTGGACTGCAACTCCCAGAAACCTGGCCAGCACAGGTGGTGGTGAAGGCTTCTGAGAATTGCTATCCAAGAACATCTGGTTTACCCAAGGTTGGGAACCGCTGGCATACAAAAATGTTCTGATATCAAGGAATTACTGTACAGTATTCCCGACCACAGCTCATGGATATAGCGACACCTGGTGGCAAAGTTTAAAAAACTGTTGAGAATTTGGCTCAAGTCAAAAATCAAACTGATTTGGAATCTCCTCTTGTCTGTCCATTTCAAAACCAGAAGCAAAAACAATAAGGAGAAAGAAAGAAAGAAAGGTCAGCACAGATGCTATAGTTAGTTCTTCATTACACATTAGATTTAATGTTTCAGCAAGCAATCTTTTCCAAACTTCCAGCTTCCTGAGTGAACAATCAGAATGCAAACAAGGCCCCTCTTCCTGATGACCAAACACAGAACAAATTTGCTAGCTACAGAAGAGGGGGTGGGATAACAGTCAAGTGGTTTTCAACAGTCTACTTGTGTGTGTGTTTAGTCGTTTAGTCGTGTCCGACTCTTCGTGACCCCATGGACCAGAGCATGCCAGGCCCTCCTGTCTTCTACTGCCTCCCGGAGTTGTGTCAGGTTCATGTTCGTTGCTTCGCAGACACTGTCCAGCCATCTCATCCTCGGTCGTCCCCTTCTCCTCTTGCCTTCACACTTTCCCAACATCAAAGTCTTTTCCAGGGAGTCTTTTCTTCTCATTAGATGGCCAAAGTACTGGAGCCTCAGCTTCAGGATCTGTCCTTCCAGTGAGCACTCAGGGTTGATTTCCTTTAGAACTGATAGGTTTGTTCTCCTTGCAGTCCAGGGGATTCTCAAGAGCCTCCTCCAGCACCACAATTCAAAGGCATCAATTCTTCGGCGGTCTGCTTTCTTTATGGTCCAGCTCTCACTTCCATACATCACGACAGGAAAAACCATAGCTTTGACTATTCGGACTTTTGTTGGCAAGGTGATGTCTCTGCTTTTCAAGATGCTGTCCAGATTTGTCATCGCTTTCCTCCCAAGAAGAAGGCACCTTTTAATTTCAGGGCTGCTGTCTCCATCTGCAGTGATCATGGAGCCCAGGAAGATAAAATTTGACACTGCCTCCATATCTTCCCCTTCTGTTTCCCAGGAGGTGATGGGACCAGTGGCCATGATCTTAGTCTACTTAGGTAGACAAAAGACATCCAGCAACCTCATTATTCCAGAGGAAGAGAAACACAGGAACCCTGAGATAGTGCCTTTAGCAGCAGTGAATCTGGAGAGAGCTAAGGAGACGCAGGGAGACACAATGAAAATAAATTGGGCATTAATTAGACATTTAATTTTACTTGAAGGAATTTTGGTATTTGTTGTTATAAACTTAAGAATCTTCCTCCTGAAAACATTATTGGCAACAACTTTGGGTAAACTAATCTTGTTCATGCTACTTGTAACAGCTATCTAAGGTGTTGGCAGAAAGCCTAGTATCAATGACCTTGAACACTTTATGGCTGTTTTGGAATTCCCTTTCTTTTTGAGGAGGGAACTGAACTACAGATAAATTAACCCTAGAAAGCCTAATCCAGCCAAAGTGGAACTTCTAAACTGTATCCTGAGTTCTGAACGTGATGGGACCTTGAGGCTTTAGATGGGGAAAACTCTCTACATCTGAGACTGGATTCAAGTTTAACCCTAAAGATGATCAATTCATTAAAGTGGACCTATGGAAGCAAGTATTGATGGAACTGGGCTGGTTACTTTAAGCATCTGGACAAGACATCCAGCAATCTCATCATTCCAGAGGATGAGAAACAGAGGAACCCTGAGATAGTGCCTTTTGAGCATGCGCATGGCACATTTTCAGAAATCTTGTTTTAAAATCTAGAGCAAGAGCTATATGGTTGGGATAGCCAACATCCATATGAAGGAGGAAACCAGAAATATCAGTGCCAGTTTTCAAATGCCAAAGCACTACCCTTGTGACTGCAGGAATAAAACTAGCTGCTGCCCTTCTGATTTTAAAACATTGATTTGAGAATAAACAACATTATATTGCAGAAAATGAGAAAGTATTTTTAAAATAATTTTATAAAAAAATATCTAACCATTTATATGCCCTCTTGACTCTTTATTTTTTAAAAAATAAGAAGACAGAAAGGATGTGGTGGTGACTTAGTATCAGCCTTGCCTACCCAGATCTTTTGAGGCCAGGCCAGTTTGCCACTGTCCCCATTACATGCTGCTGTCTGTTCCTTGGGAGTCTTCCTGGGCTGTGGATCCATGGAATGTGACCCTCATGACCCAGCCCTAACTGCGCCTTTAAGTGTTTTGATGAAGTAATGTATTGGCAATCTCTTATGGAGAAATGGTAGGGCAAGAGAGAACGCTGAATGTGGACAGCCATTCCTAACCCCCCTCTTTTTTTGGGCCATGGCCATTTTAGGAGCTCTTCTCAGGTTCCAGGGTCCCTTGTCAAAGAAGGGTACAACATGGTACCGGTGGGCCAGATAGGCGGGGTATAAATAAATAAATAAATAAATAAATAAATAAACAAACAAACAAACAAACAAACAAACAAACAAACAAACAAACAAACATGGGCAGATAACTTTCAGAAACATCTCCCTTTTTGGGGGGAGTCTGTGTCCCCCTTGAAATGTGTGCCAGTGCCCCCCAAGTGGCCATATGCCCCCTCCCATTGAGAATGGCTGCTCTAGAAGAGTCTTTGTGAAACAATAAAGATGGCAGTGCACACATTAGAGATTGGATTATGTTATATAATTGGCCAGAAAGGGGAAAAAAAACCACACCACTGCAGTGCATTTGCTTTAGCTGTTTCTCTGCAAGGTCTGAAAGAAGCCCAGACAAGAAAGATCCATCTGCAGGAGCAAAGTCTAAAGGGAGCAAGCCCCAGGTGGGAGAAGAGCAGAAGGCTCTGCCATATCTCCTGCTCTTCTTCCTGCCATATCTCTTCATGAAATAATTAATTCATAAGCCTGATTGATACAACCTGTGTTTTAAGAAACATAAATAGAAATATAGTGCCATTAGCTCTAAATAACACTTAGTTACTAAGTGTGTGTCATCAAGTTGGTTCTGATTTATGTTGACCTTTTTCAGGGCTTCCTAGTTAAACTGTCCTCACAAGTGGCTTCTCATTCCCTTCTTCTGCGGATGCTCTGGCACTGTGTAGCTTGCCCAAGGCCACTGAGGTTGGCTTTTCTTCCAGGAGACACACTTGGGAATTAAACTCTGGTGCTTCGGCTATCCAGCCAATTATCTAAACATTGTTTAGCTGCTAAATTATAGATCTGCATGGTGGACTGCTATGATTGAATGCTGCAACTCCTCCCTTCTCTTCTCCCTTTTCCACCACCATCACCATGACCGGCTCCATAATGCTGACCCACCTCGGAAGGATCCTATGAATGTAAAAGACAATTAAGATGGCAGTATGCATCATGGATTAAATACCATTATTTAAATGACGGAAAAGGCCTTCTGGCTTGATGCTGCTATGAGACAGCAGGAGGAGGATGGAGCTCCATCCCCTGGGCTGTATTCTGACCTGTTTGGGACCCCCAGGGTCCCAAAACCACCCCAAAGAGGTGGTGAAATGGTGGAGAAGCTTGTTGATCATGGGGGAACGGCGGTTACCCACATTTGATCCAGGAAACTTCCCGATCAACCAGTGGGTGGAAACAAGCAGCTGAACTAGCTTGCTTGCAAGTCGTCGGCAGCTGGGAATGGAGAAGTGATAAATCAGCCTAATTAACATTGTGCTACCACTGGATGAGAAATATTTTTTTAACTGTAACTATAATGATTTGCTGGATGAGACAAATTCCTACGGCAGAAATAGTGTCTTCTATCCCTTCACCACTGATTGAGCAGCAGTGAATCTGGAGAGAGCTAAGCAGACGCAGGGAGACACAATGAAAATAAATTGGGCATTAATTAGACATTTAATTTTACTTAAAGGAAGGAATTTTGGTATTTGTCGTTATAAACTTAAGAATCTTTCTCCTGAAAACATTATTGGCAACAACTTTGGGTAAACTAATCTTGTTCATGCTACTTGTAACAGCTATCTAAGGTGTTGGCAGAAAGCCTAGAATCAATGACTGTGAACACTTTATGGCTGTTTTGGAATTCCCTTTCTTTTTGAGGATGGAACTGAACTACATATAAATTAACCCTAGAAAGCCTAATCCAGCCAAAGTGGAACTTCTAAACTGTATCCTGAGTTCTGAACTTGATGGGACCTTGAGGCTTTAGATAGGGAAAATTCTCTACATCTGAGACTGGATTCAAGTTTAACCCTAAAGATGATCAATTCATTAAAGTGGACCTATGGAAGCAAGTATTGATGGAACTGGACTGGTTACTTTAAGCATCTGGGCAATTTTCACTTGGAACACAATTTTTTGACATCTGGAACATAATGCCACAACAAGGACAATTTTGGGGTGAACCAAAATCTGCCCTTCCAGCAATCCTAGAAATAGTGAGATCCCACAATGAAGAGGTGAAACTATTCAAGGAGCAGTTGAAGAAAAACTATAGTCAACAGGAGACAGGGAATAATGAACAAGGAAATGAGAGGGTGGTGGAAGGTGTATGCCAATCAGAAGAGGGGCTGGAAGAACTTAGTGAGGAAAACCTAGGAGATTTAATTCTAACCTTGGAGCCAAGGAGAGTTTTAAGGGAAGATAAGGGGAGAAAATCAGCAGAATTAATTAAAAATATCCTGGAACGTCTATTGGAGAAAGACCAAATGCATAAAGATCTATTGGAGATAGACCAAGTATATAAAATATTTTCAGATGACACAAGGGATGGCAGAATGTTTAGAGAGAAAGAAACAAGAATTGGGAAAAGACAAATAAGACAAAAAGTTACTTAGAAAGATAAAAAAGGGGAAAATATTAAGGTGACCCTCAACGTTGAAAAGCATGTACAGTGGTGCCTCACATTCCAACGTTAATTCGTTCCAGCGAAATTGCTGTAGAATGAAAACGTCGTAATGCGAAATTTAAAAGCCCATAGAAATGCATTAAAACCCGATTAATGCATTCCTAGGGGCTTGAAACTCACCATCCAGTGAAGATCCTCCATAGCGTGGCCATTTTCTCTGCCTGTGCAGTGAGGAATCCGTCCCAGAAAAGAGCGGGGAGCCATGTTTTTTACCCGGCGGCCATTTTGAAACCGCCTATCAGCTGGCCAAAAATCATCGCTTTGCAAGAATTGGTTCCCGAAGCAAAGTGAAATTCCCCCACATAGGAAACATTGTTTTGCGATCGCTTTTGCGATCACAAAACCTTCAACTTAAAGTGATTTCGTCGTAAAATATACGCTCATAATGCAAGGCACCACTGTATATACCTAACTTCTGGAATTGTAAAGGGGCATATCTTATATATTAAAAAGGGAATTAAACTGAAATAAGGGATCACTAATCAGGGTAAAGGCATAACACGGTGGTTTTTAAGGTAAATTGAAGCTAGATATAGCTTCAATGGGGCAAATGAAATAGTACTTAATGAATATGCATTAGATGTGATATTGATACTGTATAGACATGATAGAAAATGTGGAGATAGAAATGGCTAAACAATTATATAAAGAAGATCTGTATAAAATGCTTTAGATAACATCTATTAATTGTTAGGAACCTACTCAGTTATTATTGTTATAAAATGCAAAGTTTGTCGGTTAAATCACCTCAAATTATATAGATTTGGAACCGGAATTACTTTTATTAGGTATGTTATTAGAGGATTTTGAGAACATTGTATACTATGAGAGCTATATTACGATAGTAGCCAATATTTTATACTAAAATACACACATGAACGGTTTAAATGTTTAAAAACTGTATAGATTTTGAAGGGACAACTAAGAAGATACCAAGACGCAAAAAAATAAAATAATTATAAGCAACCCATGTAACACAATGTTTAACAAGCACGAACTGAATGTAGAGAGATTGAAAAAATAATAAAATGTTTTTAAAAAATGATGGGAAAGCAAGAACAATGATACCAATGCAATTTTGTCAGAAGCCAACAGCCTGTTGACAGAAAAATAAGCCTTTGCTGCCACCTAGAGTATAAATATATTGTTGTTCATTTAGAAACCAGTATAAATATTCCCTACCTCTGCACAGAGGGGACAACAGAGATAGACGGATGTTTTGCTAACCTCCTCCTCCTCATCCCAAAGTCCATCATTATGATGTGTGGAGAAAGGGCTTGGATATTAAAAATATTCAGGAGGATGGATGTGTTAAGAGGTGAAGGAGTGCTTAAGTATGGCTTCCCCAAAGGAGAAATGCATTTCAGAAAATAGGACACAGATCTGTATTCTGTTTCCATATCTCAAAATATATAAATATATAAATAAATATATATAGAGAGAGATAGAGATATATAGAGATATATAGAGATATCGAGATATGGAAACAGAATACAGATCTGTGTCCTATTTTCTGAAATGCATTTCTCCTTTGGGGGCTATATAGGCAGCACATAGGTGGGGGCTATATTATACTACAATTTCTTTAACTATATATATAGATGCATCTGGATGAAAATCTGCAAATTGTAGCATAATATACCCCCACCAATGTGCTGCCTAGTCAAACTACTGCCCAGCTGCTCTCTTGATAGGAAACTTCCAGGCCTTTGTTCTCTGTTATGCTTCTTTATTTTTTAGAGGCCACTGGTAACCCAGGTGTTCTTGGACTGCAGCTCCCAGAAGCCTTCACCACTAGCTGCGCTGGCTCAGGTCTCTGAGAGCTGCAGTCCAAGAACACCTGGGCTACCCTAGGTTGGGACACTGCTGTTTTAGAGTGATTTTAAAGCAAAAAGGTCTCAAATGGAGAAGTATTCTCTATAAACAAGGACACACAGCCAGGGGCATAGCGTGGCTTGCAAGCACCCAGGGCAAGTATTACGCCTCCTAACCTGTGGACCTGCACCCCATTCCCAACAAGAGTGCCCCTGAGGTGCCCTCCTCCTCTTCCATCATCATCCCTCCTTCTTCCATCTTCCTTGGCTCCTTCTTGCCTTCGGCTTGGCCAGGGCACGGTTGGGGGTGGGGGTGGGGGGCTGGTGCACCTCCAGTTTCTGTTGCTATGCTGCTGCCAATACCACCACCTCCTCCTCCTCCTGCTCCTCCTGCAACCAGGGCCACTTTATTCAGAGGGCCAAGTGGGCATTTGCCCAGGGCCCACGGTCTGTAGGGGCCCACATTGAAGAAGGGGATGGAGGGGCCACAGCAGCAGCAGCCAGCCTGGAGCCGTTGGGGCTGTGAGGGCAAAGCTGGCCAGGAGCGATGGTACAGTGCATGTAGACGGTGCTCCTGGCCAGCAAGCCGTGGGGGCTGGACGGTGGGCAGCTCCTTCAGGCGCCATGTCCTGCCCCCCAATGGCCCTCTGCTGTGCCCAGGGAAAAGCTGCGGGACCCTCTGGCGGGTGCCCCACCCTCCTCCACCTCCTCTCTGTTTCCCCAGAACCTGGGCTGTGGCTGCTGTGGGCACCGTCGGGGTGGCTGATCTTCTTCGTGTGCTGGGCAGCGTGGCTGCAGGAGACGCAACTGAGGGAGGTGCTGCTGGGCACCGCCACCCATAGAGGAGGAAAACACCCTCCTGCACCGTGAGGACCTGCTCTGGGACATCTTCCGGGGCCCCGAGTGCGCCACACCCCTGGAGGTGTACAGCAGGGACATTTTGCTTAGGCTCAGAGGCACTCCTCTCGCCAGTGCCCTCAGCTGGGTGGCAGCAGTGGCTGCTGTTCCTTCAAAGTGCCCAAGGCCCTCTGCCTCCTCTCACAGCTGACCTTGCTTCTTGCGATCCCACACAACAGGCAGCCTCCCTCCCTTCCACATGGGGCCCACTCTGAGCCCATTCTGCGCATGAAGTGCACTACTTTCCTTCTTTTCTGGGCATGTGCAGAGTGCCTCGAAGCTCAGCTATAGGTTTCCCTTGCCTCACCCCTCCTTCACAAGCTGGACTTTCTTTTAATTGTTATGTTGTTTGTTTACCTAAACATTGTTCACCAATTTACTGTTACCAAGATTACCTTAGTGAGTCAAGTCTTATTTATGTTAGATTACATTGTTCACATTGTGAGACCTATTTAGGTGGGAGGTAAGGGAGATGGAGGGAGGACGGGCACTATTATATATTTTTTTTACCCAGGACCTACCAGAGCCTTCCACCGACCCTACCTGCAGCACCCGCATGGCTGCGCTCTGCTTCTGCCACTGGCTCAGCAGGAAAATGCTGCCGGCCAGCAGCCTGACAGGGGCTAGGAAGAGGCACAGCAGCGCCTGGACCCCCAGGACCCCCCACCCTGGCCCACGTGGCTTGAGCTGCCCAGCAGCAGCAGCTGATGCTGCTGCACCCCTCCTGCAGCCCCAGTTGGATAGAGGCTACTGGCGCTCTCTCCTTGAGAGGGCAATCTATCCCCCTTCATCACCTGATGCCACATGTGTGGTGGGCCAGGGGTGGCTGGATTGCCCTGCTCACCGGACAACCTCGGCAAGGAGGGAGATGGCGGCGGCAGTAGAAGAGAGGATGGGTGGGTGGAGCCACCCGGGTCAACCCAGCAGCAAGACAGCATGGGGCGCACAAAAGGATAGTGGTTGCACTCCCTAAAAAGGGGGTGCAACCCTAACAAGGTTGTGCCCCAAGGCAACCACCCTTGTGGCCTGCCCCACACTACACAACTGCACACACCCACCCACCTCGCAAGGCATTCCTATATGCTCTGTATGTGACACTTTACAAAAGTCTGCCTGAAGAGAAAAGCAACTTAAGCATATTTCCAAAAAGCAAGTCACCACTCCAAGGAACAAACACAAAGAAGGTAGAGATGGGGACGACTCACCATTTTGGAGAGTCGTCCTGCTTCATGAGTCATCAAAAGTTGATGATTCACAAAGCACGAAGCTGCCGACGAAGCATGAATTTATTTGTCGATTTGTGGGGGGTTACTAAAAAAAACCCTACTGTATTCAGGGCAGGCTAAAGGGATCCAGGCTGCCCTTTGTGAAGATGGCAGCTGCAGCTTCCCTACCCTAAGAGAAGCCGCAGCCACCATTTTTGCAAAGGGCAGCCAGTGTCCCTTTCTACAGGTCATGGCTGCGGAGGCCTGCTGGAGACGGCAGCAGTGGCGGTGATCACAGTGGGGGGTGTTGGCAGCGGGGTGGTGTGGTGGAGAGGTGGCAAGGGTGGCGGCTAAGGTAGGGATAGGCTGTGGGGGTGATCAGCTCATCAGTGGGCCGGTAGGCAGAATGGGAAAGCCATAGGAAGAGAGGCTAGGCTAGCCTTCCCTCTCTTTGTATGGGGGAACGAATAAAAACAGGGAAATATTCATCCCTTCGTATTTGTGGGGGGTCTCTGGAACCCACGAATATGAAGGAACAAATATTTAACAAATCAGCGGTTTCTGATGAATATCGTGATCCATTTTTTTAAATTCGTCCCCATGTCTAGGTTCAAATGTGATCCTCTGGATGTCATTGGGCTACTACTCCTGTGAACTCTCAACATTAGCTAAGTCCGCTTGGGGCTTCCAAGAAGTGAAGCCCAACAGTCGCCGTGGATGAGTCTTGGCTTGCAATGTCACTTAGGCCTCGGGGAAAGTGGCCAAAGGAGTATAGGGGAGAAAGAGAGGTGGTGATCCAAGATTTCCTAGACCACACCAAGGAAAAACCCATGTGTGTTTTTACTGCCCACCAACATTTACCCTCCAAATAACAGACTCAGCAGCTGTCACACAGGGCCATCTGTTCACAGTTTCTCCATTGCGGTGTGTTGTTTTGGATCAAAGTCTCCTCCCCCCGCCCCCGCTAGCATTCTACTCTACAACTAAATTGGCCAATGCAGATTTTATCAGAGCTGTGTCTTCTTTGCTTGGTGGTGCATTTCTTCTTTTCCTAGCAATGGGTAACTGGACACCCTATTCAGGGCACCAGTTCTGGATCTTCTTTGGGCCTGATTTCCTGACAGCAACCCATTAACCACGAAGCCAAGGCTAAACTTGGCCCCAGATGGTAACCAGAGCGAAGAGACTGAGGTTTCTCTGGGAAGTAAAAATGGTCTAATGACTTAACTCTAATGTCAGTCCCACAAACGTGACGGTTATGTCACTGCTCAACAACTGGAAGAAATGTCTACCAGAAGGCCAGAAAGATTAGGCAGGGGGCATGGAGAGAGAACTAAGTACCTATCAAACCATCACCAAGTTTCCCTCAGAATGGAATATGTGAATCTTGTAATGGTGGGAACCAAGCCAGGATTGAAGGATGCTGCTGAGCTGGGAATTTCTCGCACCAGGCCCTTGCTGAAACTGTGTGTCTTGTTTCAGATGAACTAACAACCAGAAAGAGGAATAGATGCTGGAGTTGAGTAAGTTGCATTACTTCCTTTCTCTGCTTACTGGTTTTCCCTCTTCCCGCTCTTTTACTAAAAGCTCCACATATTGTAATAATTCAAATGAAGCTCTCGAAAGCAAAGAGATGTGAGGGAGAAAGCATCTGTGTAAAGAGAAGGACTATAGTTCCATGAAAGAGCACACACTGTTTTTTATTGTGTAGTGGTTTAGGTATCTGGTTGTGGAGCCAGAGTCTGGGAATTCAATTCCCCACTGGGCCTCCTATAAAACAGAACCAACCTGTGTAGCCTTAGGTAAGCTGTACAGTCCCAGAATATCCCCAGAAGAAGGGAAGGGTAAATAACGTCTGAGCGTTCTTTACCTGGACAACCCTGAAAATGTTTGCTGTAAGTCAGAATTGACTTGATGGCAGATGATTATTACTAAATTTGAGGAAGCAGTTTCAGCTCTAAATCAGTGTCTGGTATCAGTAATGGGCTGGATAAAGTTGAACAAACTGAAACGTATTTCAGGGCCCAATTCACAGTGCTGGTTCTAACCTATAAAGCCCTAAGCTGCTTTGGTCCAAGCTATCTCAGGGAGCACATCCCCCTTTTTGAGCTTACTCAGGTGTTAAGATCATCTGGAGAGGCTTTTTTTTGGGGGGGGGGGTCCCACCACTCTCACAGGTGCCTTTGGTGGGGACACGGGGGGGGCCTTCTCTGTTGCTGCTCCCAGACTCTGGGACTCCCTCCCACAGGAGGCCAGCCTGGCCCCATCTTTGTTGCCCTTCTGCAAGCCGGAAAAGACTTTCCGCTTCAGGCAAGCTTTCCCTCAAGGATGGATGGCTGCCTGCATGGGGTTTTTTAATGGGTGCTTGTGCCTTACTGCTTTGAAAGTGGTTTTGGTGTTGCTTTTGTTTATTGTGTTTTAATGCGGTATTTGATCAGTCCTTTTTAGTATTTGTATACTTGCTGTTTTTAGCTTTAAATATAATCTTTTAATTGATGTTAGCTTCCTTAGGTCCTTTTTAAGGAAAAAAGTAGGGTAAAAATATTTTAAACAAACAAACTGATTATAATATTTTTTTTAAAAAGCACTTCTAGGTTATTTTATAGGCAGTTATGTCCTGTGACAGGTGCAAAGCTTGCCACAACTCCTGTTAAATAATTGTTTTCATTTTGCAATCCTTTCTTGAGTGGCCAGCTAACTGGGAAAGAGAGTGAGCAGATGTGTGCAGATATAGCCCAAGTAGGTTGGCATTGAAATGAGAGTGAGGTATCATCAAGGTGGCCTTCTAGCTGTCCTGGTGTGATGTAATCTTGCCCAACAGCATTGATGGCAAGCTTGGCAGAAAGCCATGTCCAACAATAAACATTATTGTTTGCTGCCTTCCCTCTGAAATAACTAGACCTTAAGGCTTTTCTTTAGTTAAGTTTCACTGGAGTCAGGGCTGATACAAAAACTGAACTCTCCATGGTGGAGATGCAAAATGTGTCACCCTATGCACCCCAAGTCAAGGTAAAAAGTATCTAAAGCTGGTCAGGTAATGTTGGGACCTGATCTGAAAAATCTTATCAGCATCTCTTTTCTGTTCCCTGGAAATGAATATACAGTATAATAATAATATGTCAATCACGAAAAAGCTGTTTTAGGTATTTAGACAGGCGTGAGAGAGAATGTTAGACGGAGACCTAGGAGATCCAGATTCTAAACCCTACAAAACTCACCGAGTGACCTGGGGCCAGTTCACTGTCTCTTAGCCTTATCTATCTCACACAGTCATTGTGTGCATAACATGGAGGAGACGAGAACCATATCCGTCACCTTGAACTCAGGAAGAGATAAGAAGAACCAGCAAACATGCAGAATATAAATGAAACAGACACACCTGTTTACAGACATGGTCCGACCACAGGAAAGACAGAGGAGTGAGAAATTGATGTATCTAAGAGACATGAGCCTGCAAAATCAAGGCCGTCCATTCCTGGTGTCTTTTTATTTTTATTTCTCGATTATTGCAAAGATGGGTGCCTTCTGTCATGTACAATACTGGATCAGACAGTATCCTGATGCAGTGACTCTCTGTACGATAAGTCTGCCTCTATCAGGGCTCATATCTGTAGAGTCGCTTTTACGAGCCAATTTTTTTCTGTATGCGCCGAATGGTTGTGTTTGCTTTCCCTTCCCTGTGTGTGCACATATGCTTTGGGTGTCGTGTTGTCTATGGGTTGTCATACAAGGGTGTCCCTCTCCCTCCCTGTCATCTACATCCACAAACTACAGTACCATCTGGCTTTGATCATTCTCCCCTCCCTGCTGGCGACGGGGCTCTCTCCTGTGGTTTCGGATGTAGAAAATGTTCCAGGAAGTGGCTTCTCTCTTTGGATTTATTCAGGCAGCCCAATCGGAAATTGTTACAAAGGCAAGGGGTGCCGAATGAACGTTGGCCTGCTTTGGCGGCTCTTCTCCGCTGTTGTGCTCCTGACGGCTTTCTTGCGGCCTGGGCTGCTGGTCTTCCCCACTCGCCTGGGGATTGCGGCTCTGGAAAAAGCTATTCCCCTGGCGTCAGTGTGAGAGAGCAGAGAGGAGAGAATTCAAGGGGGGGGAGAGAGGATAGAGGGATGGAAAGAGGAGGAGGAGGAGGAGGAGGGGGCTTACTCAAGTGTGGTTACAGGACCCTGACTGAGCACAGGATGGGCAGCTCTGCGAGGCCTCAGGCCTTCGACCTCAACCTCTTTGGGTGGTAAAGTAGCCCAGTAGGCTCTGTTCCATCCCCATGTTGGGTTCTTCTCTACCACCTTGAAGGTGTCTGCTCATTAGCAATTAATTTGCCCAGCAGGCCACTTTGTTTGCATAGTATCCCTTAAGAGTACATAGAGAGGAAGGCCTAGAAATTGAAGCTCCTGATCCTGCTATATCCATCCCTCATGCCTTTAAAAACAATAAACAAACAAATAAATAAAAACAACTCCTAATGCAGCAGTGGGATGGCAAGAGGGGGTAAAGCTTAGAAAGTTAGTTTTGAGATAATGGATAGCTCAGTGGTTTAGGCATCTGGCTGGAATTCGTTTCTCCGCCGTGCTTCCTTGACAAGGGTTGGACTCGATGATCCACAGGGTCCCTTCCAGCACAGTTCTAAGATGAGTAGTAGTAGTAGTAGTAGTAGTAGTAGTAGTAGTAGTAGTAGTAGTAGTAGTAGTAGTAGTAGTAGTAGTAACAAATTGAAACTGTGTGCAGGGAATGTAATGAAGAAACAACAGAAAGTATTATGAATTTCTATGTCTGGTACACATACAGAATCAGAAGCATATTGGATTAACTTATATCATTCAGTCCAGATGACTTTCAGTCACTGGTTCTGTGCTTATAGTAACTCTAATGGCTGCAGCCCTGTTGCTTGGTGTCACAAGTTGCAACTTCAGTAGGCCCACTGAATCAGTAGAACTTATGAAGGATTTGACTCACCAGATCTCCACTGATTAAATGGTCCTAACTCCAGTTATAACTTACTATGCAAAGCAACAGAATTTCAGCCAATGTAAAAACAAGTATTGACCCAATGGGGAAAGAGTTTGGCTCCTTGGCTGTTCATAGATATCTTTTGATTTGTCTTCCTGCATTGAGCAGGGAGTTGGACTTAATGGCCTTATAGGCCCCTTTCAACTTCACTGTTCTATGATTCTATAATTACCTGGTTTGGCACACATTTTCACACAACTGATAATGCTCAAGTGTATTACAGTTGAGGTTTTTCCTCTTGCAAATGCCACTGGATTAATTGGGGTTTGCTTCTAAGTAGTTGTGGGTATGATTCCATCACCAAGATGATGAATCAAGATTCCACACAGGCCACATTCAGCAGTACAGGTTCCCATTATAAGACCAGAGGCTGTTCAATGGTATCATCTTTCTTTTGATGAGGGCTGCAGTTGATTGCAGTGAAATTAGATGAACTAAAATACCAGATATTTATTTTGTTAATGACCTGGACTAAGGTCTTTCCCCCCTTGCCTAGGGTCGCCAGACGTCTGGCAAAAGGAGGACATGTCCTCGTTTTGAAGCTAAAGTTCTCTGTCCAGCAGGCAAAGCTAAAAAGCTTTAAAATGTCCGGCTTTTCTACCCCCATCCCCTGCAGCCAAACCTCAAAATGTAAACCACCTCTCCCTCCTTCCTTGGTTGTAAGGCACTTGTAAATCCTCCGTTCTTTTAGAGATCGGAGATAAGCCAGCTTGATTGGTTACAGCTGTACAACAATGCCCCGGGCAATCAGTGACTGCTTCCGGGGGAGGTGACTGAGAGCACGAGAGAAAATTTCCATTATGAAGGGAAGAAAAGCGCGAGAGAGCGACTGGTGGCTTCACAGAGCTTGTTTAAAAGTAAGATTGTAGAAAATTTAGGGAGGGAGGGAGGGTGTATGTGAGAGAGAGACTTACTTTTTTAAAACTATGAAAATATCATGACTGCAAGGGAGAGAAGGTTCAAAGGTGCGAGGGAGGGATGGGTGGAAATGGACATGAGGGGAAATGGACATAGTGAACTGAAGAGGAAATGGGCATACTGAACTGAAGCAACTGATTGTTGAACATTGAGGAAGGGTTTGTGTGTGTGTGTGTGTGTGTGTGTGTGTGTGTGTGTGTGTGTGTGTGTGTGTGTGTGTGTGTGTGTGTGTGTGTGTGTGTGTGTGTGTGTGTGTGTGTGAGAGAGAGAGAGAGAGAGAGAGAGAGAGAGAGAGAGAGAGAGAGAGACTTGACTCTTCCAATCTTCTGCAATCTTAAATCATTTGTGCAAGACAAGAATGAACAGTTTTTGAAAGACTCTTGCATGAACAGTGGAGTTTATTTTTCCAGAGTTGACCAAATGCAAGTTGCTTTTCAGAGTTACTTAAAATTTATTAACTATTCTTCAGTATTCCTGGACACAATGGCAATGTGGAAAGAGTGTTCTCCTTGATTAATGCTTAATGGACAAAGGAAAGGAACAGACTCTTAGTTGACTCTGTAAAAGGCATCATTCTCACAAAGTACGATTTGAAGAATATTACTTGTGAACAGTTTTATGCATATGTGATTGCTAATGAAGATCTTCTGTGAAATGTTGGCTCCTCTGAGAAAAATGTTGTGTAATTAATAAAATTAAAAGGTAATAATTATACAATTAGCTGTTTAAATAATGTCCTTTGGTATTTTGAAAAAAGCCTCCATTGAATTTATTTTTATTTTTTAACATGACTGTTTCTTGGTCAGTTCACTAAGAGACGTTTAGTGGCAGCAATTGTAAAAAAAAATGTATTGATTGCGAGTTTAATCTGGAACGATTCAAATGTAATATTCAATATGTCCTCTTTTGTCCTCCTTTTTGTCTTTCTATATCCTCCTTTTGGTACCAATGTATCTGGCAACCCTACCCTCGCCCAAATCTGCCACAGGCCACAACACATCCTGCCACTTTCCACTGATAAACCTCCTTTGTGTGTATGTGAAAACAAGACAAAACTTAGTATGGAAACTTTGGAGAGCAATTGCCAATCAGTGTAGACGAGTGGATCTCAATCTTCGGTAATTCAGTTGTTCTTGGACTGTATTTCCCAGAAGTCTTCACCATTAGTTATGCTGGCTGGGTTTCTGGGAGTTGCAGTCCAAGAACACCTGGGTTACTCAAGGTTGAGAAACAATGGTATAGACAGAACTACAGTAAAAGGACCTGGGGGCTGATTCAGTATCAGGTGGTTGCACGTGCTCCTATCAAAGGTGGTTCCTATTTTCATATGAGCTTGCTCTCGGCAGTAGCTAGCTGGAAGGAACTCTCTGCTGGCCTAAGCCAGAGGTAGGCAACACATGGCTCAGGGACCATATGAAGCTCCTCATTGGTTTCGCCAGGAATGGGGACTCGAATCATGGGACTCGTCAAGTCAGATTTAAGTCGCACCATCGACTCAACTCGGGAAATTGTTTTTCAGTGACTCAGACTTGACTCATGACTTGGAAACCACCGACTCTCCCTTTTTCGGGGAGGAAACTTGCTTTGAATTGGGACTTGGTACCAAAGGTTCTGAAATCGGACTTGAGACTCAGACCCAAAGACTCGCCAACATTCCTGGGTTTTTGCCACCACAGGGTTCCCTTAAAACACATTTTTTTAGATTACAATGTGGGATCACATTCCTGCAAGCATCCAGTGAATGCAATTTACTTTCAAAGCACATCGTGCCCTCGGTACTTTTAAAAAGTGAAAATAGATGTGTTTGTCGGTTTATACTTTAATGGAAGTGCCTTTCTGTCTGCTTACAGTTTCATTAGAGAGGATGAACCACAGCACCTCCGGCACTACTGAATCCCCTGCCTCTGGTCCAGCCACCTAAACAAGAAAGGGTATATAAATGCCAAAGGTTCGCTCACAAAGGAGAATGGCCATCTCTTGATGTTGACTAGGTGTGGCCAACATGATCTCCCCCCTCAAATGACTAGTTTGGATCTCTGGTAAGAGCCATTCATCACTCCCCTGTCAGCCCCACTGGACAGAGGGGGAAAGGGTGGCCCCATCCGCTTTTGTTGCTGGCCCTGCTTAGCACCACCAGCATGCAGATTACCCCTGGCCTGCAAAGCAGGAGCTGCTTCAGGTCACCTACCTTGCTGCTTTCAGCCTCGTGTCACTGATGCTTTGGCAGAGGAGGGGGCAGCTCCCCCTTTAGGCAGGGAAAGCCTGTGCAAAATATGTATTCTTAATTTGTTTTGCTGTTGTATTTTTTACTCTGATAGGGGGAGTAGTGCTGTCTGCTGCCTCAGATGCCAAAACAATTTGGCCTTGGATAACTTTTTGTTAGAATAAGTGGAGCAAAATCGGGGGAGGGGGGGAGGGAGGAGAGATTGCCAGATAGGCGGTAGGGCTGTCCATCTTGCAAGTGGCTACTTGCAGAATGCTGCCCTTAGACCCCTTCTCCCTCAGTTGCTTTCCCTATTTTGCTATATTTTTAAGATTCCAAAAATCTACTGCTTGAGGAAATGATTTTGTTCCTTTGTTCTTTTGTTGCCCCTCTTGGTCTTCAGCACATCTGCACAGACAAAATCCAGCTGTGAGGGCTTCTATGCTCATCTCTAGGCTTTATTCTGTATGGATTCCTGGGAACTGTAAATATAAGTGCTTTCTGTTACTTTACCATGAATGTCTCGAATGATTATAGCTATAATTTCAGCTTCTTAGCTCACTGTACTTTACCAATATACTTATCATAAATTCCTAGAATATGCATCTTGACTGAAAGGGGGCGATTGCCGTTTGCTACTCCAGGCAGCAAAACATCTTTGGTGATTCCCAGAGCTCTTTCTGCAGTGTATTTAATAAAAAAAGGAGGGATACAGGCCATGCCTTTGCCCAGAGGAGGAATTTGCCATTGCTGTCTTGATAGGGATGGGGAATTTGAAAAGGAATATTGGGGTGTTGGAGGGAAGAAAGGAGAGAGGGTGAATGGTTGGTACTGGGACAGTAACCACCAAAGACTGGGCTGTGGGCAGGGCAGCGCCATTGGACTGCACCACTTGGTTCCAGCAATTTTGGTTGGAACCACAGAAATGCAGTTCCTGGTTATATCAGGGAGTCACTCACAACCGCTCCCCTTCCCACTGTTGGAGGAATGTGTGTGTTGTCGGGGGGGGGGGGATACTGAGTAAAATCTCTGTCAGTTTCTTTCACAGAGACGAAAAATGGAGAGAAAATCTACCCATACACACACACAAAATTCAACCCCAACATTCAAAACGAACTTTGAAGTCATATTTTTCCAGTAAACGTTGCCTCAGCTGTAATTTCTTCACACTGAGGGCCTTACTAGACAAAGCACTGATTCCATATTTAGAAAACAATGAACCCTTAAGAAGGGTTTATTCTAATAGATGTTCACCTCAATCTGCATTTGGTGAATTCGCTTGCTTCTGTTTTGGAGTTGATCAACTGAGAGATAACACAGCTTGGTTTGCATGCCTGATGTCATAGGCACTTAGCACTGAAAGATTTGCACAGCCTGGAGTCATAATAGAGTGAATAGGAGGAAAGAGGCTTTTGCCTCAACGTGTGAACTGATTCTTATTTATTTAAGGCCAGAATCCTATTGCTAATTCCAAACAGAGAAGACACATTGGATCGATGGGATTTATGTATGTACTGATTTGCCTTCCACGGTTGATGGTTGATTCAATGGACTGGTTACTGCTTGAGATTAGCAATAGGATATTGACCATATGTTTCTTCCTCATCTTTTTTGCCTTATAAAACAGGACCCTTGAGAAGAAGGCTAACAACGAACTTAAATAGAAATTAGTGAAAAATGAAAACAGCAATAATAGTGCAGAACGAATGAAGAGATATATTGCAGGAATGGAAAAGGAAAGGATAGGATACAGTCATTCCCTACCCTCAAAACATGCTGGAACAAGACAGCCTTAACTAGATGTTGATAATTAACACCTTGGATTGGGTTTGGAAACCTTTTTTTTGTCTTAAATGATGAGCAGTATCATTATTTAAAATAGTGGGTAGAGTATCAGATCAGGACTGGGTACCTCTGGATTTGAATTCCTGCTCAGCAATCAAGCTTACTGTGTAGCCAAAGATGGTTGCTAAGCCTCAATAAAACTCCATAAGCATTTTGTGTGGTTAAAATGGGTGGGAGACAGCAAAATGCATTGAATGAGATACTGGAAGGCAAGGCAGGCTATGAATGTAAAGATTTCAAATGTTTGGAGTCACATGCTGCCAAAAATAGCTTCCAGTGGGATCCTGCAGTCTGTATGGGTTCAGCAAGAGCAACTCACCCCAAAGAGAAAACATATCATCAAATAAGATAATAAAGGAATCTATAGATCTGTGTAGAATTTGCCTATGCTGATTTATATGTACAGTGCAAATGTAGAAGAAAATTATTATAATTTTTACAAGGAACGCACTACATCACATCAAAATGTGCTCTTCCATCAAGTAAAGCACTGGTTCTTAACCTTGGGTTACTCAGGAGTTTTGGACTGCAACTCCCAGAAGCCTTCACCACCAACTATGCTGGCTGGGGTTTCTGGGAGTTGCAGTTCAAAAACATCCGAGTAACAAAGGTTAAGAACCTAGGAAGTAAAGTAAGGCTGTCACCCCGGCCTGCAAATGCTGGTGGGTTTTGATGAAGTACTGAGGGAGGGCACAGCCATACAGTAGGTATGTACCATGTCTCTGGCAGTGTTATCTCTTAACAAAGACAGCTTGCCCTCTTTTATATTGGAGGACTCAGTTGTGAGGTAACAAATTCAAATACAAAGGAACAAATCCAGCAGCCTCTGTGCATGAGACAGGACAGAAAAACCCAAGCAACCCTTTGCCTCCAAAGGCGAAATCTCTTGAGCCACAGTAAGAAAGACTGCGCCCGTCTGCTGAATCTGATGTCCAAATGTTATGTTCACTGTCAGTTGATGGACTGCTTCAACAAACATCTCTTTCCTGTCCTCCTTATTTATGGGTCTTTATCTTCAGATTTGGACCAGGCAGATCTTCAAACAGAGGTATGGGATGCTTTGAAAAAGATGGACCTCTCTCAAGTGGGACACAGGGCCCCTCCAGCTTCACCCCATCATGCAGCTCTCTCATCTCCCTTTTATGGGGTGCACATCCTGGCACTACAACATAAGATGCATCTCTGAAGTAGAAGGACATTATAACTCAACTGTGAGGAATGTGTGCTCTCCAGACGTTATTGGATTACAATTCCCATCATCCTTAGCCAGCCAAGATTCTAGGAGATGTAACGCAACACTGTTTGGAGGACCACACACTCCCCACCAATGGTCTCCCTGAGTCAGCTTCTGCTGACCACGGAAAGAGATAATGAGCTGTATCGAGCACTGAATCTTCTGTTCTTGTGGCGAAGTTTGTGGCTGCCAGCTCCTCAGCATCTGATATTATTTCACTCCCCCACTGCCCCCAAACACACTCTCCACATCAATTTTGCAAGCTGAAGAGTTAGACATTTGGCAAAAGTTGAGAGATGCTCAGGATGCTGGATTTTACAGACACACCCACCCACTCCGCCACCTCCCTGGCAATTCCTGCATGAAGCCCTTCCCAGGGAAGAGGCCTAGCTGTCAATGGCAGGCCTTCACAGAATCAGTCCATTGTCAGAAGCTGTGGAAGGCTGCCAAGGAAACAATCTGGGCAACAGGAAAGTTCTGACGGATAGGATTAACACACTGGAAGCTGGGCACGCGCGGGAGTCTCTGCCTGTCAGCATGTGGCTTATAATTGCAGGCTTTGCTCTCCCTCTGACATCAACCCTCCTATTAGTGAAACTCTTCAGATGCGTTGGCTCTCCCAATGTGTACAGTACCAGCATGTTCTGGGTGACAGAACACGGGCAAGGCAGCCTTGGATGCAACGGGTGTCAAAACGTTGATTCAGACACATTGACACTCGTAAATAAATGCAGTGGCACAAAGGGGCTGCAAGAGGTGGGGTTCACAGAACAGCTTTTGTTCTGCTCCTCCCCAGGATCGGTGGAATAGAGATCCGTGCCTATAAAGGTGCTTTACACAGAGTCAGACCCTCGGTGCCTCTTGCTCGGTATTGTTAACTCTAGTAGTTCTCCAGGGTTCTCTCTCAGCCCTGTCCATAGATGCCCTGTCTGTAAAGGCCTGGGCCATCCCTCATCAAACCAAGTCTACTTTGGTTCCTAATATCTGTGACATTTACACCACCCAATGCAAAACAGGGCTGGAAAATAATTTTTGCTCATAATTCTTAATAAAATAAATCACTTTCACACCTCCCAAGACTTGTCATGTGAAGCAGCATGTGCTGCCTTCCAAATTCATGCATTTATGAGACATTTCAGTGAATTGTATTTAAATGAAATATGCAAAATTTAGTATCCATTTTTTTTTAAAAAGTAATCGCTGAAACATGCATACACATGAAATTATTTTAAAAATCATATTTGATCAATCAGGGAACTGCATACCAAAATATACATATTTAAAAGTGTGTGTGTATGTGTGTATGTATGTGTATATATATAGTTCAGGATTTGGAGAATTGGAACAAAACTGAGGCTGGGAGATTTCCACATCCTTAATGTGTGTTCATTTTCCTCTTCTGTGTCTTCTGAAGTATATCCTTTCTATGGTGCTGCCTTGGCAAAGTCACACATTGAATTCACACCTAAATCGATTTATAAACAAAGCAAGGATGTTTCATAATTTACATTTTTAGTCACTATACTGCAGTGTGCTCAAACCCATTGCTTTTCTCCCAACTTCAATACTCAGGATAACGCAGAGCTTGTCCAGACAGTATATAGCTCACTATTTAGATCACTTCTGATGTGGTTTGGTTCTAATCAAATCATGGTGTCCACATGTGTTTAGACTTAGAACGATCCATCTCATCTCTTTTAAGAGCTGTCCTGCTCCTTTCTGGCACTGCGCGAGAATTTCTGGTTTTTGTGTGTGTGTTTGGGTTTATTTATTTATTTATTTATTTATTTATTTATTTGTTTGTTTGTTTGTTTATTTATTTATTGTATGGTTTGGCACATTCCTGATTATCTCATTGTGTAGCCTCTGTGGACAACTAGTCAGCACCCAAATGGAGCTGTGGGTAATGTTATCTGAGGGGGAAACCTTGTGACATATTCGGTGGGTTGTGACATTTTAATGGATGGCAGGAACTACCCTATTTTACTGTACTTCCATTTTCTCTACCACTTTGTTTTTTAAAATACTGTATTATCCTGTTGATGAACATTATTCTAGATAAATGAGATACACTGACGTTATTATGTGTACCATGCCAGCTAGATGCATTGCTGTCTCACTATGTCAGTTTATTTCACACACAAAAATGGAAATCACGATGACTTCCAGAATAACAGCCTCAGGAAAAGGCAGGGAAGGGAGCTATGTCAGTCCCCAGCCCCCTAAATTCAGTGACAGATGAGGACATCTCTCCCTCTGTCCATTCCATTATTTTTGGCTTAGTGGCTGCTTGCGGGGGGGGGGGGGGAGGAGAGGAGATGGGAGGAAAGCAGATAAAGGCAACAGCTGGAAAAACCAGTTGGATTGGAGACTAACTTTCCTTGAAACCAGAGTCCTGGCTGAGAAGGTGGGGGAAAAGGGGGCTTTACCTCCCTTCTATCTCCCAAATCTTCACACCAGTCTTTTCTCCTTGCCCTGGTACTGCCAGTATTGCTGCTTTAAGCTTGCTGCTGCCTCCTTTATTCATGAGCAAATTAGTGATCCAAAGACCTTTTTAGACCCTTCTCATAGGAGAATAAACATCTCTATTGTGAACAGAAGGATCGCTCAAATGCAAGATAAGATAGATTGTATTGAATAGAAGAACCTTTTAAGCCTGAACCAGACAGTTTATTTGCTAAACTGACTTCCCAACTGTTGCCAGTTGTTGTTCTGATAACTCCCAATCCACATTTTGGGAAAATCCTGACCAGTTCCCTCAGCAATGGGTCTAAGTGGGGAGGGAGGGAAAAGGGGGTCAGGAAACAATTGTTTAGTCATTTAGTCGTGTCCAACTCCTCGTGAGCCTGTGGACCAGAGCACGCCAGGCCCTCCTGTCTTCCACTGCCTCCCAGACAATAGCTTAAGCCTTAAAGCCAGGCTGGAGTCCAGTTCTCCATAGGCTATTGGACAGCAGGCCCTAGGGGCTGTGGGGCCTGGGGCTGAAGTGGCAGTCCAGCAATATCCAGACAGCAAGAAGACTTTGTTGAGCCCTGTGGCAGAGGCAACCTGCTACTTGCCTTTCTGGCAGAGCTTCACATTGTCTTCTTCAAAGAGCAAAGTTCAAGCTGTCTCATCTAACCCTCTTGAAACCGGGTTATCACCATCGTACTCACAACAGAAAGAACAGAGGGGAAGGGAGGAAAGGAAAGAAGAGCCGAGAGCTTGAAGGCCTCGCAACTAAGGTGCAAGAGCTACAGTATATAGAACATCAGCCTTAACTACAGCATCAGCCCTTGTTCACCTGCTTATCCCATGGCCAACTCTCTCTCTCTCTCTCTCTCTCTCTCTCTCTCTCTCTCTCTCTCTCTCTCTGTGTGTGTGTGTGTGTGTGTGTGTGTGTGTGTGTGTGTGTGTGTGTGTGTGTGTGTGTCCAGCAGTTGTGGCTGTTTCATTAGGGCAAGGGGAGCACTGACCTCCTACAGGCTCAGTTTACCCTCCTCCCCCCCCAGACATCCTATTTCTGCTTGCCTCTTTACCAGAGGAAGAGAATTTCTGTGTGCATTTATATGCTTGCCTTTTTCTGTGTTTGTGTTTGTGTATGTGAAGGAGAATGCCTCTCCATGTGTGGGTACACACAGGCTGCTTTTTCTAGGGTTTATGTGGGATTTAGAGTGAAAGCTGTTAAGAAAAATATATTCCAGGGTCTAAAGAAGGACTTCTCAGGTTAGTTTTAAGGAAGGGTTAGAAATGGGTGAGGAATATGAAAAAAAATATCGGTGACTTCACAATCCTTGCTCAAATTGCTCATTTCACAACTGTAAGCCTCAAAACACACCTTCCTTCAGAAAAGTGGAGCAATCTTGTGGGACATTTTATACACATAAAGACAATTTAGTCAACGGGAGGGATATGTACAGCAATGCTAATAAAGGTGCATAAATAAATGTGTACATCGTTGAAAATGTGAATGGAAAGTATGTATGAGTTTCTAGCTAAGTATTCTCACTATGGTGTAGTGGACAGAGTGACAGTTTAGGACTCTGGAGAACAGGGTTTGAATCCGTGCTTCAGCCATGAAAACTCACTGGGGGAGTGGAACTGGTAAAATCACCCCTTAAATATTTTACTTACCTTGAAAACCCTGCTAGGGTCACTATAAGTCAGGTCCAACTTGACAGCAGAGAACACACACGGAGAGAGCTATGCAGTACAACCTGATGTAAACAGACGACATAGAATGCAGATGGGATTAAGAGAAATACTGTACAAGAAAATTGATGGTGAGCTTTCCCTACTAGGTGCTGGAGGAGAGCTTTGCTGATATCCTGGACTGCCAGAAAGATGGACAAGCGGGCCCTAGAGCAAATCAAGCCTGAACTTTCTCTGGAGGCAAAAATGTTGAAACTGAAGCTTTCCTACTTTGGGCACATCATGAGCAGGCAGGATCCTCTGGAAAAGACAATAATGCTGGGAAAGGTGGAAGGCAGCAGGAGAAAAGGAAGGCCAAATAAGAGATGGGTCGACTCAATAAAGGAACGACAGACCTGTATCTACAAGAGCTGAACAGGGCTGCTGAGGACAGGGCATTCTGGAGATAGATCATTCATAGGATCACCATATGTAAGAGCCAACTTGATAGTACATAAGAACAACAACTTGATATAAGAACCCAATTAATCATAACAAGAGTGAACAGAGCAGCAAAGATGTTGATTCAACACAACCTGGTCTTAAGCATGCTTTATGTGAACTACTGCCCTCTAGAGGGAATTATTTCACTAGCTTTATGAGCTGTTACTACACTCCAGTTTAGAGGAAATTATCCAAAGAATTGATGCTTTTGAATTGTGGTGCTGGAGGAGGCTCTTGAGAGTCCCCTGGACTGCAAGGAGAGCAAACCTATCCATTCTGAAGGAAATCAACCCTGAGTGCTCACTGGAAGGACAGATCCTGAAGCTGAGGCTCCAATACTTTGGCCATCTCATGAGAAGAGAAGATTCCCTGGAAAAGACCTTGATGTTGGGAAAGTGTGACGGCAAGAGGAGAAGGGGACGACCGAGGATGAGATGGCTGGACAGTGTCCGCGAAGCAACCAACATGAATTTGACACAACTCCAGGAGGCAGTGAAAGATAGGAGGGCCTGGCGTACTCTGGTCCATGGGGTCACGAAGAGTCGGACACGACTAAACGACTAAACGAACGAACGAGTTTGCAGACATGATCACCAGCTGGCAACTTTTGCCAAATGGAAGCCATTATGCTTCTCTGTATTCTGTCCCAACATTAGCCCCTTGTCCAGAGCAGTGGTTCTTAACCTTGGGTTACTCAGGTGTTTTTGAACTGCAACTCCCAGAAACCCCAGCCAGCACAGCTGGTGGTGAAGGCTTCTGGGAGTTGCAGTCCAAAAACACCTGAGTAACCCAAGGTTAAGAACCACTGGTCCAGAGTATTGGTTACACATCACAAATGTTGTGGCACATCCCTTTCTTTTAAATACTTTTCATGGCTGACACAGTCAACGAGTTTGCTGTAATATATAAAGCACATTTGATTTTCTCCTGACATTTTTGGGTACTTCCTAGTAGCCTACATATATTTTCAATTTAATCTCTCATGCATTTTCTGTATCCAACATGAACATCCAGCATTTCTTTCTCCCTGTATAGCAGAAGTCTTTGCTATAAAATATTGATCATCACTTTGCTTGCATGGTCCTCTAGTTACTGCAGTCTCTGGTGTCTCCTTTCTTTGGGATTAGAATAGACAGTGAATGTTTGTGATCTGTGGATGATTGTTTTGTTTTTCTTATTGGTGTACTGTTTTTAGGATTTAGATAGATTCAGCCCCTGAGGTCTGAACTAGCTCCTATAGTTTCCCATATGCTCCTGGTGTTATATTTTTTTCAGTTGATTTAAAAACAGCTTTCACTTTCTAAAATTGCAGATTCTTTATTAAATGACCTTCTCCGACCTCCCTTCCTTCTTCTTACTGTTCTCATCCTACCAGAGTTGAGCATCGTTGTGGCTGTTTTCTAAGCAGTGACATGTTTCATTTAAGTCAGTCCCAGCTTCTTCAGCCTCTGTTTCTCCCTTATTTCAACTTGAATGATCAGCTGTAACAACGTGAACTTTTAATTTCAAAATTATAAAATACTCTAGCTTTTTTTTTGTAATTTTAGATTTATTGGTCTTTCTTCATTTGTCACCCTTTCAAGAAATTATCAGCATCCTGTAATACATTCACATTTCAAATACTTCTGTCTTGGCTTTTTTTTACAGCAGGTTGTGTTGATTCCAAGATTCCACGTTATATAGTAAAACTGAGAATAAATTGCACCACATATTCACAAAGCCAGTTTTCATGTTTTTGTTGCACATTGCATTCTTCATCTTCAAGGAGCTGCTCCAGGCCATCTCTGTGTAGCTATGCTTTCACAGTTTGTTCAAACAAATTCCAAGGCATTTATATTTGCCAGTATGGTGGCCACTTTTGTTATTTAACTGCATTTTGTGGGCTGATTACTGTGACTTTTAAAAAAAAATTGGTTACCATTTGCTTCCCAGGAACTCCTTTCCTGGGGATATATATCTTTAAATTGGATTTGGACCAGACAGTGTTCACAAGGAGAATACCTGCAAACAGAGAACTGTCCTCTGTTCAGTACAGCCTGTGCTCTCCCCCCACCCCCGATTAGGCTGTTTATTACTGTAATTTAATATACCATATTTTCCATGTATAAAATGACACTTTTTCCTTAAATAATTTGAGAAAAAATTGAGGGTCATTTTATACACGGAAGGCAGATCTTTACCACTGCCTTTTGTGAAGGCACGGGGCTTAGTAAAAAAGGAAGGGGAGGCGTTGCTCTCTTCCTTTTGCTAAGCTCTGTGGCCTTATCAAAAGTCAAGGAAAAGCGGCAGTCACTTTGACAGCCACTTGCCTTGCCTTTTGCCAAGGCACGGGGCTTAGCAAAAAGGGAGCCCTTTGATCCCTGCTCTTTCTAATTTGGGGTTAGAAAAAGGGGGGATTCGTCTTATACTTTGGGTCATCTTATAAATGGAAACATATGATATTTGTCTTTGTCTCAAACTCTGGTTGTTCACTGGGTTGGGGAAGTGGGGCAAAAATGCTTTAAAGCCTATATATTATGTTGTGCCAGTGGCAAGCAGGTTTCGAAGTTCACACACAGGGAGGGTGTGCACATTCTTCCATGGCTTCAGAGCAGTGGGATTAGTTTGATGAAGGTCCCCATCCTGCAACAAAGTTCAGCAACAGAGCTTTGCATGTACACAGTTCCAAATTCCTTCTCCGGAATCTGAGGGTGAAAAACAGGATCAGATGGGAGCAGGTGTTGGGAATGACCCTGTTTTGCCCGAGCCCCTGGACAGCCACTTACTGATCAGAGGAGACATCGCTGGCCAAGATGAAGGAATAGTCTGCCATAGGCAGGCTCCCGGTCCTCTTGGTTTTGCATCCTTTTCAAAGAATCTGGCTGCTGGTCTGTGTCGCCTCTGTTCCCCATACTACCAGTTTAAGATCAGAGAAGAGGCACCAAGAATCATCCTATGAGGAGTTCCTTTATGCACATTTTCACAAAGCCCTGGTAGCAGCAGATCCTTGCCCCATTACGAAAAGTCAGCAGAGTGTCGGTCAGGCCCTTTAACTCTTCATTCAAAGCAGCTCCCTGGTTTTGTCCTCAGTCTGTCTGCCCCGCAAGCACATGCAGCTTGTTGTGTGCACTGGAACCATGGCTTTGATGAGGTCTTGCAACCACAGCTCAATCACTGCCACATGACGTCTGCAAGAGGGGTGGGGGTGGGTAGGATGGGGTGGGAGCTCAGGGCCAGGCCTGGAGCCTCCTTTTACCCTGGTGTCGCTTCTCATGTGGCTTGCAGCAGCCCAGCCTGGCCTCCGCTCTTTGCAGGCTGCAATTAGGGAACCATTCTCAGCATGCGGTCAGAGCTGGGAGGGGACTGAAGGAGTGTGGCTTAGAGAAGACTTTTTCCCCCCCAAAAAAGGTGGGGGGAGCAAAGATTATTGTCCCAACTCTTACATGACCTCGCTACTGCTCCCCTGTGTCTGCACATTTTCTGGAAGTTGAAGAAATACTTTTATTTTACGCTCCGTTTCTATTTCCTTCTATCTCCGTCCCTCCCCCTGCAGCTGTCTTTATGATCACAACACAATAACTAGTTTATAGATCTCAAATCACAATGAGAAGCCTCTCCTAACCTCAGGTCCTCTAGATAGTGTGGAGTACAGCCTCCCTGTGCATTGGCCACACTTTCTGGGGATGATAGGAGTCATAGTCTAAGATGTCAGGAGGACACTACCATGTGTCTGATAAACAAGGGGTTGTCAAGGTGAATTTAACTCCAGTGGCCAGCATCAAGCAGCTTATGGGCAAAACTAGGAAAAGATACTTATCGGGTTACAACTCGCAGAATCCCCTAGCTAACATAGCCATTGGCCCTGCTGAAGCCTTCTGAGACTGTATTTCAAAATAGCAATTTTTCCTGTCTTTGCACGTGCATCAGACTGAGAAGCTAATTACATGGGCATTTAGCACACTGTGTGGTCCACTGCAGGGACAGGATGGTTCACTCCTAAAGGCAGTGATCAGATGGTTACATCTTTGCTGGAATGAACCAGCGTCCTTCCCCCAGAACAGTTCTATCTGCATCTTTCTGACATCCTGTCAGGGCTTCTCCTTTCTTTCTTTCTTTCTTTCTTTCTTTCTTTCTTTCTTTCTTTCTTTCTTTCTTTCTTTCTTTCTTTCTTTCTTTCTTTCTTTCTTTCTTTCTTTCTTTCTTTTTTTTGGTGTGAATAAGACTGCTCTCTTTTTGTCCATTTCCAGCATGTGATTTCTGGTAAAAGACCAAAATTGAGCCTTCTGGCTGTCTAGTCTCCTTCCGGTTGGAATTTCTGATATCATAGAGTGGCTTAATAAGCAAGTCACTTCAGGATATCAGTAAATTGAACACTTCTGCGCTTCAGTGGAGGGCAGGGAAAATGCGGGGTGGGGAATTAGACTATAGTAGACCATCACTTATGTGTTGGATCACCTATAAAAATAATAAATATATACAGTATATATTCTTTGCTTTATTTGAAGGGCTGGTCAAGTTAGCTGTGAACACGCTGGAAACTGACCAAACCAGAGCAATCCTACTAAAAAAAAAAAAGGTGGGATTGAAAAGTATGGAAAGTCGCCAAAAGGCACTGAACTAAGCAAGACAAAATTTATGTTATGCCGATGGCAGGAAAAAATACTGTTACAATCAGTGCAGAACGTGGTACTGGGCGAAATGATCCAGCTGGAGAAGTCATCCCCCTGCGATGTAAGCACTGCTAAATATCAGTTTATTTAAATATGTCTGTAAAGAGAAATGTGCTACAAGAAACATATGGTCATACCAAAGTGCTTTACATACTGTATATAGTCAGAGCATTGATCCATACTAGTTTATCTGGAAAGACCTGAGTTGCTTGTCCTTGGCTGAGAACCAGAAAGGGTGATTGATTGTGCAGCACTGAGCATGTCTACACAGAAGAGAGCATTATTAAACAGTATCCTATGGTTATTCCAAATTAGAGTAAATCCATTCTGTGTCAAACTGCTTCCAACATAAGGTGACCCTAATATGGTTTTGAAGGTCTGCGGGAGAAGTGGTTTTTCCAGTGCAGCTGCCCAGTGAGTTTCCATGGCTGAGCATGGATTTGAATCCAGGTCTCCTGAACCCTAGCCCAGCACTCTATCCACTAGACCACACTGGCTGGCAAGAACCACTGACTTATATTTACATAATTAGATAATGATTTACTTAAGGGTTGACTTACCATTTAGCAGCCCATGTTACTGTTCAGCAAGTGTACTCTAACAGAGACCAGGAGTAAGATGTTGGGTATTAAGTTAAAGGCGGGAGTGAGAATTGTGCATCTCGTGGCCTGCACATGACCCCCGTCCCTCCCACCAAAAGCATCCCTGAAAATCATACCACTGAAATTTGACAGCACTGTGACTGAGAGAAAAAAATTAAATCCTGCTTCTTGTGTTTTTTTCCATGACATTTGGTAATAAATAGGAAAAAACCACACTTCCTTTAATGGCTTTTCACAGTTTGTCAGTGAAATCTGGAGTCCTGCCTCTATGTGGTATTTAAAGCAAGTAAAATGCTTCTTTCAAATATTTGTTTCTTCCCATTGTCTCCCAAATTTCAACAGCCCAGTGAGCTGGAACCCCATAGCAAGTCTGGGTGGGGTGGAGGTGGACGCAATTGAACCTGGCAAAGCTGCAGATTCTTGGCTTAATAGGATTTATCAGGTAAGTATGATGAGATTCAAATGCAAGTATAGGTAATACCTTTACAGACCACTAAAAATCATCATACAATCTGTGAGCTTTCAGGGATAAAACACTCCATAATTGGGCTTGTACCACTGTGGAGAAACTGAAGTCCAAAAGTTCATGGCAAGATGGATTTTGCCAGGCCCATCTCTCTTAGATGTAAATCAGGAGAGGTGCAGGAAGTGATGGTTGCTGTTTTAAGGTTACAGCTGAAGCCGCTGTGGAATGAAAGTTATACCCCAGTTCTTCAAAGAAAGAATCACAGGCCATGTGGGCACACACCTCCCGTCATTTGGCCTTTCTTTGAAACAGGCATGTTTCTGCTTGGCCAGTGTGTGTGTGTGTGTGTGTGTGTGAGAGAGAGAGAGAGAGAGAGAGAGAGGAGAGAGAGAGAGAGTGAGTGAGTGAGTGAGTGAGTGAGTGAGTGAGTGAGTGAGTGAGTGAGTGAGTGAGTGAGTGACAAAGAAAGGCTGAGTCCTCCATCTGGGAATTAGAGTAAAAATTTAGTAAACTCTGATTTAGTAAGTCAGATTAAAGTCAAGATAATATTACCTAGTGGTTGCAGTCCCATTCTGCTGATGTTGAGAGTCCATATGTCTTCTTTCTGGCACAGGGGGACGGCTATTTCTTGGTATCATCATGATTCCATTGTAGTAAAGGGGGAGCCATGTGGTCCAAACTATGAGACTGCAGCCTATGTGTGCATGAAAATGATGTATGTTTGTACCAATTACAAATGCTGTGAAAAAAAAAGTGTATGGAAGGAAGAATCCTCCATCCCTCATAAGGCTAGAACTCAGCCAATAAGACTGACTTGTTAAAACTGTGGATTCAGGAAAGATGAAAGGAATGGTTTCATCAGACAAAGCTTACTAAGTTTATGGAATTTACTGCTGCAAGGCATGGTGATGACCATCAGGTTCTGCCTTTTTAATAGTGTCATTGACAAGGCAGTACTGTACTGTAAACAGAGCCAGGTGGTATAGTCAGTGAAGAGTGTCCGATCAGGACTTCTGAGACAAACTCAAATCTCTGCTTGGCCAGAGAAACTCACTAGGAAGGGGGACAATGGTAAGCCACTCCTTGAGCATTTCACGTACCTTGAAAACTATGATAGGGTCACCATAAGTCAGAAGCTATTTCATGGCACATCACAACAAATCAACAACTTGTGGCTACAGCAGCTAAGCAGAATCTCCATGTTCAGAGGTTGGACTCTCTTTTAACCTATCCTGTTTCAAATCACAGTTGTGAGGATAAAACAGGGGCAGTGGGGAAGGGGAGACCACTTACAGTGCTTTGAGCTTCTTGGAGAAAAGGTGGGTTCTAAATGTAGAAAATGAAATGGAATAAATACCAGTGGATAAGGTTAAATCATGGAAGTGGCTTGTAACTCTCACAGTCTGCCTGTAGGCTTCCCAGAGGCATCTGATGGAGGGCTTGACTAAGCAGGGTGGACAGCCTGGTTTGCTTCAAAGTTTTTCAAGCTGGGTCCCTGGTGATTTCTTCAGGTGAACTTGCTAGAGCTGGTCACATCTATATGATTATTGTCTTGCAAGGGGCCGCAGAGGCAGAAAGCTGTGATTGCGGAGAAAAGAGTCATCTTTGCTGAGATTGGCAATTTCCACTAGGGCCATCCCTTCCCTTCATCTCTTTTTACTTTTAAATTCCCCCCCCAAAGTAACATATGCTTCTTTGATACAGATAAATGGAAAAATGATTTGCAGGAGGAAAGACAAGATGTGCTCGTTGAGGGGAACTAATGGAATAGGGTCCCCCTTGACACCCTTGAAACCTTCCCTTTGCATCGGATCAGGTGATCCATCCATGGCAGAAAAACAATGCTGGCCAAATTGGAGAAAAATAGACTACCTCCTGCCAGCTGAACAAAAAAGAGACGATCTCTCAATGAAAAACACCAGGTTTCCCCATGCTTAGCATTTTTCACTTCGATTTTAGCTGCACCAAATAGCCAATATAGTTGCCCCAATAGTTGACCACTGCTGGAAGCAGGATGCTGAAGGAGAGAGCCCTGGGGCCCTCCCCCCTTTTTAAAAAAACCCTGAAAGAACAAATGGAAAACAAAGAAGGAGGTGCCATCTGAGAGGTGAGTAAATTTCCCTCAGTAGAGTTGCTCTCCTGAGTCACAGGAGTGCAGTGTGGCCCCAGGGGCCCATATCATCCGTTCCAGTCCGCGGTGTCCTTGCTGAGATAGATCACTGGGTGTTCCTTTATCCTTCCTCCATTCCCCATCCTCTCAGAGGCTCAGAGCCAGGATGGGTCAAAATCCGGTTCATTCTTTTCCTCAGAGGAAGAGCTTCTGGCCCCACAGCAGATTCGCTAAACAGCCCAGCGTCTTCTCCTGAGCCTCCATCTCTCCCCAGCCTCTCTGTGCCCCATAAATCTCCCCGAGCTTTATTTAAATAACTGCAAAGTGAGGCCCTTTGTTCAGAAAATAGCTGTGCAGAGCAGCCCGAGTGCAGATAATGAGCCAGAGAGCTATATTGGTCAGTAACATTCGCCGAACTTTCCATATTTATATTCCAAAGCTAATTATGGTTTGTGTGTTCACTCAAATTGATGATTCATCTAAACCAAGCCTGGCCCACAGAGCGATGGCAGGCCCAGCACAGAAAAGGGACTGCCCTGGCAGTTCCAGCAAAAAAGAAACATGCCCCCATCTCTCTCTCTCTCTCTCTCTCTCTCTCACACACACACACACACACAAACGCTTTCACAAACACACCCACAATAAACGCACCCACCCCCTCTCCAACACATCCTGCTTGCCACATCGCTCCCTTGCAACTGAAAATGCCTTGTTGGCACAGCCAATGAGGAGAGACTCAAGGTTTAAAGAAGCATGCTCAATAGAAAGGAGGATGAGACAGACAGGTAAAAATATACAAGGGCAAGAGCAATGCTGATACAGCATTTCCCCCCATTAGTAACTGAAGGATGTCATGTCCATTATCTCAGCAATCTCCACAACAGTCCTGCCAGGTAGGTCCATGTTGACAGCACAGAAGGGGAATGGGCACAGACTGGCTTTACAAAAGTCACTTAATAGGGTTGTGGCTGGGGTGGCCATAAGCCCTACTTTATAAAGGGCAGTCCTCTACTTGAATGCATCATTCAAATTTGGTCTACAAATTTGTGAGAATGCTAGAAACATTCCCCACAGGTCACACAATCTCACTAGACTTGCAAGAGGAAACGCAGGGCAAAGGGGGGGGGGAACTGTTGAAATCAGGAAGGATACAAGGTGTCATTTTCATCAGAGATACAGACTGAATATTTTATTATAGGTGGGAAATGCACTCACTGAACCACCTTGGTTGCATTGAACTTTTAATCCTTTTGTATTTATCTCAAAGCTCATTTTGCTTCCTTTTCTCAATGTCAACCTTTCTACACCTGTTAGCTGCTCTTTTGTTTCATTGCTATGGGCTGTACTATAGAAGGGAATCAGGTCCACAGGAAAGCTTTAAAAATTGACGTTCTGAACTACACTATCCAGGATCCCTAAGCCAGAATAGTCACTGATGATGTTGGTAGAGAGATTCTGGGCACCATAGTCCAAAAAAGTAACTACCAACATCTGATTCCTAATAAATATGAATATTTTTAAAAACCCATATAATTTAGTAGGTCATGTCTGCATACATAGTTCAGAGATCCTTATCATTTCAGATTAGTTCTTCAGGATGAAGATTGACACTAAAGGAGTGTGTGGTAAAAACTTTTGTGTTTGTTTCATTTTGGGTTCTTGTGTGTGCTGATCCTTTAGTTAAACAGGAAGGGGAACTAACTCTTTGGCATCCTTTTATGTTGTTTTCCCCAATTTGTTTCTTCTGCTAGTTTTAGAAGAGGTAGTCATGTTAGTCAATGCAAGCATATCAGGAAAAAACAAAAGAAAAATAAATTAAAAATGTTGTGGCACCTTAAAGACTAACTTTAAGGTGCTATATTTTTATATGAGCTTCCATGACAAGTCCACTTCCTTAGATATAAGAGTGAGACTGCGTGGCAAATATTTATACATGGCCCCAAATCAGAGATTATATTAAGGCGTAAGTTGTTGACCTGGCAGTGACTTTTCTTCTGCCAGTAAGTAAGCCCTAAAGAACCCTCAAAAACAATTGCAAAAAAGGAGGTGCAAGGCAATATTGAGAATCAATCTACTCCAAAAGCAGGCTACTTACTCCAAAAACAAGCACCCAACCATCACCAAGCTAAGACCCACTTTCAAACCAAAACATTTGGCAAAAGCTACTCTGAGTTGAACCAGCAGAGAGTCCTGCACATTCCCTACTGATACATCCTCTGCCATGCAAGTCCTTTAAGAGAGGACCCATTAGTGCCTGAGGAATGCATCAGAGGAAATACTTAGAATCTCCATAGAGCCTATTCTTGAACAAAGATCTCAAAAAGTGAGAACGTTCCAGTATCAGGCTTCTCTAGAAGTGGTGCCTGTTCCAAGCGGCTCCTCTGGCTTGCCAAAGTGGAGAACAAGGAAGCATAGGCACAGAGCAAGCAGCATAGCCCATCATGGCACACAAGAGAAAGACTTCTGGTGAGTAGTGAAGGAATGTGGCTCCTTCATCATATGGAAATTGGGGGGGGGGGGAGGCTGTGAGATGTGCCTGTGGGGGAATGTTTAATTTCCAAAAATCACCACCAGTGGTAAAATCATCCTGGCCGCGGTTATTTACATAAACTAATGATGAAGAAGATTCCAGGCTGCCTCAGGCTTTTGGGGGAAGAGCACTGGAAATTTTTTATCAGCTTTATGTACCATAACTCACAGAAAATAATTTCAGGCAATGCCTAGAATCCAGTAGCATAACTGATGTCATGTACGTCTGATGACATTGTCGGCCATGGCAGGTTTTTGGAAATTAAAAATTTCCAGTCCCCTCCAAATGTTCCCATTGTGTGGGAAAGCTGCTGGGAACTGCAGGGGGGGGGGAGAGATTAATTTCCAGAAAACACAACCAACGGCAAAAGTCATCCTAGCCACAGTGCTTTGTGGAAATTAAAGATACCTATCCATCCTGCAGTCTTCAACAGCTTCCCCACACCAAAAGGGATCTCACAAGAGCCTCAGGGCCTTCTGGAACTGTTTTGTTTCCAAAAAATAACTCTGACACCACCAGCCTTAATGTGGTGTAACATACAACAACTGGATTTAAGACAACGTTTTTAAAAACTGAAATGCTTGTCTTAAGTTTGAGTTTCTGCATGAATATTTCTTCAGGAATATGGTAGTGTTTCCCTGGGAAGGGAGGGTGTGGGAAAGATGGTCCATTGTAAAGGCAGGCATTCTTGTTTTTCACAGAAGGTGAAAACCAAGAATGGTAGCAATTAAATTAAACAATCAATAATGAAAAACAGCTCGCTATGTAAATAAAGAATGCTCCAACTACCGGACAATTGCACTCATCTCACACGCCAGCAAGGTTATGCTCAAAATCATACAAGGTAGGCTTCAGCAGTATGTGGACTGAGAACTCCCAGAAGTACAAGCGGGATTCCGAAGGGGCAGAGGAACTCGAGACCAAATTGCCAACATGCGCTGGATTATGGAGAAAGCCAGAGAGTTCCAGAAAAACATCTACTTCTGCTTCATTGACTATGCAAAAGCCTTTGACTGTGTGGACCACAGCAAACTATGGCAAGTCCTAAAAGAAATGGGAGTGCCTGACCACCTTATCCATCTCCTGAGAAACCTATATGTGGGACAGGAAGCAACAGTTAGAACTGGATATGGAACAACGGATTGGTTCAAAATTGGGAAAGGAGTACGACAAGGCTGTATATTGTCCCCCAGCTTATTCAACTTATATGCAGAATACATCATGCGGAAGGCTGGACTGGAGGAATCCCAAGCTGGAATTAAGATTGCAGGAAGAAATATCAACATCCTCCGATATGCAGATGATACCACTCTGATGGCGGAAAGTGAGGAGGAACTAAAGAACCTTGTAATGAGGGTGAAAGACGAGAGTGCAAAAAACGGTGTGAAACTCAACATAAAAAAAACTAAGATCATGGCCACTGGTCCCATCACCTCCTGGGAAATAGAAGGGGAAGATATGGAGGCAGTGACAGATTTTACTTTCTTGGGCTCCATGATCACTGCAGATGGAGACAGCAGCCCCGAAATTAAAAGACGCCTGCTTCTTGGGAGGAAAGCAATGACAAACCTTGACAGCATCTTAAAAAGCAGAGACATCACCTTGCCAACAAAAGTCCGAATAGTCAAAGCTATGGTTTTTCCTGTAGTGTTGTATGGAAGTGAGAGATGGACCATAAAGAAAGCTGACCGCCGAAGAATTGATGCCTTTGAATTGTGGTGCTGGAGGAGACTCTTGAGAGTTCCCTGGACTGCAAAGAGAACAAACCTATCAATTCTAAAGGAAATCAACCCCGAGTGCTCATTGGAAGGACAGATCCTGAAGCTGAGGCTCCAGTACTTTGGCCATCTCATGAGAAGAGAAGACTCCTTGGAAAAGACTTTGATGTTGGGAAAGTGTGAAGGCAAGAGGAGAAGGGGACGACCGAGGATGAGATGGTTGGACAGTGTCATCGAAGCAACCAACATGAATTTGACACAACTCTGGGAGGCAGTGGAAGATAGGAGGGCCTGGCGTGCTCTGGTCCATGGGGTCACAAAGAGTCGGACACGAGTAAACGACTGAACAAACAAACAAAAAATGTAAATAAAGAAATACCGTCCTGTTGCTCTTAGTCTGTGTGCAGTTTTTGGAAGATGTGTACCTGGAGGCGGGAAAGGAGGAGGATCTGATCATTTCTCTGATGTGAATTCAGTTTCTCTGCTGAAGATGTTGCAAGTTGGCTGTGTGTGAGAGAAACCAGCAAAGATTAAGGAAAGGATAATATAAGAAGACTTGAAGAAGATGAGATGAGAAAAAAGAAAACAACAACAGAAAGTGAAAAAAAAAATAAAAGAACAATTTTTGGAAGATAATATCCACTAGTGTCTCCCCATTGGAAAACTAAAAAGTTACACTTTCAATATAAACTCAAACTTTTATTTTCCTTTTCCTCTTTTGTTTTCTTTTTTGTTAATTAGTTTGGGAAAAGAAAGGAGGAGCTTTTTTAGGGTGGGTGAGAATGTGGTTTCCAAAAATTGATGGATCTATTTCCCTCTCTCCAAAACTTTTAAAGCAGAGGCGAGCTAGAGAAAAATACAGGTGAGATTTTTCACCTTCTTTTTGGAGTGGTAAGATTTTCAGTGCAGTAACATAAATTTAAAGGCAAGTCAAATGTTAATGCGAAGAGTCGCAATTTCAATATAAACATAATTTACTTATATTTTTAGCTTGTTAACCTTTAATTTAATATGTGGCTGTTTGCATTTGATTCAACCGTAGCAACATTATTCTGAAGTTAAGTTTCACTGATCTGAACAGAACTTCCATCAGCGTACCGCTCTTCCTTTGGCTGCACGTGTATATATAAACTCAGAACAACCAGCAGCAAAGTTTTTGTTTATACAAAACTGGATTCTATTTGTGTTTTTATCATAGCTCACCCTGTGCCTGTCCACACTGAAATTTGGTCCGATCCAGCCAGTGCTTAAAAGGTCCTTACCATGAGTGCAATCTTTCTGAACTCTTGGTGCCTGTCTGCAAAGCAGAACAAAACACTATTTTGCATCTCAGTGAATCATCCCCAAAAGATTGTGTGCCCTGTGTGATGCAGGACAGCTTTTAAAGGAGAAGGATGGATTGTTTTAAGTAGAAACAGAAGCAAATGAGGTATTTTTGTGTGTGCCAAACAGTGCTCTTAGAGAACCATATATCATAACTGTGCCAGTGTGGACAGGCTGTCTGAGAGATATTATAAATAAATAAATGTTTGAATTAAATAAAGGAGAATAAATGGGCAGATAGATTCTTCATTGATTCCCATTGGATTATCTCTTATTTGTAACTATATAAGAATATTTCATATTTATTCTACTAGAGTTCAGTGACCTAGTGCAGGTCTTACAGCTATTAAATAAGAGTAACTAACATGCATTTTGCCAAAAAATTTCTTTTGAAAAGTTCTGATTATTATTTCTGGGAATCCATTCCAGGAAAGTACATGAGACCACCCCCGCCTGCCACTACATTTGGTTACAGGAATCCCTAGAACTGGCTTCCATGCATGGGGGTATTCTGGTGGCCTTATATGTGGTTTCTTCTGTAACAAAGCAAACCAACATATGGCTTCCAAAGAGAAGGAAGAAGTAAAGCAATTTATTTCTCATTAATTGGCCTCTGAGGAAAAACAAGCAGGGCAAGATGCCAAAGGCATCTCTCACTCCCACCATTTCAGGATACTTGTTACATGTATTAATAATGTTTTAATTCCATGAAGATGCTCCATTATCCATCCATCCATTTTATTTATTTATTTATTTACTTACCGTAGGCAGTTATCTAGTCATTCTAGTACATTTTCTAGTAGCTTCTTGTGGAAGAATGGATAGTCTGAAGTGTAAATTCTTAATTCATCTCTACATGGTAGATTTGAATGCTAATTCTTCTCTGAATAGAATATTTCCATCCATTGTTAACAGATTGTGCCAATATTTTCTTCTTTCCTAGGAAGAGGCTTCAGTTTAAAACCACATGAAACATAAATTCTCCATATCAATCAAGACCCTGTGTGGAATAAGTGAAGGCTTTTGTTGTTGTTGTTGTTGTTTCTTTCTACCCATAACATCTGTCAGCTTCTGAAACAGAAACGAGACAGGTCTTTCATCATCCTGCTTATAATTTAAACCGTTTTGTCTCCTTAATCAATGCAATACAAACATGGAAAACAAATATATAAATAATATTGAAAACTAGTATCCTGTTGACGGAATTCGGAATTCACATGTGGTTCCACCATTGTGGACACCATTAAAGCCCATGTTCAGCTATAGGTTCCACATATGGTCTTATACAACAAAACTGGAGCCAATTTTGTTGTGTCCTGCTCTGCTCTCTTGCAACTGCTTCCTGCTCCATGTGTACAGAATTATACTGTGCCATTACAAACAGGATACTAATCTAAGAGTATTGTGGCACCTCAAAGACTAATACTTTTTACTTAGCATAAGCTTTCAGGGACTTTAGCTCACTCCTTTAGATTTATGAAGTAAGAATATAAACCTCTCTGCAAAAATTCCAGGGAAACAAGTTGGGATTTATTTATTTTTTGCACCAAAAGTCCTGAATTTTCTGTTGAAACGCAAGCATATTTATGCAGATTATTTTTAAAAAAATACAAAATACACTTTAAACAAAATACAAGAAATTGTACTTTCCTGACATGCAGGAGTTAAAACTTTCCTTACAGTGAAAAATTTATTTAATTGGGTATGTCATCAAGACATCATTCATCACTTAACATAACATAAAATAAGGTCGTAGTAGGGCTTCTGAGGCCTCACTGCAAGCATCTGAAGAACTCGGCTGCATTCCACAAAAGCTTTGGCCAAATAAAATCTGTTAGCCTTTACGGTTAAGAATCTGTTGTTTTTGCTGCAACAGAACGACATGGCTTAACCCCCGCCCCTCAAAATAAATAATGTTGCTCCTGTCAAAGCTACTCAGGTGCACTGCAAGTTCTTCAGTTTCCACAAATATGCTTTGAAATAGAGGTTGCAGGCTGGAATCCAAACAAATATCCCCCAGGCAAAAGGATGTTTTAAAAAAAAAGGCCAATGCAATGGGGACAGAAATAGCTTTGGCAACACAGCCTTGTGGCCAGCATTTGCAATCTGCCAGGCTGGCATGGGGAGGTTGGGTGGGTCTCTCCCACTCCCCGTGGTGACCACACAGCCTGCAAAACAAGAAAGGAACAGAGCACAGCCTGCCCAGCCCTGCTGCTCAAAAGGTATTTTTAGCCCAAGGACTTCGTGCTAATTAGACAGTAGGTCAGAGGGAATCAGGGAAGGAGAGCAGACCGCAAAGCTCTGAAGCCCAGCTTCCCGAACTGCTGTGGTCCGGCCCAAGCTACGGAGGGCAAAGGAGGTGGCCTTTAGAAAGACGTGTCGCTGTTATGCACAGCGAGTCAGTGGCTACGCTGGGGGTTTCTCGGTGCATGTTCAGGCCAACTAGGGCCCTTTATTGATCTTGCACAGTTTACTCTCCGCTGCCACCTCTTCAAACACCACATATACATTAGATGTTGCACTCAGGTTATCTGCGAAGGATTAGAAATGTTGCACAGGATGGAAGGGGCATAAGGCCCTTGTGTCTTCTAAGCAAGATTGGGGTTTGGTGCCTTCCTGATACATTGGACAAGAGGTGGTTGCCTTCCAGCGAGAGCTCTTCAGGGCATATGAATTGACATAGGTTTCTAGCTTTATTTTCAGAGGTGACATGGGAGAAGAAGAAGCATCTATATAAAAAAGGAACGCTTTTTAAAAAGCAACAGTGCTGTGTCTGTTAATTAAAGAGGGAGTCAAGCCAGAGGTTTTGGAGAAAGATCTGAGCCAACTCTGCCCAAACCATCTGTGGACATGCTAAGGGAGAGGCAAAAAAAGAGAAAGAGAGAAGGATGCCATACAAAGCAAACAAAAAGCACACTGTGGTCTAGTGGTTAGGTCTCTGGGCCAAAGCCCCAGAGCCTGCACCTCTACTGGGTAGAGTCTACCCTCCTGAATCCTGGTTGACTTGCTGAGTTAATTGGGCAAGAATCACAGTTTCTTTCCATACATACTGAAAAGCGCAGATTGGCTTATGAGTCAACCATGGTCAGATCTACTGGGTTTACAACACTGTAATCCACAATACATCCATTTTACATTACTAACATTTGCACTATTGTTTTCTTAAAGGTATCATAATTGTAAAATTATTTGGAATTTGTGCTAGTAGAGTGCAACAGAATAGGGCTCTGCTAGTGCCTACTGAGCAGGAGTAACGGCAGAAATTCATAATTACGTATGAATTTAAATTTGTCTGTTTGTTGCTTTAGGAAATCTATTCATAAATAGTGTAGGGGGGGAGTCTAAATTTGATTACAGAAGCCTCTAATGCAGGCTTCTGTGCATTGGGGTGGTCTCACAGCTGCCATGGAGGAAACCACAGGTACTACATGCTTCTGTTTGTATTAACTAGGTTTCAGCTCCTGAATTCCAAGAAGGAGGAAGAAGTAATGCCTTAATATACTTCTTAATGGCCGAAAACCCTCAACAACCATTAGATCCCGGCCGTGAAAGCCTTCGCGAATACATACTTCTTAACTGTTTGATCAGTATGGCAATTGATCCAATTACCTTGGGAGGTGATGAGCGCTCCAACTCTGGAGGCATTCAAGAGAAAATTGGACAACCATCTGTCAGATCTGCTTTGATTTGGATCCTGTATTGAGCAGGGGGTAGATTCGATGGCCTTACAAGCCTCTTCCAACTCAATTATTCTATGACTGTATGATTCTGTAATAATAATGTGCTGTCAAGTCAATTCTCACTTTGCTTTTTTTGCTTTTTATGGCAACTTTTCCAGTGTTTTCTAGGTAGAGAATACTTGGAAGTCGTTTGTCATTCCCTTCTTCTGGGGGCTCCCAGGGATTGTGTAGCTTGCCCAAGGCCACACCAGCTGGCTGTACTCACGGGAGGGAAATCAAGGTCTCAACCACTAACTCTGCAGCCAGATACTAAACCACCAAGCTATCCTAAACCAGTTAAATTATCAAGTGAAGGACAAAGAGGGAATAAAGTTGCCAAAGTCCATCTTGCTGTCTGTTTACCTATAGCTCCTGCTCCCTCAGTCATTATAAAGATACATACAAAAAGGACTGATATTTTGACTTCCAACAATAATCTGCACATATTTCAATAAGTGGATCACAAATATATCTATGGCTGGTATAACAGTATTTTGAAAGAAAGCGAAAGAAAGAAAGAAAGAAATGTGAGATAATAATAAGAGCATTACTTCCCAAATCCTACCGGAAGTCAAATGGCAGCTGGTGCTCCACCTCTGAACTGTTAGGGCAGAGTGGCCAACAGAGCAGGAAGCCAGAGTTAACAGTAGATGGGGATGCTTCTGGTTTCTCCCCTTGCTTCTTTCCTGCAATGACACCGTGGTACAATTTCTTAACATTTATCATTTAACTGAACTCAAGAGCAGTCTCTTACATTGGGTCAGTAGGCATCCCCAGTATCATACTTGATTCTCTGCCTGGGGTGGCCTCTCCCACCCTTTTCAGCCACCCCATATTTCATTTAGGTTGCCATTACAGGATGAGAAATGCAACAGACTAGGAAGGAGTCAATCAGGAGCAGATTGGCTGGGGTGGGGTTGCTTGAGCTGGGGGGGACGGGAATGGCTCACTGGACCTAATGGATTGTTGGGCGAGTGCCATTTGGAAACCTTTCTCCTTCATGGTGTTCACACACACACACACACACACACACACAACAGGCTGAAAAACTTTTCCAGAGCTCTGCTTCTGGGCCGGAGGGCCTGCTACGCTCCAGCACTTCCCTGTTTACAACTTAAGCGCTGGCCCAAGGGTGTGGGGTTGAACCTCCTTAAGCTTCTTCAGGAATTCTTTCAGCCTATTTGTGTCTGTGTGTGTGTGATTGCAGGAAACCTTTTGTGAGCCAAATCATCTTCTATCCTTCCTCTTCTCCCTTGCCACCCTCCTCCCTTTCCCTGGTGGTATTTCTGTCCTTGCTCCAGCAGGAAAAGCGATGGGAGGTAGGTTCCACATGCTTGTGGCATCCCCAATCCCCTCTGCTGCTGAGCTGTCTGGAGCCCAGTGGCAGCTGGCAAAGGCGAGCTGGGCTTCGGGTGGAGCGAGCGGCAGCCACAGCCCACACACCCATTAGAGGAGCTTATTTCAGGGCCTCTGACCACAAGGGAAACATCCGGGGCTGAGGGAGGCTCCTTGGACCGAAGAGAGATTGCAGTCTTTTTCAGAGAGAGAGAGAGAGAGAGAGAGAGAGAGAGAGAGAAAGGGAGAGAAAACAGGGGAGTGCCGTGGGGATGAGCAGTAGGGCAGCAAGCCTGAAAGGGTAGGTGGGGAGAGAGAGAAAGAGAGAGAGAGAGAGGTGAGCATGGATTGAACAAAATGGAGGCAGTCTGCCTCTCACACACCCTAGCACAAAGAACCGATTAGCATCACCAGATATGCCTTGGTGATAAAGGCTAAGCTAGACATGGGGTTAACTGGCAGAGGTATAAAACAGTTACATTTGGCCTACGGTTCCCATGTACTGTATCGGTGTTTGATGGGAGATCTTGGCAGTCGAAAAACGTAACATTTCCAAGCTCTAATTTTGGATTTAGCTGTGCAAGGGTTCTAACCACCACCACCCCAATGCAAACTGCCTCAACTTGTAGGGGAAGGACGGTCAGAGAAGGGCTGTCAGACTGTTGGAGAGCATGCACAGAAATTGAATACAGTATATCCCTTTCCTCCCCTGAGATCTTGATCAATACTTTCCTTGTTAAGACAGTATCTGCACCGGGAAGAAATGTTGGGTGCATGCCTTGTTTTAGAACATTTCACTACTGTAGCAGAGGAATGATCAAGCAGCAGCTCAGAATGCTGGCGTTTGGAGTTACAGTATCTTATTGTCTCTTAAAATAAGGGGTATATCTTTATAATGAGTGCCGCTGAATGTTGCCAACCAGTTAAAGAATTTTCTTTCTGTTTATCCCTTTTTGTATGTAATAATTTTTTTTCCAATTGGCCTGTTAAGAAAACTTGTTGTTGTTGTTATGTATGTCAAGCTGCCTTTTACTTACGGTGACTCTATGAATGAGCAATCTCCAATATGGCCTGTCCTCAACAGCCCTGCTCAGCTCTTGCAAACTCAAGCTTGTAGTTCCTTTAGACGGAGCAGTGGTTCTTAACCCTTGTTACTCGGATGCTTTTGAACTGCACCTCCCAGAAACCCCAGTCAGGACAGCTGGTGGTGAAGGCTTCTGGGAGTTGCAGTCCAAAACTCCTGAGTAACCCAAGGTTAAGAACCAGTGCTTTAGAGCATAGGTTCCCAAACTTTTTTGCCCCGTAGACCACTTGCCGACTTATTTGTTTTCCGTAGACCCCCTGCCTACCTAATATCGCATTTTCCTAAACCTATTAACATGTTCAAATGTGGTTTAAGTATGTACGTGCGCGATGTGTGTGCCCGTATAGCTCAGTAATGAGAAATGACAAAATGTCGTTGATCCCATTTACAACACACCGACATTTACCATAAAATTTTGTCAATAATTTTACGAATTTATACATGAATGTAGCACGCCACAATATAGATGGTACATAGTATCTAATTAAATAATATTATGTACACAGAATCTGTGTTTGGTGTAATTACGGATCGCCTAAACGTATTTATTATGACCTGCCTAATGGGATCTGCTCATGTGGACCCTCATTTACATCTTGTGCGTCCCCCAATTTTTTCTTTCTCTGACATGGACCCTCTGCAAGTCGAAATCGACCTCTGGGGGTCCATATAGACCACTTTGGGAACCAATGCTTTAGAGTATCAGTCCATTTCGTATTTGGTCTTTCTCTTTTCCTGGTGCTTTCAATCTTTCCCAGCATTATTGTCTTTTCCAGAGATTCCTGCCTTCTCATGATATATGCCCAAAGTAGGACAGCCTCAGTTTCAACATTTTTGCCTCCAGAGATTGTCCAGGTTTGATTGGATCTAACACCCACTTGTTCATCTTTCTGGCAGTCTGGTGTCCGTAAAGTTCTCTAGCACCACATTTCAACAAATCATTTTTTTCCCTGTCAGCTTTCTTTACGGTCCAGCTTTCACACCCATACATGGTGATCAGAAATACAAAAGTGTGGGTGATCTTGCTGTTAGTCTCCAATTACACATCCTTACTCTTGATAATATTTCCTAGTTCCTTCATTACTGTCCTTCCAAGTGTCAGTCTTCTTCTGGTTTCTTGGCTGCAGCCTCCATTTCAGTTGATGATTGAGCCAGGGAATACAAACTTTCTATCTCAATTTCTTCACTGTCGATGTTAATGTTGTGTATTATTCAGTAGTTATAATTTTTGTCTTCTTACTGTTTAACTGCAATCCTGCTTTGGCACGTTCTTCTTTCATTTTCAGAAATTGTTTCAAGTCATTGCTGCTTTCAACCAATAAGATGGCGTCTTCTGCATATTCACTCCTCCTTCATCTCAATCAAGTCTGATTTTCTGTACAATATATTCTGAATACAGATTGAACAGATAAGGGGAAAAATTGCACTCTTGCCTGACACCTTCGCCTATAGGAAACCATTCCATTTCTCCATATTCTGTCTTAATGGTAGCTTTTTGCCCACATTACAGATTATGCGTCAGAACAACTATAGAACTTTAGAATGCCTTTTTGAGATATTAAAGAAATTGTATGGTATACAAGTGACAATGAATTATAACTGCTCACTAATAGAAAGCAAGGTTACCTTTAAAATATCTTTTCTCATTCCTCATGGCTGTAGAAAAAGGAAATCAAAATAGCTTTAAAATGTACCTTAACTCCTAGCTCCATCACTAGAGATGTGCAGACTGGTATTTTTTGGAATACAACACCGAGAATTCCTTAGACAACAATGCTATTTGGCGAATTCTGGGCACTGTAGTCTAAATACTTAAATGTGTGCACCTCTACCCATCACTTCAAACTGACTCAATTGCAACTGTACAGTGTTATAGTTTTAGAAGAAGAAGAAGTCATGTTAGTCTGTGTGAGCATTATAGGTAAAAAGAAAATTTAAAAGAACAAATAAAAAGTCAAAAACTTGGCACTTTAAAGACTTTTAATGTGAGCTTTTGAGGACAAGTATGGTTCCTCAAACATAAGAAAGAGATAGGTAAGGTAAAGGTAAAGGTTCCCCTTGACATTTAGTCCAGTTGTGTCTGACTCTTGGGCGCGGTGCTCATCCCGGTTTCCATGCCGTAGATCTAGCGTTTGTCTGAAGACAATTTTCCGTGGTCAAGTGGCCAGCATGACTAGACATGGAATGCCGTTACCTTCCCACCGAGGTGGTACCTATTTATCTACTCACATTTTTACATGCTTTCGAACTCCTAGGTTGGCAGGAGCTGGGACAAGTGACGGGAGCTCACTCCATTGCATGGATTCAATCTTACGACTGCTGGTCTCCTGACCTTGCAGCACAGAGGCTTCTGTGGTTTAACCTGCAGCACCACCACGTCCTCTAAGAAAGCGATATAACATGGCAAATATTTATACACGGCATCAAAATACATATGTTGTGGTTAGTTGGATGGTAAGAAAGTCAAAGAATATTTAACAGTGGGGTGATAGCTTCTTTGATATACAGGTATATTCCATTGAAGCTTGTACAGTGTAGAGGATGTAAGAACCTCTGTCATGAATAACAATGGTAGGATAACATGAATGTTAATTATACTGAAGAGACTGACCTTTTACAGTTGCTAATGACCTTTTCTTTATTGGAGGTTTTGTAAGCAGCTACAGTGGTGTGTGAATTACCCCAGGCAATGGATGACCACAAGCCAGCATGGCAGTGAGTTAAGACTCTCTGGTTTATCTTTTAAGTTTTTTTTTCAGTGGATCTATTAAGGAGGAAAATCTATCTGGGTGATATATTGTACAGTACAAACAATTATTGTAGTGGTCATATATGAACATTGGTTAACTATAGGACAGTCTCCTATATAGTTCCAACATCAAGAGGAATGGGTTGGGGGTGGGTGGGGAGTGAGGCTAAATTGTCCCTCTGCCAGTAGAGAGGAAATCCACTGATGAGGAAGGGAACTTTGTTTTTTTGTGAATGCACATCTACCTTGCTGGTGATGTTTAAGCGTCCTGCACTGAAGAGTGCTGCCTCTCTGATGCTGCTGCCTCCATCTTCTTGAATGGATGAGAAGAAGAAATAACTGGTGTGTGTAGGTGTGATGGCAAGAGGAGAAGGGGACGACCGAGGGTGAGATGGCTGGACAGTGTCTGCGAAGCTACCAACATGAATCTGACCCAACTCCGGGAGGCAGTGGAAGACAGGAGGGCCTGGCGTGCTCTGGTCCATGGGGTCATGAAGAGTCGGACACGACTAAACGACGACGTAGGTGTGATGGAGCTCAGGATATCAGCACCACCCTACACATACGCATTCTGGCCCACTATGGATACAGATGCAGGTCATGTCATAACTATGGTTTTTTTTCTTTCTAGTATCCACTGAGGTGGATACTAGACAGCATTGCAGTGCAGACATGATTCTGTCCATTACTTGCAAAAGGTCTGGTATGCCCTAGTAACCAGCATGGTCAGCTATCCAATAGCAAATAGAGTCAGCAATTGTTCAAACAAACAAACAAATCAATTTCAGATCAGCCTGATTTTTCAGCCTAATCAGGCTGGAGATGGATGGGGGAAGCTGCAGATGTGACATGGCTGCTTTTATGAAGCCCATGCTGAGGTTGTCTATTTGTAATATATGGCTTAAACATAAGTGCAGTCCAACAACATATGAACCGGAGCGGGAGGCATATGTGGCCCAATCCTGCACACAGTACCTGACAATCATTCCAATTGTGGAGTTAAAGTGTACATAGCCCAGGATTACTCCATCTCAGTGCTGAGACTTTTTATTACCATGTCTATGAAAAGATAGCTTCTAGGCATCTCCTCCCCCACATGTAGTTTTATTTTTCCGCTACTGTACTCAACATTAACATGTTCTCTTCCATTCCTCCCTCCACACTGATTAGTTCTTTCTTTGAGATATTCTCTTTCCCTGATCCCTGGGTGGGACTCACCACACCCAGTACCCTGTGGCTTCCAGGTCTTTTTCTAGCTGCCCAAAGAGCTTTCCTCACTTTCCCCCATCCCCTGCTTTTCCCCATATGTGTGTGTTTGAGCGTGTGTGCATGCATGCACGGACATAACAGAGGCACCTCTGCACATGGAACTCATTCCATAGTTTATTTTGCTTCCCCTTTGAAGGAGGAGTGCCTATTCTGGGCAGGAGCTCCCTCAGATCTTCAGCCCCTGGGGGTAAGCTGGTAGCAGGAAGCCCTGTCTCCCCCCCCCCACACACACACACACAGATGGGGGGGAGTGTAGTCCCATCATATTCTCTGTCAAGTTAAGGTTCTCGGCTAGCTTTGATATCACAGGGTTAGTGATACATGATATTTTTTTAAAAGAGATGTAGAAAAGGGGTTGTTTATCTTGTGATACACGCTCATGCTTTCCTGTCCTGTCCCTTCTTGCCAAATAGACTTTGCAAGTTTTGAAGCACCAAAAAACAAAACAAAACAAAAAAGCCTTCAAAAATTTTAAAACACTACAAACACCTACCAAAGCCAATGGAGAGAAAGTGATGAGCAAGGATGTCTGTTTTATTTTCTGGAAAAGCAATCGTTTCTCTACTACCTAAGTGCTATAGCATCAAGGAAAGAAGCAGAAACATTTCATGCACCTCCTTGCTTGATAGGAACATAGGTATACCTTTCTGGTAGATTATCAGGAAATGTATTTATTTATGTATTTATTTATGTATTTATTTATGTATTTATTTATGTATTTATGTATTTATGTATTTATTTATTTATTTATTTATTTATTCTGATCTCTTCTGTTTATAAATCGCAACTCTGGTTAAGATAGAACCATCTTTAAGGGCCACGCTGTACATTATAGACAATCTGTTACTGTAGTTGCAATCCCTGTCTGGATGAGGGAATTTGGAGCCCTCTGGTTTCTCCTTTAAAAGTTTCTATCTTCTGTGCAATCTATTTTGTCTCTCACTTGAGCAATCCTTCCCTTCATACTAGAAATGTTTATTATCCTGTGAGAAGAGTCCATACAAGTCTTTGGATTGCTGGCTTATTCACAAGTAAGTTTAGCTGGTTTACTTGTGAGTAAGGAGGCAGGAATGGGGCAAGCTCATGGCAGCAGTACTGGCTCAAGGGGGAAACACTGGGATACAGGTTGGGGAGATGGAAGAGTAGGCACACTTTCTCCTTCACCAGGCCTCTGCACTGCCTTATGGGCGAAGAGCCCATGGAGTCAACGTAGTCCCTTTCTCTGCCTTTTCTCACAACCATCTTTCAGCTGCCTGCAGTGGTTTTCCTTTTTTTCCTGTTAAATAAAGTAAGTAGCATATCAAAAGAACAGTGCATTCACCTAGCATGGAATTAGAACTGCACTGTGTCAGTTAGGGAAATATTTTTTTAGAAGAAGATAAAAATAGAGGAGGGGGCTTCTCCATCCTTCCTTTTAATGCCACAACCCGCCTATTATGTCACAGTGTTGTCACCTCTGATAACGCTGCCCACAGCTCCATTTGGATATGAACTAACCATCCACACACAAGCTACACAACAAGATAATTAAGATTGTGCTGGATCATGCCAAAAAGAATACATGCCCTACTGCTGTGCCAGGAAGGAGCGGGACAGCTTTTAAAGGGACAGGATGGATTGATCTCAGTGGAAACGTGTGGTTGTCATAATTTGGTCTGAACCAAACCATACCAACAGTGATTCATATATCAATCTACATGTTCAAGAGAAGGGACTCAGAAAGAATTCCATATCTGAGAAATCAGGTTTGCAAAGTCCAAATTAGCTTCTAAGTAGTATTAATAATTAAAGAAAGCAAGTGCATCTGTAAACAAGAGAAGCTCCTGCTGTGGCAGTCACACGTAATCAGCACTGAAAATATTTACAAATGACAGATGATCTGTAATGTATTAGAACTTCGACCAAGATAACTAAATAGAGTCATTTGTGCGTTTCTCAAGTCTATGTGCAAAAGATTCAGATGCTGATTCTCAATCAGTTTGGGAGATAAAGCTCTCCTTGCACTCTCCCAGCAACAATATGAAGTCCCTGTACCTCTCTCTTGGCCCTGTGCAAGGCTTTCCCACCCCCACCATTCTCCTCCTCCACCTTTTTATGTGTTGGAGTTTGTAGCTCCACCTGCCCATGGGGGCTGTGCCCTGAAGTGGGCATTTTCATCCCACCAGCCTTGTACTTCTCACAACAGCTGCACTGTTGGTTGGTATCATATAGCTTTATTTACAAAAGTGGTTAGAACTTTTCCAAACGAAGGGGACTTTCTTGTGGGATTTATATGAGCTTCTTGTCATGCATGGTTCAGGAACTTTTTTAAAAAATATTTTATTTTATTTTATTATTTTATTTGAAGCAAAGAAAAAAAATAGAAAATTGAGTACTAAACTATGGTAATATATCAATGCAGTGACACGGTGATGTAAACTCAGTAGTTTGGTTAAAAACAAAAAATAAAAAATATCTTACCGAGTTTACCACCCACAGTCATCTCCTTCCCCCAAATCCTTTTGAAGAACAAAACAAATGATCACACAGGATAAAAAACACATTCCAATAGCTCCTGGTTGAAAAAGGTGGATGCCTCCAACAGCAGGGGACGAAACTCCACTCCGGAAGCAAAAAGGGCCACATTGATTCATATTGGCCTTTGTGTTGCGTGGTCAGTTTTAAAAAAAGTTCAGCAGCATCTATTTTACTTCTGTAGCAAATCCCATACTATTTATCTGTCTAGTTTCAGCCTTAGTTCTTCCATAATTTAAAAAAACAAGCATGATTTTCATCAGGAGAGGAAGGGTGGCTCAAATGTCTCTCTCCCTCAAGTGTTCGAAGAACCATGCAGGCAATCCTGTTCCCCATTTGCAGCTGGTGAGGGTGCCGTGTGAGAATACATATAAATGCACCAACATCACCACATAGAGATCTTGCACATGAAGAGGGAACCTGACTGGAACATCATCTCCCTCTTCCACATGGAGCATTTTCCTTTACACGTATGAGGTACTGAGTGGTTCAAGTCTATAATCTCTTCTCAGGTACGTGGTAGTTGGATGAATAGGGCAGGGTGGACATCAGTCATGTTGGCATGGGGATGTCGGTTTTTTGAATCAAAATCTGAACTCTCCTATGGTCTCCTTGATTGGGGAAAGCCTGCTTTTATGATGTCTTGTGAATGCTCTAGTGATAACTATTCCAACCATCTTAAGGCACAGCAGGAGTAGTCTTAAAGTCATTGACACTTACTGGGGAAGTATCACCATTTATCAACAATCTGGATTAGTTTTTTGAGGGCTAGTAAACAGGATGCCCTCCAAACATTAATGCAGCCGTACGGAGCCTCAAGCACGTGGAAGTGATTTTTTGGTGGAAGTGATTATCAGCAGCAGCTACGCGCTTGAGATAACATTTGGATTTCCCCTCAGCTGCTTTTAATTTTACAACTGAAGAAAAAGCATTCATGGTAATCTGCTATTGTGGGCGTCTTCACGGATTGTAAGGCAGTCCTGACAGTAAGTCACTCATTACTTCTTCCATTTTTGTCTTGTCTTGTATAACAACCTGCAAATCAATCACACAAGCATCTTTGCAGAGAAATTGCCATGTCTAGATGGGTGGGGAAATTTATGCATCACACCACAAGGAAGAAGTACTAGAAGTGCACAGAGGAGCTTCATGTGTGACTTAAGTCACCTTCTTTTTTAGCACTTGATTGATTGATTCCCACTCAGCTAGTGTCATTGCCACCACTCTGGGCAGCATTACATGCATAAAATATAAACATTAAACAGCCCCACAAATACTAACCATCAAGGAAATATTTGCCTATTTAAAACAATCCCTCAATCCTGCCCTTGTGCAGTTCTGGCACCACTAGGAACTTTTTGTGGGACTGTTCTGGAGAGGTTGTAGGTAAAGAGGGAAGTGTAAAGCTTCCTGTCTCCACACATTGTGGTTCTGAATAAAATCTCCCTCCAATTTCACCATTATTATTTTTTTCAAAAATGAGCAGGTGTAACAATTGGCTACATAGTTAACCTAATTTGTATAAATTAAGCAAGCAAAGATATTCTTTCCTGGGAAACAAAATAAAATGAACTTGACCTTTTGATGCAGGAAGAAGAAAAAAATATAATATAGTAGGCATTACTGATGCCTTTAGATGACACTTATGACTAGATGGTAATGACTGAAGGATATAACTTATTCAAAAGGAATAGATTAAACAGCAAGTGTGGAATAGTAGCATTTAATTTAATGGATATGTTCAACTGCAAGGAGATAGACCAGGGGAATATGGTGGAGAACATCTGGATAAAAATCAGAAGAGAGAGAAACAACAATGACATCAGGGCACAGTCTGCTGTGGACCTCCTAGTCAGACTGGTGATTTGGACGATACCCTTGTAGATCACTTTACTAAATATTCGGAGAAAAGAGATATAGTAAGGGGCAGGACTTCAGCTTCTTAGATTTCTGTTGGAATTCCAATTTGGCCACTCGTGTAATGGCCAACAGATTCCACACCTGACTTGCTGACAACATCATCTTCCAAAAGTAGAAAATTCAAAAAGTGAATTAGCTATTATGGATCTCAGCTTGTCCAAGAACAACAAACTAGTCGATGAGGTGGAAACAGTGAGAACTTGTTGTCATCTTGTCTTCTTGGGATTTGTCATACTGAGGCAATGGAAGAGTGAAAGTAGTACAATGTGCATTCTGAACTTTGAGAAAGCTGATTTTAACAAGTTTAAAGGAAATACTTTGTGAAAGCCCATTGTTAGACATACACAAAGAGAAAAGAATGGGAATTTCTTAAAGGACCTGTACATTTGTTTAACTTTCCTTGGACCCATGACATGGGTGCTACATGCCAATATCCACACTATGCAAAGTTGAAACTAGTGTGAACACAAGAGTCAAAGCAGGGGGGGAATCCAGTGTGCTTTCCTGGTTGTTTTATATAACTTATAAATATAAATATATAACTTAAATAATATATAACCACTGCTATGTTCCAATTGTTCTGCTTTGCGCCACCTGAGAAGAGCCAGCCTGTATAGCCTTGGGCACGCTACACAGCGCCAGAGCATCCCCAGAAGGGACTGTTAAACCATTCTTAAGTACCCTCTGCCTAGAAAACCCTGCAAAGGGTTTTCTGTTAAGTCAAAATCGACCTGACAGCACATAATTAGTATTATTGTTCCAATTTGCTGCTGTGCAGGATCTGTTCACATGGAGCCCAGTACTGTGTTGGTATAAGCTGATCAGTGCACTTAGTGGATATGTTTCATTTGATGATGTTTCCTCACAGGCATCTTTCTACTGGTCAGTCTCCACCCCTCTATGCTTTACTAGTGCTTTTCTTTTATCTTCTTGGGATATCAGCTGTTCCTGTGTGTCGTCATTTTTGCACCACAGCACAAAAATTAAAGCATTTTTTTAAAAAAAGTAGAAAACATGAAGATTGGAGAATGGTCAGTAGGTACGTAAAACAGGGAGGGAAGATGGGGGAGAACGTGCAACTTAGAAGGGGGCAGAGAAGACATCAGCTGTTCTAGCATTCCGCTTTTATAAAATATCCCTTCTGATACATATTGCAAAAATGAAAACTAAGCAGACAATTAAAAAATCTGAATGTACTGTGGTGCCAAGGTAAAGGTTTTTCAGTGGTGAGGAAATAAAATAAGGAGGGAAGCAAAAAGAGAATGAAGTAGGCAGAGAGAGAGAGAGAGAGAGAGAGAGAGAGAGAGAGAGGAAACATTAGGCCAGTGGTTCCCAGCCTTGGGGACTCAAACTTTCACCAAGAGCGGTGCTGGTCAGGATTTCTGGGAGTTGTAGTCTAAGAAGACCTGGGGACCTAGGGTTGGGAACCACTGCATTAGGCAGAAAGGGAGGGCAATCTGTGTTGGGAGTGAGAATTCAGAAAGCATTTCCAAATGTGTGTAGACAGGTAGTACCAGGAGGACCGAGTGAATCCAAGTACATCCAGCAATAATTACACTTCCAGTGTGTAGAAGCCAGTACTAGGATAATCAATTCAAACCACCACCGCCATCAACAACAACAAAATACCAAAAAAAAAAAAAAAAAAAAAAAAAAAAAAAAAAAGCCAGGGCAACACCACAATCAGGAACAACAAGACAGTGTGGATGAGTGGAAGGTAAATCTCCAAGTAAGAGTATAAACCAGTAGCCAATATATGCAACAATAAAGCTCAGGCTGGGTTCAGAGTTGCAAGAAGGTTTAAAAAAAACAAAAGGGTTTTTCAGAAATTAAATATTTCTGACTTCGGTCCCAAGGCTCCCAAAGCTTCCATATAATGTTTTATTGACAGGAAACCATGAGAACCGTGGGATGGAAAAGGGAAGTCTTTAATTACGGAAAATTACCATTACCAAGATGAGTTTATTGATGGTAGACATTTTTGGTTATTAAAGACTTCTCTCTCCCCTCCAGATCCAACATCCTGATGGTAAGAGCTGTTTTTCAATGGAATGTACTATCTCAGAAGATAGTTGATTCTCCTTTGTTGGTGGCTTTTAATAGAGGCTGGGTGGATATCTGTCAGAGATGCTTTACTTTCTGCTTCATCAGAGAGTTTGATTTGATAACTTTTGGGATCCTTCTCATAATTCTGGCAATCGTCTATTCTCCAGATCCTCAGGGTCAAACTAGATTATTCTACTGGCACATTATTGAGAGATCCTCCTTCAAGACCTTTCTTTGTTGTAATGCATGATTTTCCTCACCTAGTATGCTTTGTTTTTTGTTTGGACATTAGAAGATGAAAACACAAGCTTAATTTAATTTTGTGGCTCTTTTGGTGTTCCTAGCTGGTGGCACAGTATGGTTGCTGAAATGTGTACATGAAGATGATGGCCAGGCCAGGGAGGCCCATACAAAACACTCAGTCTGAAACAATCATTCTGTCACTGCCCCACCTCCGCTTTCCAGTTTCTCAACAGTATATTTCTAAGAAAAACCCATTATGGAAGAGGAAGCAGGTTAATGGTAAGTAATATGCATTCCGTATAAGTGCTAGTTAAATTTCCTTATGTCAAGCTGATGTAATGAAGATGGCAATCCTTGGTAACATGGCTTTACAAGATGCAAAGGACTAAAATCTCAAGTTGGTCTTGAATTTGTCTTCACAACCATCTTTTATAGGGTTGCCATAGATCCTGTTTTGCAGAGGGCTGTTCTCAGTTTGAAGACCCATCCAGGGCAAGTCTAGTTGAAAGATAAAGAACCCTAAGCAGTGAAGAATCTGGAGGTAGCCTTTCAGCAGTAAGCCGCTGAGCAGCTGTCTGAGCAGGCACACAGTTTACTTGGTCACAACCTTTCCCAGGCTAGTGTGGTGCTTTGTGTTTCTAATGAATATGTACAAGTTACTTCTAGGTTTGCATGGAGACATATACAAGAACATATATAAATATTGTGCAAATCATGTGTCCTCTTTTATCTTCATCTGTCATTAAACAAGCGCAGCTACCAGTGTTGTATTCCATTACATGCAACTATGGTGAAAGGCAAATAAAAGATACATGGTAAAAATGCATTTTACGCAGCTGAACTAATGGATTCAATGAATGTATATATGCATACTTCAGCTGGTGGGATTCAGTGGCATGTAGGAAATAAACCACCACAACCTTGCAAAGGCAAGCTGGGATTGTAAGCAGGCAAAAGTATATATATAAAAGCAAATAATTGAAAAATCATTTATTTCTGCAATTGTTTAATTGCAGGGTTAGCTGTGGGAAAGCCACAAAAGTTGTTGTACATAGGAAAGCAATCATAATAGGAAAAATGTTTTTGCAATAAAACTGGCAGAAGCTATTGTCTCCTACCAAAATACACATCTTACAAAACTTTCTCCTTTAAGAAAGGAGAGTTGAAAAAGAATATTTTTTATGAAATATGGGGCAGATTCTTGGAATATGTGTTAACAAGAGGAAAGGGGAAAGATCCAAATCAAGAATTAATGCAGTTCTAGAGAAGAGAACAATAAAAGAAGAGGAAGAATATAGATGGAGGAAGAAGAGGATTATTGCAAGAGGTCCCATTTATGGTGGTGGGGAACACAGTTAAATGTATTTTTAATTTGTGTATTTTATGTTTATATTTATATTTTAGTTAATTTAAAAAATTTAAAAAAACTTTCTCCTTTCTATATACTTTAAATGTAACGGCTCTATGTTTTAATTGAATCTAACAAGTATGCATCTTACTGACATTGGGGTCAAATGTGTCTTAACTATAAAGAAACATTCACAGGTGAACATTCTGAATAATGTACTGGACAACCAGTGATGGTGGCCAGAGCTGGCTAGTATGGCCTACAGTATAGCTGGCTCTAACATTATTCAGAGATGTAATTTGGTTTCCTCAAGCAGGTGACTGGGGCATCAGTGACTGGGGGAGTGCAGGCGCACCCCACTACTGAGGCACCTGTTCTGTTCAGAATACGGGACCAGATTTGGGAATAAAATTAAAAGGCAAGAACATATTATTAAATTATTCTTCTTGTATTTTCAGTTCCAGAAAACAGGAAGGGTACTTGAGGAATTTTCTGCTTTGGGCAGCAAAATAACACGATCAGCTCTGGGTGTTATGGACTCATCGTGGGGGGGCATGTTAGCTCCATAAGATCCAGCACCTAGAGGATGGAGAGCAGTATGTGATGATCATTTATTAAACAAAATTCCACATAGTCAAAGCTATGGTTTTTCCTATAGTGATGTACGGAAGTGAGAGCTGGACCATAAAGAAAGCAGACCACCGAAGAATTGATGCTTTTGAATTGTGGTGCTGGAGGAGATTCTTGAGAGTCCCCTGGACTGCAAGGAGAACAAACCTATCCATTTTGAAGGAAATTAACCCTGAGTGCTCACTGGGAGGACAGATCCTGAAGCTGAGGCTCCAATACTTTGGCTATTTCATGAGAAGAAAAAACACCCTGGAAAAGACCTTGATGTTAGGAAAGTGTGAAGGCAAGAGGAGAAGGCGACGACAGAGGATGAGATGGTTAGACAGTGTCATCGAAGCTACCAACATGAATTTGACCCAACTCCAGGAGGCAGTAGAAGACAGGAGGGCCTGGCGTGCTCTGGTCCATGTCACAAAGAGTCGGACACGACTAAACAACTAAACAGTATCAACAAAGCTACAGACAGGACTGAAACTTAAGAGGAGGGGAACATTTAAGAGCTAAATGATGGGGTGTACGTGGCTGTCCTCTGGAAGTCAATAGGGGTTCACAAAAATGAAATTGGGCATTAAGAATGTGAGGTATGCCCCAGTTTATCAAGACTGGTGAGCTACTTCACATGACCAAATGAAGCAAGAAAGCCTTGTGGCACATTGAGGAGGAAAAGAGTTAATGTTCCATGAGTAGATGTGGATGACAGTCCATTTTTTCAGATTAATGGAGTATACCATTCAAGCCGGTTGGCAGAGTTCAGTTGTTGTAACAAAAGTGGCACTTAAATATTTTAAGCATTTAGAATATACTGCTACTGTCAGCTCAGCTTGCCAGCAACCCTCTGGGATCATCCTGGGGCCTCCAGGGGCTGTACATGTATTTCTAGGCTTGTGTTTCATAAGAAGCCCAGAATTAAAAGCAGAGAGAATTATCAGGAAGAATATGTTATGGAGAACATGAGACTGACTTTGTCACCAAACTCTTCCCCTTGAAGTTTCAACATTTATGGAGGTGTATCTAGTCTAGTGATTATAGTATCTCTGATTGTTCTTTTTCCATAGTGGGCAAAAATCTGATTGCTCCACAACAAATTATGTGCAGCGTAGCTTAGTCCTTAAAGCCACTTCTTCATGACATAAAACCTCTAGGAAGACATCCAAGTACAGTGTTGCCAAGATCTGTGTGGCAAAGCTGAGGTAAGAGCCCAGGAAGCTTCCAGATTCCCTGAATCTTATGTTAAATATTTAAATCCCACTTCCCTCCCGGGGCTTTACACCATCCTGCTCAAAAGCTACGCCTTCCTCAGAGCCAGAAACACAGTTCAAGAAATCTTCAGCCATTAAACTCCTATTGCACTTTGATAGCTCTGAACTGGACATATTCACTGGAAGTCTGACCAGTTTCCAACAGAACACCAGCAAATATAAGCCCACTTCCATTAACTTTTTGTTGTTGTTCCAGTTCTGTGCACTGGACATTTTGCAAGGAATCATAGTTAGAATGCAGTTTATTCAGTCCACAGGTCCAGCTAGATGTTTTTCTCCCCTTTTACTGGAGTTCAACTTTCAACGTGTCATTTGCTTTCAGAAGTTAGAAGGCTTGGGAACATATTCTGACATCTCAACTCAACAGCTATGGAGAGAGAAGTCTATAGGTTAGAGAGCTGGCCCAAGAGGTTTTGCTGCTTGAGGCATGCCAGCAATGGGTAAACCTGTGTCACAATAAAGCAGCTGAGTTATTATTACTGTCCTTACATTTCACATGAAATTTATATCCTAAGATGGCGGCTTCATTCTACCTGGAGGCTTCTGGGAGAACGAAGGTCTACTTCGGGGGCATTTTTCTTTTTGTCATATTGGAGTTTGGAAGCACCCTGCAGGCTGCATTGAACACCTTGACAGGCCCTGGGCCACACTATTATTATTATTATTATTATTATTATTATTATTATTATTATTATTATTATTATTATTATTATTATTATTATTATTATTATTATTATTATTATTATTATTATTATTATTATATTTATATTTATATTTATATTTATATTTATATTTATATTTATATTTATATTTATATTTATATAAATATATATATAAATATATAAATATATAAATATATTTATATATTTATATATATACCCCGCCTATCTGGGCAACTCGTCCACTCTAGGCAGCTAATGCTCCCACCTGCTAATAGCTGGTGTAATATTAGGTTTGCCCTGGCTGGCTGATGGCAGCAGAATTTATTAGACCTTTTTCTTCCTCCCCGGATGGGTGCCTCTACTCATCCCAGTGGAGGAGCAGAGCCTCCACAACCAGGACAGTTATTTTGGCCCATGTGACAGAAAATTCTGCAGCATTTCTTTCCTTCACTGTAATAAAATAATGGTAATAATTATTATAATAAAGATAATATTTTCTCATAATTAACCCACTATGTTATAATTAATGTATTGGAGCTGTGTTCAGACAGAATAAGGGGGGGGGAAGCTAAACATCAACAACATATATAAAATATAATGGCTAAATTTGTCTATTAAATGTAATACTATGCTAGAAGCATATTATCTCTGTTAATAATAAATTTTAGATGGTTACATGTAATACAATGTAAAAGTGTAAAGATATACTTTTTTTAAAACACAGTCCCTGAAGAAGGCCATAAATTCAGGCTGAAACAAGCTGGGCAATTTTAAATTGAAATAAGGGATTTTTTTTCTTACGTCCCGAGATTGCAGTTTCTCCTTCTGAATCAAATTTCTTGGATGTTCCAGTTCTTTTTGTTCCAAGCCCATAATTAGGGCAGGGCAACCAGGGCTTTGTGCCAGGGCACCAAATTTAGAGGCCATCCCCCTTCTCCAGCTGCTCATGCCAAAAGCATCCCTACCTACACTTCAGAGATTGGTCTCATACCCTGGTCTACCACCATAAGGAAAATAAACAAGGCAGTGAGGACCTTATACCCTACAAAGGGAGATGATACCTTTGACTCCTTTTTTTAAAGTGCCAGCTTTTGACCTATACAAGTAGTATACCAAATTACCAAGGCAGGATTTCAGCAGGTTGCTAGGGGGAACAACCAAGCCTTGCAGATGCAGTGGAGGGCAAGTCTATCTGGGGCTCAGTTAACCCAGCCTGCCCTGCTGGATTGTAGAGTCACCTGAGACTTGGTAGATTAGATCTTTAGCCTGGACATGTAGGAGCAGGAGGCTGGTCTACGGTATTGTGGATAAACAGTCCTTTCTTGTTGGAGTGCAAGTCTGAGGCTTGGTAGATCAGGCCTCTGTGTAGAGAAGCAGGAAGCTATAGCCTCCAAAGAGAAGGTTGGTGTACTCACATCTGGCTTGTGAGCAGGGCCAGATTAAGATCCTTAGAGGCCCTAAGCACTTAAAAGATTTTGGTGCCCCCATATATATGTAATTCAAAATGTAAGCAATAATAAACCATAAAATAAAATGTTATTCATCAAAATTAAACAAATCTTACAGTGAGATGGAAAAGAATGTTTATTTTTGTATACTTCCACTTTATTATGTTTGAAAAGTGTTCTCCAACTTTTTTTAACTGCAAAGTCTTCGATCAGATCCTCAAAACTAATCTTATGTCTTTACTTATCAATAGGCTGTCCATCTTTTAAGTACCTAAGTACCACACTTAACTGATGGGCATGTGATAGATCTGGTGTTGAATCAACTGACAAACTAAAATAACAAGATTTTATTTCATCAACAATGAGCACATGGACCTTTTGTGCCATTAGTTGAATGAGTTCCTCACAGGTGGTTTTGGACAGGTAAGAAGGGTTTCTTTTGCCTGAATTTCCATATTTCGAAATGTGGCCTGCTGAAAACGGATCAAACTGGCTTATGAGTTCAAGCAGCACTAAAAAAAATTCCCATTTTGCAATGATCCAAACCTTTATTCTCTTCCTCAAAAAGCCAAGCCATGTTCAGCGAACGTACGAATAACAGCTATGACATGCTTCAAGATATGTTTCCAGTAATCACACTCTTCCTGAATTTGTTTCTCCAACTGTTGCCCCAACCCCGCACCTTGTCTGCGAGTTAAGTATGTTAGCATAGTGTCTCGGTGAGTAGTGCTTTTTTTCATGATTATCAATTATAGTAGTATTTTGCCAGTCACTGAACCCTCCTCTTGCAAGAAAATTTGAGAATTTTTTTTGGAGGAAACAGTTTGCAAAGGAAACGATAATCTGATCCTGTTGAAGGTGAATACTGTAACCACTCTCTTTCGTATTTCTCACCATCGTCTTTTGTGCGAACAATGGTTTCTGCGAACAATACTTTACCGGTTTGCCACTACTGAAATGCCGGTAAGACTTGTCAAATGGCCCATTGTGGTGTTGACAGTTACTGGGTCCACAAACAATCCAATAAGCCAAATAAACAGCAGAGAACTCAAGCCACAACCCTTTGCTGCATTGTGATTTACTTCATCTTTTGCAGACAGAATAATGTCACCACCATCACCATGGTCCACTAAACGTTCATTTTCAGCAGTTATTTCAGCCCCAGAATGTACTCCAAATGAACTTGATTCAACATTTGCAGTAGAGGTATCAAGAGAATTTACAGGCAAAGTAAGATCAGTAATGAGGCATGTGCTAGAGAGGTACCTACTTGTGACACCTCAGTGATTCTAACGTCATCATATTTTAATTCTGAAGTGATCAAAGTGGTATTTACTGTATTTCTGTTCAGTTCTGATGGAGATTGGTTTTGACCTGGAATAGGTATATCACTTATCTGAACACGTTTCATCTTGGTTCTTAGGGTCTGTGGGGTTTGTCACGTAAATTGATAGACATAATGAAATACACATTCAGTTATCACCACCAGTCCACCACCATGCAATAAATAAAAAATAGAAAATGCATGCATAGTCAAAAGCAACATCATTTGGCCATTTTCATGAGTTCTACAACATTTCATAAGCACTTCCACAAAATTAGGAAACATTAATTACATTGGTTGTTGTGGGTTTTTTGGGCTCTTTGGCCGTGTTCTGAAGGTTGTTCTTCCTGATGTTTTGCCAGTCTCTGTGGCCGGCATCTTCAGAGGACTGGAGTAGGACAAAGCATGGACAGAGTTCGTACTCCTGTCCTCTGAAGATGCCGCCCACAGAGACTGGCAAAACGTCAGGAAGAACAACCTTCAGAACATGGCCAAAGAGCCCGAAAAACCCACAACAACCATCAGATTCCGGCCATGAAAGCCTTCGGGAATACATTAATTATATTATTTGTTGTCAGTGTGATAAAAAAAAGGAAACCGCTTACTTACAAAGTGTCAGAGTCTGGAAGGTACTAGATGGCCTTTTGCCAGCTGGCAAGGGCATCAGGGCCCAATCCACCACACAGGGTAACAGAGTTGGAACAATAAGGCCGGCAGGCAAGGCAGAACAACAGGGCAGGAGGCAGGAACCAGGAACAAAGGTGGAACAAAGCTGGAACCAGGCAAGGCTGGAGCAAGGCTGCATAGGCAGGCCAAAACACAAGAGCAGAAGATACTTGCATTGCTGGGGCAAAGTCTGGGAGGGAGACCCACTCTTTCCCTTCCTTCCAAGGCTTCTAGGTGGGCCCCTCATGAGTGGCCTAGTAGCTGCTGCTCAGGCCAGGGCCTCAGCCTGCAAACTCCAGGCCATTCCTGGGTCAAGTTGGCCCTGATCCTGCAGTTACCTTACCAGGGCCATGTAGGCCAGATCCTAACACAAAGTTACAATGTTAGCACCTGTGTGGTTGCCTGTTGGCATGCTGGACGCTGAGTGAGCTATTAGTGCCCCTGCACAGTCTCGCTCTCAGTGAACACCTGAACAGGATAGCCGACATGAACAAGACTTAGAAATTAGACAAGAACGATCGCTTGAGCCTCCGTGGACCATGGGGGCAGTTAAACTTACCAGATTCTAATTTTGTTGTATTCCCAAGATTGATTAATATATATCATTAACCTCTTCTATTATTATTATTATTATTATTATTATTATTATTATTATTATTATTATTATTATTATTATTATTATTATTATTATTATTATTATTATTATTACTACTACTACTACTACTACTACTACTACTACTACTACTACTACTACTACTACTACTACTACTACTACTACTGCCGAGGAGGTTATGTTTTTGTCGGAGTATATGTGTGTGTGTTTGTTTTTCTACTGACATTGTACAGATTGTATACAAATTTCACAGACTGCATACAAAGTTTCCCCTGCTTTCATTTATGGGGATGGGTGGGTATTTTTTCCCCCTTCACTTTTATGACCCTTGGCGGAGGTCTACCCTCTCTTGAGTGTTCTTGTTATTATTGCATATACTGTATCTGTATGCAATTTTTTCATGGCTGCACCATTTGGAGTACTGCACCATATTTATATATATACCCCGCCTATCTGGGCAACTCGTCCACTCTAGGCAGCTAATGCTCCCACCTGCTAATAGCTGGTGTAATATTAGGTTTGCCCTGGCTGGCTGATGGCAGCAGAATTTATTAGACCTTTTTCTTCCTCCCCGGATGGGTGCCTCTACTCATCCCAGTGGAGGAGCAGAGCCTCCACAACCAGGACAGTTATTTTGGCCCATGTGACAGAAAATTCTGCAGCATTTCTTTCCTTCACTGTAATAAAATAATGGTAATAATTATTATAATAAAGATAATATTTTCTCATAATTAACCCACTATGTTATAATTAATGTATTGGAGCTGTGTTCAGACAGAATAAGGGGGGGGGAAGCTAAACATCAACAACATATATAAAATATAATGGCTAAATTTGTCTATTAAATGTAATACTATGCTAGAAGCATATTATCTCTGTTAATAATAAATTTTAGATGGTTACATGTAATACAATGTAAAAGTGTAAAGATATACTTTTTTTAAAACACAGTCCCTGAAGAAGGCCATAAATTCAGGCTGAAACAAGCTGGGCAATTTTAAATTGAAATAAGGGATTTTTTTTCTTACGTCCCGAGATTGCAGTTTCTCCTTCTGAATCAAATTTCTTGGATGTTCCAGTTCTTTTTGTTCCAAGCCCATAATTAGGGCAGGGCAACCAGGGCTTTGTGCCAGGGCACCAAATTTAGAGGCCATCCCCCTTCTCCAGCTGCTCATGCCAAAAGCATCCCTACCTACACTTCAGAGATTGGTCTCATACCCTGGTCTACCACCATAAGGAAAATAAACAAGGCAGTGAGGACCTTATACCCTACAAAGGGAGATGATACCTTTGACTCCTTTTTTTAAAGTGCCAGCTTTTGACCTATACAAGTAGTATACCAAATTACCAAGGCAGGATTTCAGCAGGTTGCTAGGGGGAACAACCAAGCCTTGCAGATGCAGTGGAGGGCAAGTCTATCTGGGGCTCAGTTAACCCAGCCTGCCCTCCTGGATTGTAGAGTCACCTGAGACTTGGTAGATTAGATCTTTAGCCTGGACATGTAGGAGCAGGAGGCTGGTCTACGGTATTGTGGATAAACAGTCCTTTCTTGTTGGAGTGCAAGTCTGAGGCTTGGTAGATCAGGCCTCTGTGTAGAGAAGCAGGAAGCTATAGCCTCCAAAGAGAAGGTTGGTGTACTCACATCTGGCTTGTGAGCAGGGCCAGATTAAGATCCTTAGAGGCCCTAAGCACTTAAAAGATTTTGGTGCCCCCATATATATGTAATTCAAAATGTAAGCAATAATAAACCATAAAATAAAATGTTATTCATCAAAATTAAACAAATCTTACAGTGAGATGGAAAAGAATGTTTATTTTTGTATACTTCCACTTTATTATGTTTGAAAAGTGTTCTCCAACTTTTTTTAACTGCAAAGTCTTCGATCAGATCCTCAAAACTAATCTTATGTCTTTACTTATCAATAGGCTGTCCATCTTTTAAGTACCTAAGTACAACACTTAACTGATGGGCATGTGATAGATCTGGTGTTGAATCAACTGACAAACTAAAATAACAAGATTTTATTTCATCAACAATGAGCACATGGACCTTTTGTGCCATTAGTTGAATGAGTTCCTCACAGGTGGTTTTGGACAGGTAAGAAGGGTTTCTTTTGCCTGAATTTCCATATTTCGAAATGTGGCCTGCTGAAAACGGATCAAACTGGCTTATGAGTTCAAGCAGCACTAAAAAAAATTCCCATTTTGCAATGATCCAAACCTTTATTCTCTTCCTCAAAAAGCCAAGCCATGTTCAGCGAACGTACGAATAACAGCTATGACATGCTTCAAGATATGTTTCCAGTAATCACACTCTTCCTGAATTTGTTTCTCCAACTGTTGCCCCAACCCCGCACCTTGTCTGCGAGTTAAGTATGTTAGCATAGTGTCTCGGTGAGTAGTGCTTTTTTTCATGATTATCAATTATAGTAGTATTTTGCCAGTCACTGAACCCTCCTCTTGCAAGAAAATTTGAGAATTTTTTTTGGAGGAAACAGTTTGCAAAGGAAACGATAATCTGATCCTGTTGAAGGTGAATACTGTAACCACTCTCTTTCGTATTTCTCACCATCGTCTTTTGTGCGAACAATGGTTTCTGCGAACAATACTTTACCGGTTTGCCACTACTGAAATGCCGGTAAGACTTGTCAAATGGCCCATTGTGGTGTTGACAGTTACTGGGTCCACAAACAATCCAATAAGCCAAATAAACAGCAGAGAACTCAAGCCACAACCCTTTGCTGCATTGTGATTTACTTCATCTTTTGCAGACAGAATAATGTCACCACCATCACCATGGTCCACTAAACGTTCATTTTCAGCAGTTATTTCAGCCCCAGAATGTACTCCAAATGAACTTGATTCAACATTTGCAGTAGAGGTATCAAGAGAATTTACAGGCAAAGTAAGATCAGTAATGAGGCATGTGCTAGAGAGGTACCTACTTGTGACACCTCAGTGATTCTAACGTCATCATATTTTAATTCTGAAGTGATCAAAGTGGTATTTACTGTATTTCTGTTCAGTTCTGATGGAGATTGGTTTTGACCTGGAATAGGTATATCACTTATCTGAACACGTTTCATCTTGGTTCTTAGGGTCTGTGGGGTTTGTCACGTAAATTGATAGACATAATGAAATACACATTCAGTTATCACCACCAGTCCACCACCATGCAATAAATAAAAAATAGAAAATGCATGCATAGTCAAAAGCAACATCATTTGGCCATTTTCATGAGTTCTACAACATTTCATAAGCACTTCCACAAAATTAGGAAACATTAATTACATTGGTTGTTGTGGGTTTTTTGGGCTCTTTGGCCGTGTTCTGAAGGTTGTTCTTCCTGATGTTTTGCCAGTCTCTGTGGCCGGCATCTTCAGAGGACTGGAGTAGGACAAAGCATGGACAGAGTTCGTACTCCTGTCCTCTGAAGATGCCGCCCACAGAGACTGGCAAAACGTCAGGAAGAACAACCTTCAGAACATGGCCAAAGAGCCCGAAAAACCCACAACAACCATCAGATTCCGGCCATGAAAGCCTTCGGGAATACATTAATTATATTATTTGTTGTCAGTGTGATTAAAAAAAAGGAAACCGCTTACTTACAAAGTGTCAGAGTCTGGAAGGTACTAGATGGCCTTTTGCCAGCTGGCAAGGGCATCAGGGCCCAATCCACCACACAGGGTAACAGAGTTGGAACAATAAGGCCGGCAGGCAAGGCAGAACAACAGGGCAGGAGGCAGGAACCAGGAACAAAGGTGGAACAAAGCTGGAACCAGGCAAGGCTGGAGCAAGGCTGCATAGGCAGGCCAAAACACAAGAGCAGAAGATACTTGCATTGCTGGGGCAAAGTCTGGGAGGGAGACCCACTCTTTCCCTTCCCTCCAAGGCTTCTAGGTGGGCCCCTCATGAGTGGCCTAGTAGCTGCTGCTCAGGCCAGGGCCTCAGCCTGCAAACTCCAGGCCATTCCTGGGTCAAGTTGGCCCTGATCCTGCAGTTACCTTACCAGGGCCATGTAGGCCAGATCCTAACACAAAGTTACAATGTTAGCACCTGTGTGGTTGCCTGTTGGCATGCTGGACGCTGAGTGAGCTATTAGTGCCCCTGCACAGTCTCGCTCTCAGTGAACACCTGAACAGGATAGCCGACATGAACAAGACTTAGAAATTAGACAAGAACAATCGCTTGAGCCTCCGTGGACCATGGGGGCAGTTAAACTTACCAGATTCTAATTTTGTTGTATTCCCAAGATTGATTAATATATATCATTAACCTCTTCTATTATTATTATTATTATTATTATTATTATTATTATTATTATTATTATTACTACTACTACTACTACTACTACTACTACTACTACTACTACTGCCGAGGAGGTTATGTTTTTGTCGGAGTATATGTGTGTGTGTTTGTTTTTCTACTGACATTGTACAGATTGTATACAAATTTCACAGACTGCATACAAAGTTTCCCCTGCTTTCATTTATGGGGATGGGTGGGTATTTTTTCCCCCTTCACTTTTATGACCCTTGGCGGAGGTCTACCCTCTCTTGAGTGTTCTTGTTATTATTGCATATACTGTATCTGTATGCAATTTTTTCATGGCTGCACCATTTGGAGTACTGCACCATATTTATATATATACCCCGCCTATCTGGGCAACTCGTCCACTCTAGGCAGCTAATGCTCCCACCTGCTAATAGCTGGTGTAATATTAGGTTTGCCCTGGCTGGCTGATGGCAGCAGAATTTATTAGACCTTTTTCTTCCTCCCCGGATGGGTGCCTCTACTCATCCCAGTGGAGGAGCAGAGCCTCCACAACCAGGACAGTTATTTTGGCCCATGTGACAGAAAATTCTGCAGCATTTCTTTCCTTCACTGTAATAAAATAATGGTAATAATTATTATAATAAAGATAATATTTTCTCATAATTAACCCACTATGTTATAATTAATGTATTGGAGCTGTGTTCAGACAGAATAAGGGGGGGGGGAAGCTAAACATCAACAACATATATAAAATATAATGGCTAAATTTGTCTATTAAATGTAATACTATGCTAGAAGCATATTATCTCTGTTAATAATAAATTTTAGATGGTTACATGTAATACAATGTAAAAGTGTAAAGATATACTTTTTTTAAAACACAGTCCCTGAAGAAGGCCATAAATTCAGGCTGAAACAAGCTGGGCAATTTTAAATTGAAATAAGGGATTTTTTTTTTCTTACGTCCCGAGATTGCAGTTTCTCCTTCTGAATCAAATTTCTTGGATGTTCCAGTTCTTTTTGTTCCAAGCCCATAATTAGGGCAGGGCAACCAGGGCTTTGTGCCAGGGCACCAAATTTAGAGGCCATCCCCCTTCTCCAGCTGCTCATGCCAAAAGCATCCCTACCTACACTTCAGAGATTGGTCTCATACCCTGGTCTACCACCATAAGGAAAATAAACAAGGCAGTGAGGACCTTATACCCTACAAAGGGAGATGATACCTTTGACTCCTTTTTTTAAAGTGCCAGCTTTTGACCTATACAAGTAGTATACCAAATTACCAAGGCAGGATTTCAGCAGGTTGCTAGGGGGAACAACCAAGCCTTGCAGATGCAGTGGAGGGCAAGTCTATCTGGGGCTCAGTTAACCCAGCCTGCCCTGCTGGATTGTAGAGTCACCTGAGACTTGGTAGATTAGATCTTTAGCCTGGACATGTAGGAGCAGGAGGCTGGTCTACGGTATTGTGGATAAACAGTCCTTTCTTGTTGGAGTGCAAGTCTGAGGCTTGGTAGATCAGGCCTCTGTGTAGAGAAGCAGGAAGCTATAGCCTCCAAAGAGAAGGTTGGTGTACTCACATCTGGCTTGTGAGCAGGGCCAGATTAAGATCCTTAGAGGCCCTAAGCACTTAAAAGATTTTGGTGCCCCCATATATATGTAATTCAAAATGTAAGCAATAATAAACCATAAAATAAAATGTTATTCATCAAAATTAAACAAATCTTACAGTGAGATGGAAAAGAATGTTTATTTTTGTATACTTCCACTTTATTATGTTTGAAAAGTGTTCTCCAACTTTTTTTAACTGCAAAGTCTTCGATCAGATCCTCAAAACTAATCTTATGTCTTTACTTATCAATAGGCTGTCCATCTTTTAAGTACCTAAGTACAACACTTAACTGATGGGCATGTGATAGATCTGGTGTTGAATCAACTGACAAACTAAAATAACAAGATTTTATTTCATCAACAATGAGCACATGGACCTTTTGTGCCATTAGTTGAATGAGTTCCTCACAGGTGGTTTTGGACAGGTAAGAAGGGTTTCTTTTGCCTGAATTTCCATATTTCGAAATGTGGCCTGCTGAAAACGGATCAAACTGGCTTATGAGTTCAAGCAGCACTAAAAAAAATTCCCATTTTGCAATGATCCAAACCTTTATTCTCTTCCTCAAAAAGCCAAGCCATGTTCAGCGAACGTACGAATAACAGCTATGACATGCTTCAAGATATGTTTCCAGTAATCACACTCTTCCTGAATTTGTTTCTCCAACTGTTGCCCCAACCCCGCACCTTGTCTGCGAGTTAAGTATGTTAGCATAGTGTCTCGGTGAGTAGTGCTTTTTTTCATGATTATCAATTATAGTAGTATTTTGCCAGTCACTGAACCCTCCTCTTGCAAGAAAATTTGAGAATTTTTTTTGGAGGAAACAGTTTGCAAAGGAAACGATAATCTGATCCTGTTGAAGGTGAATACTGTAACCACTCTCTTTCGTATTTCTCACCATCGTCTTTTGTGCGAACAATGGTTTCTGCGAACAATACTTTACCGGTTTGCCACTACTGAAATGCCGGTAAGACTTGTCAAATGGCCCATTGTGGTGTTGACAGTTACTGGGTCCACAAACAATCCAATAAGCCAAATAAACAGCAGAGAACTCAAGCCACAACCCTTTGCTGCATTGTGATTTACTTCATCTTTTGCAGACAGAATAATGTCACCACCATCACCATGGTCCACTAAACGTTCATTTTCAGCAGTTATTTCAGCCCCAGAATGTACTCCAAATGAACTTGATTCAACATTTGCAGTAGAGGTATCAAGAGAATTTACAGGCAAAGTAAGATCAGTAATGAGGCATGTGCTAGAGAGGTACCTACTTGTGACACCTCAGTGATTCTAACGTCATCATATTTTAATTCTGAAGTGATCAAAGTGGTATTTACTGTATTTCTGTTCAGTTCTGATGGAGATTGGTTTTGACCTGGAATAGGTATATCACTTATCTGAACACGTTTCATCTTGGTTCTTAGGGTCTGTGGGGTTTGTCACGTAAATTGATAGACATAATGAAATACACATTCAGTTATCACCACCAGTCCACCACCATGCAATAAATAAAAAATAGAAAATGCATGCATAGTCAAAAGCAACATCATTTGGCCATTTTCATGAGTTCTACAACATTTCATAAGCACTTCCACAAAATTAGGAAACATTAATTACATTGGTTGTTGTGGGTTTTTTGGGCTCTTTGGCCGTGTTCTGAAGGTTGTTCTTCCTGATGTTTTGCCAGTCTCTGTGGCCGGCATCTTCAGAGGACTGGAGTAGGACAAAGCATGGACAGAGTTCGTACTCCTGTCCTCTGAAGATGCCGCCCACAGAGACTGGCAAAACGTCAGGAAGAACAACCTTCAGAACATGGCCAAAGAGCCCGAAAAACCCACAACAACCATCAGATTCCGGCCATGAAAGCCTTCGGGAATACATTAATTATATTATTTGTTGTCAGTGTGATTAAAAAAAAGGAAACCGCTTACTTACAAAGTGTCAGAGTCTGGAAGGTACTAGATGGCCTTTTGCCAGCTGGCAAGGGCATCAGGGCCCAATCCACCACACAGGGTAACAGAGTTGGAACAATAAGGCCGGCAGGCAAGGCAGAACAACAGGGCAGGAGGCAGGAACCAGGAACAAAGGTGGAACAAAGCTGGAACCAGGCAAGGCTGGAGCAAGGCTGCATAGGCAGGCCAAAACACAAGAGCAGAAGATACTTGCATTGCTGGGGCAAAGTCTGGGAGGGAGACCCACTCTTTCCCTTCCCTCCAAGGCTTCTAGGTGGGCCCCTCATGAGTGGCCTAGTAGCTGCTGCTCAGGCCAGGGCCTCAGCCTGCAAACTCCAGGCCATTCCTGGGTCAAGTTGGCCCTGATCCTGCAGTTACCTTACCAGGGCCATGTAGGCCAGATCCTAACACAAAGTTACAATGTTAGCACCTGTGTGGTTGCCTGTTGGCATGCTGGACGCTGAGTGAGCTATTAGTGCCCCTGCACAGTCTCGCTCTCAGTGAACACCTGAACAGGATAGCCGACATGAACAAGACTTAGAAATTAGACAAGAACAATCGCTTGAGCCTCCGTGGACCATGGGGGCAGTTAAACTTACCAGATTCTAATTTTGTTGTATTCCCAAGATTGATTAATATATATCATTAACCTCTTCTATTATTATTATTATTATTATTATTATTATTATTATTATTATTATTATTATTATTATTATTATTATTATTATTATTATTATTATTATTATTATTATTATTATTATTATTACTACTACTACTACTACTACTACTACTACTACTACTACTACTACTACTACTACTACTACTACTGCCGAGGAGGTTATGTTTTTGTCGGAGTATATGTGTGTGTGTTTGTTTTTCTACTGACATTGTACAGATTGTATACAAATTTCACAGACTGCATACAAAGTTTCCCCTGCTTTCATTTATGGGGATGGGTGGGTATTTTTTCCCCCTTCACTTTTATGACCCTTGGCGGAGGTCTACCCTCTCTTGAGTGTTCTTGTTATTATTGCATATACTGTATCTGTATGCAATTTTTTCATGGCTGCACCATTTGGAGTACTGCACCATATGGCCCATGGTAAATTTGGCTATGGAAAATTTCTGTGGTGCCCCCTCTTCCCTTGATGCCCCCAAACACATGCTTATTGTGCTTAATGGTTAATCCACCTCGCTTGTGAGTAGACCAAGTTTTATCTGTCAGAGAGTAGGTCTATGCAGGGCTCGGTAGATCAGGTCTCTAGGCTGGAGAGTACAGAAAGCTTGCTATATGAATACATATAATATCTCATGTGTTCTGCCTGTGTAAATTATGCACAATTCCTGATGTGTTTTGTTTGTTTGTTTGTATCTCTGACAGTGCTGATGTTCCCCCTGTGGAGGATCACACACCCCAGAAAACACTTTGTGATCCCTGGCTGAGAAACACTGGTCTAGACTCTAGACAGAACTTTTGTCAGAATCTTATGTCTGAGGAAGTGGATTATGTCCACAAAAGCTCACATTAAAATATAAATGCTCTATATTTTACAGTGTTTTTATCATCTTTTTTATTTTGTTACTGTTTGGTTTGGTTTGGTTTCTTACCTGAAACGCTTGCACAGACTAACATGGCTACCTTTCAAAAACTACAGAATCCCACTTGTCACCATCCAGCATGGTAGTCAAGATCATGGGCTTTTCTGATATTGCCCTGACCCATTCACATAATGTTGTATGGCTTATGGAGATATGCCAAAACTTATTTTCAGTTGGTACATTTTAGGATTTTGGAGATTTTTTTAAAAAATGTGCCATTAAGTTTTTGAAGGTTTTTTTTTAACTGTACAAAGAACGGTAGCAGCTGAATAAGTGTGGATAACACCTTAGTGGGGATGCATAAAGGACTGTGCCTCTTTCTCCCATCCCATTTTTTGTGTTCCCTACATATGCTCCTTCATCCAGGCCGTGTGTGATTCAGGTGATTTCACAGCCTCAGGGGCTAAAAGACCAGTAGCTATCCTTGCACCTCTGGAGTAAATGTGTGAACCCCCTGATCAGAGACTGGACTTTTTAATGTTTTGAACCATGCTGACTGTAGGATTCTGGAAGATGTAGTCTTTACAAAGTAATATTGCCAATTCTTTGCTTCAGATCAGACATCCCTGAGAAAAGCTTGATATAGCACTTGTCTTCTGGGAAGAGGCAGGGTTTGCTGTTTTTGATTGCCTAAAAGGCAGAGGCACGTTGCATTTGAGGCAGAAGGAACCATGCAGTCTCCATGACAGCAAGGGTCGGTCCCTTTCCCAAACCAGCAAAGGGCCCACTGAAGCCTCTGTTAAATCAAACCCAACCGCTCTGCAAGCTGAGCTGGCTGGCAGTTCCCACAGAGTGCAGAATGAACATTAGAAGATGCAGGTAATTGAGTTACTAGCTGTCAACTTGGCGCTGTCTGCTCCAAATTGGATTCCACTAGAAATCTAATTTTACAAAGTATACCCCAAACAGCACACTCCCTTCAATTACATTCTCTCCCCCACCCCTGTCTCCTGCCACCCAAAGATGGACCCTCCTCAGCTCTTACCTCCCCTGTAGACACCAGAAATTACTGAAGATGAAAGGGGACAGGTCTTTTTATCTTAGAAACTAGTCACTTACCTACCCCACCCCCAAGGAAAAATTAGGATATTTCTCTCTCTCTCTCTCTCTCTCTCTCTCTCTCACACACACACACACACACACACACACACGCGCACACACACACACACACACACACACACACACAGAGAGAGAGAGAGAGAATGATGAAATATTAGTCTGAAAAGTATATCACATATTGGAGGTGAGGCAGGCATTTGAAATAAAGGAGAATCTTTTTTTGTATTTGGATGTGCAAAGAAAGAGAGAAAAGAAATGTAAAGAAAAAAAATTCCCAAACCAAGTCAATATGAGCCGTTCAATTATTGGCCCAAGAGCAGAACTGCTGGGAATTCTTTTTGATATTTCAGTAATACAACAACCAGAGTCAGTGACTATTCAATAAGGGATGCTCATACTGGCCAGTCATAACATATCTCTCTTTGTACGGTTTTCAACAGAGCAGTGAGACAGTATGGTGATAGTGTTCTTTCTACCACAATAATAAAAATTATGTGCCATCAAGTCAATTCTGACTTATGGCAGTAGGGTTTTTTTAGGTATAGAGTACTCGGAAATGGTTTCTTCTGGGGGCTCCTTGGGACTGTGCAACTTGCCAAAGACTGCACAGGCTGGCTCTACTCACAGGAAGTGCAGCGAGGAATTGAATTCCCAACATGTATACAGTAGGACCCCTAACCATGTGATCAGTATTTATGGTTTCACTTATCCACAGTCTGAAAATGTTAAAGGCATTAAAAGAAAATACCCAGAAAAAACAATTTTCTTATGTATTGCCATAACAGGCCACAAGACGGCACCAGAGACCACACTATGAATACTTGGTAGTGAAGAATACATAGCGTGTTCCCTGTCACCCTCTAGTTGGCTGGCTGGCTGGCTGGCTGGCTGGCTGGCTGGCTGGCTGGCTGGCTGGCTGGCTGGCTGGCTGGCTGGCTGGCTGGCTGGCTGGCTGGCTGGCTGATAGATAGATAGATAGATAGATAGATAGATAGATAGATAGATAGATAGATAGATAGATAGATAGATAGATAGATAGATAGATAGATAGATAGATAGATAGATAGATAGATAGATAGATAGATAGATAGATAGATAGATAGATAGATAGTATTATTCAGGGTTTTCAGTTTTTCAGTATCCATGGGTCCCCATGGAACCAATTAGGGTACCACTGTATTTTTAACTTCACAGAACCATCTCACGATTAAGCAGGTTTGAGGCATCAGAAAGAACATTAAATTACTACAGTAGTTATTTAATATTTTAAAATTCTTTTATTTTTACCCTCAGGATGATGGAAAGTCACTAGTGGGATTAGCTCTGTTATGGGCCAAAATAACTAGATTCGTTTGGGGTAATGGGCATCTTGACTTTGTTGTCCTTTGCTGCTCTTCCTCAGGTGACAAATTGTCTTTAGCCAGCCCCTTTACTCTATCATAATTGGCTCTATCAAACTGGTTTCACAAGTTTTGGCATGCTTCAAACTAAAAAGGGAAATTTCCTTACTCTAAACCAGTGGTTCCCAACCTTGGGTGTTCTTGGACGGCAACTCCCAGAAATCCCAGCCAGTGGGTGGTGAAGGCTTCTGGGAATTCCAGCCCAAGAACACTTGGGTTTCCCAAGGTTGAGAACTGCTGTCCTAAAAGGAGATAAGGGATCATTCTGTATTTGGGTATACAGCAGCTATGAGGACCTCTGTGTGTATTCATAAGAGTGGTTGTTATGCAGGGTCTTGTGGGGTTTTAAGTTTTAACTTGAGAAAAGCTTTCCCTTTGTATGGTACATGCATAGCATTTTATTCTCACCATCACTGCTGATCAAATAGGTTTTGCAGGTTTTGGGAAACCTAGGAAAACCTACCAAATATATTTGCTAGAGATGAAATTGGAGTGAGCATATGTATCAGAAACAGCAATTTAAATTTCAATCTGCTCCAACTATCTTGAAAGAAGGCTCAGCAAATCCACTCTGCTTTCAGCCTCGGTTCCCAATCTGTAAATAAATTGCCTGCTTCAGACAGACAGACAAAGAACATCTCATGCCAAGTCACAGGGCTAAGAATAATGGGTGAGGAGAAGCTGGATAATTTTCAAAATCTTGAGAAAGCTGAGTTTGGGTTTGTTGTTGTTGTTTGAGGGACTGGAATTCCCAGAACAATCCAGTTAACATGTAACAGATCACATTGTTCAATGAATTCTGGGAACCATAATGCAAACAAGTACAGTATATTGTCTAAGATCTGGCCGTTTTAAGATTTTTACTTCCAGTTGCAGCAACCACACATACTCACACACACTACCTCTCAATTGACTGACAAGGAATTGTAGTATTTTGATAACAGAGATTGGCTTCGCTCATGGCCCTGGGAGCCGGGTCGCCCAAAACACAAGCTGCTAAAATAAGAGAGCAAGTTTCCTGCACAGCCAGACTGCGGCTCTGCCCTGTAATCAGCCAAGGGACCTAAATGCCATGTTTATTTATAACCCTTTCATTTCTCCCCAGCTCATTCCCTTTGGTTGGGTGACCGCAAAACTTTGAATGGACCGAAGGGTCCCCTGGGGGCCATCTTAGCTGTTGAAATGGTTGCCAGAGGTGGCCATCTTGGATAAACATCTATGGAGGAAACAACATGAGATGCTAATGGGCCGGAGGGGTAATGGCCTCAAGACATTGTTAGTTCTTTAGGCCTCAGGCTGTAAAACTGCAACTAAAGTTGTGGCAGCCACAGGGAGATGTGCCCAGCTGCATGTTGCAGTTGACAGCTGAAGACAAGGGGAGTAGGATACACAAGCCCAATGCACCGAGTCTTAGCCAGACTAAAGACTGATATTGTGCAGCTGGCCAAGACCCCCAGTTCACTAGCTAGAGTGATTCATTAGAAAACCCAACCAGACAGGCAACAGGCAACCTTGGGGCTCCATCCAGCTTCAGTGTAGCTTCCCCTTATTGTGTATCAGCCATATTTTTCCACCTCAGCAGGCTCACAAAGGACTGTGACTTTCTCCCCACCAATGTGAAGAGCAAGACAGATTTCTGGATTTCAACTACACAGTCTTATGTGTGCGCCCAGTTTACACAGTGGAAACCCTCAGGTTTTTTTTTAAGACAGCAGCTCCCAGAATCCCTGAGCCTGTACGGCCACAGTCATGCTCACTGGAGAATTCTGGGAGAGGTAGTCCCAAAAGGAAATTGCTTCAAGCTCTGGCCAATCTGGTAAGGTAAGCAAAAGTGATTTATGGGGGTGCCTTATAAGAGAAGTCCTACCAAAGCTTACATTGCTAGTTATACTGGAAAGAAGGAGAAAGAGAGAAAGACTTTCCAACATGACCAAAATCCAGTTGGAGAAGAACAACCCATTAAGGGCTATCCAACAGTAATCTTCCCTTCATGTGATCCGGCGGTGCTGCTGGCAGTTTCCCCAGATTGGCAGCCATTTTGAGAATGTTCATCTTTACGTGATTGTGGAAGCAATAAGGATCCTGGTTCAGTTTATAAGATCCCCCACTTGTATTTATTTATTTGAAATATTGTACCCCACGTTTCTTCTTGAAAGGACGCAATGTAGGCAGCCATTCCTCATTTTGATTTTGCCACCAGCCTCTTTCAAGAGTTGCTGGACTAGAATTCCTTTCCAAGCAATGTCTTCTTTAGACAGGAGGTTATGGATATTGTGACCTAACACATCTAAAAGGTGCAAGGTGGGGGGAAGGGAGGTGACATAAGGTCTAGGAACCTGCATGGTTTCAATCATGCCACAAATACGAAGTATGAACATTCAAAGGGGAATCTGGTAGCTGCTGTGGAATCCTAACAATTTAAGCTTTCAAATTTAATTTCGTTTTTGACAGATCAAAATTTTGAGCCTTGATTGCTGAGCTAGGGGTGGGGAAGAAAAAGCCTGAAAACATGTGTGCAGCTTTAAAACAAAACAAAACACCAAAGCATTTAGAAATGATGGAGGATTGGTTTGAGACTTCTAGTAAGTCAGTGGGTACAGCAATCAGTTACTCACACAGTATTTGAACAAGTTTCTGTTTTTCACTATGATTCTCCTTATTTCCTTGCTTCTGAATACGAAGTAGTCCCTTGATCTCTTTTTGTGTGTCTGTCTCAGAGGTTCAGCCTGCAACTGCAATATTCATTTGTTAATTATTCCTCCCATTTAGAGAGGAAACAGCGGGCATTTCCCCATTCTCACATACTGTACATCAGACTACAGGAGATAATTTCTTTAGAGCATTTGTTCCCAACCTTGGGTCCCCAGATAGTCTTGGATTAAAATTCTTAAGAGGCCTTCACCACTAGTCATACTGGCCAAAATTTCTGGGAGTTCTAGTTCAAGAACATATGGGGACCTAAGGTTGTGAACCCCTGCTAAAGATCTCTCTGGTCAACTAGTTAGTTCCTTCACAGTGAGACTAAAGTAATTGTACTGGAATCCCATTGAAGCCTATATGGAAAGTTAGTAATGACTAAACATTAAAGGAGCAAACCTAAGTGAGGGAAGGAGAGTTATATGGTGGACAGTCCTCTGTTTCCAGTCTTGTCGGTTCATTGTGTGGAAGGGTGTGTTGTGATCAGGCATCATTTTTATTGTTTCCTTAAAACATTTCCAACAATGACTATGCCAACCAGATGATGCAGTTCATGGCCTTGCTCCAGTGTTCTTTCATGGGAGTGATACAGCTTTGGAGCCTATGTCTCCATGGACAGGGCTAACCTGTTTCCACAGGATTTTGCCAGGGCCTCCTCCGTTGGTGGGCCCAGAGACAGAGGTGGACATGCTGCAGTTGGATGCTGCCCTCTCAGTGGAATTTGTCTCCAATGAAGTGGCACTTTTGCCTCAAACCAAAGCTCCACAGCTAATCCCCACGGGTCTCGATCCAATTTGCTGCCTTTCTAAATAGTTTAATAGGCTTATTTTATACAAATCATACATGCTAAAAGCACAAGTACCTTTCTGAGCAACAAAAATGTCTTGCATTGATAACATTTCTGTGATTATTATAAACAACAACTGTGATCCTCTGGAAGTTGAGTCATGGCAACTGGACTTCTTTCTTGTTAGGTTGAAACGTTTCACTACTCATCCAAGTAGCTTCTTCAGTCTGAGGCGAGTTGGTAGGAGAACAGAGCATGGACAGAGTTCCTACTCCAGTCCTCTGAAGATGCCGGCCACAGAGACTGGCGAAACATCAGGAAGAACAAGCTTCAGAACATGGCCAAAGAGCCCGAAAAACCCACAACAACCATTGGTAGGAGATCCCTGATATATCCTCCACGTTGGTTGCACTTCCTCCTGGTCTGAATAGGCTTGTTAGAAGTTCACCAGGAAAGACACCAAGAAACAACCAGCTGACTTTCCTAGACTGTGCAGTCAACATAGGATCCAACAGCAGCTTAGGAATAGAAACCTACAGAAAACCTACACATACTGATCAGCACCTGTGATTTGACTCTCATCATCCATTGCAACACAAACTAGGAGTCATCAGGACGCTAAGCCAATGAGCAAGAAACATCCCCACCTCCACAGAAGCCAAGAAGAAGGAAAATGGACATCTGAGGACAGCCCACAAGGCCTGTGGATATCCAAAATGGGCAATATCCTGACCCAGGACGACAATGGAATAGTATGAGACCCAGAGCCCATGGAAGAACCTAGTTATTCCTTAAATGGTAGGTGTGTCTGAAAAGCTCAAAAGGATTTTTGGTAAACACCGCATACCCGTGCACTTCAAACCCACAAACACACTAAAGCAGAGACTTGTCCACACAAAAGACCAGACCCCAAAACACAACAGGAGCAATATAGTATATGCGTTCCAGTGCAAAGAAGAGTGTCTGGAGCTCTACACTGGAGAACCCAAACAGCTGCTAAACAGGAGAATGGCCCAGCACAGGAGGGGCAACGGCTCAGGACCACAATCAGCAGTGTTTCTTCATTAGAAGGACAAAGGACACTCATTTGATGACCAAGATGTACTCTTTTTGGACCAACAGAATAGGTGGTTTGACAGAGGGGTCAGGGAGGCCATACATGTGCATATAGAAAATCCCTCGCTCAACAGGGCTTGCTTTATTGAGTCACTGTATCATATTTGGTCTTTCTCTTTTCCTGATGCCTTCAACTTTTTCAGGCACTATTATCTTTCCCAGAGTTTTGTCTTCTTATGATGATATGTCCAGAGGAAAAAGCGTCTCTTTACGGTTCACTTCTACTCTTGAATCATGGCTGTCTGAGTCTGAGCATGAGGGGTGCCTCATTCCCATACAGGGCTATTCTGACCGCTGCATGTCTATGACTGAATCTTGCTTTCTTTTCCTAATAAAAAATCTTTGTATATCTCTTCCAAAATGGTTCATAAAAGTTAAATGTTGTTCATGGTTAAGAACTTCATTTCATAAAAATAATTTGTATTCATTACTTGTCTCCTCCTGCCTCCTTTCCCCTTGGGGCTAATTAAAATCATTGTTGTTGTTGTTGTTGTTGTTGTTGTTGTTGTTGTTGTTGTTGTTGTTGTTGTTGTTGTTGTTGTTGTTGTTGTTGTTGTTCTGTGCCATTAAGTTAGAACCAACTTATAGCAACCCTAATAGGGCTTTCTAGGTAGGTGAGGTATTTATGGAACTGGCATAGATTGCAACCACATGGTAAAACACTGTGGGATTTGCTGCAGATATAAAACAGATGAATTCCCTTTTTTTGCTGATCACATGATGCAAAGGCCAGTTTGAATCATTTCAGCCTTTTTGCTCCCAATGTGAAGGGTTTTTTTTATCTTCTTCTGGGGGATTTTACATTTTTCAATCTGGAAGGATTTGACAACTGATCAGTTCTTTCATTCTCCAAAAGGATGCAGGGCATGATTGTGACTGGTATTCTAGTGCCATACTAAGCTGAGCATGTTTTGGACTGTGGGAACTCCCACTCTCACAATGGCCGTAATGTCCTTACAGAGAATCTGTGAAGGATTGAAGAAATGTTATGATCTTTTGCAATTAAACTAGAAGGGAGGGAGGGAAGAAGGGAGGGGAGCATAGAACAAAATCTTAATTTCCCTTTCTTGTTTGTGTAAAATATGGCTTTTCTAACCTACAGACTTCATTAAAAACAAAAGTAAAACTCTGTTATAAAAATAACTTTGATAGCAAAGAACTGATATTTCTGCATATGGTGAGAACATGCAAATGAATGATGCTGAGTGGCTGAGAGAAAGCATGTGACATTTCTTACTGCTGAGCATACAGGCAGAAGCCACAGGAAGAGAGAGTTCGAGTCAGTAAGTGTCAGTGTGAGTGAGTGTTCAGACAGACTTTGGGTTCATGTTTTTTCTTTGATTTCTGCTAATAAAATATCCATGGACGGTGCTCTGAAATTGCAGTTCAAGGAACAATCTCTTCCAAATTTCTGGGCTCACCTATAAGCAGATTTTCCAGAACTATTGAGGATGGCTATGAAAGCATTGATGGCTTTTGTAATGACAATCATTCTCTGCTCTCATTTATCTTAAAAATAAGTATAGAAACCATTTTAAAACTGGAGAGTAAGAACTCAGAATAAAAGTTTCTGCTATTGGAAGAATGGCATCCTTCAGTCTTGAGAGACTATAGTAATGTGCTCTGTATGGAGGACTTGGAGAGTGTACCTTTCAGAGCACGAAGCCTGGGTAAAATAATATGGAGGATAGGCTGTTACCCAAGCAGCAAATCCCCCCTCTCCACATCACTGAAATAGTCCAGTGGAAAGGCAAGAGCCAATGCAGTTGGTTCCAGCGATGTTGCAGGAGATGCCAGAATGACACGAACTGCCTCCAGGACTCCGGCTCCGGCTTTTGCCTCGATGTTAACTCCTGAAGCCTTTTCCATCAGTGGATATAGCCACAAGGCAGTGGTGCTTTAAAACTGGAGTTTTCCTTCTCCTAAATGGGCTGCCTTCCAAGGCTGACGAGCCCCACCTATCCGGCCTGCTCCCTCACGGCTATTAAGCTCAATATAACAAGACTTGCAAGTGAGATACATTAGTTATAATTATAGGAATACTGTATAACATGTTTCCTTTTTTTATCTGACTTCTGTTTGTTGTTATTGTTTAGTTGTTAAGTCGTGTCCAGCTCTTCGTGACCCCATGGACCAGAGCACACCAGGCCCTCCTGTCTTCCACTGCCTCCCGGAGTTGGGTCAAATTCATGTTGGTTGCTTCGATGATGCTGTCCAACCATCTCGTCCTCTGTCGTCCCCATCCCCTCTTGCCTTCACACTTTCCCAACATCAGGGTCTTTTCCAGGGAATCTTCTCTTCTCCTAAGATGGCCAAAGTATTGGAGCCTCAGCTTCAGGATCTGCCCTTCCAGTGAGCACTGAGGGTTGATTTCCTTCAAAATGGATAGGTTTCTTCTCCTGGCAGTCCAGGGGACTCTCAAGAGACTTCTGTTTAATGAGGTACAATTTTGTACAAATTATATTCATGTCATTTTCTAGCTTTTATTTTCATGTGACATTTTGTATAGGCGTGTCACATAAATAATTTTATGTGCTTGTAATTTCAGTTTTTCCACCATGTAATTGGTCAATAATTAATATGTTCATTGCCCTTTTGATGATCTTTGATTGTCAGAAATGTACAGCCTGTTGTAAAATCTTCAGTTGTAAAATTTTAAAGAAGTGGTTAAATTGTACTGCTATGCGTTGATGTTTTAACCAAAATCCATGAAGCTCATCTGGATCAGGTGCTGTGTTTTTCACAGCCTTTACTTGCCTCTTAATCATTTCAGATGTTATTACAATATCATCCATATCTTTTCCTTCAGTTTCTTTACAAATGTTTTTAATCTATGAGAATTTTTTTGCAGTTTATAACCAATTTCCATGATTAGTTGTAGATGAACTGGTTTATTTCCTTTAGTGTGTTAGTTTGGATTGTTCTAATTACTATATTTGCATTGGTCAGAAGATTGTTTACGGGTTGACTTTTTAATTGGCACAAAATGGAGAGTCTTTGTCTTTCTGTGTTTTGGTTAATATGGATTTTTGTATTATTTTTTTCCCTTAGTGATATCTGCAATTCTGTCAACTCATAATTTCTGGGTTGTTCCATACATTGTTAATCAAGTGATACATTCTGTTCCATCATTGCATCTACCTCTACCCTCCATTCCTTAATATGGTGATTGTTCTGTGTTGATTTTTCTTTTCCCAGCTTTTCTAGTTCTTGCCACTCCAATTGTTATAACACTTTTTTTCTGGATGATAAACTTTCTCTTGTCCATTAATCATTGTTCACTTATATCACTATTTGGGTCTTTTCTTTTCCAAATTTCCATCATTCTTTTTGGAAAACTATCAGGTGTTGGGTTTGCCTCATAATGGCATTTCATAATTTCTGAATTTTTGTTGGAAGTCCAAGTTTTGTGTTTATATTGTTCCAATAGCTTTGCAGCAGCCTCTCCTGGTCCCTCAACAGGGTCTGCTGAGCCCTGTCCAGTGGTCCCCAACTTTGGGCCTCCAGATGTTCTTGGACTACGACTCCCAAAAGCCTTCACCACCACCTCTGCTGGCCAGGATTTCTGGGAGTTGAAGTCCAAGAACATCTGGAGGCCCAAGGTTGGGGGCCACTGCTGTAGCCCATTTGTCACCAGATGCCCAGAGTCTATCATATCTGATGCGGTCCTTGTTGACCCGGTGACAACCAATCCAGTATGGATTTCTGTTTATTTCCTCTCATCATAATTGATGGTTGGTGGACACAGTTGGTCTGGCATCTCCATGGAGACCTGTCTGACTTGGGAAACCCTTCAGGTAGGAACACTACCGCCAGCAAAGCTCGCAACCTCACTGAAGCATGCAAGCCCCTCTGCCTCAACAAGGCTTGTTTCCATGGAAGGCTAGTGGTGGTGGTGGTGGTGGTTGATTTGTATGGAATCATTTCAGTAAAAATATTATAACAGGTGTTTGTTCATTAACAGATTAACTTATTTCTTCCTTCCTTCCAAATTTGAAGACCCTTCTTGAGAAATTTTAAATAAATATTTGATGCACTTTATGGTTTGAAATCTTGAGTTGTCTTGGTCATCTGTGGCAACAAAAGATATTCAAAGGGGTCTGTGATGAAGAAAAGTTTAAGAACCACAGATATGCAATATTAGTTGAGCAGTAGATCACCCCTGGAGGGATTAAGAGAGAGAGAGAGTAAAATGGATATCAAACAGAGAAAATTCTGACGAACTACAGCAGGCAGCTGTGTTTCTGCAGTATGTTGTGTATGTGTTTGTACATTATGGAGAACTTTGGAAAACTGTCTCTTTTCTGTAGTGCTATGCAACACTTTAAACAGCCCACCGACATTGCAATGAACCATAGAAGGGGAGCTGGGGATAGGCAGAGGGTGGGATCAAAGGAAGGGGAGCTGTAGGCAGTGGCATGGACCAAACCACATCAAACTGGGGGTCCAGTGTGGACACTGGCACTGAAGCAATCCACTGTCTCTGTGTGATCACCTGAACTGAAAGGAAGCATAAAACAGGCTGCAAATCGAGCTGCAGCTAAGCCAAATCACTCTGATTTAATTGCCATTTTGAGTGTAGTGACTATAACTGTAATCATCTACTTTTAGAAAGTAATGCTCTATACTTAGGTCAACTAATCCTTTTTAAAAATATGTAACATAAATGCACGTCAAATAAAGGTTCACTCAAATATATGATTGTATAGGGAAGGATAACAAAGTTATTCAGCTTCTATGACAGGAAGAAACTGCAGTACAGTGTGGGAAGAGCATATTGATTATTATATGAATGTTATTTCTATTTTTACAATATTGAATAAAAATATATATACTGATTTTATGAAGCACAGACTACATTTTCTGCTCTCTGTTACTTTTGTATTCTGTGAGTTCTACTATTTCAGCAGTTTTCTAGGCCTTATATAAGTTTTCTTTAATATTGAGTAATTTTGAGAATGCTAATAGTTTTAAGATTATATTACTAAATTCCAAATCAGTTTGGGTGACCTTTGCTTAATTATTCTATCAAGAAGACCAAGAAGAGTGCTTTTTATTGTATAATATACAGTATTATTGCATAATATACAGTACAGTATTTAAAATATAAATGTATATAATACAATACAATATATTTTAAAAATAAATGCTTGGCAGCAACATGGTTCCTCAGGACAGTTCTGTCTCAGCACTTGACACATTAGGATTGTAGGATTTTGAGCATAACCTTGGTAGCGTGTGAAATGAGTGCAATTGTATGGTAGTTGTAGCACTCTTTGGCACTGCCTTTCTTTGGGATTGGGATGTAGATTGATCTTTTCCAATCCTCTGGCCACTGTTGAGTTTTCCAAACTTACTGTAGCACCTTAACAGCATCATCTTTTAAGATTTTAAATAGTTCAACTGGAATGTCATCACCTCCACTGGCCTTGTTGTTAGCCAGGCTTTCTAAGGCCCACTTGACTTCACTCTCCAGAATGTCTGGGTCAAGGTCAGCAACTACATTGTCTGGATTGTCCGGGATATCCAAATCTTTCTGATATAATTCCTCTGTGTATTCTTGCCAACTCTTCTTGATGTCTTCTGCTTCTGTTAGGTCCCTCCCATTTTTGTCCTTTATCATGTCCATTTTTGCACAAAATGTTCCTCTAATATCTCCAATTTTCCTGAACAGATCTCTGGTTTTTCCTTTTCTGTTATTTTCCTCTATTTCTTTGCACTGTTCGTTTAAGAAGGCCCTCTTGTCTCCTTTATATTCTTTGGAAGTCTGCATTCAATTTTCTGTAGCTTTCCCTATCTCCCTTGCATTTTGTTTCCCTTCTCCTCTCTGCTATTTCTAAGGCCTCGTTGGACAGCCACTTTGCTTTCTTGCATTTCCTTTTCTTTGGGATGGTTTTTGTTGCTGCCTCCTGTACAATGTTACGAGCCTCTATCCAAAGTTCTTCAGGCACTCTGTCCACCAAATTGAGTTTCTTAAATCTGTTCTTTACTTCCACTGTGTATTCATAAGAGATTTGGTTTAGATTATACCTGACTCGCCCAGTGGTTTTTCCTACTTCTTTAGTTTAAGCTTGAATTTTGCTATGAGAAGCTGATGATCAGAGCCGCAGTCAGCTCCAGGTCTTGTTTTTGCTGACTGTATAGAGCTTCTCCATCTTTGTCTGCAGAGAATATAATCAATCTGCTTTTGATATTGCCCATCTGGTGATTTCCATGTATAGAGTCACCTCTTGTGTTGTTGGAAAAGAGTGTTTGTGATGACCAGAGTGTTCTCTCGACAAAACTCTATTAGCCTTTGTCCTGCTTCGTTCTGAACTCCAAGGCCAAACTTCGATGTTGTTCCTTTTATCTCTTGGCTCCCTACTTTAGCATTCCAGTCCCCTAGAATAAGAACATCTTTCTTTGGTGTCAGTTCTAGAAGGTATTGTAAATCTTCATAAAATTGTTCAATTTCAGTCTCCTCAGCAATGGTGGTTGGTGCATAAACTTGGATTATTTTGATGTTGAAAGGTCTGCCTTGGATTCGTATTGACATCATTCTATCATTTTTGAGATTGTATCCCATTACAGCTTTTCCCACTCTTTTGTTGACTATGAGGGCTACTCCATTCCTTCTGCGGGATTCTTGCCCACAATAGTATATATGAGAATCGTCTGAATTGAATTCGCCCATTCCTGTCCATTTTAGTTCACTCATGCCCAGGATGTCGATGTTTATTCTTGCCATCTCCTGTTTGACCACATCCAGCTTCCCAAGGTTCACAGATCTTACATTCCAGGTTCCTATGCAGTATTTTCTTTGCAGCATTGGACTTTCCTTTCACTTCCAGGCATGTCCACAGCTGAGCATTCTTTTGACTTTGGCACAACCACTTCATTAGCTCTGGAGCTACTTGTACTTGTCCTCCGCTCTTCCTCAGTAGCATGTTGGACGCCTTTCGACCTGAGAGGCCCATCTTCCAACGTCATATCTTTTAGCCTTTTGTTTCTGATCATGGGGCGTTATTGGCAAAGATATTGGAGTGGCATTGCCATTTCCTACTCCAGGTGGATTACATTTAGTCGGAACTCTCCACTATGTCCTGTTCGTGTTGGGTGTCCCTGCATGGCATAGCCCCTAGCTTCTCTGAGTTACTCAAGCCTCTTCGCCACAACAAGGCAGCAATCCATGAAGGGGTATATGCAGAATACATAATGCGAAAGGCTGGATTGGAAGAATTCCAAACCGGAATTATGATTGCTGGAAGAAATATCAACAACCTCAGATATGTAGATGATACTACTCTGATGGCAGAAAGTGAGGAGGAATTAAAGAACCTCTCAATGAGGGTAAAAGAGGAGAGTGCAAAAAATGGTCGGAAGATCAACATCACTGGAAGGACAGATCCTGAAGTTGATGCTCCAATAATTTGGCCATCTCATGAGAAGAGAAGACTCCCTGGAAAAGACCCTGATGTTGGGAAAGTGTGAAGGAAAGAGGAGAAGGGGATGACAGAGGATGAGATGGTTGGACAGTGTCATTGAAGCTACCAACATGAATTTGACCAAACTTTGGGAAGCAGCGGAAGACAGGAGGGCCTGGCGTGCTCTGGTCCATGGGGTCATGAAGAGTCAGACATGACTTAACAACTAAACAACAACAAAAAAGTTAAGATATTCTATATCCTTATCTTTTGGGGGGGAGACATATCATTCTGATATGCCAACTGTCAGACATTGCTTCTCAGTATTTAAATTAAATGTGGTTAATAGGAGGGATAATTGTTTTTCAAAAAGCTTGTAAAATCCTCAGTAACATCACATTTCTCTGAGGTCTTATTGGGCTGTATTTTTTTAATGTTGCATGAAGTTCTATACTGGCAAACTGGCTGACTAAGCACAGTTTTATCTTCTGCATAACTTTTTAAAGCACAGAATTAATTAAAACTGACCACTTAAGGGTACATCAGGTGATATAGATTAGTTCCTTAAAGGGATTAATGAAACTTTTATTAAAATGTCACAGATTTAAAATTCAAGCCAGAAGCATCCTCCCTGATATAGGTTAGAAGTAGATCAGAGGTTGTTGGGTTTTTTTTTTAAACCATATTTGTAATAGTTTTGATTGGTATATGCAAGCCCTTAGTTATTATGTTCCTCTCTAGCATTTTTAATTCAAACTTTCTGCCAGAATAATCAGTGTTTTGGGATTGCAATTTTGCTTATATTTAGATGCTGGCTCTGCAGTTTAATTCAGCAGTTTGGTTTTAGTCAAGTTTCTTGGGTTTTTTCCTACTTTGTGCTGGATTCTTTGCTCCATAACCCCCCAAGGACCACTTTCAAAATGTCCCAGATATTTGTGATCATAAATTCAGGATTCACATATTCCTTAACAAGGCTATTTCATTTATTTATTTATTTATTTATTTATTTATTTATTTATTTATTTATTTATTTATTTATTTATTTATTTATTTATTTATTTATTTATTTATTTATTTATTTATTTATTTATTTATTTATTTATTTATTTATTTATTTATTTATTTATTTATACATACCCCGCCTATCTGGTCAATACAACCACTAGTGATCAGCAACTGAATTTTCTATGAAATTTGTGTGAAAAAGAATATTGGGGTTAAATCTTCAGTTGTTGGGTATATCACCAGCTAAGGTAAGTGTTATGCTTATTGACACATGATCAGACACAGAAACGTTGCCAGTCTTAGAGAACTGCAGAGAGATCCCGGGAGAGCAGGATTTATTAAATCCTAGAACATGAGTTATGTCTTGTAATATTAGGTATAATCTCTTTCACCCTTGTGCACCTCTCTTCAGAGTCCACAAAATGTTGAAGTAGCACAAAATTCTTTGATGTTCTGAATAGCCCCTGAAAACTTTGAAAGATGTTCCCTTGTGTAATATGGTAGCGTCTTTGGATGTTAATTCAAAGCACGTTACAGAATGTAATATTGTTAAAAGAAGTAGCAGCTCACAGATTTCATCATGCTCTTCTTACATGCTGAGGTGCAGCCTCAATATTGATTGACAACCTCATCATGGGTCTCCTTGTTTCTGGCCAAACAATGCAACCTGTATCTCACCCTTGGCCAGAAAGCAAAGATGGGTGAAGACTGGCCTTCCAGAGATTCTTGGCCTGCAACTCTCATCGGCCCTTACCTGTACCTGTGTTGATTAGGCATGATAGGAGTTACAGTTGAACAACATCTGAAGGGCCAACAGTTGCCCATATCCCTACTCCAAAGGCTGTGTTAGAGACAGATGTCAACTTATTTATGGAAAGCTGGTGAGATCAAGTATAAATCTTTCCATCCCTTAAGACAATATGAATCTAATATAGTAGCGCTTCCAAACCTTGGGTCCGCAGATGTTCTTGGACTAAAACCCCCAGAACCCTTCACCGCTAGCTGTGCTGGCCAGGATTTCTGGGAATTGTAGTCCAAGAACACCTGGGTTAGCCAAGGCTAGGAAACACTGCAAAATAGGGACGGCACTGAGTCGTGCTCTGCTGCTTGGTTGGAGGTGATCTTGGCTTTTAAAAAGCTGTTTCCAGTGGAGCACAAACTCTGTCAGATTCCACCAAGCTGGCAAGGCTTTACGTAAAGTCCTGGTGGCAGTCCTGCTCTCTGAGGAACAGACTCGGAGGGTCTTGGTCACAAGGAGGCTGGCCAGCAAGTGGCGAACAAGTAGCAGTAACCATGAACGTAAGGACAGTGTAGAACCCTTGCAATCTGCTGGCAGGCCAGCTCACAATAAGGACATGAATCTCTGAGATATTCAAGCAGTAAGGATGCCCCCCCCCCCCAAAAGATGTTACTCACTGGCATTATTTCTCAACCAAGCCTCTATCTTTTCACTAAACTTTATGACACATATATTGGAGGGGATGTGGCAGCCACAGTTCCCTGATCTACATGTTGCTCAGATGCCTGATAATGTTGGTGTTCTGGAAACAGAGCTTTCAGTGAACATCTCAAATAACAGGGCAGCGTGGGCACTACAAAGTAGCACTGATTCTATTTTTAAGCCAGAGAATGACAGATTAACTTATACGATCTTTTAAAAAAATCTTACTGACAGCATCAGAAAGTTGCTCTTTATTGAGAGCCCACCTGACCCCACTCTGGCTGTCACGTACGCAGACTGATGGATAAAGCCTGCAAAATGATGCTACCAGAGAAACTGGCCCATAATATGACAGCAGTTTGTGGTCTAAGAAAACGAGACATCTTTGTGGACACAGGAGACCTGTTTAGTCTTTGTGCTGTCACAGGGGTTTTCCACACAGCCCACCAGTTGAACTGCTAACTTCAGGGTTGCAAAAGTACATTTTGAAACAAGTCTGTTGTCTGTTCACAGTCTTCTTAAAGAACCCTGTTCTCAGTTCTGACTCACTCCTCTCTACTAGGTCTTCTTATGCTTCTGGCTGGCAACGGGTCTCTGTGTTTCTCCTAAACCCAGGACCACATACCTTTTGCTATTCATGAAAAATACATTTTGAACAAAATGGTGCCTCTCCGTCCGAGTGACAGACAAGAGATATCCAAGAACTGTGGCAAGCTTTTCTCAGTCCTGTTTGAAAACACCAGGGATGGAATCTCAGGCCTTCTGCACGCAAATAAGGTGCCCTTGAACCGATGACTACCCCTGTCCTTTGGACGCATGGCAACCTTCTCTAGAACTGGTGGGCAAATGCACCGACCCAGGCCAAAACAGGCACTTCTGAGAGCTCTATGGAATTGTGCGCCAAGGCTGAAATCTCAAGAACAGTACTTGGGAAAATGGATGCACATCAGAAATCCCAACATTCCTCACCCTGCATGCTCTCGTTCTGGAGACACTCCGTAGACAAACCTGCCCGAGGTACTTTGGGAGCCCAAGGCACATCCAACTTACAAATTAAAATCTGCCCCCCCCCAAAGAGGTTTACATTAAACCAGTGAGGCTTGGAGATCACAAACCCTTCCTCCCCATCATTGCCCTCAGGACAGAGAGGGCAGATCAAACTGATTAACAGACAAGCTCTTGGAGGAACCAGTTCACTCGTTATCCTTCCATCAGGAGATGCAGAAAGAGGTGAGAGAGGAACAGGAAGGTCCCCTTTTGTGCAGCCGTCCAGCAGCTCTTCTGTGGTCTATATTTTGCTGAGCCCAATTTCCTGGGTTACTCTTGTCAACCACGTTGTGTTTTATCCTGGGATTTTTCTCATCCCACTGAGACCTACCCCTTCTAAATGCAGAATCCATCCATTCCAGATCTCAGAATTCCACACCTGCCCACAACTTTGCCTCCGAGCTCATGACAAAAAGCAAAGCCAACAGGGCTACTGTGTACATAGGGGCAGCATATTAAATTGCCCGTATGCTCCAACTGCATCTATATTCAAGAGGTATAGGCCTTATGACTGGGTAGAAGGGCTGCTTATAAGTATGCAAGAGAACTACTTTTGATGTTCTATGGTTACAGGTTTTACCACTGATGAAGCTAGCTACTTTACGGTAAATGGTAAACAATACAGTAGCTTGTTGCATCAGTGTGGAACACATACACGTATTCCTACTCCCTACCGAGGGTAAAGGGACATGGAATCAAGGAGACCAGTTTTCCAAATACCCACTCTGATTCCTTTAACAAAGGAGATTCTTTCATGAGTTGTGGAGGGCATGATGAGAGGTCTGTACTTGCATCAACTACATGTCTGATTTTAACCCCACTTTACCTATTAAGCTCACTGGGTGACCTTGGGCCAGTCATCATCCTTAAGGCTCAAATGAGATGTTCAGGGGAACTTGCATTCCATAGAATTAGCACACTTTCCGTCAGATAGCAGGATTTCCTCAAAGATGGGTCCCTCAGCAATCAAACTTGCAAAGTAGGCCCAGTGTTTGCCTTCCAGTGAGCCCAATCACAAAACGAAGCCCTCTGAATTTAAAATACAAGGTGAGGGAAAGCATGTGTGTTGACAAATAACATTTTTCATCACAAGAGGGAACATCACCTCTATATACATTCTAAGTGTCTTGCTTAGTTTGACCCTTGGTCTAACAGGATGATTGTGAAGATATGACATGCAGTAGGGAAACTTGTTTGGCATCTTTATCTTGACAGCCTTGAAGGAAGAGTATTGAAATAAAGAATGCAATCACCACTCAGCAGCTGAGGAGCGCAAAGCTTCTTGTCCTTTGCAGTCCATGTAATATATGTAAAACAATCAAACTTCATCTTGTCCCATTTGCCATAAAGCTCTGATGGAAAGTGTTGACTAGGCAGCAGCCTTGAGGTCTGAACCCCGATGGCAAATACTATCTTTGGTGCTGGATCTAGAATTGAAATGAATATTTTCCTCTCTACTTTGTCAAAATCTTCCTTCACTGGGAAGTCCCCATCTTTACCTTTCTGGCTATGTTTGTGTGTGTGTGCGCGCGTGTGTGTCTGTGCGTGTGTCTGTGTGTGCGTGCACGTGTGTATGAGTGTGTGCGTGCGTGTGTGCGTGTGTGTGTGTGTGTGTGTGTGCGCGCGCGCGCCTGTGTGTATGTATATACGTATATGTGTAATTTTTTAAAAAGGTCTTTAATGTCATGCTGGAAAATCAATTTGAGGTCAGGAGTACATGCCACTGTGATCTTTGATTTCTTTTTTCTTCCATCCATCATGGCTCTCCCCCCACACCATCCCCCTCTAACTTCAGATGCACAAAAAACTAAACACTTCCAAATGTTAGTAAAGCGCAGACTCCAAATGACCACAAGAGCTGCCGTATCTTTAATTAGTGGCTTTTTCTTTTCCTAACTAAGGAGAACATACAAGCAAAAGGAAGGCTCGTTGGCTCCACAGCAAGGTCTCTTGTGTCAGGCATAGGAGATGAGAGTGATCATAAAAAGAAAGAAAGAGAGAGAGAGAGCTAAGAGGGAAGAAAACACGTTGGCCCCCTGATACATGTTGACTTGTGCAAGCCTATTTATGTGGCTTTTTCGTGTTACAACAATCCATTGCAATCCACTAGGATGTTCACCATCTGAAACACACTAATGTTGAAAAACACCAAGCAAAGTATTGTTATCACTCCTCTGCCCTAGATAAGAACATCAATAAACCAGGTTAATAATTTGATCTAAGAGAACCATCATGGTGTAGTGGTTAGAACACAGTGGAATCAGGATGAGTTAAAAATTCAGGTTGACATCTAAACCACCCCCAGTCTTGAAGTTCATGACATAACCTTGATGAAATCATGGTCTGACCAGCCTGGCCTATTATCAGGATCAAAAAGGAGAAATCATGTAATCAAAAAGGAGAAATCCATTGAGCTTATTTCAGGACAACTGTGACATAAACAGAATAATAGTAATGCAGGGCCGTCAAGTCTATTCTGACTTACGGCAACTCTATTCACTTTTTCTAGGGCACCCTTGGACTTGTCCAAGGATACATAGGCTGCTGTTTCTCCTGGGAAGCATGGTGGGGAATTGAACCCCCCCCCCCAGCCTCCGGCTCCACAGCCGGATCCTTAACTCACGGAGCGGTTCAGTCAATCGATACAAATATATTGCACTTTTTTTTCTCTTTTAGCTTCACAGCAACTCTCTGAAACAGACTGAACTAAAGTACTGTGTAGGGCTAGATTACCAGTAAACACCATACTAGGAGCAGATCTACCTAAACAATAAGATAGTTGTGACTGACCTCTCCTATTTGCTTTGAAAGGCTTTACTCTTGAATTGGATTTTGCTCAAAAATAGGGAGGCACTCTGTGAAATATTATCCTGAAAAAAATCATCTGTTAGATGCACATACTGTACTACTGATAGAGGAGAGTGCTGGGTTTCAGTTCAGGTTAGATATGAACTCACTGAATGCTTTAGGTCATGGTTCCCATCTATAAACAGACATAATGGCTGGAATCCTATGGCATTTTTACACCAATGAAAGCTGGAGTAAAATTCAGCAGTGAACTGCTGCAAGTTAAGTAGTCAACAGAGGCACTTGCTGTTGCCCACCCAGGAGCAGGACTAGTAGCAAATGCCGGTACAGGCTTCTTAACTAGCAGCAATTTCCTGCTGAAATGTATGGCAATGGATTTCTGCCAGTGGGTGTAAAGGACAGGAATTTGACCAATAATACTATTCTACTGTACAGGGTTGTTCTAAGGATTAGTAAACACATAAACTAATCAGCTAGTATAAACAGGAAGATATTGCTTCTTGTGCACTGCAAACTCAGGGTAAATCTGCCTTCTGGCCATTAGAAGGAGGATGGAATGATATCAGTAAAAATTAGAACATTAATAAATTAATTGATTATCCATTATAGTGATCGTCTTACTTATATTTGCTTTTACTTTTAAGGTCAGCAGGGTTTTCTAACTACTAGATGGTACAATTTTACCCAAGAATTGTAGAATAGAACTTTTAGCAACTTTTAGCAAGCTCCCTGCCCAGTGGGATTCTGGGAATTTTACAACCAAGGAAAGTCCATATTCTCCAATTGCTGCAGCTGCCTACTGTGTCAGTGAATCTTTTCATCTTAGCTTTGTGCAATCTCAGTTTTTCTTTCCCTGTATATAACACTTATCCTTTGTCCTGCTTGAATTTTATTTTCTTTCTTCCAGTCTAGGTCTCCAGTAACTATAAATTGCTAAAACCTGATATTTCAGCAGCACATATATATGACCATTATCTGAAGGATTTTAACAGGATTTTTTCCTGCTTTGAAAACTCGAATCTCTCTTTAAACCAAAGGCTGGTTCTTTTTTAAAAAAAACATAAAAGTAATTGAAATTTGAATTTAATTTTTAAATGTTAGGCTAGAATCCTGTTGTACTACACAACTGCATAAAAGCAATCACACCAGTTATAGGAATCATCTGGCTGCTCAATCAATAGTGTCACCTGACTGGGCACAAGCAGCAAATATGAAAAATCCTTGTACGGCTGCTCTTATGTGTGCAGTCTTTCAAAGTAGGATTTTGGCCTTAAGATTTTAAATTATTGAAAACATTAAATTGACCATAGACCAATGGCCATAAGGCCATCCTATACAACCCTTCAGTAAGAAATCTTTTTTCAAGCTTCTTTCCTAATTTACCAGGATTTTCACCGTAGTGACAGAATACATCTTTGCCATGTAGCTTAGTCTTCTGCTTTTCAGCTTAAAGAAACTCAGAAATTCTGGCCCAAAAACAGTCCTGCTTATACAGTAATGCTATTGCCATCCACTGCTTAGACAATACTTGGATAGGTAGACCACTTATCTTCCATAATATAAGATAATTCAAATGGGTAAAAAAATATTAGTAAGTCTTTGTTTTGTTTGTTATGTATCATCAAGTTGCACCAAACATATGGTGACCCTAACGGTTACACACTAGTGAGCTTTGAATCTTAATTTGTCACTCTTAATCTGACACCACACCGGCTTTTCAAACCTTTGATAGTATTTATCTCTTGACTTTATCATATAAACCAGTAAGATTTAGGCTGCAGTTGTTTGCACACCTACCCAAGAGTAAATCATGCTGAACACAGCTAGAAACTTGCATAGGATTGCATAGTTATGTTTAATAAACTGCACACCACACAAATGTTACATTGGAATTAGCATTCTGTTAGAAAGATTGTTACTCTTATCCAGGCATGTTCTTATGGCAGGTATGAGTCTGGCTCAGAGAGAGGAGGCCATTGCAGGCAGCAGATTATGAGTGCCATGAAAAGCAGTGCCAGTGGTTATGTATTTACTTGACTGTTATTGTATTCATAAAGCCAAGGAAGAAGAGACAGATGATAGTGAGATATTTTGGCCTCTGGTACCTGTTGACTTGGGTAGAGTGTGTGTGTGACAGAGGGGCCCCTTCCATCTCTAAACTGATTGACTATCACCTCCTTTAAACAATTCCAAGCTGGAGTGTTTGATTGCCTGAGATAACTAGCAAACGGCACCTCATTCCACTCTGTGGTATAAATGCACAGGGTGTTTTCCTTGGACAGTTCCTGTTTGTTTCAGTGCAGTATATGTGGTTCACCGTCCCCCATGGACTGTGCCCCACAGATCGCCTTTGTCCCTTATTATTTCCAAAATATGTCCTGTATTAATACCTGAATCTCTGGATAACACTTAATCCACTTGATGAAAGAGCCTGTAATATTCCTTGACAGCTCTCGCAATACTAAAGTTGTTCTGTATTGAATTCATTTCCTTATATTGAGGTCTTTAAATTATATGCTTATTTGCATGGGCTTTTAAACTATGTGCCAGTAGTATATCTGTGAAGATTCTCTGTCATCCAGGTGAGGTTATTTGGCAGCTGAGTCATGGCAACTGGACTTATTTCTTGTTAGGTTGAAATGTTTCATTTTGCTACTCATCCAAGTAGCTTCATCAGACCCCAGAAAGATTAGGACCACACCCACCAGAAAGACCGCTGTTAATTACTGTTAATGACCCATGACAATGGGTGGAGGAGGACTACAGAAATTGGATTATCCCTCACCCCCAGTCCTTTGTCCTTCTAAGGAGCCTATTCAGACCAGGGGGGAGTGAAACCAAGGTGGAGGATATACCAGGGGGTCTCCTACCAACTCTCCTCAGACTGAAGAAGCTACTTGGATGAGTAGCGAAACGTTTCAACCTAACAAGAAAAAAAATATGTGCCAGTATGTTGGAAATTATCCAAGTGAAAAGGGATTGTGTGCGCCCCGGGTTTGGGGGCTAAAAGAGTTACATTGCAATACTGAAAAGAGGGATGCTCACTGGATTGAAGACTTCACAACTTTTCAGCCTATGAATACAAGACACCAGTGTCACATGGCTAGACATCTGAGTCTCTGATGGTCTTTTAAAAAGTTTATGTATCAATAGTTTCTCGCTGTCGTTTTTCAGTTAATTCCTTTTTAAATACCCTTTAACGTTTCATTCCTTTTTTTGTTCCGTTTTTCCCTTTTAATATGCTTATCATGCACCATTAAAAACAAACAAAAAACAAAACAAAAATAGGAAAAGAGGCTTGAGGCGGCAGGGGGCTTTCCACTGGCATCCCTTTATGTCACCTCTCCTCTGCCACCTCAGGCCGTCTTTACCTGGCGGCAAGGTAGCTTTTCTCCTGGCAAGGACTCCTAAATCCACCAGCTCACTGGCTTGGAATCAGAAAGGGTGTGTTCATTGGCGCCTTTAAACGGAGGATTTTCCCTCTTCGCTTCCCTTCCCAAATGTCCCAATTCTTCTTTTTTTCCCCCCTCGTGTTATTTCTCCCTGCGCTTTGTTTTCTTTCTTCTGCCTCTTAATCCTTCCCCAGCTTTGCTTCGCTCCTTCCCCCCCATCCCGCCCCGCCACAACATCACCAAGTCTGAGGAAAAGGGAAGAGAAAACCCCAAACTGGAGATGTTGCGGGGTCTCTTTCGCGCGCATCCCCCCCACCCCACTCCACCCCACCCCACGCGCACACAGACGCCCCACAACTCCGGCCGCCCCGTCCGCACCAGCGCGAACGACCACAGTCCCTCCTCCTTGACTGGATGCTAGCGGGTCCTCAAAGGCTCCCAGGCTGTAATTAGAGGGTGGATCCTGTAAAGCAAAGAACTTCTCTCTCTCTCTCTCTCTCTCTCTCTTTCTCTCTCTCTCTCTGTTCCCCCCAACCCCCGCCGGCCCCACACCACCACCACCACCAGCACCACTCCAGCCGTCTTTTCCAACTCCAGACCAACCCACTCCCTTTCCGCTTGTCTCTCTGCTTCCTCCTCAGAAATCTGCCGCAACCCCCTCGGGCTGGGACAAGAGAGAGAGAGAGAGAGAGAGATGGCATCGCCCCTGCTTGAGGGGATCTCCAGCCGTGCGTGATCCGAGGCCCTCAAGAGAGAGAGAGAGAGAGAGAGAAAGAGTCCTGGCTCGGAGCAATCTGGAGCTTTTGTGTCCGCCAGGTGGGCAAGAAAGTCCAAACTTCAAGGAACCGAGAGAAGTAAGGAGCGATTTTCACTTTATTCTCCTTCCCCCGCACACCTTCTGTCCCTTATTAGCATTACAGGATCCTGAGCAGACTCACTAATAATAAAGTTATAATTTAAGGTGCGGGAGGTGGCGGTGGGTCGTGGGGGGGGGGAAGTAGGCAACTTCACATCAAAATCCTGTTGGAGGTGTGAAAATTGCCTGATTTAAACCTGGGTCTCGATTTTAAACCTTCGGGCCGCTTTGACTTGAGACCTTAGGAACTGGAGTTCCTTAGGAAGGGCAAGAATGTGGCTTTCTGAAATCATAGTCGTTTTGCTTGCTTGTATGTGGGTGTCTTTTCTGTGATGATAAACACCCCCCAAAAAACTCCTTATGTGAATTACAAATGTTTTGTCCATCCGGTTTCGAAAGAGAAGAATTTATTATGATCCAAAAACCTTGATTTTCTGTGATTCTTCCTCACCCCGGAGGACTGAGAAACACGTTGGAGAAAACCAACTTCTCAGCCACTGTATTCACAAATATTTAGGTTTCGTCTGAGGACAAAATCCCAGTTCAGGGCTATTTTCAGATTTTATTGGCTACAGATATTTTCTTCCTCCCATCCAGCCACTCTGTTTACAATCCTGTGTTCAACCTTGAGGTTTTTGTTTTTTTTAAAAGATCCAGACATGATGGGTGGGATTTCAGGATTTGAAAGGGTTAAGTTGATAATAGGCTATTTTAATTAAAAATTAAACTAATGGGGCTGGAAAATTAAACCAGCAGCAAGGATAGCTTTTTTTTTTTTTTTTAAAAAGAAGCAAGCAAGGAATGGCAAGTCGTTTGATGTTCTTCTTTTCCTCCTTCCGTTCAGAAAAAAGAAAGCATTTTGACCAATACAAGCTGGAAATAGGTGCATTAATAAGGTCATGTTCCACATTAAAGGAAACCCCAGAGACAGATATCCTTGCCTTCCAGACTAAAATTTGCAGCTTCAGAAAACAGAAAAGCGGAGGCAATGGGCGCCACCAAAGTGGTGGTATTTTGTTATGGCTGTACTGAAGTGAAGGGCAAGAATCTTAGTGATAGATTTAGTACTCAACCAAAAAGAAGAATATTTGTCTCCAGGAACACTATACATGTGCATGTGCAGAGGTATACATGTGCACATGTCTTTCTCTGCAGATATATACCTGATAGGTTGGGAGATAAGCAATCAGTGAAAAAAGAATACTGTAGGATTCTTTGAAGGATTCCTGTGTGTTTATGCATATACACATGAAAACAAAGGGGTTGCTTTCTGTCAGATGTTACAGCAATTTTCCACAACATGGGATTCCCACTAATGTGATGGGCTAAATTTTTCATATTTTCCCAAGCCATACTGGTCCCTCAGTGATTCAGGAAGTATATTTTAGAGGCTGACTACATGGGCTGTTCAGAGTGCTGCAGATACAGTTCTGGTGCACTCTTTAAGATAGTGATTAGTTGATGTCTTTAACATTAGATGAGTGCACCAGCCCACCCTCAGAACATTCCTACCTGTACCTTTCTGGCTCCTATCAAGGGGCTTCTCCTTTTCTGATGTGGGTATGCTCATGCTTGTTTGGAATGGTTCCAGTGCGTGTGATCTCTGGAAACAACCCAAAGCAAGCCTTCCTCTTTCAATTTGTCAATACCATGAAGTGACTTAATAAGCAAGCCACTTCAGGATATTGGTCAGTCATTCCCATACTCGAGATTAATATTTTTTACTATTGCTGAGGGGCTACATCAGTTATTTTTTGAAAATTAAAAAAAATTCCCTTGCTTTGCCTTAATGGACCAGTTAAGTAATTACTTGTAGTCAAATCCATAGCAGTGGCTTCAGCTACAAGCAGTTTCTTGACTGGCTCTTTAATTTTGTTTATATCTGATTCAGAACATCAGTAGTAGTCTATATACAGTTTTTAAAAAGTCTCCACTTCCCCTGCCCTCTTCTGAGCAAGGGGCATGATTCATTTGCCACTATGCTGAAGTGGCTTGCTTATTAAGCCACTTCACAATATTGGCAGGAGCCATTTCAATATGAATGGTCAGGTTTGATCGTTCTAATCAAGCCTGACCATTCCTAAGGGTCCCACACTAGCTCACTTCCTGCTGCTAGTGTAACTGTACCCTAAATTAGCAGGATTATATTCTGTATGCGTTTCATGCAATGATTGAATCTGTTTAGATTGAATACATTTCTTTCTGCCTGCCTTTGCTTTGACTAAACATAATTGTTATTCACCTTTCTTTTGATGGTCCCTTGCTTCAATATTGATTATTCTGTATAATCCAAATATTATAATCTGTAATATTTGTATAGTACCTTGGAGTTTTCTAATATCTCATTAATACTTACAATTAGAGGTGGGGAAAGTTATTTTTTTGGACTACAGCTCACCAAACAGACTACAACTACAACTCACCAGTCTGAATAGCTGTGGTCAAAAAGTAATACCTCTCCCCTTTGCTTACAACAAACCTGTAAGGCAGACAAATATTAATTTATCTCCACTTTCCAAATGGAAAGCAAAAGCTAAGATCTAGTGACTCACTTAAGGAATAGGTAAGGCTGAACTGGAGACAATTTCTGGTTCATGGCTCAGCCACTCAGCCCCTTCTGTTTCAGTAAATTTCCAGCAATTAAGCTCTTCAGAAGTCAACTAAATAGACAGAACATGTGTGAGCATAATCCAATGATGTTCACTAGGAGACCCACAGGCTGCATTCAGTCCATAGTCTGATTGCGATCTGTGGGCTAGACAGTAAATAAATACTACTCAAGTAAATCAAACCATTCTGCTTTCATTAGAGTCCGCCATGCTCAACTTTTGTATTTTCTGATAGACATTGTGATTGTTTCACTGAAACTAAGGCCAAGCAGTTGCTGAGATAGTTTGAATACAGGAATGTGTCTTTGAACAGGGTCTGTTCATTGATCTTTCCAACTCAGGGCTGTTTGCTCTGGCTGGTGGTAGCTAAAGACCAGGCTTCCCCTCTCCACCTCCTACCCACTCATAGTCTCACGAGGAGTTCTGTGTGGTTCAGATGTGGAACACATGCTGTGTATGCAGAAAGTTCTCGGTTCAGTTCCAAGCATCTCCAGTTAGGACCAGCAAAGAGTCCTGCCTCAAATTCTGGAGAGCCATTGCCTGTCAGGGTCAACAAAATTTGGAAGGAATGGTCTGCTCAGGACAGCCCTGCCATTAATCAGATTGAGTCACTTGCTGTGACGCAGTAGTTAAATTGCAATACTGCAGTAAAAACTCTGCTCACAACCTGCATTCAATTCCAGCAGATTCAGGTAGCTGGTTTAAGGTTGACTCAGACTGCCATCTTTCCAAAGTCAGTAAACTGAGTATCCAGCTTGTTGTGGCAGCGGAGGAGGAAAATGTGTAGCCTGCATAATCAAATTATAAACTGCCCAGAAAATGATTTAAGTGCTATGAGGTGGTATATACTGTAAGTAGCACACTTGGCTTTTGATTTACTTTTGCTTTAAACAGTGGATACTGTGTGGTAGAGAGAGGTCATGGCAATAGCCCCATACGCAAACTGCCCTTTACCCCCTAAACTAGCTTGCATCCCTTAAGTGATATAAAGGATGCTGTCCATTTGGATCTTAGGATTGCCCTAAGATCCAAAAACTACTAACCTGGCCAATTTCTGCAGGCAGAAGGGGGAGCGGTGTTTTACCATCTTAGCCCAAACAGCAAAAGATCTTTCTCCCATCCTCACTCTAAAACAGCTTCCTATGAACACATTGAGGCTAAATTAGGGTCTCCTGTATGCATTTCACAGGGTTGCACGACCCTTCCCATAAAATATTTCTTCCTTCCAGTGTGAGATGGTTGATTACACTGGACCCAATTTGCTCACCTAGCATGCATTGTCACAGTTGCGGAGAAGCCAGTGAGGTTGCAACCCAAATAGTCCAAATTCATTTTGCTCTGTTGGCATCTGTGGGGCCAAAACTGCCATTGATGTTCAATTTGCAAACAATGTAAGGAAGCCCAGATTTAGTTAAAGGCTTTGGAGTCAGCCTGAGAGATTAGGCTGCATTCCTTGTACGTAGTTAAAAATCAAAGTAAAGGAATCTATTTTATGCATTGATACTGATTTGAAGCAAGAAGATGCGTAAAACTTCCTTCCTTCCTTCCTTCCTTCCTTCCTTCCTTCCTTCCTTCCTTCCTTCCTTCCTTCCTTCCTTCCTTCCTTCCTTCCTTCCTTCCTTCCTTCCACAATAAATAGGATCAGAAGTTTGGAATGATAGGAGCTTAACCACAGGGGAGAATATTATCTGCTATTCGCAATGGAGGGGGAGTTCCCATTTGGTGCCATGCCATCCATTTCACATTTTCTGGTGCATGGCACACAGTGCCCTCTAGGGTTTGACATGGGTCTCAGGAGCAAGACAAGATACAGGCATTGTCTTTTCCAAGAGGCTACTGGGATTTCACCACATACCACTTAAGAAACACTCTTCTCAAAATGTTGGCCACTCTAAATTTCCTTTGTCTTCAGGGCCTTCTGGCTTGAAAGAACGTTCTGGGTTTTGCTACAGTCCATGTGAGATGCATGGATGATTTAGGTTTCTGGAGATAACTTGGCAAAGTTTTTGGACCACAACTCCCAGAATCCCTGAGCCAAGATGGCCACTGGCCACGTTGGCATGTTTTTTGGAGGGAAGTTGCAGGGCAAAAAATGTAACATGGTTACTAGCAGCTAGCCTTGCTTTGACCACTGGACACATCTGCCTGGAAATTGTTGTAGTGGTAGTTACTCTGAGGTGTTGACTTCCCACCGGTACAGCTTTTGAGTTTTAGATTTTTTTTAAAACAAGTTTTTTGGGGTCTCTTAGCTTTTCTTAAGAAGAAACAAAGCAAAGCAGGATATTGATTCAGAAATGGTCCCCACCCCTTTTATAGCTTGGTTTCTAGTAGGAAAGAATTGGTAAAAGAATCCTAGGGTGGCAGAAAAATAAAGAGAAGCCACCTTTTAAGGCTGCATACTTCGTAATTGGAGAACATTTATTACAAAGAAGCATATAGGTGGATATTGGGTATACAAATACCCAATATGCATTACAGTGCTCTCATTTTGGATTTACTTCCGAATGAGATGCTCCCCTCTAGAAAAGGAAGAAGGCTTTAAAATCAGTTATTCTATTTTGTATTTTTGTCATCTGCCTGGGGAATATCTCGAAGAACATGGCAAAATGTCTGTTATAAATACACTTCTCCCTTGAATTGTACCGGTCTGAGCAGCATGGTTTTGATACATAACTTTTTTTCAATAAATCAATAAATAAGTAAATAAATATTCCAATGTGTACATGAATAAATAGATACATGTACATTAAATAAATATTCAATAAATATTGTGCTGCTGTTTGTCTCCCGGAAGTGGCCGGAGAAAGGTGGTCTTGGACTGACTGAGGCCCCTGTCGTTGGCAGTATTGTTGCCCCCCCCCCGATCTGATGGCAACAGCCCAACTGGCCCCCCCGTCTCCTGCTGTAGTGGCTCCACGTGGCAGCCAGGGAGGGTGCTGGGGTATGCCGGAAGACTGATGCTCTTATGTGTGTATGTGCGCGTGCGTTAAACAACTTTATGCATTGTAGTTATGTTTTGGGGGACATAAGAGGTTTGTGTGGATTTGAACTACACAGAGGTCCAATCCCTACCCTCCCAAGCCCAGTGCTGTTGAAGGGAGAAAGTGCACTATCAAGTAATTAAAAGACAGCGCTGTTTTCTCCCTCTCTCATCCAACATCAGTTAGTGACATGAATGGTGAGAGATTTGGGACAGAGAAGAAAATTGTTCTTAACATGACATATATTTACATGGAATTCATTACCGTAAGATGCAGTTATGGCCACCGAGCATGAGGTATTAGGCAAATTAATGGTGAGCAAGGCTGTGTTTGGCTACTAGCCATGGTGGCCATATATTAAATTTTCAGTGTTAGAGACAGTGTGGCTCTACAGAACAGCTGCAGGGTGAGTGAGAAGGTGCTGTTCCTTTCCTGTCTCACTTGCGGGCTCCTTGCATTGGCCACCGTGCGGATAGAATGCTGGATTGGATCAACATTGGGACTGATCCAGCCGCTCTCTTCATATTTTCTTATGCAAATGTAGAAGCCAACTTTCCCTACCTGCAGAAATTATAATTATTTCTTTTCCTTTTCCTCCTCTTCCTTGCTATTATACCTTCCTTTGCCCTTCCTTTATTTCATAGTATGTATACTTTAATTAAACAGACATGGCTTGAGGTACAGAAACAGTTAACATTTGGTGGCAGAGGCCACCGACTGGGACAGGAATGGCTGTGAAAGATTTGGAGTATTAATGAAATAGCAATCTGGGCTGTTAGCACTTCTTGGATAGGAGGACAGAGAAGATGAAACGTGAGGTGGCCTGGATTCTGTGGCCCATGTTTGAAAGGGAAATGGGATTCAGAAAGCTGACAAGTCAAGAATCTTTGGTTCTCCTTACAGATTTTGGACCAAAGATGACTGAATTAACTAAAGTCATCCTCAAACTATGCGCTGACTGAGCCATACACTGGTATGCTGGAGAAGAACTGCCAGCACACCACAAGACACAAGTGACATAATTAAAGATGCCCATGAGCCCAAAGCATTTGTTTGTTTGTTTGTTTTCTGCTCAGTAATGTGATTACGCACTCTCTGGGTGGTTAATAATCAACACAAATAGGCTACCAATAAGATCATGCCAGTTGTAAACAACAAACAATAACATGAAACCATATAATCGATGCTATGGAACCAGTTCCCAGAGGTGCTTCGCCTGGCCTCCTCCCTACATTCATTTAGGAGGCAGTAATAAACATTACTTTTCAGGGACGTATTTCACGTTGACCTGGTTGAGTGCCTCGCCTCCAGTCCTGCTTCACACTGAAAATTGGTTTGCACCATTGGTTGTGAACTTTCTAGACTATGTTTTTGCATTTCTGCTGTATTTAGAGTTTTGGATTTTTAGGGTTTGGGGTTTTCTTCTCCTTTCTCTGTATGGTTTGTTTTAACTGATTGTAAACCATCCAGAATAGTGCTTCAACACTAAACCAACCAACCAACCAACCAGTCCTCAAAGCTAATTTAAGTAAATGGATTTTAACCACAGCTGGACATCAAAACAGTACACAATTCATAAAAGGCAGCTTTTATTTTAGTTTTAATTTACCCACAGAAGAGGCTGCTCACTATATCTCCACAATCTACTACTTTGTCTCTTCCAGTCCTTTTCAAGTGGGAATGGTTTTTTCCCCCTCATCTCCACATTGGATATAAGTGGAGCCTGCCATTGACCCTGAAACAAAAAGGTGACAAAATGATTGTTCCCCAAAAGGGAATTTATGAAGTGCCTTTTTATGAACCACTGCTTTAAGGGATACCTCTTTCTAGTCCAGCATGTTCTGGAGTGAAATATGCCAGTTTTAATTCAGAAAATGAATAGTGCCCCCACTATCAGAAGCCCAAAAAACACTCCGTTACCATCTCTTCTTGGGCTTTGGTACTCAATGGCTGAAATCCTGTTGTTTAACATAGTATCTCTCACTAGGGGAGGCCCATTTGAATCAATTGAACTTATGGAAGAGTTGACTCACAAAATGCCCACTGATTCAATGAATCTACTCTAGCTGTGACTTCTTACGTGCAGTAACAGGATTTCAACCACTGGATTTCAGTGAAGGCCATTGCCTTCTTGGTCACACTCCGGTGTTACAAATCAGACTGCATTTTATTAATTTGCAAACTTGTTTGCAAAAAGGAAGGAACTGAGGTTGGCTATGTTACTGAGGCTGCTGCAATTCAATGTATGCTTAGCCTGGAAGTAAATCCTACTTAGCTTGAAAACCTTATTTTTTTAACTGTAAATCCCAGAATCCCCCAGCCAGCATGATTGTAGGCTATATTGACTGTCAGACTTTAGGAAGTATAGCCTAAAATCTATTTCCAAGCGCCAGCCTTCCCACTGAACACAGTGCAATCTGTGGTAGACACATTAGCAGAGTACAGCAAGCTACTAAGGTAATCTTACATGCTGTGAATCTGGAGTCATTTATTGGGGTCTGTTGTGCCAAGAAATCTGTTCAATACAGAACAATATTAAACTTAGACATAAATACAGAAGCCTCTAGAAGTGGCATCCATCCATGGAGTTGTCCAAAATACCAAAATGCAAGTATCTTCACATCCAGCCCTCCTTTTCAGAAGAAGGAAAAGAAGTAAAACGATATTGCCATGTAGAAGAGGGAAGTGATCTAGAAGGAAGTATCCTAAGGTCCACCATCTGCAAGTGGTTAGTGACAGAAAACCAAGACGAGCCAAGATATCCAACCCAGCTTTGCTCTCTGTTTATCATTCTCCTTATGGGTTATTTAAATAGAGTGTTCTGTTCAATACTTATTCTGACACCTCTTCTCAGCAAGACTTTTATAAGCCCACAAAGTATGTACTTTCTTTCAGCATTTGGTAGTAATTTCTAGCAAGTAGCGTAGTGAGGACAGTTGCAGTCATGTTTCTTGATGGACAGTACGATTGCTTCAATAAATCCCTTCTCTCACATACATCTCAGTAGGTGACACCCCACACTGATGTGCTTTGTGCACAGACTTATCTTTTTTGATGGATCAATTTGTGCTGCTTTGGTTGTTTCCCATGATTCATGCAGGTTTTGGTTCAGCCACACTCCGATCTTCTAATACGTGGCATAGCCAGATAATTTCTGAACACACTTATTACATACTCTGCCTCAATAGAAGAAATTGCCACTGAGACTTTTTTATTGTTTGTGCAGCTGATGTTCCTCTTCCATAGAAGAATAGGTTCCTCCCAGTAGGCTTGCAGTTAAAAGTGTCACTGGCCCATAGTCCATTGGTGTAAACCACTATCTTGGAAATGTCTGCAGGTTACAACTTTAAAATTAGATACACAGTGGCCTTCAAGTATTTGGCGACGCTTCTCTTTGCACTCCAGTCTATTTTGATTGGTGAACTGGCTTCTAGTCTGGCGTTGTCTTGCTGGACTGCTCCTTGTGCATCTTGTTGGACTTTGGAGACCCACTTGAAACCCGAAAGATTTTCGTTCGTTGGCATATCTGTGAATGTCCAGGTCTCATTTTTTTTTACAGCCTCAGTTTCCTCTCTCAAGAGATTTTTCCCGCTAACTTGCAGGAACTTGTGAGATTTTTCCAGCTAACTTGTTGCCACCATCCTCTTAACTTCTTCCTGTTCTTGATGGATTTTGCAGTTGCGCTGTTTCTATAAGGTAGGATAGCTATCTGTCCAGTATACCTTTTTGGGTATAAATCTAAATCCTGAAGCCCCCTCTGCTTTTTGGTGACTTCTGATAATAAACCTTTCCTTGCATCCCTTTCTGTTTCTGCTTCTTTATTCTCATCTAGTGGTGGCAGGGGCACGTCTACTTCCTTGCATGCGGACTCACATACAAACAGCTCTTCCTGTTTGTGAGCTGCCTCTGTAAGACTGTCCGTACTTTTCTTGTGTCTTATTTTGTCATCTCCATCAAAGAACACCATGTTACTCATTGTGATTCTTCCTGGTTTTGAATTCAGGATTCAGAAGCCCTTATGCCCTGCAACTGATGATTATGCCTTCTACAGCTCAGTCACTTAGCTTGGATCTCTTTTCCTTTGGCACGTGAGCACAGGCCTTGAATCTAAACACTATGATATACTTCAAGCTTGGCCCTTCCCCTGTACTCAGTTTGTATGGAGTTTTATTAGCTGATTTGGTTGACATCTTGATCTACAAGAATGTAGGTGCCACCACAGTCTCTGCCTAGCTTAGGCTGAATAGCTTAGAGTCTAGCAACATGTACCTCACCAACCATTTTTGTTAGTGATCTGCAACAGCAGATGTGTAAGATGTTAAATGTCTATATGTACTGTAATATCCTATTCTCTTTGGTATGCATGACTGTGGTGTGAAGTGTGATCACCGCAATTGTTCTTCTGAAGAACTTGAGGTTTTGTGTCAAACGTGCTGCTCATAGTGCAGCGTAGTCCTTCTGGAGCAGGCAAGTATGACTTTTCTTTTTGAGCAGGTTGGTCATGTAGTATCTCAAATGACCATCCACAAAGGTTAGTAAATAATGAGTCTCTGCTTTAAAAGAATCTGAATGCACCAATCAATTTGTACCAGCTCCAGTGGTTGCTTTGAGTAATTTTCGCTGTGTTTGGGGATGGAATGCCTTGTTCCTTTTCCATTTCAGAACATACATTTTTATTTTTGCCACTGCTATGCCTTGACTTTTGTAACTTTAGTTTGGTCCTTCCTGGCCCACTGTGACATTTGATTACTATATCCCAAGTTGCCTGTGCAACTTGCAGGTTGTCTGCACTTACGCAGCATCCTGTCACGTATGTTCTCCTATGCAGTCTAATTTTGTGACACCTCTCTTAAGGGCTCTTGCCTACAGTTCTCCATCACAGGTTATTCTGCACGTGTTGCCACTACAACAGGCTAGTAAAGGTGAGCTTATGGCTATGAATTAGGTTAAAAAAAGACCACTCTGCATTTATTCATTCATTCGAGAAATCCATTCATGATTAAACAAGATAAAATCTAGATACCCTGTTTCCCTGAAAATAAGACCTAACGTGAAAATAAGCCCTAGTATGATTTTTCAGGATGCTTGTAATATAAGCCCTAGCCCAAAAATAATCCCTTATTAAGTGAAATCCCGCCCTCCACCATTGTGCAGCAACCAGAAGATGACATGACTTTATTTGAATACATGTAGATGGTTGTACATGAAAAAAAAATCCTCTAAAAATAAGCCCTAATGAGTTTTTTGGAGCAAAAATTAATACAAGACCCTGTCTTATTTTCAGTGAAACACAGTAGATGTATTGACCTATTTATTTACTTCATACATTGTCTTTCTCTAAACAAAAAGACCCAAGGTGCATAACAAAGCATTAAAAACCCCATTAGAACAGCTAAAAATAAAACCTACTCCAATACAGTATCAAGAAATAATTAAATGTATTATAGTTAAAATGTCAATGAGAACCCATTTAAAACTCTAAATGCTGCTCTACTCAAATGGTTTAAATTTGTTTTTAAAACCATTTGTGCTGTGTGGAGAAGGTGAACATGGAGACATTCTCACAGCTAGACCTCCACTGCAGAAGGAGAACACAAAACAAAAATTATTTTCCTGGGGAAGCGATTTTAAAAAAAAATGACCCAAAGATGAAATTATAACTGGTCATGTACAAAAAACTAAGAAAAATCAAAGTGCCCAATCTTCCTCTCTCTCTCTTCTCTGGACTCTTTAGACACAAGAATTTGGAAGATCTTGGATATGGGAGTTTAAATGCAGTATTGCTACTCTAACAGATAAAATAGAGAGAGGACTCGGTGGCCTTGCAGGCCTCTTTCAACTCCATTATTCTATGAAGTAGTTGGTCACTAACATGTTGGCCCAAGTGTTTGGGGCTGTGTCGCAAAGAATAAGGGCAAAGGGGAAGGAACGCTCACAGAAATGCATCACATATATCTGACGATGGCTGTGGGGGAAATTGCAAGAAACAAAGTATCTCCCATTGATACTTGTACTAAGTTCACGCATTCATATTTATTTGCAGTGAAAGTGGTGCAGTTAAATAAATTTAGACTCTGCCCTTAAAGAAGCCTCTTATTCCAGCTTCCCAGATCACTGAATATGTTATTACCTCAACCAATTCAAAATATAGTACGTATACCAACACTATTGTATACGGATGCTCTCGTACAGAGTGGACTTGTGCCCCACAGCCTGACCCTGACGACAACCACTATTCGCAAATGAAACGGATTCAAACCCAGCAAAACAAAACGTTTTTTTCACCCAGGGCAGCATCACGAGTTTCTAGAACCCACTGCTACAAGATGTGGGGACAGCTGCCTGTCTAGATGGCTTTGGAAAAGGATAGGATTTGATCCAGTTGGAATTCAAACTCTCAACATCTAGGTCTACTGCTAGGTACCCGATTCACCAGGCTATCCAGTCAGCAAGGTCTATTGGACCTCAAATCTCTCAAGAGGTTATGTCCCCAAAGTAACTCTTCTAAGATGAGTTTAAACTATAGTATTTGCTACCCCAAGAAGCAGCTCTGGCTACCAACCATGACTTGTTTTTTTTTTTAGTACAGTATTGATGTTAATTACTATTTTTAATATAATACTTCTTTGATTCTTTCTAAATATTTGTATACTTACTGTTCTTAGCTTTTAAATACTGTCTTTTTAATGATGTACACTGCTTTGGGTCCTTTTAAGGAGAAAGGTGGACTAATAAATATTTTAAACAAACAAACAAATATTTGAAAGAGAAAGGAAGAAATAAATGGAGACCGGGACTATAAGAGCTACTAGGTATATATATGCTTCTGCCAGTTTCAGAGACAATCTGCCTCTGTATATCAATTGCTGAGAAACATGAGTGGGATGATAATGTGGTTCCTCCATGTCCTAGTTGTTCAGTTTCTGTGGGCAACTGGTGGGCCACTGTGGGAACACTATGTTTGGACTGTGTTGACCTGTGGTGTGATTGAACAGGACTCTTCTCATGTTCTTAGCAGCTATTTGAAAATACCAGAAAGATTTCCCACCCACCCCCACACATTTGTCTGCTAGTCTCTGAGTTTCCAAATGATTCTAAATTAGAATTCAGTTAAACATCGCAACAATTCTTTAACGGCAAGGTGCTCAAAGGGCTTCTAGAGTGGCTTGTGTAGGATCCATTAAAAATTCCCTGTTCGCAGAGTTACTCTCTAAAGATATTCAGTGAGAGAGGAAAATGAATCGGCAGGATAGACAAAGACGTTCAACAGGATGAGGTAGTACAAACCTGAGATACTAGCAGAGTGGGCTGTGACAGATCAGATTGAAGGGGAGTGATGCCATTTCTGAATGCTCAGAAGCACCTTTTGCTAGTTAGAAAAGGGCACTGGGAACAGAGGATCATCTTAGTCTGTGCTAATCTTGTATTGGCAGATATTTTGTTTGTTTCTCTGAAGAGAGTGTTACAAAATTTGGTTCCCTTATCCGAAGTGTGGCAATGCACTTTAATATCTTCACAGATCATTCTGCTGGATGTGTAGCTTGGGAAAGTTACTTTTTTAAACCACAGCTCTCCGAATTCCTCAGCCAGCATGGCTGTTCTATGAGTTGCAATTAGAAAAAATTCTCCAAGCTAAAAACCACAGAAGTGGCATTACAGTACAAGCCTTGGTCATTCAAAATGGTTTGATATTGTTAGTTGCTAGCCTGTCTGTAGTTTGTATGGCTTAGCTTGCTTGTTTGAATCCCAGCTGTGGTCCTACCGTAATAAATTTATTTGGCTTCTGTACCTGAACAGATCTGGTGACTTGTTGATGAGGTGCCTAAAATTCTATCGCTTAGTGTAGACAGTTGCACTAGAGTAGGCAAAATGAATCATTGAGTATTTGGTAAGTCAACTCTTTCATTGATTCCAATAGGCTTGCTCTAGTTGTGACTTATTTTAGCATAGTAAATTTCAATCAGAGTAAACCAATTTGAATCAGTGGAACATATGGGAGTATTGACTCACAAAATCCCCACTGATTTAGTGTGCCTACAGTACTCTAGTTGCAACTTACTGTGTTAAGCAACAGGATTTCAGCCAGCTGGTTCTGTATTTTGGGTAGCAAATTTGACTAGAAAGTCTCAGTTTTTGATCCCTTTGATCTCATGATTAAAAGACTGTGATCAGTTACGGCTGCATTCTTAACCATATTTAACCAGAAGCAAAACTTACAGGGATTGATTCTGAGCATTGACCATTTTGAGGGGGTGAGCCAGGAAATTTCATTCAACAAATGTTGGGGGCAGACATTCATCTAAGGAACCTGTGGTGTTACTGCTTTGTGGCAAAATGACAGTAGAGCTGGAGAGAGAAGGTCATTTGGAAGTTCACGCATGATGGTCATTGTTTCCCCAGCAGTGGCTGCATCGTTGCAATTATTCTTCAGCTGGGGTTTCCAGAAACATAGTTAATTCATCAATAAAAAGAAAATGACTGGACATGGACGAGGATTTTATTGGTATTAGGGCAGGTCAACATAGTTTCAAACCAATAAAAAGGCTGGTTTTATTCTACTGCATTCCACTTTGAGTTTTGCGTTTGGGGAGTGAATGGTAATCCTTCTTGCTACCTTTCCCTTGCAAATCCCAGAATGTCATCTTACCACTGGTCAGGTATGGATGGCTTCAGCATGCCATTAATATCCATTTTTCTTAAAGGGGTCTTTCCAAGGAAAGCCTTCAAACATGCATTCTCAAGAGGCACGATGGTAGCAGAGCTGCACTATACTACTGAAGGTATAGTTTGGTTGTTATTACTTCACATGCTACATACAAACCAGTTCAGATGAGGGGTTCTGTTACCCATCAGTTGATGGGCCTCTTAAATGATTGGCCTACATCATTTCCTGGACTAACTATGTCTCCAGTTCCTTCTGACTTCCATCAAGCATTTTGTCTTCATTGTCTCTTTGATCTCCATCTGAGTATTTCCTAAGCTTTCATTTACCCACCTAAATAGCTTTTCTGTTTTATCCAAGCAGTTCAGCAGCTGACGGTGGCTATTGTAATACCCAGAGCAAATTGTACCAAAGCCATTGATTTTTAATCAGAGATCTGTTGTGAAATCCACACTATATAGATTTTTTTAAAAATAATCTTTTAGACATGGGGGGAGAAAGTAGAACTATTATTCATCCTTTCTCATTTAAAAGAAAACACGAGTGGGGAATTTTTTTAAAAAAAACTTATTTTCCTGTGGAACTCATAGCTGCAAAATTTTGAGCTGGTAATATAAAATCATTGTCCAAGAAAGCACCAAATGTATGGAAAACAAGGGGCTGTTGACATTAGAAATTCTTCATAATATGCAATGAGTACTCCATAATTTCAGGGAACAGAATCCCAATTTAGAAATCTGATTTCTAGAAATGGTAAAGGACAGTTGTCCAGACTGTTAATTCTGTTCTTCTGCTAAGTCCACCGTCTTCTTCATCTCAAGAACTTGGGACTTGGGATGCCACATGATCCTCTCAGGCAGCATCCAAAGACGTTTCTTCTCAACAACAGCCGCTCCATGGTGAGCTGTTTTTGAAGTGGACGGTAGTTCCGAAAACAATTTGTGAAATGATACAAAGATTGTTTGTTCAAAGAAAAAAAAGTAGAGAAAAATAAAACTCCAGTCATTTAGCATGTAGCCATTGTGTCGTTTACACATACCATGCATCACTTGGTATTATAGTCATCAAATGATGGGCTGACCAACACATTTGAAGCAGCCCTGTGACTCGCTCTGATCCAGTTCAACAGTGACAGCCTTCTGAGCCATAACAAGCAGTGACTGGCAATTTCCCTCCTCTTCCCCCTTAACCTTTCTTTTGATTTCTTGAGGTGGAGAGCCCCAGGCAATTTGGGAGGCCAGAGGTCAAAATGCAGGTGTGATTCTTTTCTCCTCAACCACACACCCCCAGCCTATCCACAGCTCTCTTTGATCTTTCTGGTGAATTTCCCAACATAAAGATCCCAGGAAACTCCCCAAAGAGCAATGGTGTTAACCATTTTAGCCCAAGTTTTACAAGCAGTATATATAAGCTGATTTCTCAGCTGGTTGGTTACAGACCAAAAGTGAGTCAACAGGATGTGAAACAGGATGACAGCTGTTGTGTATTGTTTTCCCCAGTTTCTTCATCTGCGGGGATTCAACAAAGCTTTCTACTTGATACCTCAATCTGAAAAGTACCATCATCAACAGCAACTGCTGACCTAGATTCCAGGGTAATTTAGACCAAGAGTCAACACCATAGACTGCATGAGTCTCAATTAATGTTAGCATTATGCAATGTTAACAGTGTCTCTTCTTAAATGCCTTTATTTAGGCAGAGGTGACTAAGAATGTGATCAGATGATGGGAAAGGATCATTTTGCAGGGAGCAATCTCCCTTAAAGTGACCCTTCTGTCTATCAGGGAATCCCGTCAGCATATAATCTAAAAGGTAAAAGGTTCCCCTTGACAATTTTTGTCCAGTCGTGTCCGACTCTAGGGGGCGGCGCTCATCCCGCTCTTCAAGCCATAGAGCCAGCGTTTGTCCAAACACAATCTTTCTGTGGTCACATGGCCAGTGTGATTTAGACACGGAACGCTGTTTATATATAATCTAGCCACCAAAAATAGCAACCCTATTGCTAGACTGAAAAGGTCCAGCTTGGGCATGAATTGGGTTCAGGCTGGAGTGCTGTTCAGGAAATAGCTCACGCTAGACTGTGCCATGAGTGATTCAAAAATTCAAACAATATGCCTGTGTGATCACACACTAACAGACACCTTGTGGGCTATATCCAGACCCCTCCACTGTTTTCTTTGACTCTTTCTCATTCTACAGTAGACTAGCAAGATGCCACCTCTCACTTGACATCCCCGAGATGAACCAACACTGCCATGACTTTTAAGAAAACATTTGGAGGGCAACAGGCTGGGGAAGGCTGGAAGGCTGGCAGAAACTTTGCCTTTTGGTAGGTTGAACATTACAGGAAATGGGTGGACTTTGCTCAGGATGGTAACAACGTACAGTATATAAGTTTATCTACATATCTAGATAGATGCCTAGTTACATCTAGCCAGGTACATCTATCTGTCTGTCTGTCTGTCCGTCCGTTTTTGCCTGCCAGTGGTGGAACAGTAAAGGAGGTGGCCTGTCAAGCCTCCCTCAAGAGAGAGAGAGTTCCATAGCTTCCCCGATCCACGTCTGGATACAGAATGCTGTGTGACTTGGACTGGGCCTGGGAGGTGCCGTATCCTTGGCCTACAATGAATGAGTAGTTTAGAGTGGAGGGATGAATGCAAAAAAGGGGCAAGATGTAATCACGATTATTTGCTAAATGACTAAATGTGTTATTATTTATTGTTTGCTAAATTTTTCATTATTTGCTAAAATTCATTGTAAGGGTAGGGGAAAACAGAGGTACGACAGTGTAAGACCTAGAGTTTCCCATCTGGAGGATCATAAGATTCATAGAATAGTGAAGTTGGACGTCCCTGATAGGGAAGGGATGGTGTTTCTGTTTTTTCCAATCTCAGATGTCAAGATTAATTCTTCAGACCACAGTGGTTCTGTGCTGAATTACAGGGTCAGCAGGGAGACCGCATGCTGGTGGTTTCCTTTTTTCATGCCCTATTGTGTCCATTGGTTGCTCCAGCAAGATAGTTGTACTGTATAGGTTAAACTTCTGAGGGCAATGGAAGATCATCTTGCTTATAACTGCTACTGTTTCAACATTATTCCAATATTTCTGACAAGAATATTAGATGTCATTGATAACTCAGGGGTGGAATGTGCCCAGAGTCTAGAAACCTTTCTGTGTCTGTGCATATGTTGCAACCACTGCACATGGGATTCTGGAGCCAGGTTCTTTAACCTTCAGTTGACCTTCAGTATTGTGAGTGGTTTTATTTTTACCATGTTTTGTGCAAGGAGATATCCAGGGCATCCTTGTGTATGCATAAGTCAGATGTTTCTAAAGGAGAAAACAAAAACCATGTTAAGGGCACAATGCTTGCACAAGCAGGTGATCTCACATTCTGCTTGACTGGTCTCCAACACAATCCTGGCTGGAGAGTTGCAGTCCAAAAAGAGGTTTCCCGACCTCTGATCTTACCCGTAAGCAAGCATTCTACTCTATGCCAATTGTCTTGGTTGAGAGTTGAGATGTTTCTCACTATGAGAACAAGCAGTGGTGAACCTGTTGTCCCGCATGTATCCCTTGAGCTTCTCACCTTTTAACTGATCAAAGTCCCCTGTGATTACTGAATTTGGCACATTATGGTTTATTTAAACTATAATTTGAAAACAAGCCAAGGTCTGAAACCACACACTGATGCTGGTTTGTTTTCGCTTTACAAAGAACTATGGTTATTTTAGAACAATGATTCCCAGACATTTCCGCATCGTATCCTTTTTTTAATTTTGAGAAAACCTCATACCTTCTAGCCTTTCCTTTGTTGTTACTCAACCTTTGTCCCTCCTCCACCTTTAATATGGTATCAAGTTGATTCTGCCTGTGCTGGGGTTTCCTAGCACTCATGAGTAGCTTACCGGTTTCTTTTTCTGTTAATACTCTAGGACTGTGCAGATTGTCTACTGCTATAGAGGTAGCACTTAAAAAAAACAATAAGGAAAATTTTGATTAGTTTAATTAAGATGTTTCCAATTAGCACAAACACTTTTCCTTGAGAACCTCTAAATAATTGTAATAATATCTATCACAGAACTGTGTGTACAACTTTTGTTGCTTTTGTTGTTTAAAAAAATCTCACGCAGGGCAAATAGTGAAATTTTGTTCCTGACATCCTCAGTTTGAAAAATAACAGTTTAAACCTGTGTTGCTTCTATAGATACAAAAAAGGAAGAAAAAGGATATGAGAAGAGCATGGGCATAAAGTATGCCAGAGTTTATTGAAGTGGGAAACAGTGGTTCCCCGTTATGCCTGGACCACGGCCTCATGCTGTCCTATTTGAATGTGTTGCCCACTTAATCCAACATCATTGTAACATATGAATTAAGCAAATTACATTTTATTTAGGGGGAAATGTTTCTACATGCTTCCTGCCTGAAACCGCCCCCCCCCCCGCTGAACCAGTTGGTAGCATATATTCACACTTTCCCCATTACTGCCATTACACTACTGCAGTTCTAAAAGAGCATGAATAGCACAAGAGGTTGTGTGTTTAGACCAAAAGTAATTAGCCATTATAATTCGAAGGACTATGTTTCTTTGGGGATAACCTGTAAGGGGTCACATGTGATCAGCAGGCTATGATGGACAGATTATAAACCTAAAATAGCAAAGATGCTTCTTCTCTCCCTATGCCCCCTCCCCACTATCCACCTCTGCCAGTGGGCTACTGGGGAACGGATAGATTAGGTATCTCTGGTTGAGCTCCTCAACCCAGGTTGCTTAGCACCTCCCAGTGTCACCCAGAAGGGCAATATCTATAGCAGATAGTTTTTTCCTATCTAGAGACTCTCTCTCTCTCTTTCTCCAGCTACCTGGGAATGAACCCCAGTTTAACTACTGCACCGCAAGGCTTCTTAAAAGAGTCTGCCCAGTGAAAAAAATTCCACCTGAGAATGTACAAGGGACCAGGAAGAGTTGTATGACCAGGGGAGGGGGGAGGGACAGAGCCAAATGCAAAAGCCTGGAGGATCTGTGTTTTGACTTTATGAGTTTTGACTTTATGAGGGAGCAAGACCTAAACAGGGCTAGAGGGACAGGGAAACTACATTATCTCTAGTGCAGGCACAACTATTTGTGGTTATTCTGGCTGCAGGCAGCAACAAACTTGAATTTCTTGCAGCCCTAGCATGCCTGAATCCCGTCAGTGTCTTGGGTGAATAGCTAAGGTTCTTGCCATTTCTTCCTTGATTTCTGCTCTCCACAGACACAAATGGATAGAGTAGCTCCTGTCCTCGTCACCTTGCCCAGTCCAGTGCTTACTAAGATATAGACGCCTGCCACCTTCTCCAAAGTCAGATTTGTCTTGGTCTGAAGTGGCCCATTTATGCTGCAAAGCCAGCACGAATCTCTCATTTGTTTGAACAAGCCATTTTTGGTTCCAAAAAAAAAAAAAAAAAAAAAGATTCCTGGGAATATTGGGAAGAAAGTTTGTACAGAATCCCAAGACAACAACAGCCACTCTGGGCAAATTAGAAATGGCCCTGCCAAATTTGTGGCAGCAGCAGGGTTGTAGTGAATGAGCCTGGCACTAAATTGACAAGAAGGTCACCTCCCAGGAGAGTCTGTAACCAGCACAACTTTATTGATCTTGTCTGTGGTGAAAGCAAATGGACACTAATTCCACCCACCCCCTCCAGTCCTGTCTCCACTTGCTGGGGAACTCAAGTCTGGGATGGGCTCCCTGTCTCCTCTCTGGGTTGTCTCAGAGTCCAGGAATGTATTGAGGACGCAGCAAAAAACAACAACCCCCGAGCTAAAATCAACCAACAAAAGTGAAAGTGGCCTTGTTGGAAATGTAGCCTTTTCTCCTCTTATAGGTTTTCAGAGAAGACCATAGAACAGCCTTCCTGACAGCCTTCCTGATCTCCAGTTGGGTTCTCCTACAATTCCCATTATTCCCATTGGTGCCCAGTTGGAAGAGCCTGGCATCAGTGTTCCTTTAGAAAAGCAGAGAAGGCTCGCAGATAGGCCATCCATTTCTTGGATTTATTTCCTTTGCACATTTTCATGGATGTTTGATTATCTTTTTCCCATTTCAATGCTGCTTTCATAGGGCTTCTCAAAACAAAACACAGCCGGCTAGAAAGAAGCACACTGCCATAGAATTATGCAGTGAGGATAGGCCTCGGAGGTAATCTACTCCAACACCCTGCTCAATGACAAATCTGCACTGCCGAAGGAAGCATCGCCTACCTGGCAAATGACTGTTCAGTCTGCTTAAATATCTCAGTAGAGGAGAATCTTAAGAGACTCTGTTCCACTTTCAGACCGCTTGCATTGTGATCATTTTTAGCCAACATCTGTTTCACCACAATATTTCACCTGCTGGTTCAAGTCCTGCCCGTCAAATCAACAACAACAACAAAAACAATTAGATTTATCTTTACTTTGATACACATTGTCATATTTGAAAATCACTTATCATGCTCTCATTTTAAATTTTGGCTCCCAGTCCTCTCATCACCCTTTTCACCCTCATCCCTTTTCCAGTTTGCCTGCCTTCTCTTCTCTTCTATTTGTAAGGTCTTGTTGGACAGCCAATTTGCTTTCTTGCATTTCCTTTTCTTTGCGATGGTTTTTGTTGCTGCCTCCTGTACAGTGTTACAAGCCTCCATCCATAGTTCTTCAGACACTCTGTCCACCAAATCTAGTTCCTTAAATCTGTTCTTCACTTCCACTGTGTATACATAAGGGATTTGGTTTAGATTATACCTGACTAGCCCAGTGGTTTTTCCTACTTTCTTCAATTTAAACTTGAGTTTTGCTATAAGAAGCTAATGATCAGAGCCACAATCAGCTCCAGGTTTAGTTTTTGCTGACGGTATAGAGCTCTTCCATCTTTGGCTGCAGAGAACATAATCAATCTGCTTTTGGTATTGCCCATCTGGTGATGTCCATGTGTAGAGTCGCCTCTTGTGTTGTTGGAAAAGAGTGTTTGTGATTACCAGCTTTATTTCTGTCCATGGAGTTTTCTTGGCAAAGATACTGGAGTGGCTTGCCAGTTCCTGCTCCAGTTGGATCACATTTATTCAGAACTCTCCACTATGACCTGTCCGTCTTGTGTGTCCCTGCACGGCATAACCCATAGCTTCTCTGAATTACTCAAGCCTCTTCGCCATGACAAGGCAGGAATGCATGAAGGGGGATTATGAAGATATCTAGGTCCGTTTTGTGTTGCTAAGCCAGATCTCCCATATCCTTTGTTTGTTTGTTTGTTTGTTTAGTCATTTAGTCGTGCCCGACTCTTCGTGACCCCATGGACCAGAGCACGCCAGGCCCTCCTGTCTTCCACTGCCTCCAAAAGTTTGGTCAAATTCATTCTGGTAGCTTCGGTGACACTGTCCAACCATCTCATCCTCTGTTGTCCCCTTCTCCTCTTGCCCTCACACTTTCCCAACATCAGGGTCTTTTCCATATCCTTTACATTTATTTAAATGCAAGACTTTGCATTTATCTCTGTTGAGTTTCATCTGCTGAGATTCAGCCCACTGTTCCGTCCTATCTAGAATCTTGCTTGCATGTTCTTCACTTCCAAATTGATGTCTTCCCCAAATTTGCTCAACATCACTTTTGCATCCTCTTCCAAATCATATATAAAAACATCAAATAGCATAGGGCCTAGGAGGCCTGGGCCCTGTAGTGCTCACTTGAAACCTCCCTCCCCCCCCCCCCGGTTAATACACAGCCATGAATAGGCATTATGTGGGTGTAGATCCCAATCAGCTGAGGATCCCCTTAACAGGAATAGTACTAACCTTCCTTGTCTCCTTCTTAACAAAATGAATATGTAAAACCTTGTCCAAACCTTCGGTGGGGTAAAGATTCACTGTGTCTACAATATTCCCATGATCTACCATACTGCTAATTTCAAAAAAAGGAAGAGTGGGAGTTTATCACCCTTTTGTGATGAATTTATGTTCATGGTAATTAAATCATTATTCTCTACATGCTCACAATCCAACTGATTAATAATGTGGAATTTTATCCAGTACTGACATTAAAGTAACTGGTTTGTAATTTCCCAGATCAAGTTTTTAAACTGTTTAAAACTTTTGGTTAGATGGGAACAATATTTACCCATCTCCTGTCCTCTGGCACCTCAACTGTTCTCCAAAAATAATAAAAATAGGTACAGACTTGCTTGGATTCAACAGTTTTTTTAAAAGCACATTAAAAACATTCAAGCAACCAAATACACCTTAAAAGACCTCAAAATTTGGGAAGTCTCCATGGCTATTACAATTCTATAGAGTCCAGCCATCGATTGAAAAAGTCATATAGCTTACAACCAGATGCTTGGATGTGACGTGTCAGGAGTGGCAACATTGTATATGACACCGTAGTTTTTGGTATAAGGAGAACATAATGTATTTTTACAAATAAAATGACAACAGTAGTGTTCTAATTTGTGCACAACACAAATTTCCTCAATTTTTTTAGAGGGGTGGTTAAAAATACTCAAGCATTTTTGAAGGTTCCACCCCTAAAAGGCATATAATTTTTTTCTTCTTTTTAAAAAATAGCTGTATTTTGAAAGCAGCCAGAAATGTAAGAAATGTGGTGAACGGGCTTTGGAACAACTTAACAGAATTAACTGCTTTTTTAAAAAAAGTAATGTCCCAAACTGTTAGTCAAACCTACTTACATGGTTGCCTCTGGTATTGGGTAGAATAAGGCGGCCATCTTAGGTACCTCATTCGGAGAGTCATTAAAGGGGCAGCAAATACTGTAGCTTGAATACATTCAGGCGTTTCCTAGACAATGACTCAGCTGTTCCTTCTCCTCTGGAAGCACCAGGAACCAAGAAGGATTGGTTTAATTTGGAATTACTTTATTTATATTCCTAGTGAGCAGGAGAGATATTTGGCTGGCTTCCAGGCATGGCATGGAGAATATAATGGCATGTGCTTTTTTTGCCTCAGGCAGCAAAATGCTTTGGGTCCTCTCCAAGCCCTGAAAGGAATAAAGGCAGCTTCCTCCATGATTAAAAATAGGAAAAAAAGACCAAAAGTTGTCATGTTATAGCTATATTTAAAATACCAAAAACCTTGTTTGATAAAACTCATCAGTAACAAAAGACAACACCAGTCTGCTGAATGCACTTTTATCAGTAGCCAAGAGCTTGCCCAGCTGGGTATAAAATGGTCTTTGCCAACAGAAGGACAACAGGTAAGGGCCAGCTTTACTTTCTTTGCCAGGTAACCCCACATCCTAGGGGCAGCTTTTTAGTACTTGTGCCGGATTTTCTGATGCTTAATGGCATCAGGTGAAAATTATTCCCTTCTAATAAACAACATTGGTTCTTTGAAAGTCTGTGAATAAGCACATGCTCATAATTCTCCTGATGAAATTAGTGCAACTTTGCAAAGCATAATAATTTTGACCAAATTGTGACATAGCTTTTACAATTAATTCTATCTTGATCAACATGTTTATTAACAGGTATTACTCTATGAGTTCTAACTAATAAGTATTCTCTGCTAGGACTGTTGTTATGTGCCATCAAGTCTGAACTGACTTATAGTGATCCTAATAAGGGCTTTTGAGGTAAGTGAGATCTTTAAGGAGTAGTACTGGTTCCAGACCCCAGTGAGCTTCCATGGATAAGTGGGGATTCAAACCCAGACCTCATTCTATCCACTACACAGGGTATTCTGCTAGGAGAGGCAAGCTCAAAGAATGAATCTCATCTACAATTGACTTGCCACCTCCTAAAATCTCCCTCTCTCTCCCTCTCTCTCTCTCTCCCTCCCCTCATCCTCAATTTTTGAAGAGGACCATTTCCATCAAAACAACTAACTTCAAGCAAAAAAACACAGTTTGAAAACATAGTTCAGCAACACACAACACATTTTCTAGTTTATTTCAAGCCCTTTTGACTTGTTATGCTTGGAAAATACATAATATACCGGAATCCTCATAAAAACAGCCCCAGCCCCAAGAAAGAGAGTGAGATGGTAAAAACCACAAATAATGAAATATGAAACATATAAAAACACAGCATCTAAGATGGCAATCTCTCTCCAGTAGCAAACAAATTCAAAGCCAGCAACACAATGATTGGGAGCAGAAATTACGCATTTCTGCTCCAACTGGGTAGGAATCTGTGCTTGACCTCAAGGCAAATCACTAGCTGTTTTTTTGCCATATTACTCTTATGACTCATTGTTCATTTTGCCAGGTCGTATCTGCATTTTTGAAAGTACTGAGGAAGTAGAAGTTGTTGCCAGTGCCATGCCTTTGGTCTCATTCATTTCCCAGCCTCGGTTGCCCACCACCTTCCCTCCTCTGGCCTCCATCCCTTCCTTTCACTTTTGTCTGTGGCACAGCAAAGGGCAGAGCATCAGTGCCTGTCTTCCAGGGGTCAGGCTGGAAGTCTTGAAGTGCTGCTTGATCAGAGTCCCTTGGGTTTCCATGGTATGTTAGGACAACCATCATCCCCTTCCTCAATTCTGGTTTCTAGCAACCTAACACCACTTTATTCTGAATCCGAAACAAATATTCATACAAGTTATACATGTGACTGATTTTCACTTGTTTGCTACTCAGACCTGGCAGGGAACATTTTGGAATTTGTAAAGTCAAATTTAGATTTTGGAGGCAGAATTTGCACTTCAAAATGTAAGTGCGTTACACAGACTCAATGGGATGTCTTGTTTCTATTTAATTTTAGCAGGCATCAGATATGAGATACTATAATCGTGAGCTATTGATGTAAACAAACTGAAATGAAGTAGATGGTTGTCAGTAACCTCATGAAATTTGTGTCCTCTTGATTTTATCTTTCATGTCATTCTAGAACTTTTATCTCTGATGTATTGCAGTCACAGGTTTATAGAAGTAGGCAACATGAGGACAGAAACTACGTGGTTAAAATTCAGTTACTAGTTCTAAGTACACTGAGTTGGGGTATATGACTATGGAAACATGGTTTGGGAGATCAGTTCCTCAGTGTGGCCTTCCCAATAGAAAGCTCAGCCTGTGAAGCCTTGTATGTATGTATGTATGTATGTATGTATGTATGTATGTATGTATGTATGTATGTATGTATGTATGTATGTATGTATGTATGTATGTATGTATGTATGTATGTATGTATGTATGTATGTATGTATGTATGTATAGTCCCAGAGCATCTCCGGCAGAACTGACTAGTAAACCACTGCTGGGTATTTTATACCTAGAGGACCCTGAAAGGGTTGCCATAAGTCAAAACTGATAGCATGCCAAAAAAAAACACCAAACAAACAAACAAACAAACAAACAGTAAGAGGAAGGTTCCAAGTAGATGAGATGCACTGAATCAACTAGAGCTTAGTAAGTTAAACACACATTAGTTAAATTGATTGAGACTCCTCTATGTGGAACTAACAATTGGATTTAAGTCCTAGACATAAGGAAGAGTGTGCTGAAAATGGAAGCCCGGTATTGAGACCTCCTCTTTTCCTCTGTAGTGGGAACAGATTATCCAATGTTTTGACATCATGGAAACTGTGTGTTCACCACCATTGCTGATGCCAGCCAATGATAAAAGAACAAGATTAGGGAAATATGCAGTGTAATGATACCATAAGGAAGTTGTGACACCGTGTGAGAGGAAATCTCGATGGACCTTTTGTAGTGTTGAAACACTTGAGAATCCTTGTTCTCACAGTCTAAATCTTTAAACAAAACTGTAAAAATGGTATATGCATCCGTGTGTTGTCAAGTTGTTTCTGACTGATGGTGATCCTTTCCAGGATTTTCTAGGTAGAAAATACTCAGAAGTGGTTTACCCTTCCGTTCTTCTGAGCACCCTGGGACTGTGCAGCTTGTCAGAGGCAACACAGGCTGGCTCTACTCAGAGGAGGCATGGTGGGGAATCAAACTCCGAACCTCTAACTCCACAACCAGATGCCTATCCGCAAAGCTATCCAGCCAGCATAAAAATGGTAGTGTTGGCAATAATGGCTATTCCGCACAGCTGTCTTCTCTCCACGGTACAGTGGTACCTTGCTAAACAACAACCCCGCTAAACGATGAAGCCACATAACAATTACTTTTTGCGATTGCTATAGCGATTTGCAAAACAGTCATTCCTATGGGGGATTTTCACTGGACATCGATTAGGTCCGTGCTTTGCAAACCGTTTGTTCGCAAGACAACGATTTTTTTGGCTTCGCAAAATGGCTGCCCTGTGTTTTCCAGACCCATGCTTTGCAGGGCAGCCATTTTTACAGCTGATCAGCGCTCGCAAAATGGGTTCCCTATGGCCGATCTTCGCTGGACAATGAGGTATTTTCCCCATTGGAATGCATTAAACCAGGTTTCAATGCATTCCAATGGGGAAAGGGTTTTCGCTTGACGATGATTTCACTAAACAGCAATTTTCATGGGACGGATTATCATCGTCATGCGGGGCACCACTGTACTTTTGATGTCTTGGAGAGTCAAGGAATCTTGGAAATCATCTAGTGTAAATCAGCTTTGGATGACCTTTTAAGGACTCTTTTCCTCTCTTCTAATTCCATGATGAAGGCATCTTCTGAGTTAATCGCAGTAAGTTTTTTTTCCCCTCCACCACAAGTTTTGGTGACAAGATAAATGGACCCCAAGCAATGAGGCCTCAGAGTGATTAGCTGGAAACAGAATACCTTTGGAGTTTTGTTTTGTTTTGTTTTGTTTTAAATGCAGTGTTACATGTCAGATTTGGCAGTTCCTTCCTTTTACAGAGGCAGATTAAAAACATTAAAAAGCAGCAAATGAAGAGGAAGTTATTCGGGAAACGAAAGAGAGCAGGATTTAAAATGCCACAACATAATTCAATTAAAAAGTCCATTTAAAAAAACCTGAGGAGATTGAAAACAGAAGTCCCAACTCAGTCAAAAGCCACAACAAGCTTCTGCTTACAGATTTCTAGCCATTATAAAATATCAAATAATGGAAGCTTCAGAAGGAAGCATTAAATGGAATGATGGGTTAAGCTGTAAAGCTTCATTCTCTCTCATTTATGGAAGTAATTAGTACAAACAACTAGTTACTTGTAATGAATTTCTTTTTTTGCTAACAGTGATATAGCTTCATCACATTACAATTGTAACTTAATAAGAGAAGGTGTCGTTCTATATCTGATGTTCCTAGCACTTAAAAAATTACTCTTATAGTTATTGGGATATGATCCAATTAAATAGTTGTTATATGCCATGATGTTGTTTCCAACTAAGGTAACCCTATAAATTAATGACCTCTGAAAGATCCTGTCATTAACAGCCTTGCTCAGGTCTGCAAATGAAAGCCCGTGATTTCCTTTACTGAGTCAGTCTATCTCATGTTTCGTCTTCATTTTCTACTGTCTTGTGTTTTTCCTAGGATCATTGTTTATTCCAGTGTGCCTTATGTTCTTATACAGTATATTCAAAGCAGAATGTAGTCATTTTTACATATTGAGAGAGTTTTGGGTTGATTTGACCTAGAACCCATTTATTTGCCTTCCTGGTGGTCCAGGAAGCTCTCTTCCAACATAACATTTCAATTGACCCTCTTTTTTTCCCCCTGTTAGCTTTCTTTGTTGTCCACTTTTCACATCTATGTACACTAATTAAGAATACCATAGGGAGGATGAGCTAGACCTCTCGATCAATACACTGCTACACTTCAAGATCTTTTCTGTGGTTCCTTCTTAGCTACCCTTCTGAGTCTTTGGATTTCTTTGGATTTCTCCATTTGGAGTGATAATTGAACCAAGATATAGAAAACCTTAAGCAATTTCAGTTTCCTCATTGCCAACTTTACAGTTATGTAATTCTTTTGTATTCTTTGTCTTCTTCATCTTCAACTTTAATCCTGCTTCTGAACATTCTTCTTAATGTTTATTAGTGGAAGTTTCATATTATATGATTGGTGCTGCTGTCTTATGCTGCCTTGTGGGTTTGAATGAGATGGGAAGAGAATCTGCTTTATATAGAATAGAATATGCTTTATATAATAGGGCAGCAGTGTGTTTGGGAGTGGGGAAGAGGGAATAGAGAGAAAGCATTCTGAGTAAAAATTTATGCGTTTTATTTTTTATTTTTAGATAGCATCTTTGCTGAGTTAGTGTTTGAGCCAGTGTGCAAGTAAAAATGATAAAGTAATAAAAATGCAAAACTACATAACCAAAAGAAGTTGTCAATAACATGAAATAAGGGACTACTCCAGAAAGTCAGTGAGTAGTATTAACTGTTAAAACACCACTGAATAGTGTTCTCTTAACCAGCTGTCTAAAACAAGACTTTTCAAAAAACAGACAGGGATCTACTGGTGTATCGCTGGATGATTTACAGTAAATTATCAAAATTGCCCACCTCCTAAATGTTTAAACATTTGTTGTTGTTTAGTTGTTAAGTTGTGTCCGACTCTTTGTGACCCCATGGACCAGAGCACGCCAGGCCCTCCTGTCTTCCACTGCCTCCCGGAGTTGGGTCAAATTCATGTTGGTAGCTTTGATGACACTGTCCAACCATCTCGTCCTCTGTCGTCCCCCTCTCCTCTTGCCTTCACATTTTCCCAACATCAGGGGCTTTCCTGGGGAGTCTTCTCTTCTCATGAGATGGCCAAATTATTGGAGCCTCAGCTTCAGGATCTGTCCTTCCAGTGAGCACTCAGGCTTGATTTCCTTTAGAATGGGTAGGTTTGCTCTCCTTGCAGTCCAGGGGACTCTCAAGAGCCTCCTCCAGCACCACAATTCAAAGGCATCAATTCTTCAACGGTCAGCTTTCTTTATGGTCCAGCTCTCACTTCCGTACATCACTACACCTGTACACTGGGATAATGTCTGGCTTCAAATATCACCTGTCCCTCCTCTTCCCTCCTCACAATGGCATTGTTCCAACAACCAATCGAAACTGGGCTGTGCTATAGAATAGACAAGTGGCGATTTAAAGGGAAAAGACCCTGGTGATGATGTCAACAGCTGGCCAGGTGGCAGTGAGTAGCTAGCACTGGTGACCCTGAGGGCATGGAGCTGTAGGGAGTAAAGAAAAGGAAGTAGACCTGACAAACCTGGAAGTCAGCCTGCTTCTGGTAGGAAGGGGGGGGAAAAGGTAGCTTTTCTTGGGAAGAGGGATTTCAGAAGCCAGTGCCACTAATTTAACCTCTTTACGAGGCTGAACTTGGCACTTCTTCACATGGGGGTGTGATGGGAAATGACCAGGGAGCTAAGAGGGAACCATTGGGGCTGCTGCCACTGCTTCCCAACATCTGCTGCCTGAAGCAGCTGCCTTACTCTCACTAAGGATAGCAATGTCGCTGTTGTGGTCCCTGCCATTCAGAGCTTTGTCGGTAAAAACCATCACCTTGAATTAGGCTCATAAATGAACTGGAACCAATGGTGTGTTGGTGTTACATGACCTGTAAAGTTCATGCCTAATATCAATCTGGCTGCTGTGTCTTGAAATGGACTCTTTGCAAGAGTTGCCCCTGGTTGATCCTGCTAACTAGAGGAATCTGAAACATTCCTTTTTTTAAAAAATTGCAGTTCCCAGAGTCCCCTAACTAACGTGGCAACCAAAAATAAATAAATAGTAATAACGTTTCCAAGCCCCACCAAAATGTGAGGTGATTAAAGTGTGAATCACTGTGGCCAGATTCTCCCTCAGTATTTGTTACAGAATTGGTGCGCATTTTCCAAATTGCAGGGATCTCTTAGTCAAAAAAGTTAATGATTGAAGGAACATAATCATTCTCTTAAACAGGAATGAGGAACCTTTGGCCCTCCAGATGTTTCAGACTACAAATCCTGTCACCCTCCCAACTGGCCACACTAGTTGGGACTTCTGGGAGTTGAAATCGAAAACATCTGGAAGACCCAAGGTTTCTCATGCCTAATCTGAAGTAAGCAAGACAAAAATTATTACCGTATTATTCCCTACCTAGGGGTTGGCAGAGTGGCAAGTCAAAAGTTTTCTCCTGTCCCACTGAATGTATTGAGTTAGCAAAAGACACAGGAGACACCACTTCTATGCATTCCTTGGGTCCTTCCTTCATCTGCATCTCCTGAGAACCACTATGACCTTGTGTGTAATTTTTTGATACTAATATAGCGCTTTGCAGAACCACACTCCGTGAATTAGATGGCTGTTGTTGCCTATTGACTGCATTATCTGGATCTTGTGGCTTCTTCTCCCAAGGGTTCTTCTCCAAACATATGGAGATTACCTCCCCCACCCCATTCAGTCCACAAGCTACCAGGGTTCCTAAGCCATCTCCTACTACTTGTATAGGGTGGGAATATATTTTACTTTATGGGAGGAAGTCCTTCATTTGAAGGGCTACTGGAAGACAACCATCCTTTTGAATGTGTCCTCCATTGGAAGGAGTCTCTAGCCTGGTAAAGAAGCATTAGGAAGGAGGTCAGGGACCTTGACGTTAACCCAGCCACAGAGAACAGCCGCTGGTGAGCAGACCTAGCAGACACACTAGTTGCTCAGCCGTTCTCTTGCTTATGTGACACGCATCATATTTGTCTTTAAATTCTAAAAATCATATCTAACTTTGTGTCTATACTTATAAAATAATATATGCAATTTTATGCAAATCAGTTTCTTCTTTTGTCCTCCTTTTTTGGTGGTTTATAAGCAGTCAGGCTATGCATCTACTGTTACACTATATTCTTTACACTGATAATTTTCTTAACTCTAAATCCTTGCATATGTGCCAGCCACTCTCCCCCCACCCACCACCCCCAATTAAGGCCTGAGGGGATACCACAAGCTGATACGGATGTTGGGCTGATTTGTTCCAGAGTCAGGTTCTATTTGGTGGGTTTCTTCCTCTTCCTTCCTCCTTTTCTTTAACTGATTGGATATGTCTGAAGTTATAATTTTGCATTTCTGTTTCATTTGCTTTGAGCAAAATTTGTAATGTGAAAAAAGTGGTATATATTTAATGAATAAATGGATTATTATGGCATAGTGTCTTTTGATAGGTAGTGCTAGGAGCGTTCCATTTGGATATTCAGTGGGGCTATACAGGCAATATATAGTTTCCTTTTATAAAATGGAAGCCTAAATGTTTTCAGTCTGATAGCCGATGGCTTCAAGTCTTATGCTAATAAAAGAGAAGACAGAAATACAGAATTGTGGCTTCATAGACTGCATTTTTTTTTTTAAAAAAACTGAACAGAGAATATAGTTGCCCACCATTAGAGTGTGCCCAATCCCGTTTCAACCATTTATATCTTTTTGAAATCCTGGCCTCGTGAAAATGAGATGATGCCTAGTTCCTCTTAGCAGTCCATACCTCAGCATGATTCTGAAATCTTAAACCAGAAGCCGTTGCAGCTGAGACAGGAGACTGACTTAACAGAGTCGATATCCTGTCTAAATAATGGCCTTTATGAGCTTATTTAATCATTTTAAAGAGCAGCTTATAGTGTCACACTTCCCATGGTGCCAAACTTGGCTGATTTATTATGTGCTGCCTGAAAAAGTATTTCTTTGGAGCCACTGTACCAACTGATTCCAGTGGACGGCTTGTGTTTTTGATTGTCTGCTGTTTTTGAGAGGGGCTGGATGATTTCCTTCTGTCTGCTTGTTGCCATCTGTAGTGACATTTCAGCCCAAACTTCATTTGGTTTCCTGTCTTATAAAGACAAAATTACTTTGCAGCTAATACCCAAGTTGAAGGCTGTGGTAGCTTGAGTTGCCAGGTCCTAGGACATTGGTCCAAGTCTCCATGGATGGCTGTGCTTCACCAGGAAAGGAGATGAATTTCAAGCCGAGCTATGCTAGAGGAGGTGAAAGTGGGATTTGTGTGTGTGCCCTTAATGCTTGGGCACATATCTCCGTTCATTTCCCTCTGACATGAGGGCTCACAGGCTTGGCTTGATTATGTTTTTATGAATATTGTGTCAGTGCAGTGTTGGCTCTAGGACCGAGGGGGAGGGCACGGGGGGGAGGGAGGGAAGCCAGTGTTTGCAAGCATTTGGGGCCCATTATGCCATTTGGAGCAAGGCACAGAGTAGAGTGCCAGTGTCACCATTTGTGAAACTTTTATCACAAAGACACCATCCCCACCAGAGCACAAAGCCCTATAGCCTGGTCTCAGATATGGGTCCTAGCATCTGGAATGCTGCTGACCTGGAAAACCTGATAGTTCAATGAGTGGACTATTTCTCTGGCTTGCCAAAAAAGAGAGAAGACAGATTGCCAGGTTTGGACATCACAGTAAGCAAACCATAGACAGAAGAGCCCTGGTTTATTTGGCAACTCTCCCATGTTGAAAGAGCAACCTGGTCTCAATGCCCTGCACAATGGCTCATTCCCTTCAAGCCACAATCAGAGCAAAATGAAGTTACTTTTTGGGAGCACGACTCCCAGAAACCATAACCCTAGTTGGGAGATTCTGGGAGTTGTTATTCAAAGATGCAAAGATGCACAACCTCTAGTTGCCATCCAAGACACTGAACCAAAGAAAACAACACTTTTGCAAACTCTGGCTACAGTTTTAAAGAATTTTGGTGTGTCATTTCGTGTGGATTCAGTCTTTGTTTCGCTATATAGCCATAAGTGAACATAGTAGTTTTCCTTCCTTTTAGAAGAAGGGTTGCAGAATCCCCTTTAGCTGTGATGTCACAAGGTGAAATTTGTGAAACAGGCAGAACAAAATGCAAAGCTTCTTGAATTTCAAGTCTTTCCACAATTTTTTAGGCTCTGAACCATCGTATAGCCATATGTGAATTTTTCCAGTAGGCCTAAAAAGGCCCATCTTTTCCTGTCTTTATTACGTAACAACGAGGCACTGTACAGAAGAATCTATATGCTCCAGTCCAGACCAAAGGGTTTACCAGACCACCTGGCCTGGAGCATCTAGATTTTAACAGAAACAAGGCAAGGCGAAAGCAAGGTGTGTGGTCCAAAATAAGGGAGTCAGCAAACCACCATGGATGGGGGGGGGGGGTTTAACTCACTCTGTGATACTTTTGAGTGTGACCATTTCATATGTTGCAGCTGGGGAGGTGGAAAGCTTGCCCTGAGAATACTTATTGCACAGCAAAAAGAGGACAGCAAGTGAGAAAATAAAACGTAAGTCAATAGAAGAACGGGAAGATGGCTTTAATCCAGAAGTAGGGTGTGCTGCAGAAGAGAAGAAATGAAACAGCTGCTGAGGAGGGGGTCTCAAGGAGGCTACTCAGCAGGTTAAGGGCAACAGGGGCAGGATCAATAGCACACAAGAATGCTGTACCGCCACCCACATAAAATCTAATGAGGAGGCGCCACTCATCCTTCCTTCAAGATGTGAACTTTAGATTGGGAAAGTTCAGAAGAAATAGGGCATTTTTGGTCGTAGTTTGTGACTGATGCCCTAACTCCAGAACTCTTTTTCTCAAGTTAGCTGCAGGCTACCCTTTTTGGTGGATTTTCAGAAAGCACATAAACACACACACACACCCGTGCAGGCTTGTGGCTTGGATTTCACATGGAGGTTGCTCTTAATCTGAACTTTAAAGGTGGTATCTTTGTTTGCTTGCTTGCTTGTTTTCATTTCTGTGCTATCTTTCTCCCAGTTGAAGGGAACAAAGGCAGCTAGGAACACAATACATTGTTATACGAAAAACAATTAAGCATATAATAGAATTAAAACAATTCATTTAAAACAGTTAAAAACACACTAAAACACACACAAAACAATACAAATGTCCAGCACTCAAGATCAAAATTCTTCACTGGCCATGTCTAAAAAGGGACAGTTTTCACCTGTCATCAGAAGCACAAGAGGAAGGGGGCCAACCTAGACTTCCAGGGGAAGGCATCCCACCATCTGGGAGCAGCCACAGAGAAGGTCCTCTCTCTCTCATGCACCCACCAGACATGCCTGAGAGGGGAAGTGGGACTGAGAGAAGAGTCTCCCCTGAATATCTTCAGAGCCAAGTAGTCTCGTATGGTCCTTCAGATAGAGAAATGGTCCTCCGGGTAGCCTGGACTCAAATTGTATAAAGCTTTAAAGGTAATAAGCAGCACTTTACATTGGGCCCAGAAATTGACTGGGCAAGCAGTGAAGCAGTTGTAATGGGGGACATATGCCTTCCTGTAACTGGCCCCAGTCAGGAGCGTGGGGGCAACATTTTTGAAGCAGGTGAAGTTTCCAAAGGCAGCCCCACACTAGAGTGCATTGCAGTTGTCCAAGCAGGATGAAACTAAGGCATGTTGTAACCATAGCCAAAGCAGGCACCTTCAAGAACAGGTGCAGCTGCTTTAACTGCAAATGCACTCCTAGCCACTGCAGAGATCTGAGCATTCAAGCTCAGGGACGCGTCCATAAATACACCTGAGCTGTAAGCCTGAGTAGTAAGGAGAAGTGTGACCCCTTCAGCATAGGTTTAATCCTCTATTCCAGGGGTGGCAAATCTTTGGCGCTCTAGATTTATTTGACAACAACTCCCGGAATCTCCAGACTGCATTATAAGTTATAAAGGATTGTGGGAACTGTCGTCCAAAACATCTGGCATGCCAAAGGTTCACCAACTCTGCCCTATTTCCTGATCTGCCTTTTGATTTACCAGGAGCATATCTGTTTTGTCCGGATTAAGTTTGAGTCCTTATCCAGGCCATTATCAATGACAGCCACTGGTTTAGAACTACAAGTTCCTTGTAGCTGGGCAGAAAGGAGAGACAGAGTTGCGTGTCATCCCCATACAGGTGACTCTGATCTCCAAAACTCTAGATGTCCTCTCCCCCATGGTTCCATGTCTATGTTAAATATAATGGGGGGCAGAACAGAACCCTGAGGAACAACCAAAGTACTGAACTTGTTTTGGATACAGGATTCAGCACCTTGGATAACCCCTGTAAAATTCAGATTAAAACCCAAAGCAGATCCCTTCCCACACTCATTTTCTTCCAGTTTAATTTTGAGATTGGCTTTTGGGCTTCCTGGAAACATCTCCCTGACGATCTTTTTTCTTCTTATATTCTTTTGATCTTTATTTTTGTTTACTTGTAATGTTTTTATAAAATTTATTGTTGTCAAATTGTAAGCCGCCTAGAGTGGTCGAACATGACCAGATAGGCGGGATAGAAATGAAATAAAATAAATAAATAAATAAATAATCTCTTCAGCCACTGCAGGAAACAGCTGTGTCTCTGTCTGATCCAGAAGAGCTTCTCTGATGTTCTTGTGTAGAACTTGGAGAAGTTACTTTTTGGCTTTTGAATCACAGACTCCCCAAGCCAGCATGGCTGAGTCACTTCACACTTTGGGTCTGGGAGAGTTGTTCTTATATTTGTTCCTATTTTTTTCAGGCCACAAACAGGGCTTGGCAATGGAAGAGCAATATGTTAAACAGGACTAATATATACCTCGCAGTTCATACTTGGGAATGGTGGCTTGAGGCATTCTTTCATTCTTACTATCAAAGTATTTGTTATTCTTTGGTAAAAGGGTCCATTGGAGTATTCTTATTGAATACAGTGGGGTCTTGACTTGAGAACTTAATCCATATTGGAAGGCGGTTCTCAAGTCAAAAAGTCTGTAAGTCAAGTCTCCATTGACCTACAGTGCATTGAAAACCGATTAATCCCGTAACAGGCTGTTTTTGTTCCATTTTGGTTTTTTTCTGGTCTGTAAGTCAAATCTTAGTCTGCAAGTCAAACCTAAATTTTGCGGCCAGAGAAGTCTGTAACTCAAAAAGTCTGTAAGTCAAGCCGTCTGTAAGTCAAGGGTCCACTGTACTCCAAAGTGGCCTTCTCCTACTTTGTCTTGATGTACAGTAAAGTCACACTATCCATTCTGTTTTTACTCACCACCGTTTTGCTTCTCCTTTTCTGTTTTTCTTTCCATCTAGGAAGAGAATTGCCATGGCTCCAACCCATTGGCTATGCTGACGGACACTTACAGTAAGTTTGGAAGTGCTAGTCCAGGTCAAGACTCGCCCCGTCCTGGAAAAGCTGAGGACAGTTTGGGAGTAGAGCCACCTGCTCAAAAAATCTGGGGCACCGAAGGCATGGGAGATTCCTACGCGGCCACTTTCCCCAATGGGAATGGACTGATGTCTCCTTCAGCAAGCCCGCAAGCTTCCACAACCTACAGCAATGACTACAGCCCCTTCTCCCATTCCTTCCCAGCCTCGCCCACCTCCCAAGACCCATCTTCCTTGCTGGTATCCAAGGGGCACCCATCCCCTGACTGCCTCCCCAGTGTCTACACTTCCTTGGACATGGCACATCCTTATGGCTCCTGGTACAAAGCTGGCATTCACCCAGGCATCTCCACCAGCTCCAGCAACCCCACCGCTTCCTGGTGGGACATGCACTCTAACAGCAACTGGCTGAGCTCTCAGCCCCAGTCGGATGGGCTCCAGAGCTCCTTGCAGTCCATGCCAAGCCAGGCCCCCATCAGTCCCCAGCTGCCCAGTTACACTTCTGAGTTCACCACTTTGAACCCTGCCCCGTACCCTGCCGTGGGCATCACCTCCTCCTCCCACCTCCTCCCTTCCAGCCAGCATGTCCTGCCCCAAGAGATGTACAAGCCCAAGCCGGTCGCCAACAACTCCCTGATGGAAGGAGGGATTGGACTGAAGTCCGGGAGAGGCGGCTCCTTCGGGAGCACGGCAGGCAGGTCAACCTGCGACTGCCCCAACTGCCAAGAGCTGGAGCGGCTCGGGGCCTCTGCAGCCAGCCTGCGAAAGAAGCCCATCCACAGCTGCCACATTCCGGGATGCGGGAAGGTCTACGGGAAGGCCTCACACCTCAAAGCCCACCTGCGGTGGCACACTGGCGAGCGCCCCTTTGTCTGCAACTGGCTCTTCTGCGGCAAGCGCTTCACCCGTTCGGATGAGCTGGAGCGCCACGTGCGCACACACACCCGGGAGAAGAAGTTCACCTGCCTGCTCTGCAACAAGCGCTTCACCCGCAGCGACCATCTCAGCAAGCACCAGAAGACCCACAACGAGCTGGGGGTAGGCAAGCCCCCAGAGGGGGAGGGGGAGAGGGAAGAGGACACGGCGGTGGCCAGTTCCCCTAGCACTGCCCTGCAGGACGGCCTCCCTGGAGAGGAGAAAGACCCCACTAGCCCAGAGCAGAGCAATCTGCTGGAAATCTAGATTGGGCACAGAGTGCCTCATCTTCCCTGCTTCACACTATCACCCACCACCTTTTTTTTGGAATGCCTTTCAGCTAAGTAATTTATTTCCCACGGAGAAGCACAGATGCAGGGGCTGTTGGCCTTCCCTCCAGACAAAGATCTCACCTTGCCTCCCTTGAACTCTCTACCTTCCATCCCTCTGATCCCTGAAGCAAATTTTGCGGAGACCTCAGAAAGGCTGTGACTTTTTGGACCAAGACGGATGTATCAGAGCCAGATTTGAATCCAAGTCTCCAGCCTTTCCCTCTGCTGTTAAAATATAAAGGCCCTGCCTGTCTTCCTAATCTCACCATAATCTCTCAAGAACTCATGCCATTGCATCCGTCCGTAGAGTTGGCCAACTAGCGGGCAGGGCAGGACCAAAGTGGGTTTTTCTCAGGGCATGTATAGGAATCATCTTCCATCCGGTGCAACCCACTGACCATTTAATTCCAGCCTCCTTTGTTCCTGCATTACACAGAAGAAGGAAGAGGGGGGAATGCATAGGCATGCATTGAGAGACTAGGGTGGAGCATCTGCACCCAAAGAACATGTCCTTGCTTCACGATGTACAAAGAAAGAATTGCGATCTCTGACTCAGGACATGGCAAATAGGCTTGATAAGTCCAAAGTTTGAAAGGCCTCCTGTACCTTTTAAGTTTTCCAATGAAAGGGCTAATTCCACTGAAGCCCAAGGGTGGCTTGTCAGGTACACGGCAACACGGATGATTAAAACCACCGTTGGAAAAATCCTGCCTACTGTGAAGCTTTGAAAGGTATGCAAGCCCTCTTGGGGCCTGGACATGAAATTCTGTGAGCAAGACCCTTAATAGAAGTCTAGGGGGCCATTGTTTTGAAATAAGAGGCATCTGTGCAGACAGGAGGAAGCTCGACAAGTGAAATCTTGTTCTTTTAAAAACCAAGCAGGCCCAGGGGTTAGTTTAGAGAATAGGTTTGAAAAGGGCTGGATGAGGGCCCACTTGCACAGCTGTTGGCCCATTGTGCACATACGATGGAGGCTCCACCCTGACCTGTTCCCTCTGCTTTCTCTGCTCCTTAATGGAATACCCATGAAAGTTGACCAGTCTGAATAGGTGAAGTGGTCTAATATCCCTCCAAGGACAGTCCCTACATTTTCCAGGTCCCAGCTATGCTTATGCTTCTTGGGTATGTCAAGCACCATGCCAAAAGCATAGAGATCGGCTTCAAAATGGCCATTTTTGGAATACTGATCGGGAATGACCCCAGGATTGTTCTTCCAATGAAATCAAGAAAACACAGACACTCTTCTCACAGAGAAGTAACCACGTGGGGAAACCAAGGCTGTCCACTCGGCAAAAGTCAATACAGGGGCTGTCGGCCGTCCCACAAAGGTGCTACAGGGCCCTTGGATCTCCCTCCCTCCCTCCCCATGTATTTAATCTAGAAGTATATTTATGCCGTAAATTATAATGACAGATTAAGAGAAGGAAGGAGGCAACTGGGTTATGCGAGAGGCCTCTATAACACACATGGCATCTTTATCTTACCAGGATTGTCTTCTCTGTTAATTGGGGGCTTTCTCTGTGCGGAGCAACATGATCTACAACTTACTCAGTACCTTTTTCTCTCTCCTCTCTCTCGCTCTTTCTCTTGCTTTATATGATGGGGAGGAAATCTGAATATTTATAATCTTGAAACGTGTTTATGTTCTGTTCACTTTTTAATGATAGACCTGGATTTGAAAATGATAAATATTAGGAATACATGGAGCCAGATGCCAACTGCTGAGTGTTTGAGTTTTGGGAAGAAATCTTATTTTTTTATGGGGAGTTGACCTCGGGCAAAAGGCTTTAAAATCAGTGATGAGACCTTACGGTCCAGGCCCCTGTTTTTTTTTGCGGGGGGAGGGGATTATTTCCTTCTCAGAAGTAAGTTCTTTGCAGAAACATAGCTAAATTCCTTTCTTCAATCCACTTGATGGTCCTGTGTCTATTTTTAAGCCCACAGGATGAAGGGAAGAGCTATATCCACGGGATCAGTATATACTGATTCACTTATCCACGGTCCTAAAATATAAAAAAAATTAAAATAAAAATTCCCAGAAATATATATTTCTAACGATGCAGTTACCAGAACTGATCGCTGGGTGGATGCAGGGATGCTATGTATAGATATCAGTTGCTATTATAATAGCAATGGTTATAATCTGCATTTTTTAGCATCCATGGGGGGTCTTGGAATAGATACCCCGCGAATACAGGAGTCCTACTGTACTACACTTAACAAGAGGCTGCCACTTAAAATGTCATTCCTTTGTTTCCTCCCGCATCTGTATAACATGTAGGCACACTTCCTCTTACACTGTGACATCAAATTGTTTCTCTGTGTGCCCTCTCCTACCCCCCCCCCCGGCAACCCCTCCATTCCCAAAACATTCCTTGGTTGCCAAAGGAAACATGCAATGTGATGATGTTACAATATAGAGAAACATGGTTTATTGTTGTGTAAACTAGAGAATGATAATGTTTGGGTCTATATCTCCCAGAATCCTACAGACAGCATGGTGGGGTGGAGGATTGTGGGAATTGTAGTCAGGATCGTAACTTGTCTAAACTTGAGGGACACTAGTATAACAGCAGGCATAGTTTAGTGCTTGTGTAAGAAGAGCTTTAAAAATCAGAAGAGCCAAGCAGCCCCCTAAATGTTGCCTGCTCAGTTCAGTGCAACAACTAGCACGGGAATTATTTTCGTTTCAAACAGTTTGGATTTTGCTTGTTTTTTAATTTAATTAAGAATAAAATATAAGCTATGTTGAGAAAAAAATAAAGCTCAGTGGAGATGGATCCTTCTGTTTTGCAGGAAAGCACAGTTTGGTGCTGTTGTACACCACGATTCAAATAAAATTGCACTTGTATTGCCTGCAAATGTAGTTGCTTCTGGCTTGGGCCTTTATTACTACCCCACCGACTCATAGGCCTATTGGGTTAGCAGGGTGTCTCTTTTGATTTGCTTTTAAAAGGGTTCTTAGACCACAAAAGAGCTTTCTCCGTGAAGCCCACGACAGTTGTAACATGCCATTCAAGATTTACACAGCCTGTCAAAGAGCTGATCTGACAAGGCACTTTTGATCATAAGTAGACTGTGTATTTGGAATCCATTTACATCAATTAGTACCACTCTAGTTGTTTGAAATGCGTACTCGAGTGTGTGCTCTTGATTAGCAAAACTAAATCACACTGGTGAGCTATAGAGGTGGATCGATAGAAGACGAAAACAGCAACATGTCAGCTGAAATATAACATATGATAGTGAAAGACAACACCTCGTCATGAGAACTTAATTGTGTTCCTTTTAATATGCCTTCAAAGCTTCTTGAACTATTTCTCCTAGAATGCTCCCTGCCCTCCAAGCTGGCATGACTAAGGGCTCTTAATCATACCATGATCACAAATCAGAATATTATTTCTGGGGAAATCTATTCCTCCTCATAAGCTGTTGTGAGAAGTGTAGGTACACTTAGGGGAAACAAGGAAGGCAAAGTGACGTTTGTTGCCCCTTCTGTGAAACATGTCCAGCACTTCAACCCTTTTGAGTCCTGGTGCTACCAGTCATTGCTAGCCAGATACAAAACATTGCGGGATTCTATGGACCTTTTATAGTTGTGCAGAAGAACAAATCCCAACAGGTGTTTGCTCAATGTTACCTTCTGGACAATTGAAAAGTCCAGGAGCTCAGAGCTCTCCCTGTCCTCCCCTCACCTTACTCTAGCTACATTCTAAAGTCACACAGTTCAACAGCAGTTGCTAGTTCATCATGGTGTGATGAGCTTAGCTAGAACCCAGGAAGGGTCTCTGAAACCGGGCTGACATGCTCCTTGGAGCCTGCCTCCTCATCGGCAACCGGGAAGGCTGCCTTTTAAAATGCTAGAGGTTTCTGAATGATTATCAAAGGCTTCCCCGTATCCAATGGGTGGTTTGTGTGAATGCAGAGACACTTCTCTGCTTCCATGGTAAGGCTGTTACTATTTTATGCTTGAGCTAAAAGTTGGTGCTGCTTCATTCAAAGCCATGTCTTATGGTCTAATCTGATTCTAACTCACAGAGTTAGTAAAGGGAGCATGTCTTTGCACAGCTTGTTGCTAATGCTTTCAACAGGATTTTCGTTTAAATAAAAACACTGATCCCCCCCTCCAAAAGCCCCCCCAAGATTCTCTCCCAAATTAATGAAAAACATAATTGAAATAAATATAGAATCCAGAGCCAACTCAAAGAAAGCCTTCACAAAAGGAGGTAAGAAAAGGGGGAAATGGCTGCAGATAATCAGCATAGTAAAATAGAACAGAATTTAACACATGAAAAGCTGGCAAGTAGGGGTCCTGTTATTGTTATGTGCTGTCAAGTTGGAACAGGGTTTTCAAGATAATTGAGTTATTTAAGGAGTGGCTTTACCAATTACACACACACATACACACACAGAGAGTGAGATTCCATGTCTGAGCAAGGACTTGAACCCATACCCCTCGAATCCTATTCCATCTCTCTATCCACTACACTAGGTATCATCACATTCATACCTGGATCCCTTCTCCATGGAGTTCAGAGCAGTGTCCATATAAATGATTCCATTTTGACCTAGAGCTGAGAGGAGAGCAGGACATCTGTTTCTGTAATGGAGAAGAGGAAATTTCAACAGGTGCAGCTCTGCCCACATATGTATCTCCTCCTGTGGACTCCTGCCAAACATCCTGAAGGCCAGGTTTCAGAGTGAGGTCACTGCAAAAAGCAACCAATCTAAGATGTTATAAAAGGGCAGCAATCAAGGATGGGGAAAGGTGCTTATGTGGATTTTCTGCCAAAAAAAAATGTCCCTGGTTTGGAATACTGCATTCCTTGGTGGTGGGGGGGGGGAGGAAGGGGTGCCTTTTGCTGCTCCACTTCAGGCACCAAACTATCTTAGCCCAGCTACGATGGGGGGCTTCTTTGGGCCCCAAACAGGAGTTTTTCTGGAGGTTTTGTGTTTTTTTTGGTAGAAATAACACTGCAGCATCAGTCTCAAAGTTGGCCACCTTGGCTTTAGGTGCAACTCCAGTGACTCACAGGCAGGCATTGCCTCTAAAGGTCAGCAGGAGGCTATGTGGAATTCCCTCTGTTGTTAGTTCCCATGGCAGGGAAGGAATCGCCCTCCCCATAGGGCTCTCACCGCAAAGCCCCCAAGCTGTTTTTCGGGAAATGGTGCCTACCAGAGCTCCCAGCCCCACAGGAGTCCCCTCGGAACAAAGGCCTTCTGTCAGCAAGCCTTTCGCAAGGCCACAATAGAGCTTTGTACAGAAACAAGCTCCCATCAGAAGAAAGGGCAATTACTGTTCACACCAGCCAGCCTGGACTTTTAACTCCTTGGTATTCACAAAGTTGTCTTCCGTCAACCTAGTGGGAATGAGATGCCCATCAGGTATGCCCTTTCCCTTACAATAGTTTGTTTTAACTGGGCACACACATGTGTGTATGTATGGGGGGGTTCCCAGTATAGGCTCAGGACATTTTGCCATCTGAAAGGGAAAATAAGAGATAATCAGCACTTACCCCCACCCACATTATGACAGCTATGCACTCACAGCATCCATTCCTTGAGCTCAACAGTACCTGATTCCCTGAGATTTTTAGCGCAAAACCCGATGACCAGAGGTAGACCTTCTGATGTCACAGAGGCAAGGCAGGCAAGGGTTTGAAGGAGTGCCATAAGCAGCAGCTGGGCTGGCTGATTCCGGAAAGAGCCAAAAATGGCCTCTACCCTGCCTTGCTTTATAACAGGCCCAACTGCATGGGTCCACCATCTCTCTCCTTGTTTTTCCCCCGTTGTTCAAGCATAAGCAGAAGGCACGTATGAACACCTGAGTCAATGAGGCCAGTTGAGAATGGTTGGAGATGAGTCCCCAGGCTTTTAAGCCACCCCCGCAGGCAAAAATCAACTTTTTTTTCCTTGAGGGCTTCTTGGCCCAAAGCTGTCTCCCTACCTAAAGAAAGAGAAGTGTAGGAATTCCATGAGACTCCAGCTGGTCCTCGGAGACCCAGTGCCAATCTCTTAATCCAGTGGCCTCCAACCTTGGGCCTCCAGATGTTCTTGGACTACAACTCCCACAAGCCTTCATCACCACCTCTGCTGGCCAGGATTTCTGGGAGTTGAAGTCCAAGAACATCTGGAGGCCCAAGGTTGAGGTCGTTGTCGTTGTTTAGTCGTGTCCGACTCTTCGTGACCCCATGGACCAGAGCACGCCAGGCCCTCCTATCCTCCACTGCTTCCCATAGTTGTGTCAATTTCATGTTGCTTGCTTTGATGACACTGTCCAACCATCTCATCCTCTGTCGTCCCCTTCTCCTCTTGCCATCACACTTTCCTAACATCAAGGTCTTTCCCAAGGAGTCTTCTCTTCTCATGAGATGGCCAAAGTACTGGAGCTTCAGCTTCAGGATCTGTCCTTCCAGTGAGCACTCAGGGTTGATTTCCTTTAGAATGGATAGGTTTGTTCTCCTTGCAGTCCAGGGGACTCTCAAGAGCCTCCTCCAGCACCACAATTCAAAGGCATTAATTCAGTGGTTGAGGTAAAAGGTAAAGGTAAAGGTTGCCCTTGACAATTTTTGTCCAGTCGTGTTCGACTCTAGGGGGCGGTGCTCATCCCCGTTTCCAAGCCATAGAGCCAGCGTTTGTCCGAAGACAATCTTCTGTGGTCACATGGCCAGTGCGACTTAGACATGGAACGCTGTTACCTTCTCACCGAGGTGGTCCCTATTTATCTACTTGCATTTGCATGCTTTCGAACCGCTAGGTTGGCGGGAGCTGGGACAAGCGACGGGCGCTCACTCCGTCGTGTGAATTCGATCTTACGACTGCTTGGTCTTCTGACCCTGCAGCACAGGCTTCTGCGGTTTAGCCCACAGCACCACCACGTCCCTCTATTCAAAGACATCAATTCAAAGGCATCAACTCAGTGGTTGAGGACCACTGTCTTAATCACTCAGCCCAAGTGCTACCTGAAACAAGTTGCCTCCTCTTGACCTGTAGTGAGGCCAGTCGTGCCCTGGCTTCTAAAGTTGTTAGGCCCCATCTTGCCCATGGTGCAGCAGCCAGATGGCCTACTTTATAGCAGAGAGTCTTCCATTTCAAGTGGTTTTGTAGAGCAGCCTTCTCTTTCAAAATATCCTGTGTATGAAGGACTACAGTGCAAATCTGGGTTAAAGGTAGAGAAGCAGCCCATCATCTGACTTCCAGCATCTGGTCTAGATTCAAGGCTAAGACACAGGTGACTTGGTCACATGTCTTCCTCACTGCGGTGATATTTATTGTATTTTTTTAAATTATAGTAAATTTATTAATTTAAACTTAATTACTAAACTATAGTCACTGTACCTAAAATTGGATCCATACCTATAAATCAGTCCATACTTTTTTATAACAAATATTTCACCTCTTAGTGATGTTTACATTCCACTATGTTCCATTTCAGCAACTAGGTATGACAAAACCATGCGGCCGGGGATAATATAGATTAGGGATTTTCTTTTTTGTTCTACCAATTAATTTAGTTATTCAATTTGCACTAGAGCACTTACTGTATATCCTATGATTATATTATTATCATAAAATATAAACACAGGTTAAAAGTAACAGAAAGTCTTCTAAGGAACATCTGCAAATTAAAAACATGTTGCTTATAACATGAGAGGTGTTGTTTGTTTTTTAAAAATAGTTTTAAATTAGCACTATAATATTCTTGCATTTACATTCCACTAATATTTAAAAAAACACATACAGATGTGCATGCTTGGGCAGCATACATACTAAAAATATAGGTTATCCCCTAAACCTTTTTTTACAGGTGACTGGGGAATTCTGGGAGTCATGGTCCAAAAATACAAAAACAAACTTTACTGTTAATTAAAAGGTTGCCTAAAATGGTTTTTATATTGTGGTGACAGCACCTATCAGAAAAGCAATAGTGCAGTCATGCTGAAACGATTCACAGCAGGTCACAGCACAAGTCAAAACGATGCACCATAAAAAAAATAGTGTAAAGGTAGCAATCAAGCTTTTATACTTCAAGGGATGCCTGCTGCTGTTCCATTCTTTGAAGTTCAATTCTCTGCAGTCTGAGAAAAGATGAGGAAAGTACAGGAGGACAATGATTGAATGATGACATACAGGTGTCCAAGTGGATGAACAAGACAATGCATTCACTGTAGCAACACCTTGTGTACAGGCTTCCAGTACCAAACCTCATAAGACATCAGCATAAGAACAAAACATCTGTCTTCATCATTGGCAGCACACTGTTCACTGTCACATTCACTACTCCACTAATCTCACTTGTTCCTTGAACATAGGATGCAGGGCTGATTTAAAATGCTGGTGACTTCAGGCACAGCAAAGTATAACCAGTGCCCTAAAGCAGGGGCACCCATTCCCCTTGCATGCACACGTTACATCTCAGATTTCCACAGACGTTGTCCAGACCATCTTCTCCTAATGTGGTGTCCTCCAGGTTTGTTGTATTACAACTCCAAACACCCCTCAGTGGAATTATAGGGAGCTAAGTCCGACATACTAGAAGACCCCACACCCACACCAAGGCCATGCCCACACAGGGAACTGCTTCAGCTTACCCTTACAATTCTTTAACTTCTGTTTTCAGTGGGGGATGAATTAAGAAGAGGGAATGAAAGCATGATCTCTCCCCTCACTGAGTGAGTTTCATGGCTGAGTGGAGATTTGAACCTGTGTCCATTCAGTACTGGTCCAATATTCTAAACATTTTACCACATTAGCTGTTGGGACTGCTGGAAGATGGTGCCATGTGAATCTCTTAATCTAGGCTGCTCACAAATGCAGTGAGAGGAGCTGGTTTATTGCCATTATCAAGCTGGTCCAGTCAGCTTCTGTACATATGCAGGGCATGGGGACCACAGTACCATCTTGATTACCTCCGGCAACAAAAACTCACGAGTCAGCTCTGCCTACCCTCAGAGAGGTGTGTTTCTTCAGACAGATAAACATGCAGAAAAATAATGTTCAGTTGTTGTTTTTTAAATAACACACACACACACCTATTCTAGCCTAGGTAAAATCCATATGGATGCAAGGACCTCACAATGTCTCCAAAACGTGTCAACATAGAGGAATGCATGCACCAGGGCATACTGGATGCCTCTGCCCGGCTCCTCAAATGAAGGAGAACTGGGCTGAGGAAAGGAGGAATGTCTGGAGGTACACATCCTGTAGCTCAGTCTTCCTTCTTCACTTAGGGTCCTTTCAGCAAATTGGGAAGATGCCCCTTTCTGTTTAAAGAACTTGGATGGGCAGCAAAACTAGCCAACCGGGTGTTCTCCAAACCTAATCGTTCTCTCTCTCCCTCCCTCCTTCCCTCCCACCCACCCCCCTACACATTGTGATGGAAAAAGCTTTCTCACCATAAGAAACTGGTGATACTTCACATCTGTCAGATGCTGAGAGTATAATCAGTAAAAAGCACTGTTGCTGAATGGGGAAGGGGATAGGCCTCAGAGAACTCATTTTAAGCACATCTCTTGACATCAACGTGAGCATAGTGTGATCTGCTGACCATATGGGACCCATAGGGATCCAGGGGTGCCCTCTGGAGTGCCCTCTGCTTCTGACACCTTCATGTTGTTTATTCAACAAGTCCTTTTGTGTCCTCTGGGGGCACGGGATGGGCTAGTATACCCCTCCAGGTATTTTAGGCTAGGGAGTGACCTGCTCCTACTTAAAGTGTTGAAGAATTGCAACTGAATTTCCTACCTTCTGCTATTTTCCTGTTGTGGGCCGTACCTGCATGTGTGCGTGCTTGTGTGTTTTACTGGCTAAAAATGATTGGTAGCCAGGAGCGGTCAGGAAAAAGAACTTGTCAGCCAGAGCAAAAGAGGGTGGGTTGGGAGAGAGGAGCAGATATTGAGCATGGACATCTCTGACAGGACCTGAGAAAGGGGATGCTGTCTTTCTCCCCCCCCCCCAATCAAATTTCAGGGTCAGGCACAGACTCTCCTTGATCTCCGAGCCATCCAGGGCATTGAGACCAGTCTTCAGAGCCACACATGGCAGAAAGAAAAAGTGAATAAAGTATGCAAAAAGGAAGAAATATGGATTTCCAAACCCTTGATTTTATGAGAACAGATAATACACTACAGAATGGAACAATGCTGTTTGGCAGGAGGTCTGTTTGCTCCTTCATGTTCATGTTTGTAAATAAACAGGTATTACAAAAGGCGCCACCATGATTTGTCATCCAAAAGGAAATTAAGTCTCTTTCACTGCTGGAACTTCTCACCACTTGGCAACGTGGAGAAACGCACATCACACTGGGAAAATATCTTGATCCCAAAAATGTTTACCGTACTTGGCCTTTAATTTCTTCCACAGAATTTCGTCAGAATTGGTTTCCAAACAAAGCTCAAATGATAAATTATAGTCATCACATAATCAGTTGTGTCTGAGGAAGTCAGTTTGATCCTTGTTTCACAAGGAAACAAATCTGTTAGTCTTTAAAGGTGCCATAAACATTTGTCTTGTCCTCCCGCGTCCCCTTTGTTTTGGCCAATATGTTTATTGTGTCTGTTCTTAAAAAAAGTGAATCAGGATGACGGCAAAGTGGGCAAGGATTTTTAGACGTTCTGTAGTTCCCATCCTAGCTCCACACAAACAAATCACCTGGAGATCTATCAGTAGAGACTGGTCTGTCTTCTGCAGACCACCGGTCCAAAAATGTAAATTACAGTATATCCTTTTCCCTTGGCATAGCCTTGTGTGAAGAAGGATCTAAGGCAGCGCTTCTTAACCTTTTCTTTACTACGGGCCACCTTTAAATATATTTTATTGGCACAGACCACCAAGACTTAACTCAAAATATAAAACCCAAAAGTGTATCAAATTCATTGCCATAATATTGAAAGATCACTTTACCCAGCAATAACCAAACAGTTTTATTAGCAGCAATTGAAGAAGAAACATGAACAGGAAGTCTGTCCAAACACTCACTCACACTGACACTGATTGACTCCGACTCTCTTTCCGTGTTTTCTGTTTGAGCAGTAGCAAGAAATGTGACGTGCTGTCTCTCAGCCACTCAGTATAATTCACTTGCATGTTCTCACTGTGTGCAGAAATATCAGAGTTATTTGCTATCAAAGTTTTTTCGTAACTGATTTTTCCTTTTGTTTGCGTTCAATGGAGGCGATAGGTTAGAAAAGCCAAGTTTTATCTGAAGAGAGAAGGGAAATTAAGATTTTGTTCTATGTTTTTCTTGCTTGCTTGCTTTCATTAATTCATTCTTTGCATTTTCATTGCATAAAATGATAAAATGTCTTCAAGCCTTCGCAGACCTCCTATGTGGACACTGCAGGATCCCGGGAGTCTGGAGACCACAGCTTAAGAACCTGTGATCTAATGTCTGAGATTCCGAAGAATGATTGCAGTACACAAAATGGCCACATAAAAAGAAGACAGAGTAATCTGAATCCTGTAGTTATGTACCATCAAGTCAACTTAACGACAACGCTATGAATTAAAGACTTCCAAAAGATCCTGTCATTAAGAGACTTGCTCATGTCTTGCAAAGTCAAGACTGTGGTTCCTTTAGTGAGCCAATCCATCTCAGATTTGGTCTTCCTCTTTTCCTACTGCTTTCTATCTGCCATTATTGCCTCTTCCCACAAGTCCAGCCTTCCCATGTTATACCCAAATTATGATAAGTTCAGCTTCAGAGAAATAAACATGGCAGATGCAGGAATGCACAAAATTCAGTAGAGACTAAACAGAGTGAAGACAGGTCATTCCCATCCTTATCCTAAAGTGAACCAACATGTCTCTTAAGGAGCTTGAAAACTATCTGTTTCTATTAAAAGCTCTTCTATGACACAAACTGATGCTTTTCTATGACATGAACTGAGTCAATTCCCAGTTTTCCACAAGTACACCAAATTTGAGGTGTGGATATCGGTTATGTGTGTTGTGCTATTAAGTTGCTTCTAACTTAGGGAAACTCTAACATTTACTATTTGAGCTATTCAGAACTGTTTGTCACCCAGTAGGTATCAAATTAACCAAGAATTTTCAGATGGACCTTCTGCAACTGCACGGTACAGTTATCAGAATACATATAAGTAGAGAAAAGGAAGAGGATATTCCTGGCATGTAGGAAAGCTGGTGGGGACTTATTTAATCTGACAAGCACATTAAAAGCACAAGAGACTGTCCAGAAAGGGGATACTGGCCCTGCTGTTATTTTTTTAAGCCATGTAATATTTCTATTGATCAGGATTGCATAAATGTGCCCTCCTGTGGCAAAACACAGAAGTGAAAGTATTTTCCAAGCATTGTGAATTGCTGGGGGGGGGGGAGGAAATCTATGTGCCTGTCTGATATGAACAGTCCTTCTGGGTGTGTTTGCTCAATCCAATGGGACCTCATTCCTGGCAAATGTATACAGGCCTGCCATTTGAATTCTTTTAGTAAATGTTTCCTTCCACCTTTTGGTCCTCTAGTGGGGGCTGACAATTTTACTCAACATAGTTTTTATCAATATTACAAATCATCTTTTGAACATGGAGGAAGGTAGCCTAATGGAATACAGTAACTAGGAGGGGCAGAGAGAAGCAGATTAATAGAAACGGTGCATTTAGAAAGAAATTGAAAGGCTAAGAATAGAGTAATATTACTTTAAAAATTCAAGTTGGGTTCTATGTTGTAGGCTCAGGATAAATGTGGATCCTACTAGCAAAGATCGAAAGCCCTCAGCTCCCTCCTCTTCCAAGAGCTCTTTTCTTCTTCTTCTGGGACCAGTTCTGCCAAACTGTATGCTTTGGTCCTGATCCTGCCCACCTTTTGCTTGGATCATGCCAAGCAGGACCTCAATCATGCCAAGAGAAGCCACAGTTTTAAAATTAACAAAGTGTGCCCTGTTTATCAAGGGTTCCAATCCTTCGTACAAAGTGCCCCAAGCACTTCACATTTCACTGGGACAAAATTTGGAAATTAGGGTAAGGTTGCCCACCTCGAATTGATATCCTCCCTGCTGCTGTGGCATTGTGTGACATTAGAAACTTTAATTATGGAATCTGCAGGTCTCTATGAGTAAGTCTTAGCTTCTCAATTGCTGCACCCGGGCTACTTTCGACTTGGAGACCTAAGGGCAAGTTGGAACATAAAACCAAACTCTGATGGACTACTACATGTCTCAATGACAGTAGCCGCCTAGAGAGGTTATCGATTTAAAGGCACCGGAGAGGAGCAGGATCAGCTCAGACACATACCCAAACTATTACAACAATAACCCCTGAGAAGCCGGTTCTGACGGCTGTGGTTTCCCAAAAAACAAATCTGTAAACGTTTTCTTTTTACAAAGAAAACAACCAGCCTCTGAGAAGTAGCCTTCAATTGGAGGCTGGATGGGGCAAAATGTTCTGTATCGAGTGGCAGGCAGATTTTAGGGGCGACTGGTAGTGGATGATGGGTCCACACTGACTCCAACTGTTTTTATCAGGAGCACCGTGGCATGATCTGCCCCGCAGATCCTACATTAGACTACTGAAGCTTGGGCTGCCAGAAAGGGCTTTTTGGTGTGCAGGAGCGGGGGGGGGGGGCGGTTGCTGCTGCAGGTCCTGATCCTCTGGTCTCTCAGAGCTCTCTTCGTTCCTAAGCGCGGGTCTTTTTGCGCCAGGTTTCGCTGGATCGCGGGGTTCCACTAAATAAAACACGCAGACCGAAATCAAAGGTGGATCCTGAAAAAAGGAATAATTCTCTCTCCCTCCGCCCCGCTCGCCGCCCGCTCAGCCCAGGTTTAAAGCAGCTTGGCTGGCAAACGCCAGGGGGCCATCAAGGCTCTCCCCTTCTCCCGGCTGGGCGGAGGAAGCCTCCCAGGGCGGCGGCGGCGGCGGCGGTTCGAGCAAGAGCAGCTTTCAAGGCGCTCCCCAGCACGACCTCTGGGCGGACCACCCACCGACAATGTACAGTAGCCGGGCCTGGGCGCAGCTGGGAGCACATCTGGTCTCCCTTTGCCTTATTATGCAAACACACCCGGCCACGTGCAGCCCCTGCTGCTGAAACACTCGCCGCCGCCCCCCCCTCAGCCCCAGCAAGCCTGGTGTTGGAAGGAAATCCGACCAAGCGGCCGTGCCGTGCCGCGCCTCCCCTGCCCGCGCCTTTTTCTGACAGGATATCCTACAGTTCAGGCACCCCTGGCAGACGCCGGTCCGACTCCTCCCCGCTCGTCGTCCCTTCCCCCCCCCCCACTCCGCACTCTCGAGGAAAGGCGAGAAGTAGCCAGGCTGTCTTCCTTCGCAGCGAACCCGGTCCAAATCAGAAAGACCGGGGCGGAGGTGCTCTCCGTATTTTTGCACCGCAAGGCCCATCAGTCCCAGCCAAGTGTTGTGGAGAATGGAGGTTATAGTCAAAAGTATCTGGAGAGCTGGCCTAGGGCGCGTTTTTTTTTTCAAAATAGGAGCCTATGCTGTCTATCTGCTAAAGCTGAAATGAAAAATCTCTCTTTTCCCCAAAACATTTGCTGGAAGGGGATTAAGCTGGTACTTTCTTTGCAACCCCCACCCCCAAATATCCGAGACCCAGTTTTTGCTTTTCCCCCAGGTAGGACTCATAAAGGCCTTGTCCCACACCAGAATGCCACCACCAATCCCTCTGGACAGTACTGAATTAGAGGGACCACTGGCCTGATTTGGCATATAAGGCAGTTTTGTCCCCATGTATTTTAGCCCCATCATCTGGGATGAAAAAAAAATCATCCCTCACTTTTGTGCATATAATAAAACAGTGACAGCTGGCACTAACTCCATGGGGGAGGGCAGTGAATCCTGTTCTGGAGTTTGCCCCAAACTTTAAAGGACTTGTCCCACCCAGATCCTGACCCCTGTGGTTAAGCATATTAGAGGGCTGCTTTAACCTTCGGATTAAAACCCAGAGCAGATTCACTGTTCCTCTTAATTCAGTCACCAGCCTCTGCTGCTGCTTCAGGGGTTGCCCTCTCCTTAGGTGGCTCTGCCATCAGAAATGTGTGTTTGGGTAGGATGATGTGGAGAAGAAAGACTGATTATGCATTTGTATTCTTGTACATATAAGCCTCCCTGCAAACATTTACATCAAAAGGTAGCATCTAGGTTCTTTAAGTAAATAATCCAGCATTCAGGCTGACAGTAGAGGAACTCCCCCTCCAATGTTTGGCTTTAATCTGCTTTCCCGTGTTTCACTCTTTACCCCCTCTTTTTATACCAATTTCCTTTTTTTAAAAAAAGTTCTAAAATCTTCTGGCCTCTTTCCATCCACATATGCCATCCAAACAGGGCCTTTCTAATCACCTCCTTTGAAAGGTTTGGGTTTTTCTTACCATTTGCTCCTTTTTCACAAAAGAGGGGGGGGGAGTTTAGCAATATAAAAATTTTAAGCTTTTTGCTGTTTTTGTTTCCCATTTTTAAAAAATGGTTGGTTGTAATTATTCTAAAAGATCTTTTTAGGATTTACACTCCTAGCTATAAATAGAATAAATGACAAAAATATTTATAGTATAGCTAAAACAGAGCAACCAACCATTTTATAGAGGATGAAAGACTTTTAAAAAACTTTTCCACAGAAAATATGGTTCCCAGGCTATAACCTAGGGGTTGTGCCCAATGCTTTCATTCTGTGACAACAGAAAGAAATGTGATTACATTTCTGGAATAGAGGCAGTGCAGAAGCTGCTTCCGTAAAAAGCACAGTCAGGACTGGCATGATGCCTACAAAGAAGTATTTTGTGTATTTGCTTAGGAAGACGGCGGTTACATCCCTTCGGGAAACAAATCCCAAAGCCCAGCTCCTACCTACACAGGCTACCGAAATGGGTTTTCACCTTGCCATTTCTCACTAAAGTATAATTAAATGATGGGATTCGTTGCCACAGGATGTGGTGACGGTGAGCACACGACAAGAATGACCTTTGGTTGATCTTTCAGGGTAATTATTATGTTCTTTCTTATTGTGAGTTGAGACAGCTGTTCTCCATGCTCTACGCTAAGCTTCCTTCCTTGAGGCCTTCCAGATGTTTTGAATTACAACACCTATTATTCCTGACCAGTGGCCAAATGGCCACTGCTGGCTAGAACTGATGGCAGGTCAAGTCCAAAATATCCAGAGGGTAAGAGGTCTGTGCGGATTGCTCTATTCAATGTTGTGTGAGATTCCACAGAGATCAGCGAAAGGTAATGGCAGTGATATGGTCAGTTTTAGAGGTCCTCTAAACCTTGATGTTGGAAAAGCCAAGAGGAAAAGGGGACAACAGAGGATGAGATGGCTGGACAGTGTCATCGAAGCAACCAACATGAATTTGACCCAACTCTGGGAGGCAGTGGAAGACAGGGGGGCCTGGCGTGCTCTGGTTAATGGGGTCATGAAGAGTCAGACACAACGACTAAACAAACAAAAAAAGAGGTCCTCTAAATCTCCTCCAGCTTTTTGTCTGGATTTTACAGTAGTTATCTGAGCTGCCCAATCTATTTAGAGGTACGGTTGATGACCTTGGACAGTTCCTGTAAGTGCAGATACAAGAGTGGATTCACAGCACCCTCAAAACTGGCCCAGTGCCAATTGCCTCTTCCTTGCATCCACAAGCTCGCTACCCAGAAGAGGGAAACTTGAGCGGGGAGGCTCACAAGTCTAGCATTTTGATTCTGGGAGTCAGATGACACCAGGAAAAACCTCTATGCCACTTCCTGCTCCAAGAACAGCTGTTGTTGCTCCTTAGCATGGATAGTGGTTTGTTAAGAGGATTGCTGCCTTGTCATGGCGAAGGGGCTTGAGTAACTCAGAGAAGCTATGGGCTATGCCGTGCAGGGACAGCCAAGACGGACAGGACATAGTGGAGAGTTCCGACTAAATGTAATCCACCTGGAGTAGGATTTGGCAAACCATTCCAGTATCTTTGCCAAGAACGCCCCATGAACAGAAACAAGAGGCTAAAAGATATGACGCTGGAAGATGGGCCTCTCAGATCGGAAGGCGTCCAACATGCTACTGAGGAAGAGCGGAGGACAAGTAGCTCCAGAGCTTATGAAATGGTTGTTCCAAAGCTGAAAGGATGCTCAATGTGGATGCGCCTGGAAGTGAAAGGAAAGTCCGATGCTGGAAAGAAAAAGACTGCATAGGAACCTGGAATTTAAGATCTATGAACCTTGGGAAGTTGGAGGTGGTCAAACAGGAGATGGCAAGAATAAACATTGACATCCTGGGCATCAGTGAACTAAAATGGACAGGAATGGGTGAATTCAATTCAGACAATTATCATATATACTATTGTGGGCAAGAATCCCGCAGAAGGAATGGAGTAGCCCTCATAGTCAACAAAAGAGTGGGAAAGATGTACTGGGATACAATTTCAAAAATGATAGAATGATTTCAATACAAATTCAAGACAGACCTTTCAACATCACAGTCATCCAAGTTTATGCACCGACCACCAATGCTGAGGAGACTGAAACTGACCAGTTTTATGAAGACTTACAACACCTTCTAGAACTGACACCAAAGAAAGCTATTCTTCTCATTCTAGGGATTGGAATTATTTGTTGTAACATAGTATGTACTCTTTTCCAGTATTTTTTCGCTACTCCACATGACCACCACATATGATAATAACTTCCCACTTGTGTTTCACATTTCCAACACTTATTTGATACATCTGTATACATCTTTGACAGTTTTTCTGGGGTCATGTGCCACCTATAAAACATTTTATATATGTTCTCTTTAAGATTAACCGATTTTGTAAATTTTATGTTACTTTGCCATATTTTCAACCATTGATCAATATCAATATTGTGCCCTATGTTTTGTGCCCACTTTATCATGCATTCCTTAACCATTTCATCCTGCATTTTAAATTCCAACATATAGTTATACATTTTCCTGACAAATTTTTCTTTGGTACCTAAGAGCAGCTTATCAAAAGTCGTTTGCTCTGAGTAGAAACCCTCTGTTTTGTCTTTTGCATATCTAGATTCTAACTGTGCTCTAGGCCACCAATCTATATATACTTTCTGTGACTCTAGTTCTTCCTTAGACCTTAATTCACCATCCTTTTTCAATAGATCTTGATATCTTAAAAAATTTGCTTTTGTCATAAGTCCAGATTTTGTAAAGGCCTCTATCGGTAACACCCATGCAGGTATTTTATAGTAAATTTGTTGTGTAGTCTTTCTCCACATTCCCAATAAGGCTCTTCTTATCATATGTGAGTTAAATTCTTTTGTTCTTTATCCTTTTTATACCATAGGTAAGCATGCCATCCTAAGTGTAAGTCATGGCCTTCCAAGTTAAGTAGTCTAGTGTTTTCTAGAGAATGGATATTCTCTTATCCAATCTAGGACACAAGCTCTATAGTACAGCACCCAATCCAGGAGACCAAAGCCACCCCTCTGTTTAGTGTCCTGCATTGCCTTAATTTTAATTCTTGGCTTTTTGCCTTGCCATATGAATCTCATAATTATCTTGTTAAGTTCTTTAAAAAAGGACTGTTTTAGTATGATAGGAATCGATTGAAATAAAAATAAAATTTTTGGCAAAATGTTCATTTTGATCGTCGCGATTCTTCCCAGCATCGATAGTTGTAATTTCTCCCATTTTTCTAAGTTGTTCTGAATCTCCTTCATCAATTTCATGTAGTTATCTTTCAACAATGTGCTTGTCTTCTTTGTAATTTGTATCCCTAGATATCGAATTTTCTTTTCCTCTTGGAAGCTCGTCTTCTCTATTAACTCCTGGCGTTCTTGTTCTCTCATATTTTTTGTAAGTATTTTGGTCTTCTTTTGATTTATTCTCATTCCTGCCATGTCACCGAAGTTTTTTAACATTACCATCAGTTCTTCTATTGAATACAGTGGATCTTCCAATATAATGACTAAATCATCCTCAAAAGCTTGAAGCTTATAGACTTGTCCTTTTACTTTTAATCCTTTCACTTCTTTTTTATCTCTAATTTCATTCTAGGGATTGGAATGCTAAAGTAGGGAGCCAAGAGATAAAGGAACAACAGGGAAGTTTGGCCTTGGAGTTCAAAATGAAGCAGGGCAAAGGCTAATAGAGTTTTGTCAAGAGAACACGCTGGCCATCACAAACACTCTTTTCCAACAACACAAGAGGCGACTCTACACATGGAAATCACCGGATGGACAATACCGAAATCAGATTGATTATGTTCTTCAGCCAAAGATGAAAGAGCTCTATACAGGCAGCAAAAACAAGACTTGGAGCTGATTGTGGCTCTGATCATTAGCTTCTTATAGCAAAATTCAAGCTTAAACTGAAGAAAGTAAGAAAAACCACTGGGTTAGTCAGGTATAATCTAAACCAAATCCCTTATGAATACACAGTAGAAGTGAAGAACAGATTTAAGGAACTAGATTTGGTGAACAGAGTGCCTGAAGAACTTTGGATAGTGGCTCATAACATTGTACAGGAGGCAGCAACAAAAACCATCCCAAAGAAAAGGAAATGCAAGAAAGCAAAGTGGTTGTCCAATGAGGCCTTACAAACAGCAGAGAAGAGAAGGGAAACAAAATGCAAGGGAGATAGGGAAAGTTACAGAAAACTGAATGCAGACTTCCAAAGAATAGCAAGGAGAGACAAGAGGGCCTTCTTAAACGAACAGTGCAAAGAAATAGAGGAAAATAATAGAAAGGGGGAAACTAGAGATCTGTTCAAGAAAATTGGAACCTTTTGTGCAAAGATGGGTATGATGAAGGACAAAAATGGGAGGGACCTAACAGAAACAGAAAACATCAAGAAGAGGTGGCAAGAATACACAGAGAAATTATGCCAGAAAGATCTGGATGTCCTGGACAACCCAGATAGTGTGGTTGCTGACCTTGAGCCAGACATCCTGGAGAGTGAAGTCAAGTGGGCCTTAGAAAGCTTGGCTAACAACAAGGCCAGTGGAGGTGATGGCATTCCAGTTGAACTATTTAAAATCTTAAAAGATGACTCTGTTAAGGTGCTACACTCAATATGTCAACAAGTTTGGAAAACTCAACAGTGGCCAGAGGACTGGAAAAGATCGGCCTATATCCCAATCCCAAAGAAGCACAGTGCCAAAGAATACTCCGACTACAGTACAATTGCACTTATTTCACACGCTAGCAGGTTATGCTCAAAATCCTACAAGGTAGGCTACAGCAGTATGTGGACCGAGAACTCCCAGAAGTACAAGCTGGATTTCAAAGGGGCAGAGGAACTAGAGACCAAATAGCTAACATGCGCTGGATTATGGAGAAGGCCAGGGAGTTCCAGAAAAACATCTACTTCTGCTTCATTGACTATGCAAAAGCCTTTGACTGTTTGGACCAAAGCAACCTATGGCAAGTCCTTAAAAAATGGGAGTGTCTGACCACCTTATCTATCTCCTGAGAAACCTATACCTGGGACAGGAAGCAACAGTTAGAATTCCATATGAAACAACTGATTGGTTCAAAATTGGGAACGGAGTATGACAAGGCTGTATATTGTCCCCCGGCTTATTTAACTTATGTGCAGAATATATAATGTGAAAGGCTGGATTGGAGGAATCCCAAGCCAGAATTAAGATTGCTGGAAGAAATATCAACAATCTCCGATATGCAGATGATACCACTCTGATGGCAAAAAGTGAGGAGGAATTAAAGAACTTCGTAATGAGGGTGAAAGAGGAGAGTGCAAAAAACGGTCTGAAGCTCAACATAAAAAAAAGATCATGGCCACTGGTCCCATCACCTCCTGGGAAATAGAAGGGAAAGATATGGAGGCAGTGACAGATTTTACTTTCTTGGGCTCCATGATCACTGCAGATGGTGACAACAGCCATGAAATTAAAAGACTCCTACTTCTTGGGAGGAAAGCAATGACAAACCTAGACAGCATCTTAAAAAGCAGAGACATCACCTTGCCAACAAAAGTCCAAATAGTCAAAGCTATGGTTTTTCCTGTGGCAATGTATGGAAGTGAGACCTGCACCATAAAGAAAGGTGACCGCTGAAGAATCGATACTTTTGAATTGTGGTGCTGGAGGAGGCTCTTGAGAATCCCCTGGACTGCAAGGAGAACAAACCTATCCATTCTAAAGGAAATCAAGCCTGAGTGCTCACTGGAAGGACAGATCCTGAAGCTGAGGCTCCAGTATTTTGGCCATCTCATGAGAAGAGAAGACTCCCTGGAAAAGACGCTGATATTAGAAAAGTGTGAAGGCAGGAGGAGAAGGGGACATCAGAGAACGAGATGGTTGGACAGCGTCACTGAAGCTACCAACATGAATTTGACCCAGCTCCGGGAAGCGGTGGAAGACAGGAGGGCCTGGCGTGCTCTGGTCCATGGGATCACGAAGAGTTGGACATGACTAAAGGACTAAACAAGAACAGGAAGAGAAGCCACACCCCTCTACTTAACAAGCTGTTCCAGGTATTTCATGACTTTGCTTTGGAATACAGTATCTAAGGACTTGTATGCCACTCTGTTGCTATGGGCATCTCCTAGGCAATGACAGCATTATTATTGCCTAATCCTCCTACCCGGGAACCATTATTGGATTGCTTCTGACACAAATGATGATGATGATGAGTGCCAATTCTGCTACCCATCTTGCATGCCTCATATTAAGCTGCTGCACTTTGAACAGGAAAGAATATGGCAACGGCATGAAGGATGAAGCTGCAGAGACCTGTGAATATATGAAGGAGGTACATCAGTTCCCCTTCAAAACCACCCTGGAGATATACTCAGCACACGTTTCTCATACATAATAGCTCTCCCAGAAGCCAAGAAACCCCCATTTTAAAATCTCCTCCTTGTCATTGACAACCTTAGGCAGCCTTTGAGAAATCACCTGCCCTGTTTTCATCCTCCTCTTTCCAATATGGTAGGAACACGGCCAAGACCCACCTTAGACACTTAATGGAAGAATGACTGAACGGGGACCACCCTGGCACATTTTCTGCCCAAAGCTGAGGACAAAAGGGTCCTCTCCCAGGTCCATGTACAAAAGCTGACTGGGATGGCCTCATGGTTTGGGACTGAAGGACAGCTTATTCATGGATTTGGGGAGTCGCCCCCACCTCAGACCTGGGCCATCAGATTCCAAGATGGCGCTAGTGGCAGTTGGCTAGCACTTTTCTCCACCACACCGGCTTCTCTCTTGGGCCCCTTTTTCTATTTTTGCCCTTCTTCTCTTCCTTTTTAAAGTTTTCCCCGGTCTGCCTTCCCCCTCCCCGTTTTCTTTTTAGTCGGTCACCAGATTGAGAGTGGGACCGCGAGAGCTAGAGCTAGAGCTCAAACGCGGGCCTGGAGCTGAGGCTCGGCTGTGGAGCCTCAGCTGTTTGGCGGAACGTGGAGCTCGGAGGCTCGGGAGCCTTTTTCTCAGGAGGAGGTGGATGAGCGCTGGTGGGGAACGGGTTTTTATTTTTATTTTTTTGTGACCAAGCCCAAGCCCAGAGCGGAGACTGCCACTGAAGGGGAGAGGACTTGAGAGATCTGGAGGCTGCAGACCCAGCACCCCCCCCCCTTCATGTCGACGAGCTTGCTCGAGCTTGCCCGATTTGAGACAGATTTGAGGTCCGGGAGCCCTAAAAGTCTTGGCAGTTGGTGAGGTGGAACCGACCATCCCAGGCTCTGGTGGCAGGACGGCAGGAAAAATTTCTGGTTGGCCGTGGATGAGAGAGAGCTATCTACAGTGGATCTCGGCTGGGCAGTTACCATCTTGGGTTCCCTAACGGCAGCCTTCCTCCTAGAACTGGTCTGCTCACCCTGCTACTCTTGGACTATCTACAGAGACGCCACACTTCCTTCTTAAGGAAGGGTAAAGAAAAGCCAGGGACTGAATATTTTTCTGCCTGTTCCTGATGCTCCCTTTGCTCAATTTTAAGACCTATGTGATGCAACCCGTGAATAACTCCCTCACTCCACTGTTTTTACTGCTAATAACATCAACTTTAATAACTTTAAAAATAGCTCCAATAACATCAATACCAGTAAAACTTAAAAGGACAAGATTAAGAGGTGGAGGAAGACAGACCTGGACTATATGTGGGGGGTAACATCTTGGTGTTTCTTAATTTAATTTTAGATATGGGGCTCTTATATTGAGATTTTAATTATAATACTGTATAATATTGTATTTATTTTTGTATTTGTATTTGTCCTGTACTTTTCTTTAAGTTGTGGTATTAATTAGGGTTCTGTTCTTTACTTTCTTTTCTTTTCTATTGATATGGAATGGAAGACCTGTTTGCCCAGCGAGGGGCCTTTTAACATCCTGGTGATCACAGGTAGAGGAAGATATGGCGTTGGCGCAGTCTCTACTCGTGTCAGAAGAACAATGAACAGATGTTTGAAGGCTGTCTGTTGTTCTGAGACTATGACCAACCCTCAGTATCGAGGTAGCCAGCCCAGCCTGCCCTCCACTCTAACTCTGATACTGTTGAATGCCAGGTCTATAGCCAACAAGCCTCAGGTGATTCACGATCTTATCCTGGAGGAGAATGCAGACCTGGCATGCATAACCAAGACGTGGATCAGCGGAGAGGGGTGTCCTCCCCTGGCTCCTGTCTGTCCACCCGGTTATGCTGTCCAGCACCAGGGTAGATTGGAGGGGCAGGGGGGAGGAGTAGCCATTGTTTATAAATCCAGCTTGGAGGTTACTAGGCACTCCTCAGTGGTAAAGCCGGGTCTAGAGGCACTCCACGTGTCAATTGGGGCCAGGGATGTATTGGGATTTTGCTGGGTTACCGCGCTCCCCGCGATCCAACCACTTCCCTTCCAGAGTTGACTGACTTTGTCTCCGCGGCACTATTGGGATCCCCGAGGCTTTTGGTCTTGGGTGATTTCAACGTGCATGTGGGGGCAGAGCCATCTGGGTCAGCTCTTGAGTTCTTGGAGACCATGGCTTCCTTGAACATGTCCCAACATGTCAACGGCCCCACCCACGTGGGTGGTCACACACTGGACCTGGTCTTTTCCTCCAGTTGGAGCGAGTGTGATCTGGTGGTGACGGACCTCATGTCAGTCCCCTTGTCATGGTTAGATCACCACCTAATAAAATGTAACCTCACAGTGGCTCTCCCCCCTTGCAGGGAGCAGGGACCTATTTCTTTGGTCCGCCCTCGAAGGTTACTGGATCCAGCTGGATTCCAGGACATCATGAGAGGGGTTGCGGCGGACCTGGCTAGCGCTCCTGTTGACGCTCTGGTTGATAGCTGGTCCACCTTTGCAACCAGGGCTATAGACACGATCGCGCCTAAACACCCTCTCCGTCGTAGAGCTCATCCAGCGCCCTGGTTTAACCAGGAGCTTCGAGCGCTGAATCGACATAGGAGAAGGCTAGAGCATAGGTGGAGGAAGAACCCGACGGATTATAATAGGATAGCTGTCAGGGTTGCAACTAAACTTTACCTGTCTAAGGTAAAGGCTGCTTGTCGAATTTACTTCGCTAACCGGATAAGCAAAGTGTCCAACCAGCAGGCGGAGTTATTCCGTATAGTGCACGACCTATCTGGAACTGGTCTGGATGATAGGCCTCCCCCTAGTTTTTCACCTGACCAGTTTGCAGCCTTTTTAAAATCTAAAGTGGAGGCCATCCGACGGGACCTCTCTCCTTTTTTGAACCCAGTGAGTCGAGCAGAGATGTCCAGCGCTCCATCTTGCCCGGTAACCCTTGACTCCTTTCAGCCTGTCACGCCTGATTCTGTGGCCAGAGTGCTTGACCACTGTCGAGCCTCCTCCTCCTCCTTGGACCTTTGCCCGGCCTGGCTAATCAAAGCAGCCAGGCCGATAACAACAGAATGGGCCACTGCAATAATAAATGGGTCTTTCCTTGAGGGCAGGTTTCCTTCTGCCCTCAAGGAGACACTCATTAGGCCCATAAGAAAGAAACCTAATTTGGCGGCGGATGAAATTGGCAATTATAGGCCCGTCACCAATATTTCTTTCATGAGCAAAGTGGTCGAGAGGGTGGTGGCTGACCAGCTTCAGGCACATATGGATGAAACAGATGCCCTGGATCCTTTTCAGTCGGGCTTCAGGCCATGCCACGGTACAGAGATGGCATTGGTCACCCTGTACGATGACTTGTTGAGGGAGGCCAACAGCGGTAAAATATCTTTGTTGGTCCTTCTCAACATCTCGGTGGCCTTCGATACCGTCGACCACGGTATCCTCCTGGGGAGGCTCTCTGAGTTGGGTATTGGTGGCTTGGCTCTGGCCTGGTTCCGTTCCTTCTTGGAGGACTGCCCCCAGAGAGTGCAGCTTGGGGAGAGTATTTTGGCCCCGTGGAGTCTCAATTGTGGGGTTCCACAGGGGTCGATCATTTCCCCAATGTTGTTTAACATCTATATGAGGCTGCTGGGTGGGGTCATCAGGAGGTGTGGAGCATTGTGTCATCAATATGCTGATGACACCCAGCTCTACATTTCCTTTTCATCAACTGCAGGTGATGCCGTCCTGTCCCTCCAGCGCTGCCTGGGGGCCGTACAGAAATGGATGCAGGAGAACGGGCTGAAGCTGAACCCGGACAAGACGGAAGTTCTGAGGGTGGGTGACCCTGTGGATGGTGGCTTGGGAAACTCCCTCATGTTTGGGGGGGTGGCCCTGGCCGCAAAGAGTGGGGTCCGCAGCCTGGGGGTACACCTGGACCCGATGCTCATCATGGAAACGCAAGTGGCGTCGGTAGTCTGCACCGCCTTTTTCCACCTTTGGCGGATTGCCCGGCTGCAACCTTACCTAGACACGGGGGCGCTCACTACCTTAGTACATGCGCTCGTAATTTCTAGATTAGACTACTGTAACGCGTTCTACGTGGGGCTTCCTTTGAAGTTGATGCGGAAACTTCAAGTGGTGCAGAATGCGGTGGCCAGACTCCTTACTGGAGTGAGAAAATACCAACATATCTCTCCTACTCTGGCCATGCTGCACTGGCTGCCCATCCGTTTCCGCATTGACTTCAAAGTGTTAATGCTTACATATAAAGCCCTAAATGGTTTAGGACCTCGATACTTGGCGGAACGCTTACTCCCAACTAGTTCTACCCGTGTCACCCGCGCGAGCCAGGAGGTGAGGCTGAGGAGCCTGACGCCGAGGGAGGCCCGGAAGGAAAAAACTAGAAACCGGGCCTTCTCAGCGGTGGCTCCTCGTCTCTGGAATAACCTACCTCCGGAGATTCGCGCTGCACCCTTGCTGGGTACTTTTAAGAACCAACTAAAAACGTGGATGTATAGGCAGGCCTTCCCTTCCAGTTAATTCCTGTCCTCTTTCCTTTTTTTCTCTCTTTATTTGATTTATTTTGTATTTTTCCCATTGCAAAATCATTTAATTAATTAATTCTTATAAATTTTTCTTGAACTTGTTATGTTTTATGTTGTAAACTGCCTAGAGTGGTCGAAATGACTAGATAGGCGGGGTATAAATACAATTAATCATCATCATCATCATCATCATCATCATCATCATCATCACTTGGTGAACCTGACTTGAATTCTGACTGTGGAATACTCTCCTCCATCAGAAATGACACACCTAAAGGCAGCAGGTTGGTTTATGGGAGCTAGGTCAGGTTGCCTGGCACACAAAGGTCTTCACTGCAAGAAAGGGGGAAAGGCTGTAGAATTCAAGAGGAAAAGCCAGGGGGCAGCAATTGCTGCCCCTGCCCATCAGTATCGGCTGCCTGAAAGCAACTGCTTCATTTTGCCTAATGGCAGGGCCAGCAGTGAGATAATGGATCCCAAACACATGCAACTCCAGAGAGTGCTGATGAGGCCGGAGGGATCCTGCTATCAGGACCTGGGAAGTAGGAAGCCCTCTCTCTGGAGAGGCCACTGAGACTTGCCCTCCCCTTCTGCACCTTTGGCTGAGGGCTGAAAGGCCTCCTCCAAAGGCAAGCTTGTGGGGCTGGGTGGCTCCCTCGGGGCTGAGCGGTGCCAAGCGAAGCTCTGCCGCAGGCCGGCTCTTCACAGCGCCTTGGGCTCCAGCCAGCCCTTTGATCTCTGGGAACTTCAGTTTGGGGCTTTTCTGGTTTCTAGAAGACTTTTTTTTTTTTTTTTTTAAAAGGCCTTCAGTTCATCAGCATCTCTTTCTGCCAGTACAAACAGAGAAGTGGGGAGAGGAGGGTCTGGGCTGAGTCGGGGAGGAACAGCAATAACTGGCTAAATCTGCAAAGAGACATGTGCAATTTGTTACAGGGCTTCTGAGAAGATTTCAAGCAATAGGATTCTCTGAGGAAATGCCCTGCTGCTGATGGCGCGCGCGCGCGCGCACGCACGCACGCACACACACACACACACACACACACACACACACACACACACACACACACACGTTCAAATGGCACACACACATGGCATCATATAACTTGGTCTATTGACACAGCCCTGCTATCAGCATTGAGTGACATGGGGCAGGGAACAAGGGGATGATGATGCCCTCGTGCCAGCAGAACTGGGAAGTTACATTTGGACTACAACAACCAGGTTCCACAGGATTCGTAGTACAAAAAAGAAAGAAAGGAACTTTCTTCCTCCCTAGTGAGTATATTCAGCATAACAGCGGGCAGGGTAGGGGAATTATTTTTATTTAATGAATTGTAGTTGGGTTTGTTCGTAGTATCTCTTGTAAGCTACTTGGAGCACAAACACTTGGAGACAATGATATATACATTTTAAAAACTAACGTCTGTGGCACATTAAAGTCTTAAAACTTTTAATCAGCATTAACATTCATGGGCTGTGCACTTCATCAGGTGCAAGAATTGCTACAAGAATTTCTGCAATACATAACAATAGACTGTGGAGGTTAGAGGAAAATTAATGCAGAAAGTACTCACTGTCGCAATTGACTTTTTAATGCTAGCTCCTCACCAGATGGTCACACATCATGACACTAGGTAGTATTATTTATTTATTATTTCAACTTGGACATCACCCCATTAATAAGAACACACTCTGGGTGGTTCATAACATGTCAAAGAACCATTAAAATCAACAATACAAAATTATAGTATACAGTAAGTACAATAAAACCCTGTCACTCACTAAAAAAACTGCATTGAAATAGAATTAATAAATTTAAACAAATGTCAAGTCAATGGCTAAAAGCACTAATAAAATGCAGCTTTATATCATTCTGCTTTTATTAATTTCCTAAAAACTGAGAGGGTTGTCACCTTGTGGGCCTCTGTAGGAAGCTTCTTCCAGAGCGAAGGGGCCATGACCAAGAAAGCTCAATTCTTAGTGCTGACTTTTTTGGCCTCCTTGGGTGTTAGATTTCTTACCATCAGGGACAGTGTGGAGCAGGTGGGATGGGTAGCTGTTTGGTGGGAGAGACATTCTGCCAAATAGTGAGATCCTGAACCATGATCAGTCTGGTAGACACATTTTGGGCCTGCTGAAGTTTCTGTACTGACTTCAAGGGCAGCCCTACGTAGAGAGCATCACAGTAGCCTATTTGAGCAATTGCCAATGCATGAACCACTGTAGTTAGACAATTCTTATCCAGGTAGGTGCGCAGTTGAGCAGTCAGCCAAAGCTGATGAAAGGCCTTATGTGCCACAGCAGATATTTGTGCCTCTATAAAGAGAGTTGGGTCCGAGAGTATCCCCAAGGTGTGAAGCCCATCCTTCAGAGGAAGTGCAGTCCTGTTGAGACCAGGTAAATATTCATCTAACCAGTCCAGCAATCTTCCCAACAGTAGGATCTCCGTTATATCTGGATTTAGGTAAGCCGATGAAAACATGCAGTACAATAAGAATTAGTTACCCATATACAATCTTCTGGTGACAAAATGGAAATTCCTAATAATTATAACATAACACAGCAGTATGAATTAAATTCTTATCTAATTTAAAGGTTGGTACAGGATTCCAGCTTTTCACTCTGTACTTACATTTAGAATACACGCAGTTCAATCTGTACGCTAATACCGTAGTACCCTTTTTCATGGCAGTAATTTTGATCTTCCTGCCTATATAAATGGGCTACTGCTGTTTTAGCCTGTTGTGTTAGCTGTTGTGCTTTGTTTTATTTCTGCATTTTAGTAATTCATTTATAGTATCTTATCAAGCTGCTTTGGGAAGAGGTATCCATGCTGACGTGTAACACATACATTACACAAACAAATAACTCTTGGGCCCACATTGGAGTATCTATCAGGGTTGACTGAGGCCCGAACATACTGTGACTTTGACAGACCAGTCCTGTGGGAGCAGAGGGGGAATCTGTGGGATAGGGACCAAACCCTTTTGGCTCTGTGAGCCCAGATGGAGCCCAGAAGGTCATATGAAGTATTGGTCCCTATCCCACAGATTCCCCTTCTGCCCCCACAGGTCTGATCTGTCAAAGTCATGGTAAGTTGAGGTGTATATATAAAACAAAACTTCAGATAGGAAGGAAAATACCTGCGCTAGCACCACAGCTAGCAATGCTTTTTAACTCCGTTCCTGGGATGCAGGTGGGGAAAGAGCCACCCTTGAAATGCCTTTGCCTCTAATCCCAGATCATGGAACAGTGACTCGTTTGGACGACATTTCCAGAATCCTATAGCCATAAATATTCCAGCCAGTCCTTTCTCCATTTGTGTGGCCGTCCATTCATCCCCATTCTTCCACCTAACACAGAGTGAAAGAACATCCCTGTATAAAAGAAATTTATTTGGGCTGGGCTCGTTTCGTTTAGTCGTTTAGTCGTGCCCGACTCTTCGTGACCCCATGGACCAGAGCACGCCAGGCCCTTCTATCTTCCACTGCCGCCCGGAGTTGTGTCAGATTCATGTTGGTTGCCTCGATGACACTGTCCAACCATCTCGTCCTCGGTCGTCCCCTTCTCCTCTTGCCTTCACATTTTCCCAACATCAAGGTCTTTTCCAAGGAGTTTTATCTTCTCATCAGATGGCCAAAGTACTGGTGCCTCAGCTTCAGGATCTGTCCTTCCAGTGATCACTTGGCATTGATTTCCTTCCAAATTGATAGATTTGTTCTCCTTGCAGTCCAGAGGACTCTCAAAACTCTCCTCCAGCACCACAATTCAAAGGCATCAATTCTTCGGTGGTCAGCTTTCTTTATGGTCCAGCTCTCACTTCCATACAACACTACAGGAAAAACCATAGCTTTGACTATTCGGACTTTTGTTGGCAAGGTGATTGGGCTGGTAGTAGATAAATTAGTAACAAGTAAAAATTAAAAAAAAAAAAAGCTGGCCTGGGCAGCTGAATCAGAAGAGGAACCCAGAGAAAGGCTCTACAGCTTTCCTCTTTCCTCTTTTTATTTTCCCTTCAGGCTTCCTCTTTTTCTCACAGGAAGAGCCTTGCTTTTTCCAGGGAGCCGTCTGGGTTGTTGGGGAGGAGGTGGGAGGGTGATCATAGGAAAGGGAAGCTGGAGACTGCCAGCCCAATTTAAGGGGATGATGGTTTGTGATTACTTTCTGGGAGGTCGTCCCTTAATCGGATCATTTGGTGTGTTTGATGGCGGATGGACTCCGCCACTAACCGCACCCGCCCAAGTGGCTGTTGTGGGTGGCAGTCGGGGGACAGGGGAGGGCTTTTTGCCCAAAGTCTAAGGCTGTGAAGTGGTTCACCTTGCTGGATGTTTCTGAGCTCATTCCTTGGCTTTTTGTGGTAGCTTGGTGGGAAGAAGGGGGAGGAGGTAGCCTTGCCATCATCCATCACAGAAAGATGTGTGTGTGTGTGTGCGCGCATATGCGTGCACAGTCTATGCCATTGCATGGCTTAATTCATTTCAGTTTAATAGGCCTGGAAACTTTAATCAGTAATTGAATCAAGGAAAACTTTGGTTGGATCGGTCACTGGAGGCCGGTTTTAATCAGTGGAACTGAGAATTCAGGGCACATTGGGTTGCTTGTTTTTTGAGGCTGTTTTGATTTTGTTGTACTAGAAAAATAAACAAACCATCAGGGCTGACTTTATGCCTAGGCAGAATGAAGCAGCTGCTTTTCTGGTGTCATAAAAGAGATAATAACAACAATAACAGCAGCAGCAACATCAATAACAACAATGTGTTATCAAGCTGATATCGGTACTTTCTTCTGGGGGAGCCCTGGGACTGTACATCTTGTCCAAGGCTACCTCGTTTGGGTCTTCTTTTAGAAAGCACAGAATATAGACTCTTGATTCCTGGCTTTGTAGCCAGGGACTCCTCAAATCTAGCTAACCGGCCAGGTATCATAAAGGAGCAGCCATTGTTTATTTTTCAACTACTGTATTTAAATATTGTTTTTCCCCCTCCTTTCCAGTTTTTATATCTTTAGTGCCAGAAATGAGAAGTGGTCAAGCATTTTCCCTCTATCCTGGGTGTGCTTTTGAACAAAACTGGTAGTGCTGCCACCGAGAAGCCCCCATGTGGGCAAAATGCACCCAGTTTAAACCCTACTAACTCCTAGAAGCCTGTGTTAACTGGAGGTCACATCCTGTTGCTCCAGGAACTACATATCCAGTAGCTCTTTCCCTGCTGGACAAAAACCAATCCTGTAAGGGAGGGAAAAACCAAGTTACAAAAAATCCAAAGAAATATTAGCACAATGACTTCTGGTCTGAGGAGCTTAATTTAAAACCAGGTTTTCCCAGCAACTGATCAAGAAGCACATCAAGTGAAGACTTAAAACTTTATTAATAATTATGAAAAAGTAAGCCAAATTGCAAAATAAAGAAAATGCTTTTAAATCAATAAGCCAATCTAGGAATAAAGAATCACCAACTCAAAAGTCTAACAAGTAAAATAAGCCACACACAGAAACTACGAAAACTAGCGTAGCCCTGTGTTAAACTCTGGAGGACCTAGACACAGTGAAGTTCCTGAGCTAGTGCAGAGTGCTAAATCTTATCAACAGCATAAAGTGCTGGATTTTCAAGTAACAGGTGCAAAAAATGAGGGATTTGCCTAACTTTATAATCTGTTACACACATTCTCAGCTGACTACCCTTGGCTAATTAAATCAGGTCTTCACTCAAACCTTCTAGAAGATTTTATCACAATGGCATGGCTCATCTAGGTGCAGCTAGGCCAATTTATGACTCAGCATTAAAATGGAATGCACTGACCTTGGTTTCCATTTTATCTCTCTCCAAAGTCCAAATGGCTGACTGTCTATCACCTTCCCAGCTTTTAATCTAAGCTTTCCAGGCATCCAGCACCAAAATGAACTCTGGTTGGTACTCCAGCCAAGGTGCTATAAATTAAAAACACAATAAAGTATACATTGAAAAACAATTAAAATATAAAACTGATTAAAATACATTTGAATGATTAAAACATGTGATTATTAAAAACAGTTGTGTCATATGCAAAATAATGAAGTCAGAACTTGAGTACAGTAAGTCCATTGAATCAGTGGGAATGAGTCGGATTATAGCAGTTGATTTTCATAACAGTGCAGAAGAGAGAAGTTTCTGCTCTACATTCAATTTTCTGTAACTTTCCCTATCTCCCCTGCATTTAGCTTCCCTTCTCCTCTCTGCTATTTCTAAGGCCTCATTGGACAGCCACTTTGCTTTCTTGCATTTCCTTTTCTTTGGGATGGTCTTTGTTGCTGCCTCCTGTACAATGTTATGAGCCTCTATCCAAAGTTCTTCAGGCATTCTGTCCACCAAATCAAGTTCCTTAAATCTGTTCTTCATTTCCACTGTGTATTCATAAGGGATTTGGTTTAGATTATACTTGAGTAGCCTAGTAGTTTTTCCTACTCTCTTCAGTTTAAGCTTGAACTTTGCTATGAGAAGCTGATGATCAGAGCCGCAGTCAGCTCCAGGTCTTGTTTTTGCTGACTGTATAGAGCTTCTCCATCTTTGGCTGCAGAGAATATAATCAATCTGATTTTGATATTGCCCATCTGGTGATTTCCTAGAGTCACCTCTTGTGTTGTTGGAAAAGAGTGTTTGTGATGACCAGCTTGTTCTCTTGAAAAACTCTATTAGCCTTTGCCCTACTTCGTTCTGAACTCCAAGGCCAAACTTCCCTGTTGTTCCTTTTATCTCCTGGCTCTCTACTTTAGCATTCCAGTCCCCTAGAATGAGAAGAACATCTTTCTTTGGTGTCACTTCTAGAAGGTATTGTAAATCTTCATAAAACTGGTCAGTTTCAGTCTCCTCAGCATTGGTGGTCAGTGCATAAACTTGGATTACTGTGATGTTGAAAGGTCTGCCTTGGATTCGTATTGACATCATTCTATCATTTTTGAGATTGTATCCCAGTACAGCTTTTCCCACTCTTTTGTTGACTATGAAGGCTACTCCATTCCTTCTACAGGATTCTTGCCCACAATAGTAGATATGATAATCATCTGAGCTGTATTTGCCCATTCCTGTCCATTTTAGTTCACTGATGCCCAGGATGTCGATGTTTATTCTTGCCATCTGTTTGACTGTCTCCAGCTTCCCAAGGTTCATAGATCTTACATTCCAGGTTCCTATGCAGTCTTTTTCTTTCCAGCATTGGACTTTCCTTTCACTTCCAGGCACGTCCAGAGCTGAACGTCCTTTCGGCTTTGGCACAACCACTTCATTAGCTCTGGAGCTACTTGTCCTCCGCTCTTCCTCAGTAGCATGTTGGACGCCTTTCAACCTGAGGGGCCCATCTTCCAGCATCATATCTTTTAGCCTTTTCTTTCTGATCATGGGGTGTTCTTGGCAAAGATACTGGAGTGGCATTGCCATTTCCTACTCCAGGTGGATTGTGTTTAGTCGGAACTCTCCACTATGTCCTGTCCGTCTTGGGTGTCCCTGCACGGCATAGCCCATAGCTTCTCTGAGTTAATCAAGTCCCTTTGCCACGACAGGGCAGCAATCCATGAAGGGGTGTAGAATGAATACAGTCTCTTAATAAGAAATATCAGCTTTCTGTCAATTGAGAGGTTGGCTAGTTTCTTCCACAATTTTTCGCAAAAAAGCCCCCCCCCCCGATCTAAAAGGCGAGATATAGTTTAGATTTGGTCTGCTTTACGTATTTATTCATCAAGTGTGCTAAGGTGATCAAGGGTGGATTTCCCCTTCCTAAATCCCGCTTATTCTGGTCCCGTTATTGCCATCTGCTCTTCCCACGCTGCAAGTTTGTTTAAAAGATGTTTAGCATGAAGTTTTCCTATGATAGATAGAAGACTGATTGGTCTACAATTACTAGGGTTTAGGGGGTCGCATGATTTGTAGGTTGGAACTACTATTGCATTGGTCCAGGCTTCTGGTAATAGGCCCGTTTTGTCTACCATGGTAAAAAGGGCAGCCAATGGTGCCATCCACCAGTTCATGTCAAACTTTAATAGCAATGGGGATATAATATCAGATCCTGGTGATTTGCGCAGTTTTAACTGAGAAATGAGTTCCTTCATCTCTGTAGGGGTGACCGGAGGCCACTCTGGGAATTCCTTAGGCAGGACTTCACCCTTAACTCCTCCTTGTAGCGCACTGTGATGTTCGCCCCTTGTGGTTCCTCCTTGTCTCCCAAACACAGAGCTCACAGAGGCAAACCAAAATACCTCTTGACACGCTGGCACCAGTTGATCACCTTATCCATTCAGTACTGATTTTTTAATAGAAGAGGTTTATTGATTACTGATGGTTCCTAGGATAATTCATAAGCATATTCTTTCAGTTTCACCAAGCATCAATATTAATCTTCTATATTAAATATCACAGGTTACTGATCACTCCTCAGACTAATCACTCCTCAGATCCCCAAACTATCTCTCTCCCTCTCTCTGATTCCAAACCCTGACTCAGATTCTCTGACTGACTCAACTTAATTCAACCTCTCAGGCTCTGCCTCTCAACCAACATTAGCATAGAATATGAATAATACATGACTTATATTGTATTACCTAACAAAGGGTGAACGCTACATGCATCTCCTGAAGCTGGCCTTTGAACTTACTGGAGGTACAGTGGGGTCTTGACTTAAGAACGGCTTGAGTTAAGAACATTTTGACTTAAGAACCACTCTCATAGGAAAATACTGACTTGACTTAAGTACTTAGATTTGAGTTAAGAACTGAAAAAAAACCACGTGGGAGGCAGGGAAAGTGCAAAATTTGAACTTTCAGTTAACTGTTGGCCAGTGAAAAGGGTGCCTGTCTGCTTCCTCACTCCTCCCAGCGTTTAGAGAGTGGATTAGTAGACAGTCTTCGGACTGCCTGGTACTGTACTGCCTGGACTGTATTTTCCCTGCCTTCCCTGCACCTTTCTTGACCTAAGAAAAAAAAAGAAACAAAATATCCCCCTCTAGTGGTCGAAGGCAGAATAGCAGCTTCCCATTAGTTTCTATGGACGGAAAAGAGCAGATACGGCTCAAATGGTTTTCAATGCATTCCTATGGGAAATGCAGATTTGACCTGAGAACTTTTTGACTTGAGTACCGCCTTCCAATACGGATTAAGTTCTCAAGTCAAGACCCCACTGTACTTCTAGAATCGTACTGCTGGTTAAATACTATTTCCTAGGTTATGATAGGCTCCTGAACCGTCTGACATTGTATTTTCTGGGCTTGTCCATCTGGATTTTGGGCTTTGGGCAGCTGAGTCGTTGGATTTTGTGCATTTGAAATTCCCTTTAGATTATCAAGGGAATGTTCAAGGCACTTTGTCAGAGTCTCCAATTTTTCCAAGGCATCAGGCTCACATAGTCCACAATTTGCCATAACATCCAGCCGGTAGAAGGCTTCAGGTTGCTTCCTAGCTGGCCTCTCAGATAGATTTTGTATTGGAGGCAGGCCAGTTTTTGCTGGTTTTGTAATCAGTGTGGAGAGTGAGCAGAGCTGAAACTTTCCCAGGGTCATACCAGGGGAGACTTGCATCTGCATCCACAACAGAGAAGACTCATTTAGTTGCTGTTGAAAAGGTGTTTAAGAACCCACCCATCCTGAACAGCATAAGGCGAATTGTTGGGAGCAGCGACAGAGAAGGCCCTCTTTTGTGTCAACACTTGTGAGAGTGTATGGATGCAGAGAAAGACCTGTTCTGTTGATCTTAAGATGTGGGCAAGGCTCATGGAAGGAAATACGTCGTTTAGATAGCTTTGACCAAACCGTTTAGGATTTTATAGGTTAGAGCCAGCACTTTGAATTCTGCCTCTAAACAGATTGGTAGCCAATGGAGCTGCTGTAATGGGGGTTATGTGATTCCTGTAACAAGCCCCAGTTAACAAACTGTTTCTCTTTGTTTCAACTGTAGATTTTGGTACTCTCCAAATTCTGCTGCCCTGGTTAAAGCATTAGTTGTTCTGCCATAGTTAAGAGCCCTCGATTTGGGTAATTTCTGCTAGAACTTTATTAGGTGCTACAGTTTGTGGTGAGCAAGACAAGCCCCTCAGCCATGCATGGACTGGAGTCACTTCTGTCCAGCTGGTTCTTCTGCTCCAGCCTTACTGAACCTCCAAGTACTGTAACTAAAAGCTTCCTCTTGCTTGTGAGGAAACCTGTCTCCACCACTTCCTGCCTCCCTGCTCAAGATCCCCACTGAATATCTTTGACCTCGTTCTCACTCCTTCCTACAAGGATTATTCAGTCCCAGTTTTGAGCTGGATTACATGGTACAAAAAGAGTGTACAGTAACTCTTTAAGGGGTTCCTGCTCCCCCCTCCCCTCCCATAATCATCACTCAGCAGGGCACACACTGTGTGTTCTCTGACTCCCCCCACCACCACCACAGCCTCCCTGCCCAACTTCTGCCTGTGTTTGTGTCCAAACACCAGAGAGCTCAATGCCAGGCCTGTGGTACTTCTGATGTCTTTGAGGCAAAGGCGCCATCAACATTACCAGCTCCTATCGAGCTGCTCTCTCCCCACCTCCTCTCTCTCTTTCTTTCTCGGATGGGTCAGGAATGCAGGCTTTGTGGGCCCCTCAGCCCCCCCCCCGGCCACAGTGTTTATTTAATATCCTGAAAAAAATTAAAATAACTTCTGTGGCCTCTAAGAAAAACAAAGATAAATATAATAAAAACGAGACAAAAATATAACCCCAGAAAAGGACTGGAAACTTTCCTAACCAAAGACTGGGATCTAGGTGGAGCATATGAGTAAAAGGAACACACACACACACACACACACACACACACACACACACACACACACACACACACACACACACACACACACACACACACATATGGGTGGACGAAATGGACAAATGTGGACTTACATGACTAGACACAAACTGTGACCAATGACACAAATAACTCTTTCACAGACTCACGTGACTTGACACATCTAAGCACAGACACACCCACGAGGGTAGCCACTAATAAGAAGGACCAAATGAATTTCCTTATGTTTTCTTAAACTTTCTCTCTTGTACTTTCACAACATTTGAGATTTCTTAAATTACTTGCTACCTTCTACCTGATTCTCAGGCACCCCATTTTGGCTGCTTCTTGGCAACTTGGCAGTCACCACATGAAGTTGATGTTTCAAGTGATAAGGTCCATTAATGGCTATTAACAACAATAAGCAAAAAGGAAACTATGTACATATTGAATGGGGCAACTCTGATCACCAGATGTTGTTATGTACTGTGAAATTGGAACTGACGTATAGTGACCCTAATAGGGCTTTCAAGGTGAGTGAGATATTAAGGAGTAGTTTTACCAATTTCACACCCCCGTAGATGAGTGGAGATTCGAATCCAGAGTCTTAGTCCTCTATCCACTACACCACTGGTTCTTAACCTTGGGTTACTCAGGAGTTTTGGACTGCAACTCCCAGAAGCTTTCACCACCAGCTGTCCTGACTGGAGTTTCTGGGAGTTGCAGTCCAAAAGCATCCGAGTAACAAAGGTTAAGAACCACTGCGCTACACCATAAGTTCTTAATTTGTGGTCTGTGGATCCATTATGTCCTCACAGGGGGTCCGTGAAGGCTTAAAGAAATGTTATGACCTTTTGCAGTTAAGAAATAAAGAAATAAAGAAAGAAAGAAAGAAAGAAAGAAAGAAAGAAAGAAAGAAAGAAAGAAAGAAAGAAAGAAAGAAAGAAAGAAAGAAAAGGACATGTTAAAATCCTAATTTCTCTTCCTTCTTCGTGTAAAACTTGGCTTTTCTAACCTATTGCCTCCATTGAAAGCAAACAAAAGGAAAAATCAGTTATGAAAATAACTTTGATAGGAAATAACTATGATATTTCTGCACACAGTGAGGATATGCACATGAATAACACTGAGTGGCTGAGAGACAGCACATGACATTTTTTGCTACTGCACAAACAGAAGCCGCAACAAAATAGAGTCGGAGTCAGTCAGTGTCAGTGTGAGTGAGTGTTCGGACAGATTTCGTGTTTGTGTTTCGTCTTCAATTGCTGCTACTAAAACTGTTTGGTATTGGTAAAGTGACTTTTCAATATTATTGCAGTGAATTTTGTAACAATACATTGTGACTGATCCTCAGAATGGATCATTGGCTGAATTTGAAATGTAAGAGAACTGATGCTGTTGATGAGGGTGCATCCTGTTCAAAGCAAAATGAAGCTTCTTCCAGTCGTCTTAAAAAATTTCGCCATTACATATAATGAGGAATATCTGTCGATGAGACCCTTCATGAAAAACTTTTTAAAAATATTTGATTCACTTTAGGGTTTTATATCTTGAGTTATGTCTTGGTGGTCTGTGACAACAAAAGATATTTAAAGGCGGCCCATGGTAAAGAAAAGGTTAAGAATCGCTGCCCCACACCACACTAGGTATCACCAGATGGCAGGGGGGAAAATAAAGGAAGCATTGTACATCATGACTTGCTTTTGAATTTCTAAAACAAGTCTGGTTATTAGTCATAGTTGAACTGGAGGTTTCTTTGTCTGGTTCTAGCAAAGTAACCATGGAATTCTTTAACACTGGCCAGAATTCTCCTGGTGTTTGTGTAAGGTTTGCATAACTTGCTGCAGCTAATCCAGCTAAGTGATGAGGTGCCCAGGTGCATCTTGATTGTGCAACAGGGCATAATGAGGTGTGTAACTGACACAGACCTCAACACCTTCACCAGTTAGTTGCAATTAGCTGCAGCAAGTTACACGAAGTGTATGTGAATGCCAATAGCATTCTGGCTTTGAGATCTTGAACAACCTGTGTTAGGAAACTTTCCTAACTTGCTACCTATGTTGTGCCTCCTGAGTATCCAGAGTCTTCCAACATATATTAGGTACTGACACTTTAAGTTTATATATCCACTACAGGAACCAAAAAAGGATGTTAAAGTCATGAGACATATCATGGAGTCATATATAAGAAGGGAAACAAAAAGACTGCTTTTCATGAGACATTGGTTTCTGGAATACATTTGTTGTAGACCAAATGGGATTTAAGGAAACTTGGGGGCTTTAAGTGAATTATTTTGCTATATTCCAATATTCCTAATGCAAACGGTGACGTGATCCACACTTTCCTGCTACAGATCTAGGTTTCTACTGAGTTCCCATGCCCACCCACCCACTGGATACTGGCAGTATGCCAGTGTCAAGAATACTGGCCACCAGAGAGAGGATCCACTGACCACTCAGCCACACTAACCTTATTTGTCCTGGTGTCGGTACTTGCCAGGCGGGCTCAGTGTGCTAGTGATCAGGAAAAGCTTTGTGGAAGACACTTCTGTTGCCTGATGAAAAACTGATGATGATGTGTTGAATGTGATAAGAGTCCTTGCACAGGATTGATCATGACTGGTTTATTTACTCCAGTGGTTCTCAAACTTGGGTCACCAGATGTTCTTGGACTGCAGTTCCCAGAAATCCTGGCCAGCAGAGCAAGTGGTGAGGGCTTCTGAGATTTGTCGTCCAAGAATATCTGGGGATCCAAGTTTGAGAACCACTGATTTACTCATTTACTCTTATTGCCTGCTTTTTGAGTGGATTTTTTGTTGTTGTTTTTAACGGTTTGTTGAGAAGTTGTACAAGTGCCATGCAGAACATGAAGGTTCGTTCCTTTAAAGAACGAGGAAAAGCTGATATTTTTAGTGGTTGATGAGAAGACTGGCACACAAATGACCTGAGAATGAAAGAGGCACTCCCAAAAGAACCCCAAAATGATTCAAACACAGACATTTTTGCCATGTCCATCCTTATAACTCCAGTTCAAATGCTGGCTTATACTGTCATTCCGCTGCTTAGCGCCTTGTCATGAGTGTTGAGGTGAAAACAAAGTGCCACAAATCAGTAGCTTGCAGTAGTAAGGTGTGTGTAAAAAACAACAACCCCTATTTAAGTTACTTTTGAGGAGGAGGAAAGTTTGTTAAACAAATCAGACACACTGCTCACACCATCTGAAACTGAAACAGCATTTCCTTCCTTTAAAAATGGGACGAGAGCTTGTCTGATTTACATAATATCTAAGTAACAGCTTAGTGAAATTTTAAAACTTGCTCAACTCCTGAATCTTATTTGGACCAATCAACAGAACTGATTTGTATTGTTGTTTCTCTTCCTTTGGTTCTTTATGGGTTGTTACAAGCAAGAGAGATACCCAGTGTGGTTTGCTTGTGTATTTATTTCATTTCTTTGTTGCCTTTCTCCCCATAGGGGACCCAAGGCTGCCCACACCAATTAAAATCATACAATAATAACAAGTTAAAATACCACACAAAACTGCATATTAAAAAACGATTAAGCAAGATTAAAAATAAATTTTGAAAACATTTTTAAAAACGATTAAATATCAAAATTTTAAAAACAGAGTGTTCCCTAGACTCGTATGACTTTAAAGTTGGCCTGAAAAGGAAGGTATTTACGTGACAACAGAAAGACAAGACGGTGGCGGGGGCTAATCTGGTTTCTGGGGCAGTGCATTCCAAAGACTGGGAGCAGCCACTATAGTAAACAGAGGGGCACACTAGAACTCAAGAGAGAGAGTTCGAATCCCTGCTTGGCCGTGGAAACTCGGAGGGCAGACTGGTAAAACCACTCCTTAAGTATCTCATTTACCCTGAAAACTCTTATGAGGTATGTATAGGCACATCATTAACGAGAAAGATATTACTTCCGGCATATGCTGGGTGTTTTTCACGTCGGAATTGAGAATGCTTTCATCTGGTTCACGTGTCCTCTTTTCACAGCCATTAAAACTGCAAATCTAAATGCACCTCCGACCTAAGCAATCTTTCTGCTTCCAAAATCCGGGGCACTTACTTCTGCCTAAGTATCCAGTATTTCGTCAGGTGGCTTGGCTCAAAACCTCAAATTAAGAACGCACTCTCCATATGCATATCAATTTAAAGACATTGGATGCAATATGTCTTGCTCTCAGCTCAGTTACTTGCGGGCAAGTTTTAAATCCAATTACATGTTTAACGACCTACTCTACCACTTTTTTCTGGAGTTCCTTCCACCTTAAGATCGGCACCTAAACACTGCAGCTGTGCAAGCGGCACCGCCACGAGCAATGGGCTGCTTTAGGAAAGAAAGAAAGAAAGAAAGAAAGAAAGAAAAAGAAAACCCCGGTGGTCCTGAAAAGTATTTTTGTAAACTCATGAGCGCCGCTAGGTGGCGATAAGTGAAGGATGCCGGGTTTGAAAGTGGGAACGGAGGCGGCGCGTGGGCTTGTGCCGCTCTAGGCGTTCCTTCATTGCCGCGGTATGTCCTCGCTCGGCTCCCGTCGTTAAGGTCCGAACGGCGCCCGGGAAAAGCCAAAGTTGGTGGGAAATACAGTAGATGGTTCTTTCTCCCCCCCCCTCTTCTTTAGTTGTTACAAACCTTCCCAGTGAAGCCACAGAAGGGTGAGTGAGAGGAGCTTGAATTAATACGGGCCACCGGGCGGGTTAAGCAGGCTTTTCCCTTTTCTCTCTCTCTCTCCTCCTACGTATTAGCAATAGCTCTTAATGGGGTTTTCAACGATCACGTTGCATTGAAGCGTCAGGATGGTCGCAGCCTCTATTCTAGGCGATCTCTAACCACGTGTTCCCTCCAAAGCAAGTCCCACGGATTTCAGGATTGCTTTTTTGTGATTACCGTATTATTTAGCCAAACGTAATCCCGCTTTCCTATAAGTACAGTAAATTCAGAGCAGCTTGCCATCATACCGAAAAAATAGCAATCAACCTATGATAATATAGACTTGCAAGTAAATCTCTGCAAAATCCATGTTTTGGAACAGAAAAAAAGGGCGTTCCTGGGTCCGACTAAAGGTCGAGCGTGGCTGCGAGCTGGAGGAGAACAGCAGTTATGGGCTTCCTGTGTTTTTTGTTGTTTGTTTGTTTGTGTGGGGGGGGGGGTCCGGGCTGCTGCTGTTCGCATAGTCTTTCAGCATTGCCTTTGCTGGTTAGGATTGATGGAAGGTGTTCGTGTTTGTCCCTACCCCAGTCTACCCCACCATTCTGAAGACTATTTCCTGGCTTTTTGCCTGTCTCTAATCCATTGGTCAAGCAATCAGAGAGATCCAATAAATATTTGTTTATTCTCAGCTGGGAGGAAGCGAATAGTCGTCGCACCTTCACCCACAGAAACATGCGAGGAAGAGGCCCGCGGTGCTCATTACAGAGTACTGTATACTTTTATAAGCCTTCAACTGAATAAGGGAAGGCAAAGGACAGGAACAAGAGCAAGAGCAGGGAAGGAGTCTTTGCAGACGTCCCATCCCTCCTGATTCGGGGCAGTTGGACTGCCATGTTTCCTATCACTGACCAAGGACACATTCTCAGCTAGACTAGTTAGTTACAAGCAACAGTAATCCAGTACAAGCAACAATAATGCTAGGCAGAAATCTTGATACATTAGGTTTACACATTTATGTAGCAAAACAATTTACTGAAAGCCAGGTAGCAATGGTTAGGGTAAGATATATTTTTTATGTATTAATTTGACCCCTTCAATTCAGTTATTTCAATTCAGTGGCCAGTTAGATGTCTGTGGAAGCCATTATGAATGAAGGCATTACCTTTCCCTGCTTTCGCCCACCCCCAACAACTGGTGCTTAGTAGCATAGTGCCACCTGAACAGGGGCAATTCAAGGATCAAAGATACCCTGCATGAGGAGTGTCATTCATATTCGCCATCCCAGATCTTTTCAACCTGTAGCTTTCTTTTCTTTACTTACCTTGCTTGCCCTGTTTAGTACTAATGGTTTGGTAATGATGCCTCTAAATAAAGCTATGTTCTGGTAGTTTTTGTCTAGAATAAAGGAAATCAGACTGCAGACTGGAAAAAAACAACTCCAAAACTGAATGGTGGAAGCACAGTTTTGTAGACAGTAGCCAAACAGAGGTTGTGTAAAGCCTTCCTGTGGCTATCATTACAACTAGCGATGGTATTCAAGTTTTGCATGTAATTTTCATGGTGCTGCTCATGAATAAGAAGCTTTTTCTTTCCGTGTTTTTTGCTTTTCCCTGGATCTCTAGGAGAATGTGTTCCCTGGCACTCTTCCCACCCCCACCCCCTCCAGGAGACATCACCCTTTATGAATTTAACAATGCCTTGGTTTCTGGTCGCAGCTATGAGAAGCTTCCGCTTACTTTCCAAGGAGAGGTAAGCAACTGTTTTTGAGCACAGAAACAAGTTGCCCAGAGTCCTGCTTTCACTGCCACCCAGCAATTCTGATTAGAGTATGAATTCTGACTTTTGCCTCATAACATTTTCCAGAAAAGGACACTGTGAGGTGCACCAATTATTTTCTCCATCTGAACAGAGCAAGCTGTTCATCTGTGTCTGGTGCATCCACACTTTGTGTATCTTTGCTGGGATAAATTAATATTTTCACCACAACTGGAAGTGATGAGAAGTTTCAGGAGTCAGCATCAGAGTTCTACATGTGGTCTTAGAGCTGCAATTCAATTGCTCAAGAGCAATGTGTGATAGTCAGCTTCACTATCTCCATTAAAAAGCCTTTGTAGCTAGTCCCATAAGCTAGTTACACATAAGCATGAAGCCAGAAATGGGGCAATTTTTGTGTGAGACGAAAATGTCATATTTGTGGAGTTGTCATTTGGAACTGTAGATGAGAATGAGCAATGATTTTCTATAATTGTCTTGTCTAGATCTGTATTGTACTGTAGCCTGTTCTTTGTTACTGCTGTTCATCTGTTTTCCACAGCTTTTTAAAAAGGATTGCTTGATTTTAATCCTTGTCTTTAATAGGTGTGATACGTTCTTGTATTGTAGTGCTTGATAATGGACAATAGTGTTCTAGAGCAGTGGTTCCCAACGCACATGATTTTTATCAACTGCTGGATAGGTAACTCAGTGGTTCAGGAATCTGGCCATGAAACCAGAGATTGAGAGCTCGATTCCCCACTGTGCCGTCTTGACAATGGCTGGACCCAGTGATCCACTGGGTCCCTTCCAGCTCTGCAGATCAAAGCATATTATAAATAATATAGAAAGGCACCCCTTTGTGACCTTCTGTGGTTTCAGGATCCATGATAGATTGTAGAACCAATCCCTTACAGAATCCAGCTTTCCTCTGGAACAGTGATTTCTAACCTTAGGTAACCCAGGTGTTCTTGGACAGCATCTCTCAGAAGCCTTCACCACTTGCTATGCTGGCCAGGATTTCCAAGAGTTGCAGTACAGTAACATCTGGGGCCCAAGGTTGGGAACCACTGCTCTAGAACACTATTGTCCATTATCAAGCTCTACAATACAAGAACGTTTGTTCACACCTATTAAAGACAAGGATTAAAATCAAGGCAAATCTGACTTATGGTGACCCTTTTCAGGGTTTTCTAGGTACAAAGTACTCAGAAGTGGTTGACCATTCTTCTGAGATCACCCTGGGGCTTCGCAGGTTGCCCAGGGCCACGTAGGCTGGCTGTACGATTTCCAGGAAGCACAATGGGAAATTGAACTTCCAACATCTGGTTGCGCAGCCAGATACCTAAACCACAGAGCTGTCCAGCTAGCCCTTGTTGTATATAGGGCTGTGGTAAGCAAGGGGAAAGTGAAATTTCAGGTACCAGTTCTATGGATATGGAGCTCCTACCGTAATTATGCATAATGATCTGTAAGTTTTCCAATACAAGGGGGCGTTTATATAGTTGTTCAGTAGTATCAAGAAAGTAAACTTGTTGCGTGAACTTGTCTAGTTTCAAATTGATGATAGGGCGGAACTTGACAGAAATCCTGATAGAGTTATATTTCACCAGGTATTCAGTAATTTCTACCCGACGAGTCTACATAATGAACATGTCCTCAGTGGATTTCAGGTAGAAAAGAGACTGAGGAAACAGCCAGTTCAGTCTTGAAGATGTTTTAGAAGGTGGGGACATGAGAGTGCAGTTGATCTGAAGACAAGATGTTATCTCCATACCTGGAGTAATGATGGAGAAGTACAAAGTAGCAGAGTACTGTATAGTGGATCAATACACTGTTGTAGGGGATGCTGCTGAAAGGCTCCTTTCCATCCATGATTCCTTCAGGGGCTTTCTAGGAGGTCATTGCAGGCATGGGATGTTCAGATCCCCCCCCCCACAACAGCTACTAGAATTCAGCAGGAAATCCCCGCAGCTAGAAGACTGATAGAAGTCAGCTTTTTTAAAAACTCAGATTTTCGGAGGAGTTTCAGAATGCACTCCTTATCTATGTCAAGGCTCTGTTTACAGTGACTATAATTAAAGCACAGAGAAGGGCAATGGTGGAGCCCTTTAAGCTCAGTGGGAACTGCAAATCATTAGGGGATGGTACTCTTTTTGAGAAACCCTACTTACAGAGCCTAATGAATATAGAAATGGCTGCCCCCTAATGCTTTGCATGTCTTTGAAAGCTCTACCCCTGTGCTTTTCCATGCTTTAATGGGCATTGCTGTAGACAGAGCCTTGGCAAAGAACAGGTCCTAAAACTTCTTCAGAAACTTCCTTTTTTAAAAACTGAAGCTGCCAGAATTTTAGCTATGCAAATTCATACTGAGTTCTGGAACCTGGAATAGAAATAATTTGAAAACCCCACATAGTTATCAATGGATTTTAATTTTCTCAGAAGCTCAGTAATATTCCTTATGTCACTTGAAGAACTAGTGCCATGTAGCCTAAGAATGGAATCTGTATAATCAGATGCCTTAACCATGGCAGTGCCAGTGCCCAACAATGGGATGTTGAGGATTACCTGTTTTATTATTATTATTATTATTATTATTTATGGCAGAATGTGTATTTGATATATTGGGCTGCACCTCAAGATATTGAGGTGTGTACATTTTCAAGTGTATCCCTGCAACCAGAAGGGAGAGGGATCTGGCCTTTTAAATTTTTGTTTCTGTTTTTAAGGGTGAGGGTTTCCAGACCCTGAACTCTGTGCCTATGGATTGCAATGTGCACTCGTAGGCCAGCAAAACAGTACACGAGGTCTCAGTCTGTTCTGCTGCTCACAAACTGTACTTTAGTCCCACGTTTCCTCCCCGGTGTCTCAGTCTCCCAGTTCTCTTTCCGCCCCCACAAAAAAATACTTTGGATGAAGGGTTTTCACTCCCTCTTGGTTTTCCCAATGGCTATACAGCTGGAGGATCTTCCCACCCTGACCATCCCCAAAGAAACGCTGAAAGCTCACAGCCGGCTGGAACACAGCACCAAGCCTGCCTTTATTCATCACCGTGAATCACTCTGGAAGAGGTGCATTAATGCCTGGTGAGTGGGAGTCAACCTAGACATCACAGCTACTGATCAAATCGTTTGAACACCAACCTGTTCAAATTCTTCAGAGAAAGGTTATAGCAGGGCAGAGGCATGGGAATCCATTCTTAACATCAGGGGGTATATACAGTAGAGAAGTCCCAAATCCTTCTTGTTCCACTGATGGCCCATCCATCGCTCTTCTTTGCCAACACTTCTCACTAAGCTAGGTATACTTCCATGGTTGAATCTTAGCTTTGAAGAGAAGGGGACAGGAGGAGGTGGAGGGAGCGAGGCCATATTTAGGGGGAACGGCTCTGAATGGCTTACATGCCAGCCTCTTTTGCTATTAAGCACATTCACATACTGTATGCCTCTTTTCATGTGATTGCAGCTGTGTGCTTTGTGTAGTCTGCCCTCCTTGTGTGTTTCACTTGATTGGACCAAAAAGAGAAATATATTTTAGCATTGCAGCCTTTACTAGGACACCTTGACCTCCTGTTAAGTGGCACGTTCCAATTGGATAACAAAGCTCCCCCAACAAAAATGTCCCAGATGGAACTGGTGATGGCAGCTGCTAAATCCCTTCCTATAAGAACAGGACCAGGAGCGCAGTGGGGTAATTTATGGTGCTGTTGGGGAATAATTGCGTAACTAAGAATATCGACACCTCTGCTGGCCCTGCTAAGGACCAGGTAATGGGCAAGAGTTATGGGGCTTCAGCTGCACTATGGTTTCTGAGGGGTTTTTTTAATGTTCATACCTGCTCAGAAGCTTCTCTTCATGGTGGCTGAAGGGGGAAAATTGGAGGAAATCAGATTCCGGAAACTGCACTCAAATCTTAGTCCTTTGGAGTTGGAAGAGAGAAATCATGTTGCTTTTGCTTTATTAGTTTGCATGCTAAAAATGGGAAAATGTTTCCTTCCTTCCCTCCCTTTGACATGCAAGACATTTCATTGCATTGCCTCTAGGCGGGATGCCGGTGTGGCTGGAGTCCTTGAAGAGCTGGCCAATACAGAGGAGGAGAACAGCCTGGGCCAGAGGATGGATGAGCAATCTTGGGTGGACTCTGCAAGGGAGCTAGGTAGCTTTCCAAATAATCATATGCCTTGAGTCACTGTTTCCTTCAACCTCTCACTACAGAAGTGTCTTCTGTTTACCTGATTTGCCCGGGGGGGGGGGGCCTTCTGTCTGCCCTGGCTTTTTTTTAAAACAGCATTGGATTCAAAGACATTGCAGCTGCTTTCCTGAACCATGGCTCCATGCTCTTTAAAAGAAGGATGGGCAGATGTTCTTTTAAAGCCTGTACCTCCTCTAGGCCCAAGCCTGCACAACCAGCGATGAAGGATTATGTGATTTGTGGACTAAAAACATCTGGAGGGCCACCCTTCCCATCTCTGTATTATACCAATGGATTAACATCCTTCACTGCACAGAGGCAGTTCTGAAGCTGAAGATATAAACATGATTCCTCTATTTTATTTATGCCGCTCTTCTGTATGAAACTGAAACTTTGTGGGCCATTGTCTACATGTGGAGGTATTTTTTGAAGAAGTTAGCCAGAAAAAAGGAGAAAGGTATTTCATCTAAAAAAAGCACTCAGCCTGACCTTAACACCCGTTGCTTCAAAGTAAGGTCCCATTACAACAGGAAATGTATTTACAGTACTATCTAGAGCTTAGTTCTTGATACATATATGTTTATACTGTGCCTTTACCTGCAAAGAGTTTGCATACAGAATTCAGTGGGAAAATGTAAAGCTGGCCTTTTCAGTTTGAAAAAAAAACCCTGGATATCCTTGCTTGAACTGAGTTGCCATTTCAGACTTGATGCTGCTTTTGTTGATGAATCTAGTTAGGGACAAAGATAATGATCAAAACAGGACCATGGGTAGTGGTAGAATGTTACCTTTTTTCAAGAAGCAGAAAAAGTGAGTTGTAGCGTAACAACCTGCTATATGATGGGCAGGAAAAAACTAGAAAACAGAAGGGGGGAGGCATAAGTTAGATAGGCAGCTATGTTGCTAGGGTGCATGTCACTTAGGAGTCTACTGCTAAGGGTGGATGTTAAGAAAGACACAGGACTGCCACCAAAAAAATGGCTCTAATGGGTAGCAGGTGCCCAGTTTCCATCTTGATAGAATGTGCATCCATGTCTTTTCATTCAGGCATCCAGAATCGAAGCTAGTCTTATCGTGAGGGGAAGGGGAGAGCAGTAGAGGCCCCTCTTTCTGTCATGGGCTCCATTTGTGGGAAGGAACAGCTTGAGGTGAAGATGCTCTGCATGTGATCTAGAGGCCTGGAAAAGAAACATACTTGGTCTCTGGAGGAGTCGGCCCAACACAAAAGGGTTAACTTCACCTCGAGGGGGCGTGGCCAACTCATGTTTCCACATCTGGCCACAGAGGAAACCTCCTCCAGTCTCGGCTCTGCCTCCTTTGGGAGAAAACAGTTGCTGCTTCACTGCTCCGGAGTAGCCCTGGGAGCAGTTTTGTTGCTTCCTAGATAATTCTCTATTCTTGGCTGTAGTCAACTGTGAAGCATAATTGCTCCACCCGCCTGTTAGGATCTGGCACCACGTTGCATATAGGTTGCAGATGTCATTCTAGTTCTGGGTGTGCTTGATTTTTCCAATGGGGCTCCTAAGCAGCATTCCAAGTAGTCTTGGAAGCTGCACTTTATTCCGGTAATCCTGAGGGGCTCTCACTTTGGTATCCTGTCTTTTCCTTGCAGCTCTCCGTTGGATGAAAACTGGATCCCATTATACACTAGCCCTCTGCTGCTGGGTTTCTTCTCTCCATGGCTCCTTTTTTCCTCATTTATCGGTGAGACATGTAGACTGTAGGGCTTGGGCAGGGCCAGAGGGGCAGGGGTGGAAAGGATAAAGAGGGTAGTAATAATCGAAATGGGGGAAGGAGATTGAGTCTGGATTAAGGTAAGAGAGCATTAATTGCTTAAACAAAAGCAAAAAACCTAGTGGACAAGGAGAGGGAATTTTTTCTCCTTCGTTATATGTTGACTAACAATCCATTCCCTCGGAATGTGCTCAGCAATTATCTTGCTTTGGATGCACTTCTAAAGTTCGTTCACATCATGAGTGATTGCTATTCCACTGCTAAATCTTTCTCAATTGGTCCTTTCCCAAAGCTTCAGAAGGAAGACATGATAGCAAAATTCTCCCAAGCCGTAGATTGGTAAGTTCTATGTTTCATTTCTGTACTTCTTGGCAGGTATGTTCAGATGCCTAGTGCTATATGACGGCCGTTCCCAAATGTTTTCACATCGCTCTCCCTCTTTGGTTTTGGATTTTGTTTGTTTTGAGACACTATCTCACTCCCCAACCTGTACTTTACCTTCCTTGAATTCTTTTTAGTAAAAAGAAACAAACTTGCAATTAAAAATAAACATGAACACATAATTAAAAACACAATTTAGCAATTCAAAACCAAAAAGAAACCCAACAATCTGATGACAACTGTTGTCAGTACATTTCTCGTGCCCCTCTTCCCAAAGGAAGAAGCCATCGTCTTTGGCCTCCTGGTCTGTTTCAGACATGAGGCCAGGGGAGATCTGCTGTGCTTTCCTGCTTTAAACCTGGAACTGGGGAACAGTCACAGGAAAAAAACATCCTGACCTGCCACACCCCCCAACAGTTCAGAGAGTGTAAGGGACATATAGAATTGCTCTGCTTTGGCACATGACAGACACCTATTTCGTAGAAGGCCCCTGCTCTATTGAGACAAATTTCTGTCTCTTAGGTCTGGGGATTAAGGAAGTTCAGTCCTGCATGAATCCCTAGAAAATCACATTTAGTGTTGATAAAACCCTGAATAATTATTACACATGGATTCTGTCATTTTGAATCACAAATGCGGACTAAAATCAGAAAGGTCTTAAGACTGATGTAAGTTTTGTATTTGGTGTAAGCGTTTGTGAATTCCAGCCTCCTCCTTCAGATCCAAGGACTTCAGCTGCTGCCCTCGCTACTTTTCTATGGCTATAGAAGACCTGAAGGATCCCAAACATCACCCTTCTGCAACCTTTGACATCTCTACTACGTTTTGCATTCCCTGCCCTCCACTTTAAGTATATAAATGTCTGTTTCCTACAGCTGTGCTTGTGTATGTCTCCCTGAAAATTAATGTGCACTAAAATCCTCAATTTTTTGCAAGTCTGCTTTGAAATCCTGGTGTTTGTGTGTTGCAGGTGGGGGAGGGCAGGATCACTTTTGGTCCAATGTTTCATCATCCTGATTGTGGATGTGTTTTCAAAGATGGCCAGCTTTCCTTTAGATTCTGGCAGGTGGTCCCCCCCTCCCTCTCACACAAACACCTTGAATTGGTTTAGCTTCTATATTTTAACTCCTGTTGGATTCTTGTGTAATGGAGAGCATGTGTGCCTGCCGTTGCCTTCATCTCCACTCTCTTTCGTCCCCAGGGCTGGCTGCCCGATCCGAGCCTTTGCATGGCATCCTCACACGAGCAAGTTTGCTGTGGCCCTGCTGGACGACTGCATCCGTGTTTACAATGCAAACAGGTACGGGGGTTTCCCAGTGCAGACCTTAGCTGATGTACTTCTGTTTAACCAGACTGAGCCCTTGTACGTGCTCATGGGTGGCTTCTGAACTGCCATGTGGTACAGCAGGGTAGGCAGACGGGCACTCTTGAGATGGTTTGTACTATAACTCCCATCAGCCCCAGTCAGTGTAGTTGTTGGGCAGTGTTTGTGGGAGTTGTAATCCAAGCTATCTGGAGGCCTCAGGGTTGCATCTCAGTGCTGCAGTATACGTTTCGGAAGCTTTTGCTCTCTGTGTTAGCTATATAGCCTTGCACAGGGTCACAAGCTTTTGCTATTGCAAGCTGAGAAATACAGGTGAGTTTAGCCTCGGGGGGGGGGGGGAGAACTGGAGAAGCAGAGCTCAGTCTACATGGGATTGAGCAGCACCGTGTGATCAAATGAGAGGGAGAAGTGGGTGTATTGCCATCGGACGTTTGCCCTCTGTAACTGGAGTGGGCTCTCCGGTGCCACCTTTGCCCCTAGCTTTGCCGTAGCCCATTGTTGTGTTTTGAATATTAGAACATGAGAGACCATGCTTCAGTTCTCACAGCAGTTGGGTGTATCCTGACCCTGTTAAATGAGTCAGACTACATGTTCTTGCTTAAAAATGTAAAAAGCGCTTTAGGGATGAACCAGGATCTGCTCAGCTCTACCCTTCTTGTAAGGATCCTAGCAGCCTGTTACTGCTAGGTAGTCCACCAAATATACATCACGGTCTTCTGGCTGCCCTCTGGCCACACTCTCTGTTTAGACCCAGCCACAAAGAAAGCAATTGCTCTACTACTCTTGGCACCATTGCTCAACTCATGCAAGGAGACAAGTCACTGGAGCATCTTTGGGTCTCCATAATTTTTTGGAGGAGAAGTTACAGAAACCTCAGCCGTCATGGCCGATGGTGAGGGTTTCTGGGAGTTGTAGTCCCCCAAATTTCTAGGGCCGAAGGTTCTTTACCTGTGGAGTAGAGTATGATCAGAAGTCAGGTCCATACCATTCACTCATCAGGTGCGGGGGCTTAAATACTGGGTGTTGTTTAGGGGACATCCAGCTTCAGCCGTGTTGGCTGCAAAGCCTCCACAGTGACCAAGGTCAAATCAGAGGCCCGCTACCTACAGTGTCTGGACCTTGCTCTCATGCAGCTTTCCCATTGGGTACTACTTCCCCTGAAAGGCTTCCTGACTCTTTTCTTTTTCTTTTTTTCCCTTGGTGGCTATGTCTGTCCCTGCTTTTCCTTCCCAGTGCCACCGTGCCTGTCCTGAAGCACCGCTTGCAGCGGAATGTGGCGTCGATGGCGTGGAAGCCCCTGTGCGCGTCCATCCTGGCCGTGGCGTGCCACAGCTGTGTGCTGGTTTGGCATCTGGACCCCACTTCCCTTTCCACCAGGTAACCAGTCAGTGGGTACAGCTGGGTCCCTGACGATGGTGACCCACGTTGGCCAGCAGACACAGTGGCTGCTCATGGCCATGCTTTGCCCTGCAAGGGAACACAGAGCAGACTTCTTGTGGCTGATACAAAGTGACACTCTTCTCCCACTCCCTCTTTTTCATTTTGCCCTTGTTTCTTTCTTTCTTTTTTTAAAAAACATTCCCTTTGGCTCCCATCTGTTACCACATTTTGCTGAAAAAGGCAGAGCTTGGGAACTATGGCTCCCCAAACCTATAGCCGGCTCAGCCAGTGTAGGCTAAGAAATTCAGGGAGGCACAGTCCCAAAAGGCAATTTTTCCAAAGCCATGTACCCTAGAAATTATGGGTCACACAGTTAGCATGCCCCATTTATTGCACTCTTAACATGCAGATTCTGCTACTTCTCCAGGAGGGAAAGAGCGCTGAGTGCCCTCTCAAGCCACAGAAATGCTGCTTCCCTGGATCCTAATTTTCTTACTGGGCAGGGCTTATATGTATTTATTTAACTTTATTCATTTATTTGACTTTATTACCATCCATCTGGCTGCCAGGGCTACTCTGGACAGTTTACAATGAAAAACAGATAAACAGTAATAGCAGACAGTAAACACAAGCAGAATCAAAATAAACATCAATTAAACATGAACTAGCAACAAACAAAAACGTCTATTTATTTTATATATCTGGAGGATCGCTGTGCCTGTGAAGGAAGCTGGCATTCTGGGGGTGGTGAATTCTGCCCTTGGTTGCAGCTGCCACCTCGGGGACGCTGCCTCTACCCAGTCCTGTCTTTCATGCGTCCCTGCTTGCCTTCCTCCTGTCCCTGGGAAGAATGACACTGTCTCCTGTCCCTGCAGGCCTTCGTCTGGCTGTGCCCAGGTCCTCAGTCACCCTGGCCATAGCCCTGTCACCAGTCTGGCCTGGGCACCCAGTGGGGGATTGCTGCTGTCCGCCTCACCAGTTGACACTGTCATGCTTGTGAGTATCACCTGGGGTGTGTGGGAGTGTTTGTAACGTTCAGCCTTCTTAATGTTGTAGTAATTGCAACATGATTGCAAGTCGTCGAGTCAGTTCTGAGTTATGATGATCCTTTTCAGAGTTTTCCAGGTAGAGAATGCTTAGAGGTGGCTTATCCTTCCCTTCTTCTGGGGGGTCGCCCTGGGACTGGGCAGCTTGCCCACGGCTACACAGGTTGGCTCTTCTCTCAGGAGGCCCAGTGGGGAATCGAACTCCCAGCCTCTGGCTCTCCAGCCAGATGCCTCAGGCTACTGAACTATGCAGTTGCAGTCCAACTATGCAGTTGCAGTCCAACAAGGCCAGATATTCGCCAGCTGTAGTTTGTTTCTGTTCTTACAATGCAGCATGGGGAGGAAGCATAAAATCCCCAGCAGGCAATGAGGAGGAGGGAGGGAGGATGAACGCTTTCCACAAGAGAGATAATGCTGTGGCTTCTCTCTGCTTCTCAGCTGTTCGTCAGAAAGAAGAGTTCCTGGGGAGACAAATGGATTTTCCTCTTCAATGAATCTTTTGTCTTGTTCTCTGTAGGTGTGGGATGTGTCCACAGAAAACTGCATCCAGCTGCAATGGTTTGGAGGAGGTGGGGTCACCTACCTGGCGTGGTCACCGGATGGCAGCAAAGTATTAGCAGCGACCCCTTCGGCAGTCTTCAGGTGAATAGAGAGACCTAAATGCCAGCCCCCTGAAGCCAGTCCTTTCAGCCCTTCATAGCGCTAGAGTGCAATGGGAGGTTAATGAGGGAGAAGCACTCCCTGCAGTGGCTCCCCTTCCTCCTGTTGAATCCCATGGACCTTACAGTACTGCTTCTTCCTTTTGGCTCATGTGCTTCTTTTCAGGGTGTGGGAGGTCCAGATGTGGACTTGCGAGAAGTGGCCAACCATCAAAGGCCCTTGTCGGGTATGTTGGGGCAACAGGGAAGGTTTGGTTAATGGGCATGGAGACTCTGTGTCGACACTGGCGGGGCCATCCAAAAATCTGGGCTTCCTTGTTCCGTGTTGAGTCGTGCTTACTGAGATTTTTTTTACATCATCTTATGATTAAAACACAGGGTGGCTTACATTGTTTAAATCTTGTTTCTCCTTGGAAGGACCTGTGAAGTCATTCCCAGTTTGCTCTGGAATGGGACGAGGGACTGGGAGAGTGTGTGGTTTCCCAAAGTCTTCCTAGGGAGCCTGTGACATTCTTTGCAAGACATAAGCTTCCGGGGTCTGTTGGGAGCAGCTTGGCATTGTAAGCCTCCCTTTGTCCGACTTCTCTGTCCCTTGGTTCTTCCTAGAGCTTGGAGATGTTGATTCTTCAGAAGGCAACTCTCAGAATTCTGCAGCTAGCTGGGCTGGGCTGGCCGCTCCCCCCTGTAACCCTGCCTGTCCTGACAAGGCCCAGCCTGCAAAATCTGGCACTCGTTGCTTGGAAAGACAGGCACTGTGCTTAGTACAGGGCTCTAGACTCTTGGGTTTTGGCCAAGTTGAAAACGTATCTGTTGATGCGTTATGTCCTCTATCCTGTCTGTGTCTTTCCCCCAGACTGGTTGCTGGAGTCCGGACGGCAGTCGCTTGCTTTTCACAGTTGAGGGAGAGTCAGTTATATACTCCTTGTCTTTCTTGGAATATAGTGGTGAGTACAGAAGGCATGACTACGAACCCTGTGTGGATACTGGCAATGCCGAAAATGGGGTTTAGCACTGCCCTCAGTACCTTAGCTTGCCTCTAGAAGCATGGGAAATGTTGGACAGTCTCAGAAACAGTGTGCAATAGAGTATAATGTGAGCAATGGAATGGTGCTGAATAGATTTTCTGCTCTCTGTGGATTGGCTTTGGTGCCCTGAGTAGCTCCTAATCGGTACCTCTTCCTTGCACAGTTTTGACTATTTTGCATGACTTATTTTACAAGAAAAAAACAGCAGACATTTGCAAAACAAAACAAAACCTCCCGAGCAAATTGATACAAACTGGCACGGGGCTTTAGAATTCAGTGTTTCTTGGCACAATGAGGGATTGTTAAATACAGTCTCACAGCCATGGTTATTAGTGGTAGGAAACAGAGGAAAACCAGAATAAGGCAAAACAAATATTTCAGGAAATTACCCAGAAAGCCACACCTGAAGTTTGAAAGCTGTTGGAGCAATAAAATTTCCCCCTTGTGACATGGTTTGGGAAAGAAGTTTTTAAAGAATCATATTACCAGCTCTGTGTGTTGTGTGTGTGGTTTTCACTGGAAGGGCTTGTGTTCTGCTGTAGCAGAATCAGATGCGGTTCTTCTGAGGGCAGAGTCTGCAGGCAGTGAGAAAGGTGGGTGTGGGAGGAGGGGGAGGAGGCGCCACTTGGGGAAAGGATGCAGGAATGCCACCTGCACCCCTTTTGCGGCTGTTTCTGCTGAGAGGAGAGGGAGAGGGAGAAGGCAGCCTCCAACTGCCACTATGAGCCCCCTACTCCCCCAAACAGAATCCCATCACACAGCTGTCTTCTTCAATTGCAGAGCACCTGGTTTGCCCTGAGAGGGGCCCAGATTCAGCTCTGAAAACTTCAGGGTTTGTTGTTTGTTTCCTAAAACTGACTCGGGGAGGGGGTGGGTGATGGGCAAGGGCCTCCTGGGTGCCAGGCAGGGAAGCCAATGGCTGAGTTTGGCCAGAGGACTGAGGGGTTGAGCTGGCACAATGCAGCCACGGCCGCTTCCTGTGGACTTCCTCCTCCTGTCGCGGGGTGTCCGTTGGAATGATTTTGTTTCCCCCTCGTCCTGTTCTCCAGGTGAACAGCAAGGCCAGGTTGGCGGGTCCAAAACAGCCTCCATTGTGGCCGATTTGTCAGAGACCACCTTTGAGACGCTCTATGGGGAGGAGAGGTAAGAGATAACGAGACAGAGATTGAACGATCGTGGCCAATGTGTCGTTCGTGCTGCGAATCTTTCCCTTGGGTAGCGCACAGCTGCAGATTCAAGCCCTTCAGGCTGCAACACTAGCTAGAAAATGTAGATGTCGGGAATGTAGATAAGGGAATCTCAGAAAGGGAAGTGGAGAGTGGGGTGTGGATTCACAGTCTTCCTGAGCAGCATTTCCAGTAATCATCATAGTTTTAAACTCCCATCAGGTTTTAAACTCCAGCAGGGTTTTAAACTCCACAGGGACTGCACTCCTATTTTTAGAAATCATTTCCAAAGTTCTTAAAATCTGTATTCTTACAACTATGGAGCTGGAAGGGATCCCTATGGATTCTGAAGTCCAGCCCCTGTTGAGAAGGCACAGTGGAGAATCAAACTCCCAACCCAGGTGTTCTTGGACTACACAGCCAAAGACCTAAACCACTGAGTGCTTGCTCTCTCTCTCTCTTGAGAGAGAGAGAGAGAGAGAGAGAGAGAGAGAGAGAGAGAGAGAAGAGAGAATGCTCAGTGGTTTAGGTATGTGTGTATAGACTATTTCTCCCTTTGAAATGTTCATGTTTGCTTATTTTGCCTCTCACGTAGAAGGCTGCCTATTTTGCTAGACACTGGCTGCTTGCTTTCTAGGCCATCAGGCCCCGCCTTGGTTCCCTCTGAATCTCTTGGACTGCAATTCTGATTACCCCTGGCTACTTACTGGGCTGGCTATGGGAATTCTCGTTGGAGCACACCTCTAAGGCTCAGAGGATGCTTAATTCTGAACTTCGAGCATGGCTGATGTCTTAATGTGGGTCCCTCAACTCTTTCTATATGCTTTTGCTGGTTGGCTTTCATATTGTTTCTTCTGTGTTTCAGGATTGGAGGGGAAGTGCACTCCATGGTTTGGGACCCCAGCGGTGAGAGGCTTGCAGTCATCATCAGAGGTAACTTCTTGTATTTCGGAAACTTTGACAAGGCTGGGTGCAGAGACAGAGCTGGGGATTGTGTGCCTTGCAGGCAATGTCTGGGCGTCGCATTGTGAGAGAACCTCAGGATGCAGTGAAACACACACTCTTCTTGCGCTTGACTTTGCTTTAGAAGGCTGAACATTATTTCACTTTTTGGACCAAGGGTATGTGAACTCTAGTACTTTATGATCAGGTGTTTTCTCTGGTGAATAGCATGGTGGTAGTGGTAGTATTGCTTTTGCTTTGTGCTTCCCTTCTGTCGAAATGTCCCCGAGCGGTTGCCTTGCCCTTTTCCTGTTGGTCCTTATGTGTAGATCAGTGGTTCCCAACCTTGGGTAACCCAGGTGTTCTTGGACTACAGTTCCCAGAAGTCTTCACCACCAGCTGTGCTGGCTGAGGTTTCTGGGAGTTGCAGTCCAAGAACACCGGGACTACCCAAGGTTGGGAACCCCTGTTGTAGAAGAGAAAAGCTATGAATATCCAGGCTCTTAGCACTAAGAGCGCATGCTTTTTAGCAGTAAGCTTTCAGCTGCCACATTTTCTTTGGTCTGTCATGTAATTCCTCAAAAGAGGATAGTAACAAATGCAGATAGGCAAGGAAAAAAAGAGACAAAGTACAGTGGTGCCTCGCACAACGAGTGCACCGTAGAATGACGAATCCGCACAACGGGGCCGTTCTAGCGATTGCAAATGCGATCGCACACCGATGGCCCCTATGGCTCAAAATTGCAGAGCGAAGGTCGGTAAGCGGTTCGCTTACCAACCTTCGCTTTGCGACCCGCCGATCAGCTGTTCGGCGGCTTCAAAATGGCCACCGGAAGCCCCAAAATGGCCGCACGCAGCGTTTTCGCACCCTCGTTAAGCAAGGGGAGGGCGCGAAAATGGCTGCCGGCCATCGGAGAAACATCGCTGTATGGTGAGTAAAGCTGCTATTGGAACGCATTAAACTTAGTTTAATGCGTTCCAATGGCTTTTTTTGATCCGTACAGTGATGTTTTCACACAGCGAGGGTTAATCCAGAACGGATTAACCTCGCTGTGCGAGGCACCACTGTACATTACAGCTATGCAGGTTTAGTAAAACAGTAAAAGGTCCAATGCATTTTGGTGAAGGCTGCCTTCCGGGGTACAAGAATATGGTCTTCATAGTCACAAAAGGTGTCTCCTGCTACATAAGTGTTTTCTTATTCAGGAAACTGTAGTCTTTTGTGCCTGAAGGTAGGTTTCATGAAAATTCATTAGCCATTTTATTATTTTTTCAAATTCATATTTATTTCAGTACTGATTTATGGCTTTAGCCTCTTTTTCCTTTCCTTTTTGCTTCTGCGTTTCTACCTTGTTCTTCCTCTGAGAAGCTCAGTGCAGCCTATGCAATTCTGGAAGACTCCAAACATTATCCCATACTCGTTAGGATTAATTTGAACACAGAGAGACCACTTCTGATAGATCTTGAGAACCTAAGAGGGATGGCAGATGAGTTCGAACTACAGTATTAAATGAGTGAGACCTCACAATGTAACGTGTAAAATAAATTATGAAAAATGTCCTCACTTGCTTAATTTTTATTTTGTATTCTGGCTGCAAGTTTCACATTCTCTTGGTGTAGGATCTGATTTGATTTGTTGCTGCTGTTTTGGATGCGGGACAGTGATATTTTAGATGCCATTATGGGTAGACCAGGTTGTGAATGAAACAAAACATTGTCCTTCTGCTTTTTTTTGTGCCTGTCCACCATTGTAGGGCTGATCTCGTTGCAGGTCCAGAACCTGCATAACCCCAGATGTTTGTGTATTCCATCCTGTGTGCTTAAAATCCATGCAAGCAGCAGCTGAGTGATGTTGCTCGTGGCTGTTTGAAAAGGGGGCAAGGGTGGTGTTGATTAAAAAAAACACGTGCCTCTTGTTACTTGTGTGCATGCATATCTTAGTCCAAAAAGTGGGATGAGATTGGGCCCTTTGGTTCACCTTGTCTGGTGCAAGAGAGGACAAGCGGAGCATCCATAGTCTTAAGAGCATAAAAGGCCTTGCACTTGCAGTGCTTAAAATAGCTCTTCTCTAATCTGCATCTTAAAGCTGATGCTTCAGAAGGCCCAAGAGGCTGCCTCTTTCTGAAATTGGATTCCAAATCAGACTCTGGACCAGCCATGGACCTTTTTCTTTCTTTTCTTTTCTTTTCTTTTCTTTCCTTTCTTTCTTTCCTTTCTTTCTTTCTTTCTTCCTTTCTTCCTTTTTTTCTTTCTTTCTTCCTTTCCTTTCCTTTCCTTCTTTCCTTCCTTCTTTCTTTCCTTCTTTCTTTCTGAGATCATTTTCTTTGTTTTTGTTGCGTTTCTAACTTGCTCTTTCTCCAGTGAGTCCGGGATGGTGGACAGAGATACTTTGTTCTCAAAACAGCCCTGTGAGGTAGGTGAGGCTAAGAGACAGGCTGGCCCAGGTCACCCGTGAGGTTCATGGCAGAGTGGGGCTTTATACCTGGGTCTCCCAGCAGCACTACCACCACACCGGCTGTCAGAGCATGTGAGCAGTCGATAATGGGTAGTACTGGTGCTGCACAAAAAGAGCCCTATTGAATCATAGAATCATGAAGTTGGAAGGGGCCTAGAAGGCCATTGAGCCCGACCCACTGCTTGATGCAGGAATGCAAATCAAAGGATATCTGCCAAGTGGTTGTCCAAGTTTCTCTGGAGTGTCAGAGCACTCACCACCTCTTGAGGTAATGGGTTCCATTGCCGTACTGCTCTAACAGTCAGGAAGTTTTTCCTGGTATCAAACTTCCTGTAACTTGAGAGGTTAGAATTCAGATCACTGAGGATTCACTTTCTATACCCAGAATAATTCAATCTTATTCCCCACTGTTGTCGCTTTCTATTTAATCACTTTGAAAGGTCTCCCTAGTCAAGCTCTGTGCTTGTTTACAATTCTCACTGGGTGCATCGGAGCTTTGCATAGGATTGCTGTATAAAAGACCATTTATTGCAGGCGGCTTTGCATGTATTATGGTTGGGTGACCTCAGTGGAGCTGAGGGCCACTTTTCAGGTTTGTCAGCCTGAAGGTTGGGTTCCCATAGGGGAAGGGCAAACAGAACAGACCACAGGCCGAGAAGTCCATTTACATAACAGTGGTGGTAGGGTTAAGGTTGCTGAAATTGCTGGCCAGGATCTTTGTGGTGATTTAAATGTCTATGAGCTTAATCCACAGGGAACTGCCACTCTTTAACGGGGTATCTGATGTGTTATGAGGCACCTGCCTGATGCCGCAACAAGTCAAGCAGTGTGATCTGCACCTTGTTAGCTGGCAACAGTTTGGCCTGGGAAGTCCTGCAATTTAACCTGTGCCCATTAACATTACCAAGCGAGATTCTGGCCATTCTTTTGTAATGGTCACTAGAAGAGGTTTGTGGGTTTGGGGTTTGTTTGTTTTTTTAATTTTTTTTTAAAAAATGGCTTAGTTAAAGGAACTGGAGCTTTTTAAAAACTGAAGAGCTTCCTTGCTGTCATTTGTGGCCCATAAATATAATTTTTTTGGAAAAACAAAGTGGAAGGGCTGCAGGGTCTCAAAACATGGTAGAATTGGCTAGAGGGCAAAATGAGCTGAAACGATGTTTTTTAAAAAATATGGGGGGATTTTTTTAGGGGGGAGGGATGCCCCTATAAATTATCTACTCCAGGTGAACCGCCCCCCCCCCAGCTCAGACCCTATAATATCTTGGTAGAATCGAAAGGCCAAAGAGGGCATACAGTCACACCCTGCCCCAAAAGGTCAGGATAAATGACTACATTATAATAAAAGGTCCAGCCCTAACTCATACAAATCATCAGTAATCTCTGTAGGAATGAGAACAACAACAATATCTAATCACATGAGCTGCTGGATGATCTACTAAATGGTCTACTAAATCGTTAATCCCAAGATAACATTGACTCTCCCTAATGGGGTATCCATGCAAACAAGAAGCAAAAAATTCTGGTATCCTTAAGAAACCCCATAGCGTTTAGGCATGCCGAGTCCTTCCTCTTGGAGCCCTATTTGATTGGGGGGGGGAATGCTGTTTCTTCCCAATGATGTCTGCTTTGGGAGGAAATGCTTGTGGCTTTCCTTCTGAGAAGATAAACTTTAAAAAGTGTTCCATCTCTGAAGCTAAACGGGTTTCAGTCAAGCCATCACCGGGGTGGAAATTCGGCCAGACACGCTGCGTGCGTAACTGTTGTCATCTCAGGCCTTTGAGGCCCAAGGTGACCAGGGGCTTCTCAAGTCCCCCTCCCATCCTCTGCAGTCTCAGGAAATCTCTGCAGGTTTTAAAGTCACATTTTAAAGCTTATCCTCACGGCTTTAAAGCCTAGAAACAGGAAAGTCCAAAACCCTAACCCCAGGTTTCTCTTTCGGCAGGAAATCGTGACGATCCAGGCTCCAGGACCATCATTGCAGTGTTTCGCACCCGCAACAGCCCTGTGTTTGAACTCTTGCCATGGTTTGTATCCTGTACATCAACTGACTGGTTTCTCTTAAGCTAGAAATGGATTCCACAAGCTTCCCATTTTTTCCTAACCTTTATGTAATGGATGCTACCGGTTAGAAGCATACTTCATACAGTCAGACTTTTCATATGATCTACTGTCGGTTAGTCTGTTCACACTCACTTGATTCTTAATCTCTTCTTCGCAACTGGAGATGCCAGAGATTGAGCATGTGCACATTGCACTTGTGTAAGGGAAATCATATAAGCCGTGGTAGCAAGCCACTACTTTTTAATAAGGTGCTTGTTGCATTCCTGAGTGTCACCTGATCATGTGATGGGGGTACACACCCAAGGATACAATCAGCCCCTTGTTGATGAGAAGCAGTTTGCCACCAAGATGATGTCCTTTATGGAAAGTTAAACTGGCAATAAAATTCTGGCCAGGGGGTGTCTTTGGATGAAGGATCTCATTGTAGTTCAATTCTACCCACCTGTGAAATAAACAGGAACTTATTCAAGGCGGTTTCATGCATGATGGATCTCACTGAAGGGGCATCAGTTGATGTCTAGGGACACTCACACACCTGTTTTTCCTGCCGATACATAACATGGGAGAGGCCAGTTGGCTTTAGGAACACGAGAGGGCGGATGTGACAAGACTGAGAACGCTTATGGTCTATGCCTGTGTTTGTCAACAAGCAGGTAGTGAATACAGCTTGCTGTTCTAAAATCTGTATTGGAGGTCTAATCCAACCATCAGGTTTAGCCCCAGTCTTCAGAGCCTCCTCGGTTATACCCTCTGTGAGTCCTATCCTGCGAAGCTTCCCAGCTTACCCTCTCTCCAGGCCCCATCCTCTTCAGGCTACAAGAAATGGGAGTTGGAGATAACAGCAGGGACTGATTCTCCTGAACTTCTTCCCAGTCAGAAGACAGAAACGTGCAGGAAGCTCCCTGCTTTCTCCAGCAGACACCCACACCCCAAAATCTCCCCTTTGCTGATGATCCCAGACAAGGAGCAAACCTGGATTCTTCAAAGAGGTGCTGAGCGAAGAATCTCCACTTGCTGGTCCAGCCTATTTAGGGATTTTGGTGGGTGGTGTTGCAGCCACTGTTGTTCCGGCTCTGCAGCAGGCTGTCGATGTGGAATCCAACACCCCGCCCAAAATTGGTTCCCTACTCTTGGCCAGAAGGATCCATGATCTGACTCAGTATAAGGAATCTTCATACATGCTGGATTCCACAATCATGCATGCAGCCCAGCTTATTAAGGTGTTCCTGGTTATTTTAGGGATGATTTCTGAAATGCCCCTTCTGTTGCCTCTAACAGTTGCATGACTGGTATAGTTTTCTCCGTGTTCCAAGGGTGAGCCCAAAATGATGCTTTGAGTCTGGTAGATGCAAAGCCTTCCCTGCAGTGCTATCTTGTTCTCACTGTTGATGGAGAATCAACAGTGAGGTGGCTCGGGTTGAGCAGAAAGCTCCATCACTGCCCAAAGAGGGTTACTGTAGCGTAAAAGAACTGCAGGATTGCATCATAAAACAATGGATTTAAAGGCTATCAATATGTGGGCATCATTTTGAATACAGAACCAATGCACCATCTTAGAGGAGGAGTTCTTTCTTTTCTCTTGGTCACCATGGGGGGATTGCCGGAGGGTTCTTACTGGAATACTGTACCTGTGTGCATCACCTAAAAATACAAGAGACTTACTGACTCTAGGACTGTTGTTTTGTTCAAAGTTCATACGATTTATTGACAGAGAGTTTTGTTTAATTGGGTGACAGATGTACTTCAGATATTTATAGCTGGCTTCTTGCTGTGGTTGGCAATGCCCAGAAATGATTTAAAACCATCATCTAAAGTGTGTGTTGTAAAAGAATACCAGGATAGATACCTATCAGCATGAAAGCAGCAGCAGTAAATAAACCCTTATCCAAGATCAAGATATTTTATCCAAGGGTGAGCAAAATGCATCCTCCTCCCCTCCCTGCCTGCCAGAGAGTCTTTTGAGACCCTTAAGCAACCCTGAAAGAAAAAGAGGAAGCCTCAGGGACAAGCAGTTTTGCACTGAAATTGCCCAGCTTGCCCCAGTGACAAACAGACATCCAGTCACTTCTTGTTTTGATGTTTATATATTTTTAAAAACTGAATATTATTCTTGGTGTTTTGAGGTACTGCAGCTTGTGGTGTATCTTTGGGGGAGGGGGGTGTCAGAAACTGGCTTCCAGGCCGCTCAAGCCTTGCCCGTCCCTATTGCAGCCAAATGTGCTTTGCAGCTATTTCTGAATGCCAGAGTGGGAGTTCTGATGGCACAGCTGGGTGCATTTTCTTTTTCCTGCATATAAATAGGACTATCTCTTCCGCACAAATCCTAAAACAAAAGGGAGATGTATGGAAAAATTAAGGACCTTGCATAAGTGGAGTGGACTTGAAGTACACCCTTTGGTGTTCCCGGTATTCACAATGGAAGGGGATTTCATCATCATCGCAAAAGCCTGTGTGTGTCTCTACAACAGCCGTGTGATCTTTTTCTCCATTTTTTTCCTAGTGGCTTTTTGCAAGGTGAAGATGATGCAGAGCCTCAACTGGTTGCTTTCCACTCTTGCTTTCAGAAAGGAGCCTTGTTGACAGTGGTAAGTTCAGCCTCCCAGCAGTGGAGGAGTTTTGAGTAGCACTTTGGCTACCCAGAGCACCCGGGCTTCCTTGTCTGTCACATGGTGTGGGAATTAACTGTCCTGAGTCGGTCAATGACCTTCACAAGATGTATTCCTCCCTTGATGTCTGGGAGACCAGGTCGGGCCCCTTGCAGCCATCAAGAGCAGATCGAATGACGCAAGACAGAAAATGGGTCCTAATTTTTACAGTCTCTACAGATGGCATAATCGATCCGTGTTGGCCCAGTCTTCTCAGGGTAGATTCTGAGTGGAGGAATATAACAGTGCCCTGTCCTATAGCCACTCTTGATGTTTCATCCCATTGCGGGATCTCCTTCTGTGGATTGGAGAAATTATGATTAAAATCAACCAGGTGATGAAGACAGAAATTGGCCAGGGCAGGATATACAAATGGTAACCATCTGTTCACAGTATTCCTTCCTCCCTCCCGTTCTCTCTTTTTCAGTGTTGGTCAACAGGAAGAATCAGCCACATCCCTTTCTTCTTTGTGACTGCCCGGCTCCCCTCTTTGAGCTCTGGGCAAAGTCCCCTGGTGCCTCCTGTGGGCAGCAGGAGCAGCGCGCGGGAACCACTGCTGTTTTCAGAACTCTGAAGGTCAACGTGCTGGGAATGCCCTCCAAAAGCAACTCCAGCTTCAGAAGCGCTCTCCAGAAGGTGCCTCCAGCTTTTTTTTTTGCCTTCTTCCAGGGGTTGCTTGACGTATCCTAAAGGCCGAGATCTGTTACATCTTCCTTCAGTCAGTTGCAACTCAGGTGGGATTACCTGGCATAAGGCTTTCTTACTTCCAGACCCGGTGCAGGTAGAACTTGCCTGAGATAGACATCCTTTTGTTCTGCTTGAGGACAAAAATAAAAACCCAAAGAAGGACCGCCTGATGACTGCCTGCTGCTTTTTTTCTGGGACACTTAAGGAGTGTTTCTCTTGGGTCGCTTTATCACCTCCAAACAGCGCTCTACAGAATTCAGATTCCAAGGGAATAAGCTGTTGGAACTTTGGCCAAGTGTTTTTTCGTTCCTGTCTTTTTCACGGGTCATTGTGCTGCTCTGTAAAGTTGTGAATTTCACTCCTCAGAGGTAGGAGCTGTGCTGGTATTTGCTGATGTGAAAGAGAGAGGAGATGATGGATAAGAAGTTGAAATGATAGGCGTGCAAGCACTTATGAAGTCAAAGGTTCCAGGATCGATCACCGATGAAACCAGGAAATGGCCCTGTCTAAAATAGTACTTGCGATCCTTTGAAGGCCACATTTCTATGTTACTCTAAAAAAACATGTGGAAGACATATGGGATCAAGAAACTCTGTTGGTATGTTATTCTTGTTACAGTTTAGAAGTTCATAGCTAAAGTCATCTACATGTGGTGAAGCCTAGGCCTGGAAGGGTTGTGGGAATGTGTCAGACCAAAAAAAGCATCTCTGTGTACTGATGTCAAGCCGTTGTGATTGTGTTTAGTTTGAAGAGGAGATATATTAGAAGCCTACAAATGTTATAAATGGTATGGAGAGAGAGAGTCTCCCCCACCTGTTAAACAGATGGCATTTCTGTTACTGTGGCACAATATATGGATCTCCCTCCACATATTCTGGACTCTCAGAAGCCTCACCCTCATAGTTAGCATTGTTAACTATATGGGGTTGTGTGTGAGCCCTGAAGTCCAAAATACATGGCAGGCCGAAGATTTGAGAATCACTGAATGGGACAACTACATGTGCCAGACGTTTTCCTTTTGCCATCTCATCCTATGCGTATTTATCTAATCACTACCCCCCTTGTTTTCAGTGCAGGTTTACTCCCAGTTAGGTCTGTGTAGGGTTGCAGCTCTTCCCGTGGGCTCAGCAGCCGACTGGATCTAGGCTGCAGATAAGGCCAGTCTTACTATTAAGCAGAAGTTTGCCTCAGGCAGCAGGTTGAGGGTGTCACAGAAACTCAGCAAATTAAGGATTTATCTTTTATTACGTTTTTATTTTCATAGCCAGGGTTTGGGGGAAAGCGTGTGAGTTTTTCTCTCATGCCCCCAGATACTTAAGTACCTTTGAATACTACACATCCTAATGAGAAAGGTATGGAAATAATGGTATGGAAAGCCCGTCAGTGCGGTCTCCTGGGCCTGACCTCCTTTACTTATTACACAAACAGTGAGTTTTTCCTCAAGGCTCATGTAAAGGCTATTAACACAAATTATAACTATTCTCTCTATTGCAGGCATGATGCTGATAAAATGAGACCTTTAAAAAAAAAAGATACGAAGACTGGCAGTAGACAGTCTTTGCCTTGCAGAATAGAGGGGGAGTAAAGCCCTTGTTGTCTTTCTAATATTCCAGAATATTACATTAAATGACTTGAAAAGCTAAGGTCAATTAAAGTGGCTTGGAAAACCGCACTTGAAAGCAAGAAGAAGAAAAAAGGGATGAAATCCGAAGCCCCAGACTGAATCGTCTTTGTATTTCATCCAAGATTGCTACAAACATAGTTGGAAGGAAGGGCCAAGACCCATTATTAGATCTTTTCCCTTTTTTTAAAAAGGCTTTCTCTCTCTCCAAAGACCCATGAAGGACAGTTACATTTTTAGAACTCTCTAAACTCTCCTGGCCACACACAGTAATGCATTACTTTCAGCAGCTACTCTGAGCCTTGTTTTGTTGTATGTGCCTAAGCAGAAACCAATGGATCACTTGCCACCCATGGGGTGATTTGGTATGATGTCAAGTGAGACATTTCAGGAAAGACGGCCTCTTCACATATTTAGCATGGCCAGCTTGGTTTTTTTAACCAGTCCTTGCTCCCATGCTTTCTACAGTAGCATGAGCTACAGGCATTTACAGACAGTGAAGGAAGGCAGCCTGCTTAAGCCTTCTGTCTGAGATGGTGGCTCACCAGGTGCTTCTAAAAAGCCAATGTGCCAGCTTTTTCTTACCCATGTCTTCCCAAATGAAGTGCTGTATGACTATCACACACACACACACACACACACACATTTTAGGTGCACTCTTAAAAGTATTTCAGATCACATACTTTAGAATCTAATGGAAGGGTTTCAATTGCATATCCCATCCTTTCCCCTTGATGTGTTGGACTACAAGTCCTATCACCAAGCCAACAAGACTAACAACTGCAGTGATATGAATTGTTCAATGGAACTGAGAGGGCCAGAGGTTCTCTATCTACCCTTGGTCTTGTCCGAGGTCTCCAAAGTATGCATCTGAAAACACAATGTGTGAATGAAATAAATATAATCAGCCGTGTAGGTCTCATGGGTAATTAATGCCTTGTGCCTGTTATGCAGTCCAGGACTAGTTGCTCTGTTGATGGACAGGGTCAGAGTGAGCCACATTTATTTATTTTGTTAGACTTCTACCCAACTCATCTAGACCAAAGGTCTGCTCTGGGCAGCATTACAATTTTTAAAAACAGTGAACCCAATAAACATAATACCATAAATCCCAGATGGCAAAAATGGCAAAATTTAAGATACGGCAGGAGGGAAAGCCTGCCTAAATAGCCAGGTCTTAACTTTACTCCTGAAAACACCCAAAGAGGGAGCCAGGCAAGGATCTCCCCGGGCAAGTTGTTCCAGAGGTGTTTTCTTTCTCCAACCCCTCCTCCTTTCTCTCCTGCACTTCCACCCCATCTTTGTCTGTCTGTCCATCTCCCTCCCTGCCCAGGGTGGGCTGCTCTCTGGAGGAGGGATAGGCTGGTACCTCTCAGGACTTTTGATGTTGGGCCGCCAAGGGCTACAGGTGACCTAACCCTGATGTAATGTGTGAGTGGGCCTGAACTGAAGGCCAGGGAGGAAGGAGGCAGTCAAAGCTGCTCAAAGGAAAGGGGCTGTAGATACACAGACACAGCAAAAGCCTCGGTTAAAAAAAGAGAGCGAGAGAGAGACACGGGAGGATTAAGAGACAGGGATTTATGATTGTTTCCATTGATAATCCCCTAGCATTAAGCTGTAATATCTCTGCCTAAATCCCTGGCAAAGGGGAAGAGAGGGATGGGAAGACGCTTAGTAATGGGGGATCCAGTTTAATGGGGAGATGTGTGGCAGCCTTTGATTATGAGAAACAGATGGGAAGTGTATGCACGAGGAATGAAATGAATTTTTTTTTAACTAATTAAACAATTTTATGTTCATAGCAGCATCCCGTGAATCTTGGCATCTGAGAAAGACTCCTCCCCCCCCCCCCATGGCTCATGAGACGTAGCGGTTGGTGGGGCAAGAATCTGAGCCAAGTGAACCTCAAAGGAGGCATCTGCTCCATGAGAGGTCTAGGAACAGAGGCAACGGCTGGGACACCCTGGGAAAGGAACAAGAAAGTCTTAGCTTCTCTTTCCCCCCCCACTACCACCACCCCAGAGCCTCACTGAGTCATTGAAATGCAACATAGCAATAAGCAGGAGAATGATCTACAATCGTTGCAGGTGGGCAGAAGGCGCCTGCACCCTCCACCAAGAGGGAAAGTCTTATCAGATGGAGGGTTGGTAGGTTTGAATAGTTAAAAGGGAGGAGGTGTGGCTTGCAAAAAAAAAGATGGTTATTACAACCACCATCCGATTTTAGAAACTGGAAAAAGACAGTAATTTCCAAACAAGGTTTTATCCAGTCAGTGATGTCACCAATAAATTAGTTTGGGAAGAGAATACTAACCAGCCTGTATTGTTTTGTCATTTAAGATACCTGATCAGAGGTGATGGGCAGAATTTTGCTCATTTAGTATGAGGAAAATTAGTGAGAGGTTTTTGTGAGTCTGCCAGTGAGTAGGGTGAATGGGTGTGAAGTCAATAGACAATGTTGTTGTTGTTGTTGTCATCCATTGAACTCACTTACATACTCCTGTTCTTGCACAAAATTACCAGGCTTGTTTTACAAAAGACTAGCTGTGAAGCCTGAGGCAGAAATACCAAATGGACAAGTTAAAATGCCTGTTGGTTAGCCACTTGACCAAGGCCCAACCGAGCCCAATTATTTATGAAACACCCCAGAATTTCAGTGGAGGTGAAAAATACCTTAATTTCTCATGCTAATTGGAATGTCCATGATGTTGGCCTGTTGAGAACCTAGCTTGAGGGAGAGATGGGTTGCCTACAGTTGATGGTAGTAGCTTTTCTGAAGTGGTAGACTACAGTGCCTATCATCCCCACACCAAAATGGCCAGTATGAGAGAGAATGATATACAGGAGTGGTTCCCAACCTTGGGTTCTCAGATGCTCTTGGACTGCAACAACCCAGAAACCTTCACCACTAGTTGTGCTGGTCAGGATTTTTGGGGGCTGCAGTCCAGGAACATCTGGGGACCCATGGTTGGGAACCACTGAAGGTACAGCATCATTGTATTGAGGTAGAGTTCCATTGCCACAAGGAAGTTAGTTTGGATTTAGCTGTGACAAGGCCTTGGGGTTAATACAATAATTGTTCATACTATGTTAAGCGCCCTCCTAAGTGGAATTAAAATTCCAGGAAAGACAGAAGAATCCTCAGGAGTCTCTCCCACAGAATTTTCAGATTGCAAACAAAAACAAAAAAAACTACAAGGCTTCTTTGAAAGGAGAACATTCTCTAGTTCACAGAGCAGGTTCTATGGTGTCGGGTCAGTGCAGACCTCAAAGGATGGTGCTGAGCGTGTCGTCCTCCTCCACTTCTGCCTCTTCTTCCTCTTCTGGGCTAGACTGCTTGCTGGGCAAGGGCAACGATTTGAGGTATTCCAGGTGGCGCCGGGATTCGGCTTGGTTTCGCCGGACGTAATAGATGACGTACGTGATGACGACAGTGAACCAGCAGAACATGGTGAGCAACATGGCCAGGTCAGTGTTCCTCTGCTGGCTGAGGCAGAAGTTGACGCCAGAGCGGAGCAGGTGCTCCAGTGTCTTGCCAGCATATTCCTCCCAAGTGGCCGTGGCGCACACAATGTCCTCCACCGTCTCGGCGTCCAGGGGAAGGGCCTGCATCAGTTCCTGGAGGGGGCAGTCACAATGCCAGGGGTTGTCGTAGAGCTCAAGGCGAACCCAGGTCAACATGATGAATGGGGTCGGCTCCATCCTCTGAAGTTGGTTGCCCGAGAGGTCCAGGAGCCTTAGCCCCGCGCCCAAGCCCCGGAAGGCGGCCGGAGCAATGCTCTCGATGAGATTGTCGGCCAAGTGAAGCTCACGGAGCTGCCTCAGGCCGTGGAAGGCGCCGTTTGGCACATGAGTGATCCAGTTCGAATCCAGGTAAAGGATGTGGGCTTCGTGAGGGATGTCAAAGGGGATCATCACCAGATCCCTCCGATTGCACCAGACCATGCCACTTTCTGGGGGGCAGTCGCAGCCTGCAGGGCATGATAGGCTGCCGGGCAGGCTAAGGATCAGGATCAAGAAGATGGGCACCGGGGGCATCTCTGCATAGCTCTTTTCTTCCTGTTGAGACGGTTAAGCAGAGGGTGTGAAACTGGCCCACCGGCCCACCATCTTGGCTAAAAGGCAAAGGAGGAAGAGGAGTTGGTTGAAGGAGATAAATGAATCAGACAAAGCATGACTTTCTAACCCTAGAGGGGTGGAGAAGAGGACTCCCTTTGGCGTTGCTTGTACTTTTGGCTACAGTTCCCATCATGCTTTACTGTTAGGTCATGTTGGCTAATGTATTTGGGTTTTGAAGAAAGTTTCCTTTCCCTCTATTCTTACAGTTTTCATGGGTTTGTTTATACATATATATATATTTTTACAATGAATCCCCCCCCCCCAGCCATGGCTAATTTCGAACACATGCCACTGGTGTTAGAAGGCCAGTCTAGCACCCACACCTGGTCTCTTGATTTACAACCTGTTTCTGGTTTTTGAGTGCTTTATTAGTCGCTGAGATCTAACTATTTCACTCCAATTTCCACTCTTGACCTTACCCAGTCTCTCACGCTACAAGCTGCCAATCAAGACGTACCTTTTATTAACATTCTGTTTTTCTCTCTCCCAATTTTATGTTCCGCATTGTTTTACAATCAAAAGCTGTAGAGCTCCAATCTATGTATGTAATACACATTCACTGACTTTTGTTAACATGCAGTCCTATAGATGTCCACTTGAAATTAAATGAAATGGAGTTCAGTGAAGCTTTTTTCCTGGGGCCGGGAGGGAAAAAGACTGTTTTTTTCCCCCAAAAAAGTGGGTACTCCCAATTTGCATTCTTTTCACCTTATTTGCATATATCAGACAATATGCAGTTTTCTTCTGGTATCACATTCAGCTACTCTTTCATAAATATTTTTTCATAATCTATCCAGTATATGAAAACCATGGGTAGGTATTTATCTGGAAAAGTTGTACAGTGAAACTTGGCATATGAACTGAAATAATAATGGCACAGTTATTATGGGTGGGGAAGCGGGAGGAGAAATCATTGTAAAGGTAAAATTATGCAAACATATTACAAAAGGTGGGGGTCATCATCATTATCACTAACACTGTCACAATCATCAAAGTGCTTCAGCAGCTATGCAGTGTACAAGAATTATATTAAAAGCAAACTTTCCAGCTCACAGGATTATAGGATTAATTAATAAGGTGCTTAGGTACACATCGTCTGTTATTATCTGCTTCCATTATTTCAAACACTACTTTGTCCGACTAACTTCAAGTGTTTTCCAGTACTATATATTCACCGTTGTTTGCAGAAAAAACAAGGTCATACATTTATGGTAGCAGACCAACTACCGATGTCTAGACCCTTCTGTTCCACCAACCGTCCTGTATAGGATTGCCAACTTTTTCTCCTGCACCTGCTCCTATGTCATTAAGAGCAACTTGAGCTACTGATGCAAATCTCCTTAGCATGCAAAATTTGACCTGCTAATTTCTATCGTTAAAGACACTTAAACTATTTAGATTATTTTTCTTCTTCTTTTTCTCTTTTCCCAGTTAGCAATATCAATACTGCCAAACGCTTTGACAGCAAAGACTGCTTCCTGAATTAGAATTAGGGGCACATGTCACTCAAACAGTCAAAAGTTTAATTTTAGGATGTGGGAGAGTAAGAAATACCTGTTCTTGGAGGGAACCACCCCCTTGTGCTTCAGGGGGGCACTTGCATTATCTGAACACTTGTTCTCTGCAGAGGCATGCTTGGAACAGGGACTCATGAAGAAACAATTAATAAAAAGGGGTAACCATTTCTTTGTATGCCATAAAAAAACTGACCAGCCTTCCTGTATAGAACTTTTTCTCCTGCATCTGTTCCTGTGTCATTAACAGTAGTTTGATCTACAAATGCAACTCTCCTTAGCATGCAATGTTTCGCCTGCTATGGTTCATCTGCTATTTAGAGCCCTTCCTTCCCTCATGCCTGCCGTCCCCATTGCCCTGACAAACTGGAGCCCTAAACACGATTTTCTGCTAGGTGGGAGAAAGGCACCAGGGGGGCGCTCCCAATGTTGCCAGACTACAGTTCTAACTACAACTGGTGGTGGTGGCGGCGGCGGCAAGGACTGATGAGAACTGCAGTCCACCAGCCAGCATTTGGGAGACCACAGAAGTTCCCCACCTGTATAATCTTTCCAGCCCAAAGAACAAGAGTCCGGGGGACAAGGTCAGCCGAAACGCTTGCAACCTGATGGTGGTTAAAGTCACAGCGAACGGCTGAAAGGTATTACTAGTTCTAAACAGTTCAATCCTCAACCACCAAAGGACCTCCTGCCCACCCACCCACTCCAAACATACCTGTGTGAGCAACGCTGTCTTGGATTATTTTGGGGGGCTGAGCGATGGCAGGCTGTGCAGCTCAAGGGACCATCTCAGCCGCACCGACAGCTTCTGTTCTACGGATGGTGCAGGAAGCCCCTGTGTGTCCTCCCATCCCTTTTCCCTGCCTGCTGCTCATAAGGAAAAGAGCAGAGGACTTACAGTGCTGGGAAACAGAGAGAGAGAGGCTGCCCCTGCTTGGCTGCGTGAGGAGGAGCAGCAGAGGGGAGAGAGAGAGAGAGAGAGAGAGACTCTCGGTGCAGCATAGACGTGGATGTTCAGCAGTTAGCTTCAGGGCAAAAGCTGGGAACCAGGATTAAGAGTTGGTTGGCCGTCAGTCAGTGGAGTGAATCCAGTGAGGCAGCACCACTGGTTCAGCTGAAGGGTCTGCCAACTGGAGATACCCCAGCAGAGCGATTCTGGGGGAGGGGGGGCTTCTTTAGTTTTGGGAATTCCTGACAGTCTGGAAGAAGTGCCAGAAAGCAGACTCCTGCGTATTCCCCTGGATTCAAGGTGGCTTCTGTCAGCCTGATGGGCCTGCAGATGCTTTGGATTACAACCCCCATTATTCCTGAGGATCAATTCTGCTGGCTGACTGCTGCTGAGAGTTGTAATCCAAACAACTGTAGGGGACTCCTATTGAGCAATGCGAATTTTAGAGGAGCCACTGGTATCCCAGCAAATTTATGCTCCTGGCAGAAAGGGCAATATTAAACTGCCCCGTTTACTGCTGAGGGCTCCATTTTCTTGGAATGCATCCTGCGCATGAAGAGGGGCATGTAAATGGTCACTGGGGGATCAGGATCAGATGCTGTAAATATGAAGTAACTGCTTCGTTGTTTCTGCTCCAGTTTGGGAGGCTTAAACTGAAGACCCATGGGATGGTTACCTGATTGAGCCATACGTTGGTGGCCATGATCTGCTCATGTTCATTCTAGGGCAGAAGAAAAAGAAAGCTTGCTGTTGAACATATGAATAAGACACATCCCGAAGAAATTATATATGAATCAATGGTTTTTGCACCAATGCACCGTTGTTCTCGTCTGCTGGTGATTCCCTTGGCGGGGTATAAACCCAGCTGCAACAGATGAAGTATAAAACCCTTGGTTTCCTGACCACAGTTTTATCTGACGAAAGGTTTTGGGTCTTCTCTGGTAGGCCCAGTCTAGCGTCCCCCCCCCCAGGGTTAGAACACTTCACCTGATGTTGGTATCATGCCTCCATAACTCGTTCACAGGAGCTGTGACTTCTGGCAACGGGTGATTTCCTTGGGGAGTGGGGAGTATAAAGGCAACTGCAACAAAGGCAGTAAAATAGATTTGTCTTCCTCACCCCACTTGTTTTGTGGGAGGAAAGGTCTTGGGTCTTTTCCTCTTTTTTGTTTTTACAAGTTGTTGCCAAGCTGTTTCCCATGATGACTCAATCCAAGAAACGAACAGCTCCAGCGGCAAAATTTTGAATCTACTTGCCAACGGAGTTCCTGGTAGGCCCTGTCGAACCCCCCCCCCCCGGGAAAGCTGCCACTGCCTCTGGAGGACTCCCTGGCCTTCCCTGCCACCTATTTCAGTCCCCAAACTGTTAGAATACTTTACTTGATGTTGGTATCATTTGAGCTTCCTCAAAGGACTCTGGGAATTGCAGCCCCACCTCAAGCCCAGAGAAAAAAATTGCGGGCAGTCAGGGAACTACTTTACCCCTGCAGTGCAGGAGGAGGAAGGAGAGGCAGGGCGGCTCCAGATCGTTCACCATTGTTCTTGTCTCCTGGTGATTCCCTTGGTGTGGTATAAATGCAGCTGCAACAGATGAAGTATAAAACCTTTGGTTCCCTGACCCCACTTGTTTTATCCGCCGAAAGGTCTTGGGTTTTCTCTGGTAGGCCCGGTCTAAACCTCCCCCCCGGAAAGGCGCCTCTGCCTCCAGAGGACTCCCTGCCACCTATTTCAGTCCCCCAAACTGTTAGAATACTTTACCTGGGAATGGTGTTATGCCTCTGACTCTTTTTCCCTCTTTGGAGTTGTCATCACTTGCCAGCCCTGCTGGTGATTTCAGTGGAGAGACACAAAGGCAACATAAGCAACAAGTTAGAATGAACTTCCCCACCCTGGATCTCTTGCTCGAGGAAACGTCTTCTGGGGTCTTTTCCTCTCTCTTTTTTGGTTATGGTGACAGCGAGCCTCTGCTGCTTTCCAGATTCTTGTCTCTTGAGGACAACATGGCTCTACCTCAGAGAGGGGCAAAAAGTCTCTGCTGGACCAGATATTTATAAACGTGATGAACTGCATCACAAAGGGGGATGACAAAGTTTGGTCAAGTTATTGTTACCCAACAGGCCAAATATGGGAGGCCTGCCTTGTTTTCCTTACTGGTAGCAAACTGGAAACAAGGACACAAGTATACAGAAAGCACTTGTCTTCGCTTTGGAACCATCATTTTTAAAGTTCTTTGGACTATTGGGTCCAAAGCCTGGAAGGCAGCCCATCTAGGAGAAGGAAAATTCCGATTTCAAACCTCCACTGCCTTGTGGTTATATCCACTGATGGAAAAGGCTTCAGGAGTTAACCTCGAGGCAAAATCTGGAGCCAGAGTCCCAGAGGCAGTCCCGGAGGCTACTCTTGGCCTCAGTAGCAGGCCAGTTTTGTAGACACCTGGTGTGTCAGCAATGCCTATGCTGAGTGGTTAACACGGCACAGACTGGAGCATAGCATTGGGCTAAGAGTACATCTCACTGCTTCTCTTGTGGTTTCTGCCCACCAAAATACTGTACTTGCGGTAACTTCAAGGAAAAATATTTGCAGAGAAGTAAACATGTGGGACTGTGTTTCTCAGGATTATGTTCCTGAGGGGTTTTTTTAACCATTTGCTTCACAATCTCTCCAGATGTTTTTGGACTGCAACTCGCATCATCCCTTACTATTGTCCATCCAGATTGGACATGATGGGTATTGTCTGTGAAAAACCTCTGGAGAGCTACAGCTGCTTTAGCTCCTTGGCAGAAGAGGGCATGGTAAGAAAGAGAAGGTGATGGGAAGAGAAAAGGAGGGAGGTATGCGCTTCTGCCCTGCTCACCACAGGCACTCAGAATGTGGTTCTCCTTCGTGTCCTCTGTGAATACACACTAATGGGTTAATCTGCGGCTGAGCAGAGCAGTCTTCAGTAACTTCCACAGTTTTAAGCACTTAGTGCTGGGACCTCCCCTACACCTGGCTATATAACTCCGCCCCTGGCCCAATGCTTCTGTTCTTTTTCTGACCACTGCTGTAGCAGCAGCTTTGTTGGAACTTTGCAAGTAGAAACAAATCTTTTTCTTGCCTTTTTCTTTCTTTCCCTTCACCTCCCCTTGTTATTTACTTGCAACAAGTTGTTTCTTTTGCCTGGGGGATACAATACTAGCCGGCATTAGTGGTTCTTTGTTGAGCCTTTACAAAGCTGGTGTTTCAGCCCTCGGGGCTTTTCTCTTAAAGAATTAATATCTCTTTTACCTTCTTTATAACTACTCCCAGGCTGAAAAGCAACAGGCTTGTTTTTTTCTGTTTGCAATTTTCTCTCTCAGCAGGATAGAAGAGGACAGCTTCTCAACTTGCCTGAGCTACAACCTCTCCGGAGTTTGGCACAGAACAGCCTTCTTGTTTCAAGGGGCTCATTCTTACAGCTGCTGCAGTGCGCGGGCAGCCCTGAAAGGAGGGCCTCCTAGCTCCTGCCCCCCCCCCACTTCAGTGGGCTACAGCCTCTTTGGAGGCTGTCGCGGAACATCCCTCTTGGTTCAAGGGGCTTGCGCTTACAGCTGTTTAACCGCACAGGAGTTAGGGCTCTGTACGCCCTGTCCCTAGGAGAAGAAGGGCCTCTTGCTGCACAGGAGTATGGGCTCTGTATGCCCGGTCCCTAGGAGAAGAAGGGCCTCCTGTTGCCCCGGTCACCTTCCCTGACTGTCAGTGATTCCTCCTGACATGGGAAGCGCCTCTGTGTGTGAGTGCCGCACACCAACCCTCCTTCGTGCGCCTGCTCATGTAGCTGCAACTTCTGGAGGGAGCTGCACACCGAGGCTGTAGATGTGCCAGTGACATGAACTGAGAGATGAACTGACTTCCTACAGGAACCACAGCCTCGAATTTGCAACACGGTAAGGACAGAACATTTTGGAGATCACTCATTCATGGGTTGCCATAAGTTAGAGACAACATGATGGCATGTAATCGTCGTTTAGTCATTTAGTCGTGTCCGACTCTTCGTGACCCCATGGACCAGAGCACGCCAGGCCCTCCTATCGTCTACTGCCTCCCGAAGTTCTGTCAAATTCATGTTGGTTGCTTCGCAGACACTGTCCAGCCATCTCATCCTCGGCCGTCCCCTTCTCCTCTTGCCATCACACTTTCCCAACAGCAGGGTCTTTTCCAGGGAGTCTTTTCTTCTCATTCGATGGCCAAAGTACTGGAGCCTCAGCTTCAGGATCTGTCCTTCCAGTGAGCACTCAGGGTTGATTTCCTTTAGAATTGATAGGTTTGTTCTCCTTGCAGTCCAGGGGATTCTCAAGAGTCTCCTCCAGCACCACAATTCAAAGGCATCAATTCTTCGGCGGTCTGCTTTCTTTATGGTCCAGCTCTCACTTCCATACATCACGACAGGAAAAACCATAGCTTTGACTATTCGGACTTTTGTTGGCAAGGTGATGTTTCTGCTTTTCAAGATGCTGTCAAGATTTGTCATTGCTTTCCTCCCAAGAAGCAGGCGCCTTTTAATTTCGTGGCTGCTGTCTCCATCTGCAGTGATCATGGAGCCCAGGAAAATAAAATCTGTCACTGCCTCCATATCTTCCCCTTCTATTTCCCAGGTGATGGGACCAGTGGCCATGACCTTAGTTTTTTTGATGTTGAGTTTCAGACCGTTTTTTGCACTCTCCTCTTTCACCCTCATTACAAGGTTCTTTAATTCCTCCTCACTTTCTGCCATCAGAGTGGTGTCATCTGCATATCGGAGGTTGTTGATATTTCTTCCGGGCAATCTTGATTCCGGCTTGGGATTCCTCCAGTCCAGCCTTCCGCATGAAGTATTCTGCATATAAGTTAAATAAGCCGGGGGACAATCTACAGCCCTGTCGTACTCCTTTCCCAATTTTAAACCAGTTGTTCCATATCCAGTTCTAACTGTTGCTTCCTGTCCCACATATAGGTTTCTCAGTAGATAGATAAGGTGGTCAGGCACTCCCATTTCTTTAAGAACTTGCCATAGTCTGTTGTGGTCCACACAGTCAAAGGCTTTTGCATAGTCGATGAAGCAGAAGTAGATATTTTTCTGGAACTCTCTGGCTTTCTCCATAATCCAGCGCAAGTTAGCAATTTGGTCTCGAGTGCCTCTGCCGGAATCCAGCTTGTACTTTTGGGAGTTTTCGGTCCACGTACTGCTGAAGCCTACCTTGGAGGATTTTGAGCATAACCTTGCTAGCATGTAATAACAATAGGAAAAATATTAAAATCAAGGTATTCTCTCCTCCGACAAAACAGCCTGAATTGGGGCATCTTGTGTGATTTTAGGGCAAATGTGGATGGAACAAAAAACTACTGGTTGCCTACAGGGTTAAGCAGCACCCCTACGGATCATTTATCTTCTCTCCCACACAAGCAGCTGTAGGAAAGATTTTAACTAAAGATGCTCTTGCACTGAGGAAACAGAAATAAAAATGACTGGGCCACTGGAACCAGAGGATGGCGAGTGACAGCTGACCCCTCCTGATAAAACCCGAGATCTCCCCTGGGGTTGGTGATGTCAGTCGAGGCCCTCCCTAGTGTGTCACCTGCTGCAGTGTGATATATGGATCCCCTTGTAGCTGCTCAATCAGTTGTGCATCATGCATAGGGTGAAATGAACAATATGTGTTGTTCTTGTTAACTAGGATTATCCTCGAGAATACCGTATTTTTCACTCTATAAGATCCACTTTTCCAACCCAAAAAGGCGTGTGGGAAGTGTCTGCGTCTTATGGAGTGAATACAGTAAAACAGCACTCCCCAGGACTCAGTGGGGGGAATGTTGGGGGGAGCCTCGGAAGGGGCCGAGAGTGCCTTCCAGGGTCCTTCGGAGGCTCCACCCACCCACCCCTGCGGGGCCAGCCGGGGTGAAATTGCGACCTTCCAAGACTCTTCTGAGGCTTCGAAAGCCTCAGAAGGCTCCTTGAAGCTAAAAATGAAGTGCGTCTTATGGAGCAAAAAATATGGTAATTTTTTTCCTTTCTTATCTTAGATCACCACATTCAAATTAGTGAATTACTGATGCAATGTTTAAAGTCAATTGAAAGTTCATTGTTTCTTATTAGGTAGCTGCTGAATTATTTGGAAATTCTGTTTTCTATTGTGCATGGTCAGTTTTGTTTGTTACTATTAAGCTGCTTTGAGCATAGTTGTATCTCCACTGTAAAATCCACAATTTCTAAGAAAGAAAGAATCTCTGATTTTCCTGACCCAACTTCAAAGATTTGGCACTAACTCTCTAACATGTTTTGCCACAAAAACCACACAAAAACAGAATTTAAAAAAACAATAACCAACACAGACATGGTTTATAAGCACACAACAAAGCAGCCCCACAAGTCCAGCCAGGTGGCACTTTGCTCCTCAGGGGAGGTCATCTTGTCGAGCCAAGGTCTTCCGTGCCATTTCCAGGGCCCCCTCCTTTGTGAGGTTCCCCCCAATGAAGCCGTTGGAGTGCACGAAGATGCAGCCTGGGATCCCGCTAACCTCAGAGAGCTCCTCATCCCGTAAACCTCTCCACTCCTCCAGAAGCGACAATCTGTGGAGCATTGAGGAGACAGACCGAAGAGATTATCCCACAAAACAAGAAAAAAGAGCCAGTGTCATCCATGAATACAATCCAAGAAGAAGGGTGAGTGACAGCTTTATTAGAGCAACCAAACCTCAGTCTTAAACCCTGGCCCAGTGTATCTAAGAAAGATGGCTGCTCTCAGATACTAGAACTCCCTCCCACTGGAGGCCACACTGGCCCCGTTTTGGCTGCCCTTCTGCAAGCAAGCGTAGACCTTTCTCTTCAGGCAAGCTTTCCCTGAGTGCCTGAGTGGGTTTGTCAAAATGGATTGTTGTACCTTACTGCCCTGAATGTGTTTTGGTGTGCTTATGTTTTTTTTTAGTATAGTATTTGTTTGATCATTTTTAGTATTTACATACTCACTGTTGTTAGCTTTAAATAGTGTAATTAGGTAAGATACCTTGTGTCCCCCTTAAGGAAAAAGCTGCAGTGTAAGTAAGTAAACAAAGTGTGGCCATCTAGATGCCTTTATTCTGTGACATTTCTACCCCACTTTCCCAATACGAGGTAGCACTCATGGTAGCTTAAAATCTCTATAAGAAATTATAAAAACAAAGATCAGAGTCCAATTGATGCCCATGTAAGGTCCACATAACTTGGTGCAGGTAATTATGAAGGATACATCTTATATATGTGTGTATGTATATGTATGTATGTATATTTTAAAAACTAAAGTAAGATTCTGGCCAGTGAGAAACACAACATCCAACCATAAAAGTGAATAAAATGAAAACTGACCCCCCCCAAATTGGCTGTGTCACTTAAGGTTGGGATAACTTGACATGGCCAACTGCATCTAATTGACGAGATGCTGGATGGCTTCTCAGTCTCTCTATTGGCCATGTGACCACCTGGCACCATGTCAATCAACTGCAGTTAGCTGCTGCAAGTTATGCAGACCTTAAGTGAACACCAGTAGGGTTCTGGCTAGAGATGGGGAAATAATGAGGGTCCAGCCCCCTGGGGCCGGACCATCCATTCTCCTACAACTAAGTAAGCAGGTGGTAGCCTTCGCCATGCCCAACATTCTTCCCCATTTAAGATCTACAAGCTGAGAAGAACCCCACTGAATTGGACAAGCAGTTGCCAAAATTACTTCAGCCTGACTTGCTCCCATATAGGAGTCTAAATCAAGGTGAATTCTTTGTCATCATTAGCTAATGGTGAGGAACAGTGGACTTTGTCTATAATTTTTGGAGGGCTGCACGATGTTCACTCCTGATATAAAACAATAAACAGATTTTAAATAAATCCAAAGGTGTTTTCGGAAGGGTAGCTGGGTTAGGCAGCAGCAGCAAAAACTGACCCACAATCTTATGGCATGTTAACAATGAACATTTGATATGGCATAAACTTTCAAAGTCTTTATCAAATGCCCACTTAGGGTATGACTTCATCTATCTCCTGATGTGGATACAGGCCTCATACCATGAGAAACTGGAAAAGTTTAAGGAGCCATCAGAGGCGTTGCTGGTTTTAAGTATAAGCATATGAATGCAAGCAGAGCTACTGTGCCAAAGATTTGGGAGTCTTCCCAAAGCTCTGGCATTTCAAAACTATTCCCACCCTTCCAAGACAGGACACAAGATCAAGGGCTTTTGGGAATTCCCACTTACCGGTTCTGGAAGGTATGCAGGCTAGCTGGGACACACTGTACCCGCCACTGCCCCCCCAGATCTGTGTACAGGATAAATTTGAGAGATGTCTTCACATTCATCTCTTCCTCCAGTTTGAAAAGATGCTCCTTCCATGGGCAACCACCCTGGGCCAGTACCAGAATCTCACCACGAGGGTCAACCTTCCAAACAAAAACACTTGTTATTTATGGTTAACAATGGCACTCCACTAGTAGATAGTGGGATGTAGGCAGGGTGTCTGCACTGTCAGCAGGATGGGGGCATTTAAGGTATTTATTTGCTAATAATGATTTTAAAGCAAATAACCTCTACTTTTCTAGACCATAGTGCAAAATCAAGTTGCCATTATTAGACTGTTGTTATTGTTGTTCTGTGGTGTCAAGTTGCCCTTGACCTACGGCCACCCCATGAATGTACAATCCCCAAAATGTTGTGTCCTCAACAGCCCTACTCTGCTTTTGTAAACTTATGTCTGTGGTTACTTTTAGGGAGTCAACCCATCTCATATCTGGCCTTCCTCTTTTCCTGCTGCCTTCAACTTTTCCTAGCATTATTGTCTTTTCTCAAGAATCTTGCCTCAGGTCAGATTAGTACAAGCTTTCCTCCTAACTTCTAGGCTATGTGATTTAATAGAGGGAAGCATGGGAATGTGTACTCTTTGTTAATGCCTCTGGAACAGGCAAGAGTGAAAAGTGGGTGTGGCGTTTGCCCCTTGTGGCCCCTACCTGACTCCCTAAACACAGAGCACACGAAGGCAAACCGATACTCCTTTTCACCCGCTGCCACCAGTTGATCACTAAAACAACATTACTTATAGAAGGATGAAGATGAAGGTCCAAACTTCACTGTCTTTTAAATAAAACTTGTTTATTGATTAGAGATGTTTGATTATTAATCATAGGTAACTTCTACAGGTTTATTTATCATCAATCTCAACCTTCTATTGGTTATCACAGTTCTTATTCACTCTTCACTCTAATCACACCTCAGATCTCCCAAATACCACCCTCTGTCTCCCTCTGATCTCTCCTCTTTCTCACTCCCTCGCACTTACTGACTGTTCACTCTCTGACTCCGACTCTTTATTACATATCTCTTGGCTCCGCCTCTTAGCGACATTAGCCTGCAACATGAATATGCATGACCACTTAACATAATAAGGGTGAATGCTACAGTGGGCTTCCCCTAGAGTGAGGAAAGGAGCCACCTTCTGGACTGCTTGCTGTGTCCTTTCCACCTCCATGGTCCCAGCTGCTGACAAACAGCACAATCATGGCATGCAGATATTCACTGTGAATCACAAACTACCACTGGAAGTCGCACGGATTTCACCTAGGACTCACTTCTGCATAAGGCAGCACTATAGTGAGAACAGGAGTTTCAAGCCTATTAGAAGGTATGTTTGCAAAGCTAGCCTTCAACCAGGGCAATACGTCCCCTCTCCCTTCATGCTGCTGGACCTAAATTTTGCCAGTTCCTCATTACTGTTATGTTAGGAAGGGCTGCTTGGCAATGGAGGGTTGAAAGTTCCCAACCCTCGCTTTAGACTTCCAGCAAAGCCAAGGTGCAATGGTAGGTACCTCAAAGCGCTGCTGAATGGCCTCCTTCACAAGGGTCCGCGCAGGCAGCCAGGCACGGTAAAAATAATCCAGCCGATCCAAGAATTCATTGCCCACCAGCTCCATGGCCTTCTGGAAACCAGCCTGAGAAAGAAAGTACAGAACTGGAAATTAAATCCTGCAACCAAACACAGTTGCTCTTTCAGGTCATGTAGTCTGTTCCACCTTTGGGAATGTCTGAGCTGCTGGCCTGTCTAGAGAGGGGAGGCGATGACCCTGGGCAGCCTCTCATTCTCCTGCTGAAGGAATCATTCCATATATTCAGAAATTGAGTCATGGCAACTGGACTTGTTTCTTGTTTGGCTGAAACGTTTCACTACTTATCCAAGTAGTTTCTTCAGTCTTCAGGAGCTACTTGGATGAGTAGTGAAACGTTCCAACCTATCAAGAAGGAAATCCAGTTGCCATGATGCAACTTCCAGATAACCTCACCTGGATGACTGAGAATCTTCACAAACATTCAGTATTTTGTTAATTTTTTACCATGCTGCTTCTTTGCTCTTTTTCAGCAGAAATTTTTGCTCCAGGCTGGCTAGAGAGACAAGTGTGAATTGCTTCTCGCCCAGCAAACCTCATGCAGACCAGCACCTGGACATCACAATGGGTCTGGCCCAGGTTGCTAAGATGTGGTGCCAGGCTTCTTAATAGGTCTCTTGTCAGCTGCATCTATGCTAGCAAGAACAGAATGGAAAAGAACCTCTGGAGGTTAGGACTGAATTTGCAGAACAAAGAGCTGGTTGCTTTCCTTTTTAATATTGTCCAATTATCAGCTACTCCCTCACTGAATGCAAGGGTTGGTTGGTTGGTTGGTTGGTTGGTTGGTTGGTTGGTTGGTTGGTTATTTATTTATTTATTTATTTATTTATACATACATACATACATACATACATACATACATACATACATACATACATACATACATACATACATACCCCGCCCATCTGGTCTTGCGACCACTCTAGGTGGCTTCCAAATACATAGATAAAAACATACAAATATACACAAAAATTATAACATCAGCTAATAAATTAATAAATTATTAAATTTTTCAAGATGGCAAGAGAAAAGAAGAAGTAATCAAGGGTTAACCGGAGGGGTACAGAACTGGTTACAAATTCACGTAAGGTATATTAACCATTTAGATTAGTGTTTCCCTGCCTGTGTGTTGTGACCCCAAGGGGGTTACAAACTGTTTGCTGGCGGGGGTGATGGGTTATCTTATATGTCTTGCAGCCCTTATAATTTTTCCCCCATGACCCTTTGAAGTGGGATATTAAACTTGCATGCATCCGTATGTATGAGAAACAGACACTTTGGGGGAGAAAGAAGCTTCTACTTTCTGAGAAGGGATAACTTTACTCTGTTAAAAATGCCTTTTTATGCAAACATAAAAAGTGTCACTGATTATTTGGCTATTATAAAAGAGGGCCATGATTAAAAAAAAAGATTAGGAGCCACTGATCTAGAACCTGCCAGGAAGATACTAAGTGTTTTTTTAAACAAACATGAAATTCAGATACCATACAACTGGTGCAAAGCAAGCAAGCAAGCAAGCTAACCCAATTAGCTTTTTTAAAATGGTGGAGCCAGTTCTCCAAGGTTTGATTTCCTGAGGGGGATACAAAGGGCTAAAAAAATCAGTAGAGACTATGAATTACTTGCTAAAAACAGCCTGATGGGACTGTGGCGCAGAAAGACCCTGTTCGCTCTGTCTGGGGGAGTGATTTAACAAAACAGACGGGCTGGTCTAGTGAGCAAAGGGAGAACGTCTCTCTGTAGGCCCTCAAGTATCAGCTAGAGGTCCAATAAAGACCATCGCTAAGCCCCAAGGGCCCCCTTTAAGACTCACAGACTGGTAACTGCCACTGAAGATTTCCCACAAAACCTGGGAACAAGATTATGTATCCCATTATGGGAAAATAAACAGGGCAGCTTCCCAGGGCTACCTGGAGCCCTGCCTCCTGCTTGCTGCTGCCAGTAGCTAAGCCCACGGGAGACTGGTTCATGTAATGAAGGGTCATGCCAGTAGCTGTACTTCTTGACAAAGGATGAAAACACTTCTTGGGGAGGTTTTGAATTCTTCACCCACCCCAAAAAATGAGTTAGACAATCTGGAAAACTCCCTCAAAAAAAAAAAAAAAAAAAAAAAAAAAAAGGGCTTGAAACCTGGGTGCCTAAATGCAGTTTCTTCATTTCTTGATATAGATCCATCAAAATCATCTGGTGGGTGACTGGAGAGAGGGCCTGTTCTAGGTCTCTATCAAGGAGAAACGCCTACTCTACTCAAGAGAAAATTCCTACTATGCTGTTATCTTTTTGGTGATGCTCAATGGTTTTATCCCCTCCCAGGCTTCTGATTTAAAAGGTATTTTATTAATTATTTTTAAATCACTGTTTTGCTGATTTTATATTTTATCTTATTTTTTGTTATGTACAATCTCTTGAAGACAGCCAAAGGGTGGCTATACACGTTTTAAAAACAGGAACACTGCCGCTTTAATTGTGTGTTATGCCTGGATCCATGTGATGAATTTTGGGAAGCACGCGTAAGCTACACACACCACCTTAGCCAGACCCTCCTGCATTCAGCTGAGCATATTTCCAGGGTTCCTATGACAAGGAGACCCGATAAGGCAGAGCTCTGGACTGCCCGATTGTCTGCTTCCTTCTAGGCAGTTCCATCAAACATAATAAAGGTTTAGCTGACTTCTAGGTGGGGTGAGAATGCAAGGGGGGGCAAGGCTTATATGCATCCCCACACCTGCATCACCCACTGAACTTTCCACAGATGCAGACATAATGCTTGAATACGGCTGTTCGATTCGAAGTGCTGGTTATAACCTATAAAATCCTTAATGATTTAGCACATTGATACTGTCAGAATGTCTCTGCCAGAAATCGGCTCCCTGTTTCACCTGTTCCTCTTAATCCATGTTGCTGAAAGTGGCCTCAAAGAGCAAGGCCAGAAAGGTGAAGGCAAGGTGTTGGGCTTATTCGGTGGTGGCCCCTGTTTCAGTAACAGGTCACCAATGGTGATACAACAGGCTCCTTCCCTCCTTATGTTCAAGACATTGTTGAAAACTGAACTATTCAAAGCTGCCTTCAACAGCTGTCTCTTAGATGCTGTTAATAATAATGTTTTCTTTTCTTTTTGAATGATTTTTTTCTTTTTTAGTCACCATATTGTCATATGTAATGTGGGGTATATAGGATTTTAAAGTTTTAACTTCTAAACTGCCCAGAGTAGTGAGTGCATTAATAGGCCAATATTTAAATCAAATGAATGCATGAATAAAATCAGTGCCAAGACTTTCAGAAGCCTACCTCAGTGTCTTGATCCTTCTCATTCCAGCGTGGGTTCAGGTACCCGACTCTAGCACTGACATTGGTGGTCATGGCATAGCGGGGGACCTCATCCCACTGGGGAATCCCGTTGTCAATCGCGTCAATCTCCTCCACAAAATTCTCATACAGCTAGAGAAAGAAGGAAAACGAGAAAGAATCAGCTCCGGAAGAGGTCCTTTGGGGCTGATGTTGAGAACCCGAAGGCTGCCTCCATCTTTTTAATAGTCAGCTGAGCAGGAGGGGAGAAGTTAATAAACATGTGATGCAGTCCACCAGGTCCAGCCCAAGACATTTTGCTGCCTGAGGTAGAGCAAGAAATAACATTCCAAGCCAAGGGGCCTAGGACTCCATGCTAGTCAACTGTTGCCTTGATAACCAAGTTGGAAAAATCTACTGAGATCCTTCCCCTTGCCCAAATATATAAATTAGATTATAGCAGTACTAAACTATATTAATTTACTGCTTTTTCAAGTCCCTGCAAATCAGCTGCCTGAGTCAATCATCTTGTTCTGCCTCATGGCAGGGCTGGCTCCAAGTCAAAGGGACCATGGAAAGTTGAAAGAAAGGCAGCCGGTACAAGTCTATGACTTTTCTCCATCTAAGCCCCTTTTGGTGTTTGGAGAGGTGCCCTTTCTCTCACACGCATGCACCCACACAAATACCTTGTCATAGAGTACATGGACCACAGGATCCTCTTCTTTTAGGCCCAGCTGGGTGGCCAGAATCTGAGGGCCAAAATGGTAGTACACTAGCCCTGCACTGCTCAGCTTGGTCTGCCACGGTTTATCTGGATTCAGGCTGTGCATTGACTCTCCAAACGACCTGTGGGAATATGAATAATTATTGTAAGCCGCCCAGAGACCTCTGGGTAGAGTGGGCGGCATTATAAATTAAATAAATAAATAAATAAATGAAAGGGGAATTGGGAAGACCAGTCACAGAAAGGAAGCCTGCCCCCTCTTTTCCTCTCATCATCTTATCACATTAATAGGGACCTCCTACTCCCAAGAACAATAAAAGGAACTCCATGCAAGTGAAAAATTCCTTGTGACTCATGAAACTATAATCTTTGGACAGGGACTGGCATCATCCTTTAAAACTGTGAATAAAGAAACAAAAATATACATACGTACACACACATATACACTGTATATAAGTCAGCCAAAATAACCAGGAAAACAATTGCACACGAGAGCCTCTGTCTTCTTTATGGCCTTCTTTTCCCCAACCCTTTACCTTCTTGTGACTTTTTTTTTAGCTAAAGACTGTCTCATTAGATCTTATGGTGCTCTTCAGCTGAAGAGTGCACCAAGAAAATGCTTCAGATAGTGCATAAAATAAATAATAGTGTAAGTAGGTGAATGGGGAATTTATTTTGGATATGGTGTGAAAAGGAATGATTACTTTGTCTATTTTATGCAGACTATAGGGGGTTTCCTAATTACTTTGTATATTTAGATATCTGGGATTTTTAGGTATAGGTAAATTGTATTTTAAATTGTAGCTGGATCATAAAGAAGGCTGCCTCCTATAGTCTTCTAATGTAGGGGGGGGATGGCAGCCATTGTTCTTCCTGCCTCTTAATCCCAGGTCTGTCATCTTCTGCCTTATAATTTATTGGGGCAAGCAGGAGAGAAGAGGAGGAAAGAGCAAACAGGTGCAAGGAATTACAGCTACCTCCTCACATATTGGAAGAAAAGCTATAAAAACAGCCACCCAGCAGAGCTTGGCTGGACCAGTAAAAAGCCCATCTCAGAGCTGGTGAACCCACAGCCCTCTGGTATTCTTGGGACTCCTGTCAGCATGATCTGTGTTGAGGGAGGATGGGAGAAGGAGTTCGCTGACATCTAGAAGGCCACAGGTTCCCCAGACCTGGTGTATCTGTTCTAGCAGTTTGCTCCCATAGTGGCCAACAAGATCTGAGATCAAGCCCACAAGTGGGGGGGGGGAAGAGCTGAGCCTCCAACATTACCTCTGGTGGTGATCATAGCGGTTCCTCTGAGGATCATACTCTCCACCAACATCCACCACCACATCACATTCTGACAACAGCTGGGGATCCCGTGTCCGGACAATCTCTGCATCCTGGGGGCACAAAGGTGTGATACAAAATGGGTACTGTGCTTCTTTGGTCATCCATCTTGCATACTCTCATCCTATTCCCTTTGGAGTTAAGAAAGCCTGGATCTACATGATGAAGCATTCTGTGTAATCTGAAAGCTTACACTTGTTTCATAAATTCATATCCCTTTTTCTGTTTCTATAGGCCCACAGGGTCTGCATATTCTGTTGGCATAAAACTGAAAAACTGTTAGTTTAGAGTGCACAGCTGGAAAACAGAACTAGGAATAACACACAAGTGACTAGTGCCTGCACAATTATTCTTGCATCAGCTATTAGCCAGAGAAGGGATACAATTGCTTAAATCCTGTTGTCTAGTTACACAAACGGTATAACTTTTAGAAGTGAATTGCCGTAAGTTAAGAAATCTCCATTGACCTTATATGTTGCCAGCTGAGTTGTGCAACTCAGTATGAAACAAAAGTACGTCTATGGATTTTTTTAACATATAGCAAACCTATTTCAAAAGTTATAGCATTTTTCATACCTGCATAACAAGATTTCGGCCAATTTCTGTATTTGTCTAGTTGGGGGAGGGGGAATGCATAGTGTGTATGTACATATTAGGTATGTAATTCTTTACATATCAGCATAAAAGCAGTTAATGTGCATAAATCAATGTTAAAAAAGAAACACAGCTTGATTTTTTCAAACAATTATGTTTCAAGACCATATGAATGAAGAAAGTGTAACATGAGAAGTATTTGGTGAAATCTCAGACACCCCTAGAGGCAGAAATGTGGTTGCAGAAGGGAGGAGATCTAACATTTAAAGACATGCAGAGTAAAACACCAATAATGTCAAGATATACAAATTAAGGCAGAGTGAAGTAGACCATGTGTTTATCGGGAACTGCCCGAGATTTGCAGGGTCTGTCTCTGCACTATACTGTAGTTAGAGCCATTTGACACTGCTGGAACTCTCGCCGCTTCTCCGCGTGGAATTCTGGGAGGTGTAGTTTGGCGAGGAACTCTCTCCGCCGTAGTTCGCAAGTGAGCACGGGCTCAGCCCTTTCTAAGAAAACTACAAATCCCAGGCTGCTCAAACGGATCACGCCGGGAGTATAACTCTTGTTGTTGTATGCGCACAGCATTCCCCACGAGTCGTGCAAGTTGTGGCAGGAGGCAGCAAATCAGGAACGGCGAACCGTGTGGATCCGGACCGTCGTCGTCGTAGGAAGAACGACACGTGTTTAGCTGGGGAAGCTTTCCGACGGGGAATAAGCCCCACTAAACCCTGGGACTTCCCCCTAAGCAAACGTGCCCTCGGACTGGACTGTAACCAAACGGAGGGGAGCAGATTCGGATGCTGATCCGGATTACATACCTGATAAGAAGGAAGCAGCCGCAGGAGGAAGCACGCCAGCGCCTCGTCGCAGTGGAAGGTCCCTCCGTGGGTGCCGATGCGGGGCGGGCGGGGGCGCTTCGGGCCCGGCATGAGGCTTCGGGTCAAGCGTGGAACGACGGCGAATAAACGGAGCATGCGCACAACGAGGGCCTTCCAGGGAGCGCAGGCTCGGCTACATCCACCGCCCGCCGCTGCGTGTACCCATTTACCGTATTGTTGAGATTAGACGCGCCCGAAGAACTGCGTTGTAGCCTAGGGGGTAAAAAAAAGAAGCGGAATGTGACTAGATTTGCCTCCCCAAAAATTTACGTCCGGAGAAGCATAGATAAATATGCTTTCCTAGGCAAGACGCGCCCTCCAAGTCTATGCTAAAGTTTGGAGAAGAAGGCAAATTAGGCACCACTGACGCCAATGTCTTGTAGTGTAGCACAGGAGCCCTATCTTAAAAAGTGACCTGCCACTTTCGCAGCGGGGGCAGTCGGAGAGCTTGCCCTCCCGCAGAGGGGCACTTTGGCGCCCAACCAGATGCCCATGGAAACCCCCAAAGGTGTTCGTGTGTTGTTATTCCCTAGCACACGCAGAACCAGATTTTATGTGGTCTTGTCATAACTAGGTCTAGAAATTTGGGTCTTTCAACAGAATTTCTTCAAATACCAAATGCCTACATTACCACTAAGAGCAAAATCTAGGTGCTGGAGAGAAACTCACACCCTTGGAATGTCATGATATGTGTTGCTGTGATGTGCTGTCAAGTTGCTCTTGAACCATGGTGTTCCTGTGGAGTAACGGCCTCCATGTGGTCCTGTAAGTAGCAGCACTGCTCAGTGGTAAATTGGAAGTGCATGTATGTATACACTTCCATAGCTAACACCGACCCCCCCCCCCCCAATAACCCAGAGGACACAAATACAGTATGCAGGTTACAAGATGGGTGCATATCAGTAATTGAGGAGTAGGTCCTGTACAAAATTAATAGCTCTTAATTGCCCATTTAAGATCAGACCATAATCACTTGGGATTACAACAGGTGTCTCTTAGAACAATACCTTATTTCTGGGAAAACTTGTTCTTCTTCCAGGTACTCTAAATTTTTCAGCTAATTTCAAAGAAATGGGGTAACCCAGGTGGGGTTGAAAAAAGCCGTGGCAGATGATATAATAATCCCTGCTGCTCAGAGAGGCAGGAACACACGCACACCAGCCCTTGATATGCTACACTACTAGTAGTCAAATCAAAATACTTTTTTTAAAAAAACTTAGTCTATCAACTTGGTCCACATCTGAAAAACTTAAAATGCTGTCCTCTAGCTTGCTCATTTTCATCTTCTTGTCTGTTCATAATCTGGAAAAGAAAAACAAGCTTTCCCATTTTATTGGGTCCCAAATGATTTCTCAGTTGAGAATTAATGAGTTCAAAGGCAGAGAGTATTCTTTCTACACCAGCATAAGAAGCTACAGTACTGCTGTTAAAAGTGAAATCATTGCTTTAATAGTCTCTAAACCCAAGTGCTTATGTGACTTCTCCAAGTCAATTGGTGTGATTGCCTTTAAAACACGGTGAGCAGGAGCACAGAAGTGTGCCGTCCTCAATGAAGGAACCACAAGAAAAACAAGGAGATTGTGCAGTAGGGGAGTTGATAAAACTGGACGATGAAGGAACAGGAGTTACGAAGGCAGTGGAAGTGTTTCTGGCAGAAGAGAAAGGGAGACAAGCGAGGGAGGAGTCAGGAGGGTGGAGATGGGAAGATATAAAAGGAGAGAATGAGGAGAGAGGCGGGAGGAAGGAATTGAGAGAGAGAGGCATACAGACGGATGAGACTGGAGAGCAGAGAGAGAGGATCGCTAAACTGGTAAAAGACTTTCCCAATCTGGTGACGGGAGGAGGATTGTTGCCAACACCACCTAATTGGAATCAAAGGGGAGTTGGTGAACAGAGTGAAAAATGGAAATGGGAAACAACGTCTCTTATTCCGGGTTTGGGGAAGGAGGAGATCTCTTGTGGTACCAGTCCCTATCTCCCCAGGTTGGAGGGTTCCCGAGTGGTACACCCTTGTTGCGGGACGGTTTGTGTAGTTCTAAGCACACCGCTGCAGAACCAAGTAACCAGCTCTATCCTTGGAGTGAAGAGAATGTGAAAGAAACTAAGATTGTTGAGAATGTTAGAGTTAAAAGTTATAAGCTGTTGCCAGAGGTGGAAATGTTAGATCCGTTCAGTTTAGGTATTTCTGAAGTTAAAGACAATAAACAACCGTTATTTGTACCAGTTGCTTCGTCTCTGTCAGTTCCTCCCGCCAGAACCCCAGGCCCTCTTTCAAAAGAACCCAATCACGAACACCTTCAGTGAACCTCTAATTCTTGAATGGTTCCCCCTTAACCTTGAAGTTTATTATAGTTTGGCATTACAGATGGATGGTTACTAGATCCTCATGTCATAGCTAACTCTTCTTCCTCAGCAGATAAGGTTTGACCCTGGTACCGGATATTGACAATATTTGCGAGAAAATCAGTTGGAGGCAATGCTAGTCCCATTTGTTTTTTAAATGTTTGTAATCTAATTCTGTCAGTGTTTAGTTCTGTTTTTAAGAACTCACCCAGTTCCTTCCAAATTCCAATAGCAGCACAATAAAACAGCTATTTTGTTTAAAGTTTCAGAAATGGGTTTCATGATGTACAGCATATGCTTAACATTACTGCACGCATCAAGACTTAGGTTAACCATGTTACCCTCTAGACGTGTTGCACATTGCTCCATTTCTCTGTCATGCTCTTTATCCAGCAGTTTCCCTGAAACATTGGCTCTGCTGAGTGGACTGTATCCTCGTCTGAGTGACTGAACCATATTAATGACGTGTGGGTTTTCAATCAAATAGAAAGAATTTGTCACGTAAACAAACTGGGCCATTTTTTCCGTCAACTCTTTCTAATCTGTTGGTTTTTATCATATACAGTGGTGCCTCACTTAGCGATCGCTCCGTTGAGCGATGAAATCGCTTAGCGATGGGGTTTTGGCCATCGCCATAGCGATCGCTTAGCGATGGCCCCTATGGGGAAAAATCGCTTTGCGATGATCGCAGGGAAGCAATCATCGCAAAGCCCCCATTTTCGGCCAGCTGATTGGCGGTTCCAAAATGGCCGCCGGAAAAACAAAATGGCCGCCCGCTGTTTTACCTCGCTTTAGAGGCACCGAAAATGGCCGCCCCTATGGAGGATCTTGGCATAAGGTCAATTTTTAAACCCATAGGAACGCATTAAGCACGTTTTAATGTGTTTCTATGGGCTTTTTTATTCTGTTTAGCGATGAAATCGCTTAGCAACGTTTTTCCTGGAGCTGATTAACGTTGCTAAGTGAGGCGCTACTTATCTACGGTGGGTCCTGACTGATTGGCTTTTTTCTTTCTTTTAGGTGATATAATGTAGACATGTGATGTACATGACGTGACTGAAACACAGGTCTGGGTAAAAGTCAGATCCATGAAATTAAAAAAACAGATTCTTATGATTTCATATGATTTTTATGTGTGATCCTTGCAAAACCACCATCAAATCATAGATCCCATCCATGCTCACAGACTACAACACAGAAATCATGGATCCTTTGCCACATGGCTTTGCAGCAAAAACATTAATGCATAGATCCATATGCTTTTTACACAAGGTCATCCCTAAATCCTGGGGCCACAAGATCCACCAAACCTGAAGCCTGTGAAAACCCAAAACCAACAGCCACAAGAACCCCAAAATCCAGGGCCACCAGAAATGAATCCTAAAAATGTAGGGGCCAAAAGAACCTTAAAAACCCAGGGCCATAGGAACTCCTAAATCTGTGGTCCTTGCAACCCCAAACCTGGTGGCCATGATCCAGATTTACAGGAACCCCAAAATCTCTGGGCCATAATCCAGAAACCACCACATCCCCAAAACCCAAAATCTAGAGGCAAAAAGATCCCCAAAACCCAGTGGCCATGAGAACCACAAAAACCAGGGCCAACAGAAATGAACCACCAAATCTACGGCCACAAGAACTCCCATCTGGGGTCCCTGCAACCCCCAAACCTGGGAGTCACATTCCAGGGGCCACAAGCACCTCAAATCCAGGGGTAATTGCAACCCCAAAACCCAGGGACCACAATCCAGGGGTTGCAAGAACCCCGAAACCAGGGTCCCTGGAACCTGAACCCATGCAATTATTTACCATTGTGAAGAAACATGTGGCCAAAAAGTCAATTGTGACTTTGTCCTAATCTTTGTAGTACTCATTGTAACACAAACAACCTCTAGGACATGAACCCCCTCTAGGTCCATGTGTGGAGTTAGTTCTAGGTCTGTACCTCATGGCGTGACCAAATTTGCAACCATTGTGGCTAGGTCCATTGGCATGAATATGTGCCGTGATTTAACTATGGTGGCCGTGTGGTCTCATACCGGCACTGGAAAAGTCCTTCATCAAGGATGGAGTGGCTTCATGAAAAGAGGACAGCACACCTGTCCCTTTAATGGTTTTGTGAAAAACAGTATTTTCACCAGGTGTAGCTAAAGCAAGGGAACCTGTGCCTCACATCCATGTCTTTATTCTACAATGCTACGAATTGTTTCTGTGATGCTTATTATTAAATCTGTTGGCACCAAAGTGTTCAGTGATTCAGCATGGTCATGGGTGCTCCCTCTAAGGAAATCATGAGAATCCGAGAGGAATCTGACAACTCATCCCAAACAGCACTCTCTGGATATGGCCTCAGAGGAAGGACTGGGGCCAGCTTAATGCCAGACTCCCAATCTCCACCTTTGAGGGCCTGCCCAGGAGGATACCATGGTTGATGGTATCAAAAGCTGCTGAGAGATCCAGAACCACCAACGGGGCCTGAGCTCCTATGTCATCTTCCCATAAAAGGTTGTCTTGCAGCATGACCAGAGCTGTCTCGGGTGTGGTGTAACCTGAGTCTGGAAAGGATCAAGGAAGTTTTCATCCTCCAGGTATGTCTGGAGCTGCTCCGCCACCGCCCGCTCGATCAACTTGCCCATTAAAGACATAGTCACCTATAGTTGTTGTGATTGCCCATTGCCAAGTTTGGTTGCTTCAGTTCGGGCTGAACAATTCTTTCCTTTACACACAATGGAAAGTTACTCTCAGGGAGGCATTAACAATGATAATGGCCCTGTCGTGTCCACCCAGTGTCCTTCGTTTATTTTCCTTAAACCCAAGTCCACCCTCTGGATGCGTTCCCTCACTTCACGCTGCCACCAAGTATTATTCACTCAATACCAAATAGATGTATCTTAAGACACGTGCTGCCAATACAACAGATTTATTGATATTATAGTTGTTTCACAAATCACAAATGTAAATCACAGATGTTTAGGATCATTCATTAAATATCATTTGATTCCACAATGGTTTGTATGTGTTTTTATTCACTTTAACAATACTCTTTGACTATCTATTTGTTCTACTTTTTCTTTCCTATTCTCTCTAGCATTCCACCTTTCCAACCTCTGTCTTAACTTTCTCAATTCAATCTCCTAACTCTCTTTTCAATTCCTTATCTCACAACCTGTTTTCCCTAACTCTCCCTCTAACTGTCTAAGTGTCTAACTTTTCTTTTGGTTCCACCCCTCCTGTCCTGTCATAGGCTCCTGCCCTTGAGCTCCCCGTGATGGACAGGCATGACGTGGGGCATTCCGCCACAGACCCATTATGAGGTTATATCGTTGGTAGCTTTTTTTTTTTTTTTAGCCAGGTAGGGCAAGGGTCATGCAAGGACGCAGAGCAGTCAGCGAACCAGTGCTCTGGACACCTCCTCAGATGCTACTGGCCCAAACTGAACCAAACAGGCAGAGGGAGGAGACAATGCCTCTGGGGGTCTCAACAGGGTCGGCCAAACTGTTACTGAGGACAAGATCCAGCCAGAAGGGCCATGTTTAAAACAGGCGGCAAATTGCTCACTGGTAAAAATGCCAGGATAAAGCTGTCACTGACTGGGGTTGGTGGGGCCACGAGTCAACCAGAAAAGTTCCAGTTGTTGGTTCTCAGCCTCCGTGATAATTTTGATATTAAAAATCCTTCTGGCTGATTAAAGACCATTATACCTCATGGTCAGGATCTTAACAGCTGCCAGATTTAGGTCCATCTGGCCTGTCCTCCAGCAACTCTGTCTCCTAGCTGACTTCATAGCTCAAAGCTCTTTGCTGAACCAGGGGGAAAGCCAGGCTCTGGAGCAGAGGTGTCTTTTGGGAGCGATTGTGTCAACTGCCTGGGCCACCTCAGTATACCATCTGGTAACCTGGACTTTGCCAGGATCACAGCCAGATCCGCCAGGTATCTTCTAAAGGCCTCTTTAAGCCTATCTAGGTGGGCCATTTTAATGGTTCCAATCTTCCCGCCAGCTATGTGTGTGTTTCATTGTCAAAGGGTGAATTTCAGCAGGAAGAGGTCTGTCCATGACAAAAGGAAGGGAACTGATATTCTCCACCCTCATACAATTATTCATCTGTGCTTCTGGGAACACCAGGTCCAGAATGTGACCAGCAATATGCATGGGGCTGATGACATGCTGGGATAGGCTCATGCACTCCATGAATGCTAGGGCTGCATTTGTAAGCCCAGACTCAGTGTTGTTATTGAAGTCCCTGGCTATCAGTAGTCTGGGTGACCTGCACACTGCCACCAAGATGAACAAGATGATAGGGAGAGTACTGGGTCATGGGGAGAGCACTACACCAGCACTGTTCCAAATCTGCCCCTGAGCTCTACTGACAGGTTACTCCAGGTTAGGTCTTAGCAGCATGGAGGTCCTGTTGATCTTGATGGAATCCTGTAGAACATCACAATCCCCCTGCCCCTCTGACCTGTCCTGATGCCGGACCAAGTACCCCAGAGGACACATCCGGGAGAGGGCAACCCCTCCCTCAGTGCCAACTCAGGTCACCATGATACAAGTCAGGTTGGCTCTCTTCTCCTTAATAAAATCTTAAATAAGGTGAGATTTATTGAAGAGGCAATCTGGTTTAATGTGTACAATAGTTTTTTCCGAGAGAGGCAGACGACACAAACTCTGGAGAGCTTCTGCCAATTAGCACAGACAGTAGTAGGGCTGGATGGACAAAATATGTGACACAATATAAGTTGGCTTCCGATTTGGTGCCTCTTTATTTCAAAGAGGAGCCCTTTCTTTTCCTGGGTGTAAGAAATCCAGTGAAGTTAGTGAGTCTGATCAAACTTGAGTTGGATCAAACTATAAAAATATTCCTTAAATGAAATATTTTTTTCACAAAGCAATACATTTTTATTTAATAAGGTAACAGCATATTGCACTTACAACTACGAAAATAGCATTTAATCATTCTTTATCAATAAAGCTCTGGAATAGTTTTTTTTCCTTTGTATTATATATTCTTTTCATCCATTTGAAAAAAGCCCAAAGATGTACAGAGGAATAAAAAGATAGCAACAGTTTCTAAATCATCATCATCATCAATGTCATCACTATAATTAAAATATAATTTTTCTCTTTAAATCATTCTGCTAATTTTAATAAAGTGCATTGCATGACAATTTGAATTACACAAGGCAACAAACGAGAGATGATTTGTGTTTCACATTTGGAAAAAAGCTACTGCTCTTACACTGTACAGGTTTGGCTTTTACATGCAAATTTGGAGAAAAGAAATCCTGGGCTCTCTTTAAAAAGCAGCTTTGATTCAAATGTCATTTTTAAAATCTAATTTCCATTTTACAACAGAATATTTTAAACTTACATTAAATAGCTATTTACACATTCAATTATGCCACAGAATCTGGTGCAAATTGTTCAGCAGAGGCACTGTGAATGGATTTAACGTAGGGACTGGAGATCAAAACTACCCACTCAAACTTGCTTTGAAATACAGTAGCCAGGTAAATTTTCTTAATAACTACAGTGACAACTCATTCATTTAGATCCAGGATGTTTCTAGACAGCGGGCCCAGGTACAGGTGACTAGCCCAAAGGGAATTTTTAACAGAAGAGAATGTGTCCAGAGGGAGGAAGCATAACCTTCTCAGCCAAAAAGCATTATGTAGCTATTTTTTTCTCTTGCCTACATCAAGGACTCTCTGTACAATTTCATGAATGTGATGAGAGTATTATAAAAGCCTCACCTGAAAGCATCTCAGGGGCCAGCTATTGCTTTCGGGCTATGGGCAGAAAACCAAAAGACGAAACAAAACTATTCTTCCTCTAAAAGGTGGAGGAAGAGGTGCAGAAAGAGAGAGAAGAAAACAGAGAATGTCTATGAATCCCAATAGACTACAAAAGTTCTTTGCCCAGAAAGTATTTTTATAATCCAAACACAGCACACCTGAGCAGCAGTCTGATCTGTATTACAACGTATTACAAAGCCTAGTCGAATACAGTATATGGAGGTTATGAGTATGACTGGTTCCACTTCTCTCCTTCTTGAGGGGAACAACTTTAGGTAGGAACTGATTTTGCAGCAAGATGGCAATCATGATGATCTGCCATTTTAGGGGTATTCTTAACTGTTAGAGCAGTATGACAATGAAACCAATCACCTTGGGAGGTGGTAAGCACTCCAACACTGGAGGCCTTCAAACAAAAATTGGACAACCATCTGTCAGATCTGCTTTGATCTGAATTCTTGCATTGAGCAGGGGGGTGGACTCAATGGCCTTATAGGCCCCCTTCCATTATTCTATGGTTCTGGGCCTGGAAAGTGTTTCATGAGATGGAATATACAAGATTCAAATCTCACCTGTAACTGCAGCTCGCAGGGAAATGCAGTTCAGTGGCTGATCACATGATTTTGATGCAAAAAGGTCCTAGGTTCAATTGCTGGCATCTCTTTGGAGAGCTAGGAAAGAACCCTGCCTAAAGCTGTGAACAGCTGAAGTCAGTCTTAGTTGGTAGTACTCAATATTGAGACCAAAGGCAGCTGCTTGATGAGCTTTGGGGCATTCTTCAACATTTGAGAACAGTGACTTTGTCAAACTCCCTCCTGTAAGCCCACCATGCACTTGTAGATGTGCATCTCACGTTCAACTCTTGCATGGTTCATGGCAAAAGAATGGAACAATCATATAGCATTTTAAATAGGATGAGATGCAGAGACATGCTGCAAATGCCACTACAGTGGGCTAAAATCAGTGTGAATTACTGTATAGGGGCATGTCCTGCTGCAGAAGTGGAACCAGACACAGAATATTTGCTCACACAAGTACACACAGCAGTGACTGTCTCAATCTGGGTGGGCTACCCTTGTGCCAGCTCTCAAATAGGAACAGAAGGAAGTTAATTTAGATCCTTCCAATCCTAGTAATTTAGAACAATTTCAGAGTCAAACAATCTACTCATAATTTTGGGAGGAAAGAATAATTGCTTTGGCACAAGTTCAAGACACTTTACACAACATTTTTCATTTTTTAATATGTTATTACCTTACTGACTCCTAGTGAGCAAAAGAGAGATTCTATTTCCAAAAGAAAGCTCCCGTTCATCCTCAGTTGCTCCGTCTACCAACACAACCTCAGATACTTCCTAAACTATGTGCTGCCTCATTTCAGGTGAAAATCTATAGGCACATATCCAATATGCAGCTATCACTATCATGTACAAACATATACAAGAGCATCCTGGCTAGTGTATAAGCATGTATGTGAAGCGAACAGTATGTGTATTTTACAAACAGACAATTATTTATCTAAAGTGATGAGAAAATGTTCATCTGTAAGCAATATTGTTCTCTCAACAGTTTGATAATTAATTTATCATTCTATTTTCCATGCTTAACAGCTCTGTGGCATTGAAAAAGTTGCATATTTGTACAAGAAAAGGAAGTTGGTCCAAGGAAAGGTTATCAGTATTATTTCAGATTCTTTGGGACAAATACCACAACTGCTTAGACCAAACAATTCTCTGCTAAAACATTGTTTTACTGAATATTGATTAATTTCCTACCTTGCTAGCTTGTGACAGCTTGTGCTTAATTTTTCCAGAGATCACCAATCTCACAGTAAACATCTTATGAGTGACAAAAATAAATTAGTTTTAACCTCCCTGAGTATAATTAAGGACTGACTCAAACATTAGGGCTCCAGCATGGAGACAGCTGGCAATCATTTATGCACAGCAGGTCTTTATGTGGTGATTAGAATCATTCAGCACAGCTTTGCATACAGTTTGGCCAGACTACAAGGGGTTTCCTCCACATCCCTCTCAAAGAGATTCTAGGATATTACAGTGGGGTCTTGACTTAAGAAAGGCTTGAGTTAAGAACATTTTGACTTAAGAACCACTCTCATAGGAAAATATTGACTTGACTTAAGTACTTAGATTTGAGTTAAGAACTGAAAAAAAACCACGTGGGAGGCAGGGAAAGTGCAAAATGTGAACTTTCAGTTAACTGTTGGCCAGTGAAAAGGGTGCTTGTCTGCTTCCTCACTCCTCTCAGCGTTTAGAGAGTGGATTGGGAGACAGTCTTCGGACTGCCTGGTACTGTACTGCCTGGACTGTATTTTCCCTGCCTTCCCTGAACCTTTCTTGACCTAAGAAAAAAAGAAACAAAATATCCCCCCTCTAGTGGTCGAAGGCGGAATAGCAGCTTTCCCTTAGTTTCTATGGATGGAAAAGAGCAGATACGGATTAAATGGTTTTCAATGCATTCCTATGGGAAATGCAGATTTGACTTGAGAACTTTTTGACTTGAGAACCGCCTTCCAATACGGATTAAGTTCTCAAGTCAAGACCCCACTGTATTCTGAACAACTCAAAGTTCTTGAATGGATTATGACTCTGCTCCACTATCATTGGGCTGCCTGAAATCTGTTGGTTGTTGGTAGTGCTTGAAACTGCAAGGAAAACAGTTGCGGAGAGCACAGGTTTATTGGACTTGCTTCTCATGCAAGGGCTGGCTGAGTTTCTGGCTGGAGCTCAACATTTAAGCATCCCACAAGACTTCCATAAGACGTGTTTATGTGGTTATTTTCCTCTAGTTGCAGCTTTATCGCCAGCAATTTGATAGACACATTTCTACACAATGCACAAATTGCAACTTTTTAAAAAGCCAGAAAGATTGGAACAAGATACTTAATCCAGTAAGTATATATTTCCCCTTCATTATGCGTCTAACAATGATTGTGCTGAAGAGCCTTGGTATTTCGCACAAGATGGGGAGAGTGGACTCTGGGCACAAAAAAGAGAAGATATTAATCTCTGCAGCTGTAATCATCCTGGACTGAAACTTCTGAACATGGCATGCAAGGCTACCCAATGTCCCGTCATTCTCAAGCCCATTGTCAATTCCACCATTTCTAAGGAGAACCTCTCGCTCGATGGTTACCTTTCTTAACACACAGTGCAAAAGTTTTTGTTGCTGGCTTGAAAAGCTCGACACAGAAAAGCAGCAAACAGTTTCATCTTAGCAAAGCAGCAAGTGAGAGAGCTATTAAGTTTTGATTGGCAAGAAAAAGGGGACAAGGTTGGAGACTGCTGCTCAGCAGCAATGCAAAGGATGAGGCTGACAATGTACAAACCAACACCATCCCTCCGGTAGTGTGAAAAAGGAACCTAGAACTCTTGCGGACAGAATATACAAAACTTCACTTGAGCCAAAGCTCTCAGTCTGCCACCAGTGGGAAGCTGGGCTGACACCTTCCTTTCCTTCAATGTGCTTCATTTCCAAACACCGAGTCAGGAGATCTCATTGCCAAAGACTTCAAGGACCAACGGAGTGAGTTGCATGCTGTGTTCAGGCAGGAAAGAGAGGCAGCGGTACTGTTTGGAATGCTCCTCATTCAGGCTCCTCAGGTCTGCCAGCTTCTGGATCATCTTGGCATAGAGCAGGCGGTTGCCTGGAGGAGGGTGTCGGCAGATAATGTATGTCCGCAGAATTTCAGAAAGGCGATCCTGGATGGACTCCACCAGAGCAGTGTCCTGAACACCAGGACGATCTAAGGAACAGAACACATAAGTGACTGGACAAATGACAAAGGCTGGATGCACTCCAGTTGGGTTGTACTGTTGTTATGTTATGAGAATCCTCACAATTCCTCTTCCCTCACAAAGCAACAAACACAGCTCTAAAAACAAATCTTGTGGCGTCTGCTCAGGTACTTTTATGCACCCTCTTATAAATTTCATGTGAGACAGGAGAATGAGATGGGCCATGAAATATTAAGATTCAAGGATCATGAATACCAAGTATTAGAAGAAAGAAGCCTGCCGAATATGGCCAGTGGGTGCAAAGGTGCAGAGTTGCCATCTAATTTTTTTTTTTTTTTAAAAAGACATTTTGATAACTGAGGAGAAGCGCTGGGGCAATTCTCTGGAAAAGGAGCACCATAAGACCTTCTGTTAAGAGAAACCATGAAAAGGTTTAATTTTTCTTTCTTTTTGAGGCCCAGGTTTTTGCACAGGAAAGGTAAAAGCAAAATGCTGAAGTGCAACCACTTCAGGTAACTGTTCAGACGGTGTCTTAAATGGATAGGAGAGCAGAGCAAAGCTCATGGTACCTTATTGCAATTCAAATTCTTATTCCATGTTACTAGACTGTGGAAGGAACTGTTTAGTTCCATTGGTGTTATACACAGGGAATAGAAAAGGTCACCGTTATAGTTTGGTTTTGTGCACATAGAACAAACCAGGGGATATCAGAAGTAAAATTAACTAATGTGGATCTTATCCGTCATTAAAAAACCCCCAGGACTCTGAATAACTGTAATAATCATACAAGTAAACAAGAGATTCCTGGGTAATCGCAGTTTCAGAAAAAGTCTTTTATTCACAATCTCACTGTCTCATTCACAGAATTTTCCTGGGAACTCCATTAATCTGTAACTCTCCTGTTTTTCTACACCATCTATTCCGTGTCTTTCTTGCCACAAGGTCTTTTAAGGAAGGAAAGACAGAATAGCCATAAAATGATTTTGCCTGAAAGCAACCTAAAATGTAAAGAGTTTAAGAATCCCAGTTTTGGAAGGAATTAGGAAAAACAGTCCTTCAATGACTGCTGTATATGAAGTGGTCTTTTTCCTCTTAGAGCTTAGAAATATTACTTTTTGGACTACAACTTCCGGAATCCCCAGCCAGCATCACCATAGGCCATGCTGGCTGGGGATCCTGGGAGCTATAGCCCAAAAAGTAACATAACTAAGCTCCACTTGAGAGTGTTTTGATGGACATTCTGTAACAAAATGGAAATCATAATAATCTGCCATCAAGTCAATTCTGACTTGTGGCAACCCTTATTTCTAAAAGCAAGTAGTAAAAAAAATATTTTCATGTGTTGCAGTATATACAGCTACATGGGTTATTTACTAAGCAAGACTTGCGGCTATGCAACCAATGTATGAAGTGGCTCACAGATGCCACCGGTTGTTGAACGATGGCCCACCCAAATGCAGCCTGAGATGATTGATTCTCTCTTACCAGGAGAGAGGATGCAGATGGCCATGAGGAGCACGTGCTCTTCTTCATGCAGGCTCAGTTTCTTCAGTCCAATCTGAAACTTAACAAGGGGCTCAAGCAAATCCAGACTGTGGCCAGCTGAAAGGAAACAATTCTTTTGAGAAGCAGAGAACAGATCCTTGACAAATGACCAGCCAGTTCAAAACAGAGCAAAGAACAACCTCAAGAATAAGCACATGTCAACAGCTTAAGACTAGAGATGGGGGTATTCGTATATGAATACCCCCCCACGGGTGGACACAATGAGAGTCCAACCCCCTGGGGCTGAACTATCCACTCACTGTCTGCTGCTGCTGTGGGTTCTGCACTCCCTTCCTATTGCTCCAGAGCTCGTGGTTGGAGAGTCATTCTTTGACCTGGCAGAGAGGCTTGTCGTCCCACCTCCTGCCAGGAGTGCTTAATCCACTGTGAGCTCCAGAGCGATAGGAAGGCACCGCAGAGTTTGCCAGGAGGCCGGACCCTCATTATGTCTACCTGTGGGAGGGTATTCATATATGAATACCCCCATCTCTACTTAAGACATAAAGATTTGTCAGCCAAAGTAGACATTTGTCTTCCCAAGATATCTCAGAGGACTGATGAACGAGACTAGTTGTGTCCTCATGTTGTAATGTGAATAGTCTATTAAAAGAAATGGAGATTTCACAAGAAAACACTTAAATCACATTCAAACTAAATGGCAGGGTGGTAAGTTAACCAATTTATACAATTGATTGTTCATCTTCCTATCTTCTCCATCCTGGCCTTAACAACTTCTTTTCTTTCGAAGGAGATAAAAGCAGAGACAGCAGAATATTGCCTGGATGCTTAAGCCGAGGTCCAACTCCCACCCTGGCACATTATCACAAAGCATCATCTTTTGAAGACTGTACAGTGGCTTGCTAAATAAGGAAGTCAGTCCATTTCTAAAGCAATCAGATGGCCCAGTGACTCTCCCTCATGACAAAATAGCGTCTCTGCAATTGGGAAAAGCCTGAAAAGTCTGTTTTGTGAATCACCTCTAAAACATCATTTGCCTGAAGTCACAAACACAGCTCCCTCTTGTCAGATGCATCACTGTCATCCCCTCGCACATACACACCCTTTTCTAAAAAATATCTGCTGCAAAATGCTTTGAGCAAATGGAAAATTTGGTGCATAACTATTTTGGTAAGTAATGTTAGACTACAACTCAGCTAATGTGGGTTCAAATCTCCATTTGGTCATGAAATGCACCAGGCAACTCTGGACCAGTCATAGTCTCTCAGCCTGACCTAGCTCACAAGGTAGAGGGAAGGAGAGCCATGTAAGCTGCCTTGAGCTCACTGAAGGAAAGGAGGGACAGAACTACAACAAATGATGACAATAATAATGTATTCAGATGTGGAACTACGATACCTTGAGTCACATCACTGATCTGGTATTTGAAATCATTGCTGCCACAAGTCCAGGACATATCTTCTAGAGAAAACGACTGGTTTGAACGGAGCATAATAACTTCAATGGCACTTGATTTCAGGAGAGCAATCTGATCCTCCGCTGTTAGATCTCTAAATATTGAGAAAAGAGAATATGTATCCGAGACCCCACATCCTCCATCTACACTGCTCCATATAAGAGTTAAGCTTAATGCTAGTTTGCTTACCTCCAAGCTGAATGGTTTGTACTATAAAGCAGCTCCTTTGATGAACAGTTTACCAGACTCTCAATAATTTACCATACAGTACTCTCAGTTATGACCTTACTCTCATAATCCCCTAGAGGGCAGCTCCTAAACACCTCAAAACCACTGTGCGCTCAATACAGTTACCATAGGTAGGTACACACCTCTTGCCCATAACAAACTGATGGTAGCATCAAGTGATAGCAAACATGCAGGAATAAGGTAACATAGACAGCACTCTCATGTTACCCAGTGTCAATTCAAGTGCAATACTTCCAGGGCAGATAATCCACAAATGGCCCTGAGAGCTATTGAGAGCAGAGCAATCCATGCAGAATCCTTATGCTTTAACTCTGACAATGGAATAAATCCTCATTCAAAATGGCAACATGGTTGAGTGATCATATGACATCTCCATTCATGCTCAAACTGTGGTCAGATCTGCAAACAGGCCCTACTACTGCAAGCTAAGTGGATGAACTGAGCAAGTGGCATAGCCATCAATTACATTACTCTTTTGGCTCACAGTGAGACGTGAGGATTTTCATCAATCACATCAGGCCACGGAAGGAAAGTGGGAGAACTGCTCTCAATTCTCATTCCATAAAAACTCAATAACTGACACATACTGCACTTGGAAGACTGTAAAGATACATACAATGCAGTTATAACTTCCTAGACTAAAAAAAAAAAATTCTGTTTTGGCATTTCTTGTAATAAGCTTCCCCCCTCATAACATAATGATGAATTTAATTTTGAGCACAGTACACTTAGATTTCTTGTCTTTAATGGATGTCTAGGGATAACTGCAATTCCAATTTGTAAGAAAAATGCAAAAAAAAAATCAGAGGTAGACTGAGTATGTTCAAATTGGTTTCCAAACTGTAGGACTGAAACCGCTGGAAGCAGGCATCCTATTCCAGATGCTCCTACAATAGGCTGAGCAGGAGATACCAGAACCCTCTGCCAGTATGTCACAATTACTCAGATTTTGCAGAATGGAAACCTGAAGAGATATTCTCTACTTATATAAGCCCAGACATAACATCAGCAAAACTTTCACTGTGACTGTGAGGCAAAATAGTAATCCAATTAATGTTATACCACTTGTCCTGGGCACAGAGAGGTTCAGATCAGCAGCCACCCAAACTCCTGAGCAACAAACCCATGACAAGACAGGAAATGTATGGAGAACTTCTGGCCATAGCAGGCCTTACCCAACCTTCCCTCTCTGATTTCCTTTAGGAGGCAGTTCAACATGCCCGGTGCCAGTCCTCTGCCAAGGCTAGGCTTGGTTTGGCTTCCTGATCTTTAAGCCTTTAAGCCTACAACAACCGGCTGTTGTATGTGCAACTGTGTACAGGTTGCTGCACACTTGCCAACTGAAGAGACGGCCATTGAGGGGTTGTAGGACTTTCCCAAAGTAGAAGTGAGCATTTATCTTGTGCTAGTAAAGGAGCGATTGCTTTTATTTATACTCCTCTGCTATTTTTGTTACGATTTCAGCTTCTTTTCAGAATAATATATTTTACTCTACTTTAGTGACAGATGTGTTTATTATGTTGTAACCTATCATGAATATGCCTCATAAAGAGTGTAAAAAGGTAAAGGTTTCCCTTGACAATTTTTGTCTAGTCATGTTCCGACTCTAGGGGATGGTGCTCATCCCCGTTTCCAAGCCATAGAGCCAGCGTTTTGTCCGAAGACAATCTTCCGTGGTCACATGGCCAGTGTGACTTAGACACGGAACACTGTTACCTTCCCACCGAGGTGGTCCCTATTTATCTACTCGCATTTGCATGCTTTCGAACCGCTAGGTTGGCAGGAGCTGGGACAAGCGACGGGCGCTCACTCCGTCACGTGGAGTGTAGCATGCTGCTATTTTATTTCTTTTAATGTTTTAACAATTTTTTTTTAAAAAAAACACGAGACACAAAGAAAATGCACACACTGTATTAGAAATCCAGTGCCTCCTTACTTGAATCCTGGAATCATTTTTGCAAAGCCAATCACTTTCTGGATGCTGTAGCTAACAAGGTCAGCCAGGTGAGGCAACATGGAGAGGTGTGAGAAGTCGATAGACATGCATCCACTCTCATCGCTGTCATCGCTCAGCTCTGGAATCTTAGGCTCTGCAGGGGAAGGGGGAGAAAACGCACAATTAGACTTCTTATCTCGGACATGGCCCTAGCATGATAAAAGCAGTCCAAATTGAAAGGGGAAAAGACCCTGTTCAAAGCAAGCGTATGAAAGGCTCTAAATACAATGCATTAAATGCAGTACTAAAGCTTAAAGTTTTGTGATGACTAGTACTGGCTAGTGTAATGTTTTAAAAATGGTAGATTATTTTATATTTCGTTTTCTACTGTATGTTGCTTTAAAGTGTCATTCTGGTTTCACTTTGAAATGCTTTAATATTTTTCTTTTTAAACCAGTAAAGTGGCTTAAAATTTGCATAACCAATTAAATACAAATTGTTTCCAGTTCTCTCCTGGATGCCGAATCCTGAAAACAGACACAATGCAACTCTTTGAGCTTCAGCCTATATACTTTAGTGTTATGCATGATTTAACATACAATTTCGTTTTGGATGAAAGCAAGTTAGTATGCTGTGAATGTTAAGATTAGCTGAAAGGTGAAAATAATGGTGTACAGCAGTGGTTCTTAACCTTTATTACTCGGATGTTTTTGAACTGCAACTCCCAGAAACCCCAGCCAGCACAGTTGGTGGAGATGCAGTCCAAAACTCCTGAGTAACCCAAGGTTAAGAACCAGTGGTGTACAGTATCTTCATCGTTCACAACTTGGTACTTCTCATAAAGAGAAAAAGCATTGCGAGAGTCTAGGAAGAATGGTTTATTGCTAGCCTTCTGGGGTAAGGGCCCTGAATATTCAATACGTAGAATGCTGCTGCTTCTGGAATGACCCATTCAGTAAGAATGCAGACAGAATGATTTGGTTCCTCTGAGCTCCTTGTTTTAAACACCTGGGATACCATGAAAAGGGTCTCATATTAAATTGCTACTATATACTGGGATTTGCTCACTATGTCTTGAAAGTCGTGTCTGTCTGTCTGTCTGTCTGTCTGTCTGTCTGTCTGTCTGTCTGTCTGTCTGTCTGTCTGTCTGTCTGTCTGTCTCTCTCTCTCTCTCTCTCTCTCTCTCTCTCTCTCTCTGTGATCACTTTTACCCTGTATTTACAGATTACTGTTTGGAAGGATTGTATACTCATAACACTGATAAAGATAACATGGCTTGCAAGGGAGGACACAACACAAAAAAGCAATGTTTTTAGTGACATCTGTGCATGTCCAGCAAAACAAACTTCTGCTCTTCTTCTGTAGGAATGATGGAAATGATCCAGAAAGGTAAGACAAATGAAGTCGTGGAAATAATTTTTTTTTCTAAAGAAATCCAGGAAAGGAGTTTGAGCCCCAGATTCAAATCCTTTGAAGACCAAATCACTAAAAGATGTCAAGATCCTAAAATTGCCAAACAAGAGTGAAAGGAATCCATAGTTGGCATTCATATTCCTGCAGTAGTTTACCGTTAAGATTACATAGCATCCTGCATTTTACCTGGGGAACAGCTAAACATGTCTAAAGAATCTTCTGATGAGGAGAAACTTTGGGTCATAACAGAGGAAGATCGACTCGGAATTCTTCTGCGCCTTACAGGAGGCTGAAACAGAAAGAATGCTATTTTAATTGCTTGATAATAGGCTGCAGCCTGCCACCTCCCTTGTGCCTTCTATATGTTTCCACCACCTTAAATTCCAGCTACTGGAAAGTTTGTGCACTTTAGGAACACCTTGTTGGGAGGAAAAGAAAGGTCCAATATTGTTTGAGAACATATACATCTGGTCTGGTCGACCCAGAGTGGTCGACCAGACCAGATGGGCGGGATATAAATCAAATAAATAAATAAATAAATAAATAAATAAATAAATAAATAAATAAATAAATAAATAAATAAATAAATAAATAAATAAATAAATAAATAAATAAATAAATAAATAAATATGGTACCTCTATGGAAATTAAGCCAACTTAATACAGATTAGTTTTGCACATCTCCATTTGCACTTCTGTTCTATTACTCTTTGCTCAGTTTGTCAACCCTACTCATTCATCTCCTAAAACTGTCAGAGCTTCCAAGTAAAAGGTATATTTGACCTGCCATGCATTCTCCCCAACAAGATTAATTTCTACAATATTGTAGGAAAACTTGATGTAGAAAAAGACACAACAATTATTATGAGTCAAAGGGCCAAGGCAACTGCTGCTGGAGTGATTCACATAATTTACATTTAACATTTCAAAGATAATTGCAAATGGCAGTCCATGAGGTTAAGAAATACTCATGCAATTATCATACATTTACATTTTTAAGGTGAGGGTCTGGACAGTACTTTGGAGATGGTTGCCCACACAGTGGAAATACTGATTTTCATAACATGAACTGTCAGTGAGAAAGAGGGGGCTGGAGGGAAAGCCTGTTGGGAAACACTACTGAAAACAACCAGTGTTTTTGACCCAAAGTTTTCAAAACCATGAGTGAGACATAACTAGTTCTCTTTCCTCCACTTCTCTATCTCCCAATCTTTCTCCCTAGCTCCTTTCTGCGTCACTCAACCTCCAAAGCTGAGCAATAGTTCTACAACTTGTTGTGTGACAGGAAATGCTTGTGGTTGGTTTGGCCACAAGTACTTTCTCTTGCCTACTACAGCTCCTTACACAGAATCTGGTGAAACAAGTGATTCAAGGACCCCAGTGCAGCTGAGGAGGAAGCGTTCTGCAGAATGGACCAGTAGCACTCTCTAAAGGCCTAGCATAGAACTTGTGGGTAACCTAACACATACCGATAATGTGTTACTTTTAGGGGCAATAACCACACATCAGTGCTCCCTCCGCAAATAATGCAACAGCTTGTAAAGGTTTTACTTTTTCCCACAGAATGAGACACAGTCAGCTTTTCCTTGTTACCTCTTTTTTTTGGGGGGGGGATTATTTCTTGGGAAAGATTTTCCCTCCCATATATTAGACTGTTTTCTCGCTTTCTTACATCAAACCACAGATCAATAAACATTAAAAGAAATGCAGTCACTAATACAGTATAAGCTGCTTAAAGCCTTTGTTTAACAGTAATCCTAACAAGGGGGCAGAGTGCAGTTGGTGGCAGAGTGAATCTCTCTGACAAAGTACCTTCCTAAGCAATGAACTCATGTTCCACTGTCAATCATTGTCCAGTAGAACTTTTGAGTTTAGAGTCAGACTTCCAAAAATAAATAATCAGTTCAGAAGCTGTAAGATTTTAAAACTGGGAAAACGTGCTTTTGGAATTTTGCTCAATCAAATGTATTTTTGAAGGAACGTGGTGGCGCGAAGGGACATGGTGGCGCTGCGGGCTAAACCGCAGAAGCCTGTGCTGCAGGGTCAGAAGACCAAGCAGTCGTAAGAACGAATACACGCGACGGAATGAGCACCCGTCGCTTGTCCCAGCTCCCGCCAACCTAGCGGTTCGAAAACATGCAAATGCGAGTAGATTAACAGGGACGACCTTGGTGGGAAGGTTACAGCATTCTGTGTCTAAGTCGCACTGGCCATGTGACCACGGAAGATTGTCTTCGGACAAACGCTGGCTCTATGGCTTTGAAACGGGGATGAGCACTGCGCCCTAGAGTCGAACACGACTGGACAAAAATTGTCAAGGGGAACCTTTACCTATGTATTTTTACCACAAACTGTTATCAACTCATATTGATCTAATGCAAATAGGGACTTTGGTTAGACGTGAAGAGTTTTTCTTAGCAATCTGTAAAACACAGCAGTTTAAAATGCCTTTTACAGCCAAATTTCCATTCCAAAGCCAATTCCAAAGATAAGGAATTTCTACTCAGAATACATATATTATCCGAGGAAATATTGGTTGCTCCCTTTACAGGAAATACACTGCAAATCTCATGGTCTCAATCTGCAAGGTGCAAACCTTCCCCAAGTGAGAAATGAGTTACAGTTTTCCCAGAAAGGCTGATGTTTTTGACACCAAAATAAAACAAAGCCGTTAACACAACTGTTGCTTCAATTTATTTTATCTACCAGTAGAGGTCCTGCTAGTCACAGTTAACATGAGTTTAGAAAGAAAAAGCAAAACTCTATAGCTTACCCGAAACTGGCTGAAATCAGAGTAAGTGGGATCAAAGGTTTTGCGGTGGGCTTCAAGGAGGATGTCAATGACTTGCTGTTGTTCTTCCAATAATTTGGGCTTTAGGCTCTCCTTAAGAGCTTCCTCCTCCTTTCTCTTCATTATCATCTCTCTTTTCCTTTGAACCTCTTCATCTGTCAGAATGACTGTTAATATATGGAGAGAGAGAGAGTAAACACAAAATAAGATTGAAGTGCTAGAATTACCTGAAGAGTGAATGACAACAAATATAACACAGATGCTCCATGTTGTTATGTACTGTCAAGTTGCCTCCCACTTATGGTGACCCTGTGAATGAGTGACCTCCAAAATGCCCCGTCCTCAACAGCCCTGTTCAGCTCCTCCTGCAAACCAAGCCTATGGCTTCCTTTAGAGAGTCAATCCATCTTGTATTTGGTCTTCCTTTTTTCCTGTTGCCTTCAGTGATTCCCAGTATTATTGTCTTTCAGACACTCCATAGTCTACTTATTATAAGACATGGAAGGATTAGCATAGTACCTGATGCCTGAAGAAAGAACTACTTTCTGAGTAGGAAAGGCATCTGGATATCGGCTAGTCCAATCTGTAAACTTTAAAACTCTAGGAACATTCCAAATATCCCAGTCCCTGTCTAAGTCCATCCCCATATTAACTACATATTCAAATAAGAAGTTTTTATATCTTGCCCAGCATATTAAGCCATGTATATCTTTTAGTGGTATATGTCCCATTCAATCCTGAAACTCTGACTGTACCTCACTGATGTTAAAGAAACACACACACAGACACAGACACAATATTTTACCCTTTAACTATGTATACATTCTCTAATAACATAGCCATTTTCTGAATAGGTACCTGTAAATAGCCAGAGAGGCAAAACAATTTGATCATTATCATCATAATCTCTAATGGAGGTGGCAGCAAGAGCAGCAGCAAATAGCTGTGGATATGCTGCTGCTGAGCATCTCAGGCCAGAAGGATGCTGCTTCTATAGACAATATAGCTTGTTGTGCCAGAATGTGTTATGGAGAAATCAGAAATGGTAGTAATTTGATGACCAAAGTCTCTGATTTCACCTAAATCTTTTGGTACGTGACGTCTGAACCACTGTACCATGTTTCCCCGAAAATAAGTCAGGGTCTTATATTAATTTTTGCTTCAAAAACACATTAGGGCTTATTTTCAGGTGATGTTTTGTTTTTTTCATGTACAACAATCTACGTTTAGTCAAATGCAGTCATGTCATCTTATGGTTGCTGCACAATGGTGGAGGGCAGTAACTAGGACTTATTTTTTGGGGGGGTAGGGCTTGTATTACGAGCATCCTGAAAAATCATACTCGGGCTTATTTTTAGGGAAACAGGATACAAGAAATTCAAACAGTGGAGCAATGAATAAAGAGGGGCTGCTACTGATGTCCACACAGGTGTATTGTATTAGTAGGTATTAGACATACGGTACTCTCAGCAAAAAGAAACAAAGGCTTTGACAGAAACCAGGAAGGCACAAGCAAAAGTTAACTCCAAACATACTGCATGATTAACATGGGTAGAGATCAGGCCACAGGAACACACACCACATTGATATTTGAAATATTTACATGCTTTCTGTATAATTTTTCATCTCATCAGACTATATGCTGTTGAATACAACAGGAGAAACTATGCCTGTTTCTTGAGTACTGTCACATGCATGATATTTAGGGATGCCTATAAAACTTTCCTGTTTGAACTGACATCTGAAAGACATGGTTTCTTTAAGTTATACTTTTTAAAAACATTTTATTATTTTTTATAATATACATACCTACAAGAAAGAACAGAAATACCTACAAGACAACAACACATAAAACTAACGAAACATACAAGACTAACAAAACATACAGGCAGGGAGGTATTTCCCATACCAGTTTATCTATTATATAAGTTCTGACTACAGAAACAATATATCTGTGTGCATCTGCACATGTTATATTCCACATCCCTATTTGTATATCTAATTAAGTATCTAAATTAATAATAAATTTTGTAAGTTCTCTCATCTGCATTTCCATCTGCCTAACTCTCATCATAAACATTCCTCATTTCCTCTTTAAAATTACTTATCGACCATAATATCCACACAGGCCTATTCATTCCTCGATAATCTCCATTCTTATATACAGAAAACTATAATTATTATTCATCATCATTTCTGAAGTTCATAAGTCACAACGCTTATCTCTAAACCTTAAATTCCATGTCAGGCCAAATTTGCTTATAGTATAAATAAATAAATATATTAGTCATGTTGCTTTATATATATTTTTTAAACCAATTGATTTCTATTATATTATTCAGCAAGTAACTTCCTCCTTTAAAATTGTTATTTATCAACTCCAGTATCATCAAACCAGGATTGGCCTCTCTAATCTTGTTAACATTGTCACTATTATAATCACACATATTTAATGTCTCAATATACGTGCCTCACAAACATAGTATCCACTATTATTGTTCAACATCATTTCTAAAATTCATAGGCTACATGTGCTTGTCTAACGTTAAATTTCATCTCTGGCCGAATTTGCTTACAGTATATTAATCATATTACTTTGTATATTCAGCTCCAGTGTTAACAAACCAAAATTAGCCTCTTGACTCCTTTATTCATTCTTTTTTTCCAGTTTTGAAATGCCATCTATAATAGTTCTTTAAGACATTTTCTATACGGTTGACTAATTTCATGCCCATGTAGTCAGTAGTTTGATTTTGGAGCAACATAGTGAGTGATCTCTAATCGTAAATTTCTGCCCTCAGTTTTGCCCATTTCTCCCCCTTTACATTCTTTCTTTTCAGAACAGTCTTGAGATACATTCTCCCATCCCCGCTCCCCCCTTTTTGTCTTTTTTAGTCATCCTTTGAAGAAAAGGAGTCTTCTTCTCCTCTCCCTCTCTGACGACGGTGGCTGTTCCATGATTGATCTGTGCTGCTTTGAAACAATTTCCCTTTCTGACATTAAAGGCTGTTCACTAAAAATTGGGCTCAATTGTTTATCCGCTCAGAGTGGTATAATTATACCAGATGGGCGGGATATAAATCAAATAAATAAATAAATAAAAAATAAATTATCCTTGCTTTCAATCTTTTCATACAGAGCGGAAAAAGTCATCCTCAAGTCTGTTCTGATCTCCTCCAATTGCGCCTTAAAATGATTGATTATGTAAGATTGACATTCTTGAAGAAGTCCCTTGATATAATCCATTGTAGGTTGCGATGATGGGTCTCCCCCTCCTTCCATGGCCATAGCAACAGCAGGTTAATTACTCAGATTACCCACATGATTTATTAGTTAGTCCGCACTTAAAGTCTTATGAGGGGGGGACCCCATGATTTACAATTCACCTTGTAGCCAGATACAGAGTCACATAGGTTAGATATGCAGAGTTATTTAGAATTCTTAAATCCTGACTTATAGATTTATGGAAAGCCAGTTTCTCTGGGGGAGAGGGTTAAGAGAGAAAAAAAGCAGAATTGGTTTCGTTTCCGAGCTGTGACGCAGTAAGAAAACTCCGATGTTACAGTTTCTCAGGCATTAACAAAGTTATGCCGCTTGAGATCACTCCTTTTCGTCAGCTTTCACAGAGCAAATTTGATATTTTACTTGCTGTGGCTTGGCAGCAGATCGTTAATCTCTGTTCTGCAGTCAGATAATAAATTTCAATACGTCCCCTCTCCAAGCAGCTAACTCACCATCATGGCGACTTCACGAGACAGATTGCATGTAGGAAGGGAACTCTTCCAAAAAACAGACTGCCATCTGAGATTCGGTGGTTCCAAAGCCCCCACTTGCTAACAAGTCCCACTCTCCTGTGGGAACTTGCCCCCCTTCTCCAGGGGGGGGGGTTCTCTGACTCGGAGTAAACCCAGGGGAATCCAGAGCCCTGGAATTTCCCCTGTTCTCGGTGCCCGTTGCTCTGCCTCATTTCTTTAAGTTATACTTGAATGATTTAAAAACTGCCTCCACCAGTATGTTAAGATGACACACATTACTTCAGATGGTCACAGTTATAAAGGGCAGAGGTGGCTTACTGGCTTTTCCATCACTTACACTAGTAGATCAACAAACATGTCAGTGAGTAAGTAAACCAACTGTAACCGTCTAATAGGCATGTGCATTCTGTACCTGCCAGTTATATGATGATGGTACAGGATCACATGACAATTTTAAATAATTATTTAACAATAACTATGTGGCACCAAGTTGATTGAGATTTATGAAAGCCTTTCCAGGACTTTCTAGGTATAATTGTGCATTCATGGTTAGGGAAATCCTCTATGGTTAGGTAACAAAATAACAAACAAAGAAAAAACTGGAAGGATGAAGTCAGGGCACAAAGAATGCAAATATTTGAAATTAATCTTCAGAAGAACCATCAGTGAAAAAGTACATTTTTCCATGTATAATACACCCCCATATATAAGACCCCCCACTTTTCTAACCCAAAATTAAAAAATCTAAGCAGGGCTTAGCAAGTGGAGGGGGAAAGGGATCAATGCAATCCTGCGGCTGCACAATCACTTTGATCCCTTTCCCCCTCATGCAGCTGTGGGATTGCTTTGATCCCTTTCCCCCTCCTTTTGCTAAGCCCCATGAGGCTTAGTAAGTGGAGGGAAAAGCAGGAATCAAAGTGATCCTTTGGAGGGGGAAAGCAGGGATCAAAGTGAGCGGAGGGGGAAAGCAGGGATCAAAGCGCTGCAGGATCGCTTTGATCCCTTTCCCCCTCCACATGTTTTTGTTTTCTCCTCAGCTTACCTCCATGTACTGTATAAGATGATTGGAAAAATATGGTATTTGCAGCTCAGATCCATAGGATCCTTCCTCCACAGGCAATAGCTCTGATTCTAAATATAAGCTAATGCATGCACTCTGGTGGTACGGAAAGGATAGTCATGTTTTCTGTGAGCCATTTAGACTCTGGTGTTATTTTTAGACTCTAAAGGTTAACCATGAAGTGGGTTAACAGTGGAGAGATTGATTATTGCTAGGAACTGGAGAACAGTTTATAATTTCCAACTGAGTAACTGGTATAGGGAAATTTGGGACACAGCTATAAATGATAAGCTTACATATAATATAAGCTTACATATAATATAAGCTTACATATGATATAAAGATTAAGAAGTAGGCAACAGACAGAGATGAATCTGTAGATACATGAGAAGTTATTGGTTTTGCATTAATAAAGAAGAAGGAGCAAAGCCCATTACAAGAGTCAATTCAATTAGGAAGGGAGATGGGGCTCCACAAGAGCAAATGATATAGGTGGTTACTTCCAAATGGCCTCAATGGTGGTGGGATCAGTGGGTATTTAGGTATTTGTTTATTAGTTTTTTCTTTTCCTGTTTTTTTCTTGTTTCTTTTAATATATGTTTTTTGAAGTGGCAACTTCCTGGTCAAAACCACACTGCAATACACTTGCATTGTTGGTGATATAGAGCAGTGGTCCCCAAGCTTTTCTCAACTGTGGACTGGTTGCGGGTGTGTGGCACACCTGTAGGGGGGCAGAGCTCTCTCTCTCGTGCATCCCTGTGATGGTGCTTGCGGCGGGAGGGTAGGAGATCTGTGTCCACGGCCCAGTCCTGGATAGGCCGCAGACCGCTGCTGGGTTGTGGACCAGGGGTTGGGGACCTCTGATATAGAGAAGCAGCATGTGGAATTACTACATGCAATAACCTGTATATATGTAATGACAGACATTAAGTTTCTTCCAAAACACAATTTGAAACAAAATGAGAACACAGCAGTTATGCACACTACAATTAATATTGGACTTGGAACCTGAGAAATTGGAGTTCATATCTCAGCTACACAAGTAGTAGTCTTGAGTAATCACTTTCTGTGCTAGGATTTGGGGTGGGGGAATGACCTATAACACAAATGCAGGGAAGTATGAGATAAAGATTATTGCTGTTACAACAATCAGGACTAGGCTTTTTAAAGTTGGCGACTAGGGACAGTAGGTTGGATGATGAAGAACATCTTGAGCTGTTAGCAGAGAGTAGTAGAGTCCATGGTGGGGACTCTTTTCACTACCCCCCTTTCCAATATCAGTGTATGCCCAGAGGATATAGCAATATGATAAAACTCTTGTGATAAAAAATTTCTTCCATCCCATTTTTTATCACATCTCATCTGCTATCACCCGTATGGATTTATTGAACAATACACACACACACCCCAAAAAACCCTGAAAAAATCTAGTTCTGAAATCAAGATGCTTCACACATAAATAGCATGTATTCAAGAGAAAGGGCACTGTGTGAAAGAACAGCAGTCTCAGCTCCTTGTTTTAGAAAGCTTTGGCAGAGAGAATTTTTTTCCTCTGAATCAGATGCATGACTTATGGGAAACTTACACAATACTGTATGGTCATATATGTGCGTGCAACAGCACTCTTTCTGTACCAAATGAAAAAGAAACTAGTGCCATGCCCTGATGTGTTTTTACAACTGCAAAACATTTAGGGCCCGTGCACTCTTTCACTCTATTAAATGCAACAATTAAACTCAATTGTTTAACTACACATATCCTAAAGTCTATCTATCATGGAGTCAATCCACCTTGATTAAAATACATGTATATTAGAAAAGTGGGATAGACAGTCCCATGTAAATAAGCAAAATAAATAAAAGAAATACATCTGCCTGGTATTATAAAACCTAGGTGGGAGCAGCTCTTTGAGCAACTAACTTGGCTAAAGAGCTCCTTTCCCCCTGCAAAACACTATGTAGCACTTTAAAAACTAACACATTTATTTCAGTGTGAGCTTTCATGAATCAAATGCCACTTCTTCAGACATATGCAGTGCAAACGCATATGCTCTCTATTTATATATAAACATGTATACAACAAAGGTCGATATCATATAAAAAGGTTATATAACAAGGTTACTTCCTTGGAGAAATGGCTCCGGACATGACTCTAAGCCTGGCTCACAGTGACTACTGGAAAGGGTTTGACTGACAAGATTCATGAATAGAGTACATCTACACTATAAACTGCTCTACCATCCCACAATTCTTGGAACTGTACTTTTTATAACTGTATGAGGGAGCCCTAAACTATTCAAACATGTACCGGTATTTCCCAGCATCGAATTGAAGAAACTCATGCCACTTGACTTAATTTACATTTTATTCAATGCATTCCCTTGGAGCTTGCCAGCTTGTTGAAGGAAAGGGGGAACAGAAATCAAATATTTTCCTAAGAACAAGCATGTGAAATGTCTGTGGCCACTGTGCATTTGAAAATAAGTACTCAACATGAATAATCTGACATACACATGGCAACCCCTCTACAGGTTTTATTCAGAAGGGAAGACCCACTGAGTTCTATGGGGTGTACTCTCTAACACTGTTGCCTTATCCTTGAAAATCTTACAGAGAAGTCTTCATAACATAAAATATGCCGTAAACGTTAGTATTGTTTTACAATTGTTCTTTCTCCATTTTTTTAACATTCAAGGCTAAACCAAAACATACCATTTGTAAGACTCTTTTAATACAACTACTACCAAGAAACACATGGTGGGGAAAAATTAGTTAACAATAATTCTGCTTTTGTTAAAACATAAGTAACTTTATTTAAAAGGCATTAACAGATCATGAGGGAACATTTCGTCATATGACTGCTAGGGGCTTGAGGTGTTTTTCAGACATCGGGCAGAAGGAACATTTTATTGTTAAGGTGGAGTTTGGAATGAGAGGTCCGGCAAGGAAAAAACAATAGTAAAGCTGGGCTGTTTCTCACTGCAGCTGACATGGGTGATGGAAAGCCAGTCACTGAGCTATGCCGCCTGCAGCGACTTAAGCTGTGGGCTAGTTAGCTTCTAGTGTTTTTCCAATACAGAAATTGCACAACTCTGAGGCTGCTGGAAAATTATCTAAACATCAAGGTGGCATCCAACAGCATGTTTCCAGGCTAGGAAGAGGTTAGATACCAACCTTCGTTTGGGGATATAATTAGTTTTGAATGATTCAACCATGTAAGCATTTTTAAATGACTTATTTTCAACATGAACTTGGATAAGGCACTTATATACAAAGCATCATGCTCCCTCTGAACCTTATGAAGTGAGGGAAATGCCCATCTCCCCTCCCCTCTTTAAGCCTCTGGGGTGGGGGGAACAGTGTAAGGGCTGCACATTAAGAACCTAAGAGCCCTGCTGGATCCAATTAAAGGCTTCTCTGAACATCACTCTACTCATCTACTATAGTGGCTGGCAGGGGTCATGGGAAAGCTCGCCAACAGGATTTCAGTATAGCAGCAGCCTCTGCATTGTTGTGTTCCACAGCAACAGATATACAAAAGAACGCTGCCAGGAGGCAAGATATGGCCATCTTGACTAGCAGCCACTGATGGTCTTAACTTCTATGAATTTATCTGATCTCCTTTTAAAGCTGTCCATGTAGACACATTTATTTATATTCAGATAATTCAGCTTCCAGGGAATGCCACCAGTTTTGCTGTGACCAAAGGCTATGTAGCCCAAGGTTCAGAAAAGTTCAGTTCTTTAAGGCCACACAGATATAAAGCCAAAACAGTGCCCGCTTAACTAGAGACTTGAGGAATATCTGTTCCACACTAAAATCTGAGGAATGTCTCTGTCTTTGCTTAATTTGGGTAGTAGAAGGATTAACGTTCAATCTGCTTGCCTTTGTCTATACTGTACCTGCTCCTAAATCTGAGACACACTTCCTTGCACAATAACGGGCTGTTGAGACCAATCTGCTTGGCTACAGGCCTTTTTACAAAGTCAAACTGAACACCCACCCACAAATCTCCAGAAATACAGACACTTGCTTTATTGAACATTTAGTTCTGGTATAAATCCTCACACTCTGCATACACAAATAAAAACAAACATGCATGCGTGCGTGTGAATTAAGTGGATATTGCTGATTCTGGATTCCATAAGGAAAATCACATAAATCCTGGTGGGAAATTCCTGCTCATCAGTGAAGTCCTGTTTGTGTTCCAGGGCACACAACCAACATCTTGTTAAACAGCGGCAATCTGCCACCAAGACTTACACAACTTCTCTTATGCAAGTGTAAATCTCCAGTTGGATTCTGGCCAATGAGTTTTTCATAGCAGCCATGTGCACACAGAGAAAAGGGTGGTGGAGAGAAGAAAAGAAGTCTTATTTGTTTGGGTGTGTGTTTTAAATAGGATTTCAAAGCAATGGAACTGGCTTTAAATGCTTTAAAGCACCTGCTCCAAATTGCAATGAGCAGGCAAGACTGCAGCTGTTTTTCCTGGAAAGTTATAGGTCGTGATGAGCCCACACTCCTATCATGAGATACTCAGGCAGCTTGTTAACAGAAACAGTATGTTCTTATGGAGTCAACTGTGTTCCCTAGGAAGCGATTAACAACCTCTCTACCATACGCCTAGCATGAAGCTTTGTTTAAAGTCTTAAAATTGGCCAAAAACAAAGAACAAAACAAAAACATATGTAAAACACCTGTCACAGTGGATTAACTTTAATTGAAGCTAATGTATTTCTAAAAGCCCCTATTTTCAATATTCCCTCTTGCGGAGACTACACAGTGAAAGTTATAATGGTTTACTTAAGTTGGAGAAGGCATACTGACAAATTCATTACTTCTATCTAACTTCTCTCTAGAGTCCCGCCAAAGCCTGTTGTATAAAAAGACTCAAATGTCTTGCATTCCACATGGTAAAATTGCTCGATTCATTGAAAATCCCAGATAAATCTTTCACTGGCAAACATTTATTTATGATTATTTGCTAATGGCCTGCCTTGTCCTGTCCCACAGCCCAATACACCAGAATATCCCAACACCATGTCATTAACTAATTACAATGTCCCAGTAATTACAACTGGTACTTCTAAAATTGTTTTCCTGTCAGCTTGAAGTTTATGTCTATTTGGAATAAATGCAGAGCCTCTATTCCCAGCAGGGTTAAAAAGGTACCTTTTTTTCTTATGGAGGTAATATTTTTACAACTAGCAACCAACCACTTTATACAAACAGCTTCAAGAGTGGAGATTTTTATTTTCTTCTGCAGCACCAGATATTGAAAGATTCACAGAGGAACTAAGTTGCTTTTACTAATTACAAAGAAAGATTTGTTTTGACTAATGAAAAGGAAGCCAGGGCACATTTTCAAAAAATTAAATAAAGATAAATATTTTTGAACAGTGCTGAAAATCCTGTTGCAACAGCTTGTGTGCTAAGACGAAATGTAGGAAGTGAATCACTACAGTTTCTCGTGCAAGTGGTTTGTTGAGAAAGATTAAATACTGGAAATACCTTAGATCAGCGCAGATTCTGAAGATACCTTAGTTATGCATGAGAATTTCTAGGGCCCAGTCTCTCTCATTCTAGTGTTCGTTTGCACCTCACCATCACCCTGCAAATGGCTCCAGATCAGCCATTCACTGTTTGTTTCTAGTGCTTTCATGCTATGTGTTGCTACACACCATGTGCTATAAGCAGTATGACGATCAAGAGCCAACCTTATGTGCTTCTGACAATGCTACAAACACTTGTGTCAACCCATGTGGCAGAACACAACAACATTTCAAGGAAACATTCTGAATTATACATGCTTTCTCTCAGTGTAGCATAATCTTTCTTAAAATGATAGTGCCCCATTCTCTATGAAGAAAAGCTTAGTTTCACCCCTTCTTCTTGCATTGGCTGACAGACTAATTCATTGCATAAATGCATATGCTCCACAGGATCACAGCTCAAGCAAGAGAGAAAGTTCAGTTGATGAACATTTCAGTAGTGCCACAAAAAGTTTTGCTCTGTACAATGGCACAGGTAAAAGACACACAGTTTACTGTGTTACTTTTCACATAGGTGAGTCATGCCCTTAGTAAGGTACTTTTATGACTAATAATTCTGGGCAGTGCCTCCTCCCCAACCTCATTATCTGAGGTGTTATCATTTTGAGCAAGCTCTAGTTAGGATGATCTGCATGCGGAAAAACTAAGAAAAGTAGATCTTTGAAGTTTACTAGATGTACAGAATATGATAAACATTGTTAGCGTACCTGCATGCAATAGCAAGTGAATTTGGAAATGCAGCCACGTTAATCCATGGCAGGGGCAGAAGACACAATCCTGCAACATACACACATACAAAGAGTGTGCACCATGCTTTTCATCAAGCTGAATTACTCCCTTTTTTCTCCATGCCACTGTTGCTCTAGGCACCAAGCCAGTGACTTTGAGTTATGGCACTTAAAACTCATTCAAAACACAAAGACTCTAAATTATGCCTTTCCAACTGCTTACCACAGGTATAATTTCTATGCATAGAGATGTTTACAGATCTCTTTTGCAGTCCAGACTCTTTTGCAGACATATTAAACCAAAGTAATAAACAGAAGTACTGCTACATACCATTGCATGGATGTCTTTTCTGGTCACATGGTAATCAAATGACAAATAGCCAGGATATGTATCACCACCACCCCAAACTTTGCTGCTCAGATTGCACTGACTCCATCAATCACTGCGTCTTTTTCCCAGGGCAGGGTGGGAATAGAAACGCAGCCTCTAATTTTTTGCTGGTATCTTTTTCAACACCTGCATTGGATTTGGACATAACCATGTCAACAGAATCAGTTGGGGGTGGGGACATTTTAGCTTTCTTCATTATGATCTAATTGGTAGAGAACCTACCACTTGGACAGGGTATCCCAACACTACTGGGTCAAGAAAAAGGACAACACAGCTTATTTTGATACACAACGAGCACTGTGTGAACAGAACACAGCAAGCATTTAAAAAAAAAAGACTCTCTAGAATGTGGCCAGCCATTAGGAATTCCACGTCTGGCTTATGCCAGAGAGCAATGATTAGTCGTTATAAGATCCTCTGTCTGGAAATACCCTTAAACTAGGACAATGCAAACTGCTCTATGGTTTGTTCTCTGCATATGGTGCAGGATTGGGACCAAAAAGGTATTTTGTGGCACTTACATGTTTAGCTGCTTCATTCCTATTTGAAGTATATGGGAAATGTCAACTGAAATAGACTGAAAGGTAGATCTATTGTCTTTTTGCAGGTGACAAGACCAGGAAATGTCATAATTATACTGTAATTAAAAGTTTTTTTAAAATAAAGTAACTCCTATATAGCCTACTTTTGGACTGAAAAAAAGGATAAATATACAATACTCTTGCATACCTGCATGGCTTAGGTTCTGAGGGAAGTAGTAACAACAATAACATTATTTCATTCAATAAAGTTAGCTCTAAGGCCACACCATTTCCTCAAATCATCACACATTCCATGGTGCACCTTTTTCTACAGGGGAGAGTGAATAATGAATCACTTCACAGCATGGAATGTAGCAGACTCTGAGTATATCCTTCCACATTTGACTCACTATTAATCAGCATCACAGGAGAAGTAGAAAACAAGACAAAATGAAATGATGGAGATACCTAAACGTTCTTGCTTGAAGTTGATGATGACAGACCATGACATATATTCCAGAAGGAATACAATTGTCGTTCCCCCCCCCCCAGCTCCAAGTTAATCACTGGATGGAAATTCAGGCCAAGGCTGATATAGGTAAAGAGTCTAAGAAGGACCTTTAGACTAAATGGGTCCTAAACTACCCCACCTCTGTTGTTATTTGCCATCAAGTCACTTGTGACTTTGACCATTACGGTTTTTGAGTTATGTGAGATGCCCCAGGGAACCTCCCTCCACAAGCAGAGATGTAAATGCAGGCCTAACAAGGCCCATCCCAACATTCTTATTCACTGTGCCACACTGGCTCCTAGCCCACCTTTGGAATGCCCATTTTGGCACCTATTGTGGCAAGTAGATTTATTTCTAAGGAGCCTTCAGCAGATGTAGGCTTGTTCCTCTCAACCGAGAGGCATCTCTGCCCCACCGAACTTGCTCCAGTCAGCAGCCTTGATTATACTTTACAGTAGTACAGTACTGTATTCAGAACAGTTGCAAAACTATCAAAAACAATTATGGCTGCCTTGTGAGTTTTGTTGCTATTATCACTAAGCAAAAACCTACTACGAATGCATTAAGGGAAATCCCAGTATGCCAAACCAGGCAAATGATCCAATATCAGAATCATCCCTCCAGATTCTAGTCCTCATGATAGGGCCATTTATAATGTCACCACAGCATTATATATAGTTTAAGTGAACTGCTTTTCTTTCTACTGTATATTCAACATACAAATAGTGAAAACAATCTTTTCAACCATGCCATCCTAATCTGAATCCAGCACACCATGTCATGAGGCAGCGCACTCCCAAGAAAATGACTGCAATACCTTGGATACAGTTCTGTATGCAACTTAATGCTTTAGCTGAATTTTGTTCTATGCGGTTAGCAGCCTCACCAAAATGGGAATTAAATTATGTAAGTATTTTAATATGTAAACATCATCAGTGCTGAGGAGAGTGGTGATTACTGGGACCACAGTAGCTATGAAGAAAGCATTTACAGTATCTCTTTCTTGCTCATATGGTGGTCTCCTGCCAAAGGGGCATCCCTCCCAATGTATACTAGCTACAGGGGAGGAATTTCCCTTAGGATGTTAGAACATGGAAAAAAGGGGTTAAATCTACCCCAACTATGTATGCTGCAATCCTGATAGTTAACACACCATCTCATAAGAACACAAGAAAAGCCCTGCTGGATCAGACCAAGGGCCCAACTAGTCTAGCTCCCTGTATCTCACAGTGGCCCCACCAGATGCCTCTGGCAGCACACGAGACAACCAGATACTTGTCTCCTGATTCCCCTCCCCTGCATTTGGCATTTTGAGGTACCTTCCTTTTAAGCCTGGAGATTATACATCCCCATCATGGCTTGTAACCTGCGATGGACTTTTCCTCCAGGAATCTGTCCAATCCCCTTTTAAAGGTATCTAGGCCAGATGCCATCACCACATCCTGTGCCAAGGAGTTCCACAGACTAACAACATGCTGAATAAAGAAATATTTTCTTTTGTCTGTTCTCCCAATTTGAGTGGTTGTCCCCTGGTTCTGGTATTGTGTGAGAGGGAAAAGAGCTTCCCTCTATCCACTTTTTCCACCCCCTGCATAATTTTATACATCTGAATCATGTCCCCCCTCAGGCACCTTTTTTCTAGACTAAAGAGCCCCAAACGCTGTAGCCTTTCCTCGTAAGGGAGGTGCCCCAGGCCAGGATCAAACCAACCTTATAGATATTATGAAAACTGCTTTAAATGCAAAGATGTACTTAATGCTAAGACTGGCTGAGTTTCAGAGCCAGGACTTAATGCATCTCATTCAGCTACCAGGAGAGCTAGGAGGCACCAGGTTCTTTGGGCAGCTGTAAAAATAAGGTCAGCTTTCCTCAAGAGGAGGGCTGAGAGGAACAGAAGCAGAACTTCATCAGCAGCCTGATGCAAACTTTTATCCAATGGAGAAACTACTTCTGCAATTGGCATGGCGTGAATGACAGCAGTGTGTTTTGCACCGTGAGCAGTAAGTGGACTAGCTAGTTCAAGGTGGGTGGGTTTCAAAGGGCCTGGCCACCTGTGACAACAGCCTGACCATTTGTGGCAATATTCGGATTTGTCTCCCCCAGGAGATTAATTACAAATGCCCCATCTTTATTTAAGAGGCATAGGAGGTCATGCTGGGAGTCGTGCAAAAACCGTCTAATGTCCCAAATGACACCATGGAAAGCAAATGGCCTTCAGGCTGCCTCCTTCTTGCCTGTGTCACCTTGCTCCCCAGCCTCTACCCACACCAGAACACAAACTGTTTCAGTCTGCAACCTGTGCACTTATGTCTCTGGGACAACACAGAAGTTAAGGATCTGATCAACTGGAGATTGAGAGATGCAGGATACGACAATGCAAACACTTCCAAATTGGGGCAGTGGCCTGGCTAATCTCAGTACTTACTTATATAATGTTTACCTACTCAGGTTCATGAAAGGAGACATTCAAGCAAAGTCTAGAAAAGTAAAGCAAAGTCTAGACTAAAGATATCAAAAATTAATTGGAATTAAAGATAAAAGCCTGGATCCAACGTTTGCATTATAGATAGATTTTATACTGTTTTAAAAGTCGCATGAAGATATACATAGATACATGTTTTCTGAGTTTGAATGTCTGTATATGAATGTGGGAGCTTGGGAGAGAATAGGGATTCTGTTGATGTACCACCCACCCCACTGCTCAATAGTCTCCCTGCTTGAGCTCACCAACCTGGTCTCAGCTGTGTTGTTGGAGTCCCCTTGGCTTCTTGTGCTGGGGGACTTCAACATCTATGATGAGGCAACTTTGTTCAGAGTGCGTTATGACTTCATGTTTTCCATAACAACTATGGGGCTCTCCCAAATGGTATCTGCCCCCACTCATGCTGCTGGGCACACTTTAGACCTGGTTTTCTGCACTGGGGTAGACGTTGGTGATCTGGATTAGGAGGAACTCTCTGTAGTTCCATTGTCATAAACAGATCATCTGTTGGGGTTTAGACTCACTGGAACTCAGAACCTCTGCAGAGGTGGTGGACAGATTAAGATGGTCCTCCTCAGGAGGGCTGATGGATCCAAATAGTTTCCTGATGGCTCTTTGGGAATTTCCTGTCACCGCAGCAGGTGATTCAGTCAAAGCTTTGTTTGATCTCTGGAATGGGGAAATGGCCAGGCTGTTGACACAATCATTCCTAACCATCTCCTCTCATGAAGTAAAGCCAAACTCATAGGCATCCTTCAGTCTGGAGAGACTATGGTAATGTGCTCTGTATGGAGGACTTGGAACAGTGTCTAGTGTTTCAATGCTGTACACGAAGCTGGAGTGTCCTCTCCAGGGCACGAAGCCTGAGTAAAATAATATGGAGGATAGGCTGTTACCCAACCAGCAAATCCCCCCTCTCCACATCACTGAAATAGTCCAATGGAAAGGCAAGAGCCAATAGCCCCCTGGTTTACTGGGTACCTGGTGGTGATTAAATAAATGGGATGGAGATCAGAGTGATGATAGCAGAAAAATGAGAATGCATCCAACTGAACATGGGCTAGAACCCATGGAAGACCTATTCTGTGGCAATAGCGATGGCAACCATTGCATCTGCACAGAGTCACTCAACAGAGCTCTTCCAAGTAGTCAATGGCTTCTTACATCATGGCCCACAAAAAATAAGTGCTGAGCACTTGGTAGCTTACTATGAAAATTTTGCACAGCACTTTGCAGGCAAAATCACTTGGATCTGCTCCGACGTGTATGCTGTAGTTAATACAGGTCCTGTAGATGTGATATGATTCCTACTTGTCCTGTGTTGATAGAAACATTTCAGTTTTTGCAGCCTGATGATGTAGACAGGATCCTTGGACAGGTGAAGGCTATCACTTGTCTGCTAGACCCTGGCCTGTCTTGGTTTATAAAAGCCGCCAGATTGGCTGAGTGGGTCCAAGGGGTAGTGAATGACTCCTTGCAGCAAGGTAGGATCCCAGTTTGCTTAAAAGAGGCAGTAATAACACCATTACAGAAAAAAGCCTTCTTCGACCCCACAGTTCTGGATAATTACTGGCCAGCCTCCAATATTCTATTCTTGGGGAAGGTGCTGGAGTGAGTTGTGGCTTCTCAGCTCCAGAGGTTCCTGGATGAAATGGATTATCTACATTCATGTCAATCTGGCTTCAGGCCTAGTTATGGAGACTGCTTTGATCACATTGGTGGATGACCTATGCCAGGAAATAGACAGGGGGAATGTGTCCCTGTTGGTTCTACTGGACCTCTCAGCAATTTTCAATATTATCGACCATGGTATCTTTCTGGGCCGTCTCTCTGGGATAAGACTAGGAGGCACTGTTTTACAGTGGCTCAAGTCTTTTCTGGAGAGGACCCAGAGGGTGGTGCTGGGGGACGCCATTGGCCTGTGAGGTTTGTCAGGGTTCTGTTTTGCCCCCTATGCTATTTAACATACCGTATTTTTCGCTCTATAAGACGCACCTTTCCATAAGACGCACCAATTTTTTAGGAGAAGAAAACAGGAAAATATAATCTGTTTTCTTCGCTCCATAAGATGCACAGACTTTCCACCCCCCTGTTTTGTGGGAAAAAAGTGAGTCTTATGGTGCAAAAAATACAGTATATATGAAACCACTGGGAGAGGTTGTCCAGAGTTTTGGGGTTTGGTGTCACCAATATGCAGATGACACCAACTCTTATCTCTCCTTTCCAACTAAATCTGAGGAAGCTGTTTCAGCTCTAGATCAATGCCTGGTGTTTGTAATCCACTGGATGAGAGCAAATAAACTGAAACTTAATCCAGACAAGACAGAAGTGCTCCTGGTCAGTCAAAAGACAGATAAAAAAAATAGGGATTAAGCTAGTGCTGGATGGGGTTACACTCCCTTTGAAAACACAGTTATGTAGCTTTGGGGTACCCCTGGATTTGTCTCTAAACTTGGATGCCCAAGTTTCGGCAGTGGCCAGAAGCATCTTTGCACAGTTAAAACTAGTGTGCCAATTGCAACTATTTTTTGAAAGTGCTTATTTGGCCATGCTGATACATGCCCTAGTTACATCTCAAGTTGGATTAATGTAATACACTCCATTTTGGGCTGCCTCTGGAAAATGTTCGGAAACTTCAAAGGATCCAAAATGCCGCAGCCAGATTATTAACTAGGGCTGGTTACAGGGAACATACAACACACCTGTTACAACAGCTCCACTGGTTGCCGATCCGTTTCCAGGCACAATTCAAAGTCCTAGTTTTGACCTACAAAGCCCTAAATGGCTTGGGTCCAAGCTATCGAAAACACTGCATCTCTCTCTATGAGCCTGCCTGGCCATTAAGATCATCAGGGAAGGCCTTTCTCTGCATCCCACCACACTCACAGGTGCATTTGGTGGGGACATAAGAGAGGGCTTTCTTTGTTGCTGCTCCCAGACTCTGGCATTCCCTCGCACAGGAGGGCAGGTTGGCTCCATCTTTGCTATCCTTCCACATGCAGGTGAAGACCTTTCTCTTCAAACAGGTTTTTCCTTACTCACTGGCAGCCTGAGAGGGGTTTTGTGCTCTTTTGTTTTAAAATATGTTTTTAGTATTGATTTTATTTACCATTTTAATATGATACAGTACTTGTTTAATTATTTTTTAAATATTTTGACGCTATTTATAGCTTTGTGTACAGTGGTGTCCCGCATGACGACGACCCCGCAGAATGACGAAACTGCATGACAATGACTTTTTTGCAATCGTTATAGCGATCACAAAACGATGTTTCCTATGGGGGATTTTTGTTTGACAAAGATTAGGTCCTTGCTTCGCGAACCGTTTGTTCGCAAAACGACAATTTTTCCAGCTCTGCAAAATGGCTGCCCTGTCTTTTCCAGACCCATGCTTCACAGGGCAGCCATTTTAACAGCTGATCAGTGCTCGGAAAATGGCTTCCCCTATGGGCGATCTTTGCTGTACGATGAGGTAATTTCCCCATTGGAATGCATTAAATGGGTTTCAATGCATTCCAATGGGGAATTGTTTTTCGCATAACAACGATTTCGCTTAACAGCGATTTTCCTGGAACGGATTATCGTTGTCAGGCACGGCACCACTGTATTGTCTTTTTGATTATCTGAGTCTCTTGGGTTCTTTCAAGGAGAAAGGTGGGTAAAAATATTTCAAATACATAATAGAATAAAATAAAATGCACACACAGCAACGGAGAACTATGTTCACGTGAATAGACGCTCCTTCAATTCTTAGTAAATGCTCTAGACCCACCCCTAAATACTGGCTACTAGTCTCATAATCACTCAGTTCTGTTTAACAAAATAATGTTTTGATGTTCTCACTGACAGAGGTGATGAAATCAAGGGAGGAGTCTGGCACATGCACCCTTTATAGAGTCACATGTACTTCTGTTAGACTGTCTCTTTATGAAAAAAGTCTTTATCTGCCATTTTCTAAGGTTCCTTCTCTCTGTCTCAAGCAAGCCTAACTGCTTTGTCCTTAAGAAACACTCTTCAGCAAAAGCACCTTTCAGTATTTTATTAGATGCAGGACTAGGAAAGAATGCCAATTTATTAATTCTATAATTCAAATAAATATATATAATGTCTCTCAAAAACTGCTGGAACCCACAGATTTTTCTAACAGAGCAATCGTGGCTGATTTAAATCAGACATGCTCAGCAGTAAAAAAAAGAGCAGTCATGGGAACCTGGTTTGTACTCAAGATTAGCACATATAAAATTCTAGAATGACTGTTTATACATGCTACCTTCAGTAGCAGTGTGATCCCCAGTCATGCAAAGCTATGCTGGTGTGAATGACAAGCTGCAGGTATCATTAAAACAAAAAAAATATTCTTATTAAACTCATATGGCCAGTGTTAAAAACAATCTGGGCCTAATGGAAAGCTTTTAGCACTGACAGCAAAAGATGTTATGCTATTATTCCTTCCACCTTTTTTTTCATTAACAAATTTTTCTTTTTTGTGTATGAGGAAAAAAGTTGTGACAAGGAAACATGTCTGGGCTACAAACTGGAAACACTGCCTGGCAGATTGGGCCCCTTTGTTAAATAAAAATATTATGAAGTGATTCAGTAGGGAGGAAACGTTGACATGAGATAATGTGGAAGAAAAATCAAAATGAAGATTATGCCCAAAGGTTTCCATCTTTGTGCTATAGTCCAATTTAAGCCTCATGTGAATTTGTGACACCCCCCTCCACCCTATCCCAAACACAACCTGAAGGAAACCAGCATAATGAATCTTGGCCCTGCCTGAATTTCAAAGGATCAGCTTCTTCACTGTGCTGACCCTGCTCATAACCTCTTTACACCTCTCTAAATTCATTCAGGAATGCCCACTTTTATTCCATGAAGTGGATAGTTCAGTGGTTTAGGCCTCAAGCTGCACAGCCAGAGTTTGGAAGTTCAATTCCCCACTGTGTCTCTTTAACAGCGGCTGGACTCAATGATCCAAAGGGTCCCTTCCAGTTCTGCAGTTCTAAGATTATTATTATTTAAATGGGAATGCGTTCTTAAAGAAAACTTCTGCCCCTCTTATGTCCTGCTGTTGACACAAAATATTCTCCTCTGATTTAATACATTTTTTGTGTCCAGTATTTATTTACTTTGTATCCTGCCTACAGGTTGTGCCTCTCCAGCAAACCAGGGGGAGTTGGTTTCCAAACTATGGCTTGGAATGATATCTGAATTGCTAATTACGGCCACAGCTTTTCTCTGCTGCACCTGGAGACTTGAAATGAAGGGGACCAATAAAATAAAATAAAATGAAAGAAAGAAAAAAGTTTATAAACAACTCTAAACCACAGCTTGGGTTTTGAACCAAGAAAATGGTTCAATCTGAGAGCCTCTATATGAGAAATGATACTGAGTCGACTAGGGATATGATGACTCTTTCAGCCTCTCACATTTACTGTCACTGAGAAACTGTGGGGTAAAAATGCCTCTTTCCTCGCTGCAAATTTCTCTGTACAAGATTTACCACCGCCACCACCAAAATGATATCTTGCAGGATTTCACCGATGTTTTATGGCCACTTTTTCCAAGCTACACAGGATTATTACACTTTCAGGACAGAGTGGCATCTTTCCTCTGCAGGATTCATCTGGAAGAGGCAAGCACCAAGCCATATAGGAATATAACATTTCCTGTACAGCATTCAAGGACATTAACCTGTGCAAAATTGTTTCCTGTATAAAGCAACATGCAAAAAATAGGAAGTGGTGGTGGGAAATGAGACCTTGTTTGTATGGGAAACTAGGAAATCTCCATGGAGCAGAGGAAAGTCTCCACCAGGAGGATCAGCACAGCCAGACTCAGAAAACTTCAGAGAAAAAGAACATTTACAAATACTTTTCATATCCTTGGAGTCAATATAATCAAGGCAGCTCCCAAGGGGGAAACAAACTTGCTTGATATCTCCCAGATATGAAACAGTCACTGGTAGTGTTGCAGGTATCAGATCATACCTAGCATTCTGAGAAAATGAATGTAATCACTGACCTCCATATCTGAAAGTATAAACACTGTAACTCAGATCTCTTTCCTGTCTAGGCTGAAACAATCACGCTCCTGGGTGCAGCAAGTATGGAAATAGACACACAGTACATGACAGTGGTAGATTTATTAGGTAGGTGTCTCAGCCTGTCCTATAAAAACAAGTGGGCAGAAGCTACTTGTGAATATTCAGCACTTTTGTGGTTCAAACTAGCAAGCTAACACATGCAGGCACCAGTGTTCCTCTTGATTTAAGAACAAAACATAGAAGAGGAATCCTGGTTGTCTGAAGTACAGTCCTACACCCAGGAGGCAAGATGGCCTGCAGCAGCAGTTTACCGGAGAGGATGGAACTTCAGCTCCCTGTCAGTAATTTGGCCCACACCTCTGAAGCACATTCTGTTCCTGTTCATTGAACTGGTGGTCAACTTGGAAAAGCTATTTTTAGCTGCAGTGGGTTAAGGTTTTCTTTACCAAGTAACTATGTCATTAAAAGGATCATTTACAAGTTTTACTGTAAACCTCTCATTGTATCCTTGAAAACCTCTCCTTCCTATGCTGCTGTGATAGCAGAGTTTAATGCCACTGTGACTGCAGAGGGTGCAGCAGAAAACACAGCAACCAATCGTGCGAGCCAAGGCAAAAGTGGGGTCTCTCTCTCACACACACATAGAGACATATTCACACAAACACACAGAAGCAGGCAAGTAAGCATTCACACATACACAGACTTTCTGCCTCTAGTAAGGAGGAAAGTAGAAATGGACTCTCGGGGGGGGGGTATTTTAAGCCTGGGTGGTGTCCTCCTTTTGCTAATGAATGAGCTGCCACTGGTTTAATGTTAACGCTGCCACACTCACTTCCGCTGAAGCTGATATTTGGTCCTGCACAGGGCTGGGAAAGTCAAAGTCCTCATCTTTCTTCAGGTCCTGGTATGCAAAGGCATTCCAAATAGGTACAAAGGCAGCAGCTCTGTTTAAATGCTGCTGTTCTAATGATTACAATGAGGAAGGAGTGGTAAATATTTTTACAGGAGAATAGTTTGTTTTTTCAAAATCTGCCAACACAGAAGTCTTAAAACACCTATTTGTAAAGAGTAAATAGTTGTATCCTTGGAAAACTATCTTTAATCCATATTGGAATATCTTTAATGGCAGGTCTATACCCCGTACTGTAAATGCTTATGCAGTGAAACAATTCCTGTTTGTGCAGTAACTGGTGACTCCCAGGAAGCAGTGACTGAGGGGATGCTCCATCTTTTCTCTAGTTTCCCCTCTTTCAGTACCAGAAGTCTGTCAAGCCAACTTCTGGGAATGGAAATTCTGTTATGAAAATATCATTCCTAGTCCTTTTCTCCTCATATCTTGCCCACTGAACATATCAGATCAATTTATTACAGCAAGTTTATGTATTAGAAACAAGGCCTTCCATATATGGATGTGGGGAAGACACAGAATATGTGACTATTCTAAAGCATTCAGGTAAACTTTACAGATTTTCTCCCACACCATGAATCACTAGTAGAGATAGGCATGAACCTCGGATGTTCCCTTTCCCCACCTCCTGGCTCCCCCGCTGCTCTTTTTCTCCTCTTCAGGTTTTGATCAGTCCCAGCAGGAGTGCATGCTTCCCTCTTCTGCCTCCTCCAGCAGCCACCCACTCAAAGGTAAAAATTCCTCATCGTCTTAGTGGACAGCTGCCAGAGGAGGTAGAGGAGGGAAGCATGCACTTCTGCTGTGACTGGACAATCACAAGAAGAGGAGGGAAAGAGCAGTGCACACTGGCTGGTGAGTGGGGGGAAGGGAATGTGCAGTATCATAGGTGCTGCACAGATGAACTAGCACAAACTTCCAAACCAAGGTTTGTGCCCATCTCTAACCACTGACAATAGGCTTCATCTATGCTTCAATTGTGTCAAGAATTATCATGCAGTCAAATGCTTCAGAAAAGTGTGGTTTGTATTTGCTAAATTGGCTACATGAATCTGTAAAGTAACAAACTGGTTCCAAAGATGTATCTGTTACGTCACTTTCTAGAAACATGCATCCATCTAGGGCTGGAATCACTACAGAATGGAGCACACAAATCTCATATCAGTCAAATGGTCTAGAGAAATATTATGATGGATAGTACAGAATATAGCTGAAATGTCTGGCAGAAGCTAGTTAGTAGCTAGTTACGTCAACTTCCTGACATAAATAATCCAACAAGGGACTTCTGTCCCAAAGCTATCCCAAACCTGGACATAAAATGTTCAGAATGGATTCATATAATTCATGCCAGAAAAAGCCTGGAGTTTACAATACCATCACTCACCCATAGGCATTACTTTAAAAGGGAAGACTGGACAATGATCAGTCATTATCTATAACATGGTGGGATCCATGTACTTGAACACATGTGCAAAGTACAAGAGATTGTAATCTACATGATGAATCCTGTGCTATGCATTTAAGAGCATGCTAATCTGTTGCAGCAGAAACAGAGTCTCATGGCACCTTAATAATTAACAAGTCTTATCCGGTGTAAGCTTTTGTGGGCTGCATCCGAAATCTATGAAGGGAAAAAAATACAAATCTCCTCCGACTCATGACGACCCCATGAATGAGCAATCTCCAAATGTCCTTCCTTCAACAGCTTGGCCCAGCTCTTGCAAACTGGGAAAATGCTAAATATATTTGTGAAGGAATTCCTGAAGCGCCTACCCTGAGTACAAGCAGAGTTCTGCACACAAATGGAAATCTAGCATCTGAGTGGTAGTAATTTATACTTTATATCTCCTCACCCCATTTAACTGGCTTTTAAAAAGCTGATTTTTGATATGCTTACAGTATAGGAGGAAGGTATTCTGACTTCTTTTTACACTGCATTGTGGGCATTACATCTAATTCACAAGAGCAAGCACCCACATGAATGGTTACATATTTACCTATATGGAGTCTCAGCGTGCAAACTGTGTGGATAGATGCTGTATTAAGGACAGTGGGATTCATCCCCTAAATCTCAGTTAATAATTCATATCTTCATGAAACATTTATAAAAAGCCAAAACATGCAGTTTACTGCATCTCCTAGTTACAAAGAGGAAAATGGCACAACGCTAGATGAGTTATGTTTCCTAAGAAACAGAACGATTCTAGTAGCACAGCAGTGAATCATAAGAAAAGGAAGTACTTCTACTGCCACATCAACAAACTAACACTTTTTTGGAAAAATATATATGGCACAACAGCTCAGCTACTCTAACTGCCCACAGAGAGGGCATGTTCATTCTGGAAAGAAGCAAGAAAGAAACATGACACTAATCATATACGGGCAATATTACACAGCTATCTTTCAATCACCACTTTCCAATCAAGTTAATTCATAAATTAATAGATACAGAGTTTGCTTCTAAAGAAATCTTAGCATCAAAAGTACCACTAAATGAAAAAGATATAAATGCACATTTGTAATATATACATATAAATCAAATCCAGATTGGACAGTACAATGAGGAATGCACATTCTAATATCCACATATTCTAATCAGTTTCTGCATTGGTCACTGTTTGTAATTAAAAAAACCTATACTAATGTCATCTGGCAAAAATTTAGGACATGCCAAATATCAGCCAAGCCCTTCCACATTCAAGACTGGTCAGCCACACAGCACTAATGATATATACCACTATTCTAAATTCTGCCTACTGTGAAGATCTGTAGAGTCATTGCATATGGCTGGGGGCCAGCTGGGGGGAGGGAATCAAAACTTTAAACTTTCTGACGTTTTTGTAACTAGGCAAGACTGAATGGTCCTATCTCTTATGGCCTTCCCTAAAAACCTTTTAGCTGCATAACTAAAAATGCTAAGGGGTACTTTCATGTCAGGTCTACTACAATCTACTCAGATCTACAATCAGATCTCCTATAACTGACTCAACTTCCTCTGCCAGACGTCTGCTGCCATTTCTTAATAAAGAGGAGCTCAGATACCTAGATTAAGTGACTTATTTGCATATTATAAAGCAGTCAAGGGCAGAGAAATTGACCATTTTTTAAACAAATTGATCAATTCTAGAGGATGGAATTTCCAAAGAAATTCAAGCTACTGGAGAAAGTGCTCTGGGTTCTCAGACTTCAACGACTGAAAGGCCTGTAATGCAAGAAATGGGGCTTCATGTTTACTCACACTCTTTCATCATGCCTATGTCAACGCAGCGCTTCAGCCGGCAAGCCTGACAATGCCGTCGGTTATCTTTGGTGATTTTACAGTCGCCATTGAATGGACATGTGAACATTGCTTTCCTTTTCATGCTCCTCCTGGATAAACAGACAGACAGACACAAAATATGTCATCCTGGTTCATTCATTCTTAGGGAGAAATGCAACTCAGTGTCTTCTGCACAAATTTCATTCTGAAAAGCAGTTTGGGTAGCTGCGTGCAATATAAAACAGCTGTACTCCAGACAGTCAGCATAGAAATATTTAGTAACCACAGTATAAATACCCCAAAACGCACTACTCTTTTGTTTGAACATTTTGTGGTTATTTTAACATAACATTTTGATATTATACTTCCAAAGCCCTAATAATATTCTATATGTCTCCAAGGGTTCCCCCCCCCCAAGAATCACTTAATATTTGATGGACTGCAACAACAACAAAACAAAAAACAAAAACAAAAAAACCACCGTTTCTTGTACTAGCTGAACAAATGCCACCTTGTATTACCACAGTTCAAATGGCTTAAATGGCCCAGTTTAAACCTAGGAAACTAACTGGAAACTGTATGGGGGGAATGACTAGAACTAAGGCATAAGCAACACAAAAGATGGACTGCTTGACAGTTCATACACATTTCCAATTACTTCTTAATTCCCAGAAACACAGTTTGTGGTGGCAAGATGGTAGAATGATGTAAAACATTAAAAGCTAAACAATTTATCAAATTCACTTTGGTAGACAACAATTCATCAGATGCATGAAACAGACTTGCTAATGTGGTAGGCTTAAATAAATGAAGATAGGATTCAAACCCATGCATGCAGAGCACATAAGCCATTCATCACCTTAACCACTTGGCCAATGTGGTAGGCTGCATGTACTCTCATGGGTTCTGTTGGAGGATAAAAACAAATTAGAAAGGTGAAAACGAATAGGAATATTAAAAGCAGGAAGGAGATAGATATACATTTCAAACACACCATGAATGCTCTACAGCAGTGTTTCCCAATCTTGGGTGCCCAGATGTTCTTGGACTACAGTTCCCATAACCCTTCATCACTAGCTGTGATGGCCAGAATTTCTGGGCGCTGTAGTCCATGAACATCTGAGGACTCAAGGTAGGGAACCACTGCTCTACAGAACTAAACCATTTAGCACTGATTGACTCATACTGAATAGTGTTACTTTTGAAGCCTTCAAAATGTGTCTTAGGCTTTAAAGACCTCTGTTTCTACTTAAAGAGCAGATGAAAAAACCCTAACTATGGCAGATTCAGAATGGAAAAGGACAAAGGCAGCCTACGATACTGACCCCCAGCGAAAGATACCAGTGTTCATATACAAAGGCAATGAAACACAGGTATACCTAAGGAATGATCAGATGTAGTCTCGAAGGCTTTCAACTAACTAACTAACAGCAACAGAGCTTGGACAGAGTTCCTACTCCAGTCCTCTGAAGATGCCGGCCACAGAGGCTGGTGAAACATCAGGAAGAACAACCTTCAGAACACTCGAAAAACCCACAACAACCATCAGAATGATCAAGATGTTGTCCTCTACAATCTTCATACAAACTGCAGGGTTTGTCTGCTACTCTATCATTCATTGGAAAATCAGTAAGTGCATAGCTACGGGATAGTCGTGCAAGGCTAAGGCTTGCTGCAGCTCTTTAGGGACAGAGGTGAGGCAGAATCATTGCCTTCATGTTTGTTAAAGAGGCCAAACAGACATTTAACAATGGTACCAACAACCTCCCTATCCTAGTGACTAAAAAGGGACCATCTAGGCATGATTGCTATGGCAAGAAAGTGACCAAGTCAGAATATTACTAAGCACACAGCAGTTCTACCATTCTCTTACCAAGAACAACATGTATCTGTGCAGAGAGTACTTATAAAAATATGAGGGGGGGCATGCTACAAACCTACATGTTGATAATAGTGTTATTAGCACTTATTTTCAAAACAGAGTTAAAGAACACCATATTAATGCCATATTAATCTGGAAAAAGCTTCTTGCTTAATAACATTTAAAAAGCATATAAATCAATGAAAGAGTCTTATATAGACTCCAAGGAGAAATCAAATTTGTTATAGACAATTGTTTAGGTAAACGTAAAGGTTCCCCTTGACAATTTTTGTCCAGTTGTGCTCAACTCTAGGGGGCGGTGCTCATCCCCGTTTCCAAGCCATAGAGCCAGCGTTTTGTCCAAAGACAATCTTCCATGGTCACGTGGCCAGTGCGACTTAGATACGGAATGCTGTTACCTTCCCACCGAGGTGGTCCCTATTAATCTACTCTCATTTGCATGCTTTCGAACCGCTAGGTTGGCGGGAGCTGGGACAAGTGACGGGCGCTCACTCCATCATGTGGATTTGATCTTACAACTGCTTGGTCTTCTGACCCTGCAGCACAGGCTTCTGCGGTTTAGCCCACAGCGCCACCACGTCCCTTTGAGACAATTGTTTAACTTCATTTAAATAACAGTTTCACATCTTTGAAGCAAACAGGTTAGACATCAACAGGCCAAATAAATTAAGAGACTTACAGCACACAGAAATGCTGGATTAGAAATCAGGAGATTCTCCTGAACTATAAAACCTGAACAGTAAAGTCTTGGAAAAATGATATTTTCCATCATTATTGTACAAAACCATCATATGCAGTACTAGTTCCCTTTTGTGCAATGCACTGACTTCAGATCAACCATTTGGGACAGGATTCTCTAAATATGTACAAATACAGCCTAACAAAATGGCAACATTTCTGAAGAGGGACTTATCCTCCAATTCATCATACTATTTCAATTGTGAACCAATGTGAAGCCTGTTCCAATTTGTTTTATACTTTCAGCACACAGCAAAAATGGAAACCCAAAATATCCAAAAAAACAGATTATTTTAAAAGCGAACTTTATTGTCTATGCCATATTCTGGCACCAAAATCATATAATTAAATTCAAGGGTAGCAGACATCCCAGCCACAATTACATGGCAAGTGTGCACAATCTTTCTGACTCCACCCATCCCAAATGTATTTTTATCTGCCTGCATGTTTAAGTGTATCAGGTTCATCTGAAATTTTATCCTAGGCATTTGCTAAAAAATGAAAAACCCACAGTATAAGTGGAAGCAAACGTCCTCTGTTGTTGTGTTACAAAGCATTTGTCACTGCTTTACTTCCCCAGAGGAAAAAATCATGAGCTATTACTCATTTCCGTGTTTGTGTAAGTTTCTGGACTTTATGATTTGACATCTAAACAGCCTTTTATGTTTTAGTAACTACTAAGAGTTTTTTAAGGCATGTATGATCTCCTGAGTCCAATGAATAAATACTTTGGAGTAAATAAATAGGGGGCTGTTCTGCAAGTTTATACTCAACTGATTAAAATAACAGATAATTAAAAGAATTGTTCAACGTGTTTTCAAGAATACGTTTAACATGTTTTCAAGAATACAGTTTGCATCATATGCCAAAGTACTGGACTGGTCCAGGGGCAAGTAAGATAACTACACCTCAGGTGTCTTTTTCCTTTTCCTCCATATTGTGCTTCTTCACTGGATTTTTCAAAGATACCTACTTTGTATACTGCCACTTCCAAAAGCAAATATCAAAGAAACATAAAACACCTAAAAGTAAGTGAATCCTAATATCTCCATGATTGGGAGAACAAGGAGAAATAGAGCTGGCAAGGAGCACCTAATGCATATAACGCTCTCAAATTGCATGTGCCAGAGCAGCTCCTCAGGCTTCCTAAGAGAACATAACTGGAACTTTGTCACACATCTCTTGTCCCCGCTCCATTTGCCCTCAGGTTACCTTCTTTTCCAGGAATATGAGTCATCTGCAAACCAATCAAATCGCAGCTTATCCTCAATTGAGCACTCTGGCCTAATGTTATTTGAGCCTTTGCTGGTCATCTTTAGTCCACTCACCACCACCACCACCACCAAGCAGATTTTGTACATTCTCAGCTTTGCAGATCAGGAATTCCATTCCAGTTGTTCACCATTCAACTATATTTAATGGGAATTTCTTGTGCACTAAAACAGATTTTTAGTATCTTTCACTATTAAATAGGCAAGGTTCACAGCAATTTAAATGAGTAGCCTAAGTCTTGCAGTAGGGTAGAGGTAATAAGGAAATTATGAAATCTACTGATGTGAAATAGCAGGAACAGAAGAGTTACTGTATTTTAGCTTCACAGCTGCCATATTCATCTAGAAAAAGTTTCTGCAATCCAGTTTCTGAGTCACATAGGGACAAGCAGCCTTGAAGAGAATGCAGCCTTAAATAATTCTCTTCTATACTTCCTTTTAAAAGACTAAAGTTAATTAGTTTTCACAGAAAATAAAACTCTGGGTGTGATCAGACAGGGAAACTGCTCACATTTTGGACTGCTTCTGGCATAGTCCCACGTATGCTATTTTCTGGCAATCGCATTATGTACATGAGGTCATGAACAAGCCTAACCCTAATCTGCGCCTTAAACTGGACCTTTCTGGTCCAGCAGCAGGGCTACTTTTTTGGGGGGGGGCAGGGTAGAGTGATTCCGCCACAGACAGGACAGTCACTTTAAGGGATATCACTCCCAGAGAAGGAACCTTTTCCTGTGCAATGAGACACAATCCTTTCTCATATGGTTGTACACTTCACTCTTAAACTCTTATCTTCTGAGTCCCATACAGTTTAGTTTACCTTCATATTAGTCCAAATTTCTGTGTTCTACAGTTTTGATACTTTCTCATAATTACAGAAAAAGGCAATGGCCTTGTCTGACTCGAGAACTGCCCCAGTACAACTACATGGCCTGCATCACTGCCCTCCAGCCAGATCCTGAGATAGAGGAGTGGGTAAGATTGGACCCTATTATACAAAGCTTCAGAGATACTCGAAAAACAGCTAGAAACCCCACCGTCTTTGTAAAGCCATCTTCTCAGTCAGCACAATGTAGCTACTTTCAGATCCACAGATTAGTCTTTTTCACTGGGGAGTATTTCTGCCTAACAAGCCATTAAGTGGCTTCTTATTACCAAGTCGGGCTGCACTGCATAAAAGCATATACCAAATTGAATTTGTTAGTCTTCCAGATACCACAAGACGCCTTGTTCCTTTTGCTGCAAGAGGCAACAACTATTTCCCCAGAACTCCCTTCAATGTTGTCCTCTTACCAAACTGAAAGATGACAGCCTGCACAAGAGCAAGACCTTATGCAAGAAACACTGGCCTATCAGCAGTTATCACAGGTGTCAAGGGGTAATGGAGTAAGGGAGAAGATCTAATCTAACCTGTTTGAAGATTAAAAGGATTCAAAGTATTCTGCAGTAAAAGAGGAGCATTTGGGCAGCCAGTACAAATTGTTTGCCTGGTATCTATTTTACAACATAGTTGAGGGTTGTTTATGAAAGATCCTGGCAAACTATATCTATTTTGTTCAGTCTGTGTTTGCAAAACAGCTGACAACTTGTCGTTTCAGGTTTAAAATGTACAAGGCTTAACAACAATTAGTCAGTGCTCCTTTCCAAGACATGCAGTTTTCACATACCTTCCGAGGAAGGACGAAGGGCAGAGTGCTTGGCAAAATCTTTGACTCATGCTCAGCAGAGGAAAATGTCCAGAGGGGTAGGCAGTTACGCGACATGCATCTAATTTCTAATGGCCTTGTTCAGTCTCAAGACATCATTACTGTTGCTTTGAAAGAAATGGCCTATTTCAAGTTTCTCCTATGACACATCTTAGCCGATGGACATTTTCACCCGTTTTCAAGGTCAGATTCTGCTTCTGGGATTTTAGGACTTGACCTATGCATCCTTCGCACTACAGATATAAATGCAGTTACTAGCGTGTCAAATATAACAATCTGTACTTCTTTTAGCAGGTGCTTCCTGGGTGTATGTATGGAATCTGGAATTTCCCACTGAAATTCTAGATTCCTTGGCAACCTGTCCCCAATATTTTATTGTGTTTATGGGCCAGAGATAGACGTACAAAAAAACAACAGAGTAGCCAGTAACACTATGTTTCTCTCTCTCTCGGCTCCTTTTGCTAACATCTAGTTTAACAAAATACATGCCATCACATCATTGCACCTCTGCATCTTCTCCACAGTTTTCAGAAGTAAAATGGATTACAATGCCACATCATATGACATGTTATTCTAGCTATTAAATAGGAAAAGAGAAGAAATGTTTCTTCCAGATGACAATGCCAAACTTTCGTTTTTTTAAAAAATCCTTGCACCATCTCTGTTCAGCGCCAGCTGTACATTTATTTTTGTTTATCATTTACTTTAATATATTTTCATCCACCCTTCCATTTAAATTATGCTCACAGTACCTAACAGACACTGAAAAAGAAACTGAACTGTAAAAAGGCCTAAAGCCATCACAAACTTTTAAAATCAGCAAACTGAAAGTATGTTTCTTCATCTTCTTCCTAAAAGGGTGGCAACTGACCACTACTGTGAGGAAAGTGCATTCCATAATCTGGAACCAACATCTGAGATGTCCTCTCTCATGTGCCCAAAGAGACCTCCACAGGAGATGGTATTTTCCAAATATCCAGCAGCCCTCTTGAGGGTTATCTGGATAAGTTCATAATGAGACATGGCCCCTTAGAAAACCAAGCTCCCAGATAGTTAGCGTTTAAAACCAAACACCTTCTATCAGGTCCAGAAAGCAAATGGCAACCAGTTCCCTAGTCCTCATGGGAAAAGGAAGCCAATGTTCACCACAGTTAGGACCACCCACCTGTCCCCACTATATTTCTTCTATGGTCACAAGATTTCTAAATTACATATCTGCCCCTAGTGCTTGTTGCAACTGTAAAATTCAGCAACCTAAAATAATTAAAATCTAACATTTCAGATTTCCTCTCTTTTTTTCCCCTCCCATTGTTTTCACCTTTGTTCCACACACACTTCAGTTCAGTTCCTCATAATCTGTTTTCAGTTTCTTTCATCTTCCATCCCCTCATGCGTCATGTCTACATCAGTATGGAGGTGGGGCTGCACTTGTGCAATTGTTTCTTATATAGCATGTACTGCCACAGGCAGTAAGTAGGAAATGTTACGTTACTCAGATTACAAATTAATATTAACCCATCCTTGCCTAATCCATCTATTAAGAACCATTTCACACATTAAACCTGGTGAAATCAGAGTTTCCCAGGAACTTGCACTAAGAGTGAAACACCTCTGAAAGCCCATCAGTGTCCAATGCGGGACCTTAGACTGGGCTTTTAGAAAGCATTTTTTGGATACATTACAATTAGAAATACAATTCTATGGCTGTTGTGCACAATATTATTTAAAACCATGGGACAACAATGGGAATGATCCAAAGTAGCTGAAGCAGCAACCAAGGGAGTGAACACTCAACATAATCACTGTCACTCTTCACCCCCAATCACAATAATTGCTGCCAGAAAATGCTGGAAACAAAGAGAATGTGCCCCAGGCTTAATCTGTTTGTGGAATCTTCAGAGACCCGCAGTTGGAGATCAGTATTGTCCACAGTCACCATATTTAATAAATACAGTGAGTGCTACATTTTCTTTCCTTGTACGCTGCCTTGGAAGGCCAATGTTAAGGGGAAAGAATAAATATTAATTCAAGCATGTGAATAGATGAAGAATAAGGAGGTGGAAAAATGCAACATTCTGTTTTTCTTTCCACTATTTTTTCTCTGTTCCCCTCAAAAAGGTTGATAAAAGGACAGTACATAGAATGTATGCTGTTGGTAACATTATTTTTTAAAGAACTTTAGATAACAGAAGTTATTATCTTAACCAGCATCTGGAAACCCAGGATGGGAAAAGCTACTTTGCACTTCAACTTCTTGCTTGATGTTCTCCAGAAATACTTCATCTATAGACACCTACTAGGATTCCTATTATCCACACCATCAGTACAGCATTTGATTCTGTCAGTTCTGAATGGTTAATGGGACCATCACTCTTTGGAAGGGAGACGGGGATGAGTTTTCTGAGTCTGAGGAATGCGAACTTGAGCCATGACACATCACTGTACACCTTAATGGTACTCAAAGAGTGAGATATTGTACTTTAGTCCTCCAAAGGAAATTAAAAACAAAAAAAGTGAACTATAAGCTTATAAGTGTCTTTCAAGAAATGGCATGATAACAATATTTTCGCAGGCAACATAACCTAGAAGTCCTGAACTTATTTAGCACAATAGCTCTTTCTCTGACATGAAAAAAACCCCACATGTTGCAATTCTTCTTTTTCACTTTTCTCCCAAATAGCCAGAAGGAAACCTAGTAATGGGTCGGTGACAGTGATTCCCAAAATATGCTTACTTATGGGATTTTGAGAGTACAGTACTATTCACTTGCCATGAGCAGTGGCAATGAATTAAATAATTATGGTTCCAGAATAACTCCAGGTGTGCCCTATTCCAACCAGTTCTCCTCTGAACAACCAGCTGTGTGTCTGCCCTGAAAGAAAATGAACAATCCAGTTGCACTCAGGGGAGACAAAAGGAAGTCCTACACATTGAGAGTCATTGTTCTGGGTGTGATACTTTGCAATCTCTTCAAATACAGGAGATCCATTCAGTATTAATCAATGAAAACACTGTCCCTCAGCTGTCCAAAATGTGAGAAACATTAACTTATAAATCTGATTTTATACAAGCAGATAATTCTATTGGGTCAAATCTTTTAGCACTGGATTTTTTTGCATAAATCTGAAGGAATCATTCAGATTTCCTACTAACAAGCTGGGATTTTACTCGCTTCACCTTCTTAAGTTTCTATCAGATGCTCACAGCAGACATTTTAGTCAGTGGCCCAACAAAGATGATAAATGGCCCACAGTGATATGCATCATGTCAAGGATACAAAATGAATAACAGACTCGGTGAGGGCATGAACCTGGTGTGTGGAAATATGCCTGAAAGATGAGTTGCTCATTTAAACAACAACAGTTGAGGAAAATGTTGCCTATCTGGTTCACCAGGCTACTCTGCAGCCTGACTGGAAATCTAGCTGCAAGGTCTGCGGTATGCAAAACACAGCATCCAACAATCCAGCATGACAGGCATTTCTGCTCGAGAGATGCTCATAATTAGAGAGTTGTATTAAGAGGGGAAAGGTCCTCTGTAACACCACCTTTAATGTCCAGCCTAATCCTTTATCTGTGCTTACCAGGTTGGACTACTGTAATATGTTCTGCATGGGGCTGCCTTTAGAAAGTATTTGGAAACTTTAGTAGGTCCAAAATGCTCCAATCAGAGTGTTAACTGGGGTTTGGTAAAAGGGATCACAGAACCCTGCTGATCCTTTTATGAGCCAGTGCAGGTGATAAGATAATCAAGGGATTCTCCTCTCTCGGTCCCACCACCTTCACAGGTGGGGACATAGGAGAAGGGCTTCTCCACTGCTGCTCTCGTACTTTTGAACTCCATCCCATGGGAGGTCAAAGTGGCCAAATCTTTGCTGTTGATCTGCAAGCAGGTGAAGATCTTTCTCTTCAAACAGGCTTTCCCTTAGTGACTGGCGGAGAGAGATTTTAGATGAATCCTTGTGCCTTTGTAGCTTTGTACTTGCTTTTGGTGTTGATTTTGTTTAGCATTTTAGTTTTCTTTTATTCTTTTGTAATATTTGTATATCTACTGGTCTAAGCTTTTAAATATTGTCTTCTACTGAAGTAAGTTGCCTTGGACATGGTAAAAATATTTTAAATAAATAAATATCTTCTCATCACAGCATCAGATGTATGAGTTTTCTCCTAATTAGTCACACAGCAAATCTTAATTATACCTGACATTAGTCATCTACTTTCAACCACAGGTTCCCAAGAAATCCTCCTATGTCACATTACAGAAATGGGTTTTAAAATAAGAAGGTATCTCATTTATGAAAGACGCCCATTCCTGGAACCTTCCAGCTAGTGCAAATGTGACATATTTGCTCTTGATCAGGAATAAGGGACAGAGACCTAGCAGTCCTCCTGCCTAGTACAGCAGTCCTCCTGCTACATGTCCACAAGAGGTAGGAAAACTCAGGCTGTTTATGGGCAGGAACTATCCCTTAAATAGGAAGGCAAGCAGTTATAACGAGCAATCAGTTTCTACTTAATCAAGAGAGGTCTACTGCTGGAACAGCTCAGTAGATTAGGTGTCTGGCTGTGGAGGCAAAGGCTGGGAGTTCGATTCCCCACTGGGCCTCCTTGACTGGGGCTGGACTCGGTGATGCAGAGGGTCCCTTCCAGTGCAGTTCTGAGATTATCACAGTGTCAAACAGCAGAAAAAACATACCAGCCCATTTTGGACAAACCCTATCTGAACAAGCCAAGTAGACACAAGGCCTTTCCACTTTTCTGCCTGCATCACCGTTCCATTTTCTAATGAATAGGGAAACAAACCATGAAATCAATTTTATTTCCTCATAATCTGCCATGGTTTCATATCTGGTTTGTTTATATGCCATTAACCATAGTTATCCAGCTCAGAGACAGAGGAAACTATGGTTTACTATGACTTCTTTTCAAATGTGTACAAAAAGTTGAGGGGACTGAAGCTAGAGCAAAGGGTTTCATGCAAGCACAGAAGACACATGCATATCCTGGCAAGAGCTTGGAAGTACAGTTTACGAGTAAAATAGTTACTTGTAACCACCGTACGAAGTGCAATATTTACATAGTAATGAGTAATGTAACTAGTAGTTATAAAGTTACTTCTTTGGTATAACTAATAATACCTCAGTTACTTATTTACATTAGTCATCTTATTCAGTAAACTCGGTTATCCATCTTAAATGACAAAGGAAGCATATTTTTTAAAAATATTTTTTTCCAAGGTACAATATCAGAATTTGCCAGTTGGGGCATAAGATAATATGCCTCTGTATTTTTCTTGCCTGATGATAACAACACTGTGCTGCATTAATAACACGCAATGCTACAATTGCTTACATAAATGGAATGGTAACAGAAATGGCAACTTGATAAAATAATGAGAAATGCAATTGAAAATTTAAAGATCCAAGTTCTGGCCTATTGAACCATGAGTTGATTGTCTAAAAGAGCAATCAAATTTCCAAAGTTTTATATATTAACTGAAGTTAAGAAACTTTCATTTTAATATAAGCAGCACCACGGCATTTATCCAGGTATTAATTATAGCAAAAGTCTATAGGCTAAGACAGTGGTTTCAACATGAGAGGAAACATGAGACCTTCCAAATGCTGTTGGAATACAACTGCCATATTTGTCCATGCTGACTGGGACTGATGGGAATCGGAGTCTAGAGGACCATATGCTGCTCAGCTCTGCCTTAAAGAACAGCCACAAACAGAATATTTACCAATTACAGTATGTTCATCAAAATCATAACACCACATATATATATAAACATTGATACACATTTCAAGCACCAAGTAAATATTGCCAGTTACTCCAGAAACTGTGAAAAGGGTTGGGGCTTCTTGTGATTGAGACTGATTCTTCACTATAAACAGACCCATCTCTGTCTCCCTTCCCAGTCCCGTCCCTGTTTACCTTTTACCAAAATTCTTGGTTAACAGCTGCTATTTTAGCTCTGATGTGCAGATGGGATACCTACAGAAGCATGAACGCAGCTGACGTGAGCTGTTTCTCAGAATATTGAAATGGTTTTGATCCAATTTTAAAAAGAGTTCTTGTTCTCCATCTTTGCTTTAAACCACCATCTTAGCCTTTAGACTTATTTTGTAGAAAGCTGGATTGAATTTGCACCATTTTTTGTAAAACACACAATTCAGCCACCTCCATTATGATACATTCATATTATGCTTACAATTTTTGTAGACAACTGGTTTTCTGTTTACAAGGATGAATCTACAAGGATTAACACAAATGCAAATTGGAACTACATTCATTTGCAGGCAGATTAATTATTTTCCCTGAACCCCAATGTTAAAAACAAAACCATTCAAAAAGGTTCCTTCCATGTATATTGTTTTTCTTACTTAAGACTGCAAGTCTGAACTTTCATATTTCTGCTCAAGAAGTACAGAAGGATAAACCACATCTGGGTACTCTCCAGCTGGAAAATTCTGAAAAGGGTCGGCATAAGTTAGAATTGACTTGCTGGCGCATTATAAGGATGATGAATACTGGGTTGGATCCAGACTTAGTCATAAAATCAGTTGACTTTAAGGTAGTCATGATGAACTTGCAGACAACTGGCTTTCTGTTTACAAAAACGGTTTGCCAGTTCTAAGCATAATGAAATCTGGATCCAACCCACTATTCATTATGTCACACTAATTTTTAAGGAAAGAAATTGTCTTTTACTAATCAACTTTCACTGATAAACTTGAGTTGCTAACCCAACAAAAGTCTTTTTCAGGGCAGAGGTCACAACCTCAGGGCATATCAGTAAGGTACATGTCAGGGTTGGGTGACATACCTAAAAAATCCTTTGCAGCCTTCACATGTCATAGCGTTAAAATGAAATCCGGTAGCTTTGTCTCCACAAACACCACAGATACGGGGAATGTTCCTGTCAAACTCGCTGCTGACTGGATCGGTAAAGGATGGACAAGGTGCCATTTGTTCCATTTCTATAACAAGAGGAAGTACAGAAGTTAGCCACTTCATCACAACACTTTGAATAAAGTTACAAGCTAAGGGCACAAAGTAAAGCAAGCTCAGCAAAAGACCAGCAAAAATTCACATGCCCCAATATTGAACTCCTTACATTCACTTACTGGAACACAATAATTTTTTTAAAATTTCCAGTGGAATGAAACCACACTCTGCAACTACAGTGGGGTCTTGACTTAAGAACGGCTTGAGTTAAGAACATTTTGACTTAAGAACCGCTCTCATAGGAAAATATTGACTTGACTTAAGTACTTAGATTTGAGTTAAGAACTGAAAAAAAACCACGTGGGAGGCAGGGAAAGTGCAAAATTTGAACTTTCAGTTAACTGTTGGCCAGTGAAAAGGGTGCCTGTCTGCTTCCTCACTCCTCCCAGCGTTTAGAGAGTGGATTGGGAGACAGTCTTCAGACTGCCTGGTACTATACTGCCTGGACTGTATTTTCCCTGCCTTCCCTGAACCTTTCTTGACCTAAGAAAAAAAAAAAAGAAACAAAATATCCCCCTCTAGTGGTCGAAGGCAGAATAGCAGCTTCCCATTAGTTTCTATGGACGGAAAAGAGCAGATGCGGATCAAATGGTTTTCAATGCATTCCTATGGGAAATGCAGATTTGACTTGAGAACTTTTTGACTTGAGAACCGCCTTCCAATATGGATTAAGTTCTCAAGTCAAGACCCCACTGTAATTTTGCTTTGATTTCTAGACAGATGAGTGAGTTACAGGAAGCAAACACTGCAACTAATACCAAGATATTTCCATCCTTCCCCACTCCCTGTCTCAAAAAATAAAAGAAAATAAAACAAAACTGCCACCATGGGAGAAGAATGTGTAATTCAAAGAGAGACAGAATAGTATTTTAAGCTTATTTTTACACCACGTCACCTCATGTAAAAGTATGAGCAGAATAACACAGTAACACTCAGAGCTGTCTTTTAATTTTATTTTTGCAGAGGTCCCTAACTGAAATTGCATGTGGACTTTTAAAATTAAATTTTATTATAGCAAATACCATCTGATTTGTCCCAGTAGCTTCAAATTAATTGCACAAAACAATGGCTACCAAGATCTAAATAATGCTAAGCATATGTTCACTTTTTTCTTTATAAGTACATAGGGAAGCTGTTCAGATCTTGTGTTTTTAATGAAAATTGAAAATTAATAGGGCAATACTAACTTGAAGATACCCTAGTAAACAAGATTAAGAACAGGAGATGCTGCCTCTGTGGGCAGAAATGCCCTTGTTTTGGCTGAACCTTCTTTTGCTGGCTAAGCAACACACTTTTACTGACTGATCTCAGCAATCTGCCAACAGAAATACATCCCTTGGATTCAATCTGCCAGCAAAAAGAAGGTGGAGGAGGGGTGGGGCAAGAAAAAAGCTAGGTTACTCAAAATCCAAACCTTGTCCAGTCCAGGGAGCAAACCATAATGTTTTCTGAGAATAAGGCCTCAGTGAGGTTGGCTGTAAGGACTTTCTTAGACCTCTGGGTCAGTAGGGGTTTGGCCTCACACTGTTTCATCTGGCCCACTGTGAGTTTAGTCAGCCCCTGGCCACCTTGGTTAATTGGGAATATGTTCTTAGGAACAGGAACCTAGAACACTTTTGAGAGGTCAGGTTTCTGCAGGCACCCAAGAGCCCTACCACTATATTGCTAAGTCAGCAAACTCCCTTGGCTACAATACACAGGTAATGTAGCTCTGCTGGTCAAACTGTACATGCCAGCAAGGCTGGGATTCAAGCAACCTTAGACAACGCTAGCACCATTTATTTCAGCCCAAGTCTCTCCCAATTAGCTAAAAAACAAAGGAAGATTCCGATGTATATTGCACATGGGAGGTAATATTACCTCTATAAATCTCTATTCCGCATGCATTTTCCCAGCTGGCTTCAATCTGAGCTTTACAGCTCTATGAAGCAGACAAATTCTTGGAAGATGGACTAGGAGAAGATGAGTCCTCTGATTAGCTATATTTCAGTCTAACCAAGAGCTTCCACTCTCAGTTTTATAAATGGCTGGGACAAATGGGCATGCGGCTGTTACATGCAGTATGAACCTTAGGAAAGAAGAATCTAGTTGCAGACATGTATGTATATGAGGTACTATATCACTATTTGAAACCAATCTTATTACTTCTACTTCACTAAATCCAGAAGCCAATTGGTCTTACTGAGAGCCTCTAAAATCAATTGGTTGTTGTGGGTTTTCCGGGTTGTTGTCTGCAACCAACTTTAAAAACAGAACAACGAAAGAAGATTCATTTGCTTCATGCATCAACTCTTCTATTTTCCACTTAACTGAAAATTTAGAATTATATTTTTTAATGGACTTAACTCAAGTCGTCTGCATGGAAGGCAAACCCTGATTCTCTGCCCTATTGGAAGTGCACTTATTAGTTACTATGTTAACTGAATTTCTTCATTTGTACTAATCAGTGATGAGTTGCTAACCTTTGAATGTCAGTTTCCATTTAAAACTTAAACCTGAAATCTGAAACCAACATCAACAAGCAATTCACACAGAACTGCCTTGCCTGTTTCATGAATGAAACCTCAGAGGTGTCCTGCTGGGAGGAAGTTTCTCAGCTATGGAGTTTGCAACCAAAGGGGACTTTCTGAAAGTACTGTTTATCATTTTTGCTTTTACTATTCCCCACACAACAAAATTTCTACCTAATGGGACTGTGTCACAGAGCACTTTATTAACTGGGCGAAAGTGATCTGAAATAGTGTGATGTTATTAAAAACCATTGTTTAATAAATGGAAGATAAGATATAAGGTCTTAAGAGGCACGTCTGTTTGTCCAAACTATAATGTTTCCATTCAGATGCCTGGCCCTAGATCAACAAGAGCTATAAAGCTAAAATATTTGCTCAGAGCTCCTTTGCTAATACGTTGGAATTTTTAGCTCATCAGGTTTGATTAAACCTTTCCAAAAACTGATATGAAATGCAGGAGTCAATAACACCTACAGAAGAAGCAAACTGCAAAGAATAAGAGAAGGGGGACATCTTAACAGATTAGCATCTTGCTAGTGTAGAAGACACATAATCATGTAAGAATATTAGATAGTCTTGCAGGCAATTAATTCTCTATGAGAGAAAGGAAAGTATGCTACTACCAAAGACAAATTAGTCAGCCGTGCACCAGGCCAATGTACAGTACATGTTTTTCAGTACACAGAGTACAGTACATTGATCAGCAGAAAACTGCTCACAGAGCTTGGAAGCACCCCTCTTACAAACAATTCTTTATTCCTTGGTTTTTATGAGTGACTTACTTGTCGTTCATAAGCAATGAGTAATACACATGTTATTAACATGTTTCCATCATTATTTAAAATCAAAACATCAATAAAAATGGCTATGACGGTCAATCTGTATATTGTGCAATCTTAACACAGGACAATAAAAAAGGAAGTACAACACCTTCCTAATTTATTATTTAGTAAATATTAAATGTTGTTTTGTAAATGGAGTCAAAATCCAGTCTCTGTGACCTTTGTCTCTATAATCCCCTCATTCTACCCCTCCCCCAGCTGTTCCCCCTTCAAAATCAATGACATGTCCAAATTTATTTACTTTTAGAGATTAAAAGCATCTGATGTTCAGATTAAGAGAATTTGCCTAAGAAGGTGGTATGTAATAATGAGGTTTAGCATTTATATGGGAGAAAGTAAATTGCATAGTGGATAGTCAAGACTAGAACCCAGGAGTCTGGGGTTCAGATCACCACTCAGCCATGGAAACTTACTGCCTAGTGGCACCAGCAAAACCATTCCTCCTATATCTCACATCCCTTGGAAACCCTACCAGGGTTGTCGTAAGTCAAAATTGACTTGACAGCACATAACATATAAAGACACAACACTTATATAATGCTTCAGGCAGTATTCGTAGTTCTTGGATTTAAATGCTTGTAACAATGGAGGACAATGGCAGTGTTGTTATCCCCATTTTGCAGATGCAGGGCTGACAGCTAACAAAAGTGTTCCTTCTAAGCCCCCCACATGAATTTAGAGCAGATGTGAGACAAGATATTTTAATTCATAACTCAGTCTGTAAGATGCAAAAGTCTTCAAGGAACTTGAATGCTTATATTCTTGTATTTTGAAAAGTACAATTTCAAATCACTGGTAATCTTAACTTGACATCCTCCACAAATACTAGCAGAAACACATACACATACACAAAGTTCTTCCATTTGGCTCTTTTGAGAGGCCAAGAGGAGGCAACATTAAAAACACAGAATATTGCTTTCCCTGAGTGGGAAAGGGACAGTATATTATATTACATTAACATTTTTAGAGAAAGAGAAATACTTTACCATCATCCAGATCATTTGGTGTACTCTGCTGGTACAACTGCCACGGGCTCTGAAATTGTGACATGGAGCTACCTGAGATCCAAAAAACAGAAAGGCAACAATTTAACGTCCAGCACTTGTCAAGACTGTTTCATTATCTCAGGATCTACCTGAGCTTGGGAATTTACTCTAGCTTATAATGTCAGTCAATTGACGTAAGCAACATACATTAAAGGGGTGTGGCCTCTGGCAAATAATCCACCACACCCCTGTAGAATTAAAAAAAACCAGAAAGTGTCAGCTCAACGTTGCTTCCCAAGAATGTGCATCATCACGCCAGAGGTGATAATGCTAGGTGCTGATTGCATTACTCCGAGGGCACTACAACAGGAAATCTCAGTCATTTAACATAAATTTCAAGAAGAAATGCTGTTCACTATCCATGTCTAGAGATTTTTTCTTCTCAATAAACTTGGCCCGATTAGACAGAAGGGTGATTACCAATGAATGGAACCCTCTCTCATTTGCATGATTTCTACGACAAACCTAAATAAAGTTGTTGTTCTTAAGGTATTTATAGTAAGAGAGGTGGTCTGGTGCTTAAAGGATTCTTCTACCTTTTGCCTTAAACAATCTATCAAACTTATAGGCAGACAGAGAAAAACGGAACAGTATATATCACTCATGTTTCAGATGTACTTCTGGGGTATGCTTGCTACAAGGGTAAGTTGAAGAATTTTGTCTGTTTGATTGTAGAAGTCAAAGAGCAGATGCTTTACACTTCAGTGGATTATCGTGCACGCAACTCATCTGCCCTCCACATACTCAACACAGAGATTCAATGTTGTAATGCACACTAAGTTACTAGCAAAGACCTTTCTCTTCAGGCAGGCTTTTCCTTAACGACTAGTGGTCCAAGAGGTGTTTTAAATGGACTGTTGTGCTCTGTTGTTTTAAATGTGTTTTAATATTGATCTTAGTTACCATTTTAATATAGTACGCTTGTTTAATTATTTTTTAAATATTTGCATACTTAATGTTTTAGCTTTTAAATTTTGTTTTAGTGATGTAAGCCACTTTGGGTCCTTTTGGGGACAAGGACGGCATAGAAACATTATAAATAAATACAATATTAAATAACCTATCAATGAATGCTACTTTGGTAACTATGACAACACACATCAAAACCAGTGTGCTTTTACTGACTTTGTTTTACTGCAGCGGGGGAAGACATTTGTACTGAACTAGATTAGCAGATAAAGACTGTTTATAGTAACAAATATGTTGATGGAATATTTGTGAATGACAGGTCTCAAAGAGATTGTCACAGGAGCCAAGCATGCATGGATACCCAGACCAAACCCAGCCCTCCCTATAGTCCTGATCTCACACCTTGCAACCTTTGCTTCTCCGTAAACATGACATGGGATTTGAAAGGCAATTGTTATGAAGATGACAATGTGGTAAAGCAATGGATGAAGGACAGAGACTTGGAATACCTGACTGAAAAAATGAAGAAACCAGTTTTACTTTGGGAGACATGTATCGCTGTAGGTGGGATACTACAGTGGACCCTCGACTTATACACGGCTCCACCTGCGCACTTTTTGACTTACAGACTTCTCCGGCTGCAAAATTTCACTTCAACTTGCGGCCAGAGAATCAACCTATGGACCGGAAGGGGGAGGCGGGGAAAGCGCCAAATTCAGATTTGGCACTTTCCCCACCTGCCCCTTCCGGTCTGTAGGCCACCGATCGTGCCTCCGGACGGCCGATCGCGCCCTGCTTTGGAGGCACAATCGGCGACAGCGGACAACTCCGAGAGGCCTCCCATGGCAGCAGAGAAGCCCTGGAAGGCCTCTGAAGGTCCCCCTCACCGCCAATCCTGCCTCCGGAGGCTGTCCATCGCTGCCAGCTTTCCCAGGGTATACCAGCTCTACCAGGGGAGGGCTTCCCCTGGTAGGCCCAGTCTACCCACCGGGAAAGCCTGGTAGATCAAGCCTACCGGGGAAGCCCTCCCCTGGTAGCCCCTGTGTACTCTGGGAACGCCGCCAGCGGCGGCCGCAGACGTCCTCTGACAGGCCTCCCATGGCGGCGGAGAAGCCCTCGGAGGACTTTGGCAGCGGCGACAGCCAGGAACTCCCGTGAGGCCTCCAGCAGCGGCAGGGAAGCCCTCGGAGAGCAATGGACCGTCGACCTACGGACTTTTCGACCTGTGGCCACCATTCCAATACGGATTAATTCCATAAGTCAAGGGTCCACTGTACCTGAAAAATGAAATACTACCTATATAAACGTGTCAAATTATCAGTTGACAGGCAAGACCTTTCACCTCAGGCTTGTATAAAGCTCAAGGTCTGCAACTATACCAAAGCAGTTTGCCTGCAAGATCTGACAGACATCTTGTCTAGTTCTGTTCCTTTTGTAACCATCAACTCATTGTCACCAAGTGTATCTATTTCAACTAATAATAATAAAAAACACTATGGCATTTGGGAACCTGGAAAATGGCTCAGGGCTAAGAACTCTATAGCCTCTTTTTTTGTTTCAGCATGTTTTCTGGTTGTTTGTCCCCAGATAGGACAACAACAGCCTCTAGTCTTTCTTCTGTATTAAGATGCCAACATTTTCCAAAAGTAGTATACAGTATATAAAACAGTATATTTCTATAACAAAAGAATTCATGCACACAAATTACATGAGATTTTTCAGAGTTTCAGATAAATTAATACAGAAGATCCTAGTGGGAGATTCAGGACAGAGAATTCTTCACACAGCAAGTGTTAAAGCTATAGGATTTGCTACTGCGAGGACTAGTGACAGGCGCTAACCTGAATGAATGCAAAAATGGATTTGACAGATTCCTGGTAGACAAAGCTATCAGCAGCTCCTTGCCACTGTGCCTTCAGCATGAGACACCATATATCTCTGCATACCTGCTGCAAGGGAACAACAGGCCAAAGTTGCACCCACATTTTGGATGCAGGAAATCAGTAGGGTTCTGATCTGATTCAGAAGACCTTTTCTTATATTCTTTAGACCCTCTTTGCTTCTGCATATTTGCAAAAAGGCCTGTTATCACGTATACCTGTACCACCTCCAATATCTCCTTAGAAATATGGTGATGTATCGCTTCACATTCAGAGGTCCTTAAGCTCCACAAAATCATTGTCCTCTCATCTTCTGGAATTAAAACATCTTTGCTTGATTACTAGGCTGTTTAATACTTGGCAATTTTTAAATATAGGGTGTAGCAGCCATGCCTCACAATGGCTCCACAGACACCACCAGATATATTTAAATTTACTCCAAAAGCTAGCAAATGCAAAACTTGGCTCTCATTAAGTATGAGTCACAGATGATTCACTGGGTTCAAGAAAACTAAAAGTCACTAACAGAGATCTCAAAATCCAGGTCTGCTGTTCCAGGGCTAATACACTACCTGGCAGTTGGGTCAGATAAGAATGTCATAGATATTTTTATGTAAATTGTGGCCACTAGAGATGGGGGTATTCGTATTCATATACTGTATGAATATCTCCACAGAGGTGGAAATAACACGGGTTAGTGGAAATAACTGTCCATTCACAATTTTGCTGCTGCCGCCAGCTCCACAGAGGCTTCCTATCATGCTGTTGTCAGCAAATGATTACCCACTCCTGACAGGAGGCGGGATGACAAGCCTCTCTGCTAGGTTGCAGAGTGGCTAATCCATTGCGGAGAACAGCACGATAGGAAGCCTCCGCGGAGCCGGTGGCAGCAACGAAATCGTGAGTGGACAATCCAGTCCCATGGGGTCAGACCCTCATTATTTCCACCTGTGTGAGGATATTCGCATACGAATACCCCCATCTCTAGTGGCCACCAGTAAAATAGCAGCCTTCTAGTTCACTACATCACCTTTAACAATTTCAGGCATCGGAACCTCACTCGTGGCAGAGTTTCAAGCACCTGTCAGTATATATTTGACCACAAAGCTAGTATCAGCTGAAGGCACAGATGCTTTCTGCCATTTACAGAAACACACTTCTTGGTAAGATCTGCAAGGGAACACTTGCAGTAACATGGGAAGCTGTAGCTGGTAAAGTATGTATCCTGTTCCCATTCACATTGCTATGGCTTGGAGTAAGCATTTGCAAAAGCCAATCTCTTTTTCCAGGAAGAGCAACTTCCACCAAAAACAACAATACAAAACTCATTTTTTGTTCTGGCATCTCCAACCACACTTTCCTTTCCCTTGTGCCACAAGCAGTCATTCTAGGTTCAAAACGGTTTCCTTAATAAGATTTTGCTGTATCATCGAAGACAAAACAGATTGCTTAAAAGATGCTGGAAAAGTTCTTTGGCCAAGGTGAAGACTCAAAATTCTATGAAGCCTAGTCTTGCTGGTTCTTTTTCTTCTGGTAACCAAATCTCTCCTACTGTTAAACAGGCTAAATCAGATATCTTATGAACACACTTTTTAAACAGATCACAATCTTTAAAAATTATAAAGAGAAGCTTATGTGTGACTTGCATGACACAAGGCTGTTTCTGAATCTCTGTCTAAAGCTGAGTCACACCTAAATCTTGACACCCAAGTGGCACCTCATAGCTTAAGGAAGAGTAGAGTCTGGGAGTGCAACTGGCAAGGCAACATACACAAAGAAGTTACAGGCACCATATTAACATGCACATAGCTATCACTCTCCACCTTCTGTTTTGCTGCTTTATCTTCAGACCAAGCCTTTTTAGACTCTGAATTTATTAGTTTAGTATCATGTTCTAATTACACAAGGGCAATTAAGATACCTAGATACATTCCCTATGATACATACAGAAATAATAAAAAGCCATACGGATTTTCCCTACACATTATAACTATGACTAATACCGCTTCCAGGGAATGTTCCTAAGATTGAAGTCGCCGTTCTGGCTGCCTGGGATTAAACTGTCTCCTTTGGAAATGGGACACACAGTTCCATTATAATATTAAAATTTCATTTCTCAACTGCTGACTAAATAAGTACACGTGCAACATAACTATTTTATTAAATTTATGAGAATAGTCAAAGAACATATTTACTCTTTAAGACAGCTCAATACTTCTATTCTTTAATAGTTTATCTCTCAAAAAAATTACCTGCCCAACACAGAAGCCATTTCTCATCAGAAGCTAAGTATTTTCTAGGCAGCTCTTGCACATAACACAGAACATAACCTGAGTTACTTTACACTACTAGGACATTTCAATGCCAATTATATTTTATCAGAATTTGGAAAGGTTCAATTTTCAGGACAAGTCTTCCCAGAATTCAAGTCCAAAGATGTGCAAGCTCTGCATGTTATTAGATATAACATATGACACATCATAATTTAATCTGTATTCACAGAAATCCCAAAAGATTTGTCCCTTCAAACACCTTCGGAGATAGAGACCACACAGTTACTCACTATATATCCATAAAGTAGAGATGTGGTGCCCATTGTGGACTAGTGGGTAAATGATAGTCTAGGACTAAGGAGATCCGGGTTCAAACTCCTGCTCAGCCACGGAAACTCAGTCGTGGGGTGGTACTATACTGACAAAAAATAATTAAATATGTCACTTACCTTGAAATCCCTATTAGGTTTGCTAAAAGTCAGGTGCAACTTGATGGCATACAACATATACAATAAAGAAGGCAGTGCACAACCCTAACTTTTACTATATTTGAAAATCACTTTTGCCAGGATCAGGATTTTGGTTTATCAATGAATAGTAGTCATAATATCCTGGTCACAAGCTTTACATAGGGATCTGTTTGGTTACTGCAGTGACTAAAAAGGCCTTTGGTCTGATCTTCTATGGACCTGAGTATCATTTGTGTTCTTAATATCAATGGTTTGAATTTTTTAAAAAACACTATGGATTCTATTCCCCCTTAAGATATTTTGCTACTTGTTCTTCCTTTCCTGACTTCATTATAAACCGTCAGCTAGTTTTTATCGCTCTTGCTGGTATTAATTTTCTGTGCCATCATCCAATTTGTTTGGAAAAACCAAACAGCTACTATCACTCATTATAGTTCCACAGTAACAGGCATCTAACAGCGTATTTGCTCAGCTGAACTAGGCTGTGTACAGATATGGATGAGACACTACATGTGGCCTACAAGCTGGCTGGCTGGCTCCATTAATTAAGTATCTAGCTGAAGAGTCAAGGGTTGGGAGTTTTATTCCCTACAGTGTCTCCCAAAAGAAAAGTCAACCTGTGTATTCTTCAGGAAGTTGCAGCATCCCACATCACACACCAAAGACGACAGTAGTAAACTGCTTCTGAATCCATCTAGAAAATGCTGGAAAGGATTGCCATCAGTTGGAATTGACTTGGTGGCATATAATTTTACTCATACCTATTGTCAAACACTTTCCATCAGTCCTCCACAGCTTGATGTTAAGTCCACACACACTGTAAGGAAGGAAGACTGATGTCCTGATGAAGAAGGAAAACAGTACTGCTTGCTTCTCCTTAGGAAATCATGAGGCTGTGCGCTCTGACATAGGGTGAGGACAGAGAAAATACTGCATGTAGCTGAGCAGAGCAAACTTAGCATCATTAAGAGTCAAAAAAGTATTTCTTCAACCTGAGGTTTAAGACTTTGAGGGTTTTTTTTAAAGGGGTAGGGGTGGGCACCCACTGGTCCAGGTGTTGGAGAGATGAGTATTAATACTCATGAGCTTGCGAACTCTTCCCCTTTTTTTCATGTTACTAACCATGGAGTCTTTGCCAAAGAAACACTCACTTTCTCACTATTATTGCATTGCAGCCTCCAGCTCTGGGAAAAATGAAATGTGCTTAATGATCTCTCTGAGGTGGCTTGGGCCACTAACGTCATATAATATGCATCTTCATTTAATTTCCACTTTGAATTGGCAACCATGAAAATGCACACACAAAAACCAAGGGTGTTATTTGTCGGACGCCTCAATTTGAGATGCTCATGTTTTCAGAGTGTATAACTAATATAAAGACAACACAAAACAAAAACTTTTGTGACAATATATCTGTGAAGGTTTCAGTCAGTTCTTTGGGACAACTGTAAGAGTAACAAACCTTTCTGAGTATGTGTTTTCATAACCCATTTCCTCAGGCACATGAAATAGAGTTATTTAGACACAATGTACAAAATTAAGGTGGGAATAAATGGAATGAGTTATAGACATGACTAAAGAACTTGCAATGTGACAATAGCATTATTATCATAGGGTATATCTTGCAAACATCCTCGGAAAAGATAAATAGCTGATTTAAATCCTCTCTCAGTTGTTGGTTATGTTGAGCCAAATTCTGCCAAAGAAAACAAGTTCAGAGTTAAAGGGGGAAAAAAGAGAGAAAATACTGTAGCACTTTAAAAACAGTTTTATTTCACAAATGCAAGAGTTAGGTGATACCTTTATTGAACCACTAAAAAAAAATCACACAAATTAAAAGCTGATTTTTAATGGTTCAATAAAGTCTCACCTAAGTCTTGCATTTGTGTAATCCTGAACCACACAGCCTTTTCCTATTCTTTCTAGTTTTATTTCAGTGTGAACTCATAGTTCAAAATCAATTTCCTCAGACAAAGAAGTATAAATATATGCTATGAATATTCATATTTATATACATATCCACATGACCAGGTGAGGATACAGATTAAAAAATACAGCAGTTGCAAAGGCTGATTAACACAGGAATGGAATTGTCAATCTGTCAATGACTTTGGTTAGCAGGTCCATAGGTCAGGTGGATTTGGCTGTCCCAGCAACGCTAAGAGATGTTTCTGGGAGAGAAGTCAGTCTGTCAAGGACTGATAACCTGTTTTAAATCCCTATCTTATTACAGAAAAGTGGGTTATTAATAAATGTAGTGTGCTGAAAATCTCTATTGAGATCCTCAGAGACACACTGGAACTTGTTTATGGAGCCAATTTCTGCTGTCTCCTTCTTCACTCCTGGCTACTGTAGAATAAGGAATTGCATACAACATAAATTTTGGAACTTATTTTGTCTCCATAATAGCGACTTTCGAGGGGAGTGTCTTGGGAGGCTGAAATGCTCACTTTTGGGTGGTGACATTCACTTTTAGGTAATGCTATTTCTGATGCCAGATTTGTGCTCATGCACTCTCCTACATAGAGACTGTTCTCTCTGTCCTGTGCAGAATGCCAAGAGGCACTGCTAGAAGAGGACAGCATAGATCATATTATGGAAGATGAATAAGTAATGATGTTCTGGTTGTCATTGTTAGGACCTGTAAAGATGTTACTGATGCTGATATGCAGACACAGTTGGCATCTAAATTCGCAGCAGGCAGAACATTTCCCTCTGAACATAACTTAAATATAACAGCAGAGACAGTTCTTTCAGACATGTAGTCCTTTTACAGCTCTGCTCTGGAGATACGTTATTTGATGCATTACAGGCCTGTAAGAATCCCGTATCAGTGTGTGCAGGGTTACTAAATTTAACAATGATAGGCAGAGCTATTTATTCACCCCTTTAAATCGATCTTGTTGTCAGCTCCCTGTTTCAAGAGCCTAACAGTGCAGTTTCTAGGGGCATGCCTATTCAATGCATCTCCACTGAGAAATAATCTCTACTGAATCCAGTGGGATTGACTTCCAAATTAGTATACAGTCACGCCCTGCCTAAGGATTACCCCGCATTACGATGAATCCGCTTCACGACAATGTTTTTGCGATTGCAACTGCGATCACAAAACAATGGTCTAAATGGTTTTTTTTCGCTTTTCCGAAGATCGGTTCCCTGCTTCGGGAACCGATTCTTCGCATTACGATGATCAAAACAGCTGATCGTCGGGTTTTCAAAATGGCCACCGGGGGCTCAAAATGGCTCCTTGCTGTGCTTAGGGATGGATTCTTCACTATGCAAGCACCGAAAATGGCTGCCGTATGGAGGATCTTTGCTGGACGGTGAGTTTTTAGCCCATTGGAACTCATTAACCGCGTTTTAATGTGTTCCAATGGGTTTTTTATTTTCGCTTTACAACGTTTTTGCTCTACAGCAATTTCGCTGGAACGAATTAACGTTGTTAAGTGAGGCACCACTGTATACTGTATAGCAAAGGATTTATTTGTTTATTTTATATCTTGCCCATCTAGACCAAAGTCTACTTTGGCTCGCTAACAACACTCAAGAATAATAAAAAATAAAACAACATTAATACAATTAAAAATAGCAAATACATTAGATATTGACAAGAGGGAAGGCCCGCGTAAAGTGCCAGGTCTTGAGCTGGCTCTTAAAAACACCCAGCGAGGGACCCAGACAAATTTCTGGGGGAAGATTGTTCCAGAGGCAAGGGATCACTGTCGAGAAGGCCCGCTTTCTTGTTCTTTCTCTTCGGGTCTCCCTCGGCATTAGGCCCCTCAGCCGCCCATCTTGACTAAATTGAGTGATTTGGGTAGATCTAGGTGGGAGGAGGCACTCTGCCAGATATTACCTAAACCAGGGGTGTCAAACTCAAATTCATCGGGGGCCGCATCAGCAGTTTGGTCCCCATCAAAGGGCCGGTTGTATCTGTACTGATGGCCTTGCAAGGACCCCATCCGACTTGGTGGGAAAAGGAAGGAAGAGAAAGTGTGTGTGTGTGTGTGTGTGTGTGTGTTTGTGTGTGAAGGAAGAGAAAGTGCCTGTGTGTGTGTGTGTGTGTGAGAGAAAGAGAGATACAGGAAAAGAATGTGTGTGTGTGTGTGTGTGTGTGTGTGTGTGTGTGTGTGTGTGTGTGTGTGTGTGTGTGTGTGTAGGAAGAGAAAGTGCCGGGGTCTCTGTGTGTGTGTTTCTGTGTGTGAGAGAGATACAGGAAGGAAGAGAACGTGTGTGTGTGTGTGTGTGTGTGTGTGTGTGTGTGTGTGTGTGTGTGTGTGTGTGTGTGTGTGTGTGTGTGTGTGTGTGTGTGTGTGTGTGTGTGTGTGTGAAGGAAGAGAAAGTGCCGGGTTCTGTGTGTGTGAGAGAGAAAGACAGAGAGAGTTACAGGAAGGAAGAGAATGCGTATGTGTGTGTGAAGGAAGGGAAAGTGCCGGGGTCTGTCTGTGTGTGTGTGTGTGTGTGTGTGTGTGTGTGTGTGTGTGTGTGTGTGTGTGTGAGAGAGAGAGAGAGAGAGAGAGAGAGTTATTTAGTATATGCAACTCTGCTTGGATCTCGCAAAAAAAAAACGCATTCTTCGGTCCTTTCAAATCCTCAGGCATTCCAATCGAGCAAGAGAGAGAATGGAACGTCAGGGAAGGGAAGGGAAGCGAGCAACCAGCCAGCCCTCCCTCCCTTCTCTCCGCGGCTGGGTCGAACGGCCGCCTCCGACGTTACCCAACCGGGCTGGCGCATCGCTCCGCGTTCCCTCTTCTCTCCCTCTCCTCAGGGCCGCACTGGCCGCTGCCTCCCGCGTCCCCCCAGCATCTCCTCCCTCCGCCTCGGAGCCCGGCCAGGAACTCCCACCGCTCCCCTTCCCTTCCCTTCCCTTCCCTTCCCTTCCCTTCCGGGCGACAGAGGCGGCGCGGAGCCCCCTCCTCGCGCGGCCTTGGGAACGGCTCTCGCCTCAGGCCGAGAGCGAGCAAGGAACAGGCACGGGAGGGAGGGGGAGCGGGGGCGGAGGGAGAGGAAAGGAGTGACAGCGCCACAGCCAATCGGAAGGAGGACGTAGCCTTGTTAACTTGAGCCATTTTTTCAATGAATTTACTCCGTGTAGGCACGGAGTAAATTCATTGAAAAAAAGGGGGGGGAGGCTGCAAGGCTGGCGGCGGCTCCGCGGGCCATCAGTCGAGGTCTGGGGGGCCGGATTTGGCCCGCGGGCCTTGCTTTTGACACCTGTGACCTAAACTGTTTATGTCCGATATGTAATGATGGCATATCAGTTTATGACCTACACCGATATGTCATCATTAGTATGTTGAAATCAACACGGAAACGGGCAGACAATGCAGGGCAGCCAGAGTAGGGGAGATATGTTGATGTTTTCTCACCATAGTAAGAAGTCTGGTCGCCGCGTTCTGCACCATTTGAAGCTTCCGCACCAATCTCAAAGGTAGTCCCATGTAGAGTACATTACGGTAGTCTAATCTCGAGACTACAAGTGCATGGACGAGAGTGGTGAGGGCCCCGACATCAAGATAGGAATGCAGCTGGGCAATCCGTCAAAGATGGAAATAGGCGATACAGATCACTGATGCTACCTGGGTCTCCATGGTAAGTGCTGGGTCAAGATGGACCCCCAGACTGTGAACCAAATTCTTTGTGGTGAGAGTCACCCCCCCAAAAGAGAGGGAGTTCCCCAAACCACTGATATCAGGGCCACCCACCCTCAAGATCTCTGTCTTGTCCAGGTTCTGCCTCAGACTATTCACCTGTATCTACTGCAGAACAGACCCCAGGCAGCGCTGAAGGGACAAAACGGCACCCACTGTTGTGGAGAAAAGGTGATGTAGAGCTGGTTGTCATCAGCGTACTGATGACACAAAGCCCCACACCCCCTGATGAACTGACCCAGTGGCCTCATGTAGATATTAAACAGCACTGGGGAGATAACTGAGCCCTGCGGAACTCCACAATTAAGATGACACAGAGCCAATAACTCTCCCCAAGCTGTACTCTCTGGGGATGATCCTCCAAGAAGGATCAGAGCCAGGCAAGTGCCAGACCACCAATTCTCAGCTTGGAGAGCCTCCCCAGGAGGATACCATGGTCGATGGTATCGAAGGCGGCTGAGATATTGAGAAGAGACGTTTTGCCTGTTGGCCTCCCTCAGCAGGTCATCAAACAGAGTGACCAACGCCGTTTCCATACCATGGTGTGGCCTGAAGCCCGACTGAAATGGATCCAGGGTGTTGGTTTCATCCAAAAGGGCCTGGAGCAGGTCAGCCACCACCCTCTACCACTTTGCTGAGGAAAAAAACATGGTCTGAAATACTGTAAGGTCTTGAATTACAGCATTCTGAGAATGGTGTGCATGTAAGACAGAAGGAACAACAACTGCTTTCAATCTTACAGGTGAAAAGGAACAATCAGAATATCAGAAGACTGGGCTTAAAGTGTAAGTCTATAAAATTGTTCCTTTGAAAATGGATGAAGAAATTTAAGTCCTTACATATCGAGCTCTAAAATTGTTAAAAATGAAGATACATATAGTAATAATGATCACCTTTCCAAATGATAAGCTTTGCCAACTGCATAGGCTTAAACCCACTTTTCCAAATCTAAGTTCTTTTATACATTGAATTTTGCTATAAAATTTGTCAGAAATCTAAGGAAATCTTTTTTTTAATTCAGTTAAGACAACCAGATCACATATCCTGAAGCTTAGCTCAGAAATCTCAAGGAAAAAATCTGCAAGAACCAATATTGTTCTGATTTTCTAACAGTACTTTAAGGTCAAACTTTTCTTTAATAGATTTACATTTCCTCTCCCCTAATAATGTGAGACAAGGTACAACCAACAAGTTGTGATAATCAAATAAGAGTTTTGCAACACTGAGGACAACAGTTGCGTGTGCTTGTGCTCTGCTGGAAGATTGCATACTGTAATTTTTATTTCACAGCTACTGGGTAGGAAACATTCAAAAGATTTCCAAGTAAAAACAATTACTTCTGCTTTTAAAAAGCCACCAAAGCTCACAGTCCTCACCATATCTTGTGATATCTAATTCATACACCAAAGAGTAAGGAGGAATACATGAGGATATTTATTTAGGAAAGTAAAATACTGTGTCATTACAATATACAGTATACTGCACACAAATAATACATCAGGCAAACCCCTATTCACACATCAGGCAAACCACTGTACATAACAAAGTTATGCTGACATAAACGTGATAGGCGTCATGCTCAGCAACAAGAAATTGTGCAATTCTGTACAATTCAATTGCACAATCAGTCCTATGTCCATGGCACGACCAAATGCACAATACATTGGTGGAAGTGCTTCATGGACAACATTTCCTCCTTTGAGCTATCATAACTACTACAGGTACAACCTTGAGTTGCATGCAGATGGTCATGCAATAGGATACTGCCCATTATGTAATTATCTTGATAATTCTACAATAACCCTATAAGATATCCTAAACTAATGCAGCCTGCATCTTTCCTTCCTTACATCTTAAAAAAAAAACACACCTGGCAAATTCCATCTTGACATGAATTTTTATCACTTTAAGTTCTTCACATCAGTACAAGCCTGACACAGTAGATCAGGGGTCCCCAACCCCTGGTCCGCGGCCCGGCGGTGGTCCGTGGGCTTGCTGGAACCGGGCCGTGGACACAAGTCTTCGGCCCCCCAGGGAGGGGTGTGTATTGCGCTCCTAACTGTTCCCACAGCGCCCCTTCCCTATGGGGAAGCCGCCACACGGCAGGCCGCTTGGGAAGCGCCAACAGCCAGCCACCGGGCTTGGGGCCGCCCCACCCAGGGCAAGCGGGGGGGTGGAGCACGCACACGCGTTCCTGCCTGGCTGACTCTTCCCAGGCGGGAAAGGTGGGCCAGGCTGGGCCGCAGGGAGTGCTGCTGCTCGTCCACTTCCGAGGCTCCAGGAGGGCGGCTTCCCCGCGGCCGCTGCCGCCACATCCCCCTAGTGTGGCTCACCTTCCGGGGCCTCCCATCAAAGCCTCACTCCCACCCTTGCAGCGGCGGTTCCATTGCTCACGGCAGCCCTTGCCTCCTCCTTCTCCGGCAGGGAAAGCATCCCCTGCTGCCTGAGCCCCACTTCCTTTTAGCTTTCTTGGCTCATCTTGGCCTGCCTGTTTCTCTCCTTCCCTCCCTTGAGGCACCCAGACTCCCGCCAGGTAGGAGCCCTTAGCTGCCCCCACCCAGCAGCCTTTGGCTTCCCCCCTTCTCCCCCCCACTGGCCAGAAGTTTCCCAAGAAGGCAATGCTGCACACGAGGAGGGCTCGCTGCCCTGCCCTTCTGGCCAGCTGGGGGGGGGGGGAAGAGCCAAGGGCTGCTGTGTGGGGGAGGCTACCCGGTGGGAATCCGGGTGCCCCCCAGGAGGGGAGGAGAGGGGAGAAAAACAGGCAGGGAAGGGGCTACTTCCAGCTACTGCTGGAGCCCTAACCTGGGGGGCGGGAGAATGAGTCTGTTTCTCTCCTCCCCTCCTGTGGGGCACCGGGATTCCCGCCAAAAGCAAACAAGCAAGCAAAAACCTACCACCATTGCCAGCAGAACACTCTGCTTTCCTTCCTTTCTCTGCCCCCACCCAGCCCTACTGCCAGAAGAAATAGGTGGGTAAGCTCTGCTGGCTTGGCAAGGAGGAGGGTGCAGGTGGAGAAGACTTCTTACTTTTGCCCCTTTCAGGAGGTTGTTTTCCCTCCTCCCCCCATGCATTCAATGTTTTGGGGGGCAGGAGGGTTGGTTTGCCTCATCCTGGAGTAAAGTAAGCCCCTTTTGATATAGTGCCCCGTGCGGGGAGGGGGAAGAAAGTGTCGTGGCAGGGGAAGGAGCAGCCTGATGGAGGAAACAACATAGCATGATACCCTTCCCCTCTTCTCTCCACTGTCTTTGTTGCTGTTGCTCGAGCTTTTTGGTTCTGAGAGAAGGTGCTTCCTAGTGGGTGGAGAGGGGGCTGAATGCTGCTGGCTTGCATGTATACGGAGGCTCCGGGCTGCTGCACTTGCCCTGGGTCTCCTCTTGCCGCCGCCGCTCTTCTCCTCTCGCCTTCCCTCCTCTCTGCTCCCCTCCCTCCCTGGCCAGCAGCTCCATGCCAGCGCCGCCGCCATCAGCAAGAGCAAGGTCGCTGAGGGGATGAGGAGTGTGTGTGTGTCTGTGTGGTGAGGGGCAAAGGGATGGGGGGGAGAGATGGAGCGCTCAGTGGGAGAGTACGCACGCACGCTGTGCAAGCCTCCCTGCTGGGTGGGAGAGGCGGAGCCCCCTTTCCGTGTCCTGTGGTGGGGCCAGAGGCAGCCCGTCTCCTTTTGAGAAAAATGCTGCAGGGCAAGGGGAGAGCCGGCAGAAAGGCTGCTTGGCCCGGATCACCTGCATGGGAAGTTCTGGCAGGCGAGGGTTGTGCTGGGCTTCTTGCATGGCTTGCACACTTCTAAACTGCAGAAGCGCTGTGCTGCGCTGCTGTTTGTGCATGCACCCGCGCGCAGGGAATGCCCCGCCTTCACCAGCCGGTCTGCGGGGGGTGCCCCACCTTCACGAGCCAGTCCGCAGATGGAAAAACGTTGGGGATCACTGCAGTAGATGGTCCTGATCCACGAAAGCTAGCAGGCCTCCAGGACCATTTCTGAGAGGACCCAGCCCTCGCATGTACAAATATTTATTTTTTAAAATTGAAAATGAAAAAAGCGCTCAAAAAGTCCCTGTAACTTCTGAGCAGAAAGGGGAGATTTCTAGTGTTTTCAGGGCCCTCAATCACCCCTAAATTTTTGTGGCATTAGAGGGCACAAGGAGTTTTTTCAGTTTTAAAAAAACTTTTTAGAAAAAGTTAATACTTTTTTGCAGTTACCAAAAACACTGTAGCAGAAATTTTTACAGAACACAATCACTACATTCAAATAAAAATAACAATAAAAAGTTAGATACAGTAAATAGATTAGCCTCTTTGGCCATGCCCTCCTCCTTTAAGCCTGCCCCACTGGGGGCGTAGCCATCAGGCTGGTGACAAACAAGCCCTCAGCTCCACTGTAATTACCCACCCATGGCCTAGAAGCATTGGCGGATTCTGCTACTGCTGTTTACTTTGGCACTCTTACAACTTGCAATGTGCTAAAGGTCAGATAGATAACCAGTGTCTTCAGATTAAACTTTTGAGACTCACGGATCTATCGTCCAAGGCAAAAATCTGAGAAGTCATGTGCACCATTTAAAGAAATACTCTGATAAGTGAGATTTCTGAACTAAGATGATATTGTCTTTGTGATCATTTTTAGTTACACCTTTTAAGAGAACACTGAACTTTCCCATTCCCAATTGTGAACACTGCACATGTGTTTTTCCCTTTAAACTCCCAGTGGATTTTTTATCCTGAAGTGCAAAAACCAAAATGTGAATCGTCTTGGAGGTCATAATTTGTGTTCCTGTTCTCTAAATGAAAAAAACTTTTTTTAAAAAAGAACAAATATAGGAGGCAATTAGACCATCCAGGGATGGAAACCATATGGTTTCCAAATTGCATCATCCACTTGAGTCTTTCAGCCTCTCAAGTGTGGGCTATATGTTTCCTGGATTAGTGTGTGATGATGGGGGAATGGGAGTGGGAGCTGAACAATGGTGTCCTCTATTTGCCCCAATGGGCAAAAGGTGTAACCAGAGATTATTGAGGCTATGCACAGGTGCAATTAATTTGAAGATTTATTTATATCACAGCGATCTGAAAAGAAATTTTATTTATGCAGAGTACAGGGATGATAGTATCCAACCAAATGGTGCAATCTGGATTTCAATGCCAAGTGTAGAGTCTGTATAATTTCAGACACAAAATTTGCCTGGACCAGTTTTCACATGTTGCCAGTGCTAGCTGCTGATGTTACAAAATCAATTAAAAAGAAGCAGTGGTGAGTATAATCTTGCTAGTCCCAAACTAGAGGACAGACACATTATATCAACTCCTAAATGGAAGGGCAACCTTTATGAAAATCCTACTGAAGTGGAGTGTACTCTAGTTGGGACTAGGAAGCAGATACTGGCCAGAATATCTCAAGAAGAATTCCATTTTCCCATTTTGTAAGTGGCCAAAACAACCAAGAGCAAGGTCCCTAAAGTCTTCTTCTAAAATGGGTAGAACTACATGCATCTCCTCTGTCATCAGCAAATGAGTATAAAATGCATCTCTTTTGGCCATCCCACTGTCCTTTTCAGGACTGCCAGGTCTGACAATAAGGACTGCTTGCAGTTGGGATCCCTGAAGATGGAGGCAACATTTCACCCCAGGGCTGGTGGAAGGGCCAGTGCAGCAGACTACTCAAGGGACAGTACAGAGGCTAAACAATAGTGTTGTGACACATTAAAGATTAACGAATTTTACTTGGCATAAAGTTTTTTGAACTATATTCCACTTAAATCACATGCAGCGAGCTATAGTTCCTGAAATCCAATGCCAAATTAAATTTGCTAGTCTTCAAGGTGACATGAAACTCATCGTTGTTCTTGTTCCAGCAGACTTATGCAGCTAGTCTCTCCTTGATCTCCACCAGAAGTCATGTGGAGGAAGCAGAAACCACTGGTAGCAACCATAATTAGAAAAAATGATGAATTTCCATGGTGGATGATATCACACACAAGCCCAAGGAGACTACATGGAAGAACTGGTTCTTGATTAAATCTGTGACCTTCAGGAAATAGATTAAAAATTTTCTTCATGGAAAGGGTATACCAAGTGCCAACTCCAGCGCTACAGTCCTAGAATGTACCCAAAGATGTTCTTGGCCACATGTCAGTTCAGTGAGTACGAAGTCATTAAATGGTGGAGAAATATCACTTGGTTCAAATGATGCCTCATGCTGCTGTCTAGCACTCTGTTGTGGGTAGTGAAGACAAAAAAAGTGTAGATAGGAAGAGAGTATGCTTTCTTATATAGCTCCAACAGTTTGTAATATTTTAGTTTCCAAAACTATTTTAGTTACTTCTGAAAATAAAACTTAGGTCTCAATGTGTAACTGCGTATAATCATAAATAATACCTCTGGAGATCCCGTAGAGTTACAATTGTAACCAATTATTTTTTAAAAGTAATTTCCTAAACTCTGTGACTTGGAAGAGATACTCAGCAGAGATAATAAACATGTATTGTAACATTTTTCTGGCAAACTGTTGGCTTCAGTCAAGTAATTGTTGTCAATTAATTTGCAGGCTGTATGTTCATTTCCAATACCCAGCAACTATGGCTATGGCAAGCCACGTATGAATGCATACGTTCAGATCTCATTTCTAATAAGACCACACACTTGGCCAATTAGGCTAACAGCAACTCCTGGACTTTTTATTTAAAAGTAATATCTACTTGTTCATTTTTCGCTTGTAATAATATTGTACTAAAAGCAAGCTGTTTAGCAAACTCATTGAAGATACATGCCTTGCAAAGGTGTAGTCCAGTAGTAACCCTATACTTTATGACGAATTTGGCAATGGTGCCATGTTAAGAGAACAGAACATCTGTGAGGAATACTATGTCCTGCTAAATACACAAGCAGAGTTATAGATACACATACTGCCTTCCTTTCTATTCCAAGTTTCAAGTTGTGTTTGGTGCAGAGTGACAGTCTATTTTTAGCCTGCTAACTAAGATCATGATGCATATACACACCAATCGGCATGTGTTACTAATCCAAGAAACATGCTGAATACGTATTACATTTCTGTTCCAAGTATCAGCAGGTGATCAAAAGGCAAAGATGGACATGTTAAAAAATTAGAAAAGGTGCCATGCAGCAAGCTATTATGAGAAAAAAAAAGAAAAAAAGAGAAAGCAGATGACCAAAACCATACACACACCTGCTCAGATCTGCTGCAATACAGTAGTTACTTCACTTAGATAACTGATTGTTTTGATAAGCAATCTGAGTTGTTAAACCTGTCATTGTGATTCTTTTGCTGCTTCATATAACAGGTGCATCTGATAAAAACAAATTAAAATAAGTGAACTTTTTTTATTAAAAAAGGAAAAGATATTTTGTGACTGCAAAGAAACGATTAACAATTAGCAATTTATATTTGGATAACATTCAATTATTTTGTTAAGGGTAGCAATGGACTTTTAAATGATTAGAATTGAAAGCAGAGTTTGAGAAATATGATTCAGCTGTATTTTTATATTTGAGAAATCAGACCTAAAACTCCTGAAGGCCAGTTACAAAAAAAGAAAGTTAATGTGCAACTTACATGAGGCAAGAAGAGCCTGTTGCACATTGACATGCTTCCAGCAGTTAAGGAATTCCCTCTTTTAATATTGGGTTACTGGCAACATCTCTTTCTGCTCTAACTGATGCAGTAATGGGGAGTGGGTCTTAATACCTTATATAATACTTGTATCCCTGGATATGTCACTAATTGCATTTTTCTGCCTTTTCAACAAAGCCTCAGAAGTGCTATTCTCATCCCTACTCTTGTACCCATGCCCCTCCCTTTCCTCAGTGGCTGGCCCTATATATGCCTTAAACCTGTATGTCTAGGAATATATCCATCTTTTTCAAAAAATAATGGGTTTTGCTCTAAAACACCTGACAAACTTTATCTATCTGGAGTCTGAAAGACCCCCTTGCCTGTGGCTATTACACAGGGAACAGCTATGTAGAAGCTCGGCTGGGCAACGAAGGAATATACCCTCCTAGAAAGCCAGCAGCAACCAAGGTCTAAAAGAGGGAAATTTAGCAGCAGCCCTCCAACTGTTAAGCACGTTCCCTAAATTGAGCTCCATCTCTCTGTATGTTCATTATGCAGGGATTACTACTGGTTTTCTTGAGGAGGAGGAGGAGGAGGAGGAGGAGGTGGTGGAGGAGAAGGAGGAGGAGAGTTGTACTATTACTGCTTTCCCCTTAATAGCGAAAAGCATTTCCCTAAGTACTGAACTGGCTTTCAAAGGAGGATATGGAAATTTGCACAGCTGTTTTCAGAATTCAAAACCTGTATATCACAAATTCGTGCTTTCCAGGTCATTATGTTAACATTAAGCAAAACTGGCACTAAGGCATTAAAATAAGTCACCCATGTAACTGTTTCTGAGGCTCAATACAAATAAGCTAATAAAAGGATCCAATTACAGTTGGGCAAAAATAACAAGCAGATTTCCATTTCTTATCTGGAACCATTATTTCAGCAAATTGCTTCTCTCTTTCTCTCAGGAAAAACACAGCTTTTCACTTAGTCAACATGATGTCAACACTGAAAGCACTATGTATGTAGTTAATTGTACCATCATATCTTTGCTCCATGCAAGAGGCTTCGCCATATCAGCATTAACTATCATACAGACCAAAGTAAAACACAGGACAGAGTTAAAGTGATGATTTCTTGCCAAGTCTTTTAAATTAACATTAATACTAAGTACTGCTGAGATTACCATTAGACCAGTGGTTCTCAAACTGGGGTCCCCAGATGTTCTTGGAGTGCAACTCCCAGAAATCTTGGCCAGCACAGCAAGTGGTGAAGCCTTCTTGGAACTGCAGTCCGAGAACATCTGGGGACTGCAGTTTGAGAACCACTGCATTAGACTACATATGCAACAAAAATCATACTTTTTTTTCAATCTGCCAGACAGGATCTAGCAATGAAGCAGAACTAGAGTCTTCACTTGTGCTATTCTAAGGCATGTCAGATTAAACTAACATTAAAACTGGTATCCATTATTCTGGATATGATTAAAAAGAATTTCTCTACAGGACACCAAAGAAGAGGATCATGGACTAGAGAGAGGGGTATTCGTATTCGAATATCCCCGTGCAGCTGGACTTAATGAGGGTCCGAGCAGGGCCGCCACTGCTGCAGGATGTGTGAATGGACAGTCCAGCACCAGGGGCCGGACCGTCGTTAAGTCCAGCAATTAGGGGATATTCATATTTACATGCAGACATGAAAACCCCCATCTCTACCATGAACACCTAATTAATGAGACCCAAAGGGGAGATGAAAGGAGCATCTCCAAAGAACATGAGGACTATGAACACATTTGGGTGTCTCCTGGACAACAACAGCACCCTGTCAGCTGATCTTTCCACTGTGGAAGCACACCGGAGTGCTTCTGATAGGAACAAAGGCAGCTAGACAGGCATACAGCTGTACCCAGCCTGGTCTGACTGAAGACAGCTAGCTAGCCAGACAGACAATTGTATCCAGCTATCTAGTGCTAATGCCAACTATTTCCATCTTTCTGATTAAACCAAATAGCTGAACAAATTAGTTTATAACAGATAAAATAAAAGGCACTGAGGAGGAGTAAGGCAACAAATGTTCATACTAAAAGGCAGCACCAAGAAGGTTATCAACACTTCGGATTAACCAAAGGCTCACAGACTGTTCAGAAAAGTCCCTGAAGCTTTATTTCTGGGCACTGTACCAAGTGTCAATATATTTCTTGTCTGCCAAGCTGTAGCCCAAGACTGCTTGAAACTGTATCCCTACAAAAACATTTTGCACAAATAAACCATCTCTATAATCTGTTTACAGACAATTTACAAGCATAGAATAGATGGAATTTAAGTTATTTTGTGAGCCACAAATCAGGGTGGAAGCCAACAGCATTAAATAGCTCATTTGAACAAACAGATTGCCATGTATTTGCACCATTAGAAATCACTTCAGGAATTATCCTGTGCAAACAACATATTACTGGAATACAGACTAGTCTGTATTGTATTGTATTGGTTCACTGCTAAAATAAACTAGTGAGATACTGTAGAACATATACAATACAATAGGACCCATATCCGTGGGATCGATATCTGCAGTTTCACTTATTCACAATATGAAAATATTAAAAATATTAAAAGAAAAAAATCTGGAAAAACTATTTTCATATGATTTACAAGAACTAGCCATGAGAGAGAACCAGAGACTGTGCTATTAATACTTCTTCGTGAGAATACATAGCATGGTATATGGTAGTCTCTAGTGACCAATTTTTGTAATGTGTGTGAAAATATTTTGGGTTTTTTTTTCCTTTTACCATTATTTAGAAAGAAAGAAAACAATTTGCTATTATCCACAGTTTTCAATATCCACGTTGGGTCTGGAACCAATCCCCAAAGGATATGAGGGTCCTATTGTATCAAGCTACAGTACCAACATGAATTTGACCAAACTCCGGGAGGCAGTGGAAGACAGGAGGGCCTGGCGTGCTCAGGTCCATGGGGGTCATGAAGAGTCAGACACGACTTAACAACTAAACAACAACAACTGTATGAAGGCATCATATATCAGACCCAGTGCCCCCAAGTATTGTTCTCAAAATGTACCTAAAACATTTAATAAAGGTAAAGGTTCTGCTTGACATTTTAGTCAGTTGTGTTCGACGCTAGGGGGCGGTGCTCATCCCCGTTTCCAAGCTGTAGAGCCAGCGTTTGTCTGAAGACAGTTTCCATTGTCACGTGGCCAGCGCGGCTATACAGGCTCCCTCAATTTACAACTGAACAGCTGCTCCCTACAGAGTCCATAATTTTTTCCACACAAGCTCATGTTGAGCTGGATATGATGACAACTACCTCTAAATGCTGCTAAAGACCACTGCAGTGGCCCCCCCATACAACAAACTTCCTTATCTTGCCTAATGTCACCAGAAACCTTCTCAGCTTATGGAATGCTACCCTTTACTAAATCAGAGTTCATTGCTCTATCTCTCCTGACAACAATGTCTTTGAGTAGCATAACAAAATCTATGCCCATAGGTCTTTTCCAGTGGACCCCAAGCAACTACAAATGCCACCAATGGGAAAGGTGAGTAAGAATCATGTCTGTTATGAGATTTAGTCACGCATAGAAGAACTACTATAAGTTATAAGTTTTAGGTAATAGTTCAGAGGGCTGCATCAAACATTGTCCCTTATTTTTAGGGGGAAAGCACAAGAAAGTAAACAAAAAGTGAAATGTGCAGGCTCATGCACAAACAGGACAAAGTAACTGAACATATTTTTTAAAGACATCAGCAGTTAATTCTGTGGTCCCCTTCTTCCTGATCATAAAGCCTGAAATGGGCCTATAAGGAGACACTGCTGACAAGATGAAGCATGGGTGGGCAACATGCAGCCCTCCAGATGCTGTTGGAACCGCAATTCCCTCCTCTTCCCTCAATGATGAGGGAAGATGAGGGCTGCAGTCCAACAACCTAGTCCCTTGTATTTATATAGGCAGTGTGGCACACATACAACAGATTGGCTCCCTTACTAAATACAGATTCACTGCTCACATGGAAAAGGAATTTACCCCATGAATATTGCACTTCTCTAATTCAATAGCCTGAACAGGAATGGAAGCATCTGAACAGGTTGAATCAAGCCGCAGATATGCAGAAAGACTTTGCTTTGAGGGTTTCCCTTTTCACATATTAAGCCAAAACGCACATCATGTGATTAGTAAGCTCCTAAATAGATTGTTCAAATTTACTGCTATGCTGGGGCAAAGGACCAAGGCTGAGAAAAACTATTTTGCAAGGAAACAAAGAGGTGGTTCTCAGTGTTTTATTTAGACCAATTAAATATACAGTACTTCTTTTTTACTGATGACCAAAACAGAGTTGATACTGTGTTTTTTTACCAATACAGCTCTTCACTGTTTAGATACTGACACTATTAATGAAGCAGTTAATATTAATAGCTTACTATGCTATATTTTGAGGCATACTTTCGATCTTAATATAATCTGATTTATAAACTTCGCCAATCTTGCCTTGCCAGTAGCTACGGCAGCTGTCCAGCACAGGAGTTTTAATCGAATTGCATGGGAAACAGTCAGGTTTTCAGAGAGCTGAAGGTAACTGAAAAGATGGATCACTGCTTATGGCAGTTTAACACCACGAAGGGTGGTAAACGGATTTGTAACAAGATCTTCCCAATCATATGTTAAGTGGAGTAAAAGGGAGAATGCAAATGAGAGGAAAAGAACTGAACAGCAAGTTTCTTCAGCTCTTCCCTATGACACCTTCCCTCCAACCAGGATTCTTTCCAGTCTTGTAATCTAGCTCGCCATTTTCAGCATGGGCCCTAGCACATTTGAAGGGGGGGGGGCACAGACTGGAAAGAATTCTTCACACACCACCTTATAAGATTTGTTATGTGACTTATACATATTGCTTGCATATTTTGGGCCATAGCTCTCCCCCCCCCCCAAAAAAAAGGTTGAGAATGGCTAGAGCTGGTGGGCAGGAAAAGAGTGGAATCTGAGAGATGATGAATAGCAGAGAAGTAAGCCAAAGAAAAGTTCAGCTTCCTTCACCCAGGCATCCTGGCCCAACTTCAAATCAATGGTTGAAATCCTGTTGTGCCGTTCCGCATGTACAAATGCAGATGATAACATCATCAGCAAACTGCAACAATTAAAAGTGATTTCAGGATGCACATGACTCGTAGAAAATGCAACAAGCTTACATATACCCCAAAATCATTCAAGAAAACTTTTAATCAGCAGCAATTAGCGACTGCTGAATACATCATCACTAGTGTGCATGCAGAGCTGTGCAATAGGATTTCAGCCAATGTGCCATATTCTTCCACCTTCTAGATAGCTTTAAATGTAAATTGTCCCAATCAATACGTCTGTCTCCATCATACACAGATTGAGCCTGATGAACACCTTTTTATAGTTTGTCAAAGCCCAGAATCCTGCTTGGCTAGAATTGGCAGTAGAGCAAAAGACACTGTGTGGTGTACAATTTGAGAAGTGAAGCGACCTTGAAACTGTTTTCAACTGTTACAAAAGTTATATTCCATTTCCTGCCTCAGCTGAAAAGGGACAATCAAAGACCTCAGCTGCATGCGGAAAGAACTCAAGTAAATCTTGCCTGGGATGAGTACACTGAAGGTAGGGAAGCAGAATTCTACTCCCTAAGTAGTGGAGATTCCCAGGAAACCTGAACCACTAGAAAGGGTCTGCCAACAAGCTGCGCAACAACCATTAGAGGAGAGAACTATCATTCTATTTTTGTCTCTCACTGCTATCACGTCTCTCTCATTTCTAGACTATCTTACTATCAGCTCCTCTTTCTTAACATTGTATCTTTACTTTGAATTACTTACTTCTATATAAGGTTCACAATCATACAGGGGTAGGAGAGTGTACTAGTTTTGTTTTACATCCCAATTCTCAGAAGCTTTTCTTACTTATTAACAGCCTTCTTGGTTACTCACTCTCATTTTCACCTCTGCATCTTCTGTTATTCCAAACCATCCAAATTGGCCTTAGGCCAGATAGGAGGTATATAAATAGAATAGAATAGAAAAATAAGTATTTTATACATCTAGAGCAGCCTTCACTGCTTTATCTATCACGCAGTATACCTTTGGTCTAGATGGGTGGGGTAGAAGGCAAATAAATAAATAAATAAATAAATAAATAAATAAATAAATAAATAAATAAATAAATAAATAAATAAATAAATAAATAAATAAATAAATAAATAAATAAATAAATAAATAAATAAATAAATAAGAGCCACCATCTCCTTCAAAATGCTGTTCAAAAGTTACTTTGCAAATTATTTCCAGATATCACAATAGCCTCTTCTCCCAAGCTGCCTGCTGCCAATGAATGTTCTCACAATCTAAAAGAACCACTAAAGTACACCTCTCCTTTCCCTCCCCTAGATTCAAATGAAATTGTCACATATAGCATGATACTGTACTTCGTCTTCCTGTGCTAACATGGTGTCTGTGTAGCCTTTTTAAGTGTGAAGTGGTTCTTAGATTGTAAACCCAGAGGAAGCTTTAATGCCTGGTACATGTTTGCCACTATGTTCAGCAACTGTGACAGTAATATTTTCATTTAGCAAATAAAAAACTTCAAATCTAGACAACATGTATACATTGCAACCATGAGACAGGCCTCTTGTGCTCTCTCAGGCTTATAGCCTAATGGGACAAAGGGGAAAAAGGAAATAAAAGGGAAAGGAAGAGAAATCAAATACTGAAGAACTGTATTCTGAAGTGTGTATCAGAATGAGTCAGAAGTAAGTTTGAGCCTATCAAAAACTTCTGTGCTTCCTAAAACCTAAGGTTCACTATTTCTGAAGCCACTGCAAATTTTTCTATTCCTGACAACAACCTAGACATAAAATACATACAGCTTAGTCGCTTCTGCTCAATTCTATCTTGGATGTAAGGCTAACATTACAGTGGTTCCAAATTTTGGGGTGTCAGATATTCTTAGACAACAATTAGCACAGTCAATGGTCAGGGCTTTTAGGATCTATCATCCAAGAACATCTGGGATCTCAAGCTGAAAAACTACAGGTATAAAGGGTGATTTAGGAATATTGCCAGAAGAATAACGTGTTTATTTGGATTGGTTGTTATTTAAACACATTTTCTGAAGAAACTCTCTGTATTCAAAATACAGCTAATTTTATAATTCATGTTTCATCTGCAACTCTTCATTTATACTATACACATAATATTTCTTGCAATAAACTGCTTTCTCAAAGGTTGCAAAAAGTCTTGTAGTCCCTTTAAGCTTTTGTGCACACTTTTTCAGATGATGCAAGACTTCTGGTTTCCCTTATGTCACAACAGATTAACACGGCTACTGGCTAGATTACCTGTTTCTCAAAAATTGAGATTATTTGGCATACCTCAAGTTAACCCTGCTATAGTGCCAAAATCTTCATAGTGCCTACTGGTTTGACCTAATATAACTTCAGTTTTAAATTGTTACACAAGATTTGTGCTAGAAATGCTCTACTACAAAGGCTAAAACTATGCTTTTATGTATATCTAAAACAACCTTGCAGAAGCAGTAAGGAAAATCGTAACAGAAATTTGTAAAATACTCATTGTTCGAGATATGTATATCTGTAGTTTGGGGGTAAGAATCTGTAGAACCTGTTGAAACCTCCCCTTTCTGGAACACACACCTCAATTCCTTATCTAGAGATTTATTAAGAGAGTACCAGCTTAGTTCTGAGTGAAGAGTATTCTCCAGTTGCTGGATGGAAACAAACAACACAAACCCGCATAACATACAAGCAATATAAGCTTGAACAGCTCTTGATGAATTAATTCATCCTCTTCGCATCTTAACTGCATGTTTCAATTACTGTAATCTTCCCTAGAAAGAACATAAAAACAAGCAAGGAAAACCATAGCAAACCAAGTGGGAATTGGTACTAAATCTGCTGGAATACTGAATTGTAAACTGTATTATTTGCAAAAGAATTACAATCCTATGGTTCATTTTCCTCGAAACGAGCTTGCTATGCCAGAGCAAATGAAACAGATTTTAAAAAGGAGAAATTAAGATGTAAAGAGGCACAAATCTAGCTCTTTTGAAAGAGAGATTACTAGATCAAAGCTCTACAAAAAAGCAATACTAATGAACAGAAAAAATACAGAAAAAAGGAACAAAGTTAATTGCTAGTGTTGTTAAACTATGTATGATCAATTAAGAATACTTTTTAAAAATTCTGCTTTTAACTTTTAGAATGATTTTTACTGCTGTATGCCCGAGCAGGAAGAACATGAACACATCAAGCATTATGAAAAGTCAGGGGTTTTTGTTTTCTGAACTGTTAAGTACCTAAATTGAAAGCAGAAAGCTAATCTAAGGATTAAGTCTCCAAGGTAGGAACCAGATGGAATACTTACCCAGTACAGCTACAGTAGCTCTAGCTAGAGAAGATTACAGCTCTCAGGGTCTGTGCCTTCAGTGAGTGACTGGTTGATCCGACTAGTGAACTGACAATTTAGAGACTCTTTGGCAGAGCTGTGGTCATGTGACTCACAGGCACAGTCAGAATGCACTAGCTTCCAACTGCTAACTCCTTTTCTAGCAATACCAAGAACTCTAGGACAACTTCTAAGAGAAGAAAGCCCACGGTGTTTTACTTTTCAGTTCAATAATGAGCATTATGATAGTGTCACCACTTCTGATCATGAAGAAATACACTCACAACACCTGCACATTTTGCAGTCTTGACAGTTTGCAGCACCTAATCATGCACATTACAAACTGTTAGATTTAAAAAAAACACTTTCAACACAGATGACAACAAGCACCATGGAGTTTCTATGCATCCCTGCCAGTTTTTAAAACATGTAGACTTCAAGTATGTGTACAGAGAATAAAATTCTACCAAATTCTACTCAGAATTAAATTTCACCATATTTAAACCTACCAAAGGTTTAGGGTGCAATCTGATGGGGATTTCTCCTGTGGTTTGGTCTACTCTGGTGATGGGCTGATTCACTCCTTTCCCTGGCAACTATATGACATACTGGTCATCACAAGGTAGCCTGTCGCTGATCTTCTCCTACCTGCACCTTTTTGGTTTTTTTATCAGGGGGTCCTGTATTTTTTGATGCATGTAGAATTGCTTTGTTTTGGTTCAGCACATGTGATTGCTGGGATTGAAGCAAAGCAGATACCTTAACCTGTCCCTTTGCTTAAGCTACTTGATGATATTGAAAAATCAAATGCTTCCTCCCTTTGCCCCATGTAAGGAGAGAGGGGAAACAAAGGGTATGTGATATGCCACTTAAGAAAAAGAAAAACCTGAAAAAACCCTCTTTATTTCAAATGACATACCACCTCAAGCTACTCTGTTTAGTGTGATCCAGGGTGGATTAATTTGGCCATCTAGTCACACACTTAGTTTCCAGTAAAGGTGCCATGAGCTATAAACCTTTGACATACTTCTCACAATCTGAGAAGAACAGAATTGCCGAAATCTCCTGTGCCCTATGCCCAGTCCAGCACAGGTGTATCAAATCAACCATCTATACAGTTTCATATCAGCTGCCAACATTCATCAACAGAAAGCATTTAGACTTATCTTTCAAAAATGAATTAGTCATCCACTGAAAATGGCAAGCCAGTTTAAACAAGTACATGTTGCAATGCAACGTTTCTTCCTTTTTCTGTTTAATAACTTGCCAACATGGGAAGTTAACTTACTTCTTCATATTCCCACATCTGTACCTTCTCTAGAAATTGAAAGACGAGTGAGATGATATCTCCACTATTGAAACAGTTTCTGATCCAAATTCTTGGCACGCTTAATGGCACCATTAAGGAATCTTGTTCATATCCTAAGAAACTCAGGTCACATTTCTGAAAAACCTGAAATATTATATGATGTGAAAGTTAAAAATACTAAGAACTGGTCCAAATGACTAGTAAGTATGGCAATCTCTTCCTCTGCAGATACATTTTTTTTATCTGACAATAGTCACACAGGCAACTCTGTATCTGATTAGAGCTTTAGTCATGACTGTTTCCCCGCCACCCCACTACATATCTGGTATTTTAATTATAGAATACTAAACTTTCTTTCACATGAATTCCTGCCATTTCCCCTTCCATCCAGTTGTTCTGGGATGTACCTGGTCACCATATCAGAGGTCAAGGCCGATTTACTTTCCCTGAGGTTACCAAGGGAAGGGACTCAAAGGGATTTTTCTATCATGCACTCTCCCCTACAACATGTGGCTTGGCTCACTTTGCAAGTCAGTTTAAGCTATTTACCCCATCAACTTTGTTTGGCACTGCTTCCATTTCTCTGCATGTGGCACATGGTGGTCTTACGGTGTCCATCAGCCTGTCACTTGTTTTAAGAAGTGAAGGGGAAACTTTCTTTCTTTTTTTATCCCTCTTCTCAAAGGAGACAACCCAACCCTCTTCTTGGTGTGTTTTGGTAAACCAAATTCATCTGCTGGAGCCTCAGATCTTAAGCAGAGAAGCCCTGAGTACAAAGATCTACTGGACTCACTCCCTTTGAGCTACATTTCTTAGCCAAACCTGACTTCTCTCCAATACAATCATGGGTTTTGTCTCCAGAACACCCCTATGCACATGCCCTGCCATTATACCCCAACACACTCTTCATCCAGCATCACTATAAGGGTATTTCAGGAGGAGAAATGGCAAGTACCAGCTGCCAGAAGGAAAGCTATCGTGAAACAAGTGGCAGCACATGAGTGCACACAGAGACACACAAGTGAGAGGCAGGAGGTGGTCTGAAACACATTTTGCATACCACAGCCCAATTTTAGTTTTTCTGCGTTAGCTTTCTACTTCATATTCAAATATGTCTGTAGCTAAGCAAGAAACCAGATGAGGAATCTGAACCACACACCTGAAGTGGGAGATGGGAAGGCAGGAAGGGAAATGGCTTGGGCCCTGGATACCTGAAGGACTGCCTCCTTCCATATGAGCCTACCCGGCAGTTAAGATCTAGCCAGGGGACCCTTTTGAAAGAGCCGTCCCTCAAGGAGGTAAGAGGGACAGCTTGTAGACAAAGGGCCTTTTCGGCAGCTGCCCCCAGACTATGGAATGCCCTCCCGACTGAGATTCGTCTGGCGCCGACACTGATGACATTTCGGCGCCAGGTCAAAACCTTCCTGTTCCAGAAGGCTTTTAACTGAAATAATATTAGCTGTGGGTCCGATGGCAATTTTATATATATTTTAATTGTATTTTAATTGCTATATAACTTTATTGTATTTTAAATGCTGTAAGCCGCCCAGAGACCTTTGGGTAGTGTGGGCGGCATATAAATTAAATAAAAAAAAACAATTGCCTGTACATGCTCCTTTTACAATAAATAAAATGAAACTCATTGGGAAGGAGAGACTATGTAGCAATAGGGAACAATAATGTAGGCTGAAAAGTTTGCCCACGTTTGTTAAAAGTTTAAAGATACGTACAGTGGGTTGTTAGTCAGACCCCCTGAAAGTCAGTATGCTACTTGGGACTAGACTAACACACTGGAAAAATAAACATGAAAAAAAGATATAGTGACCTGAAGACACTGATAAAGTGATCTGTCCAAGGGTAGGCTTCAAGCTAGTAACTAAAACTGGTTTGAGTTCAAGGCTTATTCAGCAGTTATATTCTACAACCACTGAAAGTGTACAGTGCTGCCAACATTTTTCTTTTAAGGAGGACAGATTATGTAGTATAAAAATAAATCTTATCTGATACACACAATTAAGGACAGGTATAATTGTAGTCCAAACTACCATGGCACTATTTTTAGCTGTTCATAGATATAAAGGTTTCTGCACTTACAAAGTTCCAGGTCAAATGTGAGTCAGGAAACCAGCAGCACTAGCCAGTGAACAGAGAATCACATGTAGAAAGTTGTCAACAAAATGTTTCAAATCTGAAGGTTTGATATCTCATACAAGCATAGAGTGGCATGTTCTGCAGTGGTGACAGACATACAAATTAATTTGTCTAGCCAGCTTTATATATTGGGAGGTAGAACTGAAAGTTAGAAACAGAACCACACTTCCTAAATTCTGAAGTGCTCATTGGTCCTGCTTTGTCACTAGAAGCCCCCAAGTGGCCAGATCATCTCTCATTAGTCAAGAGACTGGGACACCTACTCTATCACCCTATTAAAAAAAGAGAGAGAAACTGACTTGTTAGTTATGCTCTGGTAAGTTATCACATGGAATATGATAGCAAATCTTTGCTATGCAGCTACCTTAAAGTTTTATTTAATTCAGAACCCAGCTACTAGGCCATTAACCACGGATGGTCATTGGAAACATATCTCATTAGTACCAATGTATCTTAAATAGATGGACTGGATTCTAGTTTATTTCTGAGCATAATTTAAAGTGTTGGTGGCAATCTTTGGAAGTCTGTTGTATACAAGAAGCTACCATTAGGACGTAATATGGAAAGACAAAAATGGTTTCTTAAAGTCAATGCTGTCAGACAAGGGTGCATTTAATCCCCTTACCTATTCAACCTGTTCTATCTGTACATATTATATTGGAAAGCCACACTAGATTCAGATGGAGGAGTGAAAACTGGTGAAAGAAACATCAAGAACTTAATGCTAAGCAGGGGCCTTATATCGTTCCTAGATGTGAAATACAACCAAACACCCCTGTCCCTTTATATCTTACAGCCCTGCAATGTTTTACCATGTAGTCTCTGTATTCTGATACTTATGCCTGACAAAGTGGACATATTCCACAAAAGCGTATATTAAAATATAGCATTTAGTCTTCAAGGGGCTGCTTTTTGTACTGCTTTTTTCATTGTCATTTTGTTTTGTGTTTCTGGTTGAAATCAATACTTCAGTCATAGAGTCCTGCTGCATCCATTTATCAGGCTCCGTAAAAGAAGACAGTTTGCTACATTACTTAAGAGTACTTGGTTCCAGACTACAACCAATACAGTAACAACAGTAAAACCATATTATAACATGCAAACCCCCCTACGAATAGCTCTAAAAGTATGAATATGCAAGCAATCCTGCACCATCACTGTAGCCCTGGATTCAAGAACATTTATACCAGCCTCTTTGGTGGTCCCGGACCTGCATTTGTGCATGAGTCACAATTTCAGTCAATATCACTGAGGGTCCCTCTGCATATTGTTATGGTTTTGGATATATGAATTCTAGCTTCATAAATCTTCCAGGTTAATTTGAGAAGAAAATAATCTCATATCCTTTGGAGCTCACTGAAACTATGAATAGATTACAAATGTAACAAACACTACTAAATAAATAAATAAATAAATAAATAAATAAATAAATAAATAAATAAATAAATAAATAAATAAATAAATAAATAAATAAATAACATAACTGTAGGCTTTATATCTGATTGCTAAGAGGCAATATTAACTCGTTTGTTTTAAAATACTAGGTCTATAGGTCACCTAAGTAAAACTTAATATCATTACTAGAGGTTGGATATTCATATATGAATATCCTGGACTCAGGTGGCAGGGAAGCCCAATCCCGCCTCCCCAAACCAATCTGTCCACTTACGGGTCACCACACAGGGTGTGCGGTCAACATCCTGCTCATCAAGCCAAGCCCGGATGTAGCCTGGCTGGTGCTTCTCTGCCTTCCTGTGCTGCTAGTCACTCCAGCCGGGGGGGGGGGGGAGGCAAGATGATGAGTCTCCCCACTCAGCTGCTGAGTGGCCAACAATGCAGGGAAGCAGAGAAGCACCAGCGAGGCTACATCCAGGATTCGCGAAATGAGCAAGACACCAGCTGCATGTTACATGACAACCCATAAGTGGATGGGTCAGTTCAGGGAGACGGGACTGGGATTCTCAGCCATGTAGGTCTGGGATATTCATAAAGGTAAAGGTAAAGGTTCCCCTTGACAATTTTTTGTCCAGTCGTGTCCAACTCTAGGGGGCGGCGCTCATCCCGCTCTTCAAGCCATAGAGCCAGCGTTTTGTCCGAAGACAATCTTTCCGTGGTCACATGGCCAGTGTGATTTAGACACGGAACGCTCTTTACCTTCCCACCGAGGTGGTCCCTATTTATCTACTCGCATTTGCATGCTTTCGAACCGCTAGGTTGGCGGGAGCTGGGATATTCATATATAAATACAAATATTTCATTCTACTTACTGACTACACAAAATGGAATTTAATGAGAACAAATCTGTAAGCAGTATCGGAGTAATTTGAGAAACTGATAGCATATGAACCTTGTATCATTTAAACTTTATATGCAAGCTGTCTTGGAAATTATGCTTAGAAAGGCAGAGAATGAGTCTTTAAAAGAAATGCACTTACACAAGAGAATAAAAAAGCAAGTCATTCCAAGAAAAGCAGTATGTCTGTTAATATGGCATTTATCTTCTTAAATATTCACATACAAAAGAACAGGGCCCCTCAATTTTACTTTGATCCATTAGTCCTAAAAGGTCACTGCCAAATTATACAAGCACTCCTTCACATTTTTTTTTGGCCTGGGTCAAGGAACTTGAGATAAAGGCACAGTCTCTACAGCTGTTTTTCAGAAATGTGTGGAAAAGTCCAAAGAAGAACACAGAATTCTAACACATAAATAACAATTTCTTACCTATGCTCTTCTAAAGGAATATGAAGGAAAGATGTGGGAAACTCCTGGGAAATATAACCGAGAGTTGTCCAAATTAGGCGAACTCTAGAACCAAGAAAAACAAATTACACATTTATTTCACCGTGACTATAATCTGACATTTACTATCATTGGAAGAAAAACAACAACAACAAGGCTGAATAGTAACAACTTACAAGAAGGGGCTGTTCTTCAAAACAGGTTCAATATTCTGACATTTGATTGTCTTTAGTAGCTTAAGGTTATGCAACTTGTTTATATAATCCAGGCACCAGAATCCTGCTGGTTTAAGCAATCATGGAAGGGCAACTGTGCAAATGTTTCCTTGCTCTGGGCGGGCTCTCTTATGGGTGTCCAGTCATGTACTACAGTATTTGTAAAATCATGTGCAGGACTAACTGTACAAAGGACAGCCCACAAAAAGAGAAACAAAATCACTCTGTGACTACCCTTGGGAACACAGATTTTCTCAGAAGGGTTCTGGCCATAGTACCTAGACACAGAGCTAAGATGTTTATACAGGGAAAGGACTCTACAGGTCATCTGAGTAGTCATACCTTTCTTCTAAAAGTATACCCAAATGCAGCAGTTAACACAGGCTGGGAAGGGTGAACTCTTGACAGAAGGGTGACAAAAAGGACTGTCTAAACAAGTTGCATAACTTTAAGCTAGTAAAGACAGAGAAATGGCTAAATATTGAACCTGTTTTGAAGAACGGACCCTTCTCCTTTGAGGGATACTGGCAATAGTCTCCCCTAACACCAAAAAATTTAAATTGCTATAGCTGGTGACACCCTATTAGTCTACTACTTGTGCATTATTTTTATGCAACATTTACAGAGTGTCCACAATTCTCTATCCACTGAATGTAAAAAGAAAAATTGGTAGCCTCTGTACGCAGTCCCATACTCCAATAACCACAATACAAAAACAAATATTAATGGGGATGGAAAGGAAAGCAAGTACAGTATTTGAGTAGTAACTTCTTTTCATGTTCATAGAGGGCAATACTGATGCCTCCCCTCCCAAATACAGTGATTCCCCCCCGCCGAGGGAGACAGGGGCCACAGTCACCCAGTGGCCTTTAGTCTTTTAGCTGACTGGTCAGCTTTCAATTCCTAAAGCAACTTCAGTGCTAAACAGAGGAGTCTAGATAAAGGAAATTAAATTAGGAGAAACAAAAACAATACACGAAAAACAGATCAGCCTTGTTGTAGCAATAGTTCCCAGAATTTCCATTTCAAGGAATCTCTAAGCCAGGAATAGGCTGCTGTGGATATCCAAATGTTGTCAGATCCTGGAAATGTTCCTCTTTTGGGCTTCCATTTCCAAGCTGCAACTCTAAAACCCATCAGGGCAGGGGAGATTCTGAGAGCGATGCAACCTTTCCATCAGCCTCTACCGTGGAAGGGCTCTTCAGAGTTACAGGACAACATCTGGAGGGTTAAAAGTTGCCCACCCCTGCTCTAAAATAAGGAACAATAGGCTTCCTTAGAAAAGCTCGGTAACTGTTGGATTTGAATGGATACATTCAAAGTTTTCAACTCAGCAATCCAGAAGCTGAGTTAGAAATCAGTAAGTAGAAAAAAGAATGGTTTGCTTATTAAAACCCAGCAATCTTCAGGTGGCAATAACACTGGAAAATAATACTGGTTTCTTCACACTGCTTCACAGCAAGCCTCCTTGTATCTACAACAGGAATAGTCTACATGTCACCCATAGGAGAATCAACAGGAAAGTAGGGCTAAATGAGCTTCTAATACACCCCTTCTGCAACTATAACCATAACCACTTGAACCAAAATCACAGTAGATTTAGACAAATATCGGGGAAGAGGATGACAGGAGAAGCTTTAAACATTTGTTCAAAGAAATACTGTACAAGAAATGCATATAGCATTGTGAATTCAAGCCTGCACTAATTTGGTGGCACTGTATATGGGATGGAACTCCATCTTGGATACAGACCTTAAAATGGGAGGTGGGGGCTGTGTTTGTCAGAGAAGCCAAGAGCTTAGACTCCTAGGTGGGTCATCCAAGGTGGAATGCTCACAGCTGAGACATGAAACTAAGTATTCACACTCTTCAGGAGTAACAGCAGCAGAAGCCGAAGAAAAGGACTAATTCCAATGGTGATGGGAGCGGAGAAACGTCTGGAGGGTAGCTACTGGTTAGCATCCTTAGCTGAAAGTGACACTGGCAGAGGATATTTCACAGACAATGGCAGTGACATTCAAACTAAATTCTGTTAGTTATGCGCAGAAGGTGGCAATGGAAAACCGCTACTGAAGTTTCCTTACAAGAAATCCCTATGATGAGAAAGTCCAAAATGAAACAAGAAATAGTTCTGGAAGATTGGACTGCAATGTTAGAAACCATTCAGCCTCTAGGGAAGAACAAAGGACAAGTGTGAATAGCTCTGTCACTAATAATGCAACTACATTAAAGCCAAAAGGATGTTCAGTGGCTGATATGCACAGAAGTGAAAGGAAAGTCTAATGCTGAACACATACAATTGGAAAATGGAACATGAGACATATGTATCAAGGTAAACTGAAAGTCGTAAAGCAAGAAATAGAACACTTAAGCACTTCAGTACTTGGTGTCAGTGAGCTAAAGGGGACAAGAATGGGACATTTTCAGACAGAAAACTACAAAGTGTTTTACTGTGGAAGTGACAAACTCAGAAGAAATTGAGTGGTTCTAAAACTGAGGCAAGATGTAGCACTGGCACTAAGGGACTGTAAAGACATGTCTGACCTAATAATATCAATCAGAGTTCTGGAAAAACTCATCAATACAAACATCATTCAAATTTATTCTTCAGGTACAATGCTCAAGACGATGACATTTAAAGCTGTTATGGAAATATCTAGGGGGATATTGCTCACACACCAAAAGAAGACATGATTATAATCAAAGCTGACTGGAATGCAAAAGGAGGACACAAAAGAGAACCAAATATTGTTAGGAAATGTGGCCTAAGGGTCAGAAACAAAGCTGGAAAATCACTCATCAAGTTCTGTGGTGCCAGCTATCTCTTTATCACAAATACATGCCTCAAGCAATCAAACAGATAACTGTACACTTGGACATCACCAGATGGCCAATATCAGAAAGAGGAAGCAGAAGATGGAGAAGCTGCATTTTCTCTACTAAAGGAAGACCAGGAGCGGACTGTGGTAATGATCATGAACTGTTAATACCCAACATTAGAGTAAAGCTGAAAAAGAACATTAAAAGAATTTTAGTGCCAAAATATTGTTTAAACAACATTCCTGATGAATTTGAAGTCCACATAAGGAACAGATTTGCATTATTAAACTCAATCAACCATGAGCCAGCAGAACTGTTAATTGCAACCAGAGAAATTATTAGGGAAGACTGCAAAAATACAATTCCTCTAAGAAAAGAAAAGAAAAGAAAAACCCAGCTGGATAATGGAAGAAACACTTAATACTATCAAAGACAGATCAGAAACAAAAGCAAAGGGTGACAGAAGTAGGGTCAGAATGCTGAATGCAGCTTTTCGGCAATTGTCACACAGAGAAATAGAAGAAAAAACTAAACCCGGGGGGGGGGGGATTTCTTCCAGAAGATCCAAGAAATCAAAGGGAAATTTAAGCATAGGTTAGGAATGCTGAAAGACCAACAGGAAAGCACACTATCTGATCAGGAGAAAATATGCAAAGAGGTATTAACATATCTTGAAGACTTATACAGAAGAGATAAAAGTATGATAGATTCCTTTGAAGAGAAATCCTATGATGAAGAATCTGCAATTCTAGAAAGTAAAGTGAAAGTTCTAGGAAGAAATAAATCACCAGAGGTAGATTGGACACAAATAGAACTGAATCTGCAAAAACCTAGCAAGAACAGGCCAATAAAAACTTTCAATATACATTCTAATCCCCAAGAAAGTGCAGTAGCTACAGGACTATTGCTCTAAATTCCTATGCAAGCAAAGTGATGCTCAGGGTACTGCAACCAAGGCTTTCACCTTATATGGAGTGAGAAGTGTCTGGTGTTCAAGCTGAATTCCAAAATGGAAGAGGCACTCGAGATCATATTTCAAATATCTGTTGGCTACTGGAGCACTCCAAAGAATGTCAGATTAATCTACGGTTTATAGATTGCAGCTAAGCCTTTGACTGTGTGGATCATGAGAAACTATGGGTTCAGAAAGAAATGGGTATACCTCAGCACTTGATTGTCCTGATGCATAACCTGTATTGTGGATAAGAAGCTACTATTAGCATAGAACACACACAGAGAGAGAATGGTTCCTATTGGCAAAAATGTCAGACAAGGATGCATTTTATCTCCCGATCTGTTCAAGCTATTACTGATCACTATTTCCTGGTGTGAAAGCTGAACAGTGAAGATAGTTGTCAGTAAAACATTTATTCATTTGAAATACGGTGCTGGAGGATAGCCTTGCAGCTACCTTGCACCACCAGGATGACGAACTGGGTCCTAGAGCAAATCAAGCCTGAATTATGTCAGGAGGCAAAAATGATGAAACTGCACTTGTCCCCCTTTGGGTACATCATGAAAAGACTGATTCATTGGAAAATATAATGCTGGAAAAAGTTGAAGGCAGCAGGAGAAGAGGAAGACTAAATATGAAATAGACGGACTCCATAAAGGAAGCCACAAGCTTGAGTTCACAAGAGCTGAGCAGGACTGTTGAGGACAGGAGATTTTTCATTCTTAGGATTGCCATAAATAGGAGGCAACTTGATGGCACATAACAATAACATAGAGGGTAGGCAAAATCACAGGAATATACCAGGACAAATGACATATATTCTAGCAGGGGTTCTCCAGAGTCCCACACTTTTCCATCACTTACTACATGTGCCATTTTAAACTTGAAATGCATTTGCTTCTATTTACCACTGAGCTATAACTCCTCTCCAATTGTGCTCATTCGTTTTCATATTAACAAGTTTCAGTGTTTAAGTAACTTGGCTTTCAGTATGCTACTATTTTACATTGTTATTTCAACAATCATAGTCACGAACTCTATAGTCACATAAGTCAGTAGGTTTACAGTCTCTCTAAAAATCTGAGGTCACATGCCCCAGCCAAAGAAAAGAAGTACAGAAAGCTTCAGCCCCCATCTGAGGTCTTTGGCTATTTTCCTCCTGAGATATTGTCCCCAAAGCCAGTCATTTTAGATATGCATTTTAAAATTTAAGCAAAATACTAGCTAATCTTTTTGGTATTCCTTTACGGTTTAAAGCACAAGTTACTTTAGCAGCCAAGATGGCATCTTAAAACCAAAGATAATCAACTTCTAATTTCATCATGAGCCCAGTACTCCCCAAAGGTGAATTTTGCCACACAAGTTGTTCCTCCTGCCAAATCCTCAGATGCCAGGACATGTTATCTATTAAAGAGGGCTTCCTTGCCATGAAGATAATACTCTCAGGCATATATTTACAGATACATATACACATCTGCATTCTTAAAAAAATGTTAAAGGATACAGCACTGAATCTGCATGTTACATCTTATAAATGTTTTCATTAATACTGAAGCAGAAGGCTCATTCTTTTTAATCCCATATTGTATTTAGAATTACGAGAGTTGCCACAGACCAAAGACCAACTCACAGAATCAGTAGCTGGTTAACAATGTTTTAACACAGGGAACTATTTCGAGACGTACAGCCCAGCAATGTGTTACTAAACACCGCAATGTTAATAGTTTTTAAAGATCAAATCTACTAAAAGGACAAACACAATTAATCTCTCATTAACAAACTCTAAAATCAAGCTAGATCTCAGAGAAGGCTAAGCATCATATGCTAGTCTAATGAGACATGTTTTCACTCCTTTCTCTGATTTTAAGATGAGAGTAAAAACACATTTTTAGACTTATATATAATGCTTAGTCTGCTCTAATATGTTGCTTTAATCTGTAACTTTAGTGATTTTATTCATTTTTAATAAAAACAAATGAAAGCACCAAAGTTACAGATTAACTTTACATTTCTATGATTATTTTTTAGCTAAACATGTTTTTTCTATTTTGATTCTTTTAAAAAGCTTGAAAGCCACCTTGTAAAGGCAATCAATCAATCAGAGTAAAGTAAAGTAAATCTGTTTCCAAGTTAAATAGAATGGGCCTAACAGACACTACAATAAGCCAACATTCTTGAGAATAGTGGTCTATCATGTATACTGCAGGGTTACACTATTTTTTCTTGGTTTGCCGCAACAGTGGTGGGCCAAAGTACACGATTTAGATGTCATGATAAGCAAGGGTCATTATTATTTTTAAGTTGCTTTTGCTTAAAACATTAAGCCAGGATACTACTGGAAGTTTAGTTTTTACAAGTTCTGTTTCTAATGCTCCCAAATACATGGCCTGCCAACTAAGATTCCACTTTTAGCTGGTTTATCTAACAGTAAACTAGTCTCAACTTCCCCAGAGTATTCAGAAATGCTTAATTTCCAATTTTCTATTTCCAAGCACCATGAAAAACTACCTCAGATAGGAATTTTGCATAAAAGTGGCTTTTAAACGCACAGCAGTCTTTGCCCTGCCTTATCTGGTTGGACTTTTGTTCTCCCTTATCTTGCCATTTTTATTCCTCATGATCCAGACGAACAGTTCCCCTCTCCATTCTTAGAACAGACAGTTCTTAGGACAGCTGATAATGGACCGTTCATTGACATTACCATGCACACCTGAATGGAAAAATATTGATAATCAGAATGTTTTCTCACAGTATGAAGATTACAATCACCCGAATTCCACCGATTTTGAGCTATATGGTTGAACAAACAATGCTATCTTATATAGAACTGGGCTACTGGTTCATATAACTTATGGTAATAAGATCTACATGGGTTGCAGATTTGTTGACTGTTTAAAAAGTTTCTACTATTCATCTATACAGGTCCTACCCACCTGACATCATGTCTTCATCCTGATATTTACTATGCTGCAAAGTCCTGAGATCCAGTCACACACACAACTGTGAAAAGTGTCTAAATTCCTGGGTGCCATGATACAATTTTAATTGCCCTGTGAGCAGTCAGGTTCCTAGGCTTTTTTTCACCCCTAAAAGTCAAGTACAGAGGCCAAGATGACACCCATGCTGGAGTTTGCTGACAATCCAACTTGTTCTGTGGGAAGCCATTTCCAAGATTTATAAAGGTACTAATGCTGAATTCTGAGGGTGGGGTGGGGAAGCTTCTTTCAGAAGAAAAGGAAGACTATTATTTTTCTTTGAACACGATAATGTTACATCTGATCTTGTAAAGGAAGGTGAGTCATTGGCCAATACACAGTGTGGGAGGGAGAACACGCCACAGAACACAGCCAGCCTTGAACAACTCTGCCCAAAAGCTAGTTTTCTATGATTTGAGCATAATTCAGGAGGACCTCTTAAAATGGCGGAGCATATGAAGATGCAAGAGATATGGGAAGGAGATGAAAAAGAAAATAACACTCCTTTCTCTTCCCTTCTAGGTCTGATTATAAAATCTTCCATAAACATTCTATCCCATTGCCCAATCTGGTGCTTATTAAACCAGAAATGTCTCACCCTTTTTACACGTGTCCCAGACAGTAGTTTGAAAAGATGCACACTCAGCGACTCCTCTGTCACTAAGAAAAAGTGAGAAAGCCTATTACCTCTCCTTCCTTATTTGTTTTCACACCTATTCTAAACCCTTGCCCTTTTAAAAGAGGAAGATGAACACATCCTGCCTAATAAAACATCTCAAGCCAAACCTAGGTGATATCAAGTCTACAAAACAAAAGAAAAACAAGAATACTGTGTCTTTGAAAACTGACATACCAAAGCTAGACTAGCATATCAGGGCGCCTACTTTTCTAATCTAACTTCACTACAAATTGACAAAATAGTTGTAATTTTAAGACATTATTCGCTCAGCTACATTTCCATCCCATCAGCAATACAGCACACCAGTTTATCAGAAATTGCTGAAGGACTTACAAGAAGATGCCTTTTAGCTGCACTCTAAAATATAATGTAAATGCTAAGTATTATTCTTTCGGTTATAATTTTAAGATAGCATCTAATTCTTAACTGGAGAAGTTTGATTATGAAGATCAGAATCTCATTCCCCAACATGTTCTCAATAGATTACATAAACACATACACACGGCCCCTGGCATTAGCACTGTTCTATTATCTTTATTTTCAAGAGTATTTTGTTAAAAAGAAAAGTGGATAATTCTGTGATTGAACACAATGGCAGCCAATCAGTCTTGTCCAGAGCCCTCACCACCAAGAAGGGGAAGAGACAGGACTTTGTGACTGATACCTGAGCTAATCCAACTAGGTACAGTGGTGCCTCGCTAGACGAAAATAATCCGTTCCACTGAAATAGCTGTTTAGCGAAATCATTGTCTAGTGAAAAGCATTTCCCCATTGGAATGCATTGAAACCTGTTTAATGCGTTCCAATGGGGAAGAATCGTTGTCTAGCGAAGATCGGCCATAGGAAAGCCGCTTTGCGAACTGCCGACCAGCTGTTTAAATCGCTGTCTTGCGAAGCTTAGGTCCTGAAAACACCTGTCTTGCGAGTGCGGAGGGAGCTGTCAAAATCGTCATCTAGCAAAAATCAGTTTGCGAAGCAGCGACCAAACATTGTCCAGCGAAATTCCCCCATAGGAATCACTGTTTTGCGAATCGCTATAGCGATTGCAAAAAGTCAATGTTTAGCGAAAAAACTGTTATGCGGGGTAACTGTCTAGCGAGGCACCACTGTATGTGTAAATTCATCTAAAGCAGTAAGATTTCTCTTCCTTCAGACTTGACCAGATGCCTATAAGTGGCCTCAATTTGGGGTGTGTGTGTGTGTATTTCCACAGTATATATACTGCTAAACCTTTTGCCTGTCAGCACACATCTCAAAAACAAGAGAAAGTTGAAGGCCATCCAGTGAATTTATGACTGAGCCAAAGTCCATACCAAGGGCTTCCAACTCATAACTCAAGTTCTTAACTAGTAAAACAAGTCAACTTTTTTTTTAGCATGTGGTGTGGATTCACAAAAAACAAAGAAACATGTGCCCTGACCAATACATAGGACATGGCGCTTTCCTTTCTTCTGGAAGTTCTTCCACCTATCCGTTTAAGTGAGCAGCTGGAAAGGCAGAGGAGAGTTTCAAAAGATCTAGCAATATGTGATGGTGGAGGAGGTTTTGTGTGTGTAAATCTTTGCATGCATATAGCAAACTCTAACGGTTTATGGCAAACAAATTAAATACTTGCTTTTCAATCTAAATCCTGGCGGGTATATACAGTGTTTCCTCAAAAATAAGACAGGGTCTTATATTAATTTTTGCTCCAAAAATGCATTAAGGCTTATTTTCAGGGGATGTTTTGTTTTCATATACAACAATTTACATTTATTCAAATACAGTCATGTCATCTTCTGGTTGCTGCACAATGGTGGAGGCGCAGGGTTTCACTTAACTGGGGTTTATTTTGGGGGGTAGGGCTTATATTATGAGCATCCTAAAAAATCATACTACAGTCGGGTCTTGACTTGAGAACTTAATCCGTATTGGAAGGCGGTTCTCAAGTCAAAAAGTCTGTAAGTCAAGTCTCCATTGACCTACAGTGCATTGAAAACCGATTAATCCCGTAACAGGCCGTTTTTGTTCCATTTTGGTTTTTTTCTGGTCTGTAAGTCAAATCTCAGTCTGCAAGTCAAACCTAAATTTTGCGACCAGAGAAGTCCGTAACTCAAAAAGTCTGTAAGTCAAGCCATCTGTAAGTCAAGGGTCCACTGTAGGGCTTATTTTCAGGTTAGGTCTTATTTTCGGGGAAACAGGGTAATAGTAAAAGACTAGGTTAACCTTTCTATTGTCTGCTAAAATAACTTCAATTTCTAGGTGTGCCAAGAATTTAAAATTAATCCTCCTCGTGAAAGTTCTCTGAGGTAGGTTTAAAACAAAGAATTGAAACTGTTCAAGGCCAACCAACAAGTTGTTAACAAAGCAATAATTTAGCTCTCACCAGAGTAATCTAGTTTCAGAACTTTTATTATTTAAACAACCTAGCATGAGCAAGTACAGGAAGTATAGGAAAGACTGTTTTGTGTTTATACACACATATACTGTATATGTTAAAAATAAATGAACTACTGCAGAGGAGGAAAAACAAATCTCCTACCAAAACTTTTAAGATTGAAATGGTGAGCAAATCCAAAATTCAAATCCTGGGTTTGGTCTCAAATGCTAGAAAACCTTTGAATGGATAATACACCAGGTGTGAGGAGAAGGTTCAAATCTTACACATTTGCTCTTAATCAAATTCAGGCCAAAAATTGGCCTCGCCGAAAGGGAGAATACATGTGCAGCAACTATGGGAAAAAATTGGGAGCATTATGTAGCCTCTAACCTTTACTGTACCTCTTAACTGTCCCAAGATTGGTTGTTGTGGGTTTTCCAGGCTCTTTGGCCATGTTCTGAAGGTTGTTCTTCCTGACGTTTCGCCGGAAGAACAACCTTCAGAACACAGCCAAAGAGCCTGAAAAACCCACAACAACAATCAGATCCCGGCCATGAAAGCCTTCGAGAATACATTATCCCAAGATTCTCTACTACTGTTACATTAAAAAAAGAAGAAGTTTGGAACATATTTGGATTGGATCAAACATAGATAGCAGGAAAAAATCCCAGATTCCTGAAGCAACATCCTGCAAGAGGCTCCATTTATATACTGTATCAACTTCAACAATATAGCCACTGCTATCTTACTCAGATCAGTATAAGACACAGTCATAGGATTCATCCTAACCTCAATGTAGATACTACTATATCTAGGCTTAAACTAGCTGGAAAAAATCTAAATAGAACTGAATGAAGATCTGCAAGATTTTTAAAAATACAGACAGAATGTTATCCACATAATACATTTTTTACATATAGTTAGCAACCCAACCTTAGTAACTAGGAGCAACACCTGCTAAGACGTAGCTCTATAACAGAAATAGGTAGGTACAATGGAACATTTTTGATTTGATCTAGGAATGGCTAGATTTGAACACCCTAGCTTGCCCTATGCAGCTCACTGAGTGATCCAGGGCTGATGAAGTGTACAGTTCAGGTATGTCGCTCTGAATTTCCTGGAGGTGAGCTGGGTATTTAGAAGTCTTTAATAAGGTTGCTTGTAGACAGATTATCATCTCTTAATAGCTCATTTGAGAAATTATGCAATGTCCAAATCATCAAGTAACACTGACTAGTCTAAAACTACCAATATGGGGGTCAGGTAACATGGTCAGTATGTGCCACACAGACATACAGCTGTCTGCTGTCATTGATACTGACATTTCACTAGAACAGGTATAACATGCAACAATCATACAGCAGCAGTTAGGCAATGCTGCAGCATAGGAAAGATAACATTTCAAGCAGCTCTCTTTAAGCCTCCAGTCAGTTCTCAGAAAAAAAATTCAGTCAGCAAGCCAGGTTCCAATCATTCCTACAGCCTTAGCACAAACTAGACAATTGGCTTCAAAAGAACAAGGAAAGCCACAAATGCCAGAGCAACATGAACATATTATGCATGTTATCTCTTGTTTAATTCACTTCTGGTCCTCCAAGGAATTAAAACCATGGAGGAGAAAACCTCTGAGTAGTCCTGTTTACACATTAAGGCACTAGGGCATTCATAACTACAGGATCACAGCACATGATCAGAGTGATATTGATGGCTTGTGTCCCGTTTAAAATGTCAAAGGATTAGTTGTTGGTGTATTAACTTCAAGTTTCATTTTTTTAAAAAAGGCTTAAGTACTAAACTTTTCAAAAAGTACCAATACTTTAAAAAAAAAAACTTAGTACAGTCTCTATACCAGAGGTAGCAGATGCCAATGCTAGAGAAATGGTGCATGTAAAAAGAGAATAGGGAGATAACGTTTCATAAAAGTCTAGATTATGAGGTTATTTATTCATGAACCCTATGGCAAAAGACAGCTGAGGCTAAATGCTACAACTGAATTTTCAGATCTATACATTTACACCAGGCCTAGCTTCCAGTTTGGAAAACATTGGTCAGGAGGATGCTACATAAGGGGCACTGTGGGAAATCAATATGATACCTAGGTCAGTATGTCTGCTCCTGCTAAGGATCTGAGGTGAAAATAGTATCATATCAGCAGCCCCTTCTTTCCAAAGTGTTGGGACTCGGTTACAAAAGGATGCCATAAGCTGCTGCCAGTACTGATGCGCACAGTATTAAAGGTTTTGAAAGAAAAAGGAAGCTATGGTAATTGAAGAAGGGTGTAGATCCACTAAAATCTACTAAATAAAGTACAGTAGGCTTTGTCCCTCTACTAATTGTGACTATAGGTCTAAATGACATCACAACACTAGCAGTATGTCTCATATATGCACAAAATTCAGAGCCAACTGTGAGTGGTGAAGAGTACATTCACACATTGTTAAAATCCAGACATCATGCCAATGATTCACAAAACTGGTAGATATAGCAGAGAAAGAATATTGTTAATGTTTATACATCCTCACCCCACAATCCCTTTGCTCATTTGTTTCAAGCACACATCATACACTAACACAGCATGAAGGACATTAAGGAGCATTTGTGTTGATGCTTCTGTAACTCAATGGGAGATAACACAAGTTTCTACCCTGTTTAATGAAAATTATATCACATCCTGTCATTGTTGAGGGTTTTATGAACCTTAGGTTTTTCAGTATCAAAAGTTAAGGATCACCAGCTTTTCCCAAGTTAGAGGAATCCTTTATTTTTCAATAAATGCAAACTTACTGAAAAAGTACCACCTTCCTCACCTTTGCTTTACTCTTTTGGACACCCCCCTCAAAATAACGCATTCCATAGTGTTTTGTGTATATTCCTAATTACTTTAAAACATACTTATAACAAGTTGCTTTACCAATTTACAAAGGTAATGAGGCAATAGAATCAACCAAAATAAGGAAACATTACAAACATTTTAAAACGAGTTTACCCATTTAATTCAGTAGTAATTTCTCAACACTTACTTAACAGTGGGAAACGTAGAGAAGGAAATAAATCACAACCTTAAAATTGGCTTTTTAAATATTATGCCACACACTTTCCCTCCTCTCCCAACACTTATTTCGCTTTCCTGTTCCAATATATTACAGCCGTCGTCTCCCCAAAACATCCCATCATCAGTTCAGTAGTAATAGTCCCACTCCTTCTCATCCACACCTACAGTTTTTCAACTCCTCCTAAATTAACTTGCCCCCCCCCATTGAATGGAGAAAACACAGCCGTCGTTGACCCTTCAACGGCTTTCTGCACGCCCCTACCACACGTTCACACGTACGCACTTCGTGCCAAGAGTGAGAAAAGGGCACGAGCATGCCCTCTCCTCCTGTTTCCCCCCCCCCCCCCAGCTTCTTCACAAAGTCCCACAGCTGCCTCTCCCACTCATTTCCTACCTTCGTTCCCCGTCCCGGCTCTCCTAACTAAACGGTCACCCTCCCTACAACCCCCTTCTAGTAACCGCCTATTAACTGGAAACTACCCTGAGCCTTAGCTCCGCCTTCCCTCAAAAATCCCCTGGCCCCGCCCCTACAGGACTGCTGCCAATAGGGGTCCGCGGCGCCGCGTTCTAACCCCGCCTCTCTTCTTCTTTCCACCCGGCTTGGGTGGCTCATTCGCGAGCCTTTTCCCGCTTCCCACAGTGCGTGGATGGGGAAGCTGAACCGCAGGCCCGTCTCTGACGTCCTGCCCCACCCTCCCTTCCGCCCCCATTAGAACCTCGCCGGGGCCCGTGAAGGGCGGGGCCCGTGTTCTAGGGGGAGTTCCAAGAATAGGAAACGATGGGCCAATGCCTTTCGTTATTCAACAGGGCCTGTCTGTGTCGTGTGCGTATTTACTCTAGAGTCCAGTCAGATGTGTTCTCAAGTGAATGTGCAGGGTTGTGCGGCTAAAGTTACTGTTACTCGTGTGTTGCAGTTCACTACAAACAAGTAAAAGTTTGGGAAAGTTACTTTTGTCAACTGCAACTCTGAAAAAGTTGGGGGATTCTGGGAATGGTAGTTTGGAAAGTAAGGTTTACCAACGCTGTTGGCCACCCACGGTCTCCAACTCGCCTTCCCTTTATTTTCACGCATTCTTGTGCACTCTCTGGTTACCTTTAGGATGTACTATGCATACACACTTGCAGTGTAAATTCTGCTTACTCGGAAGAAAGCTCATTGGGTTATTGCAACCTGAGACAAGACGACTACAGACTTATAAATTCCTGGGAAGCTGGTTTTACAAAGATTCCTTTGTTCCAGAGAAACCTGGGAACTAGTTTATGAGAACATGGGTAGCAGGCTTCTTTTAGTAAAAGATTTGCTCAAGGCAATTCAACTTCATTTCGTAGGGAGTCCCAGCCCTGCAGTGTTTACCTCAGCAAATGCATAGTATGAAGGGGGAAATGCATATCCAAGCATGCAGTAGTTCTACTCCTGCTGGACACAACCTCTGTTTATGGACACACAGGTCTCCTTTGTACTTTCAGAATTTACCACCCCACTTCATTTGAGCTTCTGTGCACATTATAAAATGCTTTTCGATGGACTTCAGCAAGCAGGTTTTTGAATGTGAATCTTTTCTGTCTCAGTCCAGAACTTTCCCACCTATACAAGATGGACATGCATGAAGTATCTTGCTTGGGATGGGGTTAGTAAATGATTTTTAGGTTTGCATCATACTAATTGCAGGAAGAGAAGACCAGTTGTGAGATGGAATGCCTCCCTTACGGAAGCCACAGGCTTGAGTTTACAAGAGCTGAGCGGGGCTGTTGAGGATAGGACATTTTGGAGATTAATCATTCATAGGGTCTGCATAAGCCAGAGGCGACTTGACAGCATATAACAACATCATTTGCTCCTTCGATACGGCAAAACACATAAGGTATATTATGTGTTGCCTATTTTCTTATTTCCCATAATCTTTCAAGGATATTTTTAACTCAAGTTATCTAACATGAATCTGAAGGAAAACATTAAGACTTTGCCTAGGTCAACATTTTTGTGTAAAGAAACTGCAAGATGGATGTTGGAGGCCTGTGGCTCTCCAGATGTTCCTGAATGACAACTGTCATTCCTGACCATTGTCCATGCTGGCTTAGGATGATGGGTGTTGTAGTCCGCCATATCTGAAAGGCAACAGGTTGGGAAACCTGGCACAGCCTACATCAGAGTGCAAATGACTGCAGAGCCAGTCAAGAATATTGCAGTAGAAAGCCGTGGCAGCTCTCACCTGTGGTCCCACGTAGTTTGATGCTTTCCCTTTTCAGACTGAAAGTACTGTACACAATTTGCACTTTTCGTATGGAAATCAACAAGTTAGTGAGGTAAGCAAGTCACCCAAGTACGTGTGCCTTTTTGTTAAGAAGGAAACAATGTGTCGCCTTATAATGTGTGCCTAAAGAAGAATTCAGAGTATTTAGCCAAAATAAAAAGCAAACGGTTGTTTACTTTTTGGTAGCTCAGGCATGGCTAACGGTCCATGGTGAAAGAAAGGTTTTGGTTAAGTCATTTCTTAAAAGACGGAGACAAGGGGAGTCTAAAGAAAGATCAGTGTTGCTTTTCTTCTGTGAGTGACACTGGCTCCCCAGGAGAGAGGAAATGGAAAAAATTATCAACCCTGATGCTCCTGGCATACGGTGTTTTAGGAAACTCTGAGAAGTTCCGTCACAGAGTTAGACACCACATTCATACCATTTTGCTAGTAGTTTTTGTCATGTTGGGTGTGTTTTTCTTCCTAGCTTATTTTAGCTGCTTGCCAATTTGGTTTTTCTACCATTTCCCAATTCCTGTTTTGGTGAACACATTAATGTTCACCAAAACATTAATCTGCGCTTTCATTGTTTCTTTCTTTCATTCCAAAATCACTTGACTGGTTCTCTTTATTTTAACTGTTATGTCTAGTTTGACTCTTAGCAGCCATCACACAACATTAAACACAACAAAGCCCACTGGAGGGAAAAATGCCAGAATCCTATTCGGGGATTTGCACCAGCACAAGTGAAACTACATAAATTACAGCACCCAGCTGTTGCTAATTAATGAGTTGCTGCTTTCATTTCTGGTTGCACACCCTGACAAGATATGCTAAGAAATGTGAGTGGCAAGTCATTAATTACTAGCAATTTGCTGGCACAGTTTACACAGCTATAGTTATGCTGGTGTAAATCCCTGATAGGTTTTTGGTAGTTCAAACAGACTTCACCTTGTATTAGATTACAGCATTTTTTGTAAGATCTGTATGCATGCCAAGCAAAAGAGCAAGCAGCAATAGTTCATGAAGCAATATAAATTCTCTGATAAGCAAACAGTGGCCAAAATCCAATTGCTGGTTCCCAGCCAAACTTGACCTACTGAATAAACAGGTTTACTCTTACTGGCAGTATGAACTGGATTCAGGCCTATGTCTTTGGAGCATCCAAAATCCCTGTGGGTCATGAGAAACAACACTAGCAACAGTCAGTCCTACCTGGTTGAAGAAGAAGACGACTACCTCTGAAGCCCTTTATTATTTTTGATTTGATAATCCATCAGTTTGTGGCTTTTATTATACTGTGTTATATCTGTGTATAAAAACCCATAACCAGTGTTTGGTATAATACTGCTTAGCTACTAGGGAGCCATAAATGTTTTTCTTTCCAACTTACCTATTCTGCCTGAGAATAAATAGCTGGTTCTTCCCGTCTCTTTCACATACCTTCTATCTCCAAATCATTTAAGGAGAAAAGACAAGCTGAGACAGAGTCTTATCCATATCCGCCTTCCCACACTCCACCCATTTGTTTCATCACCTGCTTTTAACACCTATCATGTCTTTTACATCATAATTGCCAACTTGCCTATCTCACAGACAAATGACTGGATCACCACACAGACCTTCAATACAGAGGAGTTGATGACCCTTTAGATTAAAAGCTGCAGAAAGCTAGTAGGCCTTAGGTCTGTGGTCTCCACTTGGGAGTATATGCTAAGCTGACAAGTCCATCATCTAGCAATGCGGCTTGCTGGTTACCTCTGAAATCTAGTAGCAAGGAGAGAAGGGCATCCACCAGTTGCCCATCCATCAGCAGTTTGTGCTGGTTCATTGGTCAGCCCAAGCTCTGTTCTGTGGTGCCTACATAGTTCCAAGCCCCGCCCCTTCCAGTTGGTGCCCGTTCAGAGGCAGCACCCAGAGGAGGCGGAGCAGGGAGGCTGGGGCACTGCTTCCAAGTGGGCACCTGTTGGAGGAGGCAGGGCTCAGTATCACAGAACACCCGCTGGACCGACCGCCGAACTGGCATCAACCACTGAATCAGTGGTTCATGCCCATTTCTGGTAGCAAGTCAGTAGGCCCATTGATTCAGTGGAACTTGCATAAGGGTTGACTCACTAAATCCCCACTGATTCAATTAGCCTAATTGAAATTCACCACTTGATTTGAGTCATTGTTTCACTCTTTTACATTGTTTAATATCTAAAACTACTGTAAATGCAGATGCATTGCATAGCTATCTAATGCTTTCATCCACTAAGGTGGATTGTATTATAATAGGATTTGCGCATGAAAAAGAAAGAGGTCAGCATTCTGTATCATCTCTACATATCAGAGGGAGGTCCAAAATCAGAGCTGGCTTAAAAGATGGAGACATACTCTGGGTGTTGAGATAAAAAGGGAGTGAAGATAAGATTGCTGACACAGTGTTAATGGTATAATCTACAGAAATCTAAGTTTATAATAAGAAGCTATATTCGGTATAAATCTAACCCTGATTCCATTTAGAATAGACCCTTTGAATCAATCACTGAGTGGCAAGCCAATATTTATATAAATTCCATTTATTTAACAGTTGACACAACTAATTTGATTCATGTGGGAGCCCCTAAAATTCTAGAAACTGTTTGGATGCTAAATGCAGAACGTCCTGCACACATTTCCTTCCATCTGGCAACTTAACAGGTATGTTTCTTTCCTAATGCCCAGTCTAATATCATTTGCCCTAGATAAAAATGTGTTAATAGGGCTTTACTTTAAGACAGAGGTCCTCAACCCCCAGTTCACAGCCTGGTGCCAATTTGTGGCCTGAGCTGGACCAGGCTGCGGAGAGAGACCTCCCCCCCACCGCACGGACTCCCCCCCCACAGCCCCTTTGCTCGTATGTGCGCACCTGTGCGAGCTCCCCCATCCCTTTGCGCATGTGCACGAGTGCCCCCGAGTGCCACCCGCCCTTTGTGCATTCGCATGATTGTGTGCACGGCCGTATAACCACTACACCAGCCCTTCACGCATGCGCACGAGCACGTGTCCGCTCACACAAGCACCCTCCTGCTCCTTTGTGCATGTGCATGAGCACAGGGGGTGCCTCGCCTTCCCAAACCAGTCCACGGGGTTAAAAAGGTTGGGGACCACAGCTTTAAATGGTGTCACCATGTCCTGTAAGAACAACAAATACCGCAAGCACTATGTGCACATATTGGTAACAGAACAACTGCTACAAGGAATTATGGGGCTGTGTCCACCTAAAGTACAAATTATTCAAGACACTGTACGTGTTATGGTTGGGCCTTGCCTTCACTAGATATGTTTGGGGAGGCCAGCAATGACATAGCTACATTTACAGAAACCTCATAGGAACCCTCCTCCCAAATTAAATCAGGGTTGAAGTACTCTCTATACTATTCAGTCAACGAAAGTAGTCCTACAAAACTATTATGCACCCCCCTATGAGGCAAATAGCAACAGAGGAATATTTCTTAAGACGGTGCTCCCCAACCTTTTCCAAATCGCAGACTGGTTGAGGGGGTGAGGTTCCTGCCCACGGGGCACCCCCACGCTCATGGGGGCGTGGTGTACTTGCATACATGGGTGTGGGTCCACTCGCACGCATGCACGGATGGGCAGGGCATGCTCGCAGATTTGCAGGGTGCACTTGTGCGCATGTGCGGATGGGTGGGGCACCTGTGCGTGCATGGGATCGTGCGTGGGGGGAGTGCATGCAGGGGCATGGGAGATCTCCACGACCCAGTCTTGCCAAGGCCATGGCCTGCTACGGGTTGCGGATTGAGGGTTGGGGACCCCTGCCTTAGGGGAAATTGATGAAATTAATTGTTTTCATGGCAAGTCAAGATGCTAAAAACAACAACAAAGCACTCTCACTCACACACATACACATGTGCACAAACACAAATCTTGTTCACAGATGTCTGGAACAATATCTAGTTTGTCCCCAAGACATAGTTAAGGAACTGTCACCCTCTCCAGACTGTGTTGGTGAAGCCGCATATATCAACATCACGATACAGGTGAATTCTTTCTAAAGGTTGAAAAGGGAAAAAAAAACAAGCAGGAATTGCTTTATGAATAATATTGTGTTCTTAGAGAGCTTTTCTCAACTCTCTTAGTCTGCTGCTGAGAAAATAACAGTTTTGTGGAACACCATTTTGTGTACGCTTTCAGAGATGGCCAACCACTTCTTGAGACATATTAAGTACTATTGCAGCATTTTCAAAGTATGCATCCTGGCAACAAGATAACATAATGTGGATGTTGCTCTTGTTTTTTTCAGTCAATTAATCTCATTAATGAGAGCATATGTCAAACTAAGAATATACAATTAAAGATGTATAAAGAGGGCCAACTTTTCATAAGATGATCACCAGAGCTGTTTCTCAGAGTGGTATTTGTTCTTTTAAAATATTTGTATACTTATTGTTTTTAGCTTTAATATTGTCTTTTAATTATGTAAGCTGCCTTTCTATACTCATTGTCCTTAGCTTTAAATATTGTCTTTCAATGATGTAAGCCACTTTGGGTTCTTTTTAAGGAGAAAGGTGGGCTGAAAATATTGCAAATAAATAAATTTCAAATGCTGCAGAGAAAATTACACTCTTAGCCACTCGCAAACCTTTCTGTCCCTTCTAATTTCGGATTCTGTGAACAAGAGATTTCATTGCAAAAGCACAATCCAGCAGTTAAATGTCCGAGTTCTTTTCCTTCTCAGATCCAACCACCTCAGTCCAAGACTGGTACACAACTCAACATGCTATATTTTGCTTTTATTCAGTAATGGCGTGAAAATCTGGATTTGGAGACCAAAATCCAGTTGAGAACCAAGTACAGTGGTACCTCGCAACACAATTACCCCTCCAAACAACGAATCCGCATGACAACAAGGTTTTGCGACCGCCATTTTGGTTCGCAAAACAGTGATTCCTATGGGGGAATTTCGCTGGACAACGATTTGGTCCGTGCTTCGCGCACCATTTTTTCGCAAGACGATTATTTTTGCAGCTGATCATCGGCTTCGCAAAATGGCTTCCCTAGGGGCGATCTTCGCAAAACGGGTGTTTTCGGGCCTGTTTTTCGCAAGACAACGATTTAAAACAGCTGATCAGCGCTTTGCAAAGCGGCTTCCCTATGGGCGATTTTCGCTGGACGACGATGATTTTTCCCCATTGGAACGCCTTAAACGGGTTTCAATGCATTCCAATCAGGAAACGCTTTTCGCAAGACTATGTTTTCACAAGACAGCGATTTCAATGGCATGAATTAACATCGTCTTGTGGGGCACCACTGTAATGTGTATGTGGTCTTCTTGAATTTATCGCTGGGATTCAAGAGACATCTGAGAGAGGAGTTAGTGCTTTTTTAATACATAAGCTCTGTTGCCAAAAATACCTAGCCTTACTTTTGGGCCTGAACACACATCACATGGGGGTGCTGCAGAGTTATTTTAAATATTGCTAGAAATTTTAATTGCAGGTTGGTGATATTTTAGGGTCACCAGATCCCAGGGTGTTGACTGAAATCTTAGGAAATGATTATACTTCTTTGGGCTTAAAATTAATCTCTGAATAAAAGATGCTGGAAGAGAAGGAAGTTTGATTTTGTTGTCTGAAACAACCGTGCTAGAAGTTGGCACCAGATTAGTTCAGTGTGTTGGGTATTTGATGGAACTAGAGATCAGGAGTTCAATTCCCTGCTGTGCTTCCTGGGAAGAGAGCCAGCCTGTGTAGCCTTGGGCAAGCTGCACAGTCCCAAGATGCCCCCAGTAGAAAGGAATGGTAAACCACTTCTGAATAGTCTATACCTAAGAAACCCTGGGACCTGGTGGTGCTGTGGGTTAAACCGCAGAAGCCTCTGTGCTGCAAGGTCAGCAGACCAGCTGTCATAAGATCAAATCCACACGACAGAGTGAGCTCCCGTTGCTTGTCCCAGCTCCTGCCAATGTAGCAGTTCAAAAGCATGTAAATGCAAGTAAATAAATAGGTACCACCTCGGTGGGAAGGTAACAGAGTTCCGTGTCTACTCACACTGGCCACGTGACTACGGAAAATGTCTACGGGCAAACGCTGGCTCTACGGCTTGGAGACAGGGATGAGCATCATGCCCTAGAGTCAGACACGACTGGACTAAATGTCAAGGGGAACCTTTACCTTTACTTTAAGAAACCCTGGAAAGGGTTGGTGAGAAAGAGGGCATAAGAACACCCAGTCCTACCTGAGTGCTGTCCCCTCTTCCCTGGAAATGGGGAAGAAAAAACAACCCACAGAGACACAAGCTGTGGGGAGGGTGAAAGAAGACATAGAAAAGCCACCTGTCAGGAAGAGGAAACCAAGGAAGGACTAGGAAAGAGAGAAGGCGAGGAGGGAAAAAGAGTGTGACAGTCATGGGGGAGAAGAGCAGAAAAAGGCAGGAATTAAGAAAGAGAAAAAAGCGGGGCAAAGAGATGAAGAGGAGATTGTATATAAGGGGACAAGTACACGGGGGGGGGGAGGTAGAAGGAGGAGTGGTCAAGGCACGAAAGGATTAAAAAGGTATTGCCAGAAGGATGGAAACACGTATGGATAGAAAACCCATGGACCCATAAGTGGGGGAAGTTAATGATTCCTGTTGAAGAGACGTAAGTCATGTCCCCCTAGAAACCTTTCTTATTGGGGTGGGGGAAGGAAGAGTAGAGAGTGGAGTCGAAAGATAAGAGAGGAGCGAGCTAGGATAAAAAGGGGGGGAAAATGAGAACCAGCCATATGGAGAGCTCAGTCATCCTACACGAGACTCGGTCATCCTACACAAGACGGTGGGGAATGGTGTCCTCAGAGAAAGAGAAGGATGGGGAGAAGAAACACTGGCCTTTGTTGCCTCTGCCACAACAGGGAGAGCCCTATGAACCCATAGACTTTAAAGATGGGGCTCCTAGAGAGTTGGGGACTTGATTTCTGTCAAGTTTTGCATTTCCTCTCCTTTGTGAGAGGAAAAGAAAGTTGGCACTTTTGATGTAAATGGTTCTTTAACTATTTCACAAGTAAAGGTTGAATGTTTGAAACCAGAACTGTGTCGGCTGGGGAATGTTGGGGGAAGGGGGTGAAACAAGAACCCTCACAGGATTGTCCTAAGTCAACTATACAAAACGAAGGAGATGATAGGAGAGCCCCAACTGTGAAGTAGAAATCAGAGCAAAAGCCATCGTATAGTAAAACTGTAAGAACTGCAAAGCTCAGCTGGAGACCAGTTGTCACACCCTAAAATATCCTGCTTGTAGAAACAAACATCAGATTTTTGTATCCAGAACTGAGTTGCTTCATCATTGCTCCAAATCATGTACACGCTACTGTTATGACACCTCTGAATGTGCAACCTTTTGTTTTTTTTCTGTGCTCGTTCTTTAAATAGCCAGCAGTTTGTCATGCAGTTTCTGTTGGTCACCCATTCCTTCCAGGCTGGTCAAAGGCTCCATCTTGGGCTTCCCCTTTCCTTTGTAAGAACTACTCATTATAGGACCATCTCTTGAGTTTTAGCCATCAGTGTTTGGAGGAAGCAACCCTCCCTACTCATGGGAGCGGGCACTGTCGTAAGGAACAGACAGTGAAATGTATGTGCAGGAGATGGGGACAAAGATGAACCAGGAGCGACTGTTATCTACTAGCAAATAATGCAAATTTGACAGAAATGCCATATGGCAGTGCTGTGCCAGGTTTTGTGGAAATAAGCCCTATAGAACTCAATGGGATTTCTTTGAAGTAGACATATGTAGTTTTTTGTTGTAAGTTTCCTTTAAAGAAATCCAAATCTGGGAAATGTCTTGACTTATCCAATGTGCAGGGAAGCAGGGAACGCGTGTTACTGGGATGATTTTCATATAGGAACATAGAGGTAATAAAAAAAGCATGCAATAAAGGACATGCTAGAGATTAAGAAAGTTATGTTTGGTGTGGAGAAGACATGGGCTCTTAGCAAAACATTTGAGGGAAATGCTTTAAGTGGCTTTTCAGTTGCTATCTGTTCTGGTTCTTCTGCTCCGTTTCCCTGCCTTTCTTGTTTTTGTTCACTTTAGGTATTATTCTGCATTACTATTATTGTAGTTATTGAACCATTAGCTGTTCATGTTTTAGAATGAAAAATTGTATGTATGTAAAGAATTATATAAATTATATAAAAAATTATATATATAGATGGCACAGTTCCATTTGTTGGTGCATTTTGGATATTGAAGCATGCCTTTTTACTAGATGTCTAACAGTGTCTCTGTCCTGTGAAGCTTTTATCCATTTCTAATGTTTGGAATAACTTCAAAGGAAGCTACCGTATCAAGAAGAATTTTTAATTAGTGAGACCTAATAATTTACCAAGTTAGATCACTTAGAACAACAAAGGGTCCTGTAGCTCTTAAGGACTCAAACATTAATTAGGTTACAAGCCTCTGTGAACACTTTCAGTGCGGATCGTGAAAGGTTAAAATGCGTTCATCAGAACAATTGACAAAGAGATAAAAGTGAGCAACAGAAGGAGCTGGCTGGAACCAGAATTAGTTTAGAGAAGTCAGAAGTTATTTGGGCTGAGATAATTTTTTTTTTAAAAAAAATTGTATATAAAGCCATAATACTGTGAAATGTTTACAACTAGAATATAAAAGTTCCCTGCAGATTGGCACCCTTCACTCAGGCCTTAGCTATGCAAGTTCACTTCCAGATTTGAAAAAGAAACATCCCATCCACCCATTGCAACATTAAAGATCCCACATCCCACTCACAACACCCTCTAGCAACAGACAGGATCTTGCTGGAGACTTCAAGGAGCAGCAGTTCTCTTTTTCCACTATTTATTTTAAAGGATCTGAGACTTATCAGTGAGCCACAGAAACAAGCAAGGACCCCATGAAATCCAAGGATGGTACATTTTTCCACATGTTGAAGAACCAGGGATGGGGATTCGAGTCATGGGACTCGCTGTCAAGTCAGACTTAAGTCGAACTAGTAGGTAACTCGACTCAGACTCAATTAGGGGTTTCCCCCGCCCATCCAGTGATTTGGACTTGACTTGAGACTCAGAACCCATCCACCCGCCTCCCTTTTATTCTGAGGGGAAAAAAGCTTATTTTGAATAGGCACTTGGGGCCTGAGACTTGGTATCAAAGACTCAGAATCGGACTTGGTAACAAAGACTTGCCAACATTCCTGTGAGGCACATCTTAGATTTTTAAACCAAAGCAATTGTGGGGGTGGGGGACGCAAAATGTTTCTTAATCCAGTTTTATGCAATGTCCATTTAATGAGCAGTCCAAAACCATTCTGCTGAAGGTGGGTGCCCCATAAGCCTCAAGCCTGGGATTAAGAAGAAAATGTACAGATCTGGGACTGCTGTTAGCTAAAGAGGGAGCGTTATGCCATGATTAAGCAGTGGCAAAGCAGGCCCTGCTCCGAACCCTGAGCCACCCGCCTGAGTTAGAGAACTTGGGATAGTTTTGCTGCAGGCAGACAACTTACTCTGGAAAGCCTTACATTTAACATCTGTTCTTGTTTTTAAAATACCTTGGTGACTTCAATATATACACAACAGGCTGGCCTTGTAGATTATCGTCAAGAGACCAGCTTCTTGAAAATGACCGAGCTGTGTGTTACTCACAAAGGAAATCATGCTGGGCAAAGCAGCAAAGATAAGCTTTGTACGTTCACTCAGGTGGTTATTCAGGCAACCCACAAATCATTCAGGTTGGAGTATTTGCACATAAGCCAGCTAGGTCTCAAATTAGGTAACTGTACTGTCTCGCTTTAAGCTTCAAAGTACTGTGGTGCTTCATACGACACTGAAAAAGAGGGAGCGAGTTCAAAACCACCACCTCTCAAAGTCTAAGACATGTGAAGTATCTGTCCCTTATCTTGTGTCTCACAGCCTGAGGCTATTACTTTAGTTCTGGAAGTCCAGAGTTGAGATGTAGGTTATATTAAACCACCATTCATTACCATCAGGTAACTTTGCTCATTTATGACCCTGAGTTAATTACCTTTTATTAAGAAGTGTTCTGCATTCTTTCCATTTTATCCTACTTAGAGTTTTCTCCAGGAGCCCCTTTGGGGGGTCAACTTAAGTTTAAAATCTTGCTGTTACTTGTCAGTTACCACAGGAATGCAAATTGTCTTTCCGGGACAGTGTGTGAAATGGTGAACATTACCAGCATATCTGGCTTTATACCTTGCCTGTAAACAGTTGTCAGCTTAAGGACTACTAACATTTCCACAACACTTAGTGTTGTTTGGTGCTTGAGAAATTGTGCAGTTTGAAACAGAACATTTAAATCAGAAATAGGTGATCTCAGTGGATCTCCAGCCCCACAACCACCTTGATGGATGGATGGATGGATGGATGGATGGACGGACGGACGGACTACTCCCGAAACCAGCAAAATCAGGGAGCTGGACAGGGGATAGATTGTATTTGTCTTCAGTGTGGAAGGGATTGTCACTCTCGAATGGGCTTTCTCAGCCACACTAGACGCTGTTCCAAATCCTCTCAGAGTGCATTACCATAGTCTCTCGAGACCGAAGGATGCCTACTCTGGGTGGTTAACAGTCAGATGAAAGCAAATACATTAATATATCCATAAAAATAAGCAATAAACAAAAAGGATACAGTAATCAAATCAAATCAAAACATGAGACAAACAGACTAAGAGTATCAAACAATAATTGAATGGGCAGCACAGCTAATTCATGTGAGGATACCCTTGAAAGCCCTAAGATAAAATTGTATCTGCTCTGACCCACAGGATAGAGGCTCCAAACTTAAGGATCTACCAAATGCATCCCTCAGACTACAGTACCTACAACATATGATTAAGGAACAAATCAACAAAGCAAGAAGCATACCCAGAAGTAAGACAGACCCGGATGACAAAATACATTTGTCACTTACTGTCCACAACTGAGACCACTCACAAACATCTTAAGAATGATCTCCAGCCCCTCCTGAACACTTCACTCTCCAAAGCTCTTGGTGGGACACCCGTACTTGCCTATAGACAACCTCCCCTCCTGCAACCTCAGGCAAATATTAACACACAATGGACCACAAAACAGTAACACAGACGGGGACTAAACCCTGCCACAGACCCAGAGGCCAACTCTACCCGCACATCTATTCTGGCAACACAGTCACGGGACCTAACAATGCTACACAATATCAAAGGCACCTTCACTTGTGATCTGTGCCATTTTTCCAATAATGCCCTTCTGCACTCTACATAAGAAAAACAGGAGAATCTCTGTGGAAATTAATCAATTGTCACTAATCAGACATCAGAAATGACAACACATACAAACCTGTCTCCAACCGTTTTAATCTGCCAGGACACTTTGAAGAAGATATGAACATTGCTGTTTTAGAACAGAAGAATTACAAATCAAGAATACAGAGGGAACCAGCTCAGATAAAATTTATACGCATGATGGACACCCATATAAATGGATTGAATATAAGCCTATGTTTCTGAAGTCATTACCAAATGTAATGCTTATGCTGTTCTTTTCACAGCTACGAAGCCCATCTTTCATCACAGGGCTCAAAGGTAAACACTGACAATATTCCTTATATTAACACACATGGTTCCTTTGCTATCTTCTTCACTTTTATATACATTTCTTCCCCCCCTCCTGAGTTGTGAACTACAGTAAGTTTTCACCAGCTCCATCCCACCCTTTTCTGCTCATGCTTTATCTGTCTCCTGTTTCCTGTAGGAATGTTCACAATAAAAGTTAACACCAAACATAGGCCATACATTACTGCATGTGAAATATAACCACACACCCAAGACCATTAGAGCCAATGAATATTTCAAATGTTTTACTTGTGAATTTGGTATTTCATTCAACACGTCGTCTTGTTCCCATATGTCTGACAAAGTGGACATACCGTACTTGTCCATGAAAGCTCAAATTAAAATAGTCTTTAAGGTGCCACCTGTTTCTGTCTTACTTCGTTTCATTTTGATTCTTTGGATTTTGCCTGATACGCTTACGCAGACTAACACAGCTACCTCTTCTAAAACTACATCTGTAAAGAGCATCATCTTAAGCAACTTCTTAAAGATTTAACTTACAGTCTAGCCTCGGCATATATTTGGACCCGACGCTCACCATGGAAACTCAGGTGGCGTCGGTAGTCCGCACCGCATTTTTCCATCTTTGGCGGATTGCCCGGCTGCGACCCTATCTCGACATGGGGGCGCTCACTACCTTGGTGCATGCACTCGTAATCTCAAGATTAGATCACTGAAACGCGCTCTACGTGGGGCTGCCTTTGAGGCTGACACGGAAACTCCAGGTGGTGCAGAATGTGGTGGCCAGGCTCCTTACAGGAGTGAGAAAATATCAACACATCTCTCCAATGCTGGCCGCATTGCATTGGCTGTCCATCTGTTTCCGTGTCAACTTCAAAGTTTTAATGCTTACTTATAAGGCCCTAAATGGTTTAGGACCTCGATATTTGGCGGAACACCTCCTCCCACCAAGGTCTACCCGGATCACCCACGCGAGTCAGGTGAGACTGAGGAGCCTGACGCCGAGAGAGGCCCGGAAGGAGAAGACACGAAACCGGGCCTTCTCGGCGGTGGCTCCTCGCCTCTGGAACAATCTCCCTCCGGCGATTCGCGCAGCCCCCACGCTGGGCACCTTTAAAACCCAATTTAAAACATGGCTGTTTATTCAGGCCTTCCCTCCAGCCAACTCTTGATTTTTTTCTTACTTTTCCTTTTTATTTTTACTGCTGTTCTTGTTTGATTATTATGTATTTGTCTATGTTTTATTATTTGATTTTATATTTGGAAGCCGCCTAGAGTGGTCTGGTGGGCCAGATAGGCGGGGTATTAAATAAATAAATAAATAAATAAATAAATAAATAAATAAATAAATAAATAAATAAATAAATAAATAAATAAATAAATAAATAAATAAATAAATAAATAAATAAATAAATAAATGTATTTCAGTCCTTGTGTCTGATTACTATCCAGAAAAATTCATACCAAAATAAATCTGTCACTCTTTAAAGAGCCAGTATACTTTTGCTTTCTGTTTTATTTATTATTTATTTCTTACATTTGTGTCCCACCCTCCCTTCCCTGAGCTCAAGGTGATGTGAAGAGCTCTCCTCCCACCTGCTCCTCTTTATCCCCACAACAGTCCTGTGAGGTAGTTAAGACTGAGAAAGTGTGGTGGCCCAGGGTCACTTCAGTTTTTGAGGAGGCATTCAGACCTGGATCTCCTGAATCCTATTCCGACAGTCTAACCACAACATCACACTAGCTCTCTTTTTGCTGTGCTTTTGTAATGCATGCTAAAACAGGCTCATGTGGCTACATTTTATTTTAAACATGCCCAGCCCATGCTTGTGTGCATGGGCACAAAGCGAGACTTCTCCTCCTTAGTTCATTGCAGGGATTCTATCTTTTCTCTGAAATATTCTTCATTTCCAGCTTGCTTTGTTCTGCAGTACCAATATCAGGATGGGCTTAAGCCATTCCTATGGATATTTGATGGTTGTTCTCTCAGCCTGGACTTTGGGTAGGGTCACACTTCATTCTTCCATCACAGCAGACAATGCTACATATTTTCCCTCTCATCAGTCATCCTCAGAGCTGGAAACTTACTTTGTACCTTTTAGGCTGCAGAAGTACAAATTTGTTAATAGAATAACCCAGTCAAGTCTGATATATGAAGCAATAGGGTTGGGCCGTACTCATTAATCAACTCACTATCTGGTAGTGAAAGCCTCTCATATTTTGCTCCTAAACCTTTCTCAATCATCAGATCTACTTGATAAAAAGCTGAAAGATAGTTTATAGATAGACATGAGTCTGTTTCAAGCCTAAAGACCTAATATTCTCTTCAAGGCCCTTGAGACATTAGGGAAATGATGCAACCAAGCTGAGAAATGAGACGCCGATCCTCCTTGAATCTAGATAAATGGCACTATTATTATTGCTGTCACGAGAGTGTAGCAGTTATTTTGTGCTGGCAGAATAAAGCAACGTTCTGTAAGGCAATTCTAAAAATGGGGGAAGCCCAAACAAAAAAATTACAACTTTTAAACTGTGCTTTGGATGACACCCAAATTTCTCACATTTATAGCAGCCAGTCTGCTGTTTTGGTCTGTGCCAAATTTGGGGAAGTTTAGGCAAATTATGATTTAAAAAAAAAAAAAAAGTAAAACTATCTCCCCCATTCAGAAACAGACCACCCTAAATGTCTCCAGATTTAAATCAGATCACATAAATTGAAAAGACCAGTCTTGAAAGACAATGGTTGGCCCACCTGCTTTTTTTTAATTTGGAAAGAATTCAGGCTTCAGGGTCTGAGATACTGATCCTCAAAAAAGACCTTTTTAAAAAGGGAAAAACAGCTACTTTTTAAATAAGATGGAGCATCCATAGTATAGGCTACCCAGCTGGAGTTTCATGAAATGAAACATTGTGTACATTCATAGGTGGGGGAGGGAGAAGTCATAGAAACATACTGAAAAGGCAGGTTTTCTTAAAAGAGAGGAAAACATGACTTTGCTTTAAAGAAAGTAAAGGGGATATTTTTGCCACATATCTTCAGTAAACATTATCTTAGTATTCTTGAGACCAAATAGTCTTCTAAATAGATTTTCAAAGAGGAAATCAAGGTATGGGGCAATCTGAACCTTTGACCCAGCTATTACGATTCACAAAGAGACACCAAGCAGGAAAATCCAAGATTCCTTTTTTCAGTAATTAGTCACTTCTTATCCAGACACAAAGCAATTGTCAGGGCTGTTCTTCAACAAGTTCTCTAGGTATCAAAATGCCCCCTCCCCCAAAAAATGGCAGTTAACACAAGAGGATATCCTATTGGCAAGTGGTTGCCAACCTTGGCCAACTTAGGTGTTCTTGGACTGCAGTTCCCAAAAGCTTTTACTACCAGCAGTGCTGGCTGGGATTTCTGAGGGTTGCAGTCCAAGAACACCTAAGTTGGCCAAGGTTGGGAACCAGTGCTGTAGACCATCTTGACTGCTGACATGGGTGTCATCAACATTCAGATTGCCCTTTGCTATATAAAGTTTAGAATCCCTTTTCCTGCTGGCAAAATATTATGCAGCAATATTGGACCATTTCCTGGCTTTTTAAATCATGGGTATGGAAAGGGGTGGGTTTTTTTAAAAAAAGAATTTAAACTCTCATAGGACAAGAGTCAGCAGGATACAGTCCTCCAGTTGTTGTTGGACCACAACTCCCAGCATTCCCAATTATTGACTAGGCTGGCTACAGCCAATGAGATCTGCAAGTCAACAATATCAGGAGGGCAGCACTTTGCCCAATCCTGTCCTAGGGTTGAAGAAAAATCAGTGTGGAAAATGTGTCTTGTGTTCACATCTGGGTCAGCAGGGAGATCAAGTCTTTGTTTTTGCTCCCTGGGCATACCACTGGCATTCTGCAATCCTAAACACGTTTATTAAAGTATAATGTTGCAGTAGGGAACACATCTAGGTAACCACAGACAAGACCGTGGTGTCATCAAGATTTCCTGCCACGGCAAGTGTCGTAGCCACAGACACTGTTCCTTGTCTTGTGAAAAGGGAACAGCCACAAGATTTTGCAGCAACAGAGGGTGTTTAAAGAGGCCAGCCCAAAAGGCAGGAAAGCAACACTCACAGTGGGGAAATTCCCAGACTGTAACATTCCAGCAGAGTTCCTCATATGCCTGGGGGCGTAGCTTGTTCTAAAGTGATAAAATGCAAAAGGGAACAAGGCTCCTGCATTATTAGTAGTTGAGCAGAAAAGAGAATTCAACCAGGTGTAGTTTGTATAATATCAAAAGCTGCTGAAACCCTTTATTCTACGCTAGTGGTTCCTTGCCTTGGGTCTCCAGATGTTCTTGGACTAAAATTCCCAGAAATTTTCACCACTAACTCTGCTGGCCAGGATTTCTGAGATTTATAGTTCAAGAACATCTGGGGACCCAAGGTTGGGAGCCATTATTCCACATGAACTCCAAAACAGACTGTTGCTGATTACTTCATTTAAGATGACCAGGTGAAAAAGAGGATAGGGTTCCTGTACTTTTAATAATTGTTTAGAAGAGGAAATTTCTGCTTTTGATGTAAGCTATTCCTGCTGGGATGCCTTGCTCCACACAACTAACTATTAAAGGTGCAGAGACCCTGCTCTCCTTGTCATCTGGTCATCCTGTATTTGTGGCCCCGTCGCAAAGAAATGAGCTTTCATAGTCTGCAGAACTTTTGATCAAGGTGGGCATTGCAGAGCCAGTGATGGGGAAAGGCAAACAGAAAAGTCCAAAAATTCTCCTCCCACCTAGATGTTGAAGATTCAGGATCTACAATCACACCGAAGTTCTAACATGAAAGCTACAAAATTTGAGGTCATAATATCCCATTTCACCTCAAATAATGTAGAGTCAGTTGTTTCGCTCCACTTGTATAGACCACTGGTTCCCAACCCTGGGTCGCCAAATGTTCTTGGACTACAGTTCCCAGAAATCCCGACCAGCACAGCTAGGGGTGAAGGCTTCTGGAAATTTTAGTCCAGGAACCTTGGTTTGGAGCCACTGGTCTAGGACAAAGGCTATGGAAACCTTTGGCTATGGAAACCTTTTTGTACATACATTGAAACACAGCACTCTTGTGTTTACTGGGAGTAGAACCACCCAGAAACATGGCAGCCACCATAGCTATTAAATAGTTCTGGGGTTCTGTTCTTTTCTCCAGCTGGTCCCACCTAATTTGCCCCATGTGAAACAAATGCGTATCCAGTCCTTGTTGGAAAATTATGATCAGAGTATTAGCAAGTAGAAATGTTCATCCTAATTTGCTGCTTGTACATGTCCAGAATTGACTTTGGGAGTTCCCATGTTAGTTGACTTCATGATGTGGGAAAATACATCAGATATCTATGTTTTCATTTTTCCTTCCCTTTTGAGAGAGAGACATGAAATGCTAAATTATTAAAACTACTGGTGCTTCCACCAGGCATTACAGGCATCGTATCTTTTAGTCTAATAAAAAAGCTGCCCCCCCCGACCTATCACTTTAAATGCAGTGAATTTCACAGCAAAAATGCAGGATAAAAGCACACTTTCTAAAATGCCACCAAGATTGAAATATACAAAACTACAGAATATTCTTTCAACAAGATCCAAAGTTGCAATAATATCTAAGCAGGAAAATGGGCTGTACAAGGCTAGCATAAATCTTTACTGCCGATCATGCTTCTCCTGCAACAGTATTAATTTTTTTACCTCTGGTCATGATAATTGAATGTAAAATAATACAGCATGAGTAGAGAGAAATAATAAAAAGATGGTATAAACCAGCAGTGTGAAGTTAAAATAAACAGGTGGTCCAATATATTTCTGAGTTTTAAGCATACCCCTTTGAAGCCACTTACATGTCAAAGAAAAATCATGCAACTATAAAACAGCACATTCAGTGAGCCAAATAAAAGAACAGCACAACTTACAAACAAACCATTCGAAAAACAATATTCTTTGTGAAACAGGTAGGTATTAACTTACAAAAGAAGCAGGAGATGGTGCCAGGTAGAGTCGTCAGTTCCATAGTTTGGGTGCTGTTGCAGTGTCTTCAGTCAGTTGTCACAGATCAGAAAATTGCTGAAAAAAATCTTAAGAAAATTAGAAGAAAAGTAAAGAATATGATTCAAAAGTCTAAAGTTCCACAATTAAAAAATGGAGAGTGTGAGATAAGGAAAGGAGGAACATTTATGTATACCTTTCAAGAAAATATTATCGGATGTCCAGTAATGGTGTGTCATTCAAAGCAAAACAAAAGGGGGGAAAGGGGAAGGAACATTTATGTATAATTTTCAGGAAAAGATGTCCACATGTCCTATAGGAGCATGCCATTTGTTGTTGGGTTTTTTGGAGTTTCAACTCCCTAGATTCTCCCAAGAATCCCCCAGGCTGAAGTCTGACAGTTCCTACCTCCAGACATAAACCTGGAACAGGCCCTGTCTCCCAGGCTATTTCAGGCCAGGTTCCTATACAAAAAAGAAACTGCCTTACTGTTTCCTGGGAGTTCTGAGTCTTTATGGAAGGGATAGTCTTGATAAAACAGTTGTCTGGTAGTCAAAGATTGTACCTTTTGCATTTCACAGCCATTTGACTGCATTGTCCAAGGTTTATCCAAGGAGGACTATTAGTTCTCCATAGTGTATCTGTTTCAGTGCTGATGTTATTTGTCTTTTTTCTACCATCCACTTGATGTTTGCCATGTGTTCCCAATTTTACAATGACAAAATCAGTGACTTCCTGTGCTCTTTTGGTACCTTTCAAGCCTGAGGTTGAGGCTTATGCATTTTTAGCTTGTTTTGTTCCAGGGTGTAGGATTTAGCTCTATGGTTCTTTTCAATGAAGTGTATGGTTGGGCAAGAGCTTTCCAGCTGGAGGTTTTTAGTTAATAATTTAAAAAGATAAACAAATGAACAACAACAACAACCACCCAGCTCTGCCCGCCCTCTCCAAGTCAGAGAAGTTGATATCGTAGAAGTAAATAAATAATAAAATAAATAGTGGCTTTCTCAGCTCTTTATCAAATAAGGCAGAAGTAGATTCATTTTGATATACAAATTATGCTAAGCTACATATTCCTGCAGCTCCAAGTGGCAAGGGGGGGATACTTTGTCTGACAGAGCCCCCCGGTTAGAGAAACACATCAGCCAGAGATAAAATTTGAAATACCTGATGAAGTGGGCTTTAGTCTACCATAAGAGCCTGTACCCTTGGAGATATATTAGTCTCCGAAGTAAAGCAAGCTTCTCAAATTGGCACAGCTACCCTCCTGGAATTGCACCAATGTTTTCTGCTGAGAATGTGACTGTCACAAAAGGGTATCACCCAGCAGCTGAATCCCCAGTGAAAGTAAAGTAAAGGCCTGTATAAAAGCAAAGCAAAGCACAGCACATTATGGCTGAAGGTAATAGGTACTGTACAACATTTTGTTTATTTGTTTATAATATTTTACAGTGCTTTTCCCCATAAAAGAAAGATCCAAGGTGGCTGACATAATTACCCTGTTTCCTCAAAAATAAGACCTAACCTGAAAATAAGTCCTAGTATGATTTTTCAGGATGCTTGTAATATAAGCCCTACCCCAAAAATAAGCCCCAGTTAAGTGAAACCCCGCCCTCCCCCATTGTGCAGCAACTAGAAGATGATATGGCTGTATTTGAATAAATGTAGATGGTTGTACATGAAAAAATAAAACATCCCCTGAAAATAAGCCCTAATGTGTTATTTGGAGCAAAAATTTATATAAGACCCTGTCTTATTTTCAGGAAACATGGTAAAAACACAATATTAAAAGCTAAAACAGTAAATTATTCAAATATTATAGAAGAATTAATATTGTTATATTAAAAGGTAAGATAAAAGCATTACAAATACTGTACAAATTTCGAAGCAATAAGTTATAAACCATTTGGTTTATTATCTTCTAGACAATATTGTCCTAAGGAAAGCCTGCCTGAAGAGGTATTTTCCTGCTTGTGGAAGGACAGCAAAATGGGGCAAAAACCCTGGTCTCCTGTGGGAGGGAGTTCCAGAGTCTGAGATCAGCAACAGAGAAGTCCCTCTCCCGTGTCCCCACCAAAAGCCCTATGAAGGTAGTGGGACCTCTGCTGTTGAAATTCTAAGTGTGGAAATTAAAGGTGTGTAGTAAAACTCTCAGAATTCCTCATTCAGCATGGCCATATTCCTTCAGTATAAATACATCTGAGTAAAATTAATACAATTTCATCTCACTCTCCCTGCTTTCAATTACTATTTGGCAATCCTCACATGAGAGTCATGAAGACAACATTATTTGGAGGAACACAAGAAACATTTTCTTTGGTTTAGCAAAAGCATAACGAACATCAAGAAGAAGGTTTCTTTGGTTTCACAATTGTCTGTTGTGCAATGCATCTTTGTAGCCCCACTGTACCCACCAGCTCCCCCATCTCTCTGAGAAAGTTAGGTGAGTCCTGCCCTTCTCCTTGCCCTGTTTGACTTCTGAATTCAGGATTTTTTTAAGGTATCTAGTCCCTTTAGAAGCAGAAATATGGGGCAAAAATATGACCCCATTTCTGTCCAACTGTTTTGCAAGTTAGAATGTGATCACATGTGGAATTAGATCACTTTTTGGACTACTTGTGGAGTGATTTCGTGAGATCTGTGATTACAGTACAGGGAATTTGCACTCCAGCCTGACCCGGATCTATATTCAAAGTAGACCTTTTTTTGGTCCAGCTGTAGGGCTGCTACTTTTTAGGGGCAGGGCTGGAGTGATTCCCCAACAAGCAGAAGGGTTGTTTTAAGGGGAGATCACTCTCTGCAAAGTGACTCTTTTAGATGCAATCAGATTTTCCTACTATCTGATCTCACCCTAAGCCAGTGAATGAAGCCATAGAGACAGTTTGACTGACAAGGTCACAGATGTATAACATAAACTCATCCTCTCCTAGTTCCTGGGTCAATGGTTCGATCTTGAGAAAGTCTAGCTTATCTGCTGATAGCTGAGGCCTGTTCCACAGAGTGACCTGCAAACAGTGCACAGGGAGCTTGGTAGGATGACCAAATGAAAAAGAGGATAACCCTTCTGTCCTAGAGGAGGAATTTTCACTAGGTGCAGCTTTTAATGCAGGCTACACCTTTGAGATGGTTGGACGGTGTCACCGAAGCGACCAACATGAATCTGACCCAACTCCGGGAGGCAGTGGAAGATAGGAGGGCCTGGCATGCTCTGGTCCATGGGGTCACGAAGAGTCAGATACGACTAAACGAACGAACGAATGAACACCTTTTAAAATTTTCTTGTCTGCACGCCTATCCTGTCTTCTTTTTCATCTGGTTTACTCTAAACCAGTGGTTCCCAACCTTGTGTCCCCAGATGTTCTTGGACTAAAACTCCCAGAAGTCTTCACCATTAGCTGTGCTGACCACCAGGATCCTGGGAGTTGTAGTCCAAGTAGACATGGGGACCCAAGATTGGGAACCATTGGCCTAAGTAATGAAGCCATAGGAACGAATGGGGAGGGAGAGACTGGTGGTTGTGTAACAAAACGAAATTAGGTGCTCGCTGTTCAGCCTTAGATTTTTGAAATGCAGTTATGAAGAAATTATGGTGTCCTTTTGGAAGGTCTAATTCCACATTTCCGTTTCTTGGAAGTGTGATGTGTCATGGCACTTTGAACTGCTTACTCAGATATACAGTATGTGGAATAAGCTCAGAGCAACAAAATCTACTCAGGCACATGGCGGAAAGTAAACTGAAGATAAATGGAAGCAAAACATGGAAGGCTAGTCCTAAGGAGGTAAAGCAGGTCTTCTCTATTTCAAAGCAAATGCTCCACTGGCATTTGGTTTGAAAAGTGTATCTTTTTCTTTCACAAGGGAACATTTTTCAAAGTTTTTGGGGAATGGGAGCTATATTGGTGTGTTAATAATAACAATAATTGTGTGCTGTCAAGTCACTCCCAACTTATGAAGACTCTTTCCATGGTTTCCTAGGTAAAGAGTATACAGAAGGCATTTACCAGTCCCTCCTTGGGGTGCCCTGGGGCTATGTAGCTTGCCCAAGGCTACACAGGCTGGCTGTTCTCTGCAAGGCACAGTGGGGAATGGAAATTCCAGTCTCTGGCTCTGCAGACAAACACTTAGCTCACTGAACTGTTCAGAAAACTATTAGTCTGTAGCAGGGGGCATAAGGGTGAGGGACTAATCAACTACTCTTGCGACACCTTAAAGACAAACAGGTTTCATTTGCCATAGGTGTTTGCAGACTGCAACCTTAAACTGCTGGTTTGAAATCTATGAAAAGAGTTTTTTTGTGTTTTGGAGTGCAGTCCACTTTTTCCTGTGATTGGCAATAAGTTCCATTTAATAAAAGTTAATGTGCTTCCAAGTAGAGATACATAGGATTAGATTTTTTTTTTTAAGATCCATTGTAAGTTGTACAGTACTTGGCTCTACCTGCAAGTCACATGCTAAAGTGATGTAGAAAAACCTCTCAACAGAAATGATTAGGATTATTCTCCAGGGATATGGAATGGGTGATTTAATTTTAAAAAATCGAGCCAAAAAAAACACAACAAGTACAGTACACTAGAAGGGCATTAGCTGAAAACACACTTGCAAGAAAAGCAACAACCTGAGAGCCTCAAATAGCAGCAACAAATATTATCCTTCTATTTGGGCACGATTGTTCGGTCACAGTGGTTTGTTATTTTTAATAAAGAACATTACAGCACTCATGTTTTACCAGCTGGGGCACATGGCAACTTGCATAGTGGGCATCTGGAATGCTTTGCATTTTCAGAGAATCCTGTCCAAAGACTAAATATTTTCTTTTTTTCCTCCTTTTCTCAGACTTCTTGAAATGTAGTAGACAAATTCTAGGACTTCTTTACTTAAAATAGTGTGGTTTGGTGTGTTCTTCCTCAGTAATAGTGTTTGCATTTGACCATGTCCTTAGGTTGCATGGCCACACAGTTGACCCCAACTTTACATCGCCTCAGCATATTCTCTTTATTCATGTAAATGTAGCTCATGTAAGAGGTTTGGGTACACCTCTTACAAATTCACACTTGAATCTATTTTAATTTGCGATATGCTGGTGTCAGCAACTGGGGACTCCCACTAGCACCCACTGTCATCGCCAGTTGTGAGGAATCATGGGAGCTGTAGTCTAAGAATATCTGAAGGACCACCATGTGTCCATTCTCTGGTCTAGTAGATCCTTCAGGGAGGCCTCACTGGATGGTGGAGGTGGAGGCCGGAAGTTCCTTTACTAAAGGAACCTTCGGGTGAATGCAGTGAGACATTTATCGCTGGTTCTTCTTGTTTGTCTTTTTTGTTACCTGAAAGGAAAGAGAGAGACGGCTGCAGATTGCTTTTGGAGTTAACCTGTGGCTGTAAGAAATTAGGCCGAGGGACTTGCGTGGCCTTCAGGCAGGAATGGGCAAAGTACAACCCTCTAGCAACTCCCAGCATTCCTGACCCTTGGCTAGGCTAGATAAGATTTACAGAAAATGCAGTCTAATAACATCTAAACACGCTCTCTCCACCTCGGCCTTGAGCCTTCTGGTTGCCCACCTCTGTCCTAGAGCATGGCCGTCTATACAGGAGTGTGTTATAATGTATCAAAAATAACATCACCAGGTCTAGAGTGTAACCAGACTAGGGTTGCCAGATGTCAGGCAAAAGGAGGACATGCCCTCCTTTTTAGCCTAATGTCCTCCATCAGGCAGGAAAAGATTACAAAAAACCTTTAAAATGTCAGGCTTTTGTATATTTTATGTTATAATTTTGGATGGGAGGGGGAAGAGGTGGAGGGACCCCCTTCCCCCTGGCTTTCCCCGCCCCCCACCTGCCTGCCCACCCCCAGTATTTTGAAAAAAAAGCCTCTATTGAATTTATTTTTATTTTTTAACATGACTGTTTCTTAGTCGGTTCACTAAGAGACATTTATTGGCAGCTATTGTAATAAAACTGTATTGATTGTGGGTTTAATCTGGAACGATTCAAATGAAACATTCAGTATGTCCTCCTTTGACCTCCTTTTTGTCTTTCTATGTCCTCCTTTTAGTACCCGTGTATCTGGCAACCCTAAACCAGACAGACTTTTGTCCTCCAGCTTGTCCTGTATTCCTCACTGATCATTTCAGTATTTTCTCTAATGATCGGACAATGTTATTGCTGCTCCTTAGTAGAGCTGATCCTTTTTTGCGTGAGTATCCAGGACAATTTGTTCAACTCCCAGTGCTTCCTTTTTGTTTAGTCCTTCCAGGACATTGGTGGACATATCTCAAGAACATAGATCAAGTAAGGTATGGTACACGAATGAATGAGTACTTTTTCCTCTTCCTTCCGTACATTTTACCTGGAGCACTCCCCGAGTGAATTCCCATGGCAAAGTGGGGATTTGAAGCCAGGTTTTCTGACTCCTGTTCTGTCAACTCTATCCACTATACGACACTGGCTCTTAGACTGAAGAAAACACTTCCTCCATCTCCTTTGGACAGTGAACTCAAAAGAAAGGGGCAAAAATGGAAAACAACATAAAAGTCAGTCCCTTTGATGTTGAATAATCTCTAGCAGGTTTGCTGGGGCAAAGTGTTTTGCTGGCTGCGAGTGAATTGATTTAATGGGTGCAGATTTAGAATTCATTATGAAATTGAGATCTCTCGATTTAAAGTCAATTTAAGTGCTAAACTTTGAAGGCAGACAGGGTGAAGAAACATACTTGTGCAATATAGTCTTTTTGTGGGAGCCTCTTTGAAAAACATTTCAGAAGACAAGGAAGTGAGTCCAGGACAGCCTTTCTGCCTGGAAAGCTCTGGCTGATGAAAAATACTGTAGAATGAAGGAGTGTGTGTGGCTGTAGAATGGAGTAGAGCAATTTTAATAATTTTAAATAAATAAATAATGTTAATAAAAAAATTTAAATAAATACTATTAAAAATAATAAATAAACAGTGTCACCGAAGCTACCAACATGAATTTGACCACACTTCGTGAGGCAGTGGAAGACAGGAGGGCCTGGCATGCTCTGGTCCATGGGGTCACGAAGAGTCGGACACAACTAAACAACAACACTTCATCTGAAAAACACTTCAGTCTGCTTCTGCGTATCATGGCATGTCATGTTTAATTGGCCACCGGTGATTGTCACTTGCTTCATTCACATGGAGAATGGAGAATCACACGGCCTGCATCGTTCTCCATCTAGTTCTGAGCAGAGCAGGGGTGGCCTTCCAGATGTTATTTCACTGCAGCTCCTGTCAAATCTAGCCAGTTTAGCTAAAATTAAAGAATCAGGGCAGTTGTAGTCCAAGAACATCCATATGATGTATTCTCCAGCGTTGGATCAAATATTGATACAGCAACATCATATTTTAAAGCTGAGTGAGTGCCATCGAGGCAAATGGGGGCGGGAGAGTCATCCGTAGAACATAGGGCTTTCTAAGGTGTGCATTACCCCCTCCAAATGAAGCCAGAAAATGACGATTGAATATTATGTTAACCTTGCTTTAGATGTGTTGACCTATAGGCCCAGTTCTTTTGTGTGCACCTGCGTTATAATCTAAATCAAGCCTATTATAGCTATGCTGCTTGATCCTTTATTTCATGGCTTTGCATGAAATGAAGCCATGATTTCAACTTTCTTCCTGATGGCAATTTTTCTATCAACTTGGAAGATGGATGGGCTGGATTTAACAGCCTTTCCAGAACACCCAAGGGGGGTGTTGCATGTAACAACAGCATGCCAAAAGTTATGAATATGATTGATTCCTGGCAGAAGGCCCATGGGCTTCTGGCATAAGGTGAGAGCAAAACAACGCTCAGAGAGATAAGATTCCTTGGTTCAACCGAATGAAGCTCTGTGGTATAATCAGCCAGTTCTGGAGAAATTTTGAGTTCCCATAAAATTTCCTCTTTCGGAGACACAATCTGTACTGTATATAGAAAGCGAAGAAAGTCACGTGGCGCTAGTGCTTCATCAGTTATACTACCCTTCCTATCTGCTCTGGGCCCAGTTCCAAAAAAACTACTGTTCGCATTTAAAGCTGGGAATGGCTTGAAGTGAGATTGCTTCTGAAAGTGCCTCCTTACGATATATACCTGCATGGATCCTAAAGTCATCCTCAGAGCCCCTCTTCTGGATGCTCCTTGTCCAAAACTTGGGAGTAACATGTTAAAAGCGATGGTAGTGTTGCTTGTAACATTTTCCTTTTGATACCACGAGTATCTTTTTTGCCAAATAACAATAACAATAAGAACAACAATAATAAAAGGAACAATTGGTAACATCATTACCTGTATTTTTAAGTGTAATGAGTAATGCTTCTTACTCCAAAACACTGGAGGTATGGAGAGTTACTGGAATAATTTTAATCATTTAAATATTTCTAGATGTTTTAAAACATAGCAATTAAAGTTTGTGAAGAAATTATATTCTGATCCCAAAATAATCAATAACATTAGCTCTATTAGATTTGTAGGGGTTTCCCTGTGTTGCCTGGGCTTTCCAAGGAATAACCCCTGATGCCTATGCTGGCCAGCAGCAGATGGCAGGTGCTGGCCGTGTTAATTTCCTCTACAGCTTTAGGGGCTGGCAGGGGATAATGTACCTTAAGATGCCATTTTGCCAAGCTGCTACCATAGATGATAGCAACAATCTTGGCGAAACAACATCTGGGCAAGGGCACCAGATGCACTCTCTGCCAGAGAAACCATCAAATCCTGAGCTGGTTCTGCAGCAAACATACTCTGGCTTCTGTTGGAGTTGTTGCAACCTCCGATGCTTCCTTTAGTAGGTGTGGCTAGGAGGAACCTTTAAGGGTTGGGGTGACTGTCAGTCTATCCAGCACTGGCTAGTTGTTCTTTCCCTGCCTCTGAATTCAAAGAGAACCATGCCTCTCTGCTAAGAGCTTTTTCCCTTTTCTTTTGTCTGCTGGCAGTTAGTCGGTTGAAGGCAATTAGTCCGTTGAGGCCTATTGCTTGAGTCAGCCATGTTGTTAGCTTGCTGTTGTCTGTTCACTGTAAGTAAATGAAATGTTTTGAATTATTTCTCCTAAAAATGTTTCAGAGTGAGTTATTGAGACAATAAGTGCCAGTTGATGAGAAGAAAAAGGGTGGACTAATCTGAGGAAGTGGAAACTAACTCTGCTCTGTGAATCTCTGTATTTCTGCTGCAAGCTAAAGGAGTTGGGCCAGAAATTCAAAACTCCTCAACAGTTTCCCTACATAAATTAATGTTGTCTCATCTTCTTATGGCCTGCTTGGACTACCGCTAGTCTTGCTATCTGTCTGGGCTTTAACAATGAACTCTAACAATTTGATCAAGGCTGTAGGCACCAGCTGTAACCTTGAAAAGACAAGCTATGGCACATTAAGCATGACAAAAACGGGCAAACAACTTTATGCTGAAAAACAGGCATTTGTGTTTGCTGGAGGTTTGTAATTACGAATGTTTTTTTTTTTTTTTTTTTAAACTGTAACATGTAAGAAGTTTTGAAGAGGAATATAATCCTGGAGAGACTAAAGGTATTGATTACATGGGGAAGTAGATTGTATTTTGGACCGCTTGTGGGGTGTCCTGGTGCAATCTAATTCTTGGTGATCGACAATGTACAGTACAGGGAATTGCTCTCTGGCTCAACATCAATCTATGCCCAAGCCCAACATTTTTGGTTCAGCTGTAAGGCTTCTACTTTTGGGGGTCAAGGTGTAGCAGTTATCTGACAAGCAGAAGAGTCAGTTTAAAGGAGACTGCTGCCTGAAAAGCAACCCTTTCTGGTGTGATAGGACACATGCCTTCCCTGCTGATAGCACCCTAAGGTTCTTAAATCGTGGGTAGCTCATGACTAGAGATGGGGGTATCTGTATATATATATATGAATATCCCCGTGCAGCTGGACTTAATGAGGGGCCGGCTCCTGCAGCCTCCCACTCCAGGCAGGGGGAGGAAGGATGAGTCTCCCTGCATGGCTGCTGAGTCACTAGCCGAGCAGAGCTCCAGGAGCGATTGGAAGGATGAGCAAAGCTGCCACTGGAAGGGCTAGCCGCAGGGGGTGGACGCTTGTTAAGTCCAGTTGCAGGGGGATATTCGTATTCAAATGCAAATCCCCCCATCTCTACTCATGACTTATGAGGGGCGGCTTGGCCGCTCTGAAATTTCTACCTGACGTTCTTGCCTGCTTTGGTTCACCAGCTGCCCTTGTCTAAAATGTGCTTCCAGATGCCACTGGAAAAGCTGTGCCTCAACCAGATCTGTACTGCTTACTGCTGCTACCTCTCCAAATGGATGGGTATAATATTGCTTGTTACGTAGGTGGGTTGCTGTGGCTCTATGATGTTTGCTAATGATCCTGCTGTTATACAGCCAACGTCAATAAGTGGCATTTGGGAGAAATATGACAATTTTAGAGGAATTTGTAAGGGAGTTATCCTGCCCACTCAAGACATTCAGGGCTAAAAAACCCAAAGTGCTGCAGAATTTCCACTAAGGGGGAGGAGGGTGTCCTGTCTACACCACAGAAGAACTTGTTCCCATTTGATGCAGAACAAACCTGTATGACTTCAACCACAATATTTTCATTTTCAGAGTGGTTGCTGTGATAGTCTGTTACAAGGGGGGCAGGGGGAAAGTAAAAAAAGTAGCATGACACAGTATTCACTAACAAACTTATTATGATGATTTGAGGCTTCTGTGGACCAGGATTTACTTCATCCCATGAAGAAAATGCTACTTAAATTAGCAAGTATTCATGTCTATGATGGGCAGTGGTGGAGGAGAATGGAAGGGAGGGAGGTGACGTCAAAGACCAATAAAATCCAAAAACAACAAAGTGAAGCAAAGCCAATGGCACAGCATCAAAATAATTACAGTAATCATTAACAAAGCAGTATAGGTGACAAAGCTGTCTGGACAGCTCAGTGGCTTAAGGTATCTGGCTGTGGAGCCAGAGGTTGGGAGTTCAATTCCCCACTGGGCCTTCTGGGAGAAGAAGACTGGATTGTCATAAGTCAGAATTGGCTTGACAGGACATGATTATTATTATAGGCGATAAGCAGGTGATATAATGGTTAGCATGTTGCTGCAATGGACCTTGAGAGACACAAGTTCTAGTCTTCTCTGGGCCATGAAATTCAGTGTATCACCCTTCAGGCTGAGAGAGTTACTCATTCACTTTGCAGGGTGCCATACGTAAGCAATGCAGACTGTAAGGTCAGAAAGAATCACTCCACAGTTGAAGAATTTGCTCCGATGGTGTCAAAGTGAAGACTGCTGTTATGCCTGCTTCCCTTCATAGGAAAAGCTGAGTTGGATGGCTAGATGGAAGGAGGGGTGAACAAGCTTACGCTGTGATGGTACATTTGTCTGAGCTCACACCAATTTTCCAGTGCTTGAGCGTGAACAGTAACAAGCAGATGTAAGGTGAGTATGTGTTGCTCTGAAAACCTGGCACCTTCACTATAGATCTGTACCCATCAGACCACTAAGTTGTGCTAACGTAATGCTAAGATGCTATCTTGAGATTTGGCAGGAGGAAACATGCAAGCCATTCAACTAATGATAGGTAAGACTTTTATTAAGAGTTCCAGTCCTGCTGCATGGTAGAGTGAAGTGGGCACCTCCGTCACAATGGTAGGCCCTGTTTGGAGATACCACGGAAAGTCAGAAAACTGGGCACCATGTATCAGAGAATGGAGCTGCACCTTAACAATGATAAAGAGTTTTTGCTCAGCCCAAGTTTATTCCTTCTTCCAACTGCTTGTAGAAAAGCAGTGGTGCCACAGCACCCAGGGACTCTCATGGTGAAGCCACCTTCCTGCTTGCTAGCCTAGGACTTTATGGTGTGTGCAGAGAAGACGTATTTCTGGAGAAAAACAGAGATTGGGGAAAGCACTTAAGGAAAGGAGACACAATTCGTAGCTTTCTGGATGTGGGTGAACTACAAATCTTCTCAGCCCTTGCCATCAGTTATGCCATCTGGAGTTCATGGGACTTGCAGCCCAGTTCTATCTGGAATGTGTCACATGTTGCTCTCCCTGGTTCGGAGGTGGCTTTTTTGTGATCTTAGGCTTCTCAGCACAAAAAGGGACATTATAACTCAGAACTGTGTATACATCAAAATGCACTTGGCTTTCGTGAGGAATGAATACCACATACCACTGGCCTTTCCTCCCCCCCCTTTTTTTTGCTAGGGTAAACTTAGCCATAGAGACAATCTTGCAGGTGACAGCCCATAGAAAGGGTATGACGGCCTAATCAAAAAGCAGACTTGCCCTAAGTAGAAGTCATGGAAAGCTGAAATATGAGAAAATTCTAGAGTTGACCCATAGCTCTACTTTTCTTGTTGTTTTCTCAATGTATGTATGTATGTATGTATGTATGTATGTATGTATGTATGTATGTATGTATGTATGTATGTATTTATTTATTTATTTATTTATTTATTTATTTATTTATTTATTTATTTAGTTTCTCACTTCCATTGGGTTACAACTTGTAAAATAGAAAGCAAAAATAAAAATAGAAATATTAAAACCAATAGCAATAATCTTTTTAAAAAAAAGATGGCACCGACTAATCCCAGAGCAGATGAAGGAAAAGAGGGGAGGGGAAAAGAGGAGGGAGGGGAAAAATGGAGGAAAGGGGGGGGTCAACTGGGGTCGGTGTAGAAAGCCTCCCTGAAAAGCAATGTCTTCAATTGCTTCCTAAAAGTCCAGAGGGAGGAGGCTGGGTGGAGCTTTTCTAGAAGCTGGTTCCATAAATTTGGAGCCACTGCAAAGAAGGAGCTACTCTCTTGTATAAAGGATTTATGGGCCTCTCTTGGGGTGGCCACCCAGAGGAGCCTCAGCTGGGATGATCTTGTGGGCTGGGCGGATGACATTAAGGAAAGAAGCTCCAACAAGTAATAATATAATAATAATTTATTGTCATTGTAAGTATATACACAGTATACCCATACAACGAAATTCACAATATGGGCCCAGACCATGAAGGGCTTTGTATGCGAGTGTCAAAACCCTGAACCTGATCTTGGACGCCATGAGCAAAGTAATAAAAGATAAATAAACACATTTTAGATTTTATTTAGTGAAAATCTAAGATTCTTATTTACATGGAATAAGTGATGCAAATAACATCACTTAAATGCTATCACTTATAATTACGAGGTTTGTATATCAGTAAGCTTGGATGTGTAGGTGGTTTGGATGTTAGCCAGACTATTAGGATAGGCAAGATGGGACTCATCATCTGTAGATTACTTTATCAAGCAAGGCTCCTAAAGTCATTTTTGGGCTACAAGGACTGGTGGTGCTTCAGAAAAGTACTGGGAAATGCAGAATATAGCAGAAAACGAAGCCCACCAAATGCATTTGACCAGTGAATAACAGGCAACCATTTCTTGAGAGCACCTGGGGAAATCATTATGAGTATTGTTGAGGTGAAGTGTATGATACTCAAGCAATGACCTCAGAACACTTAAAACTTTATTACACTCTTGGGTACTTTGAGTCTGTGGTCTGTCACAGCTGACATTTATCCCTGAAAGGATTAATTTCAGTGTGAAATCAGATAACCTTTTCAATATCAATGTTCATCTGGATATCAAGGTATTTTCATTGTTTAAAGTCTTCATCCCTCATCAATATAAAGAGTGTTATATATTGTACAAGCTTTATTGTCTTTGTTAATTGTTAAGCTGGCTTTCAGTAACAAGAATCTCCTTTTGGTAATAGCAAGGTTGGCCAGCTCTACCATTAGACAATGAGGCGGTTGCCTGAGATATCATAAATTGTTAACTGTTAGATATGCTATATTGATATTATTACAGCTAAAATCATGAGAGATGTGTGACTAATCATCTGCCTCGTTTGCCACAATAACTTGTCCACCTTTGGGTATTATGTACCTTCACTGTGTACTTTATAGGAGAGAACATGCTATTTGCTATTCTGACTCAGGAAGCAAAATGTTTCAGAGGGTTGTGTTTTTTTAACCAGGAGACAGTAGGTGTTCGAATGCAACCTCATATGCTGTCTGTGGTTTGTTTGACTGGAGGGGCTTTTCTCAGCTGTGGTTTATCCAGCACTAATCAATTGTTCCTTCTACCCTTTGAATTCAAAGAGAGCCCTGTCTCTCTGCAGAGTTCTTTTCCTTCTCTTTTGTCTGATGGAATTAGTCTGTTGTTTGTTTACTGTTCACTTGGTTGCCAGTGTATGAGCTGTAAAGAAAGCAGCATGCACAAATCTGTAATTTCAACCAACTGTAAGTAAATAAATATTTTATTGTTTCTCTTACAAAAGGTTCAGATTGAGTTACTGAGACTTTATGTGCCAGTTATTGAGAAAGGGGTGGACTCTGTGGAACTTACAGCTATTCTCCTTTGTGGATCTCTGTACTTCTACTGCATAGCAAAAGGAAATTTTACCAGAAATTCAAAACACTGCAACAGTAGGAAAGTCCCAATATTTGGTGTTCAAGTTTCCAAAACATTCAGCTTCTGAAAGCAGTGACCTATTTCAAAGTATGTTAGCAGTTTATAAACAGCTGTTAAATTATTTCTATGCACCATTGAACATTTTGTGCTTTTTTGTTTGTTTGTTTCCTATACTTGGTGCTGATGCATCCCCATCTATCCCTCCCCCATTTTATGTCTAACCAGATGTCAGGGGCAAGCCCTAAATAATAGCATCTTGAGGTGGCATATATTTTAAAACTAAATGCAATAAAATCATAAAAACAAAACAGTAAAACCACAGAATCACAGACATTGCAGTAAAAGCTGTTACGGTCCTGTAAAACTATAAAACCACTCTAAGACCAGCTATAAAACATGCTGAATTTCTTATACAATCATTGCTTAGTTCCTGAAATTTATTCAAATTGGTCCCAGGCAAAATTCTTTTTAGAGGATTTTCCATATTTGAGGCATCATAGAATCACAGGATAATGGAGTTTGAAGGGGTCTAAAAAGCCTTTGAGTCCAATTGCCTGCTCAAGGCAGGAATCCAAATCGGAAGGATCACAAACTGTCTTTTGGGAAAAGACAGAGCTGAGGTAGGGACTTTGCACTTCTGCCTTTTCTTTGTTATAATATTTGTTATAATATTTGCATCCCCACTGAGTAGCTGAGCCACTATTTCTTTTCTGTCTTTTGCTACACAGATACCTGAAAATGGATGTTGTTTTTTTTTGCTTTTAGTGTCTCTTGCTAACCTTAGCTTATTTTCAGCTTTTGACTTCCTAGCTCCATCCCTGCAATTCTTTGCTAGCTGTCTGAACTCCTCCTTTGTGGCCTGGCATTGCCTCCACTTCATTCTTAATTTTCAGGTTCTCTTTCAGCATTTTGTGAAGCTACACTGGTCTTTTTTACTGTCTTCCATCTTCCCTTCCCTTCCCTTTTTCCTTTCCTTTCCTTTCCTTTCCTTTCCTTTCCTTTCCTTTCCTTTCCTTTCCTTTCCTTTCCTTTCCCTTCTTTTCCGTTCCTTTCCTTAGAAGTGCATGCTGCTTTTTTTTACTGCACACATATTTAGTAACCAACTGAACAGATCAACAGCAAACAAACAACTGACGAAAGAGAGAGAAAAAGAACACTCAGCAGAGAGGCAGGGTTGTCATTGAATTCAAAGAGTGGAAGGACCTATTGGTAGGTGTTAGATAATCACCCTAGCCCAGAAAAGTCCCTCCAGTGAAACAAGTTACAGGCAGCATGTAGTGTTGCGAATAAAATTACAATAGGCCTGTTGTCCGAAAAGAATGGTGGTGATTATAATGATGATTAACAGCAGTAGTAACAAGAGCAATGCTAATATAAAAATGGTGGGGAATGGCAAAACAGAACTGTTTCCCTTCCAAAATCAGAGCTAAGAAAAATTACTTTTTTTGACTACAACTTCCAGAATCCCCTAGCAAGCATGGGTATAAATACTGGTTGAAATGATATGGGTGGGCCAATGAGCTCTTGATTCCTTTTCCTTCCTGTCTGTGGCTTGAGTTATACCTTTGCTTTTTGGATAGTGGCCTTAAGATCTTTAAAGAAATATTGTAGCTGAAGTTAAAGAAGGCAAAAACCTCAGACTCAAATGAACCTGTGAAGACTGACAATTTTACTGAACTCACATTTTGCAAGCAGTACACAAAGAAATTACGGTATCTCTCTCTCTCTTTTATCTCTGCATATAAACATCTCTGATTAAAATAATGCGTAGGAAGATAAACCCACTGAATAAAACTGTTGCAGCAAAAATGACTGATGATTAAGAGTGCAGCAGTTCAGAAATTATCATGTGTGTATAGAGGCAAAGAATGCCATCCGTTCTCAAAAGCCAACCAGACTTTTGAGAAATGCGAATAGCAAATCTGGTAGAATGTAGTGAAACCACACCTGTGGTGAATATAAAGAAATCTTTCAAATAAATCCATAAAGGTTACTGCCCTATAACATTTTAACTAGAACAGCTCCCTATGCAAACCTGTGTTAGTCATTTTTTAGCACCGTGGCAGCTTGGAAGGGCATGGGAACACAGTGACTTTTTAAGCTATATGGAAGTTCCAAGAATTGCTTCCTATTTATGGCAGTCCCCTTGGCAAACACCTCAGACAAGGCTGGCATCAGCAGCGGGCATGGCTCGGCAGTGCTGAGGTCCAGGTCTTGGGGCTTTGAGGGCTTCCTCTTCCTCTTCCTCCTCAGGTGGAAGAGGAAGTGTTTCCACCTGCCTTGCCTCTGAATGGCTGCGCAGGCTGAGCCTAGCGAGGAAGGATGTCAGGTGGGCAGGACATTTCAAAAATGAGACAGGTAATGTGAGGGAGGGGAAACTGCTGTTTAGATGCTTAACAGAGCTAGCTTTGCATTGATCTGTGGGATGTTCATCCCACTACAGACCTATGGGAAAAGTAGTAGAAGCAGGGTTTGTTTGTTTTTTTAAAAAAGCAACTAAGCTTCTGTTGAGAAAATGATATACTGTATAAGATTTTAAAAAAACCTAAATCCTAATTGTATCTAAATAAATAATGTGTCCCAGAATGACATATAGTTGAAGGTCAGGCAGGAGGTCTCACTTGCTCACACTTGTCGAAAAGCAGCCACGACTGTTGCTTTGTGTTTGGATGAGGACTGGCTAATCAGTGAAAAAAGGAGCTTGGTGTCATGTTTTGCATGGTAGTGAGTAGAGATGCGGGTATTCCTATATGAATTAATGACTTAACGAGGGTCATGTCCACTGCTGCCTCCAGCCCACCTTTCCTTCCAATCGCTATGGAGTGCCTAGTCGGCTAGCCACTCCTGGCAGAAGGAGGGAAGACGAGTCTCCTTGCCAGGCTGACGAGTGGCTAGCTGACTGGGCACTCCAGAGCGATTGGAAGGAAGAGCGGGGCCGGCAGCAGTGGCGGATGCATGAGTTAATTCCAGGTGTGCAGGGGTATTTGTATATGAATACCCGCATCTCTAGCAGTGAGCATAAGAGGGCATCCTGTAGTGTAGGCCATCTTGATGGCTGCCATTGGTGTCATCAACAGTCAGGCTGCTCTTTGCTTAACCACCCAAAAGAGCTCCTGTAGATGGCTCTGTGGAGATGCAATGGTGGCCATTCTTACTACTTCCTCAGATGGAAAGGATAGGGAGATTTCCCTGTTGTCACCATACTGAGGGCAGTGAACCCCAGAACCCTGGACAATTTCTCCCAGTGGTTTCTTGTAAATGTGGAATAATATGAGGGGGGGGGGGTTGAGCAGGAATGAGCCCTGAAGGATGCTACAGACCAGCATTCAAACAGAATTCCTTAATTTCTTTTTTTTTTTTAAACACCTCTATAAATGTTTGTTATACCAGATATAGGTGGGCTGTGATGGACTCTAATCTACCTTAGCACTTAATGCCAGAGTGACACCAATGACACTGCGGTTCCTGTAGAAAATCTCACATACATTGAACATTTTCCTTTGTTAGCTTTCCTTATATGAAGGAGGGGGGTGGGAAGAAGAGGAGATGCTATGGGCAGCTGCTTTTCATCAGCAGCAAAGCAATCTCCAGCAGTGGTAGCTGCAGCCTTAAGAGGCATGCAGGATTTGTGTTTCCAGACAGATACCTGGAGAAAAGATCTGGATGAGGAATGGGCAGAGAATGAGGGAAGAAAGAGACATTTGGTTTGACAATTTAGCAAGGCCATTGCGTTTCCTCACAGGTCTTATCTGCTCCATTTGGTGATTGTTCTGCCCACACCCATCATTGTCTAGTCATTTGTAAGTTTGATTGATGCATTCATATTAGCCACTTACGCACCTTAGCCTTGTGTAAAGAAAGTGATGCACAATGAACATTGACTTTGTCTGAGTTCTTTAATGACATGTAGTTGGCAAATTTATATAATTTTTTTCAGGTACCTGGCAGAGGCCATTTTGCAACCATAATTCAAGAATAACTGAAAGCTTGGAATCAATTAACTGCAAATATGGTAGTTGCAGAGATGGGATAAAATGTTTTTCAGATTGTAATTCCAAAAAGGATTCTGGGAGTTCTTTAAAAAATAAAATAAAACCTTTTCCCATATCAAGTTATTGCTAACCCAATCCTTATTGCAGTAACTGAGACATAACTAAGTTACTTCATTACTGTAGCATAAAATGCATGATCTTAGTTAGCCTAAAGGCTGAGAAACTTCTCCAAGATCAAGTGTAGTTCTATAGCATAGTAGGAGATAACTTCACTCTTTTCACAATGTAACTGTAATGTTACTTTAAAAAATATTTTTACCATTACAGAAGTCTGTGTTCTCAGTACCTTTGTGGATTTTTTCTTTACCACATTTCAGCAGTTTGTGGTGTTCAAATGTACTATACTATGCTATGCTATACCTACAGTACTAGTTACTTTCAAATAATGATGCAAAATATTATTTCTCAAAATCAAACTATTGACTAATTACTTAAAAAGGGGCTTAGAACTGTTACTTCCAAAGCTCTGTGTTCACTACATATTAAAAACAAAAGTGGCGAGAAACAGTTTCCCTAGAACAGTGGTCCCCAACGTTGGGCTTCCAGAAGTTCTTAGACTACAACTCCCAGAAGCCTTCACCACCACCTCTGCTGGCCAGGATTTCTGGGAGTTGAAGTCCAAGAACATCTGGAGGCCCAAAGTTGGGGACCACTGCCCTAGAAAGCATTACACTGTGACTCTATAGCACTTTCCCTTGTATTTAAATACGAGTAACCCAGCTATGTTTCCCTAATGTTTGGAAAAGAAACATATACATGTACACACTTAAGAGTTCTCTTTTTCTAGTTTTGAGAATTAACTGTGATATTTTCTAGGTCAATTGAGTTTTCCAAAATCAAATATGTTTTACAGATTATTACTGATGTATGTGCTGTACTATATACATCAGACTGTTACTGGGGTGTGTGTGTACATGCGTGCGTGCATTGCGTGCGCGCACACACAGAGACACACACAGACACAGGTATGTATGACAAATCTAACTCCCATGTTCTAGGAGTTTATTGGATTTCCAAGAAAACTAATCAAGAGAGAATTCAGTCCGGTCATGCAGGACAATGGAATGGTTAGAACCACTGAGCTATAAAAGGAACCCACCCACCCACCCCTTCATCTTCTTAATGACATTTTCTCCCATGCAGGTGTACAGTCAGTGTGGGTGGACAGTTTCCAAACAACCTCAGAGGAAAGTCTGTTTGTTAGATTGATTCACTAAAATACAGTGGTTCTTTTTTTAACTGACAGATGTCAGTCTTATTGGGATGCAACAACCACTATTATATTGCTAAGTGATGTGGGGGAAAGGCCTTTCCAAAAATAGAGGCACTGTCATACGTTCCCTGGTGCTCCCTTTTGGATCTCATAACAGGACCAGGAGTAGCAGGAGGAGGACAGCAGAAGAAAAGTTACTATTTTGGATGACAGCTTGATGTGCTTGTTATAATGGCATTTCACAGATTACAGCTGCTGAGCAATATTTTCTGTTATTGATAACATATTGTAGGGCATCAGATTGTGCTTCCTTGTGTTTATGTCTGCATGTCAAAAGAAGATGCAAATCAATCAGTAGCAGACAAGTTCTTGTACAGCAGAAAACCACAGATAATGATGGGAAATACATAGTGCTCCCCCCATGTTACCGCACTACATCTTTAGTCATCTCTCACCACTAGCCTGGGTTAGATAGATGGTGGAGACCAAGATGGCTAACATTTATTCTATTATTTAATTAAGAATTATCCCCCGCCTTTAAAAATTTCTTAAGCTGTACTCAGCTCTTCCAAAAAAAAAGGGTTCAGAAAATGCCTTCTGTGGGTCAATGAGTTTGAAGCTGACATTGCTGGAGTTTCCATTTAATTTTGTAGGAAAATGGATTATCTTCTAACTCAATTGCCCTTGCAGGTGCGTTATCCAAATCAGTAGTGAGGACAGATAAACTAAGATAATATATATTTAAGGAAGAAGGACAACAAGAGCCGCTTTCTCAGGTACTTCAGAGCATTTGAATTTACATGGAAAGCAGTTTGAGAAACTAAATATTTTAGGAGCAATAGATGTTGCTACACATGTTTTATCCAGTCAACTGGCTCACTGGGTTCATGCTAATTTTTCTCCCCTTCTTGCAAAAGGAATTGCACTTGCTATCACTCTTGTATTGACTGTTTTGGTTCTGTAGGCACAAATTTCAAGAAGGCAATTATGTTTGACTCCTGAGGGAGCACACACATTTCTATGAAGTTGAAAAAAAAGCAGATGATTGTGTGCAGGTGAACCAGGACACATGAGAAGGGTCTACCGATGCTTCCTATTGACGTGTCCTGGGTTTCTGTTGAGGATATACAGTGGGCATAGGAAGTGGATCCTTTCTCTGGGATATTATCTGGGGTGGCCAGTCTGCTGGAACCAAGCTATGGGGAGGGACCAGAAAGGGCAAAAAAGATGAGGAAGTTGGGGGGGGGGAACTGCCAAAGAATATTGCCCACCAGGAGGGGAATAAAAAAGAGATAGAGTAAGAACTTGGGGCACTTGACGGGGAAGAAGTGTGTGTGGCGGAGAGAACCTGTCAGTAGTTCTGTATAAATGTTCCATGGTTGAGCTGAATGCTGTTTCTGAGTCTCCTTCAAGAGGACAGATGACATTGGGGTATCTTTCATGGTCCCTGTTCCTTCAGATGAAGTATACTCCTTCACATTAATATATTGGAAAGATTGTGTGACGTTCACCTCCTTGAGGCACCTACGTTTTGTGCCCTCACAAAGGTTCTAGTCGTTTTTTCCTTTCACTGCCACCAGTGGATTCCCTCCATCCACAAAATAAATGACGTTTGATCAGACACTTGTATGGTGAATGCAAACAAAATGTATTTATTAAAGTGAAGTCAATTTAATAATCACAGAAGTTCTTTAGATGTACTGTATATACTATTCTTTTGACATATAATTTCCACCTTCTCGATCTATTTCTTAACCAGTCTCTAACTCAATCTCTATCTCTTCTGCCTCTGATTCTCTCTCTGATTCTCAATAACTAACTCTCTCTCTCCTGACTGACTCACTCCTTTCAGGCTCCGCCTTCTAACCTCTCTCTCGGCTCCGCCTCTCCACCACATTTGCCTAGAACATGAATTATACATGACTTATACCTAACAAAGGGTAAATGCTACAGATTGCATCACAATAAACTTTGATACCTCACAAGCCCTGTCATAAGGGGGGGAAATGCCAACCTATTCCTCCCACCCACCCCCAATAGCTCATTATGCAAAATTTGGCCAGAGCAGATTGCAAGTTGAAGGTGGGAGTGTACCAGGCAAAGGTTTCATAATGACAGACAACTTGGATGACAGACAGAATGAGAACAGAGGGGCTTACCTAGCCTGAGCTCAGGCCATGTTCCACACAGCTCACTTCAGGCCTGCCTGAGTCACCACCCATGTGTGTCCCCAACAGATCATCACTGAGGGACTGTGGCCTTTAAACATTAGAAAAAGGATGGCTGTCCTTGTTGTCAAGGGAAAATAAATGTCAGCCTCAGTTTTCCCTCTTGACATTCAATGACAACTTTGAATTACAGCTGAGGCAATTGGCATCACGGTCACATCTTGGTCAGGATACACTAAGAAGGGCAAACTGGAAACATTGCTTTTTGCTTTGAGACAGCTGGTTTGATTTCTAGTTATTTTCATTCCATTCCTAGAACAGGCACAAAGCATGGCTTTGAAAAGCTGCTATGGAGCCTCACTGCCGAGGAAGAACACGGAGGTAACATCAAAACAGAACTCCTCCTTTTTGAGTGCAGACTACAAGGACAGAATACTTTTTTGTTACAAAACCACTCTGTGAAATAAAAATAAACCCAAACCGTGCTTCCAAATTACATATGCCACAAGGAACACTCCATTCTGCCAGGAACCTTATTGTTCCTACCTCGGTGTCGGTAATTAAAATCTAAATACTGCTACACTTGCTTGTAACTGAGACAATGCTGTTATTCAAGAGAAGGTTGTCTAGTTGTTTCTGGAGGAACTGGTAATGCATAAATAGGGACTGGGTGTATGCCACATTCCTGTACAGTAGGAGTGGGAACTAAGTAGTTCTCCTAGGCTATGTGGAGGGCCATAGGCCACCCCAAAACTGTAGCACTGAGTTTCAGTGGCCACAAGAACACACACACGGACCCATTTTACTGTGTTGTAATGGGTTGGCGCCAACATTCAGCCACAAGGAGAAAAAGCCAATGCAAAACAAGCGACTCCTTGCTTTAAACAGTTTGTGGTGACTCGCCACTGAATGTCTGTGGCAGACTTTTATCATGCAGTGAAAGCAAGCAAAACACGTGTTTTAAATGAGGGTGTGTGGGTGAGCCAAGTTTATGCATCACCCACCCACCGATGCTGAAGAGGCTGAAATTGACCAATTCTATGAAGACTTACATAGAATGCCCCCATTGTTCCCATATCTTCTGGGCTTGTATTGAACACACTGATGCATCTCCACTAATGTGATATTGTAATTGCTGCTTCTCTCTCTCTCCCGTTCTCTCAATGGTGGTTTTAATTAAAATGGTCTTCTCTGAGGATCAGCTCATTTTAAGTGGCCAATCAAGAGCTCTAGCTAGCAGGAAAAATGTTCCATTCATCAAGCCACCAGAAGAAAAATACATTAGCTGTTGTTTACAGCCAGTAAATCAAGAAGGGTGAACTAGATGGCTCTACAGTGTTGCTGAACCTGTAGGCAGCCTAGCCAGCACTGAGAGAGTATGGGAACTGTAGTCCCAAACCATTCAGAGGCCCCAAAGTCATCCTCTCCTAAAGTAAGGATAAATATTTCCATCTTATGCTTATCCACAGAACCTCTGGTGACCAAGTCCTATTCAGCGATTACCATATCCGTCACCACTTACACAAAGAAAAGGGGGGCAGCCAGCTGCTTGCTCCATCTTTTTCGCCATGTGAGCAAGGACAGGTCTGAAGAGGTTCATGCATAGGCTGTATACCTAGGCAAAACTTCTGCATACTCCTCCCTGCTCATATGTCAAAAGCAGCGAGGGAATGGGTAGGAATATTGGCCACCCTTTTTCTGTATTTATGTTGCAGGATATAGAAATGGTTACACAGGGCATTAGAGGCTCTGTGTTGTTTTACACAAGGAGCTCTTTCTGAGCACTTGTAGCAAAGGGCCAATTCAGCTCAGCTACCGATTCAGCTTTGGACTTGCACCAGCAGTCAAGACAGAGCTCAGAACATTCTTTTTTAAAGGAACTGGTTATATTACTTGTTACTTGGATGGAGACAGTTTATTATTACCATTAGCACGGCTTCAGCATTGTGTGTTGTTAATGTGTTGTTGATACCAAGAGTTCAGAAAAACATCAGGGGTAACCTTTGGTTCCTTCTAGTGACCAGTTCTGCTACTGCACCCTGAAAATGCAAAACACAAAAGATAAAATTATCATAACCATACTTTCCTTCCCATTTTAGATGGACAAAAGTATGGTATAAAACTAGAAAAATCCTTGCCAAAATGCCTCTAAAAATCCCTTAGGACGTAATTGTTAAAAGTAACTAGAAAACATTACTGGATCATTTGTAACTTGTTACTACTCATTACTTTTGGCGTGGAATAAAACTTGCTGTTGTAGCCTGTATTAAGGGCTGTCCCAAGGAGTTGAACAGCCCCCTGTTGATAAAACCAATTAAGTTACATGGGCCCAGCTTAGATACTATAATCACACACCATCAGAAAACTCAAGGTAATATTTATTTATTTATTTATTTATTTATTTATTTATTTATTTATTTATTTATTTATTTATTCATTCATTCATTCATTCATTCATTCATTCATTCATTCATTCATTCATTCATTTATTTGATTTATATCCTGCCTATCTGATAAATCTATACCTCTCTGAGCGGCTGGCCATATTGAAAATGGCCGGAATGCCATTGCCACTGGTATTGAGTCCAATTATGTAAATCTCAGCTGTGAATTGCCACTAGTTAAGAAGCTGGTGGTCGTGATTCATGTTGCACATTAGTTTTGTGGCTTAGTGTGCAATAAGAAATGCAAATGTCAACGCAATAATGGCAATTTGCTGCAGTTTGTTGTTGCTATGTGCCTTCAGGTCAGAAGTGAGTTACAGGAACCTCAACAAGGCTTTCAAGGTGAATGAGTTATTTAAGGTTTTAGTAGTTCCACTCCCCCAGTGAGTTTCCATGACCGGGTGGGGATTTGAACCCTGTTTTCCAGAGTCCTAATCCATTACCCTATCCACTGCACCAAGCTGGGTATCAGTGTTGGACTTACACTGGGATAAATATATCCAGTTGAATCCCAGCCCTTGACATCTTTGGAATCTGGAGTAATTCTGCCTGTAGTACTGGAAACCCATGTGAGGACGGATGCAGAGCCACAGGAAACACTGGGCAAAGCACAGAATGGAATTCTTGTGGTTGTTTGGGTGCAGTCATGCTTGAGAGTGGGCCAGACAGTTTGAGGTCTACCAAACAGGACACTCATACTTTTGCAGATGGTGGCAGATGAAGACATCGAAATAGCTTGCAATTTAGGTGGCAGGGAGGTAGTTTATTCTGAGACTATCCAAATAAGTTTCTCCACAGGAACAGAAAACATGCTTGGCTTTCTAGGAAATTGCCTTGTTGTGCTAGGAGCGAGATGGTGGTGGTGGTGGGTTGCCTGTCAGAAGAAAGTAGTAGGAGCCCTGTTGGGTCAGAGTCTGGAGTTTGGAAGTCTTGCTCGTTTGGATTACAACTTTCATAATTTCTCAACCCCTATTCAGGGGGTTGGAAGATTCTAAAACAAACAAGCTATGCAGAAGACCAGAATTTCACTTGACCCAGTATCCTGCTTCCTACATAAGTCCAGGAAGCCCATCAACAGGGCATGGAAGAGCCATCCCTTCTCCTTTCCAACAACCATGGTGTCTCCCCCAGAAACTTATTAATAGAGACCAATACATTTTTTTTTTAAAAAAATAACTCACTTGTTTTTCAGCATCCTCATCAATACCCAGGTTTAAGGGAGGGAGAGAGGGAGGGGAAAGGGAAAGGGAAAGGAAGTATTCTTATCCCTGCCTGACATGAAGACACTTGCCAAGGACCCATTGAGATGGCTACGTGCTATCAACATCTGAATCTAAATCAAAGTGTTGGCCATTATTATTTGATTCCTAAGTTGTCCGGGTTCAGCGTATCTTAGGGCAACCCAAACTGGTGATGGAATGGAGTGGTAATCCCATACATACATGTGAACTGGTGAGCAGGTGCATTCGGGGAGAATTGGTCTCCACATTCCACTGGCCCTCCTAGGGTCCCTGCCAGGGCTATGTAGTGTACAAAGGCTGGATCCCTTGCCCTGGACACTATCCAGGAGTTCATACTGCACTACAGGCAGGAAAAACATGGAAGGGTGGGAAGAAGAAAAAGGCAAAAACAACACCTGCTAAGGAAGTCACCTGACCAGGGGCTGGGGGCAGTTAGAGGATGAGACGAGGAGAGCAATGAGGATTGGGCAGATGTCCTTGAATGGAAAAATGAGGAGCTAAGTGTGAAGGCACTTGCTGATTTTGTAACTTCAGGGCACCCTCCTCTGCTGGCTGACTACTAGGTCCTGGACTGTTTGAAGGAGCTGAGCCTGGAAGAAATGAGGAAACCCCAAAGACTGAGTTGAAACTGGGAAACCTGGCAGGTGTTAAGAGGCGGGGCACAGGTGAACTGAGAGCACTTGACTCAGAATCGGTGGCACTGTCTGTGCAGAGAGCAACAATTCCAGGAGTTGTGGCAGTTCATGTGGGACATAAGGGAAGGAAGGCTGGAAGGGTATAAGCCGCGATGACCCTGTTGGAAGTTGGATGTTAGCTGATTCCCCATTTCTGTATTGGTGGAGAAATGTTGTAAATACTTCCCAACAAATGTTGTGTTTGGACATTGGACTCTGAGCTTCTTGTCAAAGCCATGCCAACAGGGTCATGCCCTATCTCATATGTTCCGCATCTAAACAGCTGTATGAGCAAGGTGCCGGAAAGTCTCCCAAGCTCTATCCCACATTGGGCAACAGATGATGCAAACATCCTCATTTTCTGAAACGTATTCAAGAAATCTCACTGCCTTGTTTTAAATACAGTATTGGCATTAGTAGTTCTGTAGTTTTCATGTTTTCTTCCTTTTGTTTGTGTCAACATTTAATTATACTATGTTTAAGTACTGTCAGTAACCTTGAGCACACAAGAGAAAGGTGCTTTCAGTAGGGTTGTTGTTATGTGCCATCAAGCTGCCTCCAGCTTATGGCAACCCAATAAATGAGCCATCTCCAGAATGTCTTGTCCTTAAGAGCTCTCCTCAGATCCCACAAACCCAAGGCTGTGGCTTATTTTATGGAGTCAATCCACCTTATATTTTCAGTAGGTTTGTCCACTAGTAATGCATAACTCCGGAAGAGGAGACACATTTGCATAAAAATTGCATTGGCAAGTTAAATGTATACATAAAAATAGAAACCGAGAAGTTGTGTTCTAGTTGTAATAGAAATATAGCAAGTTGCATCATAGTATGGGGCAATATCTATAACTAGGTGACCAGTCTGCTCAGCCTGATGCTATGTGCTCATTGTAACTGGTTGGACAACTTCAAGGCCACATAGCCGCCTAGAGTGGTCGTATAGACCAGATGGGTGGGGTATGAATGAATGAATAAATAAATAAATAAATAAATAAATAAATAAATAAATAAATAAATAAATAAATAAATAAATAAATAAATAAATACTTTTTTCTCCTTTTTAAGGTTGTTCCTGTTTAAAGTTTGTTCTCTTTCATATTGAACTTAAGGCCAGGCATCCTTTCAAAAAAAAAGGATGCCTTCAAATAGATGAAGAGAAAACAGAAGAGGGGGAAAAAAGAGGCAGGAGGAGAGAGGGAGTGAGAAAAAGAAAAGGAGAAGGAGAAAGGTGTTAATAAGGAAAAAACAAGTTTGTATTTTGCAAATCAGTGTAAAGGAGAAATCTCTTAATACCAGCAAGGCCATTGCTGGTGTCTTGTGCCATGTTCCTTAAGAAATGATACCCTCAGCTGAGATTCCTAAGAATTGAAGCGGAGGAGATCTTGAAGTGCTTCTCTCGAGATCTGATATTTTCAGGAACTTCAAAGGGAGTAGCCAGTTGGTCTGGAATGATCCAAAACACAAGAGGAAAGAGTGTAGATTAAGGCTACTGTATATGGGGAAATACAGTCCTATCACTAGGAGGAGTGCATCTGCCCTGAGAATGCCTTCAACTAGTGGATTAATTAGGGAACCATTGATTGGGCTGATTCAAAGCACTCGACAGTGACTATAAATAAGAGGAACAAAGGCTCAATCCCACACAGTTTTTAAAAAGACTGGGTTGGAGATGATGGGAAAAATCCTTCTCTGCCTGAGATATTGGACAGCAGCTCCCAAAATGAATAACAATGGGCAGATGAATCAGCAGTCTGGCTTGATGCGTGGCAACACAGGTTCCTAACTGTGGCATCCGCCCAGGTCATGAATATTAATGTGCTATCTGTATGGACCAATGAGAGTGCTGGAGAGGCGGAGTCATGAGATATAACAGTCTCTGCAGGGGGAGGAGAGATTTAGATTAGAATTTAGTTTGGAGATTAGAGAGTTTGGGAGTTTGGAGTTGAGATAGTTTGGGGAAGGTGGTAGAGAATAGAAAGGATGGTTGTTTTAGTTGAGAGTTAACAACACTGACTGAACTTTAATTTCTTATAACAATAAACAATTTCTACTTGGTTTTTAAATGACACGTTGACTGGATCTCTGTCTTTAATATTGAATAATGATGATGTAATCAACTGTTGACACACTGCTGGGATACAAAACAATCCAGTGAAAAATTGAATGGGCTTAAGTTTAAAGGTATTCCTGGCTAGTTAGGATCTGTGGTAAGAAGTGGCTATCTGTTAGGGTCTTGTAGAAGACTTAGTTTTGGGACTTCTGAACCCAGATCTGGAGAATCCTAAGATAGGGAAAATACCTACTTGAGATAAACCATTTACCTCAGGATTTACAAGACCAAGTGGCTAGTTCAAAATCTGGAGCTCTGAGGGAAAAGAGCAATAGCGGATGGAGTAGAAGGCTAAGTCAGAATAGATCTGAGGTGATAATAAAAGCTAAAAGTAAAGAATAGTTAAGCAGAAAGTTGTTCTTGTGTCTGGAGACAAGAATCGCCCAGACAGGGCAATACTGTGGCAAGGGTTCTGAGCTTGGGAGTAGCTGAGGTGAGCTGCTTGGAAAAGTGCAACCTGGTTATAAGGAAATTTATTTATTTTATTTATTTATTGCATTTAGGTGGCTACTGAAAGAAAGCCACTGAAAGAAAGGTCTGTTTGGCTCTTGCAAGGAAAAAGAACAAGTCTAGTTTAATAGTTTATGCCACCCAAATGAAGTAAAAAGTTGGTTATGGAGGCACAGGTTGAGCTCCATGGTGCTGAGGGAAATGGGAACCCTCAAATTCAAAGTGAAGAAGAAACTGAGGGCTCAGTAATAACTGCCTCTGTAGGAGAAAATATCCAAAGCTCCCAAAATAGATGCTAGAACAAGAATTTAAACTGAAGGAGCTAGCTCTGAAAAACCAGTTAGAATTGGAAAAAGAAAAGATCAGAGAACCTGAAAAGAAAAGGGAATTTGAGCAAAGAGAAAGCGAAATGCAGTTCCAGATTGAGATGAAGAAATTGGAATTAGCTGCTCAAAATAATAGTAATAATAATTCCAGTGTGATAAATCTCTCCAAGATAGACCTAAAGAAATTCCCCCAATATCAGAATGGAGATTGTCCTGAATCTTTCCTGATTTTTTTGAGAAAGCTTGCTGGGACTTTGGAGTTAGAGATGATGAGAGGATGATAATTTTAAGATCACAAATAAGTGGAATTTTATCTGAGATCTATTCACAGATGCCTCTTGAACAAGCTAGAGGTTTTGAGGTTTATAGAAAGATGGTGTATTCCAGATTTGGGATTAATTCAGAGCACCTCAGAAGAAAATTTTGCACAATTTCAAAGAAACCTGAGGAGTCTTTTGTCCAGCCTGGAGCATGTTTAAATCTATATCTTAATAGATGGTTAGAGCAGGAACATGTCACCTCCGTAGAATAAATGAAAAATGTGATTGGATAAGAACAACTTTATTCAGTTTTGCCAGGGGGGTTGTGTTATTTGGTCAAGGAAAAAGATCCTAAAGTGTGCTGCAAGTACAGTGGTGCCTCGCTTAACGAGTGCACCGTATAATGACGAAATCGCATAGTGATCCGTTTTTTGGGATCGCTAATGTGGTCGCTTACCGATGGCCCCAATGGGCGAAAATCGCATTGCGAAGACCGGTAAGCGTTTCACTTACCAATCTTCGCATTGCAACGGCCAACAATCAGCTGTTCGGCGGTTCTAAAATGGCCGCCGCACGACCCAAAATGGCCACCACAACCATTTTCGCACCCTGCCCTCGCTTACCGAGGGTGTGAAAATGGCGTCGCAATGAGGAAACATCGCATAACGGTGAGTAAAGAAGCCACTGGAACGCATTAAACTAAGTTTAATGTGTTCCAATGGCTTTTTCCGTCCCGTTTAGCGATGTTTCGTCATAGCGAAGGTTAATCCAGAATGGATTACCCTCGCTATGCGGGGCACCACTGTATCTGAATATGCTTATTCTGTTAGCAGGATCAGAGGTCCTCAATTTTCTGAGGTAAAATTTGGTAGAAAAGTGTGGGACAACAGTAAATCCAGCAAAAATTACGCCAGTCAGGCTCAAGCTAAGGGGAGCCATTTTAAAAGCAAAACCCTCTTCCCAGAGCAAAATCCTCTGAAATCAAAGAGTTCTGAGGAAAAAACTAATAGATCCTTTTACGCTGAACGCAGGGCAAATAAACAGTGTTATGCTTGTGGTAAACAAACACATTTTTTTGCCCAATGTCAAACTGAAAAGTCTAAGGATTTCAGTCAACCTAAAAATGGAAATTATAATCAGCCTAAAAAAGTATTTCTCCTTCAGCTTTCAGTAGCTGAAGCTACTGGTGGCAGTACTGTTGCTAAGGGAATGGACTTGGCAGAGAGCCCAGAACTTCCTGAGGCTAGTGATAGTGTTTTTTTTTTTATCAAGTGCAATCAAGATTTACTGGAAAGCTCTGGGGAAATGATTTTTAATGACGACATAAAGTATTTAGGTATAAGAGATACATGTTCCCAAATAACCATTTGTCACCCAGACATTATTCCTAAAGAAAACATGTTGGAACATGAGGTCATCAACCTCAAAGGCATCAGTTCGAACTCTGTAGTTCTGCCAATGGCTAGAGTGGCATTGAAATACCATGGATGGTCTGGCATATGGAAAGTAGCACTGTCAGATCAAATTCCAGCTCCTTGTCTGATCAGTTTAGATTTATCTAAGCATGTGCAGAGTGTTTTAATGTTAACTTGCTCTCAGGGGAGGCAGACTGAAGCCACTGAGGAAAGCGCTGAAACTATCATTGAAAGACCCATTTTAGGGGAACAGCCTGAAATGAGGGAGAAAGCTGATTTAGTGCTGTTGAGAATCCTAATAATTCCCTCTTTATTAAGGAACAGAAAGAAGATAGCTCCTTAACTGATTGCTTCAAAAAAATTAATCAGAATCCCATTCCACTGACCCCTGAACATCCAGAGAGGTATTATGTGGAAAAATATTTATTGTATAGAGAGGTTTTAATGACTCTTCATAGGGAAGGAGAAGGACCCCAGAAACAGTTTATTGTACCAATCAGATACCAAGAAAATATTTTGGAAAAGGCACATAAAGATGTATTTGGAGCACATAGGGGCATCTCTCGCACTAAGCAAAGAGTGGCCCAGAACTTTTATTGGCCAGGGATGGGGAAGCAAGTTAAACAATATTATCAAAGCTGTGATACTTGCCAAAAACGAGGTACTGGAAATGACGAGGGCTAAGCTATGCCCATTGCCAGTGATCCTGACCCCTTTCCAACGCTTGGGACTGGACCTAGTGGGACCCTTACCCAGAGCAACTAGACAAGGAAATAGATTCATCCTATCTATTATAGATTATGCCACTAGATACACTGAAGCAGTACCCCTAAGAAATATAGAGACCGAAATTGTGACCGATGCCTTAGTTAACTACATGTGCAGAATGAGTTTTGCTTCAGAAATAGTAACAGATTTGGGAATATCTTTTACTTCCAAGATAATGAAGAGATTGTGGCAAGTCTGTGGAATTTCCCACATCACTTTTTCTCATTATCATCCCCAGACCAATGGTCTAGTGGAGAAATTTAATGGGACCTTAATGAGAATGATATGTGCTTATGTAGCAGAGAACCCAAATGAATGGGTTAATAAATTGCAGTCATTACTATACGCTTATAGGGGCATACCCAAGGAAGTACCACGTTTAATCCTTTTGAACTTTTATTTGGGTGCAAAGTAAGAGGGCTCCTAGATGACACATTGACTGGACCTCTGTCTTTAATATTGAACAACGTTGATATAATCAACTGGTGGCAGCGACATGACACGTAGCTTGCGCCACGTGATTGGTGAAACAACCAAGGGACAGGCGGGAATGTGACACTATCTTTACTCAGATGTATGTTACATTTTTAGCTAAATGCATCTTATAAACATCTCAGCAGGCAGAACCAGAAAAAATTACCCTTTTGGGTTACAATTCCCAGAATCCCCCAGCTAGTGGCTAATTGAGGCATTTGGGGACTTTGTAGTCCAGAACAAAGTAAAGTCCCACAGCTCAATCAGCAGTATAGACCAGACTGGGGAATGTTTGGGTCTGGACTGTGACCCTTATGATGCCTCACCTTTAGCTGTATGGCGGCGTAAGATGGGAGTTGAAGTCTAATATATAAATGGCCACACGTTCCCTATTCCTGCTGCAAACAATATGGAGCTAAATGGGCCAAATGACTTGGCAGCTTCTAAGGAGTGAGGGCTTGGCATGGTGACTCCCCTTTGTTTCCCCATCTTAACTCTTGGAATTTTGCTGTCTCACTGGAACAGCTTTGTTATGGCTCACTTAAACTGGTTTAGAATGGCTTTTCCTCAAGAAATATGAAGATTTTAACCCAGGGACTGCTGTGGGTACTCTTAAGAACACCCTCAAAAACTTACCAGCCACAGGATTGTACAGGAAGGTGCTAAGACAGTTAAACTCATCTACAACGGAAAGGACCAGTCTTTCTGTTCACCACAGCTTATCTTGGGTTTGGCCGTTTCACATCCTAGCTCAAATAAACACAGCAGAAGTCCTTTTTTTGTAGATGGCAGATGTAAAGGCCATGGAAACATTAACTATGCAGGTAGCGGAGAAGGACAAACTGTAAGGAGATAAGAAATCATCTCTCTTGTTTGGCTTTTCAGAAAGGAGAAAGCTAATGAGGCTGAAAGTTTCCATCAGTAATCTGTTGTTGCCGTGGGAAAGGGGTGTGTCCATGCATATGATGAAACATTTGTGTTTTCCCTTCATTATGGCAGAATTATACAAGTATTTTCTTGCAATAAACTGTACATGTTATAGTTTTGGCAGAGACAATGGAGAGCAGAACAGAGCAGAGGAGATGGAGTTAGTGGTGCTGCAGGAATCTTTTTTATTAAAAAATTAGGAATTCCTGTTTGCAGTTACTAAAAACACTTTCCCTATCCTTTCATCTAAGTTTTCCCCACAAATGTGATGAAATTCTGAAAAAACCAGCAAAGGATTCCAGGAGGTATTTGTAATGGTTTGGATTATGTGACACATAGCTCATTCTCTCCTCCCCCCCCCCTTTTTTTTAAAAAGTGTGAAACATTAGAGAGGTCTGAATCTATAAATCTTCTCATTTCGGCTAAGGAAGTCTGTGAAGAAAGGGGTCTCAAGGAAACCCAAGGCATACATACATATACTGTATATCAGTCATAGTACAAAGGGACCAGACAAAGAGCTATTCCAGCCTGTGCAGAGCTGAGCTAGTTTGCTGTTCTGAAGTAATAAAGAAAAGAGTATATTTGTGTGTGCATGCGTCCGTGTGTGTGGTACATGGCCTGTCATAGTCCTGTAAACGAGATTCTATCCTCAGGTGTGGTGGAGGCCATTGTCCTCTTAGCAGTCCTGAAATAAATTTCAAGTGTGTATCCTGGCAGCTTCTACATAGAGAAGGAGAGGCAATGTTGGACATTTCCTTTGCTTCAGGCAGGGAAATGTCTTGGTTTGGTCCTGATCTGAACAAAAACAAAGGATAAAATTTTTCAAGATGAAAAAGTATGGCTTCCAGGCACACTTATAAATCAGTTTCATACATTTGTGACTGTCATGATCCCCGCATGATACCTGTTTGTTTCACCAAACAAAGAGTTCACGCTACATGCCCCTCAGCTGCCACCAGTTGATTACATCAACATACTGTCCATACTCATCTTGCTCCTGCTGAGCCTCTTATATCTTGTGACTCCAGCACTCCCATTGATCTATGCAAAACAGCATATGACTATTCATGACCTGGGCGGAAACCACCATGACTAATGCTTTTTCTGCTCTTTTGAATGGAGCAATGAAGTTCTCACTCATCCTCTTCCTTCTCTGGTCAGAACAGTGAGAGATACCTCAAGGATGGCTGACTTTTTTCTCTTAAGAAACTTACATCATCTCACTATTAACTAGCAGGATAACAACACATTAAATGATCAAGAATTACAATGATATGTTCCTGGTCTTTTCTCATTTTCATTCCGCAGCCCCTTTTGTAATTGTGCTTGAGGCACAGAGCACACATTACAAGGTGTGTGTGTGTGGGGGGGGGTTTGTGTGTGTGTGTGAGGAATAAGTGGTGACCCTTTTTACTGAATCCACAAATTAGAGTGTGGAGCTGTGATATTTTAAGATGGCAGCTGCCAGACTTTCACAGCCACTGGCCTTGATGACTG